>NC_084829.1:72813828-74044661 GCF_033115175.1 Lepus europaeus | reverse complement strand
AGTGTCACTAAGTGTAAACTAAAGTTTTTTTTTAACTGATTAGAAATATCTTTAGATTTTATTTTTGTTCTTTCCATCTACCTAGTGATTTTTCTGTAAGTATGTTTATCTTTGATAGTCAGACCATGCTGCATGCAGTTAACCATAAAAAATTCATAAGTTTCTCAAGTTCACTTCAAAAGCACTACCTGATCTGTCAAAACACATTTTAAAATGTCAAAATGCCTTTCCATTATGGCCTTATTTGGTGTTGTGGTGCTTTATAACCCCATTCTTCTGGGGAAAAAAAAAGAGGAGAAAAAACTCACAGGAAGATTTTGCTTCAAAGGGACAAACTGAAATGCTTCAATGTTTAACAGGACATCCATCAGCCAGCAATGCATCAATAATTCACATGTTTAAATTATGTAAATATACATTTAGACTTGGGGGAAATATCTTTAAAAACTGAAATAAAAATCAATCACTATGATTTTTTAAATTATTTAATACTAATAATATTAGTCTCTCACTCCTAATTTTGAGTAAAAAGTTCTCTTTTTTTTTGAGTAAAAGTTCTCTTGATAACCAGATGTGAAGGTACCAATATTTTCAATATTAAATGTGCTAGTATATGCCACCAAATATTGGGATGTAAAACAAAGTCAAATCATTATCTAATAAGTTAATAAATTATTATCTGCATACATAGTCACTTGGTTTACAGTTTAAAACATCTCACTATGTGGATGCAGGGATCACTTGCTAAAGAAACAAGCTCATTGGTTCCTGCCCCAACAATGCCAGTTAGTTTTGTTCAGGCTCCTGATGTAAGGAGTCTCTAGCACCCCCACTTAAGTGCTTTACAAACTGTTAGGAAATATGTGCAATAAAAGAATGTGTACTGAATATACTGAGGTAATTCCATCACTATAGCAAAATAAATAATATCAAATGGAAAATATACTCAATTACATGTGTGGAACTTCAGAATCTTTATTACATAAATGCCTATTCTATTATATAGATATATAAATATTAAATAATAGTATTCTAATTTGTGGTAGACATTGCTGAGCATTGAGAGTACTGTAGCTGGGAGTCAATATGGACATGGTAACTATCCTCTCACAGTGTACATTTCAGTAAGGGAATGTGATGGAAAGGGAAATATGAGTACCTCATCCTCTACTTAGAGCCTTAGCATAAGCTGATATCAACCTCACATTTCCTTCATTCAGCTTGAAGTTTGTTTATAACAATAGGTGACTTAAATTTTATGATCTCTATTACCTTGTGAGAAAAAAAAGTCATAGAATACAGATTAAAAATACGTAAATGGTTGCCCCTCATTTCAATCATTGTGTAAAAGGAATACCACTGTGGGGTCTTAGAGATTGGCTATAATCATAGCTTTGCAACAAGGCATCTCTCACATCTCACCTGTTGACTTTATATGTATTTTGCAAAATTCATAGGCAGCCATTCCATATATAGTATTATATTAAGGTCTTAGTAGATGTGCAGCTTAGATAATGTAGCTTTCCCTTTATATTATTTATCTGTAAACACAGTCATTTTGCTTTCCTCTGGCAATCATTCAGGGAAAGAGAAAAAGGAGTTGTGCATCAGGCAGAACCCATTCTCTTCCAGGTCCCTAAGTATTACTGACAACTGTACTGTCTTTCCCTTTCTCTGTAGTTCTATAATTCTGTCACCAGCTGGGACTGCCTGTTCTCCAGTACATTTAAATTACATCAGATCAAGTCCATATCCCACACTCAACGGGACTCCAATGAGATATTGAAATCCTGTGGCACACTAAGTATCCAAGCCTACCCTGTACCTTCCCACCATGAACCATCACCCTTGCTTAACCCCTGATTTCAGTCATTTTCCAATTCTCATGGTTCTTTCTCACCTTCTTTTCCATGCCCACCCCAAATTTCTAAATTTGCTCAACAGGGTGCCTTCCCCCAGGAGGTTCACACCTCCCTTAGGATGTACCCCATGCGAAGAGATAGATAGGTCTGGGCCTCTTAACTTACAAGGCCTAAAGCCCAACAGATTATTACCAGGCCCCTTCTGTCAGGTTCTATTTGCCTCTCAATCAGAAAAATTAATTGTAGCTTAGACAGCACCTTTCTTAGCTCCTCTACTAATGACTCTGTCCTTTGTTCTAGACCCTGTCTAGCGCACTTGGGCCTCATTCCTTTGTAATCATAACCTCTACTCTACCACCAATGGTTCTACTCCCAACCTGTGTGTACTGATGGTCCTCTTCCCCACTTAATGCTGTATAATTGTTCAGACCTGGTTAACGCCACTCTTAGGATCATTGGTTACTATCCTCACCCTGTCTTTTATGACCTTGTCTAAATATGATCAGAGTCGGCAAACTTGGAAGGCTTCCATAACCTTGGCAACTCATGATGACAGCCTAGGGTGGCTACTGGTGCCATAAACTAGAGTGTCAATTTGTTGGGTCAACAACAGGAGCCACTGTGCACTTGCTCCTCATGTGGGATCTCTGTCCTTAATGTGCTGTACATTGTGATTTAATGCTATAACTAGTACTCAAACAGTATATTTCACTTTGTGTTGCTATGTGGGTGCAAACTGTTGAAATCTTTATACTAAATTGATCTTCTGTATATAAAGAGAATTAAAAATGAATCTTGATGTGAATGGAAGGGGAGAGGGGGTGGGAGAGGGGAGGGTTGTGGGTGGGAGGGAAGTTATGGGAGGGGGAAGCCATTGTAATCCATAAGCTGTACTTTGGAAATTTATATTCATTAAATAAAAGTCAAAAAAAAAAAAAAAGAACTGAATTCTAAAACACATGTGGACCCAAGAGTGTTGTATAAGACACCATACACCTGGACTATAATTATTTTAAGTCTCTAAAAAGTCTACGTTTGCTTTACATATCACTCCCTCCCTAATGATATTTGTGTTATTCTTACCCTACCTTCCTCCTACTCATGCAGGTTAGCCCTAGATTCAATCAATATGTTCAACTCTGTGGAATTCCTTTAACTATCCCAAATATTTGGATTTCTCTCCTTGCAATCCTTCATAGTTCTCTGCACAGTACTGCATACAATTTTCACTTCTATAATTTGCTATACTTCTAAAAACATTAAGCATCACATCAGTGGACATTAAAAATCATGTTTTCTGCTAACACTATTTATTGATAAAAGTGAAAATTTTGTAAAATCTGCTTTAAAGTGATCCTGAAGTGCTAATGATTTTAATGACAAAATTAAACATTGTGAATAATAAACATGGATGGATTGTTTGTGATTTTGAAAGATGATAGTTTTCAAATGTATCCTGACAAGTACTTACAACTAATTTTATTTTTTAAAAAGTGGAAAAAAAACAACAGAACAGTGGACTGCCTATTGTCAAAGGGAAATCAATTCCCACTGCAGACTGAACAAACATTTCCAGAATCTGCTCCTTGAGAGATCATTTGGGAATAATGTTAAGATATCAGAAGGCATTTTCAAGCTTCTTGGATCTAAAAAGACATTAGGCACTACAATTTTTTTCAGATTATGTATCAAAACATTTTATTTTTATCTGTTTACGAGATTTGTTTTTCTTATTAAAAAAGTCATAGCTGCCATAGCAAAATTAAAATATTTTTAGAAATTAAAAGTTGCCGTGGCTTAACAGGCTAATCCTCCGCCTTGCACACCGGGTTCTAGTCCCGGTCGAGGTGCCGGAGTCTGTCCCGGTTGCCTCTCTTCCAGGCAAGCTCTCTGCTATGGCCCGGGAAGGCAGTGGAGGATGGCCCAAGTCCTTGGGCCCTGCACCCGCATGGGAGGTCAGGAGAAGCACCTGGCTCCTGGCTTCAGATCAGCGCAATGCGCCGGCCGCAGCGGCCATTGGAGGGTGAACCAACGGCAAAAAGGAAGACCTTTCTCTCTGTCTCTCTCTCTCACTATCCACTCTGCCTGTCAAAAATAAAATAAAATAAAATAAAATAAAAATTAAAAAAAGAAATTAAAAGTTGCTGACAATCTCAGCATACATAAGTGATATTATTTATATGTTTACAAATATAGTTGCTTAAATATCCAAGTACAAAAAGTGTATGCTGGTATGTTCATGTGGCTAGTGTCATCTTATAGCTGGTTACTCTCGTGGAGAAAAGATTGCTGCCTATTGTGATCAAATAGTTGGAAAATTCACTAACCTTTTTAACTAGTACTTAAACAGAATGACTGCAATTTGTCTTTGCAGAGCAATAAGGAATAATGTATCTCTACACTTGATGCATTAGTTAGCAGATGGATGAAACATCATTGGGTAAGTTTATATTTGACTTATTAGGTGATATTATGATGTGATAAAACACATCAAACTTGTAAGTATAATATGACTGAGGAGTTGAGGGAGGAAAAGGAAAATTAAGTTGTGTCTCTATTGTCCATGGTGTCTCAACATTGCCACTATGGAGAAGTTCTAATAGTGAAGATTTTATTAGAGCTAAGTTAGAACTTGGCTCTATACTTCAATAGAGATATCAGTCCATTTGTTTGCTTCATTTCATGGTAACTCACAAGAGTTGCCCATTTTTCAGATATATATATATATATATATATACATATATATATACACACATGTATATATATGCACACTATATATATATATATAGTATATTATCTTTGTGTATGACTGATATTACTATGTAAATGCCATAAAATAGATTGTTCAACAAATCTCTGACCAAATGACACCAAATTATAGAAAAGATAGATTTCCTATGCCAAATGCTTTGATAATAAAATCCACATGGATTAAAGAGTTAATGTGGAGAATCTGGAGAAAACTATGAGAAATAACAAAGATAACATTTTCCATAATATTGGGATAGAAAAGAGAACATTAAGGATGATACAAAAGCAAAACTATGTAATGTCATGAAAATTGTCATTTTTGGGGTTTTGTAAAAGATTCCATAAATCAATGTAAGTACAAGATTAGATTCTTATAATGGATATAGCACAGACAGGTTTTATACATGTGTATATATATTATAGATAGATAGATAGATAGATAGATAGATAGATATGAGATCAATATATATGAATAGTTGAATAATTTTTCATCCAAAGGAAAACAACCATCCAATTAACATAATGCCTAAAAGACATACAAAACACCTCCACCTAAATATGAGTATCTCTTCAACCTCAATGCTACTTAGCAACACTAAGAAAAAACAGTCAGTTACACTATCAAAATATAATATAATCTCAAAAAATCCTGGAAATTCTCAGTATTGTTAAACATATGTAAAATAAGAATTATCAGCTCCTGATGAGGACAAATCTTGGTAACATGTCTTGCCAAGTGATCAGTAGATATCTAGTAATATCTCAAATATGTTGATTATAAATATATTAAAATATTCTAAAGAAGCAACTGGGTTTCTGAATACATGTATACTTTAGAAAAACCTAATATTCATTTTATCTTTTTTAAAGATTTTATTTATTTATTTGAGATCTAGAGTTACAAACAGTGAGAGGGAGAGACAGAGAGAAAAGTGTTCCCTCCATTGGTTCACTCCCCAGGTGGCTGCAATGGCTGGAGCTGTGCAGATCCGAAATCAGGAGCCAGGTGCTTCTTTCCCTGTCTCCCATGTGGGTGCAGGGACCCAAGGACTTGGGCCATCTTGTACTACTTTCTCAGGCCTCAGTAGAGAGCTGGATTGGAAGAGGAGCAGCTGGGACTAGAACTGGCACCCATATGGGATGTCGGCATCGCAGGCAGAGGATTAACCTAGTGAGCATGGCGCCGGCCCCAAATTAATCTTTAAAATCTCAATTTCATGGAAAAATTTTTCATTCATGTCACATATGGTTTTATTTAGTTTGTGGATTTGCTTCTGCTTGCTTCTGAGTAATCCTATAATTAATTTTTTGAATTCCATTTCAGTATTTCCTCCATCTCTTTATCTTCACATACTCATATTGAAATGCATTCCTTAGGGGTGGGAGGTCATGGTGTCCTCCTTATTCTTGTTTCTTGAATTTCTGCACTTATTTTTAGGCATTTGTGGAGTTTGTTAGTTTTTTTCTTCTCACGGTTTTTATCTTTGAGCTATGCCTCTATGGCTTAGTAGAATGCCTGCAATTTAATTGAATATAAATAGGTGTGTGGTGGGTGTGTGCCGCGGACCGGCTCTCGCGTAGCCACCAGACCCGAGGGGAACGAGGGCCGAAAGCACAGGAGGAATAGAAATCGGCGAGGGGAAAATGACAGACAGACACACACACTTTTTGAGTATGTTGTTGTTGCAGTTGTCTGCCTGCAGTTGTCTGTCTGCAGTTTATTGGCGGGAAAACCAGAGTTTATATAGGGAAGCTTACATTGCTGAAGACAAAAGAAATTCCAAGATTACAAAAACTTGTTAAGGCTAATGGGGTTACATGATTAACTTTACAAGAGACACAGGGAGACGTTGTGGTGATGATTCGCAGTCCTACTTTTAAGAAAAGGTAAAGGTCAGGTTACTAGTTAACCTCTCATTAGGAGAACCTGGGACAGGGGAGTTATCAGATGGTGGCGCCCGAACAGGGACCTGAAGGACAGGTAATCTTTTTCTTTCTTTTCCTCAGGAATAAGAAACGGCTTTTACCAGGATTCTGCAGATCCGCCAGTGAAGGCTTACTGGTTAAGTGTAAATAATCATTGTAAAGGGGAATCATGGGGCATGCTTTAACCAAAAAAGAAAAAATGCTAGTTGTCATGCTACAGAAAATGCTAATTCTTTTGTGTCAGGATTTAATTCGGCCTATTAGAAAGACAGGAGCTATTCAAGATTATGTAAAAGCATGTTTAGATGCCTCACCAGCAATAGTCCAGGGAATGGCCTATGCTGCAGCTATGAAAGGTCAGAAGTTTAGTGCATATGTTAAGAAAACATACGGAGGAGGCGCCAAATCATCATCCATGGATGTTTGCTATAATTGTGGCCAACCAGGGCATATGCAGAGGGAATGCAAACATTCAAAAGAAGGCTCAAAGAAGCAAGGGCCGCCGGGGCTGTGTCCTCGGTGTAAGAAGGGAAAACATTGGAAAAATGAGTGTAAATCCAAGTTCCATAAAGATGGGACTCCTTTAAATAAGGAAAAAGAGAAACAGGAGGAAGCAAAAAACTAGATGAGGGGCGGTCTCCTAGCCCCACTCCAAAGGGAGAGGAGTCAGCAGGGCAGAAACAGCAATTAAACCCTGAAGCCCCGGAATTTACGGTGCATGATTTGCCTAGGGCAACACCGGGTAGTGCAGGGCTGGATTTAGCTAGCTCAAAAGACATTATAGTGTCTAAGTGGGACGGAGTAACTTTAGTGCCCACTAATGTAAAAGGAACTTTGTTGCCTCAGACAGTCGGATTAATAATTGGCAGAAGTTCAAATTATGCAAAAAATTTTGAAGTGCTTCCTGGTGTCTTAGACGCGGACACTGAAGCAGACATAAAGATAATGATCAGACCTTTAAAAAAGACAATTCAAATTCACAAAGGACAAAGGATAGCTCAATTATTATTATTACCTTATGTAAACCTGCCAAACAAAATTTTACAAAAAAACAGGGGCCAAGGCCAGTTTGGCAGCACTGATGAGGGTGTATTTTTAATGCAAGATCTTGGCCAGCGTCCATTCAAAGTCGTGTATCTCAATGGCAAAAGATTTAAAGGGCTCCTTGACACCGGAGCAGATAGAACATGTATAGCTTCTTCGGATTGGCCTTCAGCTTGGCCAGTGCAACAGACAGGTTCCTCACTGTTGGGACTGGGGACAGCTAATGGTGTCCTGCAAAGTTCAGCAATGTTAAAATGGACTTGTGAAGGTAAGGAAGGTTATATACAGCCTTATGTTCTTCCCTCTTTACCATTTACACTATGGGGAAGAGATTTCTTGGACGCAATGGAAGTTAGGTTGGTAACAGCAGATAATTTAAATGAACAGCATTTTTCATAGGGGCCACTGCAGAAAATCTTTTTGCAGATAAAATTCAGTGGCTGACTCAAGAACCTGTGTGGGTGAGTCAGTGGCCCCTTACGGAAGAGAAAATACAGGCTCTTGAGCAGCTAGTACAAGAACAACTAGAAAAAGGGCATTTAGTAGAATCAAAAAGTCCTTGGAATACACCAGTATTTGTTATAAAGAAAAAATCAGGTAAATGGAGGCTCTTACAAGATTTAAGAGCAATTAATGCAATTATGAAGGACATGGGTCCGCTGCAACCTGGACTGCCATCTCCGGTTGCTGTTCCTAAAGGATGGAAAGTCATTGTTATAGATCTACAAGATTGTTTCTTTACCATAAAATTGGATCCTGCAGATTGTGAGCATTTTGCTTTCAGTGTGCCATCATCAAATTTTAAGCAACCTTATAGAAGGTATCAGTGGGTCACTTTACCACAAGGGATGAAAAATTCTCCTACATTATGTCAGAAATTTGTAGACAAGGCTATGCAAGTTATAAGAAAAAAATATGCTACTGCATATATAATTCATTATATGGATGATATATTATTGGCTCATGAAAATTCTGCTATATTAGATAATTTGTTGTATGATACTATTCAAACTTTAACTGCTCATGGCTTGGTTATTGCTCCTGATAAAGTGCAGAGAGATCGACCTCTAAATTATTTGGGTCAAATTATAAAGGATGATTATATTATTTCACAAAAAGTTACAATAAGAAGGGATAGGTTAAAGACATTAAATGATTATCAAAAATTATTAGGAGACATTAATTGGTTAAGACCTCATTTAAAAATAACCACAGGGGAATTGAGTCCCTTATATTCTATCTTGCATGGGGATTCAGATCCAAAGTCACTTAAAATTATGACCCCGGAAGCTTTACAGGCTTTACAGTTAGTTGAACAGGCATTATCAAAAGCAAGAGTGCATCAGGTAAATTATACTGAGCCATGGAGTCTGTTAATATTTTCCACAGCTTATACACCTACAGCTTGCCTATGGCAGGAGGGAGTCTTGGAGTGGCTTCACTTGCCTCATACACAGACAAAAATGCTTGCAGATTATCCTTATTTATGTGCTTTATTAATTACCAAAGGTAGAGCTCGCTCTAAAGAATTGTTTGGTAAGGAGCCAGCCACTATTGTCACACCATACAATAAAAGTCAAGTAGAGGAGCTAATGCAAAATAATGAAGATTGGGTCATAGCGCTGCAAAACTATACAGGGCAAATAAAATATCATTATCCAAAACATCCTATTATAGAATTTGCAAGACATGTAAAATTGGTATTTCCAGTCTGGTTTTCGCCACAACCCTTAGCTAAAGCTCAAAATATTTTTACTGATGGGTCATCTTCAGGTTGTGCCGTGGTTTATTCTAAAGAGCACGGTGTGTATGTTGAGAGTGGTGAAAAAACCTCTGCCCAGCAGGCGGAAATAAAAGCAGTCATTTTGGCCTTTACAAAATTTTCACAACCATTTAACCTTTATTCAGATTCTAAATATGTGGTTAATTTATTTCCGGCTCTAGAGACAGCTCTCTTATCAGGAAAATCACCCATTCTTACTTTATTAAGACAATTACAAAAGTTAATCAGGGAAAGAACGGCAAAGTTTTACATAGCACATATAAGGGGCCATAGTAAATTGCCAGGGCCTCTGGCAGAAGGAAATGCCATAGCAGATATGCATACCCAGTCTATTGTAGCTACAGTGCAGGAGGCATTAGAGAGTCATAACATTCATCACCAAAACGCAGCCTCTTTGCGAAAAATGTTCTCTATTACTAGAGAACAGGCAAGACAGATTGTAAAACAATGTACTCATTGTCCCCCCGTATATCATCCTCCAAAGATGGGTGTAAATCCCCGAGGTTTAAAAGCTAACATTATTTGGCAGATGGATGTAACTCATGTGTCTTCTTTTGGTAAGTTGGGATATGTGCATGTGACTGTTGACACTTTTTCTCATTTTGTGCATGCTTCTGCTAGAACGGGAGAAGCAGTAAAAGATGTTATTCAACATCTAATTCAGTGTTTTCAAATTATGGGCATTCCTTCTCAAATAAAAACTGATAATGGACCAGCTTATATCTCTAAAGCATTTGCAAATTTTTGTGCCCAATGGCACATAACTCATATTACAGGAATTCCTTATAATCCTCAAGGACAGGCAATCATTGAAAGAGCTCATCAAACATTAAAATTACAATTGGAGCGTCTTCAAACTGCAAATTCTTATTTCTCACCTCATCATGTACTGTCTCATTCATTGTTTGTTTTAAATCATTTAAATGCTGATGAAAAGGGCCTTACAGCAGCCCTACGACACTGGGACAGGGAGGTTTATAAGACCCCCCTGCCCAAAGTACTCTGGAAAGACCTCTTAACAGGAATGTGGAAAGGTCTGGATGTGCTAATCACCTCGGGAAGAGGCTATGCTTGTGTTTTTCCACAGGATGCCGACTCTCCTGTCTGGATCCCAGATAGGCTCATCAGGGAGGCCCCCGGCACAGCGCCGCAAGCAGCGACGCTGGAAGAAGCAGAAAAAACGCATAAAACATCAGATGAAAAAATTGGAAATAGTCCAACAGAGGCAAAAAATCACTTGGACGATGATCCGTCACCTAGCTCAAAAGGCAAAGGAACTTCTTGCTGAACAAAAGAAGCCTCGTACAACCTCTTATCTTTTTGTGGCTTTTCTTGCCTTGATTTCAACTCCAAAAACTGAGGGGACTTCATATTGGGCTTATGTTCCTAATCCTCCCATTGTACAGCCTGTGGGGTGGTTGGATAGGGAACCTGTAAAAGTGTTATGTTGTTAGAGAAACAACCCAATCAAACTGTCTCACAGCCTATTACGGTTAAAGCATGTGTAGCTTATCCTAGTGCTATCTTGTTAGCTCAAACTAAAGCTGTAAAAATAACAAAAGAAGGTCGCTCATATAAAATTACTTGTGCTGCATGTAAAATGACAAATTGTATTACTTCTGCTGAGCCTAAGAATTTTACTACCATACTGTTGGTGCGTAGACCGCCGTTTGTGCTGCTACCTGTTGAATTAGGAGAAGAGAATTGGTATGATAATTCTGCTTTACAAGTATTAGATCTGTTAAGTGGGCTTTTACGTCCGAAACGCTTTGTTGCTGCCTTGATCTTAGGAATTACTACTTTAATTACTATTATCACTACTTTTGCGATTGCAACTACTGCTTTAGTTCAGGAAATTCAAACTGCTCACTATGTCAATACATTAAATAAAAATATTACCATGGCATTAATTACACAAGAGGCAATAGATCAAAAATTAGAAGCAAAAATAAATGTGTTAGAGAAAGTAGTCTTGGCTTTGGGACAGGATGTTGCTAATCTGCAAACAATGTTTTCTGCTCGTTGTCATAGTAATTTTAAGTCAATCTGTGTTACTCCGCTACCATACAATACTTCAAAACCTTGGGAAAAAATAAAAGCACACTTACAGGGTGTATGGCATGATAATGAGGTTACACATGATTTACATGCTTTGCAAAAGGAAATAGCTGCCGTTAGTCAATCTAGGTTGCAAATAGGGGATTTACAAAGTATAGCTGCAAGCTTAAAAACAAAAATCAAAAACTTAAACCCCATAACTTGGAAAAACTACCTCATAAATATGGGGATAGTGGCATTAGTAATTTTGCTAATAATTCTTTTTCTTCCTGAAATCTTAAAGCTTCTATTTAGCTCATTGCAAGATGTCCAGCAGGAGGTCTTTGAACTTCGTCTTAAAAATTAAAAAAAGGGGGAGCTGCTGCGCCCACAGCTGTTGTAACACCTGCGTAGCAAACTTTTGTTACGTCAGGGGTTCACGCTGCAGGGACGAGGCGAGAACCCTGTGGGGTGTGGCCTCGGTGGCTTCTGTGTAGCCCAGGGTTGTAAAGACTTTCGGCTACGTAACAAGAAGTGGAAGACCTAATTACTGCTGGTTAATAAAGCAATGTGTCTCAACATTAATAGTAATTTTGTATTTAGTAGTTATGCCACGTAGTGCGTTAGGACAAGTGCACCATGATTAGAAACAAAGGAGTCAAGTAGTGCCAATAAGCATTTCACAAAAATCAACAAAAAGCACTTTAGACTTTGGCCCACCAGTCATTAGGGCAATTTACGAGGAGGCATTAAACACTGACAAAAAACAGCACACCCTAGACAAGATAAAACAAAGGGAGCTGAGGTGTTAGCTTTAGAGAGCTGAGGTGTGATTTAGGTTCTGGGTTATCAAGTTTAAGCAGCATGGGGATGAGAAAGCTACATTCAATCTTACATAGGTGATATATGGACTTAGGCTAACAAGCACCACCATCTGATAACTCCCCTGTCCCAGGTTCTCCTAATGAGAGGTTAACTAGTAACCTGACCTTTACCTTTTCTTAAAAGTAGGACTGCGAATCATCACCACAACGTCTCCCTGTGTCTCTTGTAAAGTTAATCATGTAACCCCATTAGCCTTAACAAGTTTTTGTAATCTTGGAATTTCTTTTGTCTTCAGCAATGTAAGCTTCCCTATATAAACTCTGGTTTTCCCGCCAATAAACTGCAGACAGACAACTGCAGGCAGACAACTGCAACAACAACATACTCAAAAAGTGTGTGTGTCTGTCTGTCATTTTCCCCTCGCCGATTTCTATTCCTCCTGTGCTTTCGGCCCTCGTTCCCCTCGGGTCTGGTGGCTACGCGAGAGCCGGTCCGCGGCAGGTGTGGCTGGGTAGCTCTGGTTAATGCACCAGGGTTGGCAAGTATCCAGTGTAACACCCAAGTTTGGTGTGGTAGATCTCAATACCCAGGTACACCCTGCACCTTCCCATGTAACCACTAAGACCTGATGGTCTTAGCACACAAGGCTCCCAAACCAAATCCAGAGGTTTCTCTCTGCTCTGCCTGCCTGTCAAGTCATCAGAGATGCAGATGTTCTCCAAGACAGTTCTGCCTTGGTGTGTTGACTCTGAGAGGCTGCACATGCCCCATCATCCCACATGGCTGCCCAGCCACCTCCCAGCCAGGCTCAAAGTCAGTGGGGACTGCAGACCTTTCCCTCCACTAGAAACTGTGGGTCACCTGGGTACATAAAAGCCATTGGCTGAACGTTGCTGCCTGTCTGCCAATGCCGTTGGCACTGCAAATTTGGCTTCAAGCCTCTCAATTGTTCTGTGCACTAATGAAATCTTCCTTAGCTGCTTCCCTAATACAGAATGGCGCCTGCCCTCTCTCAGCTGAGCAACAGGTGCCATTTTTGAGAAGCTGATGAGAAACAAACGTCCCCCATGACTTCTCCTGGGTCCACCGGCAATTGCCAGCAACCACCAGCCTCCAGGGCTCCAGTCCAGACCCTTGCCATGCTCTCCCTCTGACTCTATCACCAAGGGTTCCAGCAGTCTGATCTTACCTCTGTCTCCAAGCTGATGCGTGCTCCGGCTCTCAGCTGCTGCAGCTCTGTTCATACTCCTGCTGCGAATCTGCACCCTCCACACAGGACCACACAGTTTCTCCTCCTCCAGTAGGACTTCCACTGTGGATTTCTCTCTAATTTCCCCCTGGGAGCGCACTTCCTACATTTTTCTCTTCACTGTTTATCCTTATCCAAGCGTAGTATGTCACTCCCTAATCCACCATCTTGGGATCCCCTAACATGGATTTCTTGAACCTGTGAATTGTTTTCAATGTTCAGAATCCAGGTTGCCCAAACTGTAACATAATATTTTTTATTAGTTTTGGAAAATTTTCAGCCGTATCTGTTTATATATTTGTTCTGCCTTATTTTTCCTCTCGTTACTTTTTGTGTTTTTTTTTTATTTTAAACTTTTCAATTTTCCTTTTAACTTTCATTGCATTTTTTTATTTTAAAGGAATTTATTAATACTTTAGATTCTCAGGGTTGGGTCTGGGTCAGGTTGAAATTAGAAGCCTGAAACCCCATCCAAGGCTTCTCATGACAGAGACCCAAGTACCATCAACTTCTGCCTTCCCAGGTACTTTACCAGGAAGTTGGATTTGAAGTGGAGGAGCTGGGACTGAATCAGTACTCCAAAATGGAATGTGGGTTTTCCAATAGGAGGCATAATATGCTGCACTACAATGCCTTGCCCCAGTTCATTTAATTTATTATATTCAGGTCTCCTGTAATATTCGATTATGTACTGAGTATTTTGCCTGACAAAAAGAAGCAGAAAGATTTTGACATCAAGACAATGTTATTTTTCTCCAGAATTTTTTTTGCTTGTTCTGAGACAATCCCCATTGTTGGATATTATAATTCAATTTTAATAATTAGATGTTAGGCAATAGTCTAAATGATATTTTGATTTCTGCAAGGACTGTTACATATTAAATTCACCCTTTCTTATGCAGCATTTTGTCATTCTATCTCCAAATAGGTCCTCCAGTTGCTAGAAATTCTATTCTTTCCATTTTGCAACTTTTGTAGCCTAGTCTCATAAAGTTGTCAGAAATGCTGCCTAGTTTATTATTTGTCTTTCTCACATCAGTAAGTCAAGCAGTCAGTCTACTTCCTTGGCCTATTATTTCTCACAAATATCAATTCTTTGATAAATTCTGGGAAGTGTTATAGGTCCATATTTTCTAATTTTTAAGCACGTATCTTGATCTGAATTTCCTAAGACTCCTACAATAAAGTCAATATGATGTATATTTTATGACCTAACCTAGATATCACTGTTCTAATTCCTTATGAGAGAAGCTGCACTGCATTTGAGTTAAGATGATGGCATGCAGATCTTGATTGGTTGGGTTCAAATCTTCTCTGCCTCTTATTGGCTCTTTGAACTTTGATAAGTCATTTCGTCCTTCTGTGCCTCTTTCTTCATCAACAGAGAAGGAGCAAACTGCATTTCATTTGTTAATATTAACACTTATGAGTCACTGAAAATCATTTGACTTATTTAATGTAATCAGCACATAATATTGTGAAGTTACTACTTGATATGTGATGAATACACATATTGTTTGTACAGCTTTATTTCTTGATACATTTTTCTCAGCCAAACTTCTTTCAGTGTTTCATAAATAAGATTTGCATTTTATAATTAAAAAAGAGATATTAATATGCTTCCCTGAAAATGAAAACCAAGCATATTTTTTCTGATTGGCACTACACTTGCACACAAACATACATACATACATGTGCATATCTACATATTTTTCCCATTCTATGAATTACCCCTTTCCAATACATGTGAAATGCTATAATGCCTGAGTTTGATAGGATGTTTCAATTTAGTGGATCCAAAACACTTTGTATACATCAGAATAATGTAAGCATTTTATAAAACTCAGTCTTGAGACAAGCCCTTCTAGTATATTCAAATGTGTTAAATCTGGAATGGTTTCTGAGAATCAAACTAACACATCTTGTCTCCATTCTATTAAATCACACACCTTTTCTTTTTTTTTATTTTTTTATTTTTTTTAACTTTTATTTAATGAATATAAATTTCCAGTGTACAGCTTATGGGTTACAATGGCTTCCCCCTCCCATAACTTCCCTCCCACCCACAACCCTCCCCTCTCCCGCTCCCTCTCCCCTTCCATTTGCATCAAGATTCATTTTTAATTCTCTTTATATACAGAAGATCAATTTAGTATAAAGATTTCAGCAGTTTGCACCCACATAGCAACACAAAGTGAAACATACTGTTTGAGTACTAGTTATAGCATTAAATCACAATGTACAGCACATTAAGGACAGAGATCCCACATGAGGAGCAAGTGCACAGTGGCTCCTGTTGTTGACCCAACAAATTGACACTCTAGTTTATGGCGCCAGTAACCATCCTAGGCTGTCGTCATGAGTTGCCAAGGCTATGGAAGCCTTCCAAGTTTGCCGACTCTGATCATATTTAGACAAGGTCATAAAAGACAGAGTGAGGATAGTAACCAATGATCCTAAGAGTGGCATTTACCAGGTTTGAACAATTATACAGCATTAAGTGGGGAAGAGGACCATCAGTACACACAGGTTGGGAGTAGAGGTTATGATTACAAAGGAATGAGGCCCAAGTGCACTAGACAGGGCCTAGAACAAAGGACAGAGTCATTATTAGAGGAGCTAAGAAAGGTGCTGTCTAAGCTACAAGTAATTTTTCTGATTGAGAGGCAAATAGAACCTGATAGAAGGGGCTTGATAATAATCTGGTGGGCTTTAGGCCTTGTAAATTCAGATGCCCAGACCTATCTATCTCTTCACATGGGGTACATCCTAAGGGAGGTGTGAACCTCCTAGGGGAAGGCACTCTGTTGACTTTCATTACTTGGCTGGCCTGGGAGGAGAGCTGGCCAGGTAAAGGCAGGTGGCATCTCTAACAAGAAATTTACAGTTCTGCCTGCAATGTTGTTGACCCTACTTGACCATCCCCTCAGCTGCAGTGGTCACTTTGGAAGTTGGGCTGACACACCTTTTCTTAATCTATTGCTTTTGGTACTATCCAAACGTTTAGACTATAGTTATTGTCAGAAAAAAAATTCTTACATTTTTGTGTATGTGTGTGTGTGTGTATAAACATTAGTGTATGGCCATTTTCATAATATTTTTTTTAAACCTTAGTGCTTAAAATACTTTCTACCTCATCAGAAAAATGTGTGAAAATCTTATTTTAATTATGTTCTTATATTTTTACATTATTGTGTGAAAAAATCTCAAATGAATTATTAACTTTTCAAATGCTAAAGTAACTTCACCAGGAATTATTGTAACAATCTTGTATTCTATAAATTCATTCTCCTATAACACATTTTAAAAGGAAAGCATTGGGACTTGCACTGTGGCATAGAAGCTTAAGACTCCACCTGTATTGCCAGCATCCCACATGGGTGCTGGTTCAAGTTCCTGCTGCCCCACTTCTAATCTAGCTCCCTGGCAATGTGCCTGAGAAAGTGGCAGAACATAGCCCAAATACTTGGGCCCTTACACCTATGTGGGAGACACACACTATGGGCTCCTCTCTTTTGCCTGACTCAGCTAGTAATTGTGGCCATTTGGGGAATGAACTAGTGGGTGGAAGATCTCACTCTGCCTCTCTCTGTATTTCTGCCTTCCAAATAAATAAATAAATATCTTAAAAACCAAAAATATCTAGGCAATAGTGTGGCCATTAAGAACTTCTTTATTTTGACTAATGTCCTACTTCTTATTTACATAAAAGCTGATTACAGATTTCCAATCAGATTTAGAGGAACACAGTAGAAGGGCAAAAACGGATTTATATATTTGACTCACCTTGTATGTCAATCCTATTCTGCCAGGTTAGAGCCTATTAATGCATTTACTCGGGGGGGGGGGGGCACTGTATTAGCGCTCCAGACAGGTTTTGTTCCACATGTGGAGATTGTTGCTTTCGTATCCGTTAGTACTCATCCTTCAGGGTACTTATCAAAATTGCAGTTCATCTACTTGCATAATCATTTGCTATCTCTTCCAAAAGAAACACATCATTAATAAAAGCGGACCTATCCATATTAGATTATCACTTTTCCCTAAGGCCACTCAATTGTCAGTCATATAGTACATTTTAATAAACACTAGCACAAATATTTTAGAGGCCATTTGAATGAATCAATAAATGCACCTGCTCTCCAATATCAGAAAATCTATATTTGGCTGAGTGAGTCATTAGCTGAAGTTCTGGTAAATGAATGTGTGCTGTGGGTATTTTTACTCCCCTGAAGACATTTCTAATGAAAAAATAGCAATATTAAAACATGTCAGCAAATTATAGATACTTTAACTTTCCTGTTTATCCATTTTTTGTTTTCTTAATACCAGTGTGTATCTGAGTTCTTTAACCTTTTTTGTCATGATAATTAATGAATAGAACTGGAGCAAGGACAAGGGTCAAAATGATTTGAGCTAAAAAAGCACGTGGAACCATGCCTGGAGTAAATACATCAAGCTCAAGGGTGAACAGACAGTTCATTAACATGTGTATGCGTTGTAACCAACCCCAAATAGTCCTCTATGCTGATTATCCTTTATGCTATTTATGAATTAAAAGTTGTAAATTCTTAAGTAGGTCTCATTTAATTTGAATCCTACAGAATTTTTCTGTGGAAAAGGGCAATGATATGGCTCAGCATAATTAAAGGTTAATGTACAATCTAACATAAGATATTTTCTCATTCTATTTGAGGCTACTGAATAAAGCTGGTTTCATTCATATCTCTAGTAAAAGATACACTTCAGATGATACAAATACATGCACTTGTAGAGAAGATACACATTACACATCTGTAACAAAAATTTATTAGTGACTTTTACATAAACAGTGCAAACTGAAGACAGTAATTTTATACGTTCCTATAAATTAAAGAAAATAATTCACAGATGAAAATAATATACTATTGAAAATACATTTAAATACAGTGAAATGAACGTTTTCCCTATTCAAAAATCCAGAAAAAGTATCATGCTGCTGATATTGCAGACAGAGCTAAAACTAATTTATAATAAAAGGTGTTCTTCATTCAAAAAATCAAAGAAGAATTAGAATATTGAAAATTCAGGAAAAAAATAACCAGTGTGGGCATTTGGCCATGTGGTTAAGATGTTGGTTTATATGCTCATGTCCTATATTGGAGTGTCAAGTTTGATTCCAGTTTCCTTCTGATGTTGATGCTGGGATGCTGTGGTGATAGCTCACGTAGTTGAATTACTGACATATGATAGACCTAAATTGAATCCCTGACTCCTGACTCCGGTCAAGCATAACATTTGGACATTTGTGGAATAAAGTGATGGATAAGAGATCTCTTGCTTTCTGTCTCAGAAATAAATATTTTTCTCTAAAAAAATTAAATAGAGATAAAACTGTTAAATGTGATATTAAATATAAATATATACTAACCAGAAAATAATGATGTTTATAACAACATGCCAATCACAGGGGATGAAAGGAAAAATTGGCAATTAACGTTACATTTTACTTAGCCAAGGATGTGTAACCTTGATTATATTGCACATCTAGAAGCAATAATAAAGAAACTAAGAAAGGAAATATCTGGGAATGAATTTAACAACAAGGTAAAAGACAAAAGTGCTAAGGACATGCATTGGAAATAAGATAGTCTTAAATAAATGGTGCAAGAAAAACTGGACATGCACATCCAGAAGAATGAAAGTAGATCCCTGTCACTCACCATGTATAATAACCAACTAAATGGACCAAATGCCTAAATATGAGACATGAAATTTTTAAACAATTATAAAAATATAGTAAGAGTACTCTAAGACAAAGAAATTGGAATGGGCAAAGATTTTCCAGTATCAGACCCCAAAAGCACAGGAATTCAAAGCAAAAATAAACCAATGGAATTTTATCAAACTAAAGAGCTTTCATACAGCATAGAATACCACAGAGTGAAGAGACACCCTACAGAATGGTAGAAAATATTTTCAGTATATGCATCTGATAAGGATATAAATTTAGTACATATAGAACTCAAACAAATTAATAGCAAAATAAAAAATAGCACCCAATTAGAAAATGACTTTTAGAACTAAACATACCTTTCTCAAAAGAAGCATATTGGCCAAGAGATACATGCAAACAGTAAAAAATACTTAACATTACTAATCATTAGTGAAATGCAAATAAAACCATAATGAGATAGTACTTCACTAAAATGAAATTGGCAATTATCTATCAACCACACACACACACACACACACATGCACATACACAAACACATATATAATGTCAGCATGTGGAGAAAAAGGAATACTTGTATGCTGTCGGTGGAAATATAAATTAGTACAGTCACTTTGGAAAACCACATATAGGTTCCTTAAAAAAATAGAACTACCGGCCGGCGCCACGGCTCACTAGGCTAATCCTCCGCCTTGCAGCGCCGGCACACCGGGTTCTAGTCCCGGTCGGGGCACCGATCCTGTCCCGGTTGCCCCTCTTTCAGGCCAGCTCTCTGCTGTGGCCAGGGAGTGCAGTGGAGGATGGCCCAACTCCTTGGGCCCTGCACCCCATGGGAGACCAGGAGAAGCACCTGGCTCCTGCCATCGGAACAGCGCGGTGCGCTGGCCGCAGCGCGCCTACCGCGGCGGCCATTGGAGGGTGAACCAATGTCAAAAGGAAGACCTTTCTCTCTGTCTCTCTCTCACTGTCCACTCTGCCTGTCAAAAAAAAAAAAAAAATAGAACTACCATATGATCCAGCAATCCCACTCCTAGATATATATCCAAAGGAAATGAATCCCAACTGTCAGAAAGACATTTCTGTTCTCATGTTTACTGAAGCACCAGTCCCCAGAGCAAAGAAAGGGAAACAACCTAAGTGTCCATCCACATATGAAGGGATAAAGAAAATCTTGTTATTTGCAACAACATGCATGTGGCTGGACGTCATTATGTTAACAGAAGTCAAGCACTGAAAGATAGGTATCACATGACCACACAATACATGACAAAAAAAAATATGTGATTTCATCACAGAAATTAAAAATAGAATGGTGGTTTCCAGAAATTTGGGAGGGAGGGCTGGGTAAATATTGAGTGATGGGAATTGGGTCGTAGCTAGATAGGAGTAAGAAGATCTGGGCTTCTATGTGCAGTGGAGTGACTACAGATACTATTAATTTGCTGTATATTTGCCTATTAAACTAGATGATAAAATTTATGATGTTTTCACTATAAAGAAATGTTCAATATTTGAAAGAGTAAGTATGTTATACAACTGGACATTACATATTTATACATGTAATAAAATGTTACATACTACCCCATAAACATGTACAATTTTATGTCTGTTAAGTTTTTTAATCTAAAAAGTTCATAACTGGTAAATCACAAAAGAAAGTTTTGTTAACAAACACAACATCATTCTTTAAAAAGGCAATAAAACAGTGAAATTAAATTATAAAGATGTCAAGACAAGAAGAAAAAACAAAAAACTAGTGATTCACTAATTATTAGTATTGGAGATTGCACTGAAAGTAACTGGATAGTGAGATGAACTTGGAAATAGTATTATATTCTGGAAATAAAACTATACATATATAGATAGAGATATATAGATACAGTGTATAAGAGACATTGCAAAACATGAGGAAACTGAATAATAAAAAGATATAAAAATATAATATTAAATAGTAATGTCAGGAATAGATACTCTCAGAAAAAGTGTTGTCATAATAAATAGAGATAATTATCACCAAAACATATTTCTTTCACATTGAAAATAAAAGAGTTCTTGTGTGTGATAACAGTTGAAAATTTAAGGAACTTCAGGTAAAGGAAAAAAAAAAAGTCAGCAATCATACTGAGAATTTTTAACATATTTTGATCTGTAACTCATAGAAAAGTAAATTATAACTCAGTAAATCTAAGGGATATTTAAAATGGACTAAAAGCTATATAGAAAAGCTATAGCAAAAATTTTAAGAAATTGTATGTTTAAATGTTGAACATATACTGAGAAAAAAGTAAGTCTTCAAGAATACTCCAATGGATAAAATCACATACTATATATATTCAAAACAAATTCTTAGAAAGTTATGAAATAAGTCACAAGTCTTTGGAATTTAAAAAATATAATTTAAAATTAACATGAGTTTATGATATAATGGTAATGGAAATTGGAAAAATATCTGAAATTAAATGCAAATATAATCTTATGTAACATTACATATTTCCTATACAATTTTATTTTATGAATACACATGGCTCAAAGCACATGTATAAGAAGATAAAGTCTACAATTTAATATATAATTCATCTCAAGTAGCTTAATAAGAAGAAATTAAGTATTAAAATGAAAAATAATAAGTACAACAGATGATAATGAGCAAACATAGATTCAAAAAATCCAAAAAATGCTTCTTTAAAAGTAAATCAAATGGATAAATCTATTTGAGATTTTTCAAAATCTTTTACACACATATGGACATACACACATGTATAAAGCAATGATAGAGATTTTTTTTTTTTTTTTGAGATTTTACTTTTTTATTTGAGAGGCGGAGTTACAGAGGGAGAGACAAGGAGGGAAAGGTCTTCCTCTGCTGATTCACTCCCCAGTTGACTGCAATGGCCAGTGCTGGGCCAATCCAAAGCCAGAAAATAGAGCTTTTCCCGGGCCTCCCATACAAATGCAGAGGACCAAGCACTTGGGCCATCTTCTACTACTTTACTAGGCTGTAGCAGAAAGCTGGATTGGAAGAGGAGTGTGGGGACATGTGTAGGCACCTATATGGGATGCTGGCGCCATGGAGGAGGCTTAGCCTACTACACAACAGTGCCAGCTCCAATGATAGAAATTTTAAATTAGTATCTGTACACATCCTGCAGGGGTTAAAACGATCATAATAGCAAATTATAAATAAGTTTATGCTACTAAATTTCTTTCTTTTTTTTAATTTTTTTTTTTTTTTGACAGGCAGAGTGGACATTGAGAGAGAGAGACAAAGGTCTTCCTTTGCCGTTGGCTCACCCTCTAATGGCCGCCGCAGCCGGCACGCTGCTGCCGGTGCACGGCGCTGATCCGAAGGCAGAAGCCAGGTGCTTCTCCTGGTCTCCCATGGGGTGCAGGGCCCGAGGACTTGGGCCATCCTCCACTGCACTCCTGGGCCATAGCAGAGAGCTGGACTGGAAGAGGGGCAACCGGGACAGAATCTGGCTCCCCAACCAGGACTAGAACCCAGTGTGCCGGCGCCGCAGGTGGAGGATTAGCCTGTTAAGCCATGGTGCCGGCCCGCTACTAAATTTCAAAAATTAAGTAATAAATTCAATTATTTGCAAAACAAAATAACATAACATATATATGAGGAAATTAAGAAATGGAAGCATTAGCATGTCCTAAACTTTACAAGAAATTAAATCTACATTTCATAAAGACTCTGCAAAGGAAATTCTAGGACCAGGTGGCTTCGGTAGTGAATTCTACTGTTATTTAAGAAAAAATTAACACAATATTGGAGAAACTCTTTCAAAGAAGATAAAAAGTGAGAATAATATTAACTCTTCTACTAGAATAAGAAAACATTTATTCTCATATGTAACAAAAACACTAAAAATTATAAATTAATCTTATTCATGATTGTATAAGCAAAAATTTTAAAATATTTTCAAACTCATCCATATAAGGTCATGATAATTTATTAGCAAATTTGCCTTACCCCCAAGAAGTAAGGGTTGTTTTAACTAAAAAAAAAAAAAAATTAATTGCATTAGTCACATTAACATCTTATAAGAGAAAAATGCAATCATCTTAAAATATGCTTGAGATGAATTTGTGAAGATGTAACAGATGTTAGTATTTTTAAAATGGCAAGCTAGAAATAGATTGGGCATTTTCTACTAATACAAATGTTCCATACAAATCTAGTATAGAAAAGAACTAATCTCAGCATCTCCATTCAGTTTTTTTTTTCAGCATTTTACTTAATGATACAAAGAAAATGCAGAAGTTCTATGATATGCTTATGTAGAAAGTCAAAGAAAATCCTGATAGATTGCTCGAATTAACAATTATAGTCCTACAAAATAATAAATGCGTTGAATAGAATATTATTACAGAATAGTCAATGCTATTTCTACATTCAAAAGTTTCTGAATTGATATCTTACAACATACAAATTGTAAGCACACAAGTAGAAATACCAGAAAACTTATCACAATCATACAGAAGAAAATTAAGTTTTGTGACAAAAATTAAAGAACATGTAGAAACATAACATAGACTTTATTTATGGATTGGAAATCTCAATATCAAAAAAAACTGATGCAGTGACAACAGAAATTTGAAAAAAAATACTTTCTATGTTCTTTTACTTTTTTAGTTGGAAATTTGGCTTATTGATCATAATTTTTATATAAAAATATGAAAATGAAAAATCAAGACCACCTTGAAGAATAACATGAGAAATACTCCCTCTACTGCATACCAAGAATCATAGCAAGACTGAAACAATTGGGGCCGGCGCTGTGGCACAGTGGGTTAACACCCTGGCCTGAAGTGCTGGCTTCCCATATGGTTGCTGGTTCGAGACCTGACTGCTCCTCTTCCAATCCAGCTCTCTGCTATGGCCTGGGAAAGCAGTAGAAGATGGCCCAAGTCATTGGACCCCCTGCACCCACGTTGGGGAGTGGGAGAAGCTCCTGGCTCCTGGCTCCTGGCTCCTGGCTTCGGATCGGCTCAGTTCCTGCCATTGGGGAGTGAACCATCGGATGGAAGTCCTCTCTCTCTGCCTCTCCTCTCTCTGTGTAACTCTGACTTTCAAGTAAATAAATAAATCTAAAAAAAAAAAAAAAAAAAAGACTAGAATGATTAAGCTTGACTATGGAACCAAAGGCAGGAAGAATTTTTAAATCCCAACAAGAACATCCACACATAGAAAAGACACTTTATTTTATTTTATTTTTTAAAAAGAAGGTACCATTAAGAAATCAAGAAAGAACTCTAAAAACATCAAGGTTAGACATTTGGACATCCTTCTACACAAAAGTGAATTTTGGTCTAGTGTAAGTGTGAAACATAGGCCAAGAAAACAAAAGCTTACAGAAGACAATATAAACAAATATTTTTATGTCATCACTAGACAATGATTTTTAAAACAGTATAGAAAGCATACAACCAAACAAGGGAAAACCTCGCCAATTTGTCGATGTTAAAATTAGAACTTTGGGAGAAGGCATTTGGTGCAGCATTTAAACCCTGCTTGGGACCCCTGCATCCCATATTTCAGTGCCTAATGTGAGTCAAGGCTCCTCTGCTTCCAATCCAGCTTCTTGATAATGTGCACTGTGAGATTCAGCAGAAGGAGGCCAGTCGTATGGGAAATATAGATGGAGTTCCAGGTTCTCCCCTCTGTCTGGCCCACACTCCACTTTTGCAGGCATTTGGAAGTGATTAGTGGATAGAAGATTCTTTGTGTGTGTGTGTGTGTATGTTTTTCCCTCCCTTCCTTCCTCTCCCCCTTCATCTTTCAAATGAAATAAAAATCAATAAATAATTTTGGATTTAACTTAAAATTTTTAACAATAACATCATGAGAAGGAGAAAGAAAAGACAAAGCCATATGTCAGGAGAGATTGTAAGCCTATACCTGACAAAACTTGTTTCCAGATATTATAAAGAATTGCATAACCTATGTAACTCAAAGGAGAATAGAATGTCAAATGATGAAAATTGTTCTCATGAAATCTTGTTATATTACTGTGGCAATATTAAACTGCTAAATTAATAAAAATATTCAGGTGGGTGCAATTCTCTTTATGCAATAAAATACTGTAAATGCCTGCAAAGTGACTCATATTGAAAGATTTCTGTTTCAAGAATTCATAAAGCAACTATATTAATAAAATAAATAATATTTTCAGGAGAAAAAAAGAATTGCTTCTTAGTACTAGGCAGAAAGAGACAGTCAGACAAAAGACATATTTGAAAGGGCATGTTACATGAAAATATACTAAGTATCTTCTAAAGAAGAAATTGTAATCAAGTCAACAGAAATAAGAATACACATTAAAATCACAGGAAGAAGCAAATTTCTGCCCGTCAAATTGATAAAATAAAAATGCCCATAAAAATTACTAAAGTCATGTGATGAAACTATAGGAACTCACATATAATGATAATGGGACAACACCTTTTCAAAACAGCAAGTCAGCTAAAGTGGAATGTATATGTACCTCAAGATCCAGCCATTCCTTTTCCAGGCATTTACCCGGCAAGATATTAATAACTATCCTTAGGAGCATTAATATTTGGATTATTCCCAATAGAAATAGAGAGAGAGAGTATTCCATTCACTGTTTTACTCCCCAAATGGTTGCAATGGCCAGTGCAGGGCCAGGTCAAAGCCAGGAACCAGGTGCTTCATCCGGCTCTCCCTTGTGGTTACAAGTTCTAGCGTCATCTGCTGCTGCATTCCCAAGCACATGGAGCAGAAGGGGAGCAACCAGGACTCAAACCAGTGTCCATATGGGATGCCAACACTGTAGGCATCCACACCACTATGCCACAGTTTTGGTCCCAATGTGCAGTTTCTTGACCATGGTAGTGGTTACAGAGGAGTTCATTTTGTAACAAATAATAATTAAGCTGATCATTATCAGATTTTTTTTATTTTAGCATTTTTTGACATCTGTGTTAAATTCCCCAGTAGTAAAATATAAAACTTACTTTTTAAGTTTACTTACTTGTTTATTCTTATTTGAAAGGCAGGTATAGAAAAGGAGGGATGGAGAGAGAGAGAGAGAACGAGAGAGAGAGAGAGAGAGAGAGAGAGAGAGACATGGCTTGCACTGCCCCAAAAGTGCACAACAATCAGAGCAGGGCCAGGCTGAAATCAGTTCAGAACTCAAACCAGATCTCTTACGTGGCAGACAGGGACTCAAGACCTTTGCAAACATCTTATAGGAAAGAGTGGATATCTCCAGCTGTTCAATTTTTTTCCATCTTATTTCATTAATTTTCAATTAAAAAATCTGCATTTTAACCCAAAGTAGTCTATTTTCTATATATATTAATAATTATTATAATTAATATGTAAATAATTAATAACATATTAATAATTCTATACACTAATCTATAAATAATCACTATTGAGTGATGATGAATCCTAAATATGCATATTATGCCTAGCTTTAAGGTATCAACTGTAGTATAGTATAAATTAGTCTTGACATATGAATGGAGTTTCAAATATATATCCATTGGCCATACTTGTTGTTATCAATGTTGTTTTGTGCAGTCATTAAAACACTATTCTAATCAAATTTCTCTATATAACCAATGTAATCCATATATAAGATGTTATAGGAGCTAATACAAGAAGCATCAGTTATTCAATGGATGATAAAAAGTGTTCTAACAGATTTCACCAAATGGAATGTGCAAATACTTTTGGATAATTTTATATAAATCCAACCTTGAACTGAAAAGTCTATCAATAAAAATATTTGACAGTTGAAGAGCATGTAATTATTTAATCCTCCCTATTCTAAATTGGTATGCATACAATAGAAAGTACAACATATGTGGGTATTGTGGAGCCGTGGGTTAAGCTGCTTCATGGGATGTCTATATTCTATATCCAGTTGCCTAGTTTGAGTCTCAATTGTTCTACTTCCTACCTAGCTTCCTGCTAATGCATACTGGAAATCAGCCCATGAAGGCCCATAGGCTTGGTCCCTGACACCCATGCACGTGATCCAAATGGAGTTCCAAGCTCCTGGCTTCAAACTAGTTTAGCTTTGACTGTTGAAAGCATTTGAGAATGAACCAGCACATGGAAGATATTACACCATAGCCCCGACTCTTTCTGTTGCTCTGCCTTTCAAGTATACAAAAATATATATAAAAGTACAGCATAAAACAATAATTATATTATCCACAATTACTCGGTTTCAGAGAAAATTAAGCAACTTCTCCCTCATAAATCAGTAATTTGAACAAAGTTACATGGAAAGGATGTGGTAGAGAGAAATGAAATACAAGATATTATGTCTCCAAAATCAGTTCTGAATGTTCTTTCAAGGCTACCTGTTACATTTGGAACAGTTTTTCCAGTAATTTGTAAGTTTGTTGTTTGCTTATATTTTTAGGGAAATAAAGGTTTTCTTCATTCTAAATTGTTTCTCAGGGACGGGGAGTCCAATAGAATGTTTCTCACACTGAATTATGAAAATAATACTTCAAAATATATGTTATCCATGCTCATATAAAATGAATATGCATCTGAATATCTGTATCCTTAGTACATAAATATATAAACCTTCCATTTGCTGAAAAAGAGAAATTCAGTCTGTTGTAAAATACAAGGTAATTCACTGATGCACAATTTTTCATCCAAATGCAAACTCTCTTTAAAGCAGCAATCATCAAATCTTCATGTCACAGAGGATTAAAGCTATGAAATCATAGAAACAGTTTATTCTGATTACAATTATTAAACATGTATTTACTTGATAAATGTTCTCTACCAGAAGGAAGATTTTATAATTATGATTGTGCAATAATGTGTAGGAGGTAATTTCTTTGGAATTAAGTGTCACTCTGTAAGAATATGCTTATTGAATAAAACCTTTCTGACTTTTATTTCATAAATATCTAAAACCTATAATTGTGTTTTCAACAAAGGCTAGTTTTATTCTTCTTTGCTTCAGTTTCTTGAGTAACTGATGACGTTTCACCACATGCGGATTGCCACAAATCGTCATCTATTTCCTGTGTAGTGGGCTGAGAATACCTGTAGCTACAAGAACCTCTGAGCAATTTACCCCTGCCAGATTTTAGCAGTTGCTTGGCCTGTGCATTGGTGGCTAACATATGGGCAGCATATTTTATCGAAGAGTGACACTTGGTATAATTTTTAAAGACATTTATTTATTTGAAATTCAAAGATTCAGAAAGAGAGGGAGACATGGGGAGGGATCTTCCACCAGGGGTTCACTCCCCAGATGGCTGCAGTGGCCAGCACTGGGCCAAACTGAAGCCTGGAGCCAGGAGCTTCATCTCGTCCCCCACTTGGGTAGCAGGGGCCCAAACACTTGGGCCACCTCGGCAGCTTTTCCTAGGCCATTAGAAGGGAGTTGGATCGCGAGTGGAGAAATCAGGGCATGAACCTGAGCCAAATGGGACGCCAGTGTCTCAGGCAGTAGCTTTACCTGCTACATCACAATGCCAGCCACCATAGTATAATACTTAATGCTGCACTATGTATTCTTTAATCTCAGAATCCATTTATTTGCTTTTATTCTTAAAATTTCATAAATATCTAAGATATTTACCTCTAGTCCCTGATCTCAGCTATGTTCTAGACAGCCATTTCCCAGTGAAGAACTAAGGCTTTCCTCATCTTGGCATTATGAGAAACTTACACTAATGTGAGCATGTAGCAGGAAATATCAAATGTCAAGACAAGTAATGATAATTTGATTACTAAGTATTTCTGTAAATATTCCATGAGAATTTCTTAATTAACCCTCCATCCTCACTCCTCAAAGTTTAAGGAAACGGGTGCATAACATCATCTGGAGGTACAAAGTACTACAGAGTGGAAATTTTCTTCTGACCTCAGTAGACAAAAATGTCTCCTGGATTTTCCCTCCAATTTACAAGGTCTATGTTTAGAAATCTGGCTGTGGGATGACTTTGCAAAAGAGCACTGTAAAAAATATTCAGTCAGTTCTTAGGCAATTCACACTGGCTCTTATCTAGGACAAGTGTTTAATTAAGTATTTTTTTTCTTAATTCAAAGTCATTATTCTTGGTTGAAATTACTTTTCAGTCTCCATAGTAATCCTCTAAGCATTCAATAGCGTGATCATAAATGTCTTATACTTGCTTGAAAAAAATGATCTTGCAGCCCTTCTTATTACTTGAAGTGAACATTTGGAAATAAAAGGTGAAAATTCATGCCAGCGCCGTGGCTCAATAGGCTAATCCTCCACCTGTGGCGCTGGCACACCAGGTTCTAGTCCCGGTCGGGGCGCCGGATTCTGTCCTGGTTGCCCCTCTTCCAGGTCAGCTCTCTGCTATATCAATGGTTTCTTTCTGCAAAGTAGCAGTGAATCTTAGAAAAGGAGATAAATAACCATTGACAATAAAAGGGTTTGCAAATAACCTATTAACCCAAGCTGTCACAGGACAATACTTCATTTTGAAAATGCTGAACCTTCATTAGCCTTGAAATTAGAAAAATGCTCAGGCATGAGGTTGGAGAGACAGAGTCGATGACCTATCCAGAATTCTAGGAACACAGTAGAAACATTGGGGTAGTACAGTAGGAGGGCACACATTGAGCCTACATAAAGGTAAGAGTTCCACTGATAATTGTGACTATTGAACCTTAGTAACATAACGCTGACTTTAGGGCATGGGACCATGACATATTTTATCCTGACAATCTCTTAGAATAAGTAAGTGCTGACTCTACAAGGATATCTTCAGAAAGACAGTATTTAAGACAGTTCAGTATGTTCTACAATGAATAAAGGCTTTGATAAGAAAATAGCACAATACATGACAGCCAACAAATGAACTCCTGCTTATAAAATGGACAAGTTTGTGAAAGCACTGCTAACAGAATCTGGTGGCATAAAATGTAAGTGCATACATAAATATCCGTATATGTATCTAGACAATAGAGCTAGTTAAGAATGACTAAAGTTGTCCGGCGCCATGGCTCAATAGGCTAATCCTCTGCCGGCAGCACCGGCACACCGGGTTCTAGTCCCAGTCGGGGCGCCGGATTCTGTACCGGTTGCCCCTCTTCCAGGTCAGCTCTCTGCTATGGCCCGAGAGTGCAGTGGAGGATGGCCCAAGTGCTTGGGCCCTGCACCCCATGGGAGACCAGGAGAAGCACCTGGCTCCTGGCTTCAGATCAGCATGGTGCGCCGGCTGCAGCGCGCTGGCCACAGCAGCCATTGGAGGGTGAACCAACGGCAAAGGAAGACCTTTCTCTCTGTCTCTCTCTCTCACTGTCCACTCTGCCTGTCAAAAAAAAAAAAAAAAAAAGAATGACTAAAGTGAAACAAATTTGTAGAGAGTGATTATTTGAGGAAAAGAGCTAAAAACAGAAATGGTTGAGCTGTGAAATGCCTTGATCGTTAAATGAAGGAAATTTTTCTGGAAGACTCATCTAAAGTTACTCATATAAAGTAATGAGTAATTTCTAAATTAGCAAATTTCCATATGATTGTCCAACCAAATAAATAAGAATTGCTGAGATGTGAGGTCTGGGTATCAGGCCATTAACTAGTAGTACAACCATTATGGAAGAAAATATGTAGATTCCTCAGAAATATGAAAGTAGGTCCACCATATGACCCAGCCATTCCACTCCATGGAATTTACACAAATAAAATAAAAACAGCATGTTAAAAAGCTTTTTGCACCCTCATGTTGAAAGCAGCTCAACCAAAATAGCTAATATATGGATTCAACCAAGATATCCATCAACTGATGACTCAATAAAGAAATTATGGTGGCTGGCACCGTGGCTTAACAGGCTAATATTCTGCCTTGTGGCGCTGGTACACCGGGTTCTAGTCCGGGTTGCCCTTCTTCCAGGTCAGCTCTCTGCTATGGCCTGGGAGTGCAGTGGAGGATGGCCCAAGTCCTTGGGCCCTGCACCGGCATGGGAGGTCAGGAGAAGCACCTGGTTCCTGGCTTCGGATCAGCGCAATGCGCCGGCCTCAGAGGCTGTTGGAGGGTGAACCAACTGCAAAAAGGAAGACCTTTCTCTCTGTCTCTCTCTATCCACTCTGCCTGTCAAAAAAAAAAAAATTATGGTATAAATCCATGTGAAATACTACTCAGTCGTCAAAAGGAAGGAAATCCTGTCTTTTTCAACAAAATGGATACAAGTGGGGACTACTATTGTTAGTTGAATAAATCAGTCCCTAAAAGACAAATATCATATATTTTCTCTGTTGTGGTAGTTAATATAGAATACAAAAAGTATAAGAGTAAAACAATAAAACTGACAGCCTATAATTTGATTACTATTTATAGCCTTGTCTATACTCCTGTGGAATGGTGATCTACTCTTCACTTCTTGAATATATGGTTCTACATAAAGAATTTAACAAGTAGTAAGTAGAACAATCACTGTTACTCAGGTGCGTAGACAAGGGTTTTAAATCTAAAAATGTCAACTTCACATATATACATTACATTTTTTAAAGATTTATTTATTTATATGAAAGTCAGAGTTACACAAAGAAAAATGGAGAGGCAAAGAGAGAGGTCTTCTATCCACTGGTTCATTCCTCAAATGACCCCAATGACATGAGCCCAGCCAATCCAAAGTCAGGAGCCAGGAGCTTCTTCTGGGTCTCCCAAGCGGGTGCAGGAGCCCAAAGTCTTGGACCATCTTCTGCTGTTTTCCCAGGCCATAGCAGAGAGCTGGATTGGAAGTAGAGCAGCCGGGACTCGAACCGGTGTCCATATGGGATGCTGGCACTGCAGACATCAGCTTTACCTACTACACCAAAGTGCCGGCCCCATATACATTACATTTTTTGTAATCTGTATATTAGTTGCTACAAATCAGGGAAAATATTTGGTGTTTGTCTTTTTGTGACCACTTTATTTCACTAAGAACAATGGTCTCCAATTGCAACCATTTTGTTGCAAAGCATAGGATTTCATTCATTTTTTTGGCTAAATGATATTCCATCATATATATAGACCACAATTTTTTATTCAGTCATCAGTTGAAGGACATCTGAGATGATTCCATATCTTAGCTAACATGAGTTGCACTGCTGTAAACATGGGGGTGCAAATAAGTCTTTCATTTGCTGATTTCATTTTATTTGAGAAAGTTCCCGGGAGTAGAACATCTCGGTCATATGGAAGACCAATTTTAAGATTTCTGAGGAATCTCCATGCCGTCTCTATTAACATTTGTATCAGTGAACATTCCTACCAGTAGTATATTTGGGTTACTTTTTTCTCACATCCTTACCAGGATTTATTACTTTTTGATTTTGGGATGATAGTCATTCTAACTGGAGTGAAGTGACACCTCATTGTGGTTTTTATTTGCATTTCTCAGATGACTAGTTATCCTGAGCATTTTTTCATGTGTCTGTTGGTCAGTTGAATTTCATCCTTTGAAAAATTCCTGTTCATATTCGATGACCTTTTCTTAATTGGTTATCTGTTTTGTTGTTGAGTTCCTTGAGCACCTTATTCACTCTGGATATTGATTTTTATCAATGAGTAGTTAGCAACTTTTCTCCCATTCCAACACTTGCCTCCTTACTTTGTTGGGTGTTTCCTTTGTTGTGTAGAAGTTTATTAGCTTGATATAAGACCATTTGTCTATTTGTGACTTTATTGCCTGTGCTTGTTGGGTATTTTCTAAGAAGTCCTGCCTGTGCAAGGACAGTGAGCCTGTGTCTTACAGTGTTTCTCCTATATTTTCCTCTAGTAATTTGATGGTTAGCTTTAGATTTTTGATCCATTTTGACTTGATTTTTGTATAAGGTGTAAGGTAGGGGGTCTTTTTCATACTTCTGCATGCACAATCCAATCTTTCCAACACCATTCTTTGAAGAGACTCTTCTTTCTTCAACAAATGATTTTAGTTCATTTGCAAAAGATTAGTTGATTGTATATTTGTGAAATAATTTCTAAGATCTCCTCTGTCCCATTGGTCCACAAGTCTATGTTTGTGACAGTATCAGGCTGTTTTGATTATAACTGCCCTGTAATATGTCTTGACCTCTGGTATGGTGATACCTCTAGTCTTATTCTTATTGTTTAAGATCGCTTAAGCTAATCAGGATCTTTTGTGATTCTACATGCATTTTAGGATATTTTTTCCAGATCTGAGAAGAACATCTTTGTTATGTTGATTGGGTTCACTTTTAGTTTGTAAATTCCTTTGGGTAGTATGGACTTTTTGATTATATTAATTCTTCAAATTCATTAACATGAAAGGCTTTTCCACATTTTATGTCCTCTTTTATTTCTTTTCTTGAAGTTTTATAAATTTTTTGTCAAGATCTTTCATGTCCTGTGTTAAATTTATCCCAAGGTATTTCAATCTTTTGTAGGTTTTGCAAATGGAACTGGTTTGAGAAAAATCATTTTCTTCTTTCATGTTTCCTCGATTTGGATATGAAATTAAATTATTTAAATAGGATAAATTTATAAAAAATGAAATTAAAGGAGCAAGCAGCTAAAAATCTGATGCTGGCAAACAAATGCTGGTGATATAATAATCCAATTAAAGTGAGGTATTAAAGATGAAATTTATTAAATGTGAAAAAGAAAGTCATTTTACAGGCATTTGGACTATGATCCAGCAGATAGAAGATACCTGTCCTCTTTTTTTCTGTACCTCTGTTTCTATATATGGGTGGCATTTTTTATCTCTATCTCTCTTTTTCTCTCTTTCAGTCACTCTGCCTTTCAAGAAGATAAAACTTTACTAAAAAATTTAAGATTTAGTGGATCATTGAATTCTATTATATTAAAAAATGAGAAAGTTATAGAAATATATTTATTGTAGGTAACTTTAGTATAATCTTCTTTTGAATTAAAAAAAAACTGAGAAAATTTAAACAATTAATAAACATTAATAACATATATTGAATAACCAAAGAATAGCAAATATTGCATTCTATTATTTCTTTAAAGACACTAAGATATTCAGAATCTATTTGTTAACTCTACTATTACATGCAAAAAGTAACTAGTTTAAGATGAGATAAAAATCATACCATTTATAAAGAGGTTCAACTAAAGATAAACCACAAGAAAGAGTGCAACATCCAGAATCTGGTCCTTGTTTCTTAAAAGGGTGAGAAGGGGAAGCCTGTAAAACTCTGAAAGAACTACAAGAAGTTGTAAACATCAGAAAAGAAAAGAAGCAGCTAAGGAAACAAATGCATCACCCTCTTCTCTCTGATCTCTTTAGAAGCTTGCTTGCAGGTTCCCATTGCTCAATACAATCAGCCTTGTAGGCTCAGAAGTCCATCTGCTAACCCCATACAAGTCAGCCTTTCAGGCTACATGCAAGGAGAATTGTGGAGATGGTACCCAGTACCATCATGAAGAAAAAATTCAATAAAAAATAAATTTTGAACCTATGCCGTGGCCACAGTTATATCATTTTATTACTAATTTAGGTAGAAGTGGTGACAATTGGATGAAAACCCTTGTCATTCTCATGACAGAATGATAAAGAAGAGGAACTCATTAATTTTGGTTCGGTGAATGGAAACAGATCAAATGCATATTCAATAAAGACCGTGTCTTGACTGATCCCTCCATTTGGTTAGAAATGGAAAGCTGAAGGGCAAATCTATCAGATAAATCCATGATCAAGTTCCAGGCCATTAGTGTTTTCCCCTACCTCCCTATTCTAAATGTTGACACTGATGATTGGTCAGAAATCCAGTCTCCCACTTGGTTTACAAAAAAATAAATAAATAAAAATTAAAAAAAATTTGATTGGAAGAGTCATGCTCATTCATTTGTATGCTGTCAGTGTCTTCTTTCACGTAGCAGGACAGTTGAAGAGTTGCAATAGAGAGCACATGATGGACAAAAATGAAAATATTTAATATCTGACTGCTTATGTAAAATGTGTGTTCACTACACATTTGTTATCTCTGCAATAAAAGTATATTTTCTATTGGTATAATCGCTTACATAACTTGTTTATTAGAAGGAGTAGCTGAATTTTTTTTTACTCAGTTCTTTCCTTTTGGTTATAAGCAAATTTTAAGACTATTCTGAATATTCAAGAACAAGATTGGATTAAATAATTGTGGATCTAAATATGAGATTGAACTAACTGTATTTCCTAAACCATGTATTAAAGGCCAATTATTTGCTTGGGATGAGTAAAGTTTATCAGGTGTAAAGCAATACATGCTGAATTTATGGAGATATAATGAATTCTACCCCTACATAATCATACTGCAATTTAAAAGACTTTTTTTTAACTTTTATTTAATGAATATAAATTTCCAGTGTACAGCTTATGGATCACAATGGCTTCCCCCTCCCACAACTTCCCTCCCACCCACAACCCTCCCCTCTCCCGCTCCCTCTCCCCTTCCATTCACATCAAGATGCATTTTCAATTCTCTTTATATACAGATCAATTTAGTATAAAGATTTCAGCAGTTTGCACCCACATAGAAACACAAAGTGAAACATACTGTTTGAGTACTAGTTATAGCATTAAATCAAAATGTACAGCACATTATGGACAGAGATCCCACATGAGGAGCAAGTGCACAGTGGCTCCTGTTGTCCACCCAACAAATTGACACTCTAGTTTATGGCGCCAGTAACCACCCTAGGCTGTCATCATGAGTTGCCAAGGCTATGGAAGCCTTCCAAGTTTGCCGACTCTGCTCATATTTAGACAAGGTCATAAAAGACAGAGCAAGGATAGTAACCAATGATCCTAAGAGTGGCATTTACCAGATTTGAACAATTATACAGCATTAAGTGGGGAAGAGGACCATCAATACACACAGGTTGAGAGTAGAGCCATTGGTGGTAGAGTAGAGGTTATAATTACAAAGGAATGAGGCCCAAGTGCGCTAGACAGGGTCTAGAACAAAGGACAGAGTCATTATTAGAGGAGCTAAGAAAGGTGCTGTCTAAGCTACAATTAAGTTTTCTGATTGAGAAGCAAATAGAACCTGATAGAAGGGGCTTGATAATAATCTGGTGGGCTTTAGGCCTTGTAAGTTAAGAGGCCCAGACCTATCTATCTCTTCACATGGGGTATATCCTAAGGGAGGTGTGAACCTCCTAGGGGAAGGCACTCTGTTGACTTTCATTACTTGGCTGGCCTGGGAGGAGAGCTGGCCAGGTAAAGGCAGGTGGCATCTCTAACAGGAAATTTACAGTTCTGCCTGCAATGTTGCTGACCCTACTTGACCATCCCCTCAGCTGCAGTGGTCACTTTGGGAGTTGGGCTGAGTGAAGGGCTTTTCAGCTTAGAGCCAATAAGATCTGTGGCTCTGACCTGGGCATCCTTCGACTCCAGGGCAGGTCCATTTCCAGTGATCCAACTCTTGGCAGAGCTGCCAGGGCTCTTCACAAGCTGACTTCTGCTGAAGCAAGATTGTTCACAGACACAAAAACATTTCTAAACAAAATAAAGTTTGTGGCTAGAATGCCACTCAGAACACACCACTTTGAGACACCTACTGCACAGTGTCAGTTCAAAAAAATTATTTTCAAACTATGTTTTATGGAGTAATGGATCAATACAATTGCAGCTAATTACAAACTCTAAGAATTGAAACATTACAACATAATTTATAGTAAGAAGCTCAAGTAACTCAACAACAACAAATCAATCAATCCAGTAAAGAAATGGACAAAGGACATGAGCAGGTATTTTCCAAAGGATGAAATACAAATCACCAACAGACACATGAAAAAAATGTTCAAGATTACCAGCCATCAGAGAAATACAAAAAAAAAAAAAAAACTCACCTAATTTGATTGGCTATTATATAAAAAATCATAAAAGGGTACCTTAATAATCTGTTGTTGGGGATATCAACTATTACGACCATAATGGAAGACAGTAAAAAATCCCTCAGAAATATGAAAATGTATCTACAATATGACCCAGACATTCCACTCCTAGTAATATATCCAAATGAAATGAAACCAGTATATAAAAAATTATCTCACCCCCATGCTTATTGCAGCTCAATTCACAAAAGCTATGACATGGAATCAACTCAGATGCCCTTCAACTGATAACCGGATAAAGAAAAAAAATATATATAGAGAGAGAAAGATACAGTTATAGACATAGATACACATAGATACAGATAGTTATACTATGAAATATTACTCAGCCATAAAAATGATGAAATCCTATCTTATGCAACAAAATGAGTGCAACTAGAAACCATTATTCTTAGTGAAATAAGCCTATTCAAAAAGACAAATATCATATAATTTCTCTAACATCTGTAGTTAATATGGACTATAAAATGTAAAAGAATGAACTGGATACCTTGGGATTTGATTGGTGTTTTTAACTTTTGTTTATATTCCTGTGGAACTGTGGTCTTTCTACCTTTTACTTGATGAATATTATGGTTTTGGTGCATTAATCCTGAGATTTTCGAGTGAATTGAAATTATGTTTTTGCAAAAATTAAAGAGTAAAAAGAGAGGAAGAAAAGAGGAGTGAGTAGTGAGGGAGGGAAAAGAGTGGAAAGGATCTATGGTTATCTCCTTAGAATTTTATCTATGAGTATTATTAAAAAAAAACTTTAGAATTGAAAAACTAGATTCCAAAATGGTAAAAAAGAAATTATTGTTTTCTAGTCGATGTTCCACACAAATATAAAATTATCACAAACATCATTAAACAAAATATAGTAAAGTAAATAAATATTATAAAATAACAATAAAAGGACAACTAGATTAGTCTAGAAAAAAACAACAAAAGGAGGACAGAAATAGATACTAATGACATTGATTGAGAATTTCAAAATTAAGAGTGGTCATTGTAAAAAGTGATTAAAATGTTATTTATAGCTGGTATACATCTTCCTAAGATACAAGAAAGAAAAGCTGAAAATTCTATAACAAAAAGGATATGGATAACTTGTGACAAAATAGTCACAAAGTAAAAATTATTTATATACTAGAAAATCCTAAGAAATGATATTGAATTATAAAGTTAAATAAGTACAATTTTTAAATATTTTAACTGGTATTCAAAGTAAGTTGCATGCATCTTGACAGGAAATAAAACAAACATATGTAAATAACTCTAAATTCTTTGCTAAGTAGTGTTTAAAAGAAGACACATAATATGGAGAACAAAAGCTTGTTTTCTTGAAAATCAAACCAGGACATTGGAAAAATCCTTCCGAATAAATACTTATAAATATTTAATGTATTTGCAAATATCATCTCCATAGATATATTTTTTTAATTACTTTGAAGTTCATCAGGATGGAAAAAATAGAGGCAAATGGGTTTTTCCTAAGACAGTGAAGAATGAGACAACCTTATCTCAGTAGAATATTAAATTCAATTTACAGACAAAATAATTAGGCTTCTGGTTATAGGAAGTGGATTAAATATACACATTTTTCTCTGCTTCTTCCTGGACACCTTGAAATAGCATTGAAAATGTTTTGTTTAATTTTGTTTTGTTTAAAAATTTCAGAAACAAAAAGAGATTGGAAGAGAAGTATAAAAGCAGAACAGGAGTGGTAACTAACAGCAGACCCCAGGACATAGAATTCCAAGTAGGATCTGGAATGAGTCAAGTTGCATTGGGAAAGCCGCCTGACAGCTGAAGAATGGATGGTATCATACACCTCTCTGGAAAGCTCTGGTTAAAAGTGCGATTAAGAAACTAGGCCCCTGTCTCCCCTAGCCCCTTAGTCTGATAGTGCAACCTCTCCCTCTCATCTCCCTTGTAACAGACTGAGGATGTTTTCCAGTGAAGATAACAGAATTTCAGCTTGGGAATCACAGGTTTCAGTACAATTTCAGTCACCCTTTTGGCACCTCTGATGTGATTTCTGCACACTGTTCCCAGAATCTTGTCACTTTATTGCCCTTCAGATAGCTGATTGAAAGACTATTTCCTGGAGAATCTGACCAACCGAAGAAAAATTTCTAAAGGTACACTGGGTTTGAAGCTAACCTCAAGCTAAATTCCACAAGAATATTAATTCCTAATGCTCTTGGGTCTATCATACACAAAAAAAATTGGCCAATATTCTCTGCATTTAGAATGCTATTGGTTATGTATTTAGTTTCCATAGAAAATAAGAATATAAATCATCAGTACCCTGTTAATAAGTATCTCTCTCCCATATACATTGTGAGAACCTACTGTGAAGTGTACAAGCCCTTCCATGCATACAAAATGCTTCTTTATGCCCTCCTCTTATATATGAGTAATATGCAATAAGAATATCTAAGGAAATCCTCTAACATAACAAATGGAGGCAAAACAAAACAAGTATGTAAGCAAACATGGAAAAATAGAAAAATATGCTACTCAAGATTCCTAAATCTTTATCCATGAATCCATCAGAAGGGACTTCGATAAATGAATATCAGAATTAAAATATTGGAAATGTTATCAGAAATGCTGGAATGTAATAAAATGTCTAGAAGGTAAATTAAGACAATATTCTGGGAAGCAGATCAAAAAGAGACAAATGAATAAATGTAGTAAAAAAATCTTTTAAATTTCAATTCAGAAGTTCCAATGTGTGAATCAATCTTAATCTATCACCACCCACTATCGGGTAGTCTGTAAGATATGTTCTTTCCATCTTATGGAACACTCTATTCACAATTGGTCTTGTTCCTGCTTTGCTTATAGCTAATTGAAAAACTTCTATGTTTCAGAACTCAACAACTTCTGGGAATAACTGACCATGCAGGAGACACAGACATTGGCAATGACGAAGACTGCTCCAGTCATGAAGCGAATTTGTTAGATGAGATAGACAGAGACTTCCAGACCCTGGACAGTCAGGGCCTGCACTACATCCCTCATAAGCAAAAAGCAGCTATAGAAGATGTGATGATTCTGTGCCCTTCAACATCCCTTAGGATTAAAGGCATGGAGTCTCGGGGGGGGGGGGGGGTGTTGTAGGAAGACATACAGGATAAAATTGATCAAGTTTGTGAGATGGAAAAATGCATCTTCACTACGCCCTGTGTGACCTCATGCCCCTACTGGACCACACCTATGTGCCCACCTTCCGATCAGGGTGATCAACCACTCCCCTTTGGAAGTGGATTAAAGGCCTGAAACACAGTGGGCCCAGCCCTTTTTGCCCTCTGTCAGCATCATGGGCCCTTGCTATCCCCTGCCTTTGGGCGAGTGGCCTTCGGGGCACCCGCTCCATGCTTTCTGGCCTGCATGCTCCTCCAGGTGGCTGGCTCCTGGTGCTCAGTATGAGTCCAGAATTCCCTCTCTCTATTAGATAGAGCCCTCACTCTCCTATGCATTCCTCTCACTGAATAAAAATGTTTAAAACTTAAAAAAATAATAATACTGTGAAGCAGTCAAGTAAACACAAAAAAGCTGAACATTCTGCCATAGATGTGCAATTGCTGTCCCTTACTCTGAGCTCTCTTGTCTGACACTATGGATTCTGTACCTATACAGGGTCCTTTCTGATTTTCCACTTTAATCACACATTAACACTACTTAAGTTTTAGCTCTCACATAATTTTATTTTCATAGAAATTAATTCCTTATCATTCAGAAACTCCAAAATGGATCAAGTTCTCATATTTGTTCTCTCTCATGGTGTTGTGAACTATAAATACTTTCTAAACTTATCATGATTTCAATTGCACCTTACATTTTGAGTTCAGGTGGCATACTGGCTTTGCCATTTCGTATACTTCTGACACCTAGCATACTGACTGTAGCAAAGTAGGTATTTAAATTTGTTATTTATTTATTTGAAATGCAGGACTTCAGAGAGTGAGGCAGGAGAGAGAAAAAGAGACAGACAGACACACACACAGAGAGAGAGAGAGAGAGAGTCCTCCATCCATTGGTTCACTGTCCAAATGGCCTACATAGTCATATCAGGGCCATATTGATATGCCAATGTCAGGATCCAGAAATTCAATCCAGGACTTCAATGTAGGTGGCAGAAGTGCAAGTACTTGGGGAATCTTTCACTATCCCCCTAAGTGTGATAGCAGGAAGCTGAAAGCTGAATTGGAAGCAGAAAAGCCAGATCTTAAACAAGCACTGTGATTTGGAATGTTAGCATCACAAGTGGCAGCTTAATCTACTGTAATATAACACTAACCCCTAGGTGTCTAGTAAGTATTTGTAAAATAGCTATATTAAAAACTACAGCTAATTCATTAGGGCAGAACTGCAAATTATAACACAACTTTAAGTATAGTGAATTTCAAATCCCAAATAACTATTTGCAGGTAAGAATTAATTCACCATAATTTACCAGCAATTAGAGAATATGTATCTTTTCATGACAGATTAGAAAAAATATGTGATTACCACACTACTAGAAAAATATATGATTATTTTCATTAACAGTAAGTACTGTTGAAATAATGATAAATGAAATAAATTTCATTTTAAAATAAAAAAATGGGATAATTATAAAAGGAAGCAAAGCACTATATTTATTCATTTTAAAGTATAGAACAAGACAAACATGCCATCTTTTTTTTTATTAAACTTTTATTTAATGAATATAAATTTCCAAAGTACAGCTTATGGGTTACAATGGCTTCCCCCCTCCCATAACTTCCCCCCCGCCCGCAACCCTCCCCTTTCCCGCTCCCTTTCCCTTTCCATTCATGTAAAGATTCATTTTCAATTCTCTTTGTATACAGAAGATCAGTTTAGTATATATTAGGTAAAGATTTCAACATTTTGCCCATATAGCAGCATAAAGTGAAAAAACTACCATTGGATTACTAATTATAGCATTAAATAGCAATGTACAGCACATTAAAGACAGAGATCCTACATAATTTTTTTTCAAATTAATTAATTTTCTATGCCATTTCCATTTTAACACCAGGTTGTTTTTTTTTTTTCATTTCCAATTCTCTTTATATACAGAAGATCACTTCAGTATATAATTAGTAAAGACCTCATCAGTTTGTGCCCACACAGAAACGCAAAGTATAAAAATACTGTTTCAGTACTAGTTATAGCATCACTTGGCTTTAGACGACACATTAGGGATAGATCCCACATGGAGTGTAAGTACACAGTGACTCCTGTTGCTGATTATTACAATTTGACACTCCTGTTCATGGCGTCAGTAATCTCCCTAGGCTCTAGTCATGAGTTGCCAGGGCTATGGAAGCCTTTAGAGTTCGCTGACTTTGATCTTATTCCGATAGGGTCATAGTCAAAGTGGAAGTTCTCTCCTCCCTTCGGAGAAGGGTACCTCCTTCTTTGATGGCCCCGTTCTTTCCACTGGGATCTCACGCACAGAGATCATTCATTTAGGTCTTTTTTTTTTTTTCCATGATATCTTGGCTTTCCATGCCTGCTATACTCTCATGGGCTCTTCAGCCAGATCTGAATGCCTTGAGGGCTGATTCTGAGGCCAGAGTGACATGCCATCTTTTTTTAAACTATTATTTACCATTGTTCTGTGTAAGCTTATGATTAAAATGGAAATTGAAAGTATGTTACTGGCCGGCGTCGTAGCTCAACAGGCTAATCCTCCGCCTTGCGGCGCCTGCACACCAGGTTCCAGTCCCGGTCGGGGCGCCGGATTCTGTCCCAGATGCCCCTCTTCCAGGCCAGCTCTCTGCTGTGGCCAGGGAGTGCAGCGGAGGATGGCCCAAGTGCTTGGGCCCTGCACACCATGAGAGACCAGGAGAAGCACCTGGCTCCTGCCATCGGATCAGCGCACTGCACCCGCCACAGCGCGCTGGCCACGGCAGCCATTGGAGGGTGAACCAACGGCAAAGGAAGACCTTTCTCTCTGTCTCTCTCTCTCACTGCCCACTCTGCCTGTCAAAAAAAAAATAGTATGTTACTGTAAAACATAAAAAAATAAGAAAGGAATGAGGAGAGAGAGTGGGATTGAAGGAGGGAGGGAAATTAAGGTAGAAAGTATCATTATGTTATTTAAACTCAATACAAGAAATAAATGAAATTTGTCCCCTTCATATAAGTAAATTTCTTTTAGAAGATCAGTCTAAAAAAAATTTAAAAAAACAACAACAGTCGAAACAAGGGCTTCTATAGATCACCTTTTAGGTGCTCTATTAGTCACCGCAAATCACAGAGAACATATGGTATTTATCATTTGGGAACTGACTTATTCACTGAGTATAATGATTCCCAATTGCATCCATTTTGATGCAAACAATAAGATGTCATTTTTTAAAAGACTTTATTTATTTGACAGGTAGAGTTATAGACAAGGTGAGGATTAATGGCTGATCTGTACAGTGATCTGCCCTCAAGGAGACCCAACAGGCCAGTCCACTGCAGTGGCTTTCAATGTGGTAAGCCTGGGCTTCAGCAGAAGTCAGCTTGTGAAGAGCCTTGGCAGCTCTGCCAAGAGGTGGATCACTGGAAATGGACCTGCCCTGGAGTCGAAGGATGCCCAGGTCAGAGCCACAGATCTTATGGCTCTAAGCTGAAAAGCCCTTCACTCAGCCCAACTTCCAAAGTGACCACTGCAGCTGAGGGGATGGTCAAGTAGGGTCAGCAACATTGCAGGCAGAACTGTAAATTTCTTGTTAGAGATGCCCCCTGCCTTTACCTGGCCAGCTCTCCTCCCAGGCCAGCCAAGTAATGAAAGTCAACAGAGTGCCTTCCCCTAGGAGGTTCACACCTCCCTTAGGATATACCCCATGTGAAGAGATAGATAGGTCTGGGCCTCTTAATTTACAAGGCCTAAAGCCCACCAGATTATTATCAAGCCCCTTCTATCAGGTTCTATTTGCCTCTCAATCAGAAAACTTAATTGTAGCTTAGACAGCACCTTTCTTAGCTCCTCTAATAATGACTCTGTCCTTTGTTCTAGACCCTGTCTAGCACACTTGGGCCTCATTCCTTTGTAATTATAACCTCTACTCTACCACCAATGGCTCTACTCCCAACCTGTGTGTACTGATGGTCCTCTTCCCCACTTAATGCTGTATAATTGTTCAGACCTGGTAAATGCCACTCTTAGGATCATTGGTTACTATCCTCACTCTGTCTTTTATGACCTTGTCTAAATATGATCAGAGTCGGCAAACTTGGAAGGCTTCCATAGCCTTGGCAACTACTGGTGCCATAAACTAGAGTGTCAATTTGTTGGGTCAACAACAGGAGCCACTGTGCACTTGCTCCTCATGTGGGATCTCTGTCCTTAATGTGCTGTACATTGTGATTTAATGCTATAACTAGTACTCAAACAGTATGTTTCACTTTGTGTTTCTATGTGGGTACAAACTGTTGAAATCTTTACTTAATGTATACTAAATTGATCTTCTGTATATAAAGAGAATTGAAAATGAATCTTGATGTGAATGGAAGGGGAGAGGGAGCGGGAGAGGGGAGGGTTGCAGATGGGAGGGAAGTTATGGGAGGGGGAAGCCTTTGTGATCCATAAGCTGTACACTGGAAATTTATATTCATTAAATAAAAGTTAAAAAAAAAAAGAAAAAAGAAAAAAAAAAGGTCTTCTGTCCATTGTTTCACTCCTTAAATGGCCGCAATGGCCAGAACTGCGCTGATCCAGGTGCTTCTTCCTGGTCTCCCATATGAGTGCAGGTACCCAAGGTCTTGGGTCATCCTCTACTGCTTTTCCAGGCCACAGCAGAGAGCTGGATTGGAAGAAGAGCAGCCAGGACTAGAGCCGGCACCCATATGGGATTCCAGCACTGCAGGTCGAGGATTGACCCACTGTGCCACTGTGCCAGCCTCAGGATGTCATTTTGTTGTTGTTGTTGTGTAGTATTCTATAGTGTACAGATCCCATAATTTCTTTATCCAGTCTTGAGTAGATGGATATTTAGGCTGATTGATATCTTAGCTATTGTTAATTGAGCTTCAATAAACTTGGGGTTACAGATAACACTTTCATAGACTGATTTCATTTCCTTTGGGTAAATTCCCAAGAGTGGGTTTTCTGGGAAAATGGTAGGTTTATATTCAGATTTCTGAGGTATCTCCATAGTGTCTTCTACAATGGCTGCACTAGTTTACATTTCCACCAAGAATGGGTTAAGGTACCTTTTCCCCCACATCCTTGCCAGCATATTGTTTATTGATTTCTGTATAAGAGGCGTTCTAAATGGGGTGAGGTGAAACCTCATTATGAAAACACTTTCTTTTTGTTTTTAAAAGCACATATTATTATACCCTCTATTGGCTGGTTAATCTATTTTAGTATGAATGAAGAAAATTATCCATTTTTTCTTGATGTGACTTTTCAACTCCATTTGATAAATCAGTATTTCAAATAATTGTATTCATTTGAGTTCTCTCTTTCTTGTTTTACCTCTAATTTTTTGTGACATGAGCACAATAAACTTTGCCGAAAAACAAAAATTGAGAGACTATATTGGGGACTGTATCGAATAGCAGTGGTGAGAGTGGGCATTCCTGTGAGGTTCTGGATATTAGTGGGAATTCTTTCAACTTTTCCTCATTCAATAAAATGTTGCATGTGGGGCTATCATAAATTGCCTTGATTGTGTTGAGGAAGTTCTTTTTATGCCCAACATTCTTGAAAGGATGTTGTATTTTATCAAATGTTTTCTCTGCATCTATTGAGATATCATATGGTTTTTACATTTCAGTTTGTTGATGTAATGTATCACATTAATTGATTTACAAATGTTGAACTATTCATGCATACCAGGAATAAATTTCACTTGTTCTGGGTGGAAGATCTTTCTGATGTGTTGTTAGATTTGATTGACTAGTATTTTGTTGAGGATTTTTCATCTATGTTCACCAGGGAAATTGGTCTATACTTCTCTTCTGTGTTGTATCTTTTTCTGGCTTAGGAATTAAAGTGATTCTAGCTTCATAAAAGGAGTTTTGGAGGATTCCCACCCTTTCAGTCATTCTGAATAGCTTGAGAAGAATGAGACTTCTTTAAATGTCAGGTAGAATTCAGTAGTGAAGCCATCTGGTGCTGAGATTTTCTTTGTTGGGAGGATCTTTAGTACTGATTCAATCTATACCTTGGTTATTGGTCTGTTTAGGTTTTCTATGTCTTCATGGCTGTTTGTTAAGTTGCATGTGTCCAGGAATCTGTCCATTTTTTCTATGTTTCCCTATTTGTTAGCATATAGCTCATTGTAGTAATTACTGATGATTCTTTTTATTTCTGTAGTATCTGTTGTTTACATTTCCTTTTTATCGCTAATTTTATTGATTTGGGTCTTTTCCCTTCTTTTTTTTTGTTAGTTGAGCCAATTGTGTATCAATTTTGTATATTTTTCCAAAAACCAGCTCTTCATTTTGCTGATCATTTTGCAATTTTTTTTAATTTTGTTTATTTCTTCTCTAATTTTAATTATTTATTTTCTCCTGCTAATTTTGGGACTCATTAGTTGTTTTTCTAGGTCTTTCATATGCATTGATACCTCATTGATTTGGTACCTTTCCAATTTCTTGATGTGGCAGCAATTGCTATACACCTCCCTCTTAGCACTGCTTTTGCTATAGCCCATAAATTTTGATATGTATGTTGTATTGTCATCTTCATTTCCTGAGATGTTTTGATTTCTTCTATGACCCACTGTTCATTCAGGAGCATATTGTTCAGTCTCTGAGTGTATGCTTTAGAGATTTTTGAGTAGTTAATTTCCAGCTTTATTCCATTGTGGTCAGAGAAGATGTATCACTTCCATTTTATTGAATTTGCTGAGACTTGCTTTATGTCTGAGCATGTGGTCTATCCTAGAGAAAGTTCCATGCACTGGTGAGAAGATCACTGGGTCATTTGATAGTATCCCATAACTCTCCAACACTGTTCATAATTTTTCTAATTTCAGACAAGATCAGGTGCATTCAGGGTGGTATGGCCATAGATGATTTTTCTATTTCCTTCATCTTTTTTTTTGGTTTGAGTTGTCTCCTTATTCAGATATTCTTTCTTCTATCTCACTGAGTCTGGTGATAAGGCTTTCGAACATATTTTGTTTTTAACTGTTATTTAATGAATATAAATTTCCAGTGTACAGCTTATGGATTACAATGGCTTCCCCCTCCCATAACTTCCCTCCCACCCACAACCCTCCCCTCTCCCGCTCCCTCTCCCCTTCCATTCACATCAAGATGCATTTTCAATTCTCTTTATATACAGAAGATCAATTAAGTATAAAGATTTCAGCAGTTTGTACCCACATAGAAACACAAAGTGAAACATACTGTTTGAGTACTAGTTATAGCATTAAATCACAATGTACAGCACATTAAGGACAGAGATCCCACATGAGGAGCAAGTGCACAGTGGCTCCTGTTGTCCACCCAACAAATTGACACTCTAGTTTATGGTGCCAGTAACCACCCTAGGCTGTCGTCATGAGTTGCCAAGGCTATGGAAGCCTTCCAAGTTTGCCGACTCTGATCATATTTAGACAAAGTCTTAAAAGACAGAGCAAGGATAGTAACCAATGATCCTAAGAGTGGCATTTACCAGGTTTGAACAATTATACAGCATTAAGTGGGGAAGAGGACCATCAGTACACACAGGTTGGGAGTAGAGCCATTGGTGGTAGAGTAGAGGTTATAATTACAAAGGAATGAGGCCCAAGTGTGCTAGACAGGGTCTAGAACAAAGGACAGAGTCATTATTAGAGGAGCTAAGAAAGGTGCTGTCTAAGCTGCAATTAAGTTTTCTGATTGAGAGGCAAATAGAACCTGATAGAAGGGGCTTGATAATAATCTGGTGGGCTTTAGGCCTTGTAAGTTAAGAGGCCCAGACCTATCTATCTCTTCACATGGGGTATATCCTAAGGGAGGTGTGAACCTCCTAGGGGAAGGCACTCTGTTGACTTTCATTACTTGGCTGGCCTGGGAGGAGAGCTGGCCAGGTAAAGGCAGGGGGCATCTCTAACAAGAAATTTACAGTTCTGCCTGCAATGTTGCTGACCCTACTTGACCATCCCCTCAGCTGCAGTGGTCACTTTGGAAGTTGGGCTGAGTGAAGGGCTTTTCAGCTTAGAGCCATAAGATCTGTGGCTCTGACCTGGGCATCCTTCGACTCCAGGGCAGGTCCATTTCCAGTGATCCACCTCTTGGCAGAGCTGCCAAGGCTCTTCACAAGCTGACTTCTGCTGAAGCCCAGGCTTACCACATTGAAAGCCACTGCAGTGGACTGGCCTGTTGGGTCTCCTTGAGGGCAGATCACTGTACAGATCAGCCATTAATAGGCCTGCCACCCATTGCTTCTGATGCCTAGCTTTCTTTTCCTCCTGGTTTGTGTTAAAACAGACCCGAGGATGCAAGTCAAGGGAGTGCCCAAGTCCCATCTCTAATCTTCGGTGGCCTGAACTACAAGTCTATAGTCACAGGCATGTTCTGTAGTAGTTTTTCTAAGGTAGACAATGCCCATGAGGAAAATTATATGTCTTCCTTATCTCCTCTGATAGCTTTTATCTTTGGACTATGCCTCCATGGCTTATTGGTTTGCCTGCTCTTTCAATGAATACCCAGAGGGTAGTATTGGGTGTGGCCAAGGAGCTCTTTTCAGTGCTCCAATGTGAGGGGAGTGGGTGTGGTAGATCTCTTGTTTTGTTATGTTTTATCAGAGGGGAAGATTTGATCAGCTTTGTTGGCTTAATCTCACCATCATCTGTCCTCCAAGGCGACCAATGCCAAGTGTCAGCTAGTGGTGCAATATTCATCTGTGCTGCTACAAGTACAACACAAAGGATCTGTGCAGTCATTAGTATGAGTATGAGTCCTATAGCAGTGTCCTACCCCAGGCAATCAGGGAGCCCTGAGCATGTGGAGCCATCCAATGTGCCTGCTAGAGAACTAGCCACACCCTGGGCCTTCACTCACTGCCTAGTGTTTTCACAGTCCCAGCAAACAAGGCCCCCACAATCATGGGCCATCGAGGATCCACTCTGTCCTGCCAGTCCATCCCATCCACAGAGAGGTGAGATGCCCCCACAGCCATTCACCTATGGGTATTCAGCCCAGACAGGCTAAGCTCCAGAGCCTGTGATGTGCTGGAAGGCTGGGGGCACCACACAGTCCTATGTGTTCATGCATCTTCCTTTCAATCTTCCCAGCCAGACTCAGGCATCTCCTCTCAGCTGGTTCCTGGGTGCATGGACACAAACTGACACAGTTATTATGTATGTCCAAAATGGCTAGATGCAGACTCCGTTGTTAGGGGGTTGGGGAGAGAGAAATGTGCCACTTTTTTCCCCTCTAGGTTGTCAGGTACATTGTGCCCAACAGAACTCCAGGCTGGACCATGCCAGGATCTACACTCAGCTTTAGCACCACTGGCTTGGGCTGCTGCAGTCTGGTCTCACCTCACTCTCCAAAGCTGATACTGAGGCTCTCAAGTGCTGATGTCCTGTGTTGTGTCTGTTCTTGTGCTGTATATCCACACCCTCCCCATAGATCCACAGCATCCCTCTAACTTCCATGGAGTTTCCACTGAAGTTTTTTCCCTAACTCTTCATTGAGATTGCACTCTCTCCACTTTTTTAAAAAATTGCCTCAGACTAAAGCAGTATGTTCCGTTCCTATTGTGCCATCTTGGAATCCGACTGTTTAGGAACAAGGTTTTTTTTTTTTTTTTTTTTTCCTCAGTTTTTTTTTTATCATACTATTTGTTGAATTCATTACTTAGTAGGTTTAATCTTACGTGTATAAAACTAATTAAAAATAGATCTTAGTAAAAATAATGGGAATAGGAGAAGGAGGAGGAAGAAGGGTGGAAGTGCAGGAAGGAAAGTGAATGGGGAGGGAAGAATCACTATGTTTCTAAATATGCATATATGAAATACATGAAGTTTATACACCTTAAAAAGTAAACAAACATCATTTTTTTTCTATTACTGAGACGAATGTCAAAGGTATTTTGATTGGGATTGTATTGAATCTATAAATTGTTTTCATTAGTATGGACATTATTTAAGATGTTGATTCTTCCAATGCATGAACAAGGGAAATTTTTTTCCACTTTTTTATATCTTCTATTTCTTTCTTTAATGTTTTGTAATTTTCATTGTAGAGATCTTTAAAATCTTTGGTTAAGTTTATTCCAAGGTATTTAATTTTTTGTAGGTACTGTAAATGGGATTGTCAATGAATATAAAGGCTATTGATTTTTGTGTGTTGATTATATATCTGACTATTTTACTGAAAGTGACCAAGGATTAACTTCCAGAATCAATAAAGAGCTCAAGAAAGTAAACAACCACAATGGGCAAAGAACCTGACAGACATTTTCCAAAAGAGGAAATTCAAATGGCCAATAGACATATAAAAAATGCTCAGGATCACTAGCCATTAGGGAAATGCAAATCAAAACCACAATGAGGTTTTACCTCAACCCCATTAGAATGGCCCTCATACAGAAACCAACAAACAACAAATGATGGTGAGGATGTGGGGAGAAGGGTACCTTAATCTATTGGTGGGAATGGGAGACAATAATGAGATATCTCAGAAAGCTGACTATAGACCTATCATATGACCTAGCCTTCCTACTTCTGGGAACTTATCCAAAGGAAATGAAATGATCATATGAAAGAGTGATCTTTACCCCCATGTTCATCTCAGCATAATTACAATAGCTAAAATATGGAATCAACCCAGATGTCCATCAACTGAGAATTAGATTAAGAAATTATGGTATACATACATTATGGAATTCTATGCAGAGCTAAAAAAAATGAAGTCATTTCATTTGCAAGAAAATAAATGTAACTGGAAACCATTATACTCAGTGAAGTAAGCCATTCATAAAAAACAAATACTCGCTCTGATCTGTGGTAACTAATAGAGTACCTAAAATGCATCTATAAGAGCAAAACTGACACTTCAAGAGGTTGATTTTGAGCAGCCTTTGCCTTGACTGTTGAGGAACAATGTGTATATATATGTTTTCTTTTTTCTTCATACTAATTGGTGAATTCTTTACTTAATGGGTTAATTTTATGAGTATAAAAATTATCTGAAAATTGAAATCTGTAAAAAAATAGGAATGGGAAAAGAAGAGGGAGGAGAAAGAAGGGCAGGTGTATGTGTGAGAGGGAGGAAGGGGAAGAAGAATCCTCATGTTCCCTAACCTGTATATATTAAATACAGGAAGTTGAACTTTAAATAGAATAAAGTAATTTTTAAAAATTCAAAAAATAAATTTTTAAAAAACAACAAAAAATTGAAAAAATCTCTTTCAGGGGGATCAAAATTCTTTTAGTATTTGTCTACAAGAAACAGCATAGAAAAATAGAGTGGAAAATATTCTACTTAGAATAGTGAAAACAAGCTAGGAATAAAACTCATGTAAATGAATTGTCAAAGTTATTAGAGCAAAACCATTAGATTGAGACATCTTTAGATTAAAGAGTAAAGATTACTTTATGAAGGAAAGAATTTAGAACACTTTCAAGAACTAGTTGTAGTTTAAGTATCATGAAAACTTACACAAACATTGCATATCAAGACAAAGAAATTGGTGGTTTCTATAATGAAATATCTACATGAAAAAAAATCACAGAACTTTACTGAAAACATAGAATTTTAGCCACTAGGAAAGCACATTGTATTTCATTATGATAAGATTTGATTTCCTGAAACTAATAATCTAAATTAGTGTACTTACAATTCAGTGTTATAATTGTTATTTTAAAAGTTCAGTAATAATTTTGTGTATTAATTATTTTGCCATTATAAATAACTAATATATTTCTAATTATTTTGGCAATATATATAATTATAACTAATATATATGCCTTAGCTCAATTTTCATCACTATCCATAGTGGAGAAATATTAAAAGATTTCCTAATTAATGAAAAAATAAAAATACTATTGATATTGTCTGTTATTATATTAAAGGTAAAAGGAAAGTAAATGAAGTTATAACAATTGAACAAGAGATAAAACACTCACTATGTGTAGATAATATGACTAAGAATTCAATGAAATGGTAGAGCAAAAAATTAGCCTGTAGAGATCAATGTAATTTACAGAATCACCTACAATCTAATTTAGAAAGCAAGACAATTTCTAATAACCAGAAAAAGCATAAATTACCAAGAAAGGAACTTGAGTTATAAATGTGTAAAACATTCATCAAATAAATTATAACAATATTTCTAAAAGACAAATGAAGATACTTGAACAAGTAAAACTATGTAGTATTCTCTTAGTTGTAAGTTCCAACATCATACCTTATCCCTAAGCTATTTTGCCAACTCCATTGAGATTCTCATTTTTCTTATGCTCTATTTTTCATATTAATATAATATGTATACAAAGAGAACATATTCAATGTTATTCATAGATACAATTCTAAAGATATAATGAAACTCCCTCTCCCCTCCCTCCCAACACAACCCTCCCTTTGTCCTCCCCACTTCCTCCCTCCCTTATTTTCTTTCTTCTCTCTCTCTTTCTTTCTCTTTCTTCTTTGTTTTTTCTTTCCTTCCTTCTTTCTTTTTTAGTTTCTGAGATAATTTTTAAAAATAAATGTAAAGTCAATAATCAGTGATAAAATAAATATAGAAAAATAATCAAACATGAATAGTCAGAGAAGTCTCTGAAAAAGAGTGATGACACACTACCAGGTATTCAAATATATATAAATAACAAAATTCTGTTTAAAAGAGTGTAACACACATAAGTAGATACACCAGTGGAACTAGAATAGAAAGCTGAGAAATGGACTCCAGTACAGGAAAGCTTGATATTTAATATGTGATCAAAGTGTTATATCAAATAAGGGGAAAATTAGTTAGAACAATTTCATAGCCAACTACACATATAACATAGGGTTACTACTTCAAATCATACAGAGCAGTAATTCTCAAGGAATAAATAATATATTTAAATGAAATAATAAATATTAATCATAATTTTTTAACTTTAAGGAAAGGAAGGTATAACTCACACAAACATTAAGATAATAAAAATCAATATAATTTAATCAAAGTTTTAGATTTGATTTAAAAGCCAAGTCAAAAGATGATGGTAAATTTGGGGTAAATATTTCAACACATATCAAAAAGTGGTTTGGGTTTTATTTCCTTATTTATAAAAAGCTCTCAGAAAAAGATTTCCATTAGAAATTGAAGCACTGGATATAAACATGGTAACGATTTATAAATAGCTTGCTATAAAAAGATACATGAACTCATAAACATGTGAAGAAATGCTTAGGATCACTCATAATGGGAAAAATACTAACGTGCTACAATTTTTTTACTATGTGATTCGCAAAAATCCAGAACTAGGATAACAGAATTTTGTATAGAAATGAAGAAAATATGAACTCTCAATTTTTTTGTTTTTTTTCATGAACATTTTATTTGCCTGGGTTTTTACCAACTCTCTACTCTCTGTCAAATGAAACCCAAGCTGCCCTTGATATCCAAGATCTTTCACTGATGGGAAGTACTCCTAATCTTAGCATCTTCATCTTCATTATATCTGAAAGGGACCTGCTATGGTTTGAAGTTGTTGCTAAGATTCAAGTCTTGGGGCTGGTGCTGTGGCATAGTGGGTAAAACTGCTGCCTGCAGTGCCAGCAGCCCATATGGACACCGGTTCAAGACTCAGCTGTTCCATTTCCAATCCAGCTCTCTGCTACAGCCTGGGAAAGCAGTGTAAAGATGGCTCAAGTCCTTGGGCCCCTGCACCCATAAGGGAGGCCTGGAAGAAGCTCTTGGCTCTTGGCTCTTGGCTTTGGATCAGCCCAGCTCTCGCCATGGCAGCCATTTGGGGAGTGAACCAGCGGGTGGGAGATCTCTCTGTCTTTCCCTCTGCCTCTGTGTCTTTGTAACCCTACCTTTCAAATAAATAAATAAATCATTTTTTTAACTTTTATTTAGCAAATATAAAATTCCAAAGTACAGTTCATGGATTACAATGGCTTTTTCCCCCCATAACTTCCCTCCCGCCCACAACCCTCCCAACTCCCACTCCCTCTCCCATCCCATTCACATCAAGATTCATTTTCAATTATCTTTATATACAAAAGAGCAATTTAGTATATATTAAGTAAAGATTTCAACAGTTTGCACCCACATAGAACATAAAATGTAATATACTGTTTGAGTACAAGTTATAACATTAATTCACATTGAAGAACACATTAAAGACAGAGATCCTACATGAGGAGTAAATAAATCATTTTAAAAAAATGCTTCATGTCTTGGCAACTTGTTCCCCAGGCAGTTGGTGTCTGGAGGTGTTGGAACTTTTTTAATATTTTTTTCTTTTTAAAAAAATGTATTTAAGTTATACAAGTTTAATGCATTTCATATACACCAATTTAGGAACATAGTGATACTTCTCACCCTACTCTCCCTCCTGCCCTTCTCTCTCTTCCCTCTTCCATTCCCATTCCTAATTTTTATGAAGATCTACTTTCAATTTACTTAATGACCACAAGATTAACTTTACAACAAATAGTATGACCAAATAGTATGAACAAACAATTTTTCAACAAATATTATGAAGAAAAAAACACTACCCCTCAACTGAAGAAACAAGGGTTGTAAAAAATCATTGAATCTCAAAATGTCCATTTCAATATGATATATTAGGTTTTAGGTACTATATTAGTTATCAGAGATAAAATATTACTAGAGAGAGCATAAACTTATGTGACCCAACACAGAAGGGTATTTGGTAAGATTTATCAAAATTACAAATACTTATGTTTTTTGAGCTTATGATTCCATTGAATTTATGATTCTATTTCTGATTATTCTATGGAATCACATCCTCTTGTTGTAATTCGTGCATGTATTCACTTTCTTATTGTAATACTCTGTAAGATCAGAGGAATGGCAATAAAAAAGCTGTCTGCCAACTGACTTGTTAAATTATGCTACATCCATAAAATGTAATCAAATAACAAAAAAGAATGAAGATACTGTCCATATCCTAATGTGAAGATATCTCTAGAATATACTGTTAAGTGATAAAAGTATCATGTCACGTATTTCATTTTGTGTAAAAAACAAAAAGCTTTATAGGGATACATTGAAAGCAGATATATTAGCACTTACATGTTTGTAGTGGAAAGGTGGCGTGGAAGCCAAGAAGATGATAAACAGGGATGGAAGGTAAAATCTCATTTATGGCTTTTAATATCTTTGGCTGTTGGATACCGCATTTTATTTACATACTGGTAAATGTTTTGAAATTTATTGAGAAGGATAAGTTACTAGGAAAGGGTAAATTTAATTGTGGAAAAGATATCTTTCCCAACTGAATAATAAAACGCACCATAATGTATTCATAAAATCATGCTATGTTGGCCTAATAAACGTAGATATGGCCATGACATAAACAATAGAAGGACACACACACACACACACACACATATATATATATACAATGCGTGTACAACATATAGTATGTAATCCATATGATAAATGTAAGTAAATAAAAGAAAATAGCTGAAAATTGTTATAGAATTACTGGTCAACAATTTAAGATAAGTATATAAATTTAGATCCCTACCTCATACCATATTGTGAACTACTCCCAAAAGAGCAAAGGAAAAAAAAATTAAGACTCTCATCAGTGGGCCTACAGCCAAGAGAATTCTATAAATTGTTCATGAGGTTAGGATGATGTTTTTAGAATCTATGTTGAAAAACTATTTAAAATGAATGTGAATAAACCATTTTCAAGATTCCTTAAAGAAGAGATCTTTTAGAACCATCTCAGTCTTAATGACCCATAAAAATAGTTATTTCAAATCAGTTCTTTATGGGCAGTTAAACAGAAACTTCCATAGCTTATGCTACAACATATTTTGCTCATTAAAAATTCAAAGCTGTCCTCACTTGTTAGTTCAAACTATCCCCTTTCTTAGCTCCTCTAATAATGACTCTGTCCTTTGTTCTAGACCCTGTCTAGTCCACTTGGGCCTCATTCCTTTGTAATCATAACCTCTACTCTACCACCAATGGCTCTACTCCCAACCTGTGTGTACTGATGGTCCTCTTCCCCACTTAATGCTGTATAATTGTTCAAACCTGGTTAAGGCCACTCTTAGGATCATTGGTTACTATCCTCAACCTGTCTTTTATGACCTTGTCTAAATATGATCAGAGTCGGGGAACTTGGAAGGCTTCCATAGCCTTGGCAACTCATGACGACAGCCTAGGGTGGTTACTGGCGCCATAAACTAGAGTGTCAATTTGTTGGGTCAACAACAGGAGCCACTGTGCGCTTGCTCCTGATGTGGGATCTCTGTCCTTAATGTACTGTACATTTTGATTTAATGCTATAACTAGTACTCAAACAGTATGTTTCACTTTGTGTTTCTATGTGGGTGCAAACTGTTGAAGTATTTATACTAAATTGATCTTCTGTATATAAATAGAATTGAAAATGAACCTTGATGTGAATGGAAAGGGAGAGGGAGCGGGAGAGGGGAGGGTTGTGGGTGGGAGGGAAATTATGGGAAGGGGAAGCCATTGTAATCCATAAGCTGTATACTGGAAATTTATATTCATTAAATAAAAGTTAAAAAAAAAAGAAAAAAGAGAAGAAAAGAGGGGGAATTGAGAGAGAGGGAAAATTGTGGTAATATTCCTGGAATTGTATCAGTAAGCTACATGAAAGCTGTTCTTTTTAAATCAATAAAAGTTTAAAAAGAAAAAAAAAAAAAACTATCCAGCCTGAGCAGTTTTGGCTATTCTTTTTAGACTTAAGTCTACAGCAGATGCCTGAGTAGCTCTTATAATTGACTCATCTTCTAAGATTGTGCTGATTATATCTGGGTATTTTCTTAAAAGTGCTGTTTATTTGCATGAAACTCAACTCAGATTTTCAGCTTTCTAAACACTTTTCTCCTAGCATAGATATTCTGAATGAATTCATAATTTATTCAATAAAAGCCTGTAAGTTTAATTCTTTACCTTGTAAGATGACAAATAACTACAAACTATTACAAAACATAAAATCACTTTCGCCTGGGTCTTCTTTTTTTCTTTGCTTTTCAACCTTCCATCTCAATCAAGGATTTTACTCATACCAATCAAAACCAGCAATTACATAAAAATAGAAATACTTTGAAAACAGTTAAGATACATGAACATGCTTGGAATATTTCTTCTATATTGTTTTGTTTGTTTGTTAATTTTTTAAATAAGTCACAGTAAGGGAGGATAGACAGCAAAGGAGTCAAATTATATCCAGGTTCAATCCCTATACTACCTGCTTTCACGTAAGATCACAGACACATTATTTCTACTTGCTAAGATATATTTTCAACTGTAAGTTAGGAATATTAACATCTCCCTCAAATAATTGCTGTGTGAATGAAGTAAAAATAGTTTAGTTGTAATACTAACAATATTGGTGCTAGCAATAAATCTTAGTTGTTTATTTTAGCCCCTACATAACTCTGGGTGAGTATGATTGCTAGTGTCTATTGATAGATATTGTGAAATGTGAACTAGTGGCCTCAACAATCTAACAGTCTCCTGCCTTTTTGTGCGTAATACTTGCTATATTGGCCAGCAGGTTTTAACAAAATACCTGAGACACGCAACTTTATAAAGAAATTTTATTTAGCTCATAGTTTGGAGGTACAAGGACATGGCATCCTCATCAACTTGGTTCCAGTGAAGACAGCGTAGTAGGCAGCCAAGATGGGACAAATGTTGGAGTGGACTTTCAGTAGCCAATTACAGACAGAGAAAGAGGACAGGCAGGGCTGGGTTTACTTCCTTTATAAAAATCCTCTGGCAAGAACTCAAGAGGTCACAGGGAAACTACCAAGGGATTTCACATGAACAACCTAATGTCCTTGATGACCTAGGGATCTCTTGCTAGATCCTACTTCTCAAAGGCTCCAATATCTCTCACCAATGCTTTTTCTGTGGACCAGTCTTTGAACACAGTGGGACTTTTGAGGATACAATTAAATAATCCATATCCAAATCATACGACTTGTCATTATTCCTTTGATATGTTAACATGTTAACATATATCAAAATATTACATATCCTTAGAAAGCAATGATTTTCACAAATCTAATTCCACATGGATGCCTAAAAGTAGAGACACTGGCATCTTTGGAACCAACCTCTCATTCCAGAAACCACACCAAATGGTGTACAGCTGTCCACAGAGTGATATACTCCTGAATTACTGCATGGGGCAGGAAGACATAATCGCTAAGGCGTTTAGGGGAAGAAATGGGCTAGAGTCAGTAAGACAAATTAGGAAGTGGATCTCAAATTATAAACTTTTATGACATTGAACTCTGATCCAGGAACAACCTACATGGGATAGTCCAGTCAAGCAAGCAGAGCAGTACTATGGAATCTGTATCTCCATACATTGCTCCATCACAGAAAAGATTTTTCCACAGATTTCTGACTGAAGCAAGAATGAAAATTTGCTTATAGGTGTACCCTTTTTGAAATCACATTTATAACCTATGTAAATAAGTGATTTACGTGTTTGATCATATAGCTCTCTGTCCACAGAACAGAGTAATGATTAGGGATTTAGCCCAAAGTTCAGACTTGGAACCCTAACTATGCCTGGTGTACACCTGCTCCTACTTGACACAAGCTTTTAAACTTAACCCATATGAATACTGCCTGAAGAAACACACATACATTGATTTGGCTAAAGGGTTCAAAGGACAAGGTTGACACCAGAAATCATTAGAAGACTACAATGAAGAAATAAGGGCCAGATGAAAGAAGGTCTTCTCTCATAAGTCGTGATAGTAAGCAGTGATCACAGCTTACCCTAGACTGTTTTAGATATGGTGTAGATACATTGGTAGTCTTCCTCAGATTTTACCCAATGACATCTAGAAAAAGGCGTATGCAGATTTTAGGTCCACAGAGAATGGAAGCTATTTGCTTTAAGGAGAATAAATTAAGCATTTCATCTTACTTTGTGTCTTATTTATGTGGCTTTCCTCAAAGAACCATGGCCAGAGGTAACAAATGGGAAACCTCATAGAATTAGAGAGGTAGGAAAAGTCATTGCTTCCTTTGATATCTTGGCACCTGGTGTAGGTGTTTATGCAGTGATATCTTAACACTGTCTTTCAGTGTGCCATTTTGAAACATTCTATGAACAAAAGCATGAGTAATAGTAACAAATATCCATGAAGTTTAAAATATGATAGGCTCATATTTTCACGATGATATGCATATTGTTATCTGACACACAATAAACAAAATATACAAAATAAACAAAAGTTTCAGCATACACATATGTTTTCCTTTAATTCAGAGATGAAATTATGTCTAACTTAAGTCTTTGGAGCATCTACTTGAAGAAAAGTACCTTAAAGACAAAGAAAGCAATGTGCATCATACCCTTGTCCTTAATTTTATCCTCTCAAGTTTTATTTATTTACTTATTTGAAAGACAGAGTGACAAAGAGAGGAGAGAGAAAGAGAGTCAGGGAGAGACAGAGAGCATGAGAGATCTACTACTTGCTAATTCACCCCTAAAAGCCCACAATAGCCAGGGCAAAACCAGGCCAAGAATTCTACCTAGTTCTCCCACATGGGATGCAAGATTCAAACTTGGGCCATCATCAGCTGCCTCTGAAATGCACTAGCAGGAAGCTGGATCCAATATGAAATGCAACCACCCCGGTGACACCTTAACCCACTGAACAACAGTATTTGCTTCTGCATACAACTTTAAACAAAATTTTTATAATATATTTAAAAATTAAGTTTTACAAATCGGTGTGGTGTGGTAGCATAACAGGTAAAGCTGTGACCTGCAGTACCGGTATCCCATATGGGTGCCAGTTTGAGTCATGGCTGCTCCATTTCAATCCATTTCGAAAAGCAGTTCCCTGCTAATGAGTATGAGAAAGCAACTAAAGATTGTCCAAGTACCTGGGCCCTTGCACCCATGTGGGAGATCCGCATCAATGTCCTGGAACCTGGCTTAAGTCTGACCCAGCCAAGGCCATAGCAGAAGTTTGACCCAGCCAAGGCCATTCCATTTGGGAATGGACCAGTGGGTAGAAGATATTCATTCTCTCTCTCTCTCTCTCTCTCTCTCTCTCTCTGCCTCTCCCTCTCTGTAATGCTTCTTTTTAAATAAATAAATAAATCTTTTTTAAAAAATTATAACTAAACTATAAATATAATAGAACAAGTTCCCATTTGCTCCACATAGAATTTCAACTTTTGTTAACATCTGACATTACTATGGCACATTTGTCAAAGATAATCAATAATGCTACCTTATTAACTAAAGCCTATACTTTATTTTTCATTAATATCATTTTTATGTTCCCTGAATCCACCCAGGATATCATATTAAATTTAGTCATCATATCCCAAATTTCTCTTGGCCATGGCTTTTTATGACCTTGACATTTCAAGGAATACTGGTTTGATATTCTATAGAATTTCTCTTCAATTAGATTATCTGGTGTTTCTCTTCTGATTAGACTGGGGTTCTAAGTCTTGGGGGAAGAGAAGTGAAACATGAATTGTCCTTCTCATTATAACACATGAAAGGTAAATAGTGCCAGCTAGCTTTATCAAAAATTATGTGAACCTTCGTAACCAGAGTGAGGTAGAATTTGTCATATTTCACCACCATAAAGGCATCCTTCTTTCCCCTTTTATCCTCTGTATTCTTTGGTAGCAAGATGCTAAACACATCCTGCATACAAGGAACAGGAAGTTATGTTCACCTACTTGAGATGAGAAGAGGTACATAGATAATTTGGAATTCTCAGAGGCTGCTTTATCTTTTCATCCATTTGGTTTTGAGTCAATCATTTATTTATATGAGTATTGACTCAAATATTTATTGTATAATTTACAATATAAACCAATACAACTTTATTTATTTTGTTTTTAAAGTTGTTCCAGCTTTGGTCATTAGGAGCTTTTTCAATTGATTTCTATTTACCTTCAATAAGCACTCAACTTTTTGATTTTATAACATTTTATTACATAATGGTACTGGAAGATACCCCAGGATCATGTTGCCCATGCTCTGACCCAGCATAAACTCAGTTTTTATTCTATAATATTATGTTAAGCTTTTTCTGCTTCCATATATAGAATTGAATCATAGCTTCAGAGAAATGATGACTTTGAATGTAAATTTTCATTAAATGTAGTCAATGTCAAATAATGTCACTAGGCCAGCGCCGTGGCTCAGTAGGCTAATCTTCCACCTTGCGGCACCGGCACACCGGGTTCTAGTCCCGGTCGGGGCACCAATCCTGTCCCGGTTGCCCCTCTTCCAGGCCAGCTCTCTGCTGTGGCCAGGGAGTGCAGTGGAGGATGGCCCATGTTCTTGGGTCCTGCACCCCATGGGAGATCAGGAGAAGCATCTGGCTCCTGCCATCGGAATAGCACGGTGCGCCGGCCGCAGCGCGCCTACCGCGGCGGCCATTGGAGGGTGAACCAATGGCAAAAAGGAAGACCTTTCTCTCTGTCTCCCTCTACTGTCCACTCTGCCTGTCAAAAATTTAAAAAAAAAAATAATGTCACTAAGCCTATTAAACAAAATATAACATATCTGGTTCATCTACTAACTTTCAATCTTAGATGGAATATATCTGCCATTCTTCAAACTCTCCTTATTTGAGGAAAATCAAGATACTATTCAAAGTTTCTGGGGATATTGAGAATGTTTCTTACCAAGAGAAGAAAAAGAAAGCAAGAAAGCAAGCAAGCAAGAAAGAAAGAAAGAAAGAAAAAGGAAAATAAAAGATAGAGAAATTATAAATGCAAGACAATAGGTATGGCTACTAGATTTTATATACATAGTTCCATAAAGGCTGACAAAAATCTAAATGGCATAGGGAGTGTAATATTGGGTATAAGGTCAGAGGATCTTCAAGCCTTACAGCCATACATCAGACGTTTGGGCAAGCAGTGAAGCTGCTGGTTAGGATGTTCATATACTAGACTGGAGCTCCTGGGTTCAATTCATGGCTCAAGCTCCATATTTTTTTTTTTTTTGAGATTGGTTAATTTTTTGAAAGGCAGAGTTACACAGAGGCAGAGGCAGAGAGAAAGGTTGGTCTTCCATCCGTTGGTTCACTCCCCGAATGGCTACAACAGCCAGAGCTGAGCCAATCTGAAGCCAGGAGCCAGAAGTGTCTTCCAGGTCTCCCATATGGATTCAGGGGCCCAAGAATTGTGACATCTTCAGGAGCAGCCAAGATCTGGGACTCGAATTGTCACCCTTGTGGGATGTTGGCAATGCAGGCACCAGCTTTACCCATTACGCCAGAGTGCTGGCTCCAAGCTCCTGATTCTAACTTCCTGCTGATGTAAACTGTTTGAGACAGTAGTGATGGCTCTAGTTGTTGAGTTTCTACCTCCAACGTAGGAGAGCTGAAGTGAGTTCCCAGAGCTTAGCATAGACCAGGCATAACCCAAGTCATTGTGGGCATTGGGAAATGAATGAGTGGATTGGAGCTAGTGTTCTCACTCTCTCTCATACATAAATAATGTTTTAAAAGGCTTACTGAAAGGAAAATATCAAGTGCAATGAGCAATACATGAGGGCCACTGGGCTAATTTCTAGGATAGACATAGTATTTTGGTAGAGATCTTGTGACTCAGACAATGAAGGATGTTAGCTAGAGAAAACATTAATTCTAAACAACATTTTTTTTTTTTTTTGGACAGGCAGAGTGAATAGTGAGAGAGAGAGACAGAGAGAAAGGTCTTCCTTTTTGCCGTTGGTTCACCCTCCAATGTCCGCCGTGGCCGGCGCATCGTGCTGATCCGAAGCCAGGAGCCAGGTGCTTCTCCTGGTCTCCCATGCGACTGCAGGGCCCAAGGACTTGGGCCATCCTCCACTGCCTTCCCAGACCACAGCAGAGAGCTGGCCTGGAAGAGGGGCAACAGGAATAGAATCCAGTGCCCCGACCGGGAAATAGTAAACAACAATTTTTAAACCTAGGATTTTTACTCCTATTAAAGAAAAATGTTCATAGTACTCTTATATTAGGTACATATCCATTAGCTGTATATACACAATTTCATTCTGTCACTAATAAAAACTTTATGTTACCACTTAAATGCTCTCTAATTACCAATCCCTGTGCTAGGGATCCATCCTAAACACTATGATATAACAGTTAACATGGTGCGGGAGGCAGCACTATGGCATAACTTGTAAAACCACCGCCTGCAGTGCCAGCATCCCTTATGGGGGCCGGTACGGTCCTGGCTGTACCACTTCTGGTCCAGCTCTCTGCTATGGCCTGGGATTGCAGTAGTGGATAGCCCAAGTCCTTGGGCCCCTGCACCCATGTGGGAGACCTGGAAGAAGATCCTGGCTCCTGGCTTCGGATCAGTGCAGCTCCTTCCAGTGGGGCAATCTGGAGAGTGAACCCGCGGATGGAAGTCCTCTCTCTGCCTCTCCTTCTCTCTCTGTGTAACTCTGACTTTCAAATAAATAAATAAATCTAGTGAGAAGAGATAAATGAAACAGTAATAATAGAATGAAAGAAGGGGAAGGAGAGGATAGAGAAAATAAATCACCATCCTGTTGCGATTGTTACATATTAAGGAGAAAAAATAAATATGAAAATGTAAAGTGATGGTGTGGAGGGTACAGGTTGGTTTTATATACAGTGGTCAGAACATATCTCTCTGAAAAAGTATTTGAACAAAACCTAAAAGAGTAAGGAATTATAGGTGGATAAGGTGGATGCATTCCAGGTGTAGGAAACATAAATGTAAATACTTTGAAGTGGGCAACAGGAACACCAAGACCAGTAAGGCACTGAGGTCAGAGAAGTAACAGGAAAGACAGCAACAAGAGATGTCATGTCTTGCAGGATTTTCTAACAGAAAAAAACGATTGGATTTTTAAAGAAAAAAAAAAAAGAATGGATTTTTAAAGAGGAAATTATGTGTGGCCGCCACTGCGGTACAGTGGGTTAAAGCCCCAGCCTGCAGCACCAGCTTCCATATGGGTACCAGTTTGATCCCAATGTTCCACTTCAATCTAGCTCCCTGCCAATGAGCCTGGGAAAGCAGTGGATGATGGCCCAAATCCTTAGGCCTTTGTACCCATATGGAAGACCTGGGAGAAACTCCTGACTTCAGATCAACTCAGCGTGGCTGTTGTGGCCATTGGAGCAGTGAACTAATGGATGAAAGGTCTCTCTCTTTCTCTCTCAAATAAACAGAAATTGTGTGATCAGGGGAATATATGGGTGATTTTTAAGGATAGGAGCAGAAGAAATATTGGGGAGGCTATCAAATAGCCCAGGAAAGAAGGAAAGCAGAGAAATGATTAGGTAACACTGTATGTATATTGAAGGTATAGTTGAAAGGCTTTTAAGGTGATTTATATGTGAGATATAAAAGAAAGGAAAATCAAGAAAAATGTCAGGATTTTTAGATTTAATCTACTGCAAGAGTGAAGTTTCCATTGATTAATATTGAGAAAACTACAAGTGAAAAGGCGAATAAAATAAAGTTTTTGATTTTGAACTAGTTAACTTTAAGAGTCTACTGGATTTCTAGATATCCTCTAGGAAATCATATATTGTATATGTATCTGGCATTAAGAAGGTGATTGGACTGGAGATAAAATTTTGTGGTTTTTTTTTTGTTAGTTTTTTAAAATTTTTGTTAGCAGATTTCATCTATTTCATATCAAAATTCTAAAAAGATAACCATATATATGACATTTGTTTTTTAGAGAGTAGTTTATTTCTCTAAGCATAGTGGTCTCCAGTTGCATCCATTTTATTGCAAAAAATAGGATTTCATTATTTTTTATGGCTGAGTAGTATCCCATTGTGTATATATACTATATTTTCTTTGACCAGCCATCAGTTGATTTACATATGTATTGATTTCTTATCTTGACTATTATGAGTTGAGCTGCAAAAGATATGAGGGTACACACTATTCATTCATATGCTGATTTCATTTCATTTGGGTAAATCCCCAATAGTGGAATGGCTGGGTCATATTTCTGAGGGATCTCTGTACTGCCTTTCATAATAGCTGTACTAGTTTAACTCCTGCCAACAGTATATTACTGTGCCTTTTTCTCCAAATACTCATTAGCATTTATTATATTTTGATTTTCAGAAGAAAGCCATTCCAACTTGGGTAAAGCAAAAACTCATTGCAATTTTGATTTGCACTTATTTAATAGCTGGTGATCTTGAGCATTTTTTTAATTTGCCTTTTTGCCATTTGTATTTCATGCTTTAAAAAATGCCTGTTTGGTGACGACATTGTGGTGTAGAGGCTAAGCTGCTATCTGAGATGGTGCCATCCCATGTGGGCATCCATGTGGGCATTGGTTTGAGTCCTGGCTATTCTGATCCGGCTCTCTGCTGATATGCCTAAGACAGAAACATAAGATGACTCAAGTGCTTGGGCACCTGCATCCCTGAGGGAAACACAGATGGAGCTCCTAGTTCCTGCCTCCTGCTTTCACTCTGGTCCAGACCTGGTTATTGATGGTATTAGGTTGTAGATTTAGATCACTGATCCATTGCGAGTTGATTTTTGTATATAATAAATATGCTCTCCTTTCTCCAGGGATAAATTTTAGATTGTTTTTAAAAAATTGAATTCTGAAGTTTCTAGTCTTTTCCATAGATCTACATATGTATTTTTTTTTTTTTTGAAAGGCAGAGTGGACAGTGAGAGAGAGAGAAAGAGAGGAAAGTCTTCCTTTTCCGTTGGTTCACCCCACAATGGCCACTGCGGCCGGCGCGCTGCGGTCAGCGCACCGCACTGATCCCAAGGCAGGAGCCAGGTGCTTCTCCTGGTCTCCCATGCGGGTGCAGGGCCCAAGCACTTGGGCCATCCTCCACTGCACCCCCCGGGCCACAGCAGAGAGCTGGACTGGAAGAGGAGCAACCGGGACAGAATTGGGCGCCCTGACCGGGAGTAGAACCCAGGGTGCCGGCGCCGCAGGCAGAGGACTAGCCTATTGAGCTGCAGCGCCAGCTGTATTTTTGTTTTGATTATAACTTCCCTGTAGTATGTCTTAAAATCTGGTATTGTGATGGCTCTTTGTTTTGTTGTTTAAGATTACCTTAGCTATTCAGCGTCTCTTGTGTGCCCAAAAGAATTTTAACATTCTTTTTTCTAGATCTGAGAAGAATGTCATTGGTATTTTCATTGGGATCGCATTGAATTTTTAAATTTCTTTGGGTAATGTAAAGTTTTGCTTAAATTGATACTTCCTATACATGAACATGAAATATTTTCCATTTTTTATTTTCTATTTATTTTCTTAACATTTTGTAATTTTCATTGTAGAGATCTTTTACATCCTTGGTTAAAACTATGTCAAAGTATTTAAATTTTCTTGTAACTATTATGAATGGTACTTATCTTATAAATTCTTTTGCAGTAAATGGCATTCATTATGTTTACAAACAGTATTCATTTTTGTGTGTTGATTTTATATCCTGTAAGTTTGTGAAACTCTACTAAGAGTTCCAATATTCTGTTAGTGGAGTCCTTTGGATTCTTTATTACGGGATCATGTCTTCTGCAAACAATGATAATTTCATTTTCTGATTTCCATGTTGTATCCCTTTGATCTTTTTGCTTGCCTAATGGCTGTAGCCAAAACTTCCAGAACTGCATTGAATTACAAGTGGTGAATGTGGGCATCCTGGTCTTGTTCTGAATCTTTTGTAAATGCTTATTTATTTTGAAAGCTGGAGTTAAGAAAGAGAACGAGAGTTAATAAAGTTAAGAAAAAGTTAAGGAAGAGGGTAGAGAGAGAGAGATAGGGGAGAGAGAGAGAGAGAGAGAGAGAGAGAGAGAGAGAGAGAGAGAAGAGAATCCTTCCACCAGTGAACTCCACAGATGGCCACAATGGCCAGAGCTGCCAAAGCCAGGACCAAGGAGCTTCATCAATTCTCCCACAAGGGTGGCAGGGGCCCAAACAGTCATTGCATCTTTCAATGCTTTCCCCAGGCAATTAGGAGGGATCTGGTTTAGATGGAGCAGCTAGGACACGAACGTCGGTCCCTGAGTAAAATTTCGTAACTCTGGTGCAAGGAAGAATCTGATGACAAGATATAGGTATCAATTAGCAGATGTATAAAATTTGTTTGCATGCAGAATGAAAATACACACAAACTGGGAATGTTCACAGGTTCGAGGGTGAGATGCACTCAATGGGATCTGGTGTCAACTCTTTATTTGATCTGGAGGTGAGGTTTAATTGAATATTCATGAGGAGTGAAGTCTGGAGTGAGATTTGAGTAGCACCCGTTTCTTTGCTTTATTTTTGGAAATCTTGGTAATGTCATGGCATCAAGTGCATGATGAAACTTTGAGTGTGAGCTATGGTAATTGTATCATAATGATATTATAATTATCTAAAGGTCATTGCAGGAAAGCACTTAGAAGTCATGTTGGTTATTTTTGGGTGCTGCCAGTTCTGGGTGTGCTTTTTCAGAAATTGCAGTTTTCCACTGCACAGAAAGTAAAAAGTTGGTTATGTAGAGACAGTCAGGCTGCAGTCTCAGATCCTACTTGTTAGTTATATCCTTGCCTACATCAATGCAAGTATGTAGTTGTCTGCCATGAACATGGAAGATCCAGATTGAATTCTAGATTCTTGACAAGCCTGGCCCAGCCTCAGCTATGTTGGCATCTGGGTAGTGAATCAGCAAATGGAATCGATTTCTCTCTCTCTCTCTCTCTCTTTCCTTCCTTCCTTCCTTCCTTCCTTCCTTCCTTCCTTCCTTCCTTCCTTCCTTTCTATTTTTCTTTCTCTCCCTCTGCATTTTGAATAAATACAGTATTTCTTAAATCACATCTATTGCATTCACGTGCCATACATTGATTTTTTAAAGACAAGATTTTTAGAGCAGTTTCAAGTTCACAGCACAATTGAGAGGAAAATATGAAGATTACTAGTATATTATCTGCCACCACACAGGTATAGCTTTCTCCACTATCAACATTCACTGGCAGAGTATTGTTTTTTTATAATTAATGAACTAATATCAACTCATTAACATCCAAATTACATTAGCATCCCATATTTGCATTACACTGTCTATAGATTTGGATAGACTAATAATGAGGGCATGATATGGAACATATTTTCATATTTTCTTTGCTATCTGTAAATCCTCTTTGGTGCTTCATTTTTTAAATTCTTTGACTTTTTTTTTTAAAAAAAAATATGTATTTATTTGAACTCACAGGACAAAGTGAAGAGAAGAGACTGAGACTGACAAAGTTAAAAAGATCTTCCATCTACTCGTCCACTCCTCAAATAGTCGCAACAGCCAGGCCTGTGTCAGGGAAAATCCAGGATCCAGGAACTCTATCTGGATCTCCCACATGGGTGATAGAGGCTCAAATACGTGGGCTATCTGCCATTACCTCTCCAGGTACATCAACAGGAAGTTTAATTGGAAGCAGAGCTACCTGACTCAAACTATCATTGGGCTATGGGATGCTGGCATTGAAATCAGAGGTTTAGCCCACTGTGCTACAACTTCAGACCCTCTTTGACCCATTTTAATAATATTTTTGTCTTACTGAATTTTATGTTTTAAGACATCTTTCAATATTTTGATAATAGTTTTTGATCGTATGTCTTTTACAGGTATCCCTCCCCCCCCCCAGTCTGTAGCTCATTTCTTCATTCTCCTAACACTGTCTTTTGCAGAAAAGAAATTCTTATGAGATGCAGCTTATCAATTATGTTTGCATGGATTGTGTTTTTGGTGTAGTGCCCTAAAAAAGTCATCACTGATATTTGAGACAGAGGATAACATAGCGGCAACATAGTGACTGAGTAAGACACTCTGGAGAACACATCCTCAGAGTCACCAACTTGAACATCTATTCACACAACAGATCCCATTCCCAAGAGCTAAGGAAGACCAATGAGATATTATAATGCCTGGTTTTGGTATAATAAAAAAGACAAAATGAAAAAAAAAAAAGCAGCAAGGAGAGATTTGCTATGTCAACTTTCCTCTGGCTCCAAATAGTATACTAAGGAGAGAGACACTTCTGCACAGGGAAGGAAAGGGAATTAAGTCCAGACTTTAGACTTGAAATTCAGTATCAGGTCTGCTGCAGTGAAATCTAGAATAGGACATCCCCCAAGCAGTCTGCATCAGGCTAGTAACTGCACACTGAGGCTTGGGACCTTACTTAGCCAACTGGCCCAATCTGCCTTCGTCACCATTCACCCAACAGAAGCTAGAGCAAAAATGGTAGATGGTAGAGCAAAAATACACTACTGGGTGACAGTGTAGGCAAACTTTAGGCTTCACCTTGAATTTCAGAGCCAGGTCCACTACAGTTTGATTCCACACCAGACAAAGTCAAAAGACTTCTCTCCCAAGATCAGTACTCAGAAGTGCAGCCTCTAGATGTTCCCTAGCATCAGGTAGAGACATTTTCCCTCATAGGATGTAAATATTTCAGCCTATATCACCATCAGCTTTTGGCAGGCCAAGCATGCCTGAGACTCAGTGGGACCCATGACATGAGACTCAAGTGTGACTTAGTAACTGATGGAAAGTCAAAGGATAGCCTCTACCACTCATCTTCCAATTTCCAGCAGATAGGAGAGCAAGATGCTAAATGAGTAGTAGGACCACTACTACAGAGTAAACTCTGCCTTGGAGTGCAGATCCAGGCCTGCTAGTGAAACCCAGCACCAGATAAATCTCAAAGGCCTTTATACTGACATCAGTAGTCACAGACACACTCTCTAGATCTTCCTTAGCATCAGGTAGAGATCTGTTCCCTTGTGAGGTTGGCTCATTTTTGTCTCTATCACGACCAACATCATGTAGGCTTTGTTATACTTTAAGAATGCACAAGGCCCAATGACTATCAGTGATTAGGTAATTCAGAAATATGACCCAGCTTAAAAAATGTCATCCTGAGTGGTGCAGGAGCTTCTTCCAAAATCCCTTCCTCAACCTTGGGCAGACAGCACGGAGTAAGACTTCAACCAAGAGGAATGAGACAGAAAACTGAGCTCAAGATTCTGCTTTGAAGATCAGTGCACGTTCCATTGAGCTGACACCCATTACCAGACAGAGAACAGAACTCCCTTTCCCCAGGCCTGTACTAATAGATAGAACCTCGACCTCAGACAGAGCGCTGAGCCTTGGTAGAATGGAAAATGGTTCAACCTGTATCATGCCCAAACTCTCACACATTTGGCATGGGCATGTGAAACACAGCATAGGGTCCTACAGCTTTGACATTCAGACACAACCCAGCATAGACTCATCCTGTGAGGCCAGGGGATTTCCTTCACAACCCTTCTCCCTAAATACTGGCAGAAAGCAAACACCCAGATTTCAACCGCTAGGTATTAGGTCACCGAAAATGATCATAGACCTGAATCTTGGATCCGGAAAAAGCATCAAGGGTTAGATATTATTGGTCCCAGTCCCCTGGCCAGTACCTACAGATGTACCCTCTGGACATTGCCTAATCCCACATGACCCCAGTCAGTTAAATTTAAAACCTGGCCTACATAATCTGTGTTTTTCTGCAGTGGCTTCAGGAAGAAAGTCCATCTCAGTAACCAAAAACTCATGGAAACATGGACCTTGACTGTACTCTAGATTGCAATAGTCTCAGTGGACTGCAGGCTGAGTATGAATTAGCACTGTGGCTTAGATGACCATAGGATTGATTACTCCATCCCTTCCAACCCCAGACAGTAATTTTCAGCTTGAGGTATAAAAGGTAATAAATTGAAAGATATTGCATGCAAACCTGGGGCGGCACAGCAGGACTTCCATGCCCATACCAGATATTGAGGTGACATTACTGAAACCCCAGTCATGATCCTTCCAATGCTGGTGACTGAATGACTCCTCAGGATACAAGCTTCCACTTCCACAACCCCAAAAGCAGTGGATTGAAGACCAGCAAATTGTTGATCACACACTACACCCCACAGGCTACTAGTGAGATCCATGCACCTCTTCTGAGGTTAAGAGAAATATCCTCAATGCCACTGCCATAAATTGCCATAGAAGAATATATAGGGAGACAGTAATAAAGCATTCAATTGAAAACAAAACCAAAATATCTTACCAAAATTATACTGAAGACACACCTGCAGGAAAAACTCTTAAGGCACAAAAGCCACTCATTAAGAGGGATAGCAACAACTAATCTACCAGATGCAAAAATACCATTGTAAGTACACAGGAAATTTGAAAATAATAGGGACTGGCACTTTGCTGCAGTGGGTTAATGCCCTTGCCTGAAGTGGCAGCATCCCATATGGGCGCCGGTTCGAGACTCAGTTGCTCCACTTCTGATCCAGCTCTCTGCTGTGGCCTGGGAAGGCAGTGGAGGATGGCCCAGGTCCTTGGGCCCCTGAACCCGCATGGGAGACCCAGAGGAGGCTCCTGGCTCCTGGCTTCGGATCAGCGCAGCTTCGACCGTTGCAGCCAATTGGAGATGAACCACCGGATGGAAGACCTCTTTCTTTCTCTGCCTCTCTTCTCTCTGTAACTCTGACTTTCAAATAAATAAATAAATCTTTAAAAAAATTATAGAGATATCATGCTCCCATAGGAACAAAAATGATTATTTTGTAGCTCCAAAGAAAAAGAGATGGATGAAGTGAATGATAAAGCAAAAGAATAATTATTAAGGATGATCAAAGGGAAATAACAGAACATAGACAATTGAATGGGATCAGGGGAAAATATGATATGAAGGAGAAATTCATTGAAGAGATAGAAATCTTGGGAAAGAACCAAACAGTAGATAGATGAGCTCAATAAAATAAAAAACACAGCTGAAAGCTTCAACAGAAATCTAGATCAAGCAGAGGAAAGAACTTGAAGACTTCATTTGAAATATCCTCATCAGCAAAACAACAAACAAAAAAGATGAAAAAAAAAAGAATGAAGACAGACTATTGAGTCAACATTAAATGAATACACATTTGAATTATGAGGACCCTTTATGGCAAAAAGGAGAGGTATAGAAAATTTGCTCAATATAGAATGGCTGAGATGTCACCAATACTGAGAAAGATTTAGCCTCCAGAGTGCAGTAAGTATATAGGATCATAATTAAACATGATCAGAGAATAGCCTCATCATGACACATTAGTCAAACTCTCAAAGTATAAAACAAAAACAGAATTCTAAGATATGTAAAAGAAAAGCCATGAATCACATTTAAGGGGGACCCATTAGACTAAAAAAAGGTTTTCAACAAAGACTATAAATGCCAGAAGGGAATGAAACACCATTTACCAAGTTCTGATAGAATAAAACTGGCAATCAAAAATTCTAACCCTGGAAAGTCATCCACATGAATAAAAGGAAAACAAAGACTTCCCAAGACAAAACATGGAATCCATCACCAACAGACTAGTCTTCAAAAAGATGCTTAAGGCAATCCTTCAGAAAGAAGCAAAAGAAATATAACTACCAGGGCCAGCACTGTGGTGAAGCGGGTGAAGCTGCCACCTGCAGTGCCAGAATCCCATATGAGCATCTGTTTGTGTCCCAGCTGTTTGTGATCCAGCTCTCTGCTGTAGCCTGAGAGAACAGTGGAAGATGGCCTAACTGCTTGGGCCCCTGTACCCACATGGCAGACTTGGAAGAAGTTTCTGGCTCCTGGCTTCAGATCAGCAGGACTCAGGCTGTTGCGGCCAATTAGGGAGAGAACCAACAATGGAAGATTCTCTCTCTCTCTCTCTCTCTCTCTGCCTCTCCTTCTATGTACTCTTTCAAATAAATAAATAACCTTAAAAAAAAAAAAAAACAACTACCATCATAAAAATGTGAAAGTTTAAAGCCATTAGAAAAAAGAACAAAGGATTCTACAAATAAACAGAAGAAATGTTTCTCTGTTTGTTTAAGGATTTATATTTATTTGTATGAAAGACAGAGTTACAGGGAGAGGTGGAAATAGAGAGAAGTAGAGAGAGAGATTGTCTTCCATCCATTGGTTCACTCCCCAAATGGCCACAACAACTGGAGTTGAGCCAATCCAAAGTCAGGAGCCAGGAGCTTGCTCCGGAACTCCCACACAGTTGCAGGGGCTCAAGGATTTGGGCCATCTTCCACTGCTTTCCCAGGCTATAGCAGAAAGCTGGATCAGAAGAGGAGCAGCCTGAACTAGAACCCTAGTGCCCATACAGGATGCCAGCTCTTCAGGCCAGGCTTTAACCTGCTATGCCGCAGTGCCAGCCCCAAGAAATGTTTTAAATGGCAGAAATAAGGCATTGCTCATCAATAATTATTTTATATGTAAATGGACTGCATTCCCTGATTAAAATGTATACAATGGCTACATAAATTTAAAAACCCTATGGGCTTAACATTGTATATATGAAATACATGAAATTTTCAAAAAATGCCCTAAGATACAATGATATTCAGCCTACAAGAAATGAACTACACAGGTAATGACACACACAAACAGAAAGTAAAATAATAGCAAAAATATTATATGCAAACTGAAACCAAAAATAAGCAGAAGTAGATATACTTTTGTCAGACAAAATAGGCTTTAAGAAAAAAAAAAAAACCTGTTAAAGAGACAAAGACATCACCATATCAGAAATAAGGGATGACAGCTGTAAATGTGTATTCCCCTAATGCAGGTGCACCCAATTTTATAAAGTAAATACTATTAGATTTAAAAGGAGAAAACAGGTCGGCGCCACAGCTCACTAGGCTAATCCTTTGCCTGCGGCACCAGCACACCGGTTCTAGTCCCGGTTGGGGCACCGGATTCTGTCCTGGTTGCTCCTCTCCCAGTCCAGCTCTCGGCTGTGGCCCGGGAAGGCAATGGAGGATGGCCCAAATGGTTGGATCTTGCATTCTCATGGGAGACCAGGAGGAAGCACCTGGCTCCTGGCTTCAGATCAGCGCAGTGCACTGTCCGCAGCACCCATTTGCGGGATGAACCAACTAACTCTGCTTGTCAAAAAAGAGAGAGAGAGAGAGAGAGAGAGAGAGAGAGAGAAAACAGTTCACCCAATGGGAAAAAAAAAAACACACACACACACATACACACAAAGAAACATCAGAGTAAACTACAGTATAGTCCCAATGAACCAAACAGACATTTACAGAATCTTCCACCAAGAGCTGCAGGACTGCACACTGTTTCCTTCAGCACACCAAACATTCACTAGATGATACATTAGATCACAAAATGACTTTAACCAAATTAAAAACTATCCAAATTATGTCATTTGTTTTTTCTGGCTCACCATCTGTACCCTCTTCTGCCTCTTTCCCAGGCACCTTAGCAGGAAGAAGACTGAAAACAGTGTAGCCAAGTCTCAATATTGGATGCTGATATTACAGCTATGGCTAACTCCATTGCACCACAACCTTACTCCTGACTATCTTCCTTATGATTGCCGAATAGGCGTTCATACAAGGAGTCTTCAAAAATTCCATGGGAAATGCAATCGTCTTTTAATTCTATCTTTCCACATACTTATGAAGTATTGCTGTATTATTAATTCACAAATTTTTAATGAGAATTTTGGTTGGTTTTTTGGCTATTTTGCTAATATTACTGCAAGTTCATTTGTGGTTGCTGTTTGCATGATATACACTGTCCTAACTTTTAACTTTCAACATATTTGTATACTTAAATCTAAGTATATTTCCTGAATTAGTTAGCATATTACTTAGATCTTTTAAAAATATGATCTGATATTATTGTAGTGTTTTAAGACTTCATTTTCAGTATTATTAATATGGTTACAATCACATCAGTTATTGTGCTTTTTGTTGTTTTTTGTTTTTGTTTTTTTGTTTTCTTAAGATTCATTTATTTATTTGAAGGGCAGAGTTACAGAGAGAGAAATCTTTTTTTTTTTTTTTTGACAGGCAGAGTTAGACAGTGAGAGAGAGACAGAGAGAAAGGTATTCCTTCTATTGGTTCACTCCCCAAATGGCCACTACGGCCGGCGCTACGTCGATCCGAAGCCAGGAGCCAGGTTCTTCCTCCTGGTCTCCCATGCAGATGCAGGGCCCAAGCATTTGGGCCATCCTTCACTGCCTTCCTGGGCCACGGCAGAGAGCTGGACTGGAAGAGGAGCAACCAGGACTAGAACCCGGTGCCCATATGGGATGCCGGTGCCACAGGTGGAGGATTAACTGAGTGAGACACGGCGCCGGACCCCATGTGGATTGCTTTTAAAACCATTAAGGAAATGAAATGAAATACACAATAATACTTTATTTGTAATTACTAAAAATTAACTTTGCTTATAAACTTTATTTCAGACTCACATTACTGTCTGGTGTTACTCCCTTTCCATTTGACAAGCTTCCTTCACTATTTGTTTCATCTGAAAATATCTTTTGCTTTTATTTGAAGACAGTATTGCTAGATATGCATTTTTAGGTTGATAGATTATATTTCTTTCAGCTCCTTGACTAATATTCCAGTCCTTATGGCCTCCTAGGAAGTATAGAAAGATATTGGTCAAGGGATACACAACTGCAGTTATAAGGTAGGAATAGATTTCAAGTGATCTGCTGCACAGCAGGATGACTATAATTAATGATTTTTGCAACCTTTAAAAATGCAGAGTCAGTGTTATATGCTCTTACCACAAAAATGATGACTACATGAGCTGATGCATTTGTTAATTGCCAAATTTTGCTATTCAATAATGTACATATACTGCAAAACATAATTTTGTACATGATAAAAACATACAATATTATCTGTCAATTTAAAATAATTTTTTAAAGACATGAGCTAAAAATTCTATGGAGAGTTCATTATACATCATTCATCATTTTCCTCTTGTCTTAGTAATTTGAACCATGATATATAAAAGTAAAGATCTCATTATGTTAATTTTACTTGAAGTTCAGTGAGGTTTCTAAATGAAAAGATGATTATTTTTCAAATTTAGGAAGTTGTTTTTTTTTCAAATATTTTCTCTGTCCACTTCTTTTTACCCTCTACTTTTGGAACATGACTTAAAAATTTTGTAGTATACCAGATGGTGTCCCACATTTCTGTGAAGCCATTTTTCTTAATTTTTCTTATGTCCTTTACAACACAAAATCTTTACCAGTTTAACATTCAAGTTTGTAGATTCATTTTTCTAGTTGTTAAAATCAACACATTAGCACTTCTCTCGTACTTTGTGCATCAGTTATTATAATTTTTAACTTCAGAATTCCATTATTTTCCTCCTGTCATATTAACGTTTGTATTAATATTACCTGTTTGTGAGACATTATCAACCTACCTTCATTTGTTCCTTTCAACATGGTTTCCTTTGGTCTTTAAGGTGTATAGGTCTTTGGTCTGATGATTTAAAAGTTATAATAATCATTACCTGGAAGTCTTTTCTTTGCTAAGATCACCATACATGTTCTCTTTTAATGCAGTTTCTATTGCTTATTTCTTTCCTATAGTGTAAAAGTCACACTTTCCTAAGTTTTTGAATGTATCATAATTTTGGATACTAGTGCTCTCCTCTTTGTGTTTTTTTTTTTGTTTTTTGTTTTTTGTTTTTTTTTTACTTTTTTATTTGTTTACTAACTTCATTGACTGTTCCATGAAGTCCACTTCACCTACAGTCTGCAGCTTCTGATGTTGCTGCTCAGAGAACACATCTTAGGAACACGCAGAATCTTCTGAGATGATCATGTTTTTTTCACCAAAATTCACCTTGATTCTTTCCATAATCTACTTGGTAAGTTTCTTGGATGATCTGCTATTGTAGATATCATGCCCAGATATTAGCATATACTGATAGAGTTAGCTGATTGTTCTATTGTTTTTGGCACCACTGAGGCATATGTCATTCTATAATGAGATCAGATTAAATGAAGGATGATTTAAAAGCTGAGCTGTGTCCATCTATGAGGATTCTGCAACCTTATGAGGGTTCTCCTAGACTTATTTCAGTTTTCTCTGATAAACTTCTAGTTAATCCACATTTTCACTTGTTTCTATTAATATTTGAAGTTATTAGACTCTTATTCACCACATAGATCTCTGTTGTTTTAAGCAGTGAGGTTCCTCATACTGTTTTTCAAATTTGGTCACTCATCTTAGGTAGAACCTCTGAGTATAGCGTTTTACAGTCAGCCTCTCCCCTGAGAAGAATCTCTACTTAATTGCACTGAGCTGAAGGCAGAGACAATGTTCTAATTCTCCCTTAGTGACACTCTAGTAACTAAATCACTGATTTATAACTTTGCATAAAATTGTTATTCTGAAAAATATTCTGTTTAACTCTCTACACAGCTGTTCTAGGTTTTGATCTTCATGCATTCATTTTATTTTTCTTGTTTATTTTGAGATCAACTCATGAACCATAAAGTTTACCTCTTTAAAGTGTACAGTTCTATAGGGTTCATCATAATCACAAAGATTTCACCTATCACACTGCCAAATACCAGAAGTTTCATTATCTCAAAAAGCAATCCCAGGGCCATTAACATTCACTCTCCCATTCCACTCTACCCTGAGTTCCTAGAAACAATTTTATATTCTATGGGTTTTCCATTTTAGTCGTATATATAGGCTTATATAATTTATGATCTCTTACGTGTGACATATCAGTCAACATAACGTTTCCAATGTTTATGTTGTAGAATGTATCTGTACTTCATTCATTTTTAACAGCTGAATAACATTCCATTGTTTGTCTTATCCACTCTTCAGTCAATGAGGAATATGAGTTGTTTCCACTGTATGGCTATTATTAAAAATTATTCTATAAGCATTTATGAAAATTTATGTGAATATCTGTATAAATTCTCTTGAGAACATACAGCTGTACCATTTTCTAGTGCTATCAGTGATTTACAAGGGTCCAAACTGACTCCAAATCCATGCCCACACTTGTTATTATATGTCTGTTTTAATTATAAACTTATAACATCCTAGCATGTTTGAAGTGGTATCTCATTGTGGTTTGGATTTGTGTTTCCCTAATGATTAATAATTTGAGTCTTTTTTAATGTGCTTATTGTAGTTTTGTATATATTCTTTGAACACATTTCTATCAAAATATTTATTGATTTTTTACTAAGGTTACTTGTCTTTCTGTTGATGAGTTCTCACAATACTTATACATTTTGAAAACCAGACTATTACAAGTTATAATTGCAAAACTCTTGTCCAACCCTGTGTATAATCATATCAATTTTCTGATAGTGTCCCTTGAAGTAAAGAGGCATTTAATTCTGATAAAGAACAATTAACTATTGTTTCTTCTGGCTGCTTGTGCTTTTGGTGTCATATCTTAAGAAATCACTGTCTTGGGGCTGGCATTGTGGTGTAGTAGGCTATGCTGCCACCTGCAGCACCGGCATCCCATATAAGCACTGGTTCATGTCCTGGATGTTCCTTTTTCAGTCCAGCTCCCTGCTTTGGCCTAGGAAAGCAATAGATGATGACACAAGTGCTTGGGACCCTGTACCCTTGTGGGAGACTCAGAAGACGCTCCTGACTCCTGGATTTGGATCAGCCCAGTACCAGCCACTGCAGCCATTTGAGGAGTAAACCGATGGATGGAAGACCTTCTATCTCCCTCTCTCTGTAACTCTACCACTCAAATAAATAAATAAAATCTTTTAAAAAATCACTGTCAACCAGTTTCCCAACAATTTATGCTTTTTTTCTTCTAAGAGTTGTATAGTTTTAGCTTTAACATTAAGACCTCTAATTGGCCGGCGCTGTGGCTTAACAGGCTAATCCTCTGCCTTGCGGCGTTGGCACACCGGGTTCTAGTCCCAGTCGGGGCGCCGGATTCTGTCCCGGTTGCCCCTCTTCCAGGCCAGCTCTCTGCTATGGCCCGGGAAGGCAGTGGAGGATGGCCCAAGTCCTTGGGCTTCTGCACCCGCATGGGAGACCAGGGGAAGCACCTGGCTCCTGGCTTCGGATCAGCGCAACAAGCCGGCCGCAGCAGCCATTGGAGGGTGAACCAACGGCAAAAAGGAAGACCTTTCTCTCTGTCTCTCTCTCTCACTATCCACTCTGCCTGTCAAAAAAAAAAATTGAATTAATTTTTTAATACTGTCTGAGGTATGATCATTCATGTTTCTTCTCTGTCAAGGTATTGGTCAGTTGATGATTGCACAAAAGTCTCTTTAAGTGTCTGGAACTAATAAATCTCTCAGTCTTTGCCAAAGAGTTCTGCATTGTTACTGTACAGCTTCAACACTTGGTGGCTGTTTATGATTCTGCCCTAGACTTCCTTTCCTTCTCCCACAAAACCTCTAAGTTAACTAGAAAATGAGAGTGTAGGAACTTTTGAGAGCTTTCTTGAGCCATCATATAGCTCTGGGCATACATGCAGCTAGGCAGATATGCATGGTCTTCTAGATTGTCACAAATAGGTCATTTTCCAAACTCCTGTGGAAACTTCATTCTCAAGTTCTTTTTCTCATTTAACTTCTTGAATTAGTATCTCTTTTGTTTATCTTTCTCTTTTTTCCCTTTTTTCTTGCTCTAATATTATCTATGTTATCTACTTTTGGGCACCTATGATGTTAAGATATTACCATTGAATATTGCTCATTCATTTTTGTTTTGGCTGAATAAAGGAGGAAAAACATAAGTGACAGTATCCGTCAATCTCTGATCAAGCCAAATAAAGACAACCTTGTGAGTGAGGTTTTCTAGGGAATCAAGAGATAATTTAGACAATGACAGTTCTTTTGATGTGGGGTTTTATAGGTTGTCCAGCATCATCTGCCTACTCCAGGGCATGCCAGATTACTGGTTGTCACCAAGATTGCAGGCTCCTTGTTTTCAAATCTACCTTGATGCAGGAAGTAAGATATCACATTTCTGTTACCTAGATAGAGCGAATTTTCTTGAACAAACTTTCCTTAGGTTGCTGCAAGTCTTTTCTAATTTCTAGTTTGAAAAATTGATTGTCACCATTTTACCAGTGATCTCTTTGCTTTTATGAAGGACATAATTTTTGGATATACATACTATTGATATCATCCCCATGCATTCATTTTTAATATTGCATTTAGAACATTTGCTCAATTCTCATTTCTTAGGAAATACTCACAAGGTATATTTTTTATTCCACCTCCACATGATAATCTTACTTAAAAGGAAGACATTCTTTCATTTGAATTCTCCTATAATAGTTATAAAATGTATTAGTGATTTGAATAAAATACTGCTTCTTCTAGGGATTACTTAAACCCTATTGTTTAGCTTTTATAATTTCTTTCTTCACCTAGGATAAATATTTTCAAAACAATGGTCTGTGTATTTGACATAGGTTTGATATCCCTACATACTCTGAATAGCTTCAGATAAATGAACTGAATTTTATGAAATACTGACATTTGTCAAAGTTACGTAATTGGCAATGAAAATAGTTATCAAAATTATATATACACACATGGGGCCAACGCCACGGCTCAATAGGCTAATCCTCTGCCTTGCAGCGCCAGCACACCGAGTTCTAGTCCTGGTCGGGGCGCCGGATTCTGTCCCGGTTGCCCCTCTTCCAGGCTAGCTCTCTGCTGTGGCCCGGGAAGGCAGTGGAGGATGGCCCAAGTCCTTGGGCTTCTGCACCCGCATGGGAGACCAGGAAGAAGCACCTGACTCCTGGCTTCACACCGGCATAGCTCTGGACTTAGTGGCCATTTGGAGGTTGAACGGAAGGAAGACCGTTCTCTCTGTCTCTCTCTCACTGTCTAACTCTGTCAAATAAATAAAAAAAAAAGTTAAAAAAAAGAAAAGAAAAAAATTGTATATACAAAATAATTTCCAGAGGTGAAATATATTTAGACTAAATAATCTAATTATGCTAGGAAAATATTGCTTCAGAATATTTTGAGCTAATATCCATGTGACAAGCTTTATCAATTTTCATCACTTACCAGAGAGTTCACCTGGATCACCCAAGAATTTAAATATTTAGCATGCCCCAATTTTCACTTACTACAAAATCTTTTGTAGCTATTCTTTTTATACTACAGCCACTATCTTCATATACCACTAAAAAGAGTATGAGTGACATATTTAGTTATATTTCTTTGTAGTAAAATTGCTGTACTTTTCTTAACTGTGTTAGGCGTTAGGAAATTTAGTGTACTGAAAAATTACTGGATGTGGATGGATGTTTATCATTTCTAAAATGCAATTGCTGTGAAGAAGGCTGAAGAAAATATGCTAAGGGTATTGTCAGTTTTTCACTGAGGGAAGCTTAAAATATGACACATACCATATTGTTGAAATAATTTGAAATTATTCACACAAACATGCACACACACACACACAACCAAGAAAAGGGTGACACTGCCTGCCACTTGCATGCCTAATAAGGCTGCCTCTCCCTGAGCCTGACTGAAATTTTAAAATATTCATGGTAAAAGCAACCATGTCTTTTCTGATTGAAACACTAGGAATAAGAGTGATTATATATAAGTGGACAGTACCTTCTCCTGTTTTTTTTTTATTAAACTTTTATTTAATGAATATAAATTTCCAAAGTATAGCTTATGGGTTACAATGGCTTCCCCCCTCCCATAACTTCCCTCCCGCCCGCAACCCTCCCCTTTCCCGCTCCCTCTCCCCTTCCATTCACATCAAGATTCATTTTCAATTCTCTTTATATACAGAAGATCAGTTTAGTATATATTAGGTAAAGATTTCAACATTTTGCCCACATAGCAACGTAAAGTGAATAAACTACCATTGGATTACTAATTATAGCATTAAATAGCAATGTACAGCACATTAAAGACAGAGATCCTACATAATTTTTTTTCAAATTAATTAATTTTCTATGCCATTTCCATTTTAACACCAGGTTTTTTTTTTTCATTTCCAATTCTCTTTATGTACAGAAGATCAATTCAGTATATAATTAGTAAAGACCTCATGAGTTTGTGCCCACACAGAAACACATAGTATAAAAATACTGTTTCAGTACTAGTTATAGCATCACTTCGCTTTAGACGACACATTAGGGACAGATCCCACATGAGGTGTAAGTACACAGTGACTCCTGTTGCTGATTTAACAATTTGACACTCCTGTTCATGGCGTCAGTAATCTCCCTAGGCTCTAGTCATGAGTTGCCAGGGCTATGGAAGCCTTTAGATTTCGCTGACTTTGATCTTATTCCGATAGGGTCATAGTCAAAGTGGAGGTTCTCTCCTCCCTTCGGAGAAGGGTACCTCCTTCTTTGATGGCCCCGTTCTATCCACTGGGATCTCACTCACAGAGATCTTTCATTTAGGTCTTTTTTTTTTTCCATGATATCTTGGCTTTCCATGCCTGCTATACTCTCATGGGCTCTTCCGCCAGATCCGAATGCCTTGAGGGCTGATTCTGAGGCCAGAGTGTTGTTTATGACATCTGCCATTCTATGAGTCTGCTGTGTATCCCGGTTCCCATGTTGGATCTTTCTCTCCCTTTTTGATTCTATCAGTTAAGAGGCAACCGACAGAATGGGAAAAAATATTCGCAAACTATACTACAGATAAAGGGTTGATAACCAGAATCTACAAAGAAATCAAGAAAATCCACAACAACAAAACAAACAACCCACTTAAGAGATGGGCCAAGGACCTCAATAGACATTTTTCGAAAGAGGAAATCCAAATGGCCAACAGACACATGAAAAAATGTTCAAGATCACTAGCAATCAGAGAAATGCAAATCAAAACCACAATGAGGTTCCATCTCACCCCAGCGAGAATGGCTCACATTCAGAAATCTACCAACAACAGATGCTGGAGAGGATGTGGGGAAAAAGGGACAATAACCCACTGTTGGTGGGAATGCAAACTGGTTAAGCCACTATGGAAGTCTGTCTGGAGATTCCTCAGAAACCTGAACATAACCCTACCATACAACCCAGCCATCCCACTCCTTGGAATTTACCCAAAGGAAATTAATTTGGCAAATAAAAAAGCCATCTGCACACTAATGTTTATTGCAGCTCAATTCACAATAGCAAAGAACTGGAATCAACCTAAATGTCCATCAACAGTAGACTGGATAAAGAAATTATGGGACATGTACTCCATAGAATACTATACAGCAGTAAGAAACAACGAAACCCAGTCATTTGCAACAAGATGGAGCAATCTGGAAGACATCATGCTGAGTGAATTAAGCCAGTCTCAAAGAGACAAATATCATTTGTTTTCCCTGATCGGTGACAACTGAGCGCCAAAGGGGAAACCTGTTAAGTGAAATGGACACTATAAGAAACAATGACCTGATCAGCTCCTGTCCTGACTTTAGATGTACAATGTAATACTTTATCCTTTTTAGTATTTGTTGTTGTTGTTGTTGTTCTAGTACTAGTGGTTGAACTCAGTAATTAACACACAATTATCCTTGGGTGTTTAAATTTTAACTGAAAAGTGATCCCTGTTAAATTTAAGAGTGGAAAAAGAGAGGGAGGAGATGAACAATTTGGAACGTGCTCAATCGGACTGGCCGCAAATGGTGTAGTCAGAAATGTGCCAGGGGATTCCAACACAATCCCACCCAGGTGGCATGTACCAATGCCATCACACTAGTCCAAGTGATCAATATCAGCTCACAATTGATAGCTCTGATAGGTCTAAGAGTCAAAGAGATCACACAAACAAGACAAGTAACTGCTAATACTAACCTTCTCCTGTTTTAAGTCAACTATGTATTTAGATTTTGTTGAACTAGAAGGAATAATCTCAATTCTCCTTCCAGGCACACGGTGAAATAAAATCATTCATTTTAAGCAGAGACTAAAGGAGACTGTATGTGGATACCCTTCATCTGTGCCACTTTACCAAATTAAAAATGAATGTTTTCTCTGGGTACACTCCTTCCTCACCTGCCACCACCTTCCCAGCACAGAAACTCTCTTCTCTCTGCTGAGCTTGCATGAATGCAAGTGGTAAGAAATAATATAAACTTGACCTAATCAGTCAAAGTGGAAGTTCTCTCCTCCCTTCAGAGAAAGATACCTCCTTCTTTGATGGCCCCATTCTTTCCACTGGGATCTCACTCACAGAGATCTTTCATTTAGGTCTTTTTTATTTTTTTTCCCATGGTATCTTGGCTTTCCATGCCTACAATACTCTCATGGGCTCTTCAGCCAGATCCAAATGCCTTGAGGGCTGATTCTGAGGCCAGAGTGTTGTTTAGGACATCTGCCATTCTATGAGTCTGCTGTGTATCCCGCTTCCCATGTTGGATCCTTCTCTCCCTTTTTGATTCTATCAGTTAGTATTAGCAGACACTTGTCTTGTTTGTGTGATCCCTTTGTCTCTTAGACCTATCAGAGCCATCAATTGTGAGCTGAAATTGATCACTTGGACTAGTGAGATGGCATTGGTACATGCCACCTTGATGGGATTGTATTGGAATCCCTTGGCACATTTCTAACTCCACCATTTGTGGCAAGTCCGATTGAGCATGTCCCAAATTGAACATCTCCTCCCTCTCTTTTTCCACTCTTAAATTTAACAGGGATCACTTTTCAGTTAAAATTTAAACACCTAAGAATAATTGTGTGTTAATTACAGAGTTCAACCACTAGTACTAGAACAACAACAACAACAACGAATACTAAAAAGGATAAAGTATTACATTGTACATCTAGAGTCAGGACAAGAGCTGATCAGGTCATTGTTTCTTATAGAGTCCATTTCACTTCAACAGGTTTCCCCTTTGGTGCTCAGTTAGTTGTCACCGATCAGGGAAAACAAATGATATTTGTCTCTTTGAGACTGGTTTAACTCACTCAGCATGATGTTTTCCAGATTCCTCCATCTTTTTGCAAATGACCGGATTTCATTGTTTCTGACTGCTGTATAGTATTCTATGGAGTACATGTCCCATAATTTCTTTATCCAGTCTACTGTTGATAGGCATTTGGGTTGGTTCCAGGTCTTTGCTATTGTGAATTGAGCTGCAATAAACATTAATGTGCAGATGGCTTTTTTATTTGCCAAATTAATTTCCTTTGGGTAAATTCCAAGGAGTGGGATGGCTGGGTTGTATGGTAGGGTTATGTTCAGGTTTCTGAGGAATCTCCAGACAGACTTCCATAGTGGCTTAACCAGTTCACATTCCCACCACCTTTCTCCGAAGGGAGGAGAGAACTTCCACTTTGACTATGACCCTATCGGAATAAGATCAAAGTCAGCGAAATCTAAAGGCTTCCATAGCCCTGGCAACTCATGACTAGAGCCTAGGGAGATTACTGACGCCATGAACAGGAGTGTCAAATTGTTAAGTCAGCAACAGGAGTCACTGTGTACTTACACCCCATGTGGGAGCTCTTCCTTAATGTGTTGCCTAATGTGAAGTGATGCTATAACTAGTACTGAAACAGTATTTTTATACTTTGTGTTTCTGCGTGGGTACAAACTGATGAGGTCTTTACTAATTATATACTGAATCGATCTTCTGTATATAAAGATAATTGGAAATGAAAAAAAACAACCTGGTGTTAAATTGGAAATGGCATAGAAAATTAATTAATTTAAAAAAATATTATGTAGGATCTCTGTCTTTAATGTGCTGTACACTCTTATTTAATTCTATAACTAGTACTCCAACGGTAGTTTTTTCACTTTGTGTTGCTATATGGGGCAAACTGTTGAAATTGTTACCTAATATATACTAAACTGATCTTCTGTATATAAAGAGAATTGAAAATGAATCTTGATGTGAATGGAAGGGGAAGGGAGCGGGAAAGGGGAGGGTTGCGGGTAGGAGGGAAGTTATGGGAGGGGGGAAGCCATTGTAACCCATAAGCTGTACTTTGGAAATTTATACTCATTAAATAAAAGTTTAATAAATGAAAAAAAAAAAGAAAGCTAAAAAAAAAAAACCTTGACCTAATCAGAAGGCCTTTATTTTTTTCTAAGAAAATTCTCATCCATTTGAGAAAGAAACCATCTGAAAACCATGAACAGAAATAAAAACAGAAATAATTTCTACATCAAAATGCTAATGCACATCTTAATTTTCTGACATAGTCATTTTTAAGTCAAAACTTAAAAGTAAATCCTCTTGCAGTGGTTCATCAAATCTTCCATGGTAGATATAAACAACTCTCATTTTGCAAATGTAGTCCTCCACAATCAATATACTGTTTTGGGTGCAAAAATTTAAGTTGAATTTTTTAAAAACTAATGAAAAAATTATCACAACCTAGAAATTTTACTTGCATTAGGAAATATTTTCACTTTCTATGTATTCTATCACTGGGATAAAATTTGATTAAAGATAAATGAAAACATTTCTATAAGTTAATGTTTTTACAGTAATTTTTGGTGTTTGTGGAATGGGTTCACTAATTAGCATTGGCCTGAGTTCAGTAAGATGAAAACTCTCATATGCAAAAGCGATATAAAGCAGATATATTATTTACAGATAGGTTGCAAGGGACCAAAAAAGTTCAGGTTCCATTATGAGGTATTCCAACAAAACTCAACAAAACTGCACAGGGTAGATGAAGTCGCCACTGAGCATGCTCCACTTGCACAAGGGCAAAATACCAGAAAGGCAACTCTTCACAGCTTATGTATCATGGAGGCCATGTGATCACTAGGCAAAGCACTGAAGGACACATTGCTTCCAGGGAGGAGAAACAAAGCCAGAGCTGTGCTGGGCAGTTCCTCCCTAACTCGAGATGCTGTATTCTCAGGCACATGCTAGTTATTCTTGAGAATGACAAGCAATATGGAAGAAAGGATTGGATAGTTTCAACGCCGTTTTGAGATCTGCCGTACACTCTGCCTCCTTCCCCCTACAAACACAAACACCCTCATATCCGCTTGGCAAAGCTAGTTCGTTTTATATGCCTAACAACCTCCCTGGTTCTGGTTCTAGAGTTGGAGGTTCTTCTTGCCAGATCAACATAAAACTTCAAATTCAGTGCAACATCATTGATTTACAGCCATAGTACCTCTTACTGGGCCCAGGAGGACTATCACCATAGCAAGACAGTCAGGCCTCACTAAAGCAGTGATGAAGCCCCAAAACCTAGTGATCAGGGTAAGACATTGCCAGAGAAGCAACAAGGATTCTCTTGGTACCTCACTGTCTGCAGACTATCATCCTACCCTCAGATCTATTCCTGTACTTCTACAACATCTGCCATATTTATATAACTACAGCAGAAGATGTCACCAATTGAATATACTCCACCCAGTTTGGGCTAAAGAAAATTATAGAGTAATTCTTTTGCTTAAAAAAATACCCTAAAGAACTTGGGAAATCAATGCTGGGGTGTCAAGGTAGTGACAGTGGGGGAGGCCTTGTCAACCATAGTCAGGGGGAAATTTCTTATAACAAAATCTTATCATGAACATGAACTCAGAGTCAGTCACACTTTCTAACAGGTCCCCGGAAGTCCTGGTATTCAGCATTAGACTGCTGATCCAATAGTGCACCTCATTCCTGAGGGTGTTATTTGGATACATCCCCCACCAATTCAACTTAAAATATTCCCCTGTCCACCAGCTTTGCAGACCTAACGTCGCCCATCTTCTACTTGGGTCATACCTGACCGCCTGCAGAGAATTGGGCTCACACAGCCACCCTTCCCTTATTTTACTGTTTGGTGACTCATTCAAGGGTATGGAGGCATCGGCATTCACCAGCTAAGTTACTTCAATACTGTGTTCACAGAAGTTCAGCTTCCCTCATATAGTATTGTTCGTGAAGCCATGGAAACCACAGTCAAATGCCTCAAAGTTTTCATGTACAAGAAAATGAGCACCATGCTTCTCCATGTTCATCCCAAAAAAATGCTATTGTCATCAGTTTAATTTTGTCCCTTAGGAAAGACAGAAATATTGTCAAATGTGCTTCAATATCCAAGAACACTAGAAAAGTCTAAATTTACTTTTTCTTCCTCTTACTTGTGGCCACTATTTGAAATCTCAGAGACCAGATCTTGTCCCACTACCATCTTCACTATGTAGCCTGATGCATTTAGATTTGCAATGTCTCCTTATGAAGCAAACACACTAATTAGAATCTGTGGCATTTCCCTAACCTTTCTTCATATCTGTCCTTTAAGTGATGAGTATCACTTTCTCTGGAGGCCCACATCACACATGTGTTTGTTCCCTCAAAGATGCCTCAGAATTTATACATATCCACTTTTCAAATCTTACTGCCTAAACATTCTCCATAAGTGTTACAGAAATTAATAATGTTGATGTATGTGACACTTGTAATGTGCTCTGTGATTTTCCTCAGCTATTGTAAATCTCATGTCAGCACCATCTGACATATCTGTGCTCACCTGTTTGCCATGGAACTAATACATCTGTTCTCCCTCTTTTATTAAAGGTTCTGTAGACATATGACTATATGCATGTGCAAGGAAATTATTTCTGAGCCTTTGTGAATTTTGCAAAATATTTTAAAGAAAGCTTTGGTTGTGCTGAAGTAACTACAAGCTATTAACCATATATTTAATACATTTCCTGGATAATTTAGATCAACATTGAGTTACAGACTTCTCAAATCCTATGTAATCCAAATAGCAGATATATGTATTGTATAAAATGAATCTAAATGTAAAGCTTCTCCCCTCAAATAGATGAAAAGTAATTAAACATGTTCTCATACCTACTTTGAGAAATTCTAATGTCAACTAATCTAATAATTTGTATAAGATATGAAACTATGATTGGATTAAGAATAATAAACCAGAAGAATCCAGTTCAATTGCTGCCATAGCTCTAAATCTCTCCTGATTTTTAATTAGAAAAGTGAAATTTTTAAATTGCAATATCAGAGATATCAAACAAATGAGGATCTTCTATGGGGTCACTATTACCATTGAAGAAAGGAGGTTCTCTAAAGTCATCTATATAGTATGCAACTCTGATGTCTGAATAGTCACTGACATAAAGACTTGACTTATCTTTAAGTTATTAGTGAATTAAACCAAAAGAAGCCAGGAATGGGAAATCTGATTGTCATGATATAATGTGAGATTTACCTCAGTGGCTTTTGCATATTAGATTTTCATTGAGACAGACAGTTCCCTGATAAGTCCCTTCCTTATTATTTTTGCATAATTTTTATACAAGGTGAACAAATTTCATGTATTTTGTATAGAGAGATTTAGGATCATAGTGATATTGCCCATTCTAACTACCTCCTGGCCATGTGCCCATATGCCCTCCTCCCTCCTTTCTTACTCTTTCTTATAATTTTTTAAAATGACATACTTTGAGCTTATTTTATAATCATAAGTTTAACTCTCCATTAAGTAAAGAATTCCACAAGAGTAAGAAGAAAAACACTGTTCCTCTACAGTCAAGGTTTGTAAACAATAATCAAATCTCAAAATGTCAATTTCACTCATATATATTACATTTTTGGTGCTCTATTAGTTACCACAGATCAGGGAAAACATATGCTATTTGTCTTTTGGGGACTGGCATATTTCACTAAGCATAATGGTTTCCCATTGCATCTATTTTGTTGCAAAAGAGATTTCATGGGAGACCGGGAGGAGGCTCCTGGCTCTGGCATCGAATTGGCTTAGCTCCGACCATTGCGGCCATTTGAGGAATGAACCAACGGAAGGAAGACCTTTCTCTATGTCTCTCTCTCTCTCTCTCTCTCTCTCTCTCACTATCTGTAACTCTGTCAATTAAATAAATAAAAATCTTAAAAAAAAAAAAACTATAATCTATGGCTTGCCAAAATAAAGCACTTCACTTGGAGCAATAAAACACTAAATAAAGTATCACTTTCTTTAGAAATGTGGATGAGGCAACACAGAACCTCAATATATCTGTATTTACATTAAAAGACAAGTAATCCAAGTAATCTATATTCACTACATGGGTGCTTTTGGGTACTCAGTCTAATCACCAGAAGACTGAGTTTACATCAATTACTCAATCCAAACTTGGTGGCACAATTGTCAGGTCACACACAACCAAATTTCAGCTTATTCCATTAGGCATATGAAGCACATATTAAAATTGCTGTATAACTTACTATCAGCCCTTCCTAATGAAACAGTACCAAATAAGAACTACGTTCTGAGAATTGTTCTTATTCTATGACTGACTGTTCATTCAGGAGGGTATTGTTCAAACTCCATGTGCTTGCATATTTTCTAGATTCTTTTTTTAACTTTTATTTAGTAAATATAAATTTCCAAAGTACAGTTTATGGATTACAATGGCTTCCCCCCCCCATAACTCCCCTTCCACTCGCACCCCTCCCATCTCCCGCTCCCTCTCCCATTCCATTCACATCAAAATTCATTTTTAATCTTTATATACAGAAGATCGATTTAGTATATATTAAGTAAAGATTTCATCAGTTTGCACCCACACAGAACATAAAGTGTAAAATAGTGTTTCAGTACTAGTTATAGCATTACTTCACATTGGACAACACATTAAGGACAGAGATTCCCACATGAGGAGTAAGTTCACAGTGACTCCTGTTGTTGACTTAACAAATTGACACTCTTGTTTATGGCATCAGTAATCTCCCTAGGCTCTAGTCATGAGTTGCCAAGGCTATGGAAGCCTTTTGAGTTCGCCAACTTCGATCTTATTCAGACAAGGTCATAGTCTCCTCCCTTCAGAGAAAGGTTCCTCCTTCTTTGATGGCCCGTTCTTTAAACTGGGATATCACTCGCAGAGATCTTTCATTTAGGTTTTTTTTTTTTTTTCCCCAGAGTGTCTTGGCTTTCCATGCCTACAATACTCTCATGGGCTCTTCAGCCAGATCCAAATGGCTTAAGGGCTGATTCTGAGGCCAGAGTGTTGTTTAGGACATCTGCCATTCTATGAGTCTGCTGTGTATCCCGCTTCCCATGTTGGATCATTCTCTCCCTTTTTTATTCTATCAGTTAGTATTCCAGCCTCATTCCATTGTTGTAAGAAAAGATGCTAACATTTTGTTGAAGATTTTTGCATGTATGATCATGATATTGGTCTATAATTTTCTTTGTTGTATCTTTTTCGTTTTGGAATTAAGGTGATGCTGGCCTCGTAGAAAGGAGTTTGGGAGGATTTCCTCCTTTTTAATTGTTTTCTATAGTTTGAGAAGAACTGGAATTAGTTCTTTAAAACTCCACTAGAATTCAGCAGAGAAGCCATCCAGTCCTCTGATTTTCTTTTTTGGGAGGGTCTTTATTACTGATTCAATCTACATCTTGGTTATTAGTCTGTTTAGGTTTTCTAAGTCTTTATGACTCAATTTTGGAAGATTGTATATGTCCAAAAATGTAATCATTTATTCTAAATTTTCCAATTTGATGGCATGTATCTGCAAAGCTAAGATATAAAAACAAACAAAAAATCCTCTTTTAAAGATTTGACACAGATGCCATCATAGTTTTATAACAGGTAAAGTTGCTGCCTGGGTCTTCTCTTGTCTTCTCATGAAGACATGAGTGCTATACTGGGTCCTAGCTGCTCCACTTCAGATCCAGCTCCTTGTAAATGGCCTAGGAAACACAGTGGAACATGTCCTAAGTGTCTGGGCCCTTGCCACTGATGTGAGAAACCCAGAATAAACTCCTGGCTCCTGACTTTGGCTTGACCCAGTGCTGAACATTGCAGCCATCTAGGAAGTGAATCAGTGTATGACAGATCCTGCTCTCTGCCTCTCCCTCTCTCACTGTAACTCTGACTTTTAAAATAGATAAATAAATCTAAAAAAATTATTTGACATAGAGTTGCATTTTCCTAGAGAAAAGAATTGGAAGTTTTCCTTCCTAGCCCAAATTCTAGATTTATTATCATAAGTCATATAAAATTCTTGATGAGAACAATTGTCTTGATCTTTAATATACCAAACAAAATCTTAAAACTTCAAGTGCAAAATGCAATATAAAAATTTTATGCTAGTTTGGAATACTGGTAGAAGCTCTGTGGGAGTTTCTGTTGGGAGATAGCATAAAACAATGGCTAAAACCTCCTACACCGGAATTAAACAGCTCCATCTTTGAACTCTGCCTATACTACTTACTGATTATATAAATTCTCTGAGCCATATATAATATAGAATAATAATGATAAAATAAATATTTTACTGTATGTAAAATAATGACAAAAAATCACAATAAACAGCATCTTTATTTACATTGTAGTAAAATGTTCTATATCTCCTCTAAAATCATGTCATAAAGTTTTAGCAAAACAACAAATTGTAAAAATATAATGAGAATGTTATGACACAGCAAAATCTATCAAGAACCAAATAAGGACATTTTTCTTAATTTAAATGCTAAAACAACCAGTAAATATCTTAAGTATCAAATATGATTACGTGGACTTCTTTGCAGGTGAAAATGTCTGAATAATCAAATCTGGAGACCAAGAAACCTGGTGGAAATTTCTAGGCTGAGATTCATTACAGAGCTTTCACTGGGCTCAGAGTAGAAACAGGTACATTTAACAATTTATTAGAATTGTGCTTCTCATACTTCATCTCACATCAAAACTACCTGGAGCAATCATTAAATCACATTGATTCTAATTCAGCAATTTGGTTGGGATCAAGTAATTTACATTTCTAGCAAGTTCCCAGGTGATGTAGATATTGCTGGTCCCATGACCACACTTGGAGAATTTACGTTATAGAAAAATTAGTCCTTTGATCTGTAAAGCCATCCACTAAGATGACTACCTGTAGTCCCATAAGGCTTAATGTAAGTTGCATCACTGTTGGTTATCATAATTCCATGAGATAGTCAGAAGGCTATTAGTTACCATCTCTAGGTTTAACCAGGGAAAACATCAATGTGATTCATCCCCAAATGCACAACTAATACTAATTTTTTTTGTTTTTTTTCTTTTTTTTTCATTTATTAAACTTTTATTTAATGAGTATAAATTTCCAAAGTACAGCTTATGGGTTACAATGGCTTCCCCCCTCCCATAACTTCCCTCCCGCCCGCAACCCTCCCCTTTCCCGCTCCCTCTCCCCTTCCATTAACATCAAGATTCATTTTCAATTCTCTTTATATACAGAAGATCAGTTTAGTATATATTAGGTAAAGATTTCAACAGTTTGCCCCCATATAGCAACACAAAGTGAAAAAACTACCGTTGGAGTACTAGTTATAGCATTAAATAAGAGTGTACAGCACATTAAAGACAGAGATCCTATATAATATTTTTTTAAAATTAATTAATTTTCTTTTCCATTTCCAATTTAACACCAGGTTGTTTTTTTTCATTTCCAATTATCTTTATATACAGAAGATCAATTCAGTATATAATTAGTAAAGACCTCATCAGTTTGTACCCACACAGAAACACAAAGTATAAAAATACTGTTTCAGTACTAGTTATAGCATCACTTCACATTAGACAACACATTAAGGACAGATCCCACATGGGATGTAAGTACACAGTGACTCCTGTTGCTGACTTAACAATTTGACACTCCTGTTCATGGCGTCAGTAATCTCCCTAGGCTCTAGTCATGAGTTGCCAAGGCTATGGAAGCCTTTAGAGTTCGCCGACTTTGATCTTATTCCGACAGGGTCATAGTCAAAGTGGAAGTTCTCTCCTCCCTTCAGAGAAAGGTACCTCCTCCTTTGATGGCCCCGTTCTTTCCACTGGGATCTCACTCACAGAGATCTTTCATTTAGGTCTTTTATTTTTTTCCATGGTATCTTGCCTTTCCATGCCTACAATACTCTCATGGGCTCTTCAGCCAGATCCAAATGGCTTAAGGGCTGATTCTGAGGCCAGAGTGTTGTTTAGGACATCTGCCATTCTATGAGTCTGCTGTGTATCCCACTTCCCATGTTGGATCCTTCTCTCCCTTTTTGATTCTATCAGGTAGTATTAGCAGACACTTGTCTTGTTTGTGTGATCCCTTTGACTCTTAGACTTATCAGAGCCATCAATTGTGAGCTGAAATTGATCACTTGGACTAGTGAGATGGCATTGGTACATGCCACCTTGATGGGATTGTATTGGAATTCCCTGGCACATTTCTAACTCCACCATATGGGGCAAGTCCAATTGAGCATGTCCCAAATTGAACATCTCCTCCCTCTCTTTTTCCACTCTTAAATTTAACAGGGATCACTTTTCAGTTAAAATTTGAACACCTAAGAATAATTGTGTGTTAATTACAGAGTTCAACCACTAGTACTAGAACAACAACAACAAAAACAACAACAAATACTAAAAAGGATAAAGTATTACATTGTACATCTAGAGTCAGCACAAGAGCTGATCAGGTCATTGCTTCTTATAGTGTCCATTTCACTTAACAGGTTTCCCCTTTGGTGCTCAGTTGTCACCGATCAGGGAAAACAAATGATATTTGTCTCTTTGAGACTGGCTTAATTCACTCAGCATGATGTTTTCCAGATTCCTCCATCTTGTTGCAAATGACCAGGTTTCATTGTTTCTTACTGCTGTATAGTATTCTATGGAGTACATGTCCCATAATTTCTTTATCCAGTCTACTGTTGATAGGCATTTGGGTTGGTTCCAGGTCTTAGCTATTGTGAATTGAGCTGCAATAAACATTAATGTGCAGATGGCCTTTTTATTTGCCAAATTAATTTCCTTTGGGTAAATTCCAAGGAGTGGGATGGCTGGGTTGTATGGTAGGGTTATGTTCAGGTTTCTGAGGAATCTCCAGACAGACTTCCATAGTGGCTTAACCAGTTTGCATTACATTCAGAAATCTACCAACAGCAGATGCTGGAGAGGATGTGGGGAAAAAGAGACACTAATACTAATTTTTTTAAACCTTGACCTGGATCAAGAGAATATCTTTGAAATCTGAAGTCCTTTAAGATTAGAACCTCTATAATGTGTACCTCAGCTACTGTTTTAATAACGAAATCTTTACACAAATCCCCAAATTTAAATGTAAGTCAAAAAGACTAAGAAATTAGAGAGTTTGAAAACTAGTATTGTAAGCATGTTGAAAATAAGTACAAAGTTTGCCTTTCTAGGAAGTACCTAGTCATATTCTGGCTTAAAATTAAATATATATATATATATATATATATATATATATATATAAATGTAGTAGGATAAGCACTTAATTTGCTTTGGAGTAAGTCACTTCTCTGTGTGTGAGATCTAGTTCCATAGTGAGATACTCCAAAGTGAGACATTTTTGAAAAGTTAGAGAAGCAAATTTAATTCCAGCATGTCACCTGAGGGAAAAATGTATTTTAATAAGTGAAGAAAGGTTATTTTGCTAAACAAAACTATATAGCTATCCAGAAATTTATCCCAAGAATAAAGAATAAATATTTTTAAAAACTGTCTGACCTTTATATGGGTCTCCTCTCCAGTTAATATGTGACAAACCATACAAAAATAATTTTAAAAAATCAAAAGTTTTAAGAAAATCCACAATTACAAATTAATTTTTCAGAATTAATTCCTTTATGAAACATAAAATGAAAGTTTATTATAAAATATTAAACTCTTGAGGTCATCAAATGAAACCATTCTCAAGTTTTTTAGCAAAGAACTTTCACCTGTAAAACATCAATCATTCAAAATGAACATTGATATAAGCCTGCAACGATGATATGTGGAGTTACTGTTTTGTATGAGTAGCAAACACAGAGACGACACATTGGTTAAAATATGTCAAATGAGTGGGAGTCATGTGATAAATCTGTACCCTACCAGTAGTCCCTAACTTAGCAGCCTGTGGTGGAACTGATTATAAGACACTGGATTTATTCGATGTGGATCAGATTACCAACCAAAAATTTAGCCAAGTAATTAAGGTCATTCACAACCAAACTTTTCTATCCATGAAAGTTGTTTTATCAGGGAAACATTATTATAATTCTATTATAGATGTCAATGATAATAATTGAGATTATTGCATTAATATACTGTGAATTTTCTAAAAGAAAATAAAATATCTAGAATTGTTTAAACTTATATGCTCACTTTGTTAGCTTTCTATTCCTATTATTACAAACTATTGCAAATACAAACTTATCATCTTAGAGTTTTAGAGTCCGAAGTCTATCAGTAGAGTTCTGTACTTTCTGGAGGCTTTAGGGAAGATTGATTTCCTTGCATTTTTTGTATTCTGGAGGCCACTTGCACTCCTTGGTTCATAGTTCCATCTTCTATCTTCCGATCAGCAGAGTAGCATCTTCCTATCTCTCTCCCTGCCCTCCACTTCATTATCACATCTGTAACTCTGACACTTTTGTCTGTTTTTGAGAACCCTTTGTAGTTTCATTTGGCCTACTCACATAATCTAGAATTACCTTGTCCAACTCTTAGTCACCTGTGCAAAGTACCTTTAAGCCATGTAAAGTAGCAGTAGCATATTCACAGATTATAGGAGATGAAAATACAGACATCTTTAGGAGGACGTTATTCAGCGTAACTTTCATGGAGTTCTTTGTTTTCCTCATGTCAGTCTTAACAAAACAATGTTCTGAACAAAAATGTTAGGAAAACACATTTGGAGAAGAAGATGGAGAAGACTGCAGGAAAAAAAGCAGTTTACTATGAGGAAACTATAAGTGTAGCAGTCCTTTGGCTTCTGTCTTCAATTAATTGTGTCAATATGCATGGCCAAATGATGTAAGGGCAACTGCTAGGATCTTGTCCTGATGTACCTACATATTTCTTAAATGCTATACCAAAGCCTCGCTAAATTGATTATGGAACAATAGAATAGAGGAACAAAATGTGAAAATGAGCACTATGACCAGATGAATTAGGAGAACTAATATGTGTATTTATGACATGCTGTGATGTATGGTACTGAGCAGCAGTTAGAAGGTTGGATTTGGAAAATTCACAGGGAAAGAGAGGGTGATGTCAATTCAGCATATTAGGTTTCACTAAACAGCGTATTTTAGGAAGTAAGGAGAGGAGGAGGGAAAGAAGAAGAAAGAAATCAAAACTATTAAAAGGCAATTAAAAACAATTAAAAGACAATCCTGCATAGCAGTTACCCACCATGCTTTAAGGCCGGATTGGTAAACATGAATTGTTGTCCCACCATATTAACTGTCCTTTATTGGAACAACATTGTCCTCAGTTACAGAATGATTATAATAATCATATCTATGTCACAATGGTTGCCAAGATTAAATGGTTAATTTAGGGATTTCCTATAAAAAGCACAAAACATGTAATCTGTGTTATTATATATGCTCTGGATTCCCCAGAGGAAAGAGAAAGGCAATCCTGCCAGGAAAAATAACCCAGAACTGAATTGTGAGCATATCTTCAGACTACTTCCTCTCTGGCAAGAAGTGGCTGAATGTTTAGCTCTACAAATTCTTGGACAATGAAATAAAGGGAAAGATCACTCTCTGCTAAAAACATTAATGATGTGAAATCATAGTTTTTCTACATTCTTTAACAGAGTATGGAAAATTCCTTAGAAAAGGAAATTCCCTTGTCACATGGCTTACAAACATTGAAATATTTGGAATTTGGTTATGATATCAAAATTATCCATGTCAGGGCATACTGATTTACTTGTTTTGGGGTGAAGCTTTGGGACTGGTATTGGTAAATTTCCCTTGATGATTCTGAAGTGCATAAAGTTTGGGAGTCACCACTAGTAGAAAGATGGTTAATTAATGGTAAAGAAACTTGTAGTATGTCCTGAAGTCTGGTATTGTGATGCCTCTGGCTTTGTTTTTGTTGTACAAGATTGCTTTGTCTAATCGATGTCTTCTGTGTCTCCATATGAATTTCAGCATCATTTTTTCCAGATCTGAGAAGAAGGTCTTCGGTATCTTGATTGGTATTGCATTGAATGTATAAATTGCTTTTGGGAGAATAGACATTTTGATGATATTGATTCTTCCAATCCATGAGCATGGAAGATTTCTCCATTTTTTGGTATCTTCTTCTATTTCTTTCTTTAAGGTTTTGTAGTTTTCATCGTAGAGATCTTTAACGTCCTTGGTTAAGTTCATTCCAAGGTATTTGATTGTAGCTATTGTGAATGGGATTGATCTTAGAAGTTCATTTTCCCTGATCGGCGACAACTGAGCACCAAAGGGGAAACCTGTTGAAGTGAAATGGACACTATAAGAAACAATGACCTGATCAGCTCTTGTGCTGACTCTAGATGTACAATGTAATACTTTATCCTTTTTAGTATTTGTTGTTGTTTTTGTTGTTGTTGTTCTAGTACTAGTGGTTGAACTCTGTAATTAACACACAATTATTCTTAGGTGTTTAAATTTTAACTGAAAAGTGATCCCTGTTAAATTTAAGAGTGGAAAAAGAGAGGGAGGAGATGCACAATTTGGGACATGCTCAATTGGACTTGCCCCATATGGTGGAGTTAGAAATGTGCCAGGGGATTCCAATACAATCCCATCAAGGTGGCATGTACCAATGCCATCTCACTAGTCCAAGTGATCAATTTCAGCTCACAATTGATGGCTCTGATAGGTCTAAGAGTCAAAGGGATCACACAAACAAGACAAGTGTCTGCTAATACTACCTGATAGAATCAAAAAGGGAGAGAAAGATCCAACATGGGAAGTGGGATACACAGCAGACTCATAGAATGGCAGATGTCCTAAACAACACTCTGGCCTCAGAATCAGCCCTTAAGGCATTTGGATCTGGCTGAAGAGCCCATGAGAGTATTGTAGGCATGGAAAGCCAAGATACCATGGAAAAGAAAAAAAAAAAAAAAAGAAGAAGACCTAAATGAAAGATCTCTGTGAGTGAGATCCCAGTGGAAAGAACGGGGCCATCAAAGGAGGAGGTACCTTTCTCTGAAGGGAGGAGAGAACTTCCACTTTGACTATGACCCTGTCGGAATAAGATCAAAGTCGGCGAACTCTAAAGGCTTCCATAGCCTTGGCAACTCATGACTAGAGCCTAGGGAGATTACTGACGCCATGAACAGGAGTGTCAAATTGTTAAGTCAGCAACAGGAGTCACTGTGTACTTACATCCCATGTGGGATCTGTCCTTAATGTGTTGTCTAATGTGCAGTGATGCTATAACTACTACTGAAACAGTATTTTTATACTTTGTGTTTCTGCGTGGGTACAAACTGATGAGATCTTTACTAATTATATACTGAATCGATCTTCTGTATATAAAGATAATTGGAAATGAAAAAAAAAAAAACCTGGTGTTAAATTGGAAATGGCATAGAAAATTAATGAATTTTTTAAAAAAATATATTATGTAGGATCTCTGTCTTTAATGTGCTGTACACTCTTATTTAATGCTATAACTAGTACTCCAACAGTATTTTTTTCACTTTGTGTTGCTATATGGGGCAAACTGTTGAAATCTTTACCTAATATATACTAAACTGATCTTCTGTATATAAAGAGAATTGAAAATGAATCATGATGTGATTGGAAGGGGAGAGGGAGTGGGAAAGGGGAGGGTTGTGGGTGGGAGGGAAGTTATGGGAGGGGGGAAGCCATTGTAACCCATAAGCTGTACTTTGGAAATTTGTAGTCATTAAATAAAAGTTTAATAAAAAAATGGTAAAGAAACTTTAGGTTCACCAGGGAACAACATGCTTTAAGTTTGTGTTTTTATTACTTTTGAATTTATACTAGAGCTTCATTCTTTGAGGTACTATAAATATAGTATATTAAACCATATTGAGTTACCAGATATTCATCTGTTTTGGTCTACACAAATGACAATTTCAAGTGCAATAATTCTGAGTAAGACTTACTTGGAATAGCTCTTGTCCTAAACAGTCTGTCCTCTGATGAACAAATTGATAAAGAAAATGTTGTGTATACATGAAATAGAATATTTTTCAGCTACACAAAGAAGAAAATCCTTTGACAAGCTACTTGAATAAACCTTAAGCTATTGAAATATATAGTTACAAAAGGACAAATACTGCATGATTCTACTTATATGAAATAACAAAAGTAGTTAAACAGAAAAGTATAAGAGTGGTGGCTGGCTGTTGGAGGAGAGGCTAGGGGCAGGCAGAAATATGGCATTACTGTTCTATGGGTACAGTTTCAGTTATGCAAGATGAAATGCTCTATGTATTTAGTGTACAACATGATGCTTATATTTAAGAATATTTTACTGTAAACTCACAAATGTGTTAAAAATGTATATCTCAGGTTATGTTTTCTATTATAGTAATATATATATATATATATATATATGTAGTGCTACATAGTGAAAACCTGTTTTGCTAGAAAACACAGTAATTCTGTCACTTATTCTCACTAGAGTATCTTGAGTTTGAACTCAATTTATAGAAAGATTATCTAACCTTGAAATCGTGGTTTCAATGCTTTATGTCAGCGAATTCCAAGAACTTTGCCCCCAGAAACAGGATCCATGAAAATAAGATCCCTGGAATATGATTAAAAGAAAAAAGAATTAAAAGATTATCTTCCTCCACATAATTGTCAAAGACATACTTAAGAAAAGTCTACCTGGATAATCAATGAGTGATGAAAGGTAGAGACTGAAATGCTGATGAGAGTGGGGTGAGGGAGAGGAGGAAGTAGGAATAATTAAATTGAATTCCACTAATTGTTTGATAACAAAATGGAAGCACAAAGAAAGGGATAGCAAGAGAAAAGAGTGGAAGTATAGTCCAGGTCACATTGTAAAACTTGTGCACCTAAATGATTGCGTTGAGAGCAGCTGAAAAGAGAGCTTTCCAGTGTACATTGGGATAGTTTAGTAAAATCCTTTTAGAATTAAATTATGCTTACTGCTAATATATTCAATTCAAATCACATATAATTAATTCAGATAGAATAAAAGATTGCCATAAGTTGTCCTTATGTTCTCCTTCTTGGCATTCTTTATTGAGAGAAACAAACAGATGGCAAACTAAGGCCCTGAGGTATCACTCTTGATCTAATCCCTGGAAGAGCTACAGCACAGTAAATGTATGACTTTCTACAGCATGCAGAGAAAGGAATATCCTAGCTGGAAGATAAAGAAGGTAGTTTTGAAGACCCCCATCACCATCAGACTGTAGCTCCTCCCCATTACTCAAGCCTTCACTTATTCCAAGTCTGAGAAGCATGAGCGTGCCTCCACTCCTCATGCCTACAAGGTTCTAGGACTCACAGAGAGTTCATTTCAATTTTTCATTAATATTTTCAATGCAGATGGCTACCTCTTACTCAAACACTTTTATGTTTAGTTTGTAATATTTATTGCTAAGGGGTATATGAGGTTTAATTGAGTCATCCTGGTGCCTCAGCTCTACCAGCTACATAGGAAGAACCAGGACAGAGAAAGGAAATCCGTCCTGAGAAATTGTAGATCCATGATAAGACAGCAGTGATAAATCGTGGGCAGAGGCAATGCATATTTGTTCCATCAACAGCAGATCATCCAGAAACTTATAATCGCAATTGAAACACAGAAGTGCAATAGGAGAATGTATTGAATGTTGCAATGATAGCTTCATGTTTCCAGGCCATCTGTATTTGAAAGGCAGATATACAGTCAGTGATTTGGAGCACATACAGCACCACACTCCCTGGGGGAATAGTTTTACTGGAGAAAAGTTGAGTATTTAGAAAGTATTCAACAAGATTCAGTGGGAACCAGCAATTCTAGACAGAGACATGAACGTAGAATTTCCAGCTGAGGGGCTTAGCACTTGTGTTTTGAGTGTATTTGTGACCAGAATCATCAAAAGTATGTAGGTGAATCTTCAGTTTGAAACTGAATTTGCCTATATAAGACCTACATTAGCCAAGAAGATATCAACAGTTAAGTTTTAAAGCACTAAAAAATTGAATCAGTAGCCAGAGGTGAAATATAGTTTATTTTATTTTTTCTCTCAGGGCACCATAATGCATTATATACTCTGTAAAGAACTAGAAGAGAGGAGTTGGAACGCTTCAAACAAAAAAATAGATAAGGAGATGAAAATGCTACTTGCCTGATAGCATCAGTTTACACTGTATACAAGTGTTGAAATTGTGCACTATATCCCTTAAAATGTACAAGTGTACTCCCTTCTTTGATTTTTCCTTTTTGTAAACTTGATTGTAAAAATTACTCCTTTTCTTAACCCAGCCCTAACCTTTTTGAGTTACAAAGTAGAGCAAACCATTTCCATGTTATGCTTGTAATAAAATATACTCAAGTAAGTGAATGGAGATGTAGGTCTACAAATATTTTGATGAAATAAATATAAGCATTTAGAACACAAGACTAATTTTTTAGATGTGCAGATATTGCATGTTAATAAAACTTTTAAAGGATAAAGGGGAAATATTCAGAACATAGTCAGCTTTGTATAATAATTACCATATGTCCTTAACATATTCCTTGTACTAAACACTTCGAGGATGTGGGTAATTCTTAATTTATATTGAACCCTGGGGAAAATGTATGCTTAGTATAGATTTGGAAAGTAAAAGAACAGAGAGTGGTGGAAGTTCCCCTATGATAATATCCATATCTTCTTGATGAATTCATATTGAGTTCCATTCTATAGATACACTTGTTCTTGAATTATAATTGGTCTATCATTGCCATCTGGCACTTCATGACTCAGTGAAGAACCTTCTCTAGAAAGTAAAAAGTCAGTGGTAACAAATAGAAGCTTGTGTCCACTGTGATAAAATAACATAGCATCCAGGCTTTAATCTACTGCCACCACAACACCTGGAGTGGCAAAAAATATATTTATAAAATAAAACATGAAGATAAAAAATAACAACTACCATGTTGCATAATGCCACCTAAAGGAATGATGGTAAGGAATAAATGGTTCTTTTTTTTTTCCAGAAAGTAATATGTACTCAAGTTTGATACTTAAATTATTTGCAAATACATTCCATATTTTTCTATCCATTTAATTTTGCTCCAGTAACTTCTCCTGCCACTGTTACTATTAAAGATCCTCAGTACTAGGTCAAATGCCATGCTTCATATAAAGCTTTCTCTGATCACAGATCCAGGAGTGCCTTTCATTATTTTTTGTTATCCAACTTTATCCATACTTCTACATGTCAGTGACTCCTGATCTTTATGTTCACGTCTCTCAACTTCTCTATTCATGCCATCTGTTGTAAGTGATTTCATTCAGTCTGAAGAGTTCCAATTTTATCTATATGATCAGTTAACTCCCCTCTTTTATCCCAACACTGACCTCGCCTCTGTTGTAGTCAGCAATCTATATTACATCTATACTTGTGTGTTACAGAAATCTGAAATTTAACACGGGCAGGCAGACATAATTTTTGTTATTATTATCCCAAGTTATCCTCTCCCATTCAAGGAAGGAAAGAAGGGAAGGGGAGAGGAGAGAAGGAAGGGAGGGAGGGAGAAAGGGAGGAGGGAAGGGAGAAAGGGAGAGAGGAATGAAGGGATAAAAGGAAAGAGAGGAGAGGAGGGGAGAGGTAGAGAGAGGAGGGGAGAGGAGGGGGAGAGATAGGAAGGGGAAGGGAGGAGGGAAATAGAGAGGAAGGAAGTAAGGAAGGAGGAGAGAGGTATTATCTTCAATTCCCCTTTTACGGTCATACCACACATGCAATATCCTCTGAGCAATATCCTCTGATGCCATCTTCAGTGCTGGCATCCCTAGGGGCACCAGTTCAAGACCTGGGGGCTCCACTTTCAAACCAGCTTCCTGATCAGGTGCCTGGGAGAGCAGCAGAAAACAGCACAAATCCTTGAAACCCTACACTCACGCGGGAGACTGGGAAGAAGCTGTTGGAACCTAGCTTCAGATTGGTCCAACTCCGGCAATTGCGGCCATTTAGGGAGTGAACTATTGGATGAAAGATCTCTCACACATTATCTTCCTCTCTCTGTAACTCTGCCTTTAAATATTTAATAAATAAATAAATAAATAAATACATATAAACAAATAAATAAAATACAGCTAGAGAATAATGTTAAGATATATATATGTATATATATATATATATATATACACACACATATATATGTTATTCGAATACAGAGGTCATACCTCCTAAAAAGAGGGTATTTACAGCTTGGACTTTAACAAGAGAATAATTTAACTACTTTAGTTTTAGCTAGAATAGAAAGAAGAAAGGAAGTGAGGGAGAGAGAGAGAAGGGAGGAAGGAATGGAAGAAGACAAGAAGAAAGGAGGACAAAGTGATGCTCCGAGTGTCCAAATGTGCCTTAGAATAATCTTAATATCAAAATCATAGTTTCATCAAGAAAATAAGCTTGAATTAAAGCTTCATCTTATTAACCTTTAAATGAGAAGTAAATGACTTTCAGATGCTTTTAACATACTTTTATCAACCCAAATTAAATACAGCCAGGCAACAGAAAGAACACACACCGATAAAAGTTGTTGTCAAAGATTTAGAAGATCAACATGATAAAAAAATAAATTATTCTATTATGTTTTTGCTTTGTGGTTGCAAGTATTAAAGCTTAAAAAGAAAAAAAAAAAGGGGGGTGGGGTGTGGCGCTGTGGCAGAGCAGGTTAAAGCCCTGGCCTGAAGCACCTGGATCCCATATGGGCGCCAGTTCAAGTCCCGGCTGCTCCTCTTCCATTCCAGCTCTTTGCTATGGTCTGGGAAAGCAGTACAAGATGGCCAAAGTGCTTGGGCCCCTGGACCCGCTGGGGAGAACCAGAAGAAGCTCCTGGCTCCTGGCTTCTGGCTTCGGATCGGTGCAGCTCAGGCTGTTGCGGCCATCTGAGGAGTGAACCAGAGGATGGATGACCTCTCTCTCTGTCTCTACCTCTCTCTGTAACTGTCTTTCAAATAAATAAAATAAATATTTAAAAAAAGAAAGAAAAAAAAACAGTATGGTGGATATGTTAGCCATTCTTATAGTTAAAAGTACTTGGGATAACGGCCACTTAAAAAAAGAAACAATCTGAAACTTTGCTACACCCATATAGAAATTTGTTTCCATAGCACAGATTAATGGTGGTGTTGTTGATTGGTCTGTACCTGTTGTTATTATTGAGTTTTTCTATAAGTTCCTAAGGATAGTCATCTGTACATCTTTCCTTACATGTAAGTTGTAAATGAAGCTAAGCATAAATTGATAAGTTAAAATTTCAATTTAAGAGAATAAAACCATTAATTATTGTGGGTTATTCTTTTTTTTAAGAATTAATTTTTTTTTTTACTTATTTGAAAAACAGAGTTAGAGAGAGGTAGAGCCAGAGAGAGAGAGAGGTCTTCCATTCCACTGGTTTACTCCCCAAATGACTGCAACGGCCAGAGCTGAGCTAATCCGAAACCAGGAGCTAGGAGTTTCTTCTAGGTCTCCCATGTAGGTGCAGGGGCGCAAGGACGTGGGCCTTCCTTACTGTTTTTCCAGGCCATAGCACCGAGCTTGATTGGAAGTACAGCAGCCAGGACTTGAACTAGCGCCCACATGGGATGCCGGCGCTCCCGGCTGTTGCTTTAACCCACTGCGCCACAGTGCCGGCCATGTGGGTTATTCTAAAAGAGATGGAATTTACACTGATGTGAAAAATCAAAATGGGTTATATCCATTTTGTTGGACTCTTTAAATGTTAATTAAAAATAGTAAGAGTATTGAGCTCTTTAATTATATACACATTTAGAATTATTATTTTTCTTGATTATTTAATGCTGTAAGGGTTTTGAAACACCCTTCTTTACTTCTAATAATATTCTATATACTGAGGTCTACCATGATATAAATATAGCCACTCTCTCATGATAATGTTTGTGAGATATATCCTCTCCCATCCTTTTAATCAGTGTATTAATGTTCAGCTCTTTAATTCTACACATACTTGTGTCTGTCTTTGTATCTAATATAACAAACTAATTTACCAAAAAGCAGAATACTACAGTTTGAACAAATTTTTTCTCCACAATTTATGCAGACATTCAAACACCAGAGTCATAAATTAGTGGTACTGAAAAGGGTAGAAGCTTGATCCACTTAATGATGTCTGAAGCTGGCAGCCTTTAGACTCAAGAAGAGTAGATGTTTCTGTCCAGAAGGATTTCCCTTTTACTCAGCCTGTTTAGTACAGATTCGGGTCTTTAAATGATTGGATAAGGCCCATTTACAATACAGAGACAGGGCAGTCTGCTTTATTCAGTATACCTACCCAAATGTTAATCTCATTCAAACGTATCCTCACAGACCCACACAAGATAATATTTGCCCAAATGTCTGATACTTTGTGATATCTTGGTTATTTCCAAATTTGGAAAATTATGAATTATATAAACATTCAAAAATGTGGACAGTAACTGAAATATTTGAGTAATTCCTGCTATGGTATGACTATGGTATAAACAGAATTAGAAGTGAACAAAAAGTAGACAAATGACCAATTTAAAGATCAATCAAGTAGGCTAGATGGAAAGATATGAAACTAAAACTAGGATCAATGCCAATAAGATTGGAACAAAAAAGACAATGATACTTGATAACCTTGGTGACAATTTAGAAGGGAAGGACATGGAAGCCATAGAAATCAAAGTAACTCTTATGTTTGTACTCAAACACAAAGAAAAGTAAAAATAAATAAATAAATAAATAAATAAAAATAAGCCAAAAAGAAACAAAGTTTTGTACCTAGATAACAGTAACAACAATAATAACAAAAGCATGGGGATGACACAACAATTAAAAGAGAAAAAATAACTCCATTGAAGATTTTGAATCACAAAAAAGGGTAAAATGAAAGAATGGGAAAGAGATGATTGTTGTCCAAAGACTAAGATTACATGTTTTAAATGATGATCTGTGATTAAGGTACTTCAACTGTAAAGTTCTAACTGCTGTAAGTGGTGAAAAATAGTATTATGAAATAAAGGAAACATATTATGATCACCATATAGCATCTTGCACAAATAGTTTAAGCAAAATTTTATTAGAAAAGAAAGGGATTTACTACAATGTAATTTCCTGGTGTTACATTCAGTATAAATTAATTTTGTATAATTGACTTTCTGCTTTTAAAAAATAAACCATGAGAGGCTGGCGCCATGGCTCAACAGGCCAATCCTCTGCCTTGCGGTGCCGGCACACCGGGTTCTAGTCCCGATTGGGGCGCCGGATTCTATCCCGGTTGCCCCTCTTCCAGGCCAGCTCTCTGCTGTGGCCCGGGAGTGCAGTGGAGGATGGCCCAAGTCCTTGGGCCCTGCACCCGCATGGGAGACCACGAGAAGCACCTGACTCCTGGCTTCGGATCAGCGAGATGCGCCGGCCGCAATAGCCATTGGAGGGTGAACCAACGGCAAAAAGGGAGACCTTTCTCTCTGTCTCTCTCTTTCACTATCCACTCTGCCTGTCAAAATAAATAAATAAATAAACCATGATCTACATATTACACTCTGAAATCACCTTAAAGAACACAAAGTAAAAAAAAAAAAAAAAAAAAAAAACATCGGCAACATGGATGGAACTGGAAGAGATTGAATGAAATGTCAGGCTGAGAAAGACAAATAATTCATATTCTTAATTATATGTGGAAGTTGAAAAAGTTGATGTTTTAGAATTTTAGAGTAGAATAATGGTTACTAGAACCTGTGAAGAGTGGGGAGAAAAAAATGATAGTTAACAAGTCCTGAGGTCTGGGTGGACAGAGGAATAACTTCTAATATCTTAGAATGCAGAAAGGTAGCTATGATTTAAAATTAATCATGTATTTCAAAATAGCTACTAGTACAAAGAAATGATAAATATTTGAGGAAATAGATATACCAGTTGCCTTGATTTGATCATTACACATTGTATGCAGGTATTGAAATATATTTTATCCAATAACTATATACAATTATTGCATCAATTAAAATTTTTAAAAATACATTGGACTATCTTACAGAAATAAATTTAAAAGGAACAACCAAATTTAAAAATTGTAAAAAGAAGTTAAGGGTATTTGAGTTGGTAATTTCATATTATAATGGAAAAACGTATAAAATAAAGCTATATTGGCATTCCTTATGAATGTGGTTTTTATAAATAATTTGAAAATACACCCAAAAAATCATGTGCTTTTTTTAAAAAAATATGGACCATTTTAAATCAATACTATCACAGATAATCATAGATGAGAGTTAACCAAACTCCCAACTGTCTTTTTGGAATTCTAACAAAAAATTTTATATAGTTATAATTTTATCTTGTAGCATCTATTTTATGTCTGAATCTTGTACAATATTACTCCCCAGGTGAACTGAATGCAACAACAAGCACGCATTTTTAATTTCATTTTTGTTGTCTCATATGTTTTAGTTTGCCAAGTAATGTATTGATATTGTGCATTTGGTTTTATTATGCATACAAAAGCTTGAATGTCCATTTATGTGTCCTGAAGTATTTTATACTCACCATTGCTTCCATTCCATTTGCTAAATACTTTCCACTTCTCAGTAAATTCTGGATAAAACGGTGACATGGATAGAATTTGCATTTCAAATTTTTTTTCCGATTTTAGTGTCCATCTAATACCAAAAACACTATGATGTATTTCAGTTGTGTAACTTGTGCCCCTGGTTATCACTGTTTGAGAATCTTTAAATGTGCTTGGACCTGCACTCACAAACCATAGACAAATTTTCATAATGTAATTCAAAATACTTGCACTTTTACACAGACATTTTTCTCATACTCACTCACTTATGCTTCTGCAACTAATTCTTTTCCATTTTCTCAGACATTCAAAACTTAAGTGCAATTACCCCTGTAAATAGTCTCCCACTTTGGCAGAACCCCTTTACTGGGACTGAGAGCCTAAAATGTTATGTCATTTGTAAATTCAAAACAAAAACAATTCTGATAATTTTTAATTGCACATAACTCTGCGTACCATACACCTTACCTACTGTGAGATACCAATAATGCCAAACTAATATTCTATTAGAGTTTTAAAAATCTGAGCACTATGGAATTATATATTAGATCACCATGGCTTTCACAGTCTATCAAGCTATGTCGTTGCTCCCAGAAGATATCCCTCACCAATGAGAACATGGGATGCATTTTAAGAACCAATACAAGGGGCCGGTGCTATGATGATGGAGTGCCAGCATCCCTTATAGGCACCGGTTCAAGTCCCTGCTGCTGTACTTCCGATCCAGCTCTCTGCTATGGCCTGGGAAGGCAGTAGAAGATGGAACATGTTCTTGGGCCCCTGAACCCACGTGGGAGACCCAGAAGAAGCTACTGACTCCCAGCTTTGGGTCGACTCAGCTCCAGCCTTTGCAGCCAGCTGTGGAGTGAACCAGTGGATGTAAGATCTCTCCCTGTCTCTGTCTTTCTCTCCCTCTCTCTCTGCCTCTGACTCTCTCTAGCTCTGCCTTTCAAATAACAAATAAATAACTCTTAAAACAAAGAATAAGTACAAGAGGAAAATGGAGAACAGGCTGACAAAAGTGCTAGCTGCATAACACTGCTCTTAGACTTCATAAATATGAAAGTGGAAAGCAAGGTATGTCATTAACTTTCGTACTGATTGTTCTTCAATATAGATATATACTGTGTAACAAAATAATGTCAACTGCTTCATTTTCTTCCTCCTTAATAAGTAAATTTGGGAAGTTGACAATGTTTTACACAATATTTTGCTAATTGGTGGGAGCATAGTTACCAAAAATGACTAGATTAATTTCTTTAGATCATCTCTCAGAGATTGTTTATAAAAATATTAGAAGTTCCGGCTGGCGCCACGGCTCACTAGGTTAATCCTCTGCCTGCGGCGCCAGCACCCTGAGTTCTAGTCCCAGTCGGGGTGCTGGATTCTGTCCCGGTTGCTCCTCTTCCAGTTCAGCTCTCTGTTGTGGCCCGGGAAGGCAGTAGAGGATGGGCCCTGCACCCGCATGGGAGACCAGGAGGAAGCACCTGACTCCCACTTTGGATCGGCACAGCGCACCAGCCGCAGCAGCCATTTAGGGGGTGAACCAACAGAAGGAAGACCTTTCTCACTGTCTCTCTCTCTCTCTCTCACTGTCTAACTCTGCCTGTCAAAAAAAAAAAAAGAAAGAAAGAAAGAAAAAAAAGAAAAAAATTAAAAAAAAAAAAACATTAGAAGTTCCTTAAGAAAGTGATAGTATTTTTTTGGTTCTACTTAATACTATTGGTTGAACTCTGTAATTAATACACAATTATTCTTAAGTGTTGAAATTTAACTGAAAAGTGATCCCTGTTAAATATAAGAGTGGGAACAAGAGAAGGAGGAGATATATAATTTGGGACATACTCAATCGGACTTGCCACAAATGGAGAGTTAGAAACGTGCCAGGGGATTCCAATTCAATCCCATCAAGCTGGCATGTACCAATGCCATCTCACTAGTCCATTTCATCAATTTCTGTTCACAATTGATCATAATGATAGGACTAAGAGTCAAAGGGATCACATAAACAAGACTAGTGTCTGCTAATACTAACTGATAGAATCAAAAAGGGAAAGAACGATCCATCATGGGAAATAGGATACACAGCAGACTCATAGAATGGCAGATGTCCTATACAGCACTCTGGCCTCAGAATCAGCCCGTAAGGCATTTGGATCTCGTTCAAGAGCCCATGAGAGTATTTTAGGCATGGAAAGCCAAGACACTCTGGAAAAAAAAAAAAAAAAAAAACCTAAATGAAAGATCTCTGCAACTGAGATCACAGTGGAAAGAAGGGGTCATCAAAGAAGGAGGTACCTTTCTCTGAAGGGAGGAGAGAACTTCCACTTTGACTATGGCCTTGTCTAAATAAGATCAGAGTCCGCGAACTCAAAAGACCTCCATAACCTTGGCAACTCATGACAAGAGCCTCGGGTGATTACTGACGTCATAAACGAGAATGTCAATTTGTTAAGTCAACAACAGGAGTCACTGTGCACTTACTCCTCATGTAGGATCTCTGTCCATAATGTGTTGTACATTGTAATTTAATGCTATAACTAGTACTCAAACAGTATTTTATACTTTCTCTTTCTGTGTGGGTGCAAACTGTTGAAATCTTTACTTAATATATGCTAAATTGATCTTCTGTATATAAAGATAATTGAAAATGAATCTTGATGTGAATGGATGGAAGAAGGAGCGGGAGAGGGGAGGGTTGTGGGTGGGAGGGAAGTTATGGGAGGGAAAAAGCCATTGTACTCCATAAGCTGTACTTTGCAAATTTATATTCATTAAATAAAAGTTAGAAAAAGAAAGTGATACCTTCTCTATATGATTGGAGCAGTTGATAGGAGTTGTAATGAAAGTCATCTTTCAACTTTGCCACCTCTTACCAATTCCCAAGAATGCAATAATATGTGACATTAAGGTATAATGTCTCCACTATACTGTCCATGCAAGATAAAACTATACCTATGACCTAAATATGGCCTTTCCTGCATTAATAACCTGAGAACATGCTGATAACAGCAGTATCAAAACAGTTTTTCTTACACCTGGCAAATCAATGCTGACCAACTTGCTCCTAAGTATTCCTGCTTTCCCTGGAAGCCATATTATAACCACACATATTATATATTATATTTATACAAAATTATATTAGTCCTCTGTGTCAAAATGACAGAAACCTTTAATATATATCACCAGAAGTTCTAGTTAGTTTTGGAATCTACATGGAAATAGCATTTCAAAAATTTTTCTCTCACATGACAACAGGAAACCATGTAGAAATTCTCAGAAACAAATCTGAGTATGACTTGATGAAAGGGTTTTAGAACTCTCAATCACTCTCTCTCTCTCTCTCTCTCTCTCTCTCTCTTTCTCTCTCTCTCTCTCTTACACACACACACATACACACACTAACTAAATATTACAATGTGATCTCCAGATAAAAGCACACTTTTTAAAGTTGAATTATAGCTCTGGTCCTGAAATTAAGCAGTGCATGAAATGATAGTTATGCATTTCAAAAGACATAACATGCTCTCTTTTTTAAAAAAAAAGTCAGATGGCATATTTCCATGTATCTTTTTTGTAACTACAAACACAGCATGAAGGTAACATAGAGACTCTGTGGAATGCCTGTAGGTAGAATGACTTAAAAAAATTAGTGTACTCTTGGAAATTCCTCATGCTTCATTTTATTAAGAATTCTGACTTGAAGTTCAATATAAGAGATCTTCAGTAATTGAGTGCTGAGAATTCCTGTGTTAGGAGTCTAATGATTATGCTATATCAGTCATATATTCAATTAACAAATATCACTGTAAATATGTTAGGCAATGTCCATAGTGTTAGGTTTTAGGATTTTAGAGTTTGAAGGAGAGGTGATAGTTGTTAAACTAGTGAAGACTTTATTTTACAGAGGACAGAATGGGGGCCAGAGGGCAGAGCAGAGAGTGGGGATTGAACCTACCCAGAGGGCAGGGGTTTGAAAATAAGCTTGATTCCCTTTGAGCAGTAGGCAGATTCCCTTCTTAAGCTACTTGTTTGGGGAGGTGCAGAGAGCCACACTGATTCTGCTAAGGAGGATGGGGGAAGGAAAGGCTCTTACAGTGAACTCTCTCAGCAATTTGGAATTTCCCCAAGTATGGGTTTTCCAGAGCAATAAATATTCCACCAGTCTTTACAGTATCTTCCTGTGCCAGTTTCATCAGGCCTGGGGATTCACACTCAGTGTTCTCACAGACCAGCATTTTAATTCATATGTGAGTTCAGCACATGCTCACTTGGATTAACCCCCAATGGTAGAGTTAGAAACGTGCCAGAGGATTCCAATTCAATCCCATCAAGGTGGCATGTACCAATGCCATCTCACTAGTCAAAGTGATCAGTTTCAGTTCATAATTGATCATAATGATAGGATTAAGAGTCAAAGGGATCAAATAAACAAGACTAGTGTCTGCTAATAGTAACTGATAGAATTAAAAAGGAGAGAACGATTCAACATGGGAAGCGGGATACACAGCAGACTCATAGAATGGCAGATGTCCTAAATAGCACTCTGGCCTCAGAATCAGCCCATAAGGCATTCGTATCTGGCTGAAGAGCCCATGAGAGTATTTTAGGCATGGAAAGCCAAGACACTCTGGAAAAAAAATGACCTAAATGAAAGATCTCTGCGAGTGAAAACCCACTGGAAAGAATGGGTCATCAAAGAAGGAGGTACCTTTCTCTGAAGGAAGGAGAGAACTTCCACTTTGACTATGGCCTTGTCTAAGATCAGAGTTGGTGAACTCAAGAGGTTTCCATAGCCTCGGTAGCTCATGACAAGAGCATCAGGTGATTACTAATGTCATAAATATGAGTGTCAACCATTAAATTAACAACAGGAGTCACTGTGCACTTGCTTCCCATGTAAGATCTCTGTCCTTAATGTGTTGTACTATGTGAATTAATGGTATAATTAGTACTCAAACAGTACTTTACACTTTCTGTTTCTGTGTGGGTGCAAACTGTTGAAATCTTTACTTAATATATGCTAAATTGATCTTCTGTATATAAAGATAATTGAAAATGAATCTTGATGTGAATGGGATAGGAGATAGAGTGGGAGATGGGTTGGTTGTGGGTGGGAGGGAGTTTATGGGGGAAAAAAGCTGCTATAATCCGAAAGTTGTACTTTTGAAATTTATATTTATTAAATAAAAGTTAAAAAAAGAAAAAAAGTTATTAGAATTCAGCAATGAAAAAAATACATATGTGAATGGAAAGAAAAATAACCTTTTTGTGTTACATATACAAGAACCCTCGGGGAGGAAGAAACAGGAATAGGGACCCTGACAGACTCCATGGCTGCTTCCTTTTGCTTGGGTCCATAGGTAGTGGACTGGTTTCTCTCTGTCCTAGTGCCCCCATCACTGGAGTGGTACCTGGAATTGAGTGCCTTTTAGCAGGATATTTTTGACATGGGTCTGCGTGAGATTCTGAATCACTGAGTGAATAAACCATTGCGATAGCTGAAGGGTGCAGGGCCCTAGATAAACAAGAAGAAAAAAAATGTTATGAGAGATGTGAAGGGACACAAGCCAAGGTAGCCAGAGGCTTTTGGAACCAGTTATTTCAAGAGTCAAACGTCCAGTGTTAAACTCCTGGTGCTCAGTCAGCTTGCAAGCAGCATCACGAACAAGGCCAGCTTAATTTACATGAAAACAACATTTGTCTTTTTGTTCTTTCTCCCAAATGTCAATTGCTCCTGCCAGTGTGGCATCTGTGAGAGGTTGTAAGGGATCGTTGTGGTTAATTTGGGTTGCTCATGGTGTTTTATAGGACAGCCTGCACAGAACTGGGAGTTAGACACAGAGTCAGGCACAGGAAGTGTGGGAGAGCCTGAGAACAAGACAGGTTATATGAATTTGCCACTAGTCTAGGGGAAGACATAGTAATTAAGCCAGTGAGCCTGCTGGTTTGAAGTACCAGTAACCTTGATCATTATTCCACATAGCTCAGGAGAGATAGCTCCCAGGGTAATGTTGCCTTGGGATGGAGCCCTTGCAATGCATAAAGGGGCCTTGGCTAGGAGTGGTGTGTTCCTACTAAGTGGGCCAAGAACAGAGTTTTTGAGATAAGAGAATTTTTTGATAACTTGACATATAGTCCTTGAAAAGCCTGATTGCCTGGTCTGCTTGGGTTTTAGGATAATTTTTGAAAAAAAAACTTTTTACTCCATCTTTAAATGCTGCTCCGTATTCTGTCTTAGCAAAAGATATCCCGTGTTGTTAACCCAGGCTGGCTGTAGGACAGGGACTGCATTGTAAGCAGAGGAGGACAGAGAGAGACACAGCCAGCAATCCTTTGTGAGACTGGTGTTTGTGTTATTTAAAAGTGAGAAGGTGAGATTGAGTATTCATTCTAAGTGATGTGATGTTGCATTTGATTTGTTCTGAGAGGAGGAGTGGGGGTGGGGGGAGCAAGTGGCACAAAGTCACCACACAAACCCTGGGAGTCAGGTGAAAGCAGGCCTGAGGTGAGCAGCCTGCGGACTCATTTATTTCAGTTGGTAGAGCAGCTTATATAGGCGAGGCAGCCAATCCGGTCAAGGGACTGTTTATGCCCTAACCAATTACAGCCTGTTGCCAGGCAGTATCTGAAGCCATCCAATCACAGCCTGTTGCCAGGCAGGCTCCCTTTGCAATGTGGTTTCTGAAGCCATCAAATCACAGCCTGTTGCCAGGCAGTTTCAGTTGCCAGCGGCCGTCTTGGCATGGCCTTCTCATTCCACCACAATGTGAAGCAAGAAAATATTGCATGGGAACTGGACAGGAGGAAGGCAGGCAATGGTCTGGAGACACAGCATGAAAATCACCTTCGGGTTTTAGGGCCCCAAATAAGAACATCCTAGCCAGGGGCAAAGGCACTCAGAAATACATTCAATCAAACTAACCTGGAGGAAACAGTCCCATAAGAAAGTGAAAAGTTTTATTTGGATTGGATAATGAGGTAGCAGCTTTGGGAGTGGTTGGGACAAGATCATGGAACTGTCCAAGACCAGACATGGTAGGTGGAGGGGTGCTCTCATGTGAGAGGTCATCTCTTCCATTTCTTCTGGAATAGCAGTGAAGCAAAGAGATGTGGGTACCAAGGTGTGTAATAGCCACCTCTTCAGGGCCTCGGTCCAGTCTTCTTCTCATCTTCCTGGGTCAGGGTGAGTTTCGACCTGGAGAAATGAATCCAAGTGGGAAAGCCTGACAGCTTAGCAGCTGTAGTAGCTGAAGTGACTCAATGAGACCTACTCCAACTCGATGGGAGCAGCTTTGAATTGAGGTTTAATGGGGAGAGATCCTTAAGATAGATTTTTCAGGAGGGTCTGTGGGCCCTGCATTTTTCCTTCCACTCCCTGTGTGGGAAATTGATGGGTGGAGGGTTTCCTGTGTGTCAAATTCCTGAAATGTCTCCCAGAAGTTTACAATGGACTCAATAACCCCTTCATATAGGGTGGGAAAAGTTTTCCCTAAACTGCCCAAAGGAGAAAATTGAGAGTCACCCAACAAAGTTGTGAGACAAGATTTGCCATTGTTGGTCCTAATAGCCCTTTTGGTACTGGGTAGGGGAAATTTGTCTTAGGCTTCCACCAGGGAGAGGGCTAGAATTCATCTTGACAAGGTTATGAAAAAGGGCAAGACTTTTGATCCTTTAGCCACATGGAATTCCAAGTTTTCCTTCAGCCACTTTTGCAAACAAAGGCTAATATCTACCTAGCTGGTAATAGGAAGGTGCAGAAATATATGGTCCTACCTGTAATGCCAACAAAGATGCTGGGCTGCCCCCCCTGGTAGTGATGCCAGGCTGATGAAGAGCTTTGTCAGCAAAGGGCTGACATGCTTTGTGTTTCTGATCCAGCTGTCCAACTCTCAGGGCAGTCTCATTGCCAGTGGCTAGGTTTATGACAGAGTTGGTGGGGCTTCCTTGGAAGCCAGCCTCTGGCATGGCAACTGTTTAATGCCCTGGGTTTTTGCATCAAAAATAGGTGCCATTTGGGGGAGCTGACTGGACTATTTAGGTCTCCTTGATGACAGATCACCACATAAAACAGCTATTAGTCCTTTCAGATAGGATCAAACATGTCAGTCATTCTGTATTATGTATCTAATTATTAGTGCAATGGATGCTATGTTGGAGGCAGAAGGCTAATTTTCTAAGCAAAAAAGCGGCTGGCAGTTTTAGATAAGACAAAAAGTTTCTTTGTAACTTTATTTTTTTCTTCACTGGCATTAGCTGTCTGAAGACAGAATGGGACAGGGTTGTGAGCAAGTATAAAAATGTGATTGGAAAGATTTAGCTAGTTCCCTGTCCCAGTGCTGACCTGGCCAGAGTCAGAAGCAGGAGATAAGAGACAGAGTGACCCATTAATCTTTACTGCCATGCAACCAACACAACGTGTAGGAACACCTTTGCATGGTATAATGCAATGTGGGATGGATCTGCTCTGTAACTGGATCCTATTAACAGTGTTTAATCCCTGTGCATAAAACATAAGAATTTTATACAAGCAAACATACATTTGGCATCATTTCATCATTTTATAAACTATTTTGTCAACTTAAAATTTAAATCTGAGCATTTTAACCAAATGTGTGGACCAGATCTAATCAGAGTTAAGACCAATAAAGTTAACTCCTTTGACCCAGATTTTTATAGCAATTAAACTCAATAAAGGCAACAAGAAACACGTGAAACCCTTTTGAACTACATAAAATTTTGTCCCCTAGGTCAATTACAAGACACAGAAAAACCTTGATTGAAAAGGGTTAGCATGTGATGGCAGCGTAAGGAGCCCATCACTCAGGACAGTTGAATACATCAGATACAACAAGGTACAGAGTCAGGTGATCCTGCTGTATTTAGAAGAGCTAGCTTTTAAGAAAATTTCATTCTAATCACATCCAAACTAATCTCACACTGCTTTCAACTTCCAGAAGCCTTCTACAATATGCTTATTCCTTCAGTTCCTTTCTATCAAAAAAGGCTATCAAAACATTTTTTTAGCATTCCATCACCAAGAATACATTCTCATGCTTATAGCTTCCTCCACTACTTTCTTTTTTTAACTCCTACTTCCTTTAATTCACATCCTAAACCAATTCTCAGGGCCTCTAAATCAAAACAATGACATCTTGACATTTTGAGATGCAATGATTGTTTACAGCCCTTGTCTCTACTGTTGAGGAACAGTGTTTTTTTCTTCATACTATTTGTTGAACTCTTTACTTAGTGTAGGGTTAAGCTTATGAGTATAAAGAAGCTGAAAATAGATCTTTGTAAAAATTAATAGGGGGCATAGGAAGGGGGTTGGGGAGGAATGGGAGGGAGGAAATGGTAGGAAGTATTGGTATGTTTCTAAATCTGTATGTATGAAATATATGAAGCTTGTATACCTTACATAAAACTTTAAAAAATGAAAAAAGAACATGCTGAATTTTAACCTGTAGTTACTTGAACATTGTAGAAATTAAGTTTCTTTACCAATGTTGTGAACACTAGGAGTCCTTGGAAAATATTTAGCCTAGAAAGCAAGCTTAGTACTAACAATGCTTTGTGAATATAAGTATTTTGGGAACCATATTGTGGATGACAAAAGTCTAAACTAGTCATGATTATAGTAATAACAGTTCATAGTGTCTTAGGAAGTATAGCAGAGTTTCACAGATCTTTACTTTTTAGGCAGTGGTTATTAAAGAGCTCTAAAGTTTAATAAGGCATATATGGACAAGAAAAAAACAGAAAAAATCTTAAATGGGTGGAAAAAGAAACTTCCATAGTTTAATAAGTGAGAAAAAAGTGAACTCTTTTGGTCAGACAATCTGGTCTAGGAAAATGCTTAAGAGGGGGATTGGAAAACATGACCTTGTAGAGAGTCTTGTCAGTGGAAAAAACAGCAGTTTCAAACAAACCCTGTTATGATCAGTTCTTGTCAGGGTCTCTTTAAAAATGGTGTCTAAGGATGTAGAGAAAGTGAGACATGTGCCATCCTTTAGTGGGGAGGGCACACATATCAAGTGCTGGACTTCGGCTTCTGAACAGATGCAGTGTTCCCACCCCTACCCCCCACCTCCACTTCCCAATAGTTAAGATGAAGGAGGGGGTAGTGAACAGATCCTGTGCATATCAGGAGAGCCAAGGTCTGGAGGGCCTAGGTAGAGAGTTTGAGAGAAAGTAAGTTGGCTTAGGTCTCTGGTGAGATGTTCTTCCTCCATGAATGTGGCAAAGAGGGCTTGGCTGAAGGAAAGAGCATGGCAGGGAGACTTGCAGTGCAAGATAACAAGGTTTAATGGGGAAGGGCCTCCATCAGAGCTGCACCCTTAGGGTGGAAAGAAGGATTCCTAAGGAGGAGAACCTGATAGGGGACAGAATGAAGGGTGGTTATGCAGAAGGAGATGACTAGACATAAGGAACCTCAAACCACTCATCACTTTTCAGTGTAAAGTTATCAAGATCATGGAGAATTTGGAGGTCAAAAGTGATGAATTCTGGCCAAGCGTTAGAGCAGAAGAATATTAACCATTTTGGCCTATCTCCCCTCTTGGGCCCAATGTGCACAGGTTTGTTGTTGTTGTTTGTTTGTTTTAATACACAGGCTGGGTGGGGGGATTCATGTGGAATACAGGACATTTCAGAGCCCATGGATCAGGTAGAATGAGTTCAGAGGTTGGAGGCTCACCCATGTACAATATCTCCCTAAGGATCTCCAAGCAAACAGACTCCTCTCCTGGAGAAGAATGAGAGTGCTTCCAGCTTTTCAACACATGCTTCCCTGTCTGAAAGTGGGACAAGTTCCATCCACGTTAGACCTCCTAGAGGTCTCCTCTTGTTCCCAGAATAAAAAGGAAGGTGGAATGGGGGCCAAAGTCTACCCTAGACCTCCTGGAGCCAGGGGACAAGGGCTGGTCTGCACCAACACACTTTGTTGAGATGGGGGCCATCCTCCTTCCAGTCCAAGAGAAAGCTGGGAGTGAGGGTGAGAGACCAAGGCAACTCTCATCTCATCCAGGCAGTTCCAGAGTGGTGTCTCCTGAGCCCAGCCAAGTCACTCCAAGGAGGGTACTCGAGGAGAGAGGCACTTAGCCAGCAATGACAGCAAAGGAGGGAAGTCAGTGTGGACTAGTTGCCTGGGGTCTGCCTTCATCCCGTGTTTCAGCACCATTACGTTACATTTTAGGAGTTTAGTGTACGAAGGAGAGGAGGAGGCTAGTTAGAGTGGAGAAGTCTTTATTTTATGGAAGACATAAGAGGTGGGAGGGGTATAGAGTGGGGCTGACCCTACCCAGATAGAGGAAGAGAGAGGCATTGAAACCAGGCTTCATTCCCTTTGAGCAACAGCAAGAGTCCCTTCTTAAGCTGCTTTTTTGGGGAAGGTGCAGAGAGCCATATGGACCCTTATAAGGTAGGTGGGGGAGTGCAGAAAGGTTCTTAGGATGTATTGCCTTAGCAGTTTGTAAAGTCCCGAGATGTGGGCTTTCCAGAGTGATAAACATTCCACTAGGGTTTACATTATGCCAGTTACATTAGGCCTGGGAGTTCAGGCCCAGGGTTCTCACACATAGTATGAGGTATACAGTTTGAATGACCCCATAAGATGCATGTTCATATGGAGCCTACATTCTAATTGAGGGAGACAGAAAAGATATTATATAAGATACCTATATGTAAAAATGATCATAATTACTGCGGAGAAAGATGAAACATAGATGTAGAGAAGGAACCCTGAGAAAAAGAGGAGGTTTGCTGCTTTCAATAGGATTTCCAGGAAAGATTTCCCTGGAAAGGTGATCTCAGTAGGACTGAGCCTATGTAGCTGTCCCTGAAAGAACATTCCATGCAGAGGGAATAGTAAATGTAAAGCTTTGAAGGGGGACCAGGACTGATGTCACTGAGAAAATCAAGGAGTCAAGGGGAATATATGAGGCTGAATGAGAGCATCACGAGAATAACAAATGAGGGTCTTGCAAGCCATTACTAGACGTTTGCTTTTAGGCTGCCTGAGATAGTAAGGAGAAATGTGTTTTGATTTATGGTTCCAAGAAATGCTTTGAATGCTGGGCTAAGAATTCACTGTAGCTTTACAGAAACTGTGTATAGACCACCAGGGCAAATGAATATAATGACTTGCATCAGAATCTTCTCAATTAGCTGCTGATCAGTAGCCACATTCTAGGAATATTTGGAAGACAGAGACACAATGATTTGCTGACTGAATGAATGGGATGTGAAAGAATGAGAAGAAACAAAGAGGACTTCAAATATTTTGCCTGGAAACCAAGAGAACAGAGATTCCATTTAAGGAGAGTTCCTCCTGAGGCAGAGTTGGGTTCCGGAGCAGAAGGAAGAACAGGAGTTTAGATTCAGACACTATATGCTCGGGATAACTATTACACAATGCGGAGACATCCAGGTGGGAAATATAAATTGTCACGAAAACAAAGATAAAAGCCAGGGTACTGGGTGCAATCACCAAAGTGTGAATATAAAATGGTAAAAACAAGGATTCCCAGTACTGAGCCCTGGGGTGCATCAACTTTCAGAGGGTGCAACACAGAGAAGGAATAAGCAAAGACTGAAAAGAGTGATAAGTGAGGTGATGTCAATCTTCAGACTCAACACTGTAAGTCATCAGGAACCACTATAGGACAATGGAATTATGAGAAGATGCGTCGGTTCAGGATAAAATAGACAAAGAATAAGAGAAATCATACAAAACACATTTTTAAAAGAACTTTTTCTATAGGGAAATGGTAGGGTCACCTGAAGTAGATGATGTGGCATCAAGAAGAAGAAGGTACCTTTCTCTGAAGGGAGGAGAGAACTTCCACTTTGACTATGACCATGTCTGAATAAGATCGAAGTCGGCGAACTCAAGAGGCTTCCATAGCCTTGGCAACTCATGACTAGAGCCTAGGGAGATTACAGACGCCATAAACAAGAGTGTCAAATTGTTAAGTCAACAACAGGAGTCACTGTGTACTTATTTCTCATGTGAGATCTGTCCTTAATGTGTTGTCCAATGTGAAGTAATGCTATAACAAGTACTGAAACTGTATTTTTCACTTTGTGTTTCTGTGTGTGTGTGCAAACTGATGAAATCTTTACTTCATATATACTAAATCAATCTTCTGTATACAAAGATAATTGAAAATGAATCTTGATGTGAATGGAATGGGAGAGGGAGCGGGAGATGGGAGGGGTGTGAATGGGAGGGAAGTTATGGGGGGGAAGCCATTGTAATCTATAAACTGTACTTTGGAAATTTATATTTACTAAATAAAAGTTAAAAAAATGAATACCAAGAAGAAAAAAAAGAATCAGTTTTTCTCTGTTTTAAGATGAGGAAAATAACAGCACATTTTCATGTTAATAGAAACAATCCATCGGAATGCACAGTATCCATGAGTAAGCTTGTAGGAAGTATCCGAAATGCTGTAGTAAATGGTATACTTCTTTTATAGGCTATCCTGGACCCTGTACCACAATTTCCAGTGAAGAATAAAAGGTTTGGAAAATGTGTTCAGTAACAAATTGAGAACATAAATGGCCCATGGCTACACCTTGTCATTTTCAGTGCAACTACTAATCAATATTCATTTTCATTTTGCCTCTTCCACCTCATTCTCACAATTTCAATTGCCACCATCAGCAAATTGTCTGAAAAACATAATTAAAGTAAATAATTCCCAAATATTTGATATAGTCATAAAGATCTGTATCATGTGAGTTCTGATCAGGGAACTTCTCTAAGGTTGTAGTTTATGGGCAAAAGGAGTTGTAACCTTTCTGAGCAATGTGTTACTGAAAAAACCACAAGTATATGGACAGAAGGTACCCTGTATAACTAACTGAACTTTAATCCTTGATGAATACTGGAAAATCACCTGGAAAATTTGTAAAAATCACCACCAACAACAAAAACATCACTGATGGTACAGATTCATCTCCAGAAATTCTGAGGTTTACTTGATTTGGGATAAGAAATTCACATGCCTGAATTTTTAACATTTCTCCAGGAGGCTCTAATGAACAGGTGTGGTATTGTATAGTCAAGATAATTCTCCATGTTCTGAGAATTTAGTGTCAGAGAATAAAGGAACCTCAAGAGGATCTTCAAGTTGTCTTCAGAGACAGCAGTATAATAGGGCCTCTGGCACGAGAATAGCATTTAAATTAGTAAAGCCTATGGTACCACCTTAGACAAGTCTGAGTATCTAAACTGTTGTGAACAACTTCTTCAAAATCTAATTTAAAAGTTTTATTCATATGCTAAGTCATGGCTTAGAATTTAAGACTATCTATCCACCTGGATAGAAAGTAATTTTTATTCATAACACTCAGAGGAAGAGAAACCAAAACACAGTAAGGTATCCTTAGGGGCTATGACTCTGTGGATAATCACGTTATAATTCCTGTTTCTTTCTTTCTTTTCTTACATTATCTTTGTCTCTGCCTCTTTTATACTATTGTTTGTTATTCCACTTTCATGTTTTTTGTTTGTTTGTTTCTGCATTTATCTTTATTCTTCTCTTTCTCTTCATCTTGTGGTACTTTTTTCACTTTTTTTCTTATCATTGTTGACAATAGATGGAATGGGGAAATGTAAGAGAATGAATTCAATCTATTGGGAGTTAATTATAATGGTTTAGGGGGCCAGCACTGTGGCGCAGCCGGTTAACGGCCTGGCCTCAAGCACCTGCATCCCATATGGGTGCCAGTTCATACCCGGGCTGCTCCACTCCCCATACAGCTCTCTGATATGGCCTGGGAAAGCAGTAGAAGATGGCCCAAGACCTTGGGCCCCTGCACCCATGTGGGAGACCTGGAAGAAACTCCTAGCTCCTGGCTTTGGATCAGTGCAGCTCCGGCCATTGCGGGCTTCTGGGGAATAAACCAGCGGATGGAAGACCTCTCTCTCTGTCTCTACTGCCCTTTGTAACTCTCTTTCAAATAAATAAAATAAATCTTTAAAACAACTATGATTAAGAAGACATTTTATAAAGAAGGGATGTGTAAAAATTATTTATCACAGCAATAACATTCAAATAATAACTTGCAATGTAGTTGGACCACTTACTCAAAATAAATAAAATAAAAATGATAAAATCACATATACTGTGTATATATATTTAAATTTTAATTGCAGAATCCATTTACTTAACAGAGAATCTTCTTGCTTGATTCTATTGAAAATAATTTTAAAATAGTGGTCCTATTGCCTTTTTAAGGCACCAACATCTCCTTGGAAGTGTAATATATAATGTATTCACTGAATAATCAGCATAAGAGGGCTTTTGAATCCAGTGCTCATGTGAACAAAGACTCTATCAAACAAATCACCTAAGACTAAAGAGGGAAAACCATGCATTACTAAGTGCAATGCCAGCTCTGAGTCCTACATCCATGTCAGTATAATACATATTAAATGTTGAGAAATAAGTATAGCTTAATAATAATTCTCACAGACTTTATAGCAAAAAAATTAAAACCCATTTTTGTTGCCTTATATAATTACATTTTTATAAGAGAGACCTTTCCCTAAATGTGTGCAACTTCATGCAAAAACCGCTGTAAACATGCAGCATGATTTAATCAATTAAAGTAAGTTCATTGGATAGGTTGACTGTGTACCAGAATCACAGATGCCAGCTGATTTAGGATGAATCCAAGCAATATAAAATGATTTTAAGGGATAGAAAAAATATAGCTAATTGAGTTCCACAAAGGAAATTATCTTCATGATTCCAGTTAAAGCAATTACTTCGCCGTTTGCCAATGCTATTTGGAAGGTATCCTGAAAGTATAAAAAGAATCATAGCTAATCAACTGTGCATTTCCAAATGTTACTGAATTTTTCCATGTATAACTTGGTCAATATTTTAATGGAAATAAATAAATTTTAGAATTTTAGTCTACCTACAAAAATGTGGTATTCATTTGAATATAACCACTATATGAAATGGCCCAGTACCCTGTTTTACTCATGAAAATTTACTTCAATACCTTACACAAAAATACATTATTCTCTAACAAAGAATAAAAAGGTTTCTACAAAAGGCAAGAGTCTTGGACTCATTCAATTATTTATTCTAAATTACTATATATCTGTTTAAATATATCTTCCTCTGGTATATTGTAAGTTTCTGAAGAATAGAGCAATATTCAAATCTTTACCTCATGTTGACTATGGCATTGACCCCATACACAGAATAGATTTGATAAATATCTGTATATCAGATTTCATAGTTGTTTCAACTATACTCTTTTAAATTTTATTTCTACAGAGATAGAATGTTTAAAAAAATCATCCATAAGTTAATCATTCTCCTGAATTGGTAATTAATATATACTAAATCGATCTTCTGTATATAAAGATAATTGAAAATGAATCTTAATGTGAATGGAATGGGAGAAGGAGCGGAAGATGGGAGGGGTGCGGGTGGGAGGGAAGTTATGGGGGGGGAGCCATTGTAATCCATAAACTGTACTTTGGAAAATTATATTTACTAAATAAAAGTTTTTAAAAAAAGAATAATTACATCACCATGGGGAGAAGTTAAATGAATTAGAGTATTCACACAAAATGTGAGTGTGTACTCAATAAATACAAAATTGCAGAATAATACCTGAAATTTTGGAAAAAAAATTCATAATGTAAGATGTATAAACATAGTATGTTCAATATGACCCCATTTTTATTTAAAAAAATATAAAAATGAGCAAATGGAAGAAATGAGCATGTGAGAGAAACTGTCTAGAAAAGTAGATATTAAGATTGGGGGGGCAGCTGTATTTCAGTGTTGGGATTTTAGATTTAAGTCTATCTTCAATTTTCTAAATGTATACCCATGAAAAATTCTCAAGTTATTTTATATTAAAAAGAACACAAATAAAAAATAAATTTTATCTTTTTCCTCACATACAAAAAAAAAAAAAAATGATGAGCAGGGTCTCAATCTCTGGTCCATGAAATTTGTAAGACCTTAGAAAGTTTCTGGCTGTTTTCATTTGGTCTGAAGAATGTTGTAAGACACTGTAATGAGGCAATCAACATGCTTGTGGTAGTAGCAATGGGAGAAGTGCTGCCCTTGTTGTGTTATTTTAAGATTACTCCACACTCATTTCACACTGTACATCACAACATAACCCAGTAGGCATTTGGATTTATAAGCTCTACCTTCTGAAACCAGAGTTTAAGAACTCAAAGAGCCTCAGGAACTTACTGGTGTGTACATCAGCCTAAATTCTAGAAAGTGTCTTTGATTTTAAGAGAATCACTGGTATAAATGAGAGCACTTTAAAAAGTCTGTGGGAGCCAGAGCTGTGGCATAGTGGGTTAAGCCTCTGCCTGCAGCTCTGGCATCCCATTTGGGTGCCAGCTTGTATCCCAGCTGCTCCTCTTCCAATTCAGCTTTCTGATTATGGCCTGAAAAAGTACTAGAACATGGTCCAAATATCCCTGCACCCACATGAGAGACCCAGAAGAAGCTCTGGGCTCCAGGCTTCTGATTAACCTAGCTCTGGTCATTGGATCCATTATAGATGCTTTTTTTTTATTAAAAGTTACCTCTCCTTAAGGAAATTAACTGCCCCTTGAATGATGTAAAACTAACACATGCATAAAACACCCTATCCCTTTTGCTGAAATGTTTAAAGTAAATTTCTGGTACTACAACACACAGTGATATTTACGTCTAAAGTAGGCCTCTCCTGTAAATTCAGACTCAACATCAGCTGCCTGCTGAATGTAATCAATAGCCTCCTAATTGGTTTCCTGTTGTTGTCTTTTGCCCCCTAAGTCTATTATCAATACCAGAGACAGAGTGATTCTGGTTCCTTTAGTGTGAAATCCCGAGCTGCTTGGAGTAAGATCATATTATCCCTGTGCTTGAAACTCTTCAGTGACTTCTCATTTCATAAGCGTGAAAATGAGCACCACGGAGCCCTCAAGTCCGCTGACCTAGCTGATCTTATCTCTGACTGTGCCCTCCTTGTCACTGCATTCAAATCCAGTGGCTGCTTTAATGTTTCCTCAATCATTTCAGCCATACACTCTTACCTCAGGGTTGCTGGACATGAGGTTTCCTCTGTCTGACATTCCTATTTCCCAGATAGATGCATTGGCTTGTTCCTTCACTTCCTCTAGGAATTGGTGCTTATATCACTACATTAGTTTCCTGTGGCTGCTATGCTGAATTTCCACAAAATTGCTGACTTAAAACAACAGAAATGCATTATCTTACTGTTCTGGAGAACAGCACTCTGAAATACATGTTACTGTAGGACCCCATTCTCTCAGGGGGCTCTAGTGGAACCCTTTCCTTGTCTCTTCCGTCTTAGGATGGAAACAGTTCTTGTGACCCCATTGCTCTAATTTATGCTTTCATCATCACGTTCTTCCCCTTCTTTCTGTGGAAATTCTTCTCTGCCTCTCTATTGTAAAGATACCCATTATAATATTTAGGGCCCAGTCATATAATTCAGGATGATCTATTGATCTCTAGAATTTTCACTTGACAATATCACCAAGTATTTCACCATATAAGTATCCATTTTCATGTTTTAGGGATGAACCTGAAGCATCTGGGGATGCCATTTGTAATCCTACCACTGCCAACTTCTTGGAGTATCACAGTTATGATACCAGCCACCTTCCAGAAAGGCAACATATGCCATATAAGACCTTACCCATATCATGGAAGCCCAGGTATTAACCCTCAGCATCTTGGTTCAAAAGGTGGAACTTGTAGCATTAAGGCTACAGAAAAGACAGACTCCAAATATGCTTGCCTTATGGTACATTTACAGCTGCCAAGGAGGAGCTGAGGTTACTAGTCCTTTATACACTGCCCAGTTGCCTCTTTCTATGCAGTGGAAAATTGCAGCACCCTTGAAATTTCTGCTCAGAATGATGCCAGCCAAAAGTAACCGAAATGACTGCCAACTGCATCCCAGTGATGATTTTTGGATCATTATAATGTCATTATAATAGAATCACCATGGTTGACACACCTACTTTCATCAGTCACCTGAAGCAATGACACTTTTGAGTTCCAGAAAAAAACAAAAAATGGGCAGTATTCAAGTCCTGCTCCCAAACTCCACACCCTTTGAATATTCTATTAAATCCTACCCCATATATCACTCACTATGCCTCTGCTCCATATAAAGCAATAACTGAACTTCATTGCATCTAGCAATCTCATTCTTTTTGGTTAAAGAACAGCTGAAATTTTTAAACCTTTCTTTAAAGGTAACCTACACCACTTTTGATTAAGAAAACTTTAGAAAGTTAGTAACTGCCATGAGTGAATGCCAGGCGGTGGCAGGTATAAATTGTCCAGGGTCCTGCTTTGCAGGGTGTCTAAGTGCACTGGTTGGGGTTTCTGCTCACACTTGCTAGAACCATTTGTAGTAGATTTTAGCCCACAGTTCACTTATTTCCATATTTCTTTATAAACTTCATCATTCTTACAGAATTTTTCATGGTCCTAAGAGAATTCTAAGGATGAGCCTCAAGCAGGTGTTCAGACTGGGAGTCATTCACCAGTGCTCTAAGGGACCAGATTACTTGGTCGGTTTTGGATGCTGGCCTCCAGTTTTCAGCACTAATTACAGGCAGACGGACCTGCCTCCTTTGCATCAATGCTCAGTTTCTAGATCTTTTAAATGTGATCTTTAATGGTTTGAAAAGGTAATGTGCTGGAAAGTTGATTTAGATTCTGAAGTTCCCCTTATTACATGGAAGGTAGTCAGGAACAATAAGCTCTTGCCAAGTCAATAAATTAGTTTCATCAACCTGGATGCTATGGAAGTTATTCATTCCACCTTCGCAGATCTCTTCAAGTTCCTTTATCAGCCTCCTGCTGGCTGCCATCCTGGACCTGGAGACATCTATCTTTTGAGCATGCCCAAACTCCTTCTTGAGTGTGTACTTTTGCTAGAGCCCTTGAAGTCACGATATTGGAAGGAAGGAAAAGACAGAGATGAGTACAATCGATGATGCTCTTCAACTTAAGCCTTCAATCAGATTTGCAATAATATATAATAAGAGTTTTTCATTCAGAATATATAAAGCACTCCTGCAACTTAACAACAAATAAAAAAAATTGAAAATTTGGCAAAGTACTTGAATACCCATTTCTCAGAATAAGATAAGCAAATTGGCCAACAAGCAGATGTAAAAATGTTCAGCATACCATAATTTCCCACTTTATAACCATCCACTCAGATCATTGTAGTAAAAACAATATGTCTAATAACAAGCAATGGCATGGATTTGGGAAAATTGAAGCACTCATTCAATCATGGTGGGAATGTAAAATGAAACGGATGTATAGAAAATAGCAATTCAACTCCTATGTGTATATATAGCAGAGTTAATAAAGAGACTCAGATAACTGTACACGAAATGTTCAGTGCTGATGCTAGTTAATACGTGGGTGATATGGTACCTGGTGGGGAGTCTGCCTGCCCTGCCCAGGCAGGAGGTTGAGAGCATAGGACACCATGCCTCCCGGGAAGGACCCCACAACCTGAGTGCTGGCAGGCGTTGGGAGCCCCAGGCACTCTTTCCCACCCTTGCTCCCTGTTAAAGGGCCCTGTAACTGCCAATCAGGTAAACAGCACCAGAGGTGACCCAGATACATTAGGACAACCTGGAAAGCTATACTAGCTAGGCAGCCTTCAAGCTGATTCGAGAAGCATAGCGGCACCAATGTCGGTTCTATCCTATAGAATTAGTATTGCCCTGAATTAGTTATGCCCCTTCTGTCTGCCCTTTAAAAAATGTGCGTGGTCGTTAATAAAGCAGACGTGTTCAGTGAAACTTGTATCTGATACTTCTTGGGGAACAACGCTGTTGCCCCATCTTCCTGGCAGTGCATAGGCCTCAAGGGTCAAGCCTGCAGTAATAGCCAAGATCCAAAAATAACTAGTGCCTGTAAAAAGATGAATGAATAATCAAAACTTGGCATATATAGATAATGGAATTTCATCCTTTCATACATATAAGATTGAATGCATATAGATATGCATTCTATATGTATACAGAAGAAAAACAAGAAATGATTCTCAAGCAAGTGAACTTGATAATACCATTTGTTATACATAATTCATCCTATATTTTTCCTGGTACATAAGATGACTTTTTTTGTTAGCTGATTAGCATTATTACCAAAGTAAAAACAAATTCCATATCTTCATTTGCCAGAAAGTGGTTTTGCAATTTGAAGCCAGGTAGATGACCACTGAAGTTAGATTCCTGCTATTCTACACAAACTTGGAATAGGGGCATTACCTCTCTCTTGTACTGTTTGCATTTCAAAGAGATAGCTCTCAAGTTCTTGAGGAAGAACTAAAGGGCCATAAAACTGGCAAAAGTTCTATGTAGTCTTAAAACTGACTTATATTCATTTCAAAGTGCTGGCATCCCATACGAGCACCGATTCTAGTCCTGGCCACTCCTCTTCGCATCCAGCTCTCTGCTATGGCCTGGGATAGCAGTAGAAGATGGCCCAAGTCCTTGGGCCCCTGCACCCATGTGGGAGACCCACAAGAAGCTCCTGGCTTTGGATCGGCACAGCTTCGGCCATTGCTGTCATCTGGGGAGTGAACCAGCAGATGGAAGACCTCTCTCTCTGTCTCTACCTCTCTCTGTAACTCTGTCTTTCAAATAAATAGAATAAATCTTTAAAAAAAGGAGTTGATAAAATACTTAAAACTATGCATCTTCTAAAGTAAATAGTCTAACGAAAACGTGTAGAAGTCCCTTACTTTAAATTTGTATTTATCCTTCTGAGATGTAATATGCATCAGAAGTGAAATTTTAATATATTTCTTTCCAGTCACTGACATATATATGTGTATATATTATTTTATATATCTATCTCATTATTATTACACTGTGTTTGTTTTTCATTTATTTACTTTGGTGTTCAAATTCTTCTGTAAGTCCTAATGATTAAGGTCACTGCCATTTATGTGAAAAAAAAATTGAAAAAAGTGATTTTTTTTAAGTTTTCTACATTTAGCAGCTTGAATCTCTAGGGTTTCAGTGATGCTTGAGACAACTCATACACCTGATTTAGGATGAATCCTATCTTTGTGTAGCCTATTTTTAGGGATATGGCTTCCTTAAGGAGTTCATAAATCTAATCAAGAAACAGTACAGCACAATGAATTGTTGTGTATTATTACTGCTTCTTATAATAATAGACATATAAGCAATCTGTTATGGAGATATAGATGTGGAAATGGTTAAGTTGGCCTTAAAAATTCTAGAAAAACTTCATAAAATTAAAAGAACAATCTATGCAGATAAAGGAACATGAGCTAAAGAAAAGATTTATGAAATGGTCTAGTATATTTGAGCAATGGATTATAAATTCCAATATGGCTATATCAAAATTACTGAAATTATTGAAATTCTATAGCAGAGTTAGAATATCTAGGAGGTTTGAATCTTTATGTTAATTGCCACTCTTTTTTAATTTCAATTTCCACTCAAGTTTGGGAATCAGTTCTTAAGGGATCATGCTTGGAACTCAGTGCAGAAAAATGAGAGCGGCTATCAGACACCAGATAATGAAACTCTCTGTGAGATGTCTGTAAAGAGGCTGAATTTGATCCTGATCATGTCTGGCCAAGATTTGTCATTAATTTCCAGCCACGCTGGGCACTAAGAGCCCCTGGAGATTTGAGGCAAAAAGAAAATAAGAAAACAAGAGGAGAAAAGAGAATTGAAAAGTGAGTGTTAACTTATGTTTTCCTCCTCACCCATCAACCAAGGGTGAACAGTTTCTACTTTAACTGTTTTCTATCCTATGAAAATCTAAGCAGAATTTGTAAGAAAAGGTATTTCCAAGGAAAGCATTCCCCTTCCAGCTGTGAATCTGACTACTGTTCTTTAAGTCTCAAACATGACTGCTGATGGACATGACGTGGTTGCTCTTTCAAATTACAAAATAAAAGTTTATATTTTTGAAAATATAGTGGAGGAATATTTTTCTTCTCTCAATCTGTAGAGTAAGTTATGCAAGTAGTAAAATATGTTGCATATCTAGAGTGTTCAAATGAGGTAAACTCACCTCCCACCTTCAAATTATTATGGCAAAGTTAACAAATCTATTACAAATAATGAGACAGCATATAGTTAAAAATGTGGAACAAGCCTTTAAATGAAAATAATGACATTGTTTTTTTTTAAAGTTTTTATTTATTTATTTATTTACTTGAAAGAGAAAGGAGAGAAAGAGAGAAAGAGAGAGAGAGAGAGAGGTCCTCCATCCGATGGTTCACTCCCCAGTTGGCCTCAAGGGCTGGAGCTACACCGATCTGAAGCCAGAAGCCAGGAGCTTCCTCCAGGTCTCCCATGCGGGTGCAGGGGCCCAAGGACCCGGGCCATCCTTCACTGCTTTCGCAGGCCACAGCAGAGAGTTGGATCGGAAGTGGAGCAGCTGGATCTCAAACTGGCGCCCACATGGGATGCTGGCACTTCAGGCCAGGGTGTTAACCTGCTGTACCACAGCACTGGCCCCAACATTCTAACACCTATTGTAAATGTTTAAGGTTTTCAAAACTATATTATTAGTGAGAATGCCATTAAATATTACTAGACATGGTCACATATTGTATAATTTCTCAACTGCAGCATTACTGACATTTTATAACAAACAATTTTGGGCTTTTAGGAAATGTTCTGTGTATTATAAGATGTCCATCATTAGCCATCCATACACTAGATGCTAGTAGCACCCGCTCCTAGATGTGACAGCTTTAAGTGTCACAGACCTTGTTAAGTGACTGATGAGGAAAAAAGGGACAAAATGACAAAATTGTTTCTGGGTGAGAATCAATGATTTATTGGCAATGTGTGATGGTTGGTAATATGTTTTCTGTAATTTCAGTAATTTAAACCATTCATATATATGGTCTAAGTCAGAGCCAGATCCAACTGATGTTCACTAAAGTCCATCTAAATCCAATAATATTAATGTGTAGATTTAAAAAAAAAATCTGTCCAAAAGCAACTTAAATATCTGCAATTAGAGGCTTAAAGATAAATTTTCATAAAAAGCTTAATAACACACATGTCACTCATTTCCTTCCAATTATTAAATTATATCCCAATGGCCATAAGAGTGAACATGCCACAAAAACTCTCACCAATGTGTTCCTCTTGAGGTCAAATGACTTGGTTCATAGTAAAGTCTTATGGATCACAAAGATGGGAGAACAGAAAGCAAGAGCACCCCCATATAAAATAATTATGCATTGCAAAAAAAATCACAGAATTTCTGAAGTCAGCATCACTGAACTCCAGATATTCCTGATTTATAATGCCTGCTCTCTATCATAGCTCTGACCCTTATTTTCAGAATTTGGGATTCATATTCTCTGGAGTGATAATCCTTGACCTAAAGATAAACTTGGCTTCAATGTACACTGGGAAACTGATTAGACTCTAACCATTCTGAGGTGGCCTTCCATAGGTGTCATTTCACTGTTTTTGTGTGTGTCTAAAGAGTCTTAAATCTAACATACCTACTCAAAATTGACTGTAAATATTAGTACCATCCCCAAAACAATTTTAAACATATTCTCAGTGACATATTAAATATTCTTAGAGAAACAAATTAACTCAACAAATAAGGGAATATAGAAAAAATTTATTACTATATATCCATGTACAGCCATTTAAAAAATAAATGTTTAGAAGAATACTTAATTGTATATTTATGACATAAAGTAAAAGCTATAAAAGCAAAATAGAAACATATTCAATATGATCTCTATTTTGTAAGTACTACTATATGCATAAATGATTTTAAAATTCATTTATTCATCAGAGTGACAAATATTTCAGTGCACATATCTACTTAAGTTACATTTTTCTTCTGCTGTCCTGAAGGTCTCCATGCCACAAAAAATAGGAAACTTCCATGTTGAAAATAAGACAGACCTACTGCCTCTTAGGTTCCTCCTCTAGCCTTTTAACTTGAGGTAAACATTTATCTTCTTCATTCTTATATTCAGTTCCAAGAAATGGCAGATATTCTCAATCCCCAGCACACTCTATCTCTATCTGGCTCTGTATCCCTCTTGATGACTAATCTCCTGAACCTTTTTCATAATTCATTTGGTAATTCAAGGTCAATCAGTAAAAGATCCCTTTGTTCTCAATCTCTTCTGTAGATATTCTTTTCACCTTTTTGCTCTAATAGGAATCTGGCTACTTCCTGTGAAACATTGTTCCCTGAAACCCACTCAAGTGGAAATTGAGTTGTTCCTTCTATCTCTTATGTCTCTCAAATTAGAACTAGAGTAAATGTCCTTTTCACTTCTCATTGTCATTCATAAACCCTGTGACCTTCTTCCTGAAGACTTACTGTTCCCTTAAAGCACAAAAAGAAAGTGCCAGTGCAGTCCAGTATGACGTCAGCCTGGTGGAGACCAGCAGTGCCAGTGCCCACCGGGAACTGCACTAAATAAATGCGAAAGAATTCCTTCGAACAAGATGAGGACGATTCCAGATGGAAATACGGATTTACGTAAGGGAATAAAAACGTCGGAAAAGGAACCACACAGATGTTTGGTCAAACACGGATGGTGCTGTGAGTGCTCCTGGATGAAACTGAAATTTAAATGGGTGGATTAGGAGAAAGGCAGACCCCTCTCCACAGTGCAGGGAGCCCCATTCCCTGAAGGAAATGAATAAAACCAAAGGCTGACCTTCCCCAAGCAAGAAGAATCTCCCACAGAGTGCTGTCTCACTTCCTGCACAGCACCTGTGCCCCTGGTCCCCCAGGCTGCTCATGGACCTGACCTGCAGCTCTCCTGAGGCTCCCTCCAGCCTCCTCCGTCAGATTTGGGATCCCTGAAGCTTTGGACCACAAGAGTCCATTCCATTAAATAAATCCCCCTTTGTATATGAATGCATCCTACTGGTTCTGCTCTGGAGAGTTTTGACTGACACAAATGCACCTAAGTAACAGAGCTTTGAGCCGCATAAAGCAACCCTGGAAGAACTGCAAGAAGAAATGGGCAGATCCCAACGACCATCAGAGGCAGCGGTGACTATCTGAACAGCTGGTAAAAGAGGCAGAGAAAATCAATGAAGATGCACTAAATTTTAACAACACTATCCACCAACTTGACCTAACTAGTATAGCACTCCAGCCAACAGGATGTACCCTTCTCAGGTGCACATGGAGATTTATCAGGATAAACTACATTCTGGTAGAAAAGCACAGACTTTCCATGTATGCTTCCCACTACCCCTACTAAGGGGTATGCAGCCATAGCATCTATCAGTTGTTTATTTTCATACTTGTATTAATCATTGATAACTCTGCATAAACACTACTCCTTCATCATTACTTAACCTCAACAACTCTGGTCAAGTACACATCTCCCATATACAGTTGGGATGTTGAACAAAAGTGTGAAGCAGTTTTGTTTGAAAAAGGAAATACACATAGTTTTAGTAGAGACTGAAAAGTTGTATCAGGAATGTAGAGTCAGAATTATGATAATTTTTACAAAGTAGAAGTCCACAATTTTCAAGAATGGAGGACTTGTATGCAGAATAAAACATCAAGGTAATAATTTCAGACTTCATATTATGTTGACCACAATGTTAGTGACCAAACACACAGCTGTTCTTGGTACAGAGGCTTTTTGTGAGAACAAATAGATAAGACTGGGTATGTGAGACTGGGCGAAGAAGGTACACCATAGCTAAGCTTGCAGTTGGGCATAATCTAACTAGGTCTACCTTGGGAAAAAGCCTGAACTGGAGTTTAACAATAATTTGAATAGGTAGCAGAGGATTGTTGTCCAAGAGAATGATCTGAGTTGGTAAATATGAATTTATTTTGTTGATAATCTGAGTACAAACCTTTACTGGGCCTTGTTGATCTATTGAGTCATCCACTGATGTGGTCACGGTCAGAGAAAATATATTGAGTTCTTGTCAGTTTACTGTTGCCCATTTTCACCTGCGGACAATGACTACATCAAAGGAGTCTGCAGCACTGAAAGACTGATGAGCGCATTTCCTTTGTGATCTGACTTTGACTTATCATGTACTATAAGCAACTGCTTTATCTTTCCTGCTCCTTTCTGCCACTGATAAAATATTAATGATAACTAAACTCTAATGAGCTCAGTGTCCAGCACTGTTCTCAGGGATCAAATGAGTTATACCAGTCAATTCTCATAACTCAGAGGACTACTGTTACCCCAATTTACAGATAAGAAAACTGAGACCTAGAGGTTTTATCTAAAGTGTCCAGTCACAGGGTTAATAGGGATAGGTGAGACTTGATCCCAGACACAAGAGCTATAGAAATCAGGCTTTTACTCAGTATGTGATACATCATTAAGGATGAAGACTACCAAAAGAGGGTAAAGAGAATGGAAGAAACTTTCACAAAATGTCAGTTTTCCTGTTATTTTTATTTTTCCATTAGCACATATTACAATATATCCAGAAAAAAAAAAGTAAATTATTTTTACTTTTTTCCTTTCTTCAAGATATAAAAAAAGACTTTGAGTGTCAAATGTTAAGTGAACCGTAATGTAATGTCCAGGCAGTGACAGTGATCAAAATTAAAAGACAGAAACATAGTTTCACTGAGTGGACTCAACTCTAAGTATCAGTTAAAATAAACCACAGGAAATCTCTCTGTTCCTAGTAACTCCTCCATGTGGTATGACAACAATTTTGGTGACTCGGTTGCCTCACTACTCTACAGGCTGTTAATGAAATTTTATGTGAATCCTCTTCTGTCCATTATAGTTGCCTCTTAGAAAAAGAAACAAAATACTGTGTTTTTTTTTTCCTGCTTGATCAGTACCTCCAACCATTAACAATGTAGTCTCCTTTCTCAGAACACAAAGAGCAGATACGTGAGGGTAGACGTATGTCACCTTTCTCCTTAGCTAATACATAATTTCCAATCATATCCAGCCCGTACTCAAAACACCATTTTCTTATGGTTTCTGCCAACTTAAAAAAATCTTCCAATCTTTTTTCCACTGATATATTTGTGTATTCTCTTGATAAATAGATTAGATATTCTAAAGTTAATGGTATCTTCCACTACTTATGCATCTAATCCAAAACTTAGAAAGGTTGGGCTTTAAAAATGCACAAGTAAGGACAGGTGATTAGCACAGTGGTTAAGATGCCACTTGATATACCCACCCACACTCCATATTGTAGTGCCTGGGTTAAGTTTTTGGCTCCACTTCCAATTCCAGCTTCTTGTTAATGTCCACCCTGGAAGGCAATAGGTGACGATTCAAGTACTTGGGATCCCATCACCTTCATGAATACCTGGATCCAATTGCTGAGTACTCAGATATTTGAGGAGTGAGAAAGGAAATGGATCTCTCTTTTTCTCTCTCATAAATAATATAATATGTATTTTTCAATTAACAAAATGCATGTCTTTTAAGAGTGAATTTTTATTGATTTATGAGGCAAAGACACAGAGAAAATGAGAGCTGTTGATCTTTTAGTTCACCCCCAAAATGCCTGCAACAGTCTTGGACTGAAGTTGAAAGCCAAGAATTCAATCCTACATGATTGACAGAGATACAATTACTTGAGTCACAACCTACTAGGAAGCAGGAATTAGGAGTCAGGGCTCCAATTTGACATGCTGGCATCTTAACTGGCATCTTACTCACTATGCCAAACACTCGCCCCTGAATATGTGTTTGTATGCAGTAATATATGGAGAGTAAGAAATCCATCATTTTTTAATGCCAAGTTCTCAGCAGTGATGGGCTGGCTCATGGTTAGCATTTAACCAAGCAACATAATACTGGGTGCTAGTTCTAGCCCAAAAACCAACAACGTGGGTAACTTTAGTTCAGCTTTTAGTTTTTCTCTCATTTTCAATTTATTCGCTTGAATGGACTGAACAAAATAAGAAAAGATTATTAAACAATTGAACTCGATAACCAACAAGCAATTACTGAACATTTAGTTTGTGCCAAGGACTGTACAAGCATGACGTCAACATTCTCTTGTGACTTACTGATGCATTCCTTTGGTTTCATTGATTTACTTTCTTTAAATTTTAAAGAAAAAAACAGTTATGATTGAACTTTTTGGATATATTTCACATACAGATGTCTACATTTTCAGGAATTTTAAATCCTCATCTTTTCAAGATTTTCAAAATACTGTTAATCAGATAAATAGAAATGTATCCTTGGAAGATATTTCAAGAAAAGTTGGTAGCTATTTGGCAGATTTAAGTGGGGAGGTTAATTAAAAGTTATTAAGGGCAAACTCTATTTGTTAAGTTTTGTACATGTATTTATTCATTTAGATATTGTTAATCCAGTTTTACAAAAAAAAAAAAAAAGAAAACAGTTCAGAGAAAGTTACAGTCAGAAAGTCACAAAGTTAATACTTAGAGTTACAAGTTTTGTAACCTGACCTCATATGACTGCTAAGTCCTTCAGTATATCAGAGTACCACACTTCTGTGGAAGCACAGTAATTTATTCTGCTCTTTTTCTAGCATCTATAATGTTGGCCACATTTAGCAGTAACCCACTGTGGTTTAAATAAAATGCCACCTGGCTAGGTTCAAAGTGCTCATTTTTTGGTTGACTTCCTTTTTATTTCTTTACATCTACTACATTTTGCTGCCTATCTCAAGCCTTCTACAACAAGCATTATTGTTGATAAAGAAGAGGCTGGAGTAGAAGTTTAGAAAAGTTTGGAAATAAATCAGAATTGCAAGTATGAGAGGTTACTATGCATGAGATTATTTAAAACTATGGGAGCTGGTGCAATAGAGAAACATAATCCAAATCAAACCAGTTTCAAGAAATTCCACTCTTTTCTCACAGTTCACACCTTGAAAATAGGACAGTGTCCCCTGATATCAAAGAAAAAGGCAAGATATAACAAATTAACCCTTAGAGATGCATTGCACATTCCAAGAAAGTTTTAGTATCATCACTGCCACCTTCAGGATATAAATAAAACAGTAAATTTCTCTATTATCAAATAGTTTGGGAATTAATATCAGAGCAAGTACATGGGCTACTATGCATTTAATGTAACTTTATAGAATGGATATTTTTATTATAATACTTCACATTGTAATGAGCTTGTGCTAAGATTCCATGACTGATATATCTTTAATCTCAATAGAAACATGTGGAGAATTTGTGACTATAAAAAAGACTAGAGGAAAATTGTTGGTAGTTTTCATATATTTAGTGTTAGTCAAATTTGGGGCTATAAAGAAAAACATGAAGGATCTGTGCTGTGGCTTAGCTGGCAAAGCCACCGCCTGTGCTGCCAGCATCCCATGTGGGCACCTGATGGAGTCCTAGCTGCTCCACTTCCAATCCAGCTCTCTGCTGTGGCCTGGGAAACCAGTGGAAGATGGTCCAAGTCCTTGGGCCCCTGCATCCACATGGGAGACCTGGAAGAAACTTCTGGCTCCAGGCTTCAGATCAGCACATCTCTGGCTGTTGAGGCCAAGTGGGGAGTGAGCCAGTAGATGGAAGATCTCTCTCTTTCTCTCTCACTCTCTCTCTCTCTCTTTCTCTCTGCCTCTCCTCTCTCTGTGTTACTCTGAATTTCAAATAAATAAATAAATCTTTAAAAATATGAGAATTAAATTATGTATTTTATAAATCTTACTTCTCATTCCCATCATCCACTGAAAGCATCTACAATAAAGTTATTACTTTAAGGCAAGTTGGAAAGAGGGACTTAAGTGCCCAAAGGAAAGCTGACTAAGAGAACAGCTAATAACAACAAGAGAAGAAGGTATTAAATTCAATGGCAAATATGCAATAATTAGTTATAGTAAATTTATTTAGCCAGCTATAACAGACTTATCTTTTTATCAAATATTGTAAATAACTACCATACTTTGTAATGAACTCTTCTTCTCCCCATCATCTTATTTTTACATGACATTTTGCCTAACTGACTGCACTATGTTTCATTTTTCAAAGGAGGTTATATGGTCACACCTAACTTCCACAGAAAGGTAATTGTAATCCACCCATGTACACAGAACTAGATGATAATCAGATATTGTTAAACAGAAGTAATGCCTACTAAAATGTCACATGGTGATTATCTCAGAAATTTAAGACAATAAGCATAATGGGTAGATGTTTATATGAGTTGCCTTTGTATATGAGAAGAAATTGAATGCAAAACAGACTAACAGGGATATAAAAACCTCCTGGAATTCCTGCTGTGAAGATACACATGAAACTATGTATTCACTTATTCATTCATTAAGCTTTCATTTGACAATCATTTTATAGTGCTCAGAGTGTGCCAGATACAAGACAAGACTTTCTCTCATTTTATATATTTAATTTGTCCCTGAGAACCCTGTTGCTAAGTTAAAACTCATTAAATTACCAGCATATTTCTATTAATTCCAATGAAACCAATTATGGTGTTTTCCACTCCAACTAAAGATATCCAAAGAGTTTTCACAGAAAAATCTTTTAATTGAACAATGAAAACAAGTTTAAATGGTTAACAAACAAAAATTTGAAGAAAAAACTTTACAGTTTGCTAATTAATGAAAAGATACATAGAAACTTATCATAATTGTAAAACCAAAAGAAGAGTTAGTTAGGGAAAAGAACACTAAAGGAATACTAAAACCAGTCAAGGACACAAAAACAATAAAAAGCTATAAGCTAATAACAATGTTGAACATATATGTAAAAGTCCTCAAGAAAATATTAGCAAACAGAATTTACACAACAGTATGTTAAAGATGTTATTCACCATGTCATGTCAGATTCATCCCAGAAATTCAAGGATGGTTCAATAAGTATAAGTCATTAAACCTTATATTACACAACAACGGAATGTAGGACAAAACTCATATGATCCTCTCAATAGATGCAAAAAAGACATTTGATAAAATTAAATGTCCTTGGAGCCAGCATTGTGCTGTAGCAGGTTAACTTGAAGCTGGTATCACCAGCATCCCATATGGGTGCCAGTTTGTATCCCAGACACTCCACTTCCGATCCAGCTCCCTCCTAATGAGCATGGAATAGTAGTTAAAGGTGTCCCAAGTACTTGGACCACTGCCACCTATAGGGGAGAACTGGATTGAACAATGGGCTTCTGGCTTCCACCTGGCCCAGACACAGGCATTGTAGCCATTTGGGGAGTGAAATTGTATATGGAAGATTTCTCTCTCTCTCTCTCTCTCTCTCTCTCTCTCTCTCTCTCTGCCTTTCAAATAAATAAATCTTTTAAAATAATTTCCAGAGGCTCAGGTTACAGAAGATCATTGCAGAGCCTTCGGTGTTCACATTGAGGACTGCACAAATATTTTGTATGGTTCTTGCAAACATGTGGGTGGGATGTGAAGCCAATGTGAAATTCCCCTGGGCATTGATCACCTCGGCAGAGAGGAGGTGAGGCAGCGATCACACCTCACCCCTGCTGACAATAGAAGAGATCTACCATGCCCAAAGTGCCCTGGAATCTTGCACAAAATTCAAGCAATGATCAGAGTTCCCAGGCCCCACCTAGCACATGCCTCTGCTTATCCACCGGAGGATAACATACTCCACTAAGCTACAGAAGCATATTTCAAAAATAAAAGCTAACAGAGGAGAACACCAACAAGCCACCCCACAAATGCCTAAAAATAAATGTAGAAACATGAGAAACATGAACAAGGAAGACAATATGACTCACCCAAAGGAACACAATAACATGTCAATAAAAAAAAAAAAACGAGAAGATAAAGAAATTGATGATGCCTGAAAAGTAATTTAAAAAGATGATCATAGGATTACTCAAAAGCAATAATAGGCAAGTTCATGAGTTAAAGATATCCATACATGATATGGATGAAAAAATGTCCCTTGAAATAGAGATATTGAAGATAAATGAAACTGAAATACTAGAAATGACAAATTCAGTATCTCAAATAGAAAATACAGTGGAAAGACTTAACATCAGACTTGGTGAAGCAAAAGAAAGTATATCTGAACTAGAAGACAAATCATGGGAAATATAGCAATAAGACAAAAGAGGAAGAAGGAAAAGTAGAGGAAGAGGAAGAAGAAATAATAATTAGAAAAACTAAAAAAAATGCGCTTGAGATTTATGGGATACTATCATGTCACCCAACATAAGGGTCTTAGTAGTTCCTGAAGGAATGGAAAGAAAGATTGGATTAGAAGGCCTATTCACTGAAATAGTTACAGAAAATTTTCCTAATTTGGAGAAAGGGGTATCCAAGTACACAAGGCACATAAAATGCTTAATAGACACAAGAAGAGTTTCACCATGATGCATTGCAGTAAAATTTCTAACAGCAAAACATTAAGAAAAGGTTCAACAATGTGCAGGAGAGAAATGTCAGATTACTTTCAAAGGGCCTACAATTAGATTGACAGCTGATTTCTCATCAGATCCCCTACAGTTTAGGAGGGAATAGAGTGACAGAGTCCAAGTCTTAAAAGAAAAACACTGTCAACCAAGAATACTGCACATTGTAAAACTCTCATTTATGAATGAAGATAAAATACTTTCTATAACAAACAGAAATATAAAGTATTTGCCACTACTCATCCAGCCTTATAAATCATGCTTAAGGATGTGCTACATACAGGAACATAGAAAAATAGTCATCATTATAAAAGAATGTGAAAGCAGAAAATCTCTTAGTAAAAGTAATAAGGAAATCCAAAGCAAACAATAGGAATATTTATGGAAAAATAGCAGGGCCAATGCTTTATATATTTATAATAACCATGAATGTAAATGACCTAAACTCTCTAATTAAAAGAAACAGTCTGGCTGAATGGATCCAAAAACAAGACCAATCTATTTGATGCCTACAAGAAACATACCTCACCAACAAAGATACATACATATTGAAATGATGGAGAAAAATATTCTAGTCTAAAAGAAAGTAAAAAGGAGCAAAAGTAGCCATCCTGATATCAGACAAAATAGATTTTAACACAAAAATGTTAAAAGAAGGGCATTATGTAATGATTAAAAGATTAATTTCAACAGGAAGATGTGACTATAGTAAATATACACACATCCAGTAAATGCAATCTTAATGGATTCAAAGGAAAACATAGACTCCAATACAATAATAATAGGGGATTTCAATGCCCTACTTTCTTAAATGAACAGATCAACTAGATAAAACTAGATCAACAAAAAATCAACATAGACAATCTATAGACCAAATGGACCTAACTGATATTCACAGAACATTATATCTAACTGCTGAAGATTCTTTTCATCAGTGTGTGAAACCTTCTCTAGGACAAACCATGTGCTGTGCCATAAGCAAGTCTCAACAAATGCAAGAAAATTTGAATAATACTATGTATGTGTTTTAGCCACAATGGAATGAAGCTGGAATTTAACAAATTAAGAAACTCCATCTCACTAGTCACAGTGATCAGTTTCAGTTCATAATTGATCACAATGATAGGATTAAGAGTCAAATTGATTACATAAACAAGACTAATGTCTGCTAACACTAACTGATAGAATTAAAAAGGAGAGAATGATCCAACATGGGAAGCGGGATACACAGTAGACTCATAGGATGGCAGATGTCCTAAACAGCACTCTGGCCTCAGAATCAGCCCTTAAGGCATTCGGAACTGGCTAAAAAGCCCATCAGAGTATTTCAGGAATGGAAAGCCAAGACACTCTGGCCAAAAAAAAAAAAAAAAAAAAGACCTAAATGAAAGATCTCTGTGAGTGAAATCCTAGCGGAAAGAACGGGTCATCAAAGAAGGAAGTACCTTTCTCAAAGGGAGGAGAGAACTTCCACTTTGACTATGACCTTGTCTAAATAAAATCAGAGTTGGCAAACTCAAGAGGCTTCCATAGCCTTGGCAGCTCATGACAAGAGCCTCCGGTGATTACTGACGCCATAAACAAGAGTGTCAATTGTTAAATCAACAACAGGAGTCACTGTGCACTTACTCCCCTATAGGATCTCTGTCCTTAATGTGTTGTCCAATGTGAATTAACGGTATAATTAGTATTCAAACAGTACTTTACACTTTGTATTTCTGTGTGGGTGCAAACTGTTGAAATATTTACTTAATATATACTAAACTGATCTTCTGTATATAAAGATAATTGAAAATGAATCTTGATGTGAATGGGATGGGAGAGGGAGTGGGAGATGGGATAGTTGTGGGTGGGAGGGAGGTAATTGGGGGAAAAAGCCACTGTAATCCAAAAGTTGTTCTTTGGAAATTTATATTTATTAAATAAAAGTTAAAAAAATGAACTCCAGAAATTATACAAACAGCATGTTCATGAATGAACAGTGGGTCATACAGGAAATCAAAAGGCAAATAAAAAATTGTAGAAACAAATAAAGATGGAAATACAACATATCAAACCTGCAGATATAGCAATAGCAATGTTAAGGGGAAAGCTGATAGAAATTAGTAGCTGACATCAAGAAACTGAAAAGGCAACAAATAAGTGGTCTAAAAATGCATCTTAAGGAACTAGAGAAACAAGAAGAAAACCAAGTCTAAAATTACTATGAGGAAAGAAATAATTAAAATTAGAGAAGAAACAAAAAAGAAACAATAAAAAAGATCAGAGAAATATACCATGTTTGTGAGTTTAAAGAATTAATATTTCCATACTACTGAAAGAAATTCATGTATTCAAATGATCCCAATCAAAATGCCAGTGACATTCTTCTCAGATCTAGAAGAAATGATTCTCAAATTCATATGGCCTCATAGGAGAGCCAGAATAGCTAAAGTAATCTTAAAGGACAAAAACAATTCCAGAGGCATCACAATACCAGGTTTCAAGACATACTACAGAGCAAGTATAATCAGAGCATCTTGGAATGCAAGAAAAATACACATGAAGAACAATGGAACAGAATAGAACTCCAAGAAATTAATCCATATATCTACAACCAACTAATCTTTGACAAATGAGCTGAAATCAATTCCTGGAGAAGATGCACTCTTCAACAAATGGGTCTAGAAAAATTTGATCACCATGTGTAGGATTATGAAACAAGACCCTTTACCTTATACCTTGAAATGAAATTTAACTCAAAATGAGTCAAGAATCTGATACCATCATATTACTAGAGGGAAACTGCAAGTCATTGGCATAGGCAAAGATTTCTTGGAAAAGACCTCATAAGCACAGGCAATCATAATAAAAATACACAGATAGCATTACAAGCTAAGAAGCCTATGCATTGCAAAGGACCACTCAACAAAGTGAGGAGGTAGCCAACAGAATGGCAGATTTATCATAGGCAATTTATCAAGGCAATTTATCATAAACCCACGGCCAGCATCCTATTGAACAGGAAATAAATGAAAGCATAGCCCCTAAGATCTGGAACGAGACAAGGATTCCTATTCTTAGCATTGCTATGTAATATCGTCCTGGCATTTTTAGTCAGAGCCATTTGGCAAACAAATTAAAAAAGGGTACAAATTGGAAAGGAGGAGATCAAACTCTGCCCATTTTGAGATAAAATGATTGTATTATACAGGGGATCCAAAAACTTCACTAAGTGACTATTGGAACTCATAAAAGAGTTCAGTAAAGTGGAAGTAAATAAAATCAACACAGAAAAAAATATTCTTACTATACACAGACAATGCCATGACTGAAAATAAACTTTTGAGTACAATCCCATTCATAATAGCTCCACCAAGAATTAGATACCTTGGAATAAATTTAACAAAGAATGTCAAAGATCTTTATGATGAAAATTACAAAACACTGAAGGAAGGAATAGAAGACATAAGAAATGGAAAAATCTTCCATGCTCATGGATTGGAAGAATGAACATAATCAAAAGCAATTTACAATTCCAATGTAATCCTAATGAAACTACCAACAACATTCTCTGCAAATATGGAAAAAAATGATGCTAAAATCCATATGGAAACGCGAGACCCCAGATTGCTACAGCAATCTTGTACAATAAAAACAAAGCCTTCCTAGCCCATGCAGGAAGTTAAGAGGGCATGGCACACCATGCTCCCTGGAAAAAACCCTGGTGGAGGACTCAGCACACTGAGGCCCACCCATGAACTCACTGCTGGCAGGCGGCAGGGACCAAAGGCACATTTCCCACACCCCCACTTCCTGTTGAGGGGCCTTGTAATTGTCAACTAGGTAAATAAAGCCTGGGTGTGGTCTAGACCCATACGACAGCCTGGAAGGCTACATGGACTATGTGACCTTCAAGCTGATTGGAGAAACCTTGGGGCTCCACTATTGGCTTTACCCTATAGAATTAGTGTTGCTACCCTGAGCTAGCTACTCCCCTTTCCCTGCCCTATAAAAGCTTGTGCCTAACTGCTAATAAACAGACATGTTCCCTGAAACTGTCTCCAGTGATTTTTGTTGAGGAATGCTGTCGCCCCACTATTCCAAAAGTGTGGGCCTCACAGGATGAGCCCACAAGTGGCAGGTTTACCCACTACACCACAGCACCAGCCCCTATGCAGTACATTTTTGAGTATCATTTTTTTAAAGATTTATTTATTTACTTGAAAGTCAGAGTTACACAGAGAGAGAAGGAGAGGCAGAGAGAAAGAGAGAGAGAGAGAGAGAGAGAGAGAGAGAGGTCTTCCACCCACTGTTTCACTCCCCAGTTGGCCACAATGGCTGGAGCTGCGCTGATCCAAAGCCAGGAGCCAGGAGCTTCTTCCAGGTCTCCCATGTGGGTGCAGGGGCACAAGGACTTGGGCCATCTTCTAATGTTTTCCCAGGCCATAGCAGAGAGCTGGATCAGAAGAGGAGCACCAGGATTCGAACCTGCACCCAAATGGGATGCCAGCACTGCAGGTGGTGGCTTTATATGTGACACCATAGTGCTGACCCCTTTAAGTATCATTTGTACAGCTAGCATGGTGGTTACAAATTGTTTTAATTTTTGCTTTTTTATTTTTTTGGGGGGGGGATGGTCTTTATTTCACCTACATAGGTGAATGAAAGATTCATTGGATAAAGCATTCTGGACTGGCAGATTTTGTTGTTGTTTTTGGATTTCTTTTTCATTTTTTTCATTGTAAGACTTGAAATTTATCTATCTGTTCTCTGTTAACCTGTAGGGTTTCTGTTGAGAAATCTGCTGTTAATCTGATGGGAGTTCCTTTAAAAGTGATCTTCCATTTTCCCTTTGCATATTTTAGCATATTCTCTTTGTTTTGCTTTTGAAATTTTGACTATGCATCATGGCAAGGTCATTTTCTGATCATGCCTATTGAGGTCCTATGTGCTTCCTGAATTTGCTTGTCCATATTTTCTTCAAACTGAGAATATTTTCTGCTCTTATTTCATTGAAAAACTTACTAAAGATTTCTTTTTTCCCATAGTTTTAGGACCTCCTACGATTGAATGTTCCTGAACACTGTTTTGGTCTTTTCTAAATTTTCTGTTTTTTATGCCTAACTGAGATTTCAAAAGACCTTTCTTCTACATCAGTATTTTTTCTTCTGCATCATCAAGGCTGTTGTTAAGCCTTTCCACTGTATTTTTCACTTGACTTTTTGAACATTTCATTTGTAATATTTCTGTCTGATTTTTCTTCAGTATGTCTGTCTTTGCATGATTTCTAGTCCATGTCATGTACAGGTTTCCTTATTTCATGTAATCATTTTTCTGTTTTTTTATGTAATCTTACATTCTTTTGAATTCCTTTTGTAAATTTCCCTCTTTACAGTGCAATATTACTGTATTATTGTGCTTATTTTAGGGAGTCATATTACCTTCCTTAATCATGTATCTTGTTTTTCTATGTTGGTTTTTAGACATATGTAGGGTCACTTGTTATTTCCTCTGGAGATTTTTTAAAATTATTTAAGGCCTTTTTGGCTCAGTGGGGTGCTTGAGGTTTGCACTGGAGATTCAGGCATGCGTTCTGGATGGGGCCAGGAAACTCTATCCACTCTCTCTGGATGGGGCAAGAATTCAGAGTGTCACCCAAGTTGGCTGTCATATAGTACCTTGGCTATAGTCAGTAGGATGTTGCAGCTGGCCAATGTGTTCATAATTCCAGCCCTTCTCATTGCCACAACCTTACACGACAAGTAAGCTCATGGTCCCTGGGTACCCCACCCATTCAGGCACACACCCCATTCAGAGCACCATTTCAAGTCACAGTGGGAACCTCAGGCCCTATAATAGATCTGCCCCCACCATACAGAATACTCTGAGTTTCTACATTCAAACTGCATAGGTGCACAGGAACCCAGCTACAACTTGTAGTTGTGTGACCTATTCTATAGAAATGTCACCATCACAGGATGCAGGATATCTGCTGTTGACCCTGCAAGCAGCCCCATTGCTGGCACAGGCTTCCCATGGTTCTCTGAGTCAGAACAGGTTCATTTTTCCATGCATGGCTGAAGTCATCAGATTCATGGATATACACTTTTTAAAATTTTAATCAATTTATTTTATGAAAGGCAGAGAAATAGAGAGTGACCGACAGGCAGATGCAGGCATTTAGTACCTGTAGCTTTTACACCTCTCTCTGGATCTTCTCATTTCACTCCTTGACGAAGGGTATCAGGTTCTGCTACATGCTAACCACATGTTGGAGATGGTGAAAACATGAGACCAAAACAAGTTGTACTTTATATTTAAGGTTTCCATCTCATTTTCATGGATTCCTATTTGTTCTTGTTCCTTCCATGCTTTATCCCTGCCCCACCACACATATAAAACAATATCCCGCTAATCCATTAGTTCTCAACTGCCTGTTCCTACTGACTCCAGGCACCAGCATAAGTTCAGAAGCAACAGATGTACATAAAAATTTTACAGGTAGATCCAGGGTGGCTGAATATGGATAAGCTTCACTTGGTTCACTCACAGACAAGTACCAGAAAAACCATGGAAAGGCCACATTACTAGGGGACAGACTGGGAGAAATTTTCAGTGGAGCATGGACAGAACAGAACAGACACTCCATGGAGCAGTGAGGCAAGAAGAGAGATAATACAGTTGCCAGCTGTGTACGAGAGCAACTCCTGCATATATATGGCTGGTACTAAGTTGAGAAGTGGTATCTTCCCAGGCAAGGTGAGAAGAGGCTGCCAGAGCTCTGATTACTGGTGGCTTTGACTGAGGGAGGAATCCACGGTCCTCACAGGCTTTGAAATTAGCCTGGGGAACCGGTTGGGGATTGAGAAACTACTTTATTCAGTGAAGGGAGACTCTGTTGCTTCTCTCCCTTCCCCCAATCAAAACAGACAACTCAGTTTGCTGAGTTATCCCTGCACTCTTGAAAACTTACCAAAATTTATGAGGTTTTCCTTTTTTTTCCAATTCAATTTAAACACACACAAACCAACATTATTGCCTTCTTGCTTTGAATGAGAATGTACACATGAACTGAAGAACAAAAACCAGTACATACTCAGTGACATGTCTCAAAATTCAGGATTTTTGAAACCAGAGAAAATAAAAGGGAAATTTCTCTGCTGCTGCCATCTTGTGGCTTAATATACACGAACAGACTGAGAGTGGTCTTCAGTCACAAAAGTCTTATTTATTGATTTTTACAGAGAAAAGCTATCTAGAAATCAAATGAGAAGTTATTAAATAAATATTTATCATATAATATATATGATAATTAGTTATCTCATTTCTCAATTATTTATTACATATAATATAAAATATATGTGTTGTATAGCTTAGATTCACAGAAACATATATTGAAGGAACTTCAGGCATTGTCTAATCCAATGTTTTGATTTTACAAGTGATAGCTTCGGGAACAAATGACAAAACCTTACTTTACTCTCTATTACTTTATGATTGTGGAAATAGAAAAAACAATGATACAACTCTGTAAGACAAGTAAATTTAGGAAAGTATAAACTCTCTAAAATTGTATAAGAATAATTAAAATGATATTGAAAATAAATTAGGGTGACATATTAAATTTACATTTTTAGTGCCTACTGTATAAAATTATTTTGCAAAGCAATTTTTCCCTTTTCTCCAGTCTTGGAATCCTCACTTTTATTCAGTTTCAGGTAGTTGACCACTGCTTTCCTGAAAGGCAGGCATGTCTGCATGACTAACTTTAGACCAGTGGTTTGTAACTACAAGTAGTAAGTGCCATTCAAGTGATTCCTTACTGGCCAGATCGTGCCTTTCATTCTTTGAAATTTTAGACATAACTGAGCAATTTTGATCCACGAATGATTCAAAACTTCAAAGATGATGATGAAAAATTTTAGAATGAACTTGGGTCTCTGGCACCATGGGTGACCATGTTACACTAGGACTCAGCAAGATTCTAAAATGTGAGAAACATAAACACTTACCTCATCTCCATTATTTTGACATTCTTACTACAGCTAAATTTGTATCTGAACTAATAAAATCCGACAACATTTAAGTGGATAGCTGACAATTTCAGATGCTGCTGACAGAAGAAATAAGACACGGTTTATTTGTTTGAGGCTGCTGTAGCAAACACCATATACTAAGTGGCTTAAATGACAGAAATTTATTCTCACAGTCCTGAAGGCTGGAAGTTCGAACTCAAGGTGTCAGTTAGCAGGTTTGGCCTTGGAGACCTCTATCCTTGTCTTGTAGATGGCTGCCTTTCCCATGTCTCCAGGAGATCTTCCCTCTGTGCTCAACCTTGTCTGTGTTCCAACCTCTTCAAGGTCATCAGTCCCATTGGATTATGACTCACCCTAGTGACATTATTTTACCTAGATTCTGCATGCAAATAAAGTCACACTCTGAGGTACTGCAGGCTAAGATTCCAACATTCATTCCATAACATAGTGAAAATATTTATTGGTTAAATTAAAAATGCCGTGAAACAGATATTTTAGATAAAGATGCTAGTAGTCCGAACTAAAACCAAAACAAATATATTGGGTAAGTCCCCTTTAAAGAAAAATATCACAAATTCCATGTTTGTGTCATCCTATTAATAATTTTTATATGTTTCCTGACCTATGTCATCTTAGTCTCCTTTTTAATTTACTTTTCTGAGCATTAAACATGGTCTTTTCTCACTCTCCAGTCTTGATTCTTGGGCTTTCTCCTCTCTGCATCTATAGTGCAACCCTAGGACAATTCATTCAGTTGCACAGCGCTAATATCCCCTGATTCACTCTACCCACATATCTGCAGGCTCATATATGTATATTATATATACATAAAATCTATTTATTATACACACGTACACACATACAAATTGCCTGCTTGACACCTCTAAATGGAAATATAGTAAGTGTCAAACAGGAATGATTCCCCCAAGAACCCTTCATATCTTTTTGCAAGGTTTATCATCTTCATAAATGGCATCACAATCCTCAAGTTTTTAGTTAAAATCTAGGAATAGTGCCCCATTTCTGTCACATATCATCCCTGGCTCTTCACCCAACCTTGTACAACCCCTTTTGAAGTTGAGTTTATTCTTCTGTCAAAACATACGTAGATTCTGTCCCCACTCACCATCTTAACTGTGACAGTTGTGGTTCTAGCATCATAGTATGTCATGGGCATTAATACAATAGTTCTTCATTGGTCTTTGTGTTGTATCTCTGCCTCCTACAGTGTATTATCAATTCAACCACCAAATCTGTGTTTATAAAACTTAATCAGATTGAAGATGGCGGATAGTGAGGACGTGTGCCTTAGTTTGGGAAAATAAACTTTCATAAAAGCGGAATTACTGTAGCATCAGGAAAAAACTCAAGAAAAAAACTGCAGAGGAATCGCTTCCGGATCTTGTGGAGGAAACACAGAGGACTTACAGGGAACCCACCGCGTGGAAAACCAACCGAGACAAGCCGAGCGGCAGCGGCGGGATAGGAGGCAGAGCCACAGAATCTCGCCAGCGCGGGAACGGAGGAGGGTAAGAAAGACAAAAGACCTGAGAAGTCCGAGACATTGGGGGGAGGGGGAACAGAGGCCTCTCCCTTCACTCACCAAGCAAAACAAAGAGCACCGCGATTTTACATATGTAAAGCTCAGCCAAACTCAGTATCTTTAGCGAAACTGGAGAACACATTGAGGGCTGCATAAACTCTTTGTGTGGCCCCAGGGGTAGATCAAACGAATACTCACAGAGGCTAGATTTCAACTACCCTCAACTCCACTCCCAACTGAGTCAAAAAAAAAAAAAAGAGAGAGAGAGAGAGAGAGAGAGCGTCCCAGCAAGGAGCAAATAATCTGGGAGAGTCGCTCTTTACACAGCCTTAAACCTCAAGAAACAAGCATAGCTCTCTGGCCATACCCATCACAGCCCCTAAGGCTCCAACAAAACAGACAGCTCACTTAGAGGCATAGTATAACGAGAGAAAAAAAAAACAAAAACAAAAACAAAAACACCACAAATTATCTCTAACTTGCCAAGCGGGAACGGAGGAGGGTAAGAAAGACAAAAGACCTGAGAAGTCCGAGACATTGGGGGGAGGGGGAACAGAGGCCTCTCCCTTCACTCACCAAGCAAAACAAAGAGCACCGTGATTTTACATATGTAAAGCTCAGCCAAACTCAGTATCTTTAGCGAAACTGGAGAACACATTGAGGGCTGCATAAACGCTGTGTATGGTCCCAGGGGTAGATCAAAGGAATACTCACAGAGGCTAGATTTCAACTACCCTCAACCCCACTCCCAACTAAGTCAAAACAAAAAAAAAAAGAGAGAGAGAGAGAGAGCGTCCCAGCAAGGAGCAAATAATCTGGGAGAGTCGCTCTTTACACAGCCTTAAACCTCAAGAAACAAGCATAGCCCTCTGAAAACACCCATCACAGCCCCTAAGGCTCCAACAAAACAGACAGCTCACTTAGAGGCATAGTATAACCAGAGAAAAAAAAACAAAAACAAAAACACCACAAATTATCTCTAACATGCCAAGCAAGAAACATAGAAGCGGAGCTACCAAGAACAAGGAAGGCACTATGACGCCCCCAAGTGAACAAGACATGCCAATGCAAGATTATGAAGATGAAGAGATAGAGCAAATGCAAGAAGCAGATTTCAAAAAATTCACAAGAACATTAAGAAGTTCTCAAAAACAAATTCTTGAACTACAGAAATCCTTAATGGACAAGATAGAAAATCTCTCTCGTGAAAATGAAATATTAAGGAGGAATCAAAATGAAATGAAACAACTAGTGGAACAGGAAATTGCGATAGTGAAAAAAAACCTCAATGAAATGAAGAACTCAATAGATCAAATGGCAAACACATTAGAGAGCCTTAAAAACAGAATGGATGAAGCAGAGGAGAGAATATCGGAATTAGAAGACAGAGAACAGGAAAGGAAACAGTCAAATCAAAGAAAAGAAGAAGAAATCAGAAATCTAAAAAATACTGTCAGGAATCTACAGGATACTATTAAAAAACCCAACATTCGGGTTCTAGGAGTTCCTGAAGGCATGGAAAGGGAGAAAGGATTAGAAGGCCTTTTTAGTGAGATACTAGCAGAAAATTTCCCAAGTTTGGAGAAGGACAGAGACATCCTAGTACAGGAAGCTCAGAGAACCCCTAATAAACATGATCAAAAGAGATCCTCACCACGACACGTCGTAATCAAACTCACCACAGTGAAACACAAAGAAAAGATCCTAAAATGTGCAAGAGAGAAACGCCAGATTACTCTCAGAGGATCTCCAATTAGACTTACAGCTGATTTCTCATCAGAAACCCTACAAGCCAGGAGAGAATGGCGAGATATAGCCCAGGTACTAAGAGAGAAAAACTGCCAGCCCAGAATATTATATCCTGCAAAGATCTCATTTGTGAATGAAGGTGAAATTAAGACCTTTCACAGCAAACAGAAATTGAAAGAATTTGTCGCCACTCGTCCAGCCCTGCAAAAGATGCTTAAAGACGTGTTACATACAGAAACACAGAAACACGGTCACCAATATGAAAGAAGGTAAAGGAAGGAAACCTCAGAGCAAAAGATCACAGGAATCTCAAACCAGATATTAGAAAATATCTTTGGCAAATGGCAGGGCAAAGTTACTCCTTCTCAATAGTCACATTGAATGTTAATGGCTTGAATTGTCCAGTTAAAAGACACCGATTGGCTGATTGGATTAAGGAACAAAACCCATCCTTTTGCTGCTTACAAGAAACCCATCTATCCAACAATGATCCATACAAGCTGAGAGTGAAAGGCTGGAAAAAGATATACCACGCCAACAGAAATGAAAAGAGAGCGGGTGTAGCCATCTTAATATCGGACAACATAAACTTTACTACAAAAACTGTTAGGAGAGACAAAGAGGGGCACTATATAATGATTAAGGGATCCATTCAACAAGAAGATATAACGATTATCAATGTATATGCACCTAATTACAGGGCACCAGCTTATTTAAAAGACTTGTTAAGGGACTTAAAGGGAGACTTAGACCCCAATACAATAGTACTGGGGGACTTCAATACTCCATTCTCAGAGATAGACAGATCAACAGGACAGAAGATCAACAAGGAGACAGTAGATTTAAATGACACTATAGCCCAAATGGATCTAACAGACATCTACAGAACATTTCATCCTACATCTAAGGACTTTACATTCTTCTCAGCAGTACATGGAACCCTCTCTAGGATTGACCACATACTAGGCCATAAAGCAAGTCTCAGCAAATTCAAAAGAATTAGAATCATACCATGCAGCTTCTCAGACCACAAAGGAATGAAATTGGAAATTGGCAACTCAGGAATCCCTAGAGCACGTGTAAACACATGGAGATTGAACAATATGCTCCTGAATGAACAACGGGTCATAGAAGAAATTAAAAGAGAAATCAAAAATTTTCTGGAAGTAAATGAGGATAACAGCACAACATACCAAAACCTATGGGATACAACAAAAGCAGTGTTAAGAGGAAAGTTTATATCAATAGGTGCCTACATCAAGAAATTGGAAAGGCACCAAATAGACGAGCTTTCAAGTCATCTCAAGGATCTAGAAAATCTGCAGCAAACCAAACCCAAACCCAGTAGGAGAAGAGAAATAATTAAAATCAGAGAAGAAATCAACAGGATTGAATCCAAAAAAACATTACAAAAAATCAGCCAAACGAGGAGCTGGTTTTTTGAAAAAATAAACAAAATTGACACCCCATTGGCCCAACTAACTAAAAAAAGAAGAGAAAAGACGCAAATCAATAGATCAGAGATGAAAAGGGAAACGTAACAACAGACGCCACAGAAATAAAAAGAATCATCAGAAATTACTACAAGGACTTGTATGCCAGCAAACAGGGAAATCTATCAGAAATGGACAGATTCTTGGACACATATAACCTCCCTAAATTGAGCCAGGAAGACATAGAAAACCTAAACAGACCAATAACTGACACAGAAATTGAAACAGTAATAAAGGCCCTCCCAACAAAGAAAAGCCCAGGACCAGATGGATTCACTGCTGAGTTCTACCAGACATTTAGAGAAGAACTAACTCCAATTCTTCTCAAACTATTCAGAGCAATCGAAAAAGAGGGAATCCTCCCAAATTCCTTCTATGAAGCCACCATCACCTTAATCCCTAAGCCAGAAAGAGACGCAACATTGAAAGAGAATTACAGACCCATATCCCTGATGAACATAGATGCAAAAATCCTAAATAAAATTCTGGCCAATAGAATGCAACAACATATCAGAAAGATCATCCACCCAGACCAAGTGGGATTCATCCCCGGTATGCAGGGATGGTTCAACATTCGCAAAACAATCAACGTAATACACTACATTAACAGACTGCAGAAGAAAAACCATATGATTCTCTCAATAGACGCAGAGAAAGCATTTGATAAAATACAACACCCTTTCATGATGAAAACTCTAAGCAAACTGGGTATGGAAGGAACATTCCTTAATACAATCAAAGCAATATATGAAAAACCCACGGCCAACATCCTATTGAATGGGGAAAAGTTGGAAGCATTTCCACTGAAATCTGGTACCAGACAGGGATGCCCTCTCTCACCACTGCTATTCAATATAGTTCTGGAAGTTTTGGCCAGAGCTATTAGGCAAGAAAAAGAAATTAAAGGGATACAAATCGGGAAGGACGAACTCAAACTATCCCTCTTTGCAGATGATATGATTCTTTATTTAGGGGACCCAAAGAACTCTACTAAGAGACTGCTGGAACTCATCGAAGAGTTTGGCAAAGTAGCAGGATATAAAATCAATCCACAAAAATCAACAGCCTTTGTATACACAGGCAATGTCATGGCTGAGGAAGAACTTCTAAAATCAATCCCATTCACAATAGCTTCAAAAACAATCAAATACCTTGGAATAAACTTAACCAAAGACGTTAAAGATCTCTACGATGAAAACTACAAAACCTTAAAGAAAGAAATAGAAGAGGATACCAAAAAATGGAGAAATCTTCCATGCTCATGGATTGGAAGAATCAATATCATCAAAATGTCTATCCTCCCAAAAGCAATTTATACATTCAATACAATACCCATCAAGATCCCGAAGACCTTCTTCTCAGATATAGAAAAAATGATGCTGAAATTCATATGGAGACACAGAAGACCTCGAATAGCCAAAGCAATCCTGTACAACAAAAACAAAGCCGGAGGAATCACAATACCTGACTTTAGGACATACTACAGGGCAGTTGTTATCAAAACAGCATGGTACTGGTAGAGAAACAGATGGATAGACCAATGGAACAGAATAGAAACACCAGAAATCAATCCAAACACCTACAGCCAACTTATATTTGACCAAAGATCCAAATCTAATCCCTGGAATAAGGACAGTCTATTCAATAAATGGTGCTGGGAAAATTGGATTTCCACATGCAGAAGCTTGAAGCAAGACCCATACCTATCACCTTACACAAAAATTCACTCAACATGGATTAAAGACTTAAATCTACGACCCGAAACCATCAAATTATTAGAGAGCATTGGAGAAACCCTGCAAGATATAGGCACAGGCAAAGACTTCTTGGAAAAGACCCCAGCAGCACAGGCAGTCAAAGCCAAAATTAACATTTGGGATTGCATCAAATTGAGAAGTTTCTGTACTTCAAAAGAAACAGTCAGGAAAGTGAAGAGGCAACCAACAGAATGGGAAAAAATATTCGCAAACTATACTACAGATAAAGGATTGATAACCAGAATCTACAAAGAAATCAAGAAAATCCACAACAACAAAACAAACAACCCACTTAAGAAATGGGCCAAGGACCTCAATAGACATTTTTCGAAAGAGGAAACCCAAATGGCCAACAGACACATGAAAAAATGTTCAAGATCACTAGCAATCAGAGAAATGCAAATCAAACCACAATGAGGTTCCATCTCACCCCGGTGAGAATAGCTCACATTCAGAAATCTACCAACAACAGATGCTGGAGAGGATGTGGGGAAAAAGGGACACTAACCCACTGTTGGTGGGAATGCAAACTGGTTAAGCCACTATGGAAGTCTGTCTGGAGATTCCTCAGAAACCTGAACATAACCCTACCATACAACCCAGCCATCCCACTCCTTGGAATTTACCCAAAGGAATTTAATTTGACAAATAAAAAAGCCATCTGCACATTAATGTTTATTGCAGCTCAATTCACAATAGCTAAGACCTGGAACCAACCCAAATGCCCATCAACAGTAGACTGGATAAAGAAATTATGGGACATGTACTCCATAGAATACTATACAGCAGTAAGAAACAACAAAACCCAGTCATTTGCAACAAGATGGAGCAATCTGGAAAACATCATGCTGAGTGAATTAAGCCAGTCCCAAAGAGAAAAATATCATTTGTTTTCCCTGATCGATGACAACTGAGCGCCAAAGAGGAAACCTGTTAAGTGAAATGGACACTATAAGCAACAATGAACTGATCAGCTCCTGTCCTGACTTTAGATGTACAATGTAATACTTTATCCTTTTTAGTATTTGTTGTTGTTGTTGTTGTTCTAGTACTATTGGTTGAACTCAGTAATTAACACACAATTATTCTCAGGTGTTTAAATTTTAACTGAAAAGTGATCCCTGTTAAATCTAAGAGTGGAAAAAGAGAGGGAGGAGATGAACAATTTGGAACATGCTCAATCGGACTGGCCGCAAATGGTGGAGTTAGAAATGTGCAGGGGATTCCAACACAATTCCATCAAGATGGCATGTACCAATGCCATCGCACTAGTCCAAGTGATCAATTTCAGCTCACAATTGATAGCTCTGATAGGTCTAAGAGTCAAAGAGATCACACAAACAAGACAAGTATCTGCTAATACTAACTGATAGAATCAAAAAGGGAGAGAAAGATCCAACATGGGAAGTGGGATACACAGCAGACTCATAGGATGGCAGATGTCCTAAACAACACTCCGGCCTCAGAATCAGCCCTCAAGGCATTCAGATCTGGCTGAAGAGCCCATGAGAGTATAGCAGGCATGGAAAGCCAAGATATCATGGGAAAAAAAAAAAAGACCTAAATGAATGATCTCTGTGAGTGAGATCCCAGTGGAAAGAACGGGGCCATCAAAGAAGGAGATACCCTTCTCCGAAGGGAGGAGAGAACCTCCACTTTGACTATGACCCTATCGGAATAAGACCAAAGTCAGCGAACTCTAAAGGCTTCCATAGCCCTGGCAACTCATGACTAGAGCCTAGGGAGATTACTGACGCCATGAACAGGAGTGTCAAATTGTTAAGTCAGCAACAGGAGTCACTGTGTACTTACACCCCATGCGGGATCTGTCCCTAATGTGTCGTCTAAAGCCAAGTGATGCTATGACTGGTACTGAAACAGTATTTTTATACTTTGCGTTTCTGTGTGGGCGCAGACTGATGAGGTCTTTGCTAATTATATACTGAAGTGATCTTCTGTATATAAAGAGAATTGGAAATGAAAAAAAAAAAACCAACCTGGTGTTAAAATGGAAATGTCATAGAAAATTAATTATTTTGAAAAAAAAAATTATGTAGGATCTCTGTCTTTAATGTGCTGTACATTGCTATTTAATGCTATAATTAGTAATCCAATGGTAGTTTTTTCACTCGATGTTGCTATATGGGCAAAATGTTGAAACCTTTACCTAATATATACTAAATTGATCTTCTGTATACAAAGAGAATTGAAAATGAATCTTTACATGAATGGAAGGGGAAAGGGAGCGGGAGGGGGGAGGGTTGCGGGCGGGAGGGAAGTTATGGGAGGGGGGATCCATTGTAACCCACAAGCTATACTTTGGAAATTTATATTCATTAAATAAAAGTTTAATAAAAAAATAAAACTTAATCAGATTACATCACACTCTTGCTTTAATCTATTAACCTTTTTCCACAGTACATGTTGTAATGTCAAGTCCTTCACCATGTAGGAATGTAAACTAGTATAGCCATTGTGGAAAAGAGTATAAGAGGTCATTAGAAAAATGAAAGTAGAACTACAGAATTATCCATAATCCCACTACTACTACTACTACTACTACACACACACACACACACATATGGATTCTAATCACTATGTAGAACAGACATTTGCACTCCCTTGTTTATTGCAGCACTATTCACAATAGCCAAGAAAACAAAACAACCTAAGTATATATACAGTAATGGATGGATAAGGAGATTGTGGTGGTACATACACATAATGCTACTTAGCCATGACAATGATAAAATTATGTCATTTGCAGCAACATGAATGATACTGGAGATCATTATGGTAAGTGAAATAAGTCAAGAACAGAAAGACAAGCATCACGTGATCTCATTAATATATGGAATCTAAAACACAGGTGATCTCACAGAAGTTGAAAGTGGAATGGTGGTTACCACATGCTGAGAAGGTACAAAGGAAGGAAGGGATAGAAAAAAGTTGATTTAGATGCACTAAGTTATAGCTAGGTAGGAGTAAAAAGTTCTAAGGATCTGGAGCTCAGTAGAATGACTACAAATGGCAAATGGTGTTAATGAGCTGTGTATTTTTTCACTTTAAAAAGTCTGGAAAATAGGACTTCGGATGTTTTCACCATAAAGAAATGTTAAATGTTTGAGGAGATGGATCTTTTTACCCTGATTGGACATTATACAATGTATTCATGTATTAGAGCATGGTAACCCATAAATATGTTTGCTTTTTACATGTCAGTTTGAAAAACAAAGACTTCCCTTTCTGTGGCCCAGAGGAGCCCTCTGCAATCAGCTTCCTGTCTATGTCTCACTTCCCTGCCTTCATTCCATGCTGCTCTCCCCCTTGCTCACCAGGCTCCATCACATTGTCCTTCTTCCTCTCTGTTTAATGCTTTGCATTCATTGCCAGTTGGGGATGCTGCACTGCTTCCAGAGGCCATTTGGGTGTCACTTCCAATGTTACCTCTCAGCAAGGCTTACCTTGACCACTCAGAATAGGCCCCAATCTCTCTCATCACTCCCTTTCTTATTACTCTTATTTATTTATTTATTTATTTATTGACAGGCAGAGTGGATAGTGAGAGAGAGACAGAGAGAAAGGTCTTCCTTTTTGCCGCTGGTTCACCCTCCAATGGCCACCGCAGCCCGCGCATGGCGCTGATTGGAAGCCAGGAGCCAGGTGCTTCTCCTGGTCTCCCATGCAGGTGCAGGGCCCAAGCACTTGGGCCATCCTCCACTGCCTTCCCGGGCCATAGCAGAGAGCTGGACTGGAAGAGGGGCAACCGGGACAGAATCCGGCGCCCCAACCGGGACTAGAACCCGGTGTGCCGGCGCCGCAAGGCGGAGGATTAGCCTGTTAAGCCACGTCGCCGGCCTTATTATTGTTTCTATAATTATCATTATCTGAATTTGTTTAGTCAATATGTTATTTTTTTTAATTTAGAAACAACTATTTTCTCCACTATGGCATCAACTGCTTGAAAACAGGGATGCTATAATTTCGTCAATTTTGTCTCTAACACTTAAAACAGAGTCTGGCAATAATTTTTTTTAATTAATGGATGAATAAGTGTCATGATCTGCTTTGTGAAATGTGTAATGCTTTGATGATGGGGATCTTAGTCTGTTAAGGCTACCAAAACAAAATACCATAAACCAGGTGGTTTATAGACTACAAAAATTTATTTCACACAGTTCTAGAAGACAGAAAATTCAAGATCAGAGTACAGGCGGATCCAGTGTCTGGCGCAAGCTTCCTGGTTTATAGATGGCATCTTCCTAGTCCTGCACTCACAGAGAGGAGGGATCAAACGACTTCTCTCTGCGGTCTGTTTTATAAAGTTGCTAATCCTATTCAAAAGGACTTTGGCCACATCACCCAATGACTTCCCAAAGGCCCCACTAGATAATACCATTTCATTGGGGATTACTATTAAAAACATGAATTACGAGAGGATGCAAACATTCACACTATAGCAATGGACTAGCAGCTAAGTGGATGGGAGCCCACAGAAAAAACACAATGTTGCTAGTCAAAGCACACAGCCCAATACATTTGTGAAATATCTTCTTTAAGTCAGATTTAAGATTTCTAAATTCCCTCCTGATGGGATATAATTTAAAGTCACATATATTCAAATATGTCTTTAAATCTTTACCCATAACCATTTCCCTGAAGTTCAGATGTAATCCACAAAATGCTACCTGGATATCATCTATAAATTCCATAAACACAATAAACTTAGTCAAAAAATGCATTATTACTTCTTTCTCAATCTGCCAGTCAGAAAATCTGGAAAATTTTGGTTGTATTTCCACTACTACTTATGAGACTTTAAGTACCTCATTATAAGTTCCTGTGCCACATCGTCTGTAAAATGCATGGATGAGTGTAGGTGTTCTCCATGTTTGTCACAAATTTACACAATGAAAACAATGACTCATGTAAGATGCTTTTCTCTCCAATCACTTTATCTGAATAGCCACAAGATCAATTGTGCTGTCCAAAGGAGAGTGGTCATATTCAAATGAACTTTCACTATAAGGTCATTTTCTAAGAAGATTCATTATTACATGCTCACTCCCTGCAATTCCAGAAGATTTTAAACATACCTCTGAATATCACATTCTCTACTTTTTATTTATGCACTAGATAATTTGGAATTCATACATGCATACACACACTGTATTTATATGCATATATATACATATATGTATGTATGCATGTATATAGCCACATTATTTCACTTTCCCAAATCCTATTTAAGATTTTAATTGACATTTCCTTAAGGTCAACTGATTTTTTTTTAAAGATTTATTTTATTTATTTGAAAGTCAGAGCTACACAGAGGGAGGAGAGGCAGAGAGAGAGAAAGGTCTTCCATTTGTTGGTTCACTCCCCAAATGGCCATAACAGCCGGAGCTGCGTTGATCTGAAGCCAGGAGCCAGGAGCTTCTTCCTGGTCTCCCACATGGGTGCAGGGGCCCAAGGACTTGGGCCATCCTCCACTGCTTTCCTAGGCCATAGCAGAGAACTGGACTGGAAGAGGAGCAGCCGGGACTAGAACCAGTGCCCATATGGAATGCCAGCACTTCAGGCCAGGGTGTTAACCCACTGCGCCACAGAACCAGCCCCAACTGATATTTTGTTCTGAGTAACTTTGTACAGTATTTAATACAGCTATGACCATCCTTCTGTACAGTCTTTTTTTTTTTTTTTTTGACAGGCAGAGTGGACAGTGAGAGAGAGAGAGAGAGAAAGGTCCCCCCTTTCCGTTGGTTCACCCCCCACTGGCCACTGCGGCTGGCGCACCACGCTGATCTGAAGCCAGGAGCCAGATGCTTCCTCCTGGTCTCCCATGCGGGCACAGGGCCCAAGGACCTGAGCCATTCTCCACTGCACTCCCGGGCCACAGCAGAGAGCCCGACCAGAAGAGGAGCAACCGCGACAGAATCCGGCGCTCTCACCGGGACCAGAACCCCGGGTGCCGGCGCCACAAGGCAAAGGATTAGTCTATTGAGCCGCAGCGTTCCTTGCCTGTAAAGCATGATTGATAAATATCAGAGAACAAAGATGGCAACTATACCATAAATGCTCCCATCCATACAGAAAAAAAAGTCATGAAGATGAATTTGGCTGCCAAAGTTTCAGAAATCATTACCCACATTATGACAGCAGAAGTATTTAAGCCTCTTAAACAGTTGGAAAAAATGGCAATCATCTATATATAGACAACCCCTTTGCTGAAAGAATTGCAGTATGTTATGTTAGAAGGGTTATTGCTCATAATATCATCACTAGGTATGGCTTATAATAATGAAATTTGCTTTAAAGAATGTATTATTATTAATAAAGTTTTCTGAGTAGAAGAAAATTATACATTGAGGGAAGTGGATAGCAGAATACAGTGGAGCCAATGGAAGGTAACCAGGGCAAGTTAAAATGATTTTCTCTCTTCAAGGGCCATGCTACCCATGTGATGATGAGGACCACCCTTTTGTACTTTCCATGAAAGCTGAATTTGTGATCAAAGACCAAGATAATAGTCTTCCTCACAAGTAAAGGAGAAATAATGCATCGTGTCAGAGAGATACAAGAAGAACCTAAATGAGGCAAATACAGCACTGGCATTGCTCTCCCCATTTTAATACATGGTATGAGAGTGAACTAAGGATACTGTGATATCAATGGGAATGACCCACATGATGCAAGTAGCCAGCTGCAATTTAGCTTAAAATTATAACAGAGAATGAAAGGGCCAAACCACATCAAATCTAGCCCAGGAGGGGAAAAACACTCAACTCTTAGTGGAAGAAGCCTACACGAGCACCTTTTCAGGTAGGAAAAATCACAATAAAAATGAGATGTTAGGAGAGTTTGTGAGAAAGTAGAAAAAAGGAATGGCAGTAATATTCTTTCTATGATGAACAAATGGAAGGAAGAGGCAGCAATCAGGAAGAAACTTCCCTGTCATCCTCATATGATTCAAGGGTGATCATATCTGAATTGCCCACCCCCCACCCCCTGGGCATCTCAGAATCTGGAAGTGGAAAACTATCAGATAGAGCTCTTATCGAGAGCTCTCAGAAAAGAAAGATCCTGGTGAAGGTGAGAGGTGGGTGGCAATTACCTCAGAGAATAATGGGATCAAGAGTTAAAGAAATCTGAATTTGTGGTAACTTTAGCAACTTTTTCATCTGAATGAAAAGAAGCATTTCCAATGAAACTCTCTGAAAGACCCAAGTATTGCAACTGAAAAATTCGGTAGCCTTGAGAAGCATTTGCTTTATTAGTGTTATTAACGAGAAACAGATTTTTTTTTCCCTTTGGGTTTCTCAAATGTTGTGGCACATAATTTCTTTCTGACAAGTCTGTGTCCCAGGCAGGTTGATTGTAAAAAATTGAAACTGTTTTGAGCTATTCTGTCTTTGGTCATTAGACAATTTCAGATCTGCCCGCTTACTGAGACATGTAGCAGGAGGGTAGGCATTTAAGGAACTCGTAGGGCAGCGCAGGGCGAGTGGAAAGCAAGGGGTTGTTATTTGCATCATTCTGCTTGTGATGGCAGTGACAGAACTTCAGGCAATGACTTGGCAACACAATTTATTTCTAGTTAACCTTTGTACCACTGCTTCCATTTGATGCCGAAGTTCATTGAAAAAGCCTGGTGAAACCAATATTACAGTGATTAATTGGTATATATTAAACAATTACATGGATAATTAAAAATTGGTCAAAGCCCCAACTACCATAAAAAAGGGCAGAGGTTAGTTAAGCTATCTCCTTAGATATCTAGCTTAGAAGTCTGATTTAAGGGTGAAAACGGCTTAGTAACCCTTTCAAAATTTGATGCATGGACTCAGTCACCTCTAATAATACAAGATTTGGCATTACACATTAAGAAAGAACAATCATAAATAAGAAACCTTCAATATTGCTGCAGGACATGTTAAAAACTTTTGTAAATGCTAATGGGAAGATGATGAAGGGTTATAAACTATTTCTGGGATAATTCCACAAATCTATAATAAGATAAAGTTTATACTTTTATAATAATTTTCCTTTTAAGAATGTATTCAAAGTGAAAACATCAATGATTGATTAATCAATAATTGATTAATATAAGATTATAATTATAATAACATTATTTATGGTATTGACATAATAAGCTCTGAATTAGGCTCAACTTTAAGGCTTAACAATAGTAAAATGTTTAAGTACTTGACATTCAAACTGAATAAGTATCAAAAAATTCTTAACCATGAACTCTACAAAAAAACTTAAAAACAGAAAAGTATAATCTCAAACTAAAAGATAAGATATGATTGACTGAAATCACAAATTTTACTACAGATAGAGTTAGAGAAAAAAACATGAAGCATAGAGAAATCTGATAGTATATTAGAAAATTTTTATTCCTCTACTTTCTAAATGAGCATGCATTTTTTTTTTAATTTTTTGACAGGCAGAGTGGACAATGAGAGAGAGACAGAGAGAAAGGTCTTCCTTTTGCTGTTGGTTCACCCTCCAATGGCCGCCGCGGTAGGCGTGCTATGGCCGGCGCACCGCGCTGATCTGATGGCAGGAGCCAGGTGCTTATCCTGGTCTCCCATGGGGTGCAGGGCCCAAGGACTTGGGCCATCCTCTACTGCACTCCCTGGCCACAGCAGAGAGCTAGCCTGGAAGAGGGGCAACCGGGACAGGATCGGTGCCCTGACTGGGACTAGAACCCGGTGTGCCGGTGCCGCAAGGCGGAGGATTAGCCTAGTGAGCCGCGGCGCAGGCCATGAGCATGCATTATTAATGTAATAATAAACACTACCTTGCATTAATATGTCCTGTACTTGAACACTTAAAGATATTGGATAAATCTTCCTTATTAATGCTACATTTGTCCATACTGTATGTTAGACAGAAGCATACCGTTGGGTGTCCTTGATCACAATAGTTGTTATCATCAGAGCAAACTCAAACACATAGCCTGGAATTTTAGCAAGGTCTTATGATGACTAGAACAAATGGAATGGAAAAATTCGTTAATATTAGTAACAGTGACTTGATCAGCCCTCATCCTGTTTACTATTTTATTTTCTTTACTATTTTCTTTTTCTAATTAAAGCCATTGGTTGAACTCTTAACACAGAATTATTTTTAGATGCTTAAACCCAACTGAAAATTTATGCCTGTTAAAAATGAGAGTGAGAATAAAAGAGGAAGGAGATGTAGAGTTCTACACATGCTCCCTCAGACTTACCCATAAGGGTAAAGCTAAAAACTTGCCTTGGGAATCCAAATCCCATTAAGTTGGCAGATACCAATGCTACCTAACTAGTTAAAGTGATCAGTTTAAGTTCATAATTGATCATAAAGATAGGATTAAGTGTCAAAGGGATTACATAAATGAGACCAGTGTCTGCTAATAATAATTGATAGAATTAAAAAGGAGGGAATAATCCAACATGGGAAGCGGAATACACAACAGACTCACAGAATGACAAATGCCTGAAACGGCACTCTGGCCTTAGAATCAGTCCTTAAGGCATTGGGATCTGGCTAAAAGGCCCATGACAGTATCTCAGGCATGGAAAGCCAAGATTCTGTGGCAAAAAAATGACCAAAATTATAGATGTCTGTGTGTGAGATCTTGGTGGAAAGAAGGGGCCATCAAAGAAAGAGGTACCTTTCTCTGAAAGGAGGAGGAGAGAACTTTTACTTTGATGATGGCCCTGTCTAAATAAGGTCAGAGTTTGTGATCTCAAGAGGCTTCCTTAGCCTTGGTAGCTCATGACAAGAGCCTCGGGTGATTACTGACATCAGACATTACTTGCCACAGAATTTTTAAAAAAGATTTGCCTATTATTTATCTGAAAGGCAGAGTTACAGAGAGAAAGGAAGAGACAGAGATCTTTGATCTGCTAGTTCACCGTGGTTCACTCTCCAAATGGCCACAATGGCCACAGTTGGGCTTGTCCAAAGCCAGGAGCCAGGAGTTTCTTCTGGTTATCCCACATGGGTGCAGGAGCCCAAGCACTTTGGCCATATTCCGCTGATTTCCCAGGCCCATTAGCAGGGAGCTGGATTGGAAGGGGAGCTATCAGAACTCGGACAGGCACATGTGGGATGCAGGCGCTGCAAGCAGCCGCTTTACCTGCTAACCCACAGCACTGGCCTCACCACAGCATCTCTAATATGATGTTTTAGCAATGCGTAAGTGTTGGAGTGGTTCACTTTCAAGCTGACAATGAAAGGAAGAAGATAGGGAGAGATGGAAGGATGGGAAAGTAGGAATAGAAAGGAGGGAAGGAAATGGGGGTGTGATGCAGGGAGATATATAGAAAAAGGAAAGAAAAACAAACAAAAATAGCCACTGTAACTACTTCCTGGGGGAAAAATCATGAAGCCTTTCAGCATGGGCTTGGTAAGCACTCCAGATTTAATATTAATGTTTCTGGAGCAGCAAATTCAATAGATATCTCTTTGCATGGTTTCCGGTTCCTTGTTTTCAACAAAGATGAGAATATTCTCCAGGATCTGGACAAAATTGGGAAGAAGTCAGATACATTTTTTTCCATATTACAGCTAGATTATGTCTCCAATGCTTCTTATAAATAACTTCAGAAATATCAAGATTTCATTTTGTGATATCTGGAGTGTTTCATTCTAAAACTACTTGGCAAATTCTCATTCTGCTCAGCTATTGGACAACATATGCTGCACTGTGACCAGATCTTACCAGGAGATCCTGTTGCTGTCACTCAAAAGTGCATGAATAAAGCTAATGGGAAGTACAAAGCTCAGAATAATTGGACATTGACTGTATCCATCTGCCAGCCAACCAAAGCCCAGAAGGCTGGTATACAGCAGATGGCAAGTCTAGCTGTTTTTATGGGCAGTGGGCATTGGCCACTTTGTAATGAATCAGAAGACCTATTTGAATAGTTGTTTGGCATGCAAAATAAAGAGCATGATGACACAGTTTCATGCAAGCCCACAGTCTAACTGTGTGCTAAGAAATTTCACCTCATAGTTTCCCTGAAGCCCAAAATTTAATTCTATGCCAAGAAGTTTGATGAGGGTTACTGTCTATTATTTTGCTCATCTACAAAATGCACAGCTAGTCATCTTTAAGTGACTAAAATTACTATGAATAACATTTAGGATTATGTACATTAAGATATTCTTCCTATGAAGGATTTTTTTGATTTTTATATGAATTTTAACTATTGGATTATAAAAGTAATATTTTTAAAAGGAAAGCCAGATATTAATCATGCTTTGCTTTCCATTGTGTATTTATTCTTACAAAATAAAAAAAGGTCAGTCTAGGAATCGATGCCTCAAGCATATTTGGCAATCTATTGATTGTCTAGGGCCATTAGTCATGCCTCAAGCAAAGACAGGTGAGAAGAGTCTCATCATAAATCTAGAAGGAGATAAAAGATGATCAGAAACCTTAATATCTAGTTACCAGAGGTGAGCGCTGGCACCAACCAGAGGATGACCCATTTATAGACTGGTGCTCACCTGTTTGAAAGAAATCATCAATCTTGGTATTTCAGAAGCAGTCTATGGACTGGGCACAGCAACTAGAAACCCAGGAAACTGGTGAATACTTATAATGCATGGGGGAGGCAGGTAACATTCTGCAAGAAGTGGTTATGAGCAATAGTACTAGTCATTATAGGTTGGAAAAAAAAAAGCAGTAGGACATTAAAGCCATGACAAATAGTTGTGAGTCAGGCCACCTTCCCATTCATTGGTGATAAGGTGCCATGGGAGGCAGTACATCAAAGAATTAAAATGCTTCAAAAAACAACAAAGGACATCCAAATAAAGGGACCTTGAAGAAGCTAATATTGTTCATCAGGGAACCAGGAATGTTGGAGGAGTAATTTAAGAAATATTTGATCTTAATGTTGCATCTCTATCTGAGCCTTTACTTGCCACACAGCTTCCAAGAGAGATGGACAGCAGAGATTCAGGCAATGATGAAAACAGAGCACAGTAGGCAAAATAGATACAAACTGTTTGGAATGAAACTGGTCACAGCTTCTGGAGAACAGTATTTGCTGCTATCTGAGAATGCCTGGGATTCTGTTAAGTCCTGATCAGCTCTGATAATTGACCATAAAATTTACACAGATGACTAAAGTCCAGGGTCATGTTCATCCTGAAACACATTTTATATGTATGAGAGTCCTTAAAAACTATGTGGAAAAGTGAAACTAACATATAAGTTATTCTAGTTCAAATAATAGTTTGATATTCATGTGTAGTTTTTCATAATGGGTATTTTCCAAAAATGTTTTAAAGACCTCTATCAAATGTTATAAGAGCCAGGAAAACATGTGTACAGCTCAGCATAAACTTAGATCCACTTCTAGATATAAACAGTACAAAGATCTTAACGCTTATAGACACTCTAGGAATCTTAAGGCTTATTTATTTATTATATTAATCTTTACAAAGAAATTTCTTTTAGTGCTCTGATCTTCATTATTGGTTTGTGAAAGTAATGCATTAGTTGATCAAGAGGATAAATTTCATCACCATATGAGACAAAGAAAGTAGCTTTAATGAACAAATGTCTTGTCACAGATGGCTTTAGCTAAGAATATATGTTGAGTACCACATGGAAATAGACACAGATATTAAAATGGAATTAAAAGCAAACACATCATCTCCACTGAAATTATATATCAAAGTCTCAATTTCATGCCATTGATTGTCTTTTAGTAAGAGTGCACGAAAATAGAATCCTAAAGACATCCCAAATTAAACTAAGTTATGAACATTTACCCACTGTTGGGTGATGAGTGGTACAAGAATCATTTCTGCATTTCCAAGCTGCACATGTTAATTTTAACCATCCCCTTAAAGAGGAAGCCAAAGTGGTTATGCCACCCAATTCAAGTCAACCTAACTATAAAGTATAAGTAATTAACTGAGCTCCAGCATTGCTGGTCAAATCTACCATCAAGTTGTTTCAACTCTTCAGAAAGTCATTGTACCTGAAAGTACGATTTTTACGTAGTACAATTAGTGTATGATTAATGTGTGTTTCACACAGCACACTTGAAAGAGAGATAACAATAATGGCTCACACTTACCTGGCATTTACTACATTCATAACATTCTTCTATTCCCTAAAAGGCTTCTTGGAGAAAATGATACCTGAATTATTTCATAAAGATAGAAAAAATTCCAGCAGCAAAGGAAAACTTTGAAGATGTTCTAGGCAAGGAAAAAAAAAAAAACAAGAGCATGTATATGAAAAGTGGCAGGTAGAAAAAAAAATATATATATGGTTACTGGAGGATAATCAGGCATGACTATTGAATAAGCAGGAACAGAGATAAATCTGGGTAGGGACTTAAAGATAGAAATTTCGGATACTAGTTTAACTTAGAAGTATTTTGAGCACAGAAATGAGCATCAATGTCTCCAAAAAATTGCATTACAGAAAACCTTGCTTTGGGTTCCAAAAAAATAAAATAATGGGTCATGCTTTAGTAATATAAGTACATTTTTGAAAGGGTTCCATGAAAACAAGTCTAATATGGTAACAGAGATTTTTAAATTGGCTTTATTTCAGCACTACTTGCATATGACAGGTGGCAGAATATTGCTTCTAAGACAGGCTAGTGGACCAGTCAGTCTGTTTACTTATTTTTGCTGACTGTCCATTGTTGTGAATATTTGAGGAATGAACCAGAAAACAGCTAGCTCTAAGCTAGGCCAAAGCCAAGAAAAAGAAATTCAATCCTATTCTCCCACATAGTTGAAAGGAATCCAAGTATTTGAGCCATCATCTACTGCCTTTCTAAGATGTGCATTAGCACAAAGTTGTACCAACAACAAAGTCAACACTCAAACCTGGCACTCTGATATGGGGATGTGAGTATCCCACATGGCATCAGTTGTTGCACAAATCAACCACACCTAATGACATTTTTTGATTTATTGCTTGTTGGTTTTAAATCACTTACCAGACTCATAGAATGACAATAGCTCTAAATAGCACTATGACCTCAGAATCAGCCTTTAAAGCATTCTGGTCTGGCTGAAAAGCTCATGAGAGCATTTCAGGCATGGAAATCCAAGACACTGTGGCAAAAAATGTCCTACGTGAAGGATCTCTGTGAGTGAGACCCCCGTGGAAAGAACTGGCCGTCAAAGAAGGATATACTTTTCTCTGAAGGGAAGAGAGAACTTTCACTTTGTTTATGGCTTTGTCTAAATACTGATGAAGACTGTACATTCAAAAGGCTTCCATTCCTGTGGCAGCTCATTTCAAGAGCCTCATATGATCACTAACATCATATATAAGAGTTTTAATTGTTAAATTAACAACAGGAGTCACTGTGCATTTATTTCCCATGCAGGACCTCTGTCCTCAATGAGTTGTGTTATAAGAATGGTAAAAGTGGTTCTCAAACAGTTTCTTTGATGTGTGTGTTTGTGCAAATTGTTGAAATCTCTACTTAGTATAGAGTTGGTCTTCTGTATTTAATGTTAATTGGAAATTAATCTTAATGGACAGGGAAATTAATCCCACTGGATGGGGAATGAGAGAGAGAGAGGAGGAAGTGGAGTGGGAGTGGGGGCAGGAAGGTGGGTATGGTAGAAAGAATCACCATATTCCTAAATTTGTACTTATGAAATTTGTACTCATTAAATAAAAGGTTTCTTTGGGGGAAAGATCAAAACAAACAAAAACAAAAAGACAAAAAAACTAAAAATAAATCACTTGCCGGCAATTCAAACCTAGTAAGTAGTCTCAGTAACATTTACTGAATTTAATATTCTTTCTTTCTGTTTTGCCATCTTTAGCATGGTCATTCAACCTTACATATACAAGCTGGTTAGTGCACTGGAAGTCACACAACAACATCTGAACACAACCAAGGAACGAGGACAAAAGAAAAATGGTAAAGGGCAAAAGCCTTATAGGAATACTCTTCAAAAAGTTCTTGGAAATTAAATCAAAAGTTAAGTACATTTTGCTGCAAAAATTCTTAAATTCCAACTATAATTTATGCTTAATACAAATTTGTCATGAAATTTTTTAATAACCCTCATATTTGTAGTTTTGCCTCATATTTAGGATAGCAAGCATTCCTCAGACACTTGGGCTAACATCTCCTGGCCAGAAATGTGTCCCAGTCACTCACAGCCACAAAAGAGTGAAATGCTTACTTTCTAGTCTGTCACTAACATAGGGAATGAAGGAGCCTACAAAGAGAGAGACAAAAGGAGACTTCTGTATCTGCCAATCCTGTAGGTTCAATGGAATTACTACATTGGAACATAAGGCAGTGTTACCATTTAATATACTTCATCTACTCTTGACTATCCTCTGCTAACACTGGTCAAATAATTTATATTTGGAATCACTAAGAGAAGCAGATGGCTCCTGTCAGGTTAAAGGCTACTTTGATTGGGATAGAGATAATAGTTCCATGTGGCCAGAGACTAGAATGAGACAAAATTCGTGTCAAGGGGATTATGGCCAGGAAAAAGGCACAAACAACAATCATCACAAAAATAGCTATGTCTAAGTGGGCCTTTTACCTACACAACACTGATTCTTGCCATGTTCCTTGCACATATTTTGTCCAGAAACCCAGAGTCGTGCTCAGATAAGGTGAGTAACCCTAGGTAAATCATTTTTCATCTTAGCTAATCACAGAAACCCAAGCCCCTTTGCCAATTAGAATAATGGCAGTCATAAGATTACCAGTTCTATCCAGGGAAATATTTACTGGGAACTTATACAATAGGGTTTACTCTGTGATAAGAAGAAAAAATAAGAGAACTTTTTTTTTCTTGCCTCAGAGTTGCTACTGCCATCTGTGAGAATAAAGAGAGTTATCACCCACACAAATGGTAAAGTAGGAAGATCGAAAACACATGTCTCCCTGCTGATTGCACTAACTTTTTGAAACAGCCTTATAATCACCATCTCTTGGATTTTTTATTATTTGATGTAATAATTGCTTAAGACACCATTAATTGGGGAGTTTGTCATTGCAGCCTTAAGCATTTTAACTGGTAAAATATGACTACAACAGTCAAATCGAGATTCTAACAATTAGTGGAGAAATGAAGGGACTAATTATGAGCACAAATTATGGTGCAGGACTTAAGTTTCTGAATGAAGTTTCAAGGGGAGAAAAGTAAATAAAAATTAGAAGAGTTCATCATAATCTAAATATGTGTTTTGAATACACTTGTTCATACAGAATCAAGTTTAGGAAAGCAAAATAAAATATTGCCTCTCCTTTGCCAACATAGAATGTGATGCTTCTTTGACTCATTTATTCTTCGTACAAAAGTCACTGTGCTATTACTCACTGAGTCTCAAAATGACTTATAAGACAGACCAAGAAAGGGCTGTGTTGGGGGTAGACACTAATTAGGGCTTGAGCAAGCACCCCCGCAGGTTAGCCAAGACACATCTGGCAGAAAAGCAATGGGGTATGTCAGTGATTGACATGAGAAAATACTGACATTAAAGGATTTTCTGTAGTAGTAACATTTTCCCTTGTCATCACTCTACTTGCCTTTATAAAATAAAAACTTATTAAGCTGAGTAGAATTCATTCCAGAACATATCATGAGGTTATTTTGTTGTGAAATGTATTTTCAGGAACATTACAGGAAAAAAGTGAAATACAGCTGATGATAGATTTTTCAAAATATTTATTTACAATTATGGTCATCTTGGGCTGGAACAGGGCTGTGATTGCTGGGACGAATCAGCATAAGCTGCTCCTTTCCCACACTTGATATTTTTATTCAGTAAAAATGTGTTCAAAATAAATCTCAAGAGCAGCCTTGAAGAAAAGAAGTGGGGAAAGTTTAAAACATCAGTCTGGAGACTGGAAGGGACAGTCCCCCCACTATGCTTTGATGGGGAGAGGGTATGGTTCATTTGCTGGTTAAATGTCTGACTTTGTTAGGACTGTTAATGTTTACAAAGAACTTTAACAGAAAATCTTGCTCAAAGTTTTGGAGCGATTATTAGTATCTATCTCTTGGCATTCAGTATGAACCTCTCCCACAACACTCTTTCTTCATTCTTCTCTTCAGTTCTCTGAGACCCAAGAGATGAACTCTAAAAGACTGTCGTTTGCACTCCATTACTATCTGGTTTCCATTTGGGTTCAGCTAAAAGGAGGAATGGCCAGGAAGTCTGAACACAGACGTTTTCTTTAGCTCCCTCACTGTGGGTACTTCAGTGCTCACTTTAGTTGTATTCTTCTACAGTCTCAGTGCCAGATGAGAATCCTCTCCTCTAAAGTTCCCATTCACAGCAGGCTCCAGCCACACTTCTCCCCTGGAATCTTCAAGCTTCGGGTGCGGTACCTTCCACAGCACATAGGTCATGAATGTGTCACTCTGTGTTTGATTTCCTAAACAGTGACCGCACTTCTCAAAGCAATCCAAGTGTGATTTCTTTTTTCTGTTGAGACCTCTCTTGATATATTTCATACTTATGAGATTTAGCATTGTTAAGGCACTTTTCCAAATACACAGCTAGTAAATGACAGTTACCTACCTCATCTCTAAGATCATGGATTTTGTCTTTGTACCCTATTATTTTATATGTATATGCATTCCTAATAATAGCTTTCTTCTATGTCAATCACCAGAGAAATTCAAGAAATCTTTCTAATCCATTATAACTTGCATAAGTTTTTGATCAGTGTTCACTTTAGAAATGTATCTGGCCAGCGCCGAAGCTCAATAGGCTAAATCGTCCGCCTGCAGCGCCAGCACACAGGGTTCTAGTCCTGGTCAGACTGCTGGATTCTATCCCGGTTGCTCCTCTTCCAGGCCAGCTCTCTGCTGTGGCCCAGGAGTGCAGTGGAGGATGGCCCAAGTGCTTGGGCCCTGCACTCACATGGGAGACCAGGCTCCTGGCTTCGGATCAGCACGGTGGGCCAGCCACAGCGTGCTGGGCACAGCAGCCACTGAGGGGTGAACCAACGGAAAAAAAAGAAGACCTTTCTCTGTGCCTCTCTCTCTCTCACTGTCCACTCTGCCTGGCAAAAAAAAAAAAAAAAAAAAAAAAGATAAAAAAGAAATGTATCTATCTGAGCTGTAAGTTCATGGAAGCACCGTTTCCATCACTTATATTAAAGTTATCCTTCCAAGTAAATATATAACCCCATAAGGTTGAAAAGCTTTGGGAAGGAATCATTTATTAGAAAGTATGCAGTTCAGCACAGTATGACTATTTTTCAAGATTTATTTATTTGCTTTAGAGGTAGAGATACATACAGAGAGAGGGAGAGACATAGAGAGAGCGAGATCTACCTCTCACTGGCTTACTCCGCCAAATGATCACAATGGCTAGAGCTGGGCAGATATGAAGCCAGGAGCCAGGAGTTTCTTCTGGGTCTCCCACATGGGTCCATGGACCCTAGAACTTGGGTTATCTTCTACTGCTTTCACAGGCCATTAGCAGAGAGATGGATTGGAAGAGAAGAAGCTGGGACACGAAGCGGTGCCCATATAGGATGTTAGCACCAAAGGCAGAGGCTTAGCCTACTATGCCACAGCGAGGGCACCATATGACTTTTTTAAATTGCTTTCAGAAAACTATGATTGAGAAAAATAAAAGGACAAAATATCCCAAAAAGTTGTCATTAAATTCTTCATTCATATTAGTAAAACTTTAATGGTAAACAATAGTTAGGGGAACATTTAACTGACTTGAGACATGAAAATAACTAAAGGGAAGTCACACCAAGAACACATTTTCTCTGTTTCAGTTTTGCCCTTTGTTGCTTTCTGTGGTCGATTTGGAATACCTAAACTCATTTAGAGAAATAACTATGAAAAAATTACAGTAACAAACTTATCATCGTACTTTGGTCTTCTTGAAATCATTGTGATACTACCGATGAGATCCTGTGTCTTAATTATACGATGACTTTCCCATACGTGACTATATGTGTTTATTTCAAGTACAAAATAATTTTTAAAGTCATGTGTGATCCAAATTATTTGATTCTGTGAATGTTTTTATTAGGTTAGCATTACTTGATTATGTAAGCATTTTTTCTTGTAGACTGTAATAGTTTCAAAGAAGCAGATGCCAGGTCTTAATGATTCCTGTAATTTGAGGACTATTGCTAAGATAAAATAGACACAAACTAAATGTTTAATGAGTTGTAATTATTTTATAACAAACATACTATGATTATCCTTTGACCTTTTTTAATTCAAAATGTTATCCAATGATATAATCCCATTTTGTGAAATTAGACTTTATATTATTTGTCCTAATATTTCACAAAGATGACATATCAATCATCATTCCACAACATACACATCCTTTTTTTTAAAATTTTTAATTAAATTTTTATTTAATGAATATAAATTTCCAAAGTACAGCTTATGGGTTACAATGGCTTCCCCCTCCCAAAACTTCCCTCCCACCCACAACCCTCCCCTTTCCCACTCCCTCTCCCCTTCCAATCACATCATGATTCATTTTCAATTCTCTTTATATACAGAAGATCAGTTTAGTATATATTAGGTAACGATTTCAACAGTTTGCCCCCATATAGTAACACCAAGTGAAAAAAAAAATACTGTTGGAGTACTAGTTATAGCATTAAATAAGAGTGTACAATACATTAAAGACAGAGATCCTACATAATATTTTTTTTAAAAAATTAATTAATTTTTTATGCCATTTCCAATTTAACACCAGGTTTTCCTTTTTTCATTTCCAATTATCTTTATATACAGAAGATCGATTCAGTATATAATTAGTAAAGATCTCATCAGTTTGTACCCACGCAGAAACACAAAGTGTAAAAATACTGTTTCAGTACTAGTTATAGCATCACTGCACATTAGACAACACATTAGGGACAGATCCCACATGGGATGTAAGTACACAGTGACTTTTGTTGCTGACTTAACAATTTGACACTCCTGTTCATGGCGTCAGTAATCTCCCTAGGCTCTAGACATGAGTTGCCAAGGCTATGGAAGCCTTTTGAGTTCACCAGCTCCGATCTTATTTAGACAAGGTCATAGTCAAAGTGGAAGTTCTCTCCTCCCTTCAGAGAAAGGTACCTCCTTCTTTGATGGCCCTGTTCTTTCCACTGGGATCTCACTCCCAGAGATCTTTCATTTAGGTCTTCTTCTTTTTTTCTTTTCCATGGTATCTTGGCTTTCCATGCCTACAATACTCTCATGGGCTCTTCAGCCAGATCCAAATGCCTTAAGGGCTGATTCTGAGGCCAGAGTGTTGTTTAGGACATCTGCCAGTCTATGAGTCTGCTGTGTATCCCACTTCCCATGTTGGATCTTTCTCTCCCTTTTTGATTCTATCAGTTAGTATTAGCAGACACTTGTCTTGTTTGTGTGATCCCTTTGACTCTTAGACCTATCAGAGCCATTGAATGTGAACTGAAATTGATCACTTGGACTAGTGAGATGGCATTGGTACATGCCACCTTGATGGGATTGTATTGGAATCCCCTGGCACATTTCTAACTCCACCATTTGGGGCAAGTCTGATTGTGCATGTCCCAAATTGTACATCTCCTCCCTCTCTTTTTCCACTCTTAAATTTAACAGGGATCACTTTTCAGTTAAAATTTAAACACCTAAGAGTAATTGTGTGTTAATTACAGAGTTCAACCACTAGTACTAGAACAACAACAACAACAACAACAAATACTAAAAAGGATAAAGTATTACATTGTACATCTAGAGTCAGGACAAGAGCTGATCAGGTCTTTGTTTCTTATAGTGTCCATTTCACTTAACAGGTTTCCCCTTTGGTGCTCAGTTGTCACCGATCAGGGAAAACAAATGATATATGTCCCTTTGGGACTGGCTTAATTCACTCAGCATGATGTTTTCCAGATTCCTCCATCTTGTTGCAAATGACCAGGTTTCATTGTTTCTTACTGCTGTATAGTATTCTATGGAGTACATGTCCCATAATTTCTTTATCCAGACTACTGTTGATGGGCATTTAGGTTGATTCCAGGTCTTAGCTATTGTGAATTGAGCTGCAATAAACATTAATGTGCAGATGGCCTTTTTATTAGCCAAATTAATTTCCTTTGGGTAAATTCCAAGGAGTGGGATGGCTGGGTTGTATGGTAGGGTTATGTTCAGGTTTCTGAGGAATCTCCAGACAGACTTCCATAGTGGCTTAACCAGTTTGCATTCCCACCAACAGTGGGTTAGTGTCCCTTTTTCCCCACATCCTCTCCAGCATCTGTTGTTGGTAGATTTCTGAATGTGAGGCATTCTCACCGGGGTGAGGTGAAACCTCATTGTGGTTTTAATTTGCATTTCTCTGATTGCTAGTGATCTTGAACATTTTTTCATGTGTCTGTTGGCCATTTGGATTTCTTATTACGAAAAATGTCTATTGAGGTCCTTGGCCCATCTCTTAAGTGGGTTGTTTGTTTTGTTGTTGTGGATTTTCTTGATTTCTTTGTAGATTCTGGTTATCAACCCTTTATCTGTTGCGTAGTTTGCAAATATTTTTTCCCATTCTGTCCGTTGCCTCTTCACTTTCCTGACTATTTCTTTTGAAGTACAGAAACTTCTCAATTTGATGCAATCCCAAATGTTAATTTTGGTTTTGACTGCCTGTGCTCCTGGGGTCTTTTCCAAGAAGTCGTTGCCTGTGCCTATATCTTGCAGGGTTTCTCCAATGCTCTCTAATAATTTGATGGTTTCGGGTCGTAGATTTAAGTCTTTAATCCATGTTGAGTGAATTTTTGTGTAAGGTGAAAGGTATGGGTCTTGCTTCAAGCTTCTGCATGTGGAAATCCAATTTTCCCAGCACCATTTATTGAATAGACTGTCCTTATTCCAGGGATTAGATTTGGATCTTTGATCAAATATAAGTTGGCTGTAGATGTTTGGATTGATTTCTGGTGTTTCTATTCTGTTCCATTGGTCTATCCATCTGTTTCTCTACCAGTACCATGCTGTTTTGATAACAACTGCCCTGTAGTATGTCCTGATATCTGGTATTGTGATGCCACCGGCTTTGTTTTTGTTGTACAAGATTGCTTTGGCTATTCGAGGTCTTCTGTGTCTCCATATGAATTTCAGCATCATTTTTTCCAGATCTGAGAAGAAGGTCTTTGGTATCTTGATTGGTATTGCATTGAATGTATAAATTGCTTTTGGGAGAATGGACATTTTGATGATATTGATTCTTCCAATCCATGAGCATGGAAGATTTCTCCATTTTTTGGTATCCTCTTCTATTTCTTTCTTTAAGGTTTTGTAGTTTTCATTGTAGAGATCTTTAACATCTTTGGTTAAGTTTATTCCAAGGTATTTGATTGTTTTTGTAGCTATTGTGAATGGGATTGATCTTAGAAGTTCTTCCTCAGCCATGACATTGCTTGTGTTTACAAAGGCTGTTGATTTTTGTGCATTGATTTTATATCCTGCTACTTTGCCAAACTCTTTGATGAGTTCCAGTAGTCTCTTAGTAGAGTTCTTTGGGTCCCCTAAGTAAAGAATCATATCATCTGCAAAGAGGGATAGTTTGAGTTCTTCCTTCCTGATTTGTATCCCTTTAATTTCTTTTTCTTGCCTAATAGCTCTGGCCAAAACTTCCAGAACTATATTGAATAGCAGTGGTGAGAGTGGGCATCCCTGTCTGGTACCAGATCTCAGCAGAAATGCTTCCAACTTTTCCCCATTCAATAGGATGTTGGCCGTGGGTTTTTCATTTATTGCTTTGATTGTATTGAGGAATGTTCCTTCCATACCCAGTTTGCTTAGGGTTTTCATCATTAAAGGGTGTTGTATTTTATCAAATGCTTTCTCTGCGTCTATTGAGAGAATCATATGGTTTTTCTTCTGCAGTCTGTTAATGTAGTGTATTACGTTGATTGTTTTGCGAATGTTGAACCATCCCTGCATACCAGGGATAAATCCCACTTGGTCTGGGTGGATGATCTTTCTGATGTGTTGTTGCATTCTATTGGCCAGAATTTTATTAAGTATTTTTGCATCTATGTTCATCAGGGGTATTGGTCTGTAATTCTCTTTCAATGCTGCATCTTTTTCCGGCTTTGGAATTAAGGTGATGGTGGCTTCATAGAAAGAATTTGGGAGGATTCCCTCTTTTTCGATTGCTCTGAATAGTTTGAGAAGAATTGGAGTTAGTTCTTCTCTAAATGTCTGGTAGAACTCAGCAGTGAATCCATCTGGCCCTGGGCTTTTCTTTGTTGGGAGGGCCTTTATTACCGTTTCAATTTCTGTGTCAGTTATTGGTCTGTTTAGGTTTTCTATGTCTTCTTGGCTCAATTTAGGTACGTTGTATGAGTCCAAGAATCTGTCCATTTCTGATAGATTTCCCTGTTTGCTGGCATACAAGTCCTTGTAGTAATTTCTGATGATTCTTTTTATTTCTGTTGTGTCTGTTGTTACGTTTCCCTTTTCATCTCTGATCTATTGATTTGCGTCTTTTCTCTTCTTTTTTTAGTGAGTTGGGCCAATGGGGTGTCAATTTTGTTTATTTTTTCAAAAAACCAGCTCCTTGTTTGGCTGATTTTTTGCAATGTTTTTTTGGATTCAATCCTGTTGATTTCTTCTTTGATTTTAATTATTTCTCTTCTCCTACTGGGTTTGGGTTTGGTTTGCTGCAGATTTTCTAGATCCTTGAGATGACTTGAAAGCTCATTTATTTGGTGCCTCTCCAATTTCTTGATGTAGGCACCTATTGATATAAACTTTCCTCTTAACACTGCTTTTGTTGTATCCCATAGGTTTTGGTATGTTGTGCTGTTATCCTCATTTACTTCCAGAAAATTTTTGATTTCTCTTTTAATTTCTTCTATGACCCATTTTTCATTCAGGAGCATGTGGTTCAATCTCCATGTGTTTGCACGTGCTCTAGGGATTCCCGAGTTGCCAATTTCCAATTTCATTCCTTTATGGTCTCAGAAGCTGCATGGTATGATTCTAATTCTTTTGAATTTGCTGAGACTTGCTTTATGGCCTAGTATGTGGTAAATCCTAGAGAAGGTTCCATGTACTGCTGAGAAGAATGTAAAGTCTTTAGATGTAGGATGAAATGTTCTGTAGATATTTGTTAGATCCATTTGGGCTATAGTGTCATTTAAATCTACTGTCTCCTTGTTGATCTTCTGTCCTGTTGATCTGTCTATCTCTGAGAATGGAGTATTGAAGTCCCCCAGTACTATTGTATTGGGGTCTAAGTCTCCCTTTAAGTCCCTTAACAAGTCTTTTAAATAAGCTGGTGCCCTGTAATTAGGTGCATATACATTGATAATCGTTATATCTTCCTGTTGAATGGATCCCTTAATCATAAAATAGTGCCCCTCTTTGTCTCTCCTGACAGTTTTTGTGGTAAAGTTTATGTTGTCCGATATTAAGATGGCTACGCCCGCTCTTTTTTCATTTCTGTTGGCATGGTATATCTTTTTCCAGCCTTTCACTTTCAGCCTGTATGGATCATTGTTGGAAAGATGAGTTTCTTGTAAGCAGCAAAAAGATGGGTTTTGTTCCTTAACCCAATCAGCCAATCGGTGTCTTTTAACTGGACAGTTCAAGCCATTAACATTCAATGTGACTATTGAGAAGGAGTAACTTTGCCCTGCCATTAGCCAAAGATACTTTCTAATATATGGTTTGAGATTCCTGTGATCTTTTGCTGTGAGGTTTCCTACCTTTACCTTCTTTCATATTGGTGACCGTGTTTCTGTGTTTCTGTATATAACACATCTTTAAGCATCTTTTGCAGGGCTGGATGAGTGGCGACAAATTCTTTCAATGTCTGTTTGCTGTGAAAGCTCTTTATTTCACCTTCATTCACAAATGAGAGCTTTGCAGGATATAATATTCTGGGCTGGCAGTTTTTCTCTCTTAGTACCTGGGCTATATCTCGCCATTCTCTCCTAGCTTGTAGGGTTTCTGAAGAGAAGTCAGCTGTGAGTCTAATTGGAGATCCTCTGAGAGTAATCTGGCGTTTCTCTCTTGCACATTTTAGGATCTTTTCTTTGTGTTTCACTGTGGTGAGTTTGATTACGACGTGTCGTGGTGAGGATCTCTTTTGGTCATGTTTATTAGGGGTTCTATGAGCTTCCTGTACTAGGATGTCTCTGTCCTTCCCCAAACCTGGGAAATTTTCTGCTAGTATCTCACTAAAAAGGTCTTCTAATCCTTTCTGCCTCTCCATGCCTTCAGGTACTCCTAGAACCCAAATGTTGGGTTTTTTTAATAGTATCCTGTAGATTCCTGACAGTATTTTTTATTTTTTAGATTTCTGATTTCTTCTTCTTTTCTTTGATTTGATTGTTTCCTTTCCTGTTCTCTGTCTTCTAATTCCGATATTCTCTCTTCTGTTTCACTGACTCTGTTTTTAAGGCTCTCTAATGTGTCTGACATTTGATCTATTGAGTTCTTCATTTCATTATGGTTTCTTGTCACTATCACAGTTTCATGTTCTACTAGTTGTTTCATTTCATTTTGATTCCTCCTTAATATTTCATTTTCACGAGAGAGATTTTCTATCTTGTCCATTAAGGATTTCTGTAGTTCAAGAATTTGTTTTTGAGAACTTCTTAATGTTCTTATCAGTTTTTTGAGATCCGCTTCTTGCATTTCCTCAATCTCTTCATTTTCATCATCTTGTTGGGGTGTCTTGTTCATTTGGGGGCATCATAGTGTCTTCCTTGCTCTTGTTACCTCGGCTTCTACGTTTGTTGTTTGGCATGTTGGAGATAATTTATGTTTTTGGGTTTTTGTTTTTTTTTTTTTTTTTGCTGTGGTGATTTTTTCTCGTTATACTATTCCTGTAAGTGGGCTGTCTTCTTTGATGGATCCTTAGAGGCTGTGATGGGTGTGGCCAGAGAGCTCTGCTTGATTCTTCACGTTTAAGGCTGTGCAAAAAGTGACTCTCCTTGCTGGATCTCTCTCTCTCTCTCTCTCTCTCTTTTTTTTTTTGACTCAGTTGGGAAGTAATTCCGAATGGCTGAGTGGAATTGAGGGTAGTTGAAATCTGGCCTCTGTGAGTATTCGTTTGAACTACCCCTGGGACCACACACAGAGTTTATGCAGCCCTCAATGTATTCTCAAGTTTCACCTTAGACCCAAAGTTACTGTGTTTCTATACTCATTGCCGCTTTACATATGTAAAATGGTGCCTGCTCTTTGTTTTGCTCAAGTGAAGGGAGGGGCCTCTGCCTTTCCCCACTAATGTCTCGGGTTTCTGAGGCTTTTGTCTTACCTCCCATTCATTCCCGTGCTGGGGAGATTCTGCGGCTCGGGTCCCGTGGTTGGATTTCCATGCAGTGGGCTCCCTGTAGGTCCTCTGTGTCACATCCACTAGATCCGGAAGCGTTTCCTCTGCAGTTTTTTTCTTGAATCTTTTCCTGAGGCTACAGTAATTCCACTTTTATGAAACTTTATTTTCCAGACTATTGGCGCACGTCCTCACTATCCGCCATCTTGGCTCCGCCCCAACATACACATTTCTACCATAGAAACCCTCAGACTCCTTTTCTTAAAATATACAGAAGCAATGTAAGTGGGTGCCATAGTTCCTATTAGAGTGTGTATTTCCCAAAGCATGCTGGATAGCAAATAAATTTGAATTTCTTCAAAAGAAAATATTGTTCACTCTGAACACCACAACCTTTCCTTCAATTGCTCAATCACTACTTTGATATAAAGTTCAAACACCTCTTCTTGAAGCTAAAATTGTGACATAGCAGGTAAAAATATACCTGCAAAGCCAGCATCACATATGGGTATCAGTTTATGTCCCAGCTGCTCCATTTCCAATCCAACTCCTTGCTAATGGCTTGGGGAAAGCAGCAGCAGATGTCCCAAGTGTTTGGGATCCTGCCACCCTCATGGGAGACCTGTAAGAAGCTCCTGGCTCCTGGCTTCGGCCTGGCCTGCCTCGCCTCAGCCATTGCAGCCATCTGCAGAGTGAACCAGCAGATGGAAGATCCCCCTCTCTGGTTCTCTACCTCTTTGTAACTCTTACTTTCAAGTAAATAAATAAATCTGTTTTAAAATCCTTTGCTAATATTTCTCTTTCTCAACTCATGTATCTTTTTTCTACTCATTTTATTGAATTTTGTGATAAATTATACACAAACATGTAAAAATCAATTTTAAAAAGTTCAAATAATAGCGGCCGGCGCCATGGCTCACTTGGTTAATCCTCTGCCTGCGGCGCCAGCATCCCATATGGGCACCGGGTCCTAGTCCAGGCCAGTTGCTCCTCTTCCAGTCCAGCTCTCTGCTGTGGCCCAGAAGGGCAGTGGAGAATGGCCCAAGTGCTTGGGCCCCTGCACCAGCATTGGAAACCGGGAAGAAGCACTTGGCTCCTGGCTTCGGATCAGCACAGCGCTGGCCATTGCGGCCATTTGGGGAGCGAACCAATGGAAGGAAGCCTTTCTCTCTCTCCTCTGTCTCTCACTATCTATAATTCTACTTCTCAAACAATTTTTTTTTTAAAAAGTTCAAATAATAAGCAAACAGAATGAAAATTGTTAAGTCCTTCTTCATTCCATTCTTCTCTCAATAATAACTGTTACCATTTTATTTTTTGGTCAATCTATGTTTTTTGTCCTGCATTTATAAATGAACTTGTATAGGTGCATATCTGCACCTATATTATTTGGAAATGTTTCTATTTACATGGTTGTATTTAGATAACTCAGATCATGTTGGTGTTATGTTCCTCGTCCCTTATGTCTCCAAGCGATTTCCTTGTCTATACAATGTGTTATTTTACATAAGAGGAACTTAAGACCCAGAAAGGTGGAATGACTTGCCTAAAGTCACACAGCTAATAGCTCCAATCTTTATGATAGCTCTTTCTTGTTTTTTAATGAGTATGAAATGAATTTTATTTCTGACAACAATTAACCTACACAACATCAGGGACCTGCCATAATAAAGATTTGCTTCTCACTCATAAGTCCATCACAGGTGACATTGCTGCCCCCATGTCACCTGCCCCATGTCAATTCAAGGATTCAGAAGCAGCCCCTACCAGACTCACAGCAAAGCAGAAAAGGTGATGTCAAATTATTACCTGGTCCACACAACTTCTGCATTAGCATTTCATTGCTCAAAGGAGGTTTCAGGACCAAAACTGACCTCAAGGGTTAGGAGCATAATTATCAGCAAGAAGAACCCTATTATTTGGCTAATTGTATGCATCCTCCTTCCTTTCTTCCATTCTTTGACTTGATTAAGAATTTAATTCTTATTCCATGTTTTTTCCTCTCTGACTTTGCTATAAAAGAGAATGAAATCCTGTCTATTGCAACAAAATGGATATAACTGGAAATCATTATGAAGTAAGCCAATCCCAAAAAGTCAAATATCTTGTTTTTTACAATAAAATGGATGCAACTGGACACCATTATGAAATAATCCAGCCCCCCAAAAGACAAATATCATGTGTTCTCTGATATGTGGTAATTTATTTAGAATACAAAAATACTACAAGAATGAAACTGACATCTTATGATTTAATTATTGTTTGTAGCTCTTGTCTGTACTTCTGTGAAACAGTGATCTTTCTACTCTTTACTTGTTGAACATTATGTTCTCCTTTGAAATAAAGAATAAAAATAAACTTTTCTAAAAAGATGAAATCTTAGTTCGTTTAAAAAAGAAAAAAATATGCTGTTCTACCATATTCTTTCTTTGTTTTGAGGATGAGAAATATTTTTTTGATCTAAATATTATTTCCTGTATTTAGTCTTTATTTTCCCTCTGGATATATCCAAGATTTTCTTCTTGTCTTTTATGACCTTCAGTTTAAATATGATGAGGCATATGTTTGAACACAAATCCTCACAGGATCAATTTATATTTATTTAGTATCAAAGACATTTTTCTCCTAGCATCTATAACCTCTGAATAGAGTACCTAGTCCTTATTGATTTATTTTCAAAAATTCCACCATTCTTGGTCTGGTTTGATATAGTTCTCCTATTAGAACTCCAAAATGGAGCAGTACCTAGGTTTTAACTTTTGAGCCCCATTGCCATAGGCAGCCATATAAATGAAGCTTGTGGAACTAACCATGGATATGTGGATTTCCTGAGAGTACTATAGCACTTGAAGCTTCCTCTCATTGGCCTGTATGGATTTATCATCTTCAGAATTTTTCACTTTTTGAGGATGTCCTTTACATTTTTTCTTGAACAGCAAAAGATGATTTCCAGGGAAGTGGTCAGGGAAGATAATGTGCCAAAGCACTGGGAATAGAAATTTTCTGTAAGGAAAAATCATAAGCTTGACATAAGAGTTTAGTTGAACTCTGGCCTCAGAATCAGCCCTCAAGGCATTCGGATCTGGCTGAAGAGCCCATGAGAGTATTGGTAGGCATGGAAAGCCAAGATACCATGGAAAAGAAAAAAAAAAAAAAGAAGAAGACCTAAATGAAAGATCTCTGTGAGTGAGATCCCAGTGGAAAGAACGGGGCCATCAAAGAAGGAGGTACCTTTCTCTGAAGGGAGGAGAGAATTTCCACTTTGACTATGACCCTATTAGAATAAGATCAAAGTCAGCGAACTCTAAAGCCTTCTATAGCCCTGGCAACTCATTACTAGAGCCTAGGGAAATTACTGACGCCATGAACAGGAGTGTCAAATTGTTAAGTCAGCAACAGGAGTCACTGTGTACTTACATCCCATGTGAAATCTGTCCTTAATGTGTTGTCTAATGTGAAGTGATGCTATAACTAGTACTGAAACAGTATTTTTACACTTTGTGTTTCTGCGTGGGTACAAACTGATGAGATCTTTACTAATTATATACTGAATCAATCTTCTGTATATAAAGAAAATTGGAAATGAAAAAAAAAAAAAACCTGGTGTTAAATTGGAAATGGCATAGAAAATTAATTAATTAATTAAAAAAAATATTATGTAGGATCTCTGTCTTTAATCTGCTGTACACTCTTATTTAATGCTATAACTAGTACTCCAACAGTATTTTTTTCACTTGGTGTTACTATATGGGGGCAAACTGTTGAAATCGTTACCTAATATATACTAAACTGATCTTTTGTATATAAAGAGAATTGAAAATGAATCATGATGTGATTGGAAGGGGAGAGGGAGCGGGAAAGGGGAGGGTTGTGGGTGGGAGGGAAGTTTTGGGAGGGGGAAGCCATTGTAACCCATAAGCTGTACTTTGGAAATTTATATTCATTAAATAAAAGTTTAATAAAAAAAAGAGTTTAGTTGAACAAAATTTACATGATAGTGTAAATGGAACACCACTTACTAAAAATATATGTGTACATGAAATAATAAATCCTATATAGTATATTTTTCTACTGTTGAATTCTTTAGTAAGTAAAGTTATGATTTATCCATTCTTTATTAAGTAAAGGTATGATTTATCTCTAACTTTGACATTTTGAAATAATTAATGCAATGACAAGCTCTATGAGCACTGAGAGTGTGTGAACAAAGGAACTAAGAATTCTCTATAATTGCAAGTAATATTTAATATCTGAACTTTTATTGACTGTTTTAAATAATCAAATATGTTCAAATAAATTTGAATATAAATCATTTATTATGCAAAATTTCCACTATCTTATGTCTAAAACTAAAGAATCAAATAGATTCATTATTACAGCATCTCTTGTCAGGTGAACATACTACCCAAATTTAATTCCTCAGAACTCAAGAACTGAATAAATTCTGAGAACAATACATATTTATGTTAAAGAATCCATTATATAAGCCAGTAATTCATATGGCTTGCATGAGTCTATGGACTTCATAGATGTAAAAAGATCAGAGAAAGATGGAGAACCAGGTAACAACAACAGCAAGTAAATGATAACACATTCCCTGAACTATAAGAAAAAAAGAAAAAAGCATTCTATGAGGTAAAATGTAATTCTCAAAAGCCATTCCTCATTTATTTAAAAATTAAGTATGTTTCTCTTATAGCATTCTAATGTCTCTTCTGTATAAATCAAATATAACCAAAAGCATCTACTAGTTTGTTTGATAAATGCTTTAACAGTTAAATGTGTAATCATAGTTTGAATAAATTACTGGACAACAAAAAATGAATAGAATTACACATAGCAATTTGTGAAGCTATAATTCCCTCCTGCAACCTCTTTCTTCTCTTTTGCCCCCATTAATAACTTCTGCCAAATGCAAGCAAATTTCTAAATTTCCTTGTTATGCAAGGAAAGATTCAGATACATTTATACTTTGACAAAAACTCATTCACTTCCATGTTAGCTCTGCTTTTTCTATTTGTATGGTAAGCTTTTAATTATAATTCGGAAATGCAAAGTTGTCTTCTGTTTAGCAATATCTAGCTACAACCTGCCAAGTAGCAATTGTTTCCAGATGAATGAGGAACTTTCTGGAAAGAACCATTTGATTTTCTGTTCTCATCTCCAATTTCAAAAATTGGCATTTGATTATTTAGAGAATATTAGACCTTGAATGTGACCTTCTAAAGACAATTTAAATCTGCTGGACAAGGAAGGGACTATGTCACAAACATGTCTCAATCACTTCACCTGTCCACAATTAAAATTCCACCAGTATTAATGATAATTTCAAAGGTATCTATTGTAATTCTTCCAAAACTGTTCTGTTTCTCACCACAGTTGAGGCTGTAATAGTGGAATTTCCAATGTTTTTATAAATATTAAGGAATATAATTTTCAGGTCTGGGCTGTTGACTCTTTATCTAAACTAATTATCACATTTTGAATTTAGTTTCTGTGTTCTGTGCTATGTTTGCTTTTTCAAAAGACTTATTTATTTATTTATTTATTTATTTATTTACAAGACAAAGTGATCAAGAGATAGGGAGGGGGAAGGAACGGAGACATCTTCCACTTACTGGTTCATATCCTAGAGTCCCACAACAACTGGGACTGGACCTGGATGAAGGCAGGAGCCTGTAACTTCAACCAGGTTTCCCACATAGGTGGCAGGTATTTAAGTACTTGAGCCATCCTTTGCTGCTACCCAAGGGAGCTGGATGAGAAATGTAGCAGCCAGATAGAAATGCAGAAAACCAACCCTCCAATATGTGAGGTAGGTATCCCAAACAGCAACTTAATTTGAGCCACAACACCTGCCCTCTGTGCTATTTTTTTGTTTGTGTGTTTGTCTGTTAGGTTTCTTGGAAATGTTTCATTTTTAATATTTTATATTTAAAATTTTATTTTTATTTATTTTTATTAATATAAAGAGAACAGATTTTATGTATTTCATGAGTAGAGTGTGTTAAGAAGATAACCTTACTCCTCTCTCTTCTCTTCTCTTTCCCTCAATCCCCCTATTTCCTTCTTGACTTTATTTTTCTTTAATTTTCACAAAGACATACATTCAGTCTACTCTATAATCAAGGGCTTAATTCAACACTAACCATAATATTTAGGAATTAAAAAGTGGGAAGGCCACAGTTCTACAGGAGTATAAATAAGGGCTAAAAACATAACTTATTTATTGTTAATTGACAGATGAAAACTATAAATGTGTATGTATACTTATGGATTTCAACATAATGCTTTGGTATATTAATAAATATATCAAGGAACTTAACATATCCATTACCTCAAATATTTGTTTTTTGTGACAAGAACATTTAAGTCAATTACCTTAGCAATTTTTTTTAACTTTTATTTAATAAATATAAATTTCCAAAGTACAACTTTTGGATTAAAGCACCTTTTTCACTCCATAACCTCCCTCCCACTCACAACCATCCCATCTCCTCTCCCTCTCCCATCCCATTCACATCAAGATTCATTTTCAATTATCTTTATATACAGAAGATCAATTTAGTATATACTAAGTAAAGATTTCAATACTTTGCACCCATACAGAAACAGAAAGTGTAAAGTACTGTTTGAGTACTAGTTATACTGTTAATTCACAAAGTACAACACATTAAGGACAGAGATCCTACATGGGGAGTAAGTGCACAGTGACTCCTGTTGTTGATTTAACAATTGACACTCTTGTTTATGACGTCAGTAATCACCCGAGGCTCTTGTCATGAGCTGTCAAGGCTATGAAAGCCTTTTGAGTTTGCTGACTACAATCTTATTTAGACAAGGACATAGTCAAAGTGGAAGTTCTCTCATCCCTTCAGAGAAAGATACCTCCTTCTTTGATGGCCCATTTTTTCTGCTGGGATCTCACTCACAGAGATCTTTCATTTAGGTCTTTTTTTTTTTTTTTTTGCCACAGTTCTTGGCTTTCCATTCCTGAAATACTCTCATGGGCTTTTTAGCCAGATCCAAATGCCTTAAGGGCTGATTCTGAGGCCAGAGTGCTGTTTAGGACATCTGCCATTCTATGAGTCTGCTGTGTATCCCGCTTCCCATGTTGGATTGTTCGATCCTTTTTAATTCTATCAGTTAGTATAAGCAGACACTAGTCTTGTTTATTTGATCCCTTTGACTCTTAATCCTATCATTATGATCAATTATGAACTTAAACTGATCACTTTGACTAGTGAGATGGCATTGGTACATGCCATCTTGATGGGATTGAATTGGAATCCCCTGGCATGTTTCTAACTCTACCATTCAGGGTAAGTCCAATCTCCTTTAAGCACTTCAAAACATTAATTAGAGAGAGAAATAAAAACATAAGTCATTTCTTAAATGTTGAACACACAATTCTTTTTTTTTTATTAAACTTTTATTTAATGAATATAAATTTCCAAAGTATAGCTTATGGGTTACAATGGCTTCCCCCCTCCCATAACTTCCCTCCCGCCCGCAACCCTCCCCTTTCCCGCTCCCTTTCCCCTTCCATTCATGTAAAGATTCATTTTCAATTCTCTTTGTATACAGAAGACCAGTTTAGTATATATTAGGTAAAGGTTTCAACATTTTGCCCATATAGCAACATCGAGTGAAAAAACTACCATTGGATTACTAATTATAGCATTAAATAGCAATGTACAGCACATTAAAGACAGAGATCCTACATAATTTTTTTTTCAAATTAATTAATTTTCTATGCCATTTCCATTTTAACACCAGGTTGGTTTTTTTTTTTTCATTTCCAATTATCTTTATATACAGAAGATCACTTCAGTATATAATTAGTAAAGACCTCATCAGTTTGTGCCCACACAGAAACGCAAAGTATAAAAATACTGTTTCAGTACTAGTTATAGCATCACTGCACATTAGACAACACATTAGGGACAGATCCCACATGGGACGTAAGTACACAGTGACTCCTGTTGTTGATTTAACAATTTGACACTCCTGTTCATGGCGTCAGTAATCTCCCTAGGCTCTAGTCATGAGTTGCCAGGGCTATGGAAGCCTTTAGAGTTCGCTGACTTTGATCTTATTCCGATAGGGTCATAGTCAAAGTGGAAGTTCTCTCCTCCCTTCGGAGAAGGGTACCTCCTTCTTTGATGGCCCCGTTCTTTCCACTGGGATCTCACTCACAGAGATCATTCATTTAGGTCTTTTTTTTTTTTTTCCATGATATCTTGGCTTTCCATGCCTAAAATACTCTCATGGGCTCTTCAGCCAGAGCTGAATGCCTTGAGGGCTGATTCTGAGACCAGAGTGTTGTTTAGGACATCTGCCATCCTATGAGTCTGCTGTGTATCCCACTTCCCATGTTGGATCTTTCTCTCCCTTTTTGATTCTATCAGTTAGTATTAGCAGATACTTGTCTTGTTTGTGTGATCTCTTTGACTCTTAGACCTATCAGAGCTATCAATTGTGAGCTGAAATTGATCACTTGGACTAGTGCGATGGCATTGGTACATGCCATCTTGATGGGATTGTGTTGGAATCCCCTGGCACATTTCTAACTCAACCATTTGCGGCCAGTCCGATTGAGCATGTTCCAAATTGTTCATCTCCTCCCTCTCTTTTTCCACTCTTAGATTTAACAGGGATCACTTTTCAGTTAAAATTTAAACACCTAAGAATAATTGTGTGTTAATTACTGAGTTCAACCAATAGTACTAGAACAACAACAACAACAACAAATACTAAAAAGGATAAAGTATTACATTGTACATCTAAAATCAGGACAGGAGCTGATCAGTTCATTGTTGCTTATAGTGTCCATTTCACTTAACAGGTTTCCCCTTTGGCGCTCAGTTGTCACCGATCAGGGAAAACAAATGATATTTTTCTCTTTGGGACTGGCTTAATTCACTCAGCATGATGTTTTCCAGATTGCTCCATCTTGTTGCAAATGACTGGGTTTCGTTGTTTCTTACTGCTGTATAGTATTCTATGGAGTACATGTCCCATAATTTCTTTATCCAGTCTACTGTTGATGGGCATTTGGGTTGGTTCCAGGTCTTAGCTATTGTGAATTGAGCTGCAATAAACATTAATGTGCAGATGGCTTTTTTATTTGCCAAATTAATTTCCTTTGGGTAAATTCCAAGGAGTGGGATGGCTGGGTTGTATGGTAGGGTTATGTTCAGGTTTCTGAGGAATCTCCAGACAGACTTCCATAGTGGCTTAACCAGTTTGCATTCCCACCAACAGTGGGTTAGTGTCCCTTTTTCCCCACATCCTCTCCAGCATCTGTTGTTGGTAGATTTCTGAATGTGAGCCATTCTCACCGGGGTGAGATGGAACCTCATTGTGGTTTTGATTTGCATTTCTCTGATTGCTAGTGATCTTGAACATTTTTTCATGTGTCTGTTGGCCATTTGGATTTCCTCTTTCGAAAAATGTCTATTGAGGTCCTTGGCCCATCTCTTAAGTGGGTTGTTTGTTTTGTTGTTGTGGATTTTCTTGATTTCTTTGTAGATTCTGGTTATCAATCCTTTATCTGTAGTATAGTTTGCGAATATTTTTTCCCATTCTGTTGGTTGCCTCTTCACTTTCCTGTTTCTTTTGAAGTACAGAAACTTCTCAATTTGATGCAATCCCAAATGTTAATTTTGGTTTTGACTGCCTGTGCTGTTGGAGTATTTTCCAGGAAGTCTTTGCCTGTGCCTATATCTTGCATGGTTTCTCCAATGCTCTCTAATAATTTGATGGTTTCAGGTCGTAGATTTAATTCTTTAATCCATGTTGAGTGGATTTTTGTGTAAGGTGATAGGTATGGTTCTTGCTTCAAGCTTCTGCATGTGGAAATCCAGTTTTCCCAGCACCATTTATTGAATAGACTGTCCTTATTCCAGGGATTAGATTTGGATCTTTGGTCAAATATAAGTTGGCTGTAGATGTTTGGATTGATTTCTGGTGTTTCTATTCTGTTCCATTGGTCTATCCATCTGTTTCTGTACCAGTACCATGCTGTTTTGATAACAACTGCCCTGTAGTATGTCCTAAAATCAGGTATTGTGATGCCTCCGGCTTTGTTTTTGTTGTACAGGATTGCTTTGGCTATTCGAGGTCTTCTATGTCTCCATATGAATTTCAGCATCATTTTTTCCAGATCTGAGAAGAAGGTCTTCGGGATCTTGATGGGTATTGTATTGAATGTATAAATTGCTTTTGGGAGAATAGACATTTTGATGATATTGATTCTTCCAATCCATGAGCATGGAAGATTTCTCCATTTTTTGGTATCCTCTTCTATTTCTTTCTGTAAGGTTTTGTAGTTTTCATCATAGAGATCTTTAACGTCTTTGGTTAAGTTTATTCCAAGGTATTTGATTATTTTTGTAGCTATTGTGAATGGGATTGATTTTAGAAGTTCTTCCTCAGCCGTGGCATTGCCTGTGTATACAAAGGCTGTTGATTTTTGTGCATTGATTTTATATCCTGCTACTTTGGCAAACTCTTCGATGAGTTTCAGCAGTCTCTTAGTAGAGTTCTTTGGGTCCCCTAAATAAAGAATCATATCATCTGCAAAGAGGGATAGCTTGAGTTCGTCCTTCCCGATAAAGGCCCTCCCAACAAAGAAAAGCCCAGGGCCAGATGGATTCACTGCGGAGTTCTACCAGACATTTAGAGAAGAACTAACTCTAATTCTTCTCAAACTATTCAGAGCAATCGAAAAAGAGGGAATCCTCCCAAATTCTTTCTATGAAGCCAGCATCACCTTAATTCCTAAGCCAGAAAGAGACGCAACATTGAAAGAGAATTACAGACCAATATCCCTGATGAACATAGATGCAAAAATACTCAATAAAATTCTTGCCAATAGAATGCAACAACACATCAGAAAGATCATCCACCCAGACCAAGTGGGATTCATCCCCGGTATGCAGGGATGGTTCAACATTCGCAAAACAATCAACGTAATACACTACATTAACAGACTGCAGAAGAAAAACCATATGATTCTCTCAATAGACACAGAGAAAGCATTTGATAAAATACAACACCCTTTCATGATGAAAACTCTAAGCAAACTGGGTATGGAAGGAACATTCCTTAATACAATCAAAGCAATATATGAAAAACCCACAGCCAACATCCTATTGAATGGGGAAAAGTTGGAAGCATTTCCACTGAAATCTGGTACCAGACAGGGATGCCCTCTCTCACCACTGCTATTCAATATAGTTCTGGAAGTTTTGGCCAGAGCTATTAGGCAAGAAAAAGAAATTAAAGGGAACACACAATTCTAATAAGTAAATATTCATGCTCCATTTTAGTATGGGCTTTATTTTTTTTAAAGTTCCAAGAGTTAATGACCTAACCCATGACATTTCACATTGAAAAATTAATCTTATATATACATATAGGATTACACCCATATATACATACCCATATACATATCCATATATAAATAAATAAAAATAAATCATATATATACATATATGATTAAACCCATATATACCATATATATACCAATATACATATCCATATACCCATATATATATATATATATGGTATTATGAGATATTTTGACATAGGTATGTTTGCATTGTAGTTCAGAAAGTACAAGTTCAGTAACATGTACTTTCAAAACGGATTAAAAAAAAGAGAAGTGGTTTAAAAACTACATTTTTTATAGAAAAGACTCTAGTTTTCCCAATGTTGGATGATTTAAAAAATTTGTAGCTCATATTGGCACTGAGATCATATTTTCTGAAATGTGCCAGCTGGGAAAATCTTCCATTATTGATTACTATATTAAATTCCAAAGTTGGAACTCCATTTTGAAACAACTTACAAACATTTGACTCCTACAAAATTAAAATATTTCCTATTTTTAACTTCATCCCTGATTAGCACCATCATTTGCTCTAGAACTTCCTTCTGGATAATATGTTTAAAGCTAATTTTAAATTATTATATCTGAAGTAGAAGAGGTATAGCTTGAGCACATTAAAGTGGCACTTATTGTTATTGGATCTATAATGTGAGTGATTTACTAATTTTTAAAATGCTGATGCTTCCGTGTTACTATTATTAGAAGATAAAATATTCTTTCTCAGACTACCAAAATCATTTTTTTTAAATTTTAATTTACTTATTTTAGTCCAGCTGTTGCAACCATACTTTTCCAAATAAAAATATATAGCTATTTTTGGTCAGTTCATATGATATGGTAATGTTGAAAGAAAAGTCATTAAAACAACAATCATTCATTTGGTGTCTGTATTTTTGCTTTTCTGCAATAGCCATGTAGTCCCTCTAAAGGTTTATCTGCAGCCTATAGAAAGACTTCAGTGTAATGAAACGATACTGATGAAAACTCTTAGTTCAAGACTAAATGTTTAATTACCAACAAGTGAAGACTGAGTTAGGTTATGCCAAATTAGTTATTCTTTCTCATGAACAGAGAACAGAATGTGAAATCAAGAAAGTACTAGACACATTTGTTATTTTATTTTCACCAGCAAGAAACAACACAGAATGCACAACAGTGAAGCAGCAAGACAGACTGCTAATTTTATAATGATGGGCCCCAAGATTAAGCAGCAGCCATTCCTTTTGGTTGTATAATTGCTAATTCAAAACCAGCCAAAAAGTAAAAACCTCTTAACATCAAGATAATGGGCCTGAGATAACTGAATGGAACATCTTGCCTAGATTTGTGAATTCCAAAGTATAACAAATAGAAAAATAAAGCTATGGCTTGATAATTAATTTTAGGAAAGAATTAAGTTTACATTTAAAGAAGTAATCTAGTTTATCAACTTTTGGTTCAAAAGCATCTTCCCAATTGAATTATGGAATTCAATATATTGGTTATGTACATTAATGGTTCCTTGAAAATTCTCTGTTAAATATCAAGGCTAACCACTCCTAATCCTTGGCATATTTAAGGAGATTAGATATCATTCTTAGTATTTTACTACATGTGTGTTGTCTTATTCTCTTTATAATCTTAACAGAAAAAAAAGTAAAACTTACTATCTGACACTTAAAAGGAGATAGAATAATTTTAACCATAAGAATATTTGGGAAAATAGAAATAGAATACACAGTGAGCAAAATAATGCTGTACTTATGAGCTACATGAGTCTTAAAAGCTGACCTTGTACTACCTTTATCATCTCAATTGTTCAAAGCCATAGGGGCTTCTGGACCCTATGACCCTATGACCAAGGATGGGAATCAAGTTGTAATGGTTCACCAGGAAGATATCATAGAGCAATGTTTTCCTTTCTTAGTGATTTGCCTGATTTTTTTTTCTGGTGGGAATGTTCAAGAGAAAAATCATCAGTTTAATTCTTTCTGCAGAACTGGAAGAGTACCTCAAAGTGAGGTACAGTCTTAAAAAGTGCTATATATATGCATATATATATATATATATATGATTGAGGGATAGGAATAATTATTTATGTATCATTAAAAACTGCATAGCCACAATGAGATTTCATCTCTCTCATTAGAAAAACTATCATTAAAAAATCAAAAAATAACAAATGATGGTGGAGAAAAAAGTATTGTAATACAATGATAGTGAGAATATGAAAAGGTACAACCATTACAGGAAACAGTATGGAAATTCCTCAAAAATCTGAAAATAGACCTACCATATGACCCAGCTATCCCATTCCTGAGATTTGACCCAAAGGAAATGGAAACAGCATATGAAAAAATTATCTCTACCCTCATGTTTATGGCAGTTCAACTTGCAATAGCTAAGATGTAATCAACCCAGAAGTCCTTAAGCTGATGAGTGGATAAAGAAAATCTGTATATCTATCCATCTATATCTATCTATCTATCTATATATATATATATCTACACACAAACACACATATGATGGAATACTATCCAGCCATAAGAAATAATGATATCCTGTCTTTCACAACAAAATGAGTGCAACTGGTGACCACAACACTTAATGAAATAAGCCAGTCCCCAAAAGTCAAAAACTGTGTTTTCTCTGATTTATAGTAATTAATATATGCAGTACTAACAAATGTAGTATATATGATTATTGTTTACAGTCCTTGACTAAATTCTTGAGGAACAGTGGTTTTTCCATTACTATTTGTTGATTTCTTTATTTAGTGGAGAATTACACTTTTGATTATAAACTGAAAGTATGTCATCACAAATGTTAAAAGAAAGGAAACAGCAGCGAAGGTTAGAGTAAGGGAGGGAAGGCAGGAAGTATCATTACATTCTTAAAACTGTATATATGAAATACATGAAATTTATTTCCTTCATATAAATATATTTATTTATAATTTTATTTATTTAAAATAAATTATTATTTAAATAAATATATATAAATGAATTTTTAAAAATGTATATACAAAGCTTAAAACTTTTGTTTATGGCTTAAAGATAAATAGGCGATTATAAAATTAACAAATTCAAGCAAAAGTAGATAACAAAATTGGAATTGGAAATATAAATATTACCATAGCATGCATTTTTATTTAAAGAATTCATTCTCAGGGAGGGGACTGTGGCACAGTGGGTTAAGCTGACACTTGCAATGCCCATATTCCATATCAGAGTGCTGGGGTTTAAACTATGCCTCCAATTCCATCCCAGCTTCCTGCTAATGAGCACCTTAGGATGCTGCAAGTGATGGCTCAAGTAACTGGATCTCTAAAACACTGATGGGAGACCTGGATGGAATTATCAGCTCCTGGTCCAGCATTTGCTATTATGTGCATTTGGGGTGTAAATCAGCAGATGGAAGATCAACATCTCTCTCTAGTCCCATCACTTGTCACTCCACCTTTCAAATAAAATAAAATAATAAATAAATAAATAGACACATTTTAAGTTTCACTTCCCTTAACTCTCCCACTAAAAAGGCCTAGAACAAAATGACCACTGTATTAGTGATGAGCACTCTACTACTTATGCTGTAGTATCTAATACCTTTCCCCAGTTTTAAAACAATTGGCAATGTTTCATAAAAAAATAGGGGATTATAAGTCTAGGGAATGAGATGCACAGGGTAAGTCTGGTGATCTCATCATTTTTTTTTGTTTTTTTGACAGGCAGAGTGGACACTAGAGAGAGACAGAGAGAAAGGTCTTCCTTTGCCGTTGGTTCACCCTCCAATGGCCGCCGCGGCTGGCGCGCTGTGGCCGGCACACCACACTGATCCGATGGCAGGAGCCAGGTGCTTATCCTGGTCTCCCATGGGGTGCAGGGCCCAAGTATTTGGGCCTTCCTCCACTGCACTCCCTGGCCACAGCAGAGAGCTGGCCTGGAAGAGGGGCAACTGGGACAGAATCCGGCGCCCCGACCGGGACTAGAACCCAGTGTGCCGGCACCGCAAGGCGGAGGATTAGCCTATTGAGCCACGGCACCGGCCGTGATCTCATCTTAACAAAAAGTAATAAGCATGTTAAAACTCTTGTTGCTAAATTAAATAGCTTAGGAGTCAACTTGAAGAATTTTCCTCTGGCTAAAGATGGGGTTATATAAGTCTCATTAAAAATAATATCTGCAGTCAATTGAAATAAACCCCATAAATCTGCAAGCATATTTAAAAAATATATTTAATGATTAGAAGAATGCTAAGAAACAACTAATTTTGTTGAAAACTGGTAAAATTAGGGAAATAAGAATTTATCTTTTCTGTATCAACAAAATTTTAGAGTATACAAATAAACTAGATAATGAAGGAGAAGCTTCCCTTTGTGGCTGTATTCTAAATTTAAAAAGAGGAAGAAGCTTAAAACAAGAATATCCCCATTTGACAGATCTATAATGAAATAATTAATCTAAAGAATCAATGCTTTTATCAATATTTTAGTATCACAAAATGGAAGACAATGAAATAGTAGGCATCATCTGATACCAAACATAAATTCTGCCCAAATAATATGAAAAAGTCAAATCTGAATCTGATCAAACTTCTAAATCTGTTTACAGGAAATGGAAAGAACAGAAGAACACACAAAACAATGCAAAATGATACCAATCAAATTTTGAAAACTAAAGGTAGACAATGAGGAGGACTTGAGCACAAAAAGCTTTTAATTATGCTCAGAAATTACTATTAATTTCTAGATTGTTAAGGCATCATAATTGAACTTTTAGAAAGGATTTTAACAATTAAGCATCTAGTGAAATATTTGAAGACTATAAAGATAATATTTCTGTAATTTGCTTCAAAACAATCTGGAGTGCTTATTACCTGAAACAACTTTACTAATGTAAAACAAGTTTATTCATGAGTTATTGATTACTAGACAGCAACATGAGTGGAACAGGAGATTATGTTAAGTTAAATGACCTAAGAAAAGAAAGACAAGCACCCCATTATCCTATTCATATGTGCAATCTAAAAAATTAATCTTATAACTGTTAACAATATAATGGTGATTACCAGAGATAGGGGCATTAAGAGGACAGTAGATTTACAGTAAGTTATAACATGAAATTATGGTAAGATAGGAGTAAGAAATTTAGGTGTTGCATTGCATAGGATGACTACAAATCATGATTATATATTGTTACTTCCCTAAAAAGAATACAAAATGATTATTTAATGTTTCTCCATAAGTTATGATGAATAAGGACATGGATACATTTATTGTGATGGCATATTACATAGTGTGATTTATAGAAACATTACATGCTACTCCACAAATATGTACAGATTTTTATGCATTGTTTAAAAATAAAAAGAAGATGGACATTCATAAATAAAGGAAAGCACTTAGATTTCACAGAAAAAAGCCAAGTTAAGTAAGATATGATTAAATTAAATACAATTAGCTAATGAAAAGTAGTTGTTGAAGATGGGTAACATGTACAGAGATGATTTATACCACTGTGTTTCTCTGTGTGTTTGAATTTTTTTAATAATAAACTTGGTTTTTAATTAAAACATTAAAGATATCCTACCGTATAATTCACAATACTTAATATAAAAGCAGCAAATATTCAACAAAATATCTAAATTATAATTTGAATACTTCAGCTTTAATTTAGAAAACATTAAAGAGATCAAGTTTAGTTAATTGATTACATAACAAATTTAGACACACTTTAATTCTATTCAATGTTTATTTAGATTCTACTTGTTGAGCATCACTAAATGAAAAATCCAAAGTCCAAAATTCTCCAAAACTAATACTTTTTTTGATTGTTGTGTTCCATGTTTCAGATTTACAATTTTCAGATTATGCATGTTCAATATATAGAATTATGTTATATTTAATAAATTTGAGATTTACATTTCTGGATACTAGACTGACCACAGCTAGAAATTATCAAAAAATATTAGCCATCTATTTAAACTGGATTACTTTCGGGCCGGCGCCGCGGCTTATTAGGCTAATCCTCCGCCTTGCGGCGCCGGCACACCGGGTTCTAGTCCCGGTCGGGGCACCGATCCTGTCCCGGTTGCCCCTCTTCCAGGCAAGCTCTCTGCTGTGGCCAGGGAGTGCAGTGGAGGATGGCCCAAATACTTGGGCCCTGCACCCCATGGGAGACCAGGATAAGCACCTGGCTCCTGCCATCGGATCAGCGCGGTGCGCCGGCCGCAGCGCGCCTACCACGGCAGCCATTGGAGGGTGAACCAACGGCAAAAGGAAGACCTTTCTCTCTGTCTCTCTCTCACTGTCCACTCTGCCTGTCAAAAAATAAAAAATAAAAAATAAACTGGATTACTTTCATTAGAATATTTGCATTAAGCATTCAATGATCACAATGCATTGTACATTAAATTTTGTTATGCACAACTTAGGAAGAGACAAGAAAACATACATATTGAACTTCAAGGAATAAAGTGCAAATGAAAATTTAACAAAGCAGTTTCATTTAGGTTTAAAAACTTTAGATATTATGTTAGGGACATATTAAAATCAATCGAAGTTCATAGTCTGATAACATTAAAACCAAACTTTAACTTAATTACATTTTCTCTAAATATAAATGCTTACAAAACTAATTCTTTAATGTGTTCCATTGATTTTTGCAACTAGTATATGAAGGCATAAACATATATCTGTATCTAATTTCTATTAATGTACCATCTGTATATAATAGATACAGGATACATAGATGCACACATACATATTCTGCTAGACCACAGTCTTCATGGTCTTTCATATTCTGTACAACTCATCAGCAGATGCACTGCCTGCCTTTTTTCCAGAATATTTCTCTGAGGATGTATGGATTGAGGGCAATCCTAGAAGATGCATTGCCTCTCTTGGAACAACAACAGGTTTGCTTACAGTTTAGAGGGTCTGTCTCTTGAGAAAAGGACAAGCGTATGTACTGCTGCTCATTAGTAAAAGATTGAGTTTCCTAAAACTAGGGTTATTTTCCTGTCATGCAATCCACACCCTGCCTTCTTCAGGTCTCTTTACAGGAACCATGGTTTAGAAATCCAGCACAAAAATATTAGTAACAGGATTATTGCTATTGTTGTGAGTAATAAATGTGATCCCTTGTCTTCTTGTACTACCTACTGGTGATCCAATCAGATATGGCTAAATATGAGGAAACTGGACAAAAGCACATATACAAATAAGACTTTGTAAAACTTTCATCATGAACAGGGTCTCCAGAAATCAGATTCTGTCTGAAGGGTCCCTTATTACATCAGGCATCAAAACTGAGGTGTCTCTCAAAGTCACTGGTCTTAAGTGACCTCAATAGCAGTCACTGCATGTCAGTTTCCCTATGCCTGAATTTCTTTGTAACAAAAACAGTAGCAATTCAAAAACAAATTACAACAATGTTCTGAAAGCTAATGAACAAATATGGCTTAGCTCTTTAAATAAAAGCCATTATGGTTTGGAATTATTTTATTTCAACACTCCTTCCCTGAGGGTGCTTTTGTGTTTTTCACTAAAGAAAACACAATTTTTCCCAGTAGGGAAGCATCTTTCTTGTTCAGTGCATGATGGTATGAGTGCCACATCTCTCTAAATGCTATTTTCTCTCACTTGTAGCAGTTTATGGATGTTTATAAGAACATGTCCTGACTAGTCTCTCAGAAGCAGTGGATTTTGAAGTTTGCTAACTTTCCATGTAGATGCCCCTCTCCCACAATTTAATTTTCATGAAAACAAACTCTTATACTCATTTTACTAATGTGAGTTTAGCAAGTATATGGACACTATTTAATATCCACTAATATAGCTTTGCATTATTATTTTTAAGAACTTTCTAAAGTAAATGATACAAACAATAACCTTGTTAGATTTTTCTATATATTTTTTTTTTTTGGAATAAGCACCATGTGGAGGGGGGAAAATTAAGAAAAATTGAGGCTGAAGTGATAAACTACAGGTGATTCCCAATTTTATCTTGAGCTAGGTTGAAAAATGAAGCCAACTAAAAATCTTTAATGTAAAAATGTGAAAAGTCACATTGACAATTGTCTCCTTGGCCTTGCTTAGAGCTAGCTATTCTTTTTCTACTGAAAATACTACCATGCCCAAATTCCCATCTGAAGGACTTCGTTCACATCAGGACAAGAATAATTGTTCTTCAAAACAAAGATTTATAGGATATACTCTTCATGAAATTGAACTAAAGGAAATAAAATCCCCCAGATTAATCTGTTGCTTCATTTTACCAAACAATTAAATTTTTATTACTCTTGGGAGTTTTTTCTTTGCTGTTATCTTTAAAGTATGGTAGTAAATTTTCTGCTACTGTCAGTAAACATACTAAATTTAATGTACCATTAAAATAACTAACTCAAGTGCCTATGGTAGTTCTTTTATCCTTCTGAACAGAGCTTTTGGGTTTTGTGTCCTTATCTATTTCAGTATTACTGTACTTCATTAAGTTTAAAAAGTGTACTTTTCCTATATTAGGATGTTTAAAGCAAAAATGGATTTTATACTTAATGGTATTTTTGGATTCAATGAAATATTGCATTCTGCATATTCTTTCGTTGCCCTATCAACATCTATTTCCCACCTAATAAAGATCTCTGGTTTGAGGCATGTAGAGAGGGTACTTACTATATCATCTGTGTTCTCTTTTCCTCTGGCTACTGAAACAATCCTTAAATGGGATGATTCAGTAATAGGTCAGAGGAAAGAAGTCAAGGAATATATTTCCCTGGCTCCATATTGACAGGTGTGACAATAATGCTGTGCCTCTACCTGAGGTTAGAGCTTTCATCTGGGTAAGATCTCCCAAGGAATTAGGTTCTCACAACCACTTGCCTCCCCTCCCTTTGAGCTAAGTCTTGCTAATGGCTTTCAGCTATTGTTAGATCCTAGTTTCTTTGCCGTCCCTTATTTCTTGAACCTTACTACGCCTTTGCAATTTTTCCTTGTATTTTTTTTATTTTAAAATGTAAATTGACAAATGAGTATATATTCAAGGGGCACAAAATACATACATATGTATATGTGTGTGTGTTCTGTAATGATGCTTACAATCAAGCTGATTAGCACATGCATCTGAACTCTTGCTGGATATTTAGAGTCCCAGAATCTTCATTTTATAACTGAAAATCCGTACCCTTTGAGAAAATTATCCCTGTTTTTTTTTTTTAATTCTATATAACATTTTTGTGCCATTTCTTTCCTGAAAAGCTCCTAACTAATAAGCTAATTTTCACCAGAAGTGGCCTGAGCAACAGCCATCAGAATATTCTGGTTCTGAGATTTAGTTTCCATGTCTTCAGTGATCACATTTGCTGAGTCAAATGATATATGGTAATCTCTGGCATGCACTAGCATCAAGATGGCTCAATTTGTGGGCTGTAGTGTGTGGTCACTGTGGTGATAATGGTGAGTACAAGACTATAGAATGAGTTGGCTGCTCTGATTGCCCTTTAGAAAGTACACAAAAAAGCCTTTATGGAAAGCAGGAAATCATAATTAAAAGCCCAAATGGAAAATCAGTTTCAAAGAAGTATATTATTACTTGATACAGCAAATCACTTATGAATAAGAATGAAGTTTAGGTACTAATCAAAAGAGTTACATTGAAAGACCTCTTTCACTTCTAAATTCTTGAGTCTAGTTGCAGCATCAATTTAATTTGCAACACCTCCTTTGCTAAAAGAAGCATCCTTGTCATTGAAAGCTGTTCCTCCTTCCCCATCTGAAAGCAAACCATACGTTAATTTCACCGGGGGAATTTGTCTCTAAAAGTCATACAGAGTCTCCTCAGGAGCCTCCATTACCATCCCTTTCCTCCAAGTGCTTAATATCTCAGAAGATGATAGACAAAATATATTATTTGAAGACACATATTGTAGAGAAAATTGGGAGGATCTTGCCATTTGCAAGTGTAGGAGTTCAAAGAACATGTAGAGCAATGTGTTCCTAATATATAAAACTGAAGAGGACAAAATATTATACTAGGCAAAATTGATGTAAGTTTACTCACCTAGGATTCAGAATTTAATCAATTGGCAGATGATCCTGGGAGTTTTGTCAGCAATTTGCTGCATTGATTAGTTGAAACTTGGACCCAACAGTGCCAAAAGTTGTTTGAGATACCAAAAGTCCCCTGGCATCTGAGCAGAAGCAACCCTAAGTATCAGGGAGATGAAATGTACCCATTTTTGTATAAATTAATCAGCTACCTCCTAACCACATCTTGTGAGAGGGTACACAGAACACTAACCCCACTAAACCAGTATGAAAAACATTGTAGAGGGGCTACTATCACCTTTTAGAAGTTCAAAGGGCTAGGAATGAAAGTGTTGATGGTGAAGTGTACAGGGAAAAATTATTTTCTTGATTTCAATGAAAATAATTGGATCACAAATAAGTTAGTAGATGCCGGAAAAGTGTAGTTACTATCAGAACCAAAAGGATTGACTGAAGCCACAGGGAAAATGATAATTAGGATAGTTCAAACAGGTTTTGTGATGATGACTACTTGATCATGGTGTCCAAAGAATAAAATTGGGGCTGGTGTTGTGGCTCAGTGCTCATAACCTGTGATCCCACCACCTGTGATGCCATAACTCATATCAGCACTGCTTTGAGCCCTGGCTGCTCCAATTCTGATCCAGCTCCATACTAATGTTCCTGAGGAAGCAGAAGAAGATGGCGTAAATCCTTGGGCTCACAAGTTTTTTTCCAGATATACCTGGTAAACATTAAGACTTTCAAAGAGATGTTAGACATTGGCTCCAGACTGCTTCCAACCTCCAGAGAAAACAAAAAGCCCAGGAGCCTTCTCACGGAATCCTGCTGATTGTTGCCTCTACCTCCTGACTCCTGCAGTTTGAGTCCCCAGTTGAGGTATTGACAGACAGAACTGGAATATGCAAGAAGCCAGTAGCTGATGTATAATGCTATTCCTGAAAAGTCAGAGTATATTGATCTTGGAATTAAGGGCTGGAAGTCTTAAAGGCAATGTAGTTAGTGGTAGCAGTAACCCAAAAGAGAAATCTCTTTCTCACCAGACAAACCAAAAAAAGAAACTTTTCATGTCTGTCTGGTCAATGTGGCAGAATTTCATACATTTCTCTTTTCTCCATGTTTCTCTTAGCACTTTGCCTGAAGGAGACTTCACACAAAATAAATCCCACTTCCCTATACAGAAGATTGGGAAGAAAAGCTCCTGCATTACAGAGAGTACGAGCAGCAGTCTAAATAAATAAATAAATAAATAAATAAAATAATTCCCTAACCTGCATTGAACTGAAACAAGTCCTAATTCATGAACATACAAAACACATAAAAGCATCAGCAGAGGCTTTGATAACTGGACTAACATTAATAATGTCCACAGAAAAAAAGACTTTTTGAATTGTATGGTTAGTGATATATTAAGCCTGTGATTATAGAGTGGATTGCAATTATGTTTTTGCAAAAGTAAAGAAAAAAAGAAATGAGAAAGGAGGAGGATTGAGAGAGGGAGAGAAGAAAGGAGGAAAGTAGGAAAGTATGGTTATCTTCTTAGAATCCATGAAATACATGATCTGTTTTTTATATTACTAAAAATTTTAAGAACATATGCTCAGTCAATATAATCAAATTTAATTGAAACAATGGAGAAATGTGAGAAATACCAGTTGTCCATCTACTAAAAGCTGCCTTTTGCAGCAGACACTATGAAAGGCCATGAGTGCCCCTCTTTCTCAATAACTGGCTCTCCCTGGTACTTACCTATATCACATCACTTGAACCTGCATTCCTCCCCACTGTTACGTATATTGAAAGATAGTGTAGGTTGTAGATAGATACCCTGTTTCATCTGTGCTACCAATTAAATTCCTACATGACAGACCAAGTCTGACATGAGCACTAGGGTAAGTTACTAATAGATGTATTTTTACATTGGGATGATTTAATTAAAAACAAAATCTCTTAACCTAGAAAGCCACTCCACAAAGACAGTAGAGAAAACATTATGTGATACACATCACAGAAAATCTACTAAGATAATTTAAAGACAGAAAGATATACCATCCTTTTATATAGCCAAGTGGAAACATCTGATTCCATCTGTGTTCTCAAGTAGTAGCTAGTATTCAAGTCAAAAGATTTAACAGCCCCATTTATCATACATGGTCTGTATTTAGTATACTTGGTAATTTGGAGTGATCATCTGTATTAGTTAATTGGCTTTGTTAAAAGAGAAAATAAATTCATATCTTTATGACAAGAGGTAGTTTTACAACTTGAAGCAAAGCCTCTACTGAAGTTAGACTTCTCTCCCAGAGAGACTGTGAGAAACTGGTGCTGTCTCCCTTGATGTTTATTGATCTCTGAGATGGCACCCAGGTTCTGTAGAAAGACCTTACTGGGTCATAAGGCTAATACAATGCCCACCAGTCTTCAAAAGCATTTAAGTGCATTTCAGAGACAGGAGAACATACTTAAAATGAGTAGTTTTCTAACATAAATTCCCTAAGAAAGGGTAGGGGAAGAAAATCTCTTCCCTTATTTTTAACATGGAGAATTAAATCTCTTATTTTGTATGTATCCTTACAATAAGGGTACTGTATTTTATGCACTTTTTATTTTGCAAAGTAGGTTCATACCATTTTATTGCATATCATAACTTTTAAAAATATTTAATTTTTTTGAAAGGCGAAGTGACGAAAGAGAAAGAGAAGAAGAGACACAGAAAGAGATCTTCTGTCTGCTGGTTCAATCTCCAAAAGGCTGTAATGGATGGGGCTGAGCCAGGCTGAAGCCAGGAACCTGGTACTCCATCCTGCTCTCCCACAGGAGTAGTAAGGGCCCAAAAACAACACTGCTTTTCAAGATAGGGAAGCTGGATTAGAAGCAGAGCAGCTGGGACTTGAACTGGTGCTCTGGGATAGGTAGTCAGAGTCTCAAGCAGAGGCTTAACCTGCTGTACCACTAATCCCAGTCCCTGGATCATCACTGCTTCCCTGGTAGAGGAGAAAATATTATTATCTTAATTTTGCAAGTGAACCAATTGAACCTCCAAGTTTGGGGACTGATGAAGTCATAAGTCTGAGTCTCTGTCCAGGTTTTATAGATGTAGTCCAGTCATCTTTCTGACACATTGCTTCTCAAAACTTATCTCTTTTTTTATGTGTGCAAAGATGTAGCTAAAAGGTTAAATTGAAATTTGAAATAAGATGATTCATTTAGGGCCCAGGGTCCTTCACAATAAACCAAAGTATGACAAGGTCTGTTATGAACTGCCTTGTCTATTACCTCTCTTTTTCTTCACATCTTTGAAGTTTTGCTTTCATCTCTGCTGAAATGGTTCATTCAGCAACTTATAGTCTTTAATGAATAGTTACGGTGATTTTTTTCCCTTGTTCTCATCCTATTTCTTGTTGTGGTGCATTACACAAAATTTACCATTTTCACCATTTTGAACATATAGCCACTGTTCATTTTCAGAATGTTTCCATTTTCCAAAACTGAGACTCTGTGTCCATTAATAGTGAGTTCTTTCCCCAATCTCACCCTGCACCCTTAGCTCCTGGCAATCACCATTGTACTTTTTGTCTCTACAGATTTGACTATTCCAAGCATCACATACAGGAAACATTAGCATTCATGGAGATTTCAATTGCTTCTACCATTTGTCTACTGGGGGGTAATGCTGCTGTGAACATTAGTTTATAAGTATCTGTTCAAATTTCCATTTTCAATTATTTTGAGTATAAACCCAGAAGTAAAATCTCTGGACCATATGGTAATTTTGTTTACATTTTTAAAGGAAATGCCAGATTGTTTTCCACAGTGTGCTGCATTAGTTTGCATTCCCACAAGCAATGTACAAGGGTTTCAATTTTTCATAGCCTCACCAGATTTGTTCCTTTTCCTTCCCTCCTTTCTATCTTACTTCCTTCCTCTCTCTACTTCCAACACCTCTCTGCCTCTCTCATTCTTTCTAAATACCATCTCAATGTGTGAAAAGTGATTTTTGATTTCCATTTGCCTAATAATTAATGATATTGAGTGTATCTTTTCATGAACTTATGAGCCATCATTAGCAGGGTTTTCTTTCTCTCTCTCTCTCTCTCTCTCTCTCTCTCTCCTTTCCTTTTTTAAGGAATACCAGGAATCAGAGATTCTCTGACTCTAATTTTCTAATTCCAGTCTGTCCAAGTTGTTCGTATGTTTCTTAATAATCTTCAGTATCGCCATGGTGCAGTAGGTTAATCCTCCGCCTGCAGCACCAGCATCCCATATGGGTGCCAATTCTAGTCCCTGCTGCTCCTCTTCTGAACCAGCTCTCTGCTATGGTCTTGGAAAGTGGTGGAAGATAGCCCAAGTGCTTGGGCCCCTGCACCCGCATGGGAGACCAGGAAGGGGCACCTGTCTCCTGGCTCCTGGCTTTGGATTGGCGCAGCTCCAGCCATTGCGGCCATTTGGGGAGTGAACCAATGAGAGAAGACCTTTCTATCTGTCTCTCCCTCTCACTGTCTGTGTCTCTACCTGTCAAATAAGTAAATAACATCTTAAAAAAATAATCTTCAGTATCTGCCATATTCCCTCTTTGCTTAATCAAATTCAGTCGATTTTTGTTGCTCATAATCAATGCATCTAACTCAGATTTCATAAACTACTCTCCTCCTTGCCTCTACCAAATTTGCAATTAACTGCAGCATTTGATCCACTCTGTTATCTTTATAAAACATTTCTGTTACACTCCTAACATTATCTGATTTTTATAGATATGAGAAAATATTTTATATGTCAAAGGAAAATAGTTAAATTATTCATTTCTAGTTTAGTGCAATAAGTATAGAAGCAACATGTTTAGAATTACTTCCCTCAGTGTGGTGTTGAGGCATAATGGGTTAAGCTGCCACCTGTAATGCTGGCACCCTATATGAGCACTATATATAGTCCCTGTTGCTCCACTTCTGATCCGGCTCCCTGCTAATGTGCCTGGGAAAGCAATGGAAAATGGCCCAAGTCCTTGGCCCCTACTCCCATTTGGGAGACCCAGAAGAAGCTTCTGGTTCCTGGCTTTGGCTTGGCCCAGACCCAGCCATTGCGGCCATTTGGGGAGTGAACCCATAAATGGAAGTTCTCTTCCCCTCTCTGTGCAAATCTGACTTACAAATAAAATAAAATAAATCTTTAAAAATAATAAATAAATATAAAAAAGAATTACTTTCCTCTTCATATGATTCTCAAAGATACATTTTTCTTATTACCCCATTTTCTGTATTTTCTTTTATGCTGGGATGTCAGTTTATGTTGTATCCTGCAACCAAATAAGCCTTATAGGGTGTAGAATAGCAACCTGGGAGGGGGTGGTGGTGGAATAGTAGGGTGGGAAGAAAAAATGGAAAGGAGATATAGTCTGCTTAGATCTCCACATTTCTAATAATGTTAATCTCTGGTATTCCTATTTTATACTTTCAAAAGATAGAATGACAATTCAATGACAGGATCTTATCAATTGTTTGGCATTTAGTCACAACTCTGTAAAGGTAGCTTAGTTATTTCCCACTCCCATCCAAGGTATATTTTTACATCAAAATTTAAAAGTTCTCTTTATTTCTAGTGTAGCATTCCTCCTAGGTAGTATTTAGGAAACATGGAATATAGATATTTCATTTCTTTTCAAGTTAATACCTTGTATTTAATATAACAAGATGGCTTTCTTATTGTGCAGTAAACTTACATAAATGTCATAGCTGGAAGGGGACACTGACCATGGCATCATTTAAATGTGAAATGAGGATAAGATTGATGTCTTGATTGTCTATAATCATATTAATGAATCAACCATATTGATTGTCTATAATCATGAATAAATGGTACATTATGTACCATTAATTATTCTGCCAGGATTTCCAAAGAAACAAAGAAGAAAAAGATGAAATTAGAGTATATTTCACTGACAGCTTAGAAGATGTGAATTAATATTTTTAAGAGTCTATAGAGTATACTAAATAATAGTTCAAATTAAAATGGAAATTGCAGCAATATTTTTTCTTCTGAGAAAGAATTGCTTTGTCTGATCTGTCACTGTATCATCATTCATTCTTGTGTTATTAGAATGATTATTCAGTCATATTTTCTTCTTTCAGGGTTAATTACAAGCTTAAAAACTTGCTTTCAATGCTCTCCACAATGCCACAGCTATATCCTTGAACATAGCATCAGGATCATCAGGATTCTGAAAAAAACAGGATCTTGGTCACACATCTATTTTTTCTGTCCTGATTTTGGAAGAGAAGTAAGTTAAAGTTACTACAGAACTTATCAGTAGTATTAAATCACTATACTTGGATTTTGTAGACTTATATCTTCTTTTTGTAAGAAATCTAGCATTGTCTTTTGCCAGAACTACCAGAATACATCTGGAAAAACTGCAGATTGCTTTTCATCAGTGGAAAGAACAGAGCTGAAGCCCAATATCATAAAGGGATTAAATACTCTGTCAGACATGATTATAGTTTCTGTTGATAACCATTCAGTTTCTTAAAATGCATCCATTTTCTGCTATCTCTCTGTTTCAAAAATGTTTGTGTTCCCTATTCCTTTGACACAAGGGTCAGACTTCATGAGAAGACAATGACTCTTCAAGGCTTCAATGTCCTTGTTTCCCCCGCCTCCAAACATATCAAAATGTTGTTTATGCTTGTTAGAGTGCCACCGATCAACCTCAATGCAATTGCATCTGAACCATGACACAGTTCCAGTTAATACCTTGAGAATTTGATGTGATGTTTTCATTTGCCTCACTGGTAAATGGATGCATTTTTTTCTGGTCTGAAAGGTGTAGTCTTCTCCACTGTAAGAGGGCTTCTGCAAGTTCCTTTGATCATGGAAATGACATTTTTAAATTAGAGGCATGACTTCACAGGGAATACAGAATGGACTTTTGTCTCTGATGGAAAGAAATGATTCCTGATATCAACATTAAAAACAATAGAAGATTAATGATACAGAAGGATGAGAAGTATTCAAGCTAGTATTGTAGTGCTCTAAATTTATTCACAAACTGAAAAGAAAATAACACCATTCTTGAAAATCAGGCAGTATCTGTCTCATTTAGCTTTGGTTTTAACAGCCTAGAGGTTTGACAAATTGTATTGCCAGTTTCATCCCTCCTAAACATTTTCATTTTATCTGAGGAAAAACTGACTGTGAGTGTTCCCAGAATGGGCTAATGTCCATTCACCTGCAATTTCCCAGCATGCTTTACAGTGCCTGACTCTTCATGGAGCTCAATAAATAATAGCTAAATTCAGGCACAGTTTTCCCTTATTTTATGCTTCTCCCTAATTTGAACTTCCTTTTGTAGGCACTATACATTACATTTAATAGTTTCTTAGGGTGTTTTTTGTAGCACATAGAGCTGTAGTCTCCATGTCTGATCCAAGAAGAATTCTCTAAAGGATTAAGAGACTCCGTTTTTTGAGCATAAATTTCTCCTTAAAAATGTTAGTGATTTTCTCTTTGTTTTGGTATTTGAAAATCCCCCAAGTTGTAGGAACATCTATTCTCACACATTTCTAACTAGCTCTCCAGCCATCACACCTTTATATCCTTAGATACCTAAAGCTTGTATGTTTGAAGTGGAACTCGTCTTTTCTTTATACCTCCATCTTGCCTCTTATCTTAATACCATCACATTAATTCCAGTTGCGTTCTTTAGTAACATGGCCTTGTACTTGACTTCTATCATTTCATTCATCTAATGCATGTAATTTCAGATATGCTGCCAATAACTGCCCATTCTACCTTCCCAAGTTCATTTACATCTGTCTCCTCCGTGTATGCAATTGCTACTTGATTCATTACATCTTCTATGCATTTGTTTCTCCCTCTAATTGCTGCATTTTAAATCAAGATGAATTATTTTGAAGCAGATTTCTAATTATGTCATCAAGTCATTCATTTTATTTGTCCTTAAAGCCTGTAAGTGCTTACAAAATTTGAATTTTTTTATGTTTTATTTAATGAATATAAATTTCCAAAGTACAGCTTATGGATTACAATGGCTCCCCCCCCCATAACTTCCATCCCACCCAAACCCTCCCCTTTCCCACTCTCTCTCCCCTTCCATTCACATCAAGATTCATTTTCAATTCTTTTTATATACAGAAAATCAGTTTAGTATATATAAAGATTTCAACAGTTTACCCTCACATAGCAACACAAACTGAAAATATACTGTTGGAGTACTAGTTATAGCATTAAATAACAGTGTACAGCACATTAATGACAGAGATCCTGCATGATATTTTTTTAAAAAATTGATTAATTTTCTATGTAATTTCCAATTTAACACCAAGTTTTTTTTTTTCATTTTCAATTATCTTTATATACAGGAGATCGATTCAGTATATACTAAGTAAGGATTTCATCAGTTTGCACTCACACAGAAACACAAAGTGTAAAAATACTGTTTCAGTACTAGCTATATAATTACTTCACATTGGACAACCCATTAAGGACAAATCCCACATGGGACGTAAGTACACAGTGACCCTTGATGTTGATTTAACAATTTAACACTATTGTTTATGGTGTCAGTAATCTCCCTAGGCTCTAGTCATGGGTTGCTGAGGCTATGGAAGCCTTTAGGGTTCGCCAACTTCGATCTTATTCCGACAGGGTCATAGTCAAAGTGGAAGTTCTCTCCTCCCTTCAGAGAAAGGTACCTCCTACCTTGATGGCCACATTCTTTCCACTGGGATCACACTCGCTGAGATCCTTCATTTAGTTCTTCTTCTTCTTCTTCTTCTTCTTCTTCTTCTTCTTCTTCTTCTTCTTCTTCTTCTTCTTCTTCTTCTTCTTCTTCTTCTTCTTCTTCTTCTTCCAGAGTGTCTTGGCTTTCCATGCCTAAAATACTCTCATAGGCTCTTCAGCCAGCTCCAAATGCCCTAAGGGCTGATTTTGAGGCCAGAGTGCTATTTAGGACACCTGCCATTCTATGAGTCTGCTGTGTCTCCCCCTTCCCATGTTGGATCCTTCTCTCCCTTTTTGGTTTTATCAGTTAGTATTAGCAGACAAGAGTCTTGTTTGTGTGATCCCTTTGACTCTTAGATCTATCAGTGTGATCAATTGTGAACTGAAATTGATCACCTGGACTAGTGAGATGGCATTGGTACATGCCACCTTGATGGGATTGTATTGGAATCGCCTGGCACATTTCTAACTCCATTATTTGGGGCAAGTCCTATTGAGCATGTCCCCGATTGTACATCTCCTCCCTCTCTTTTTCTCATTCTTATATTTAACCGGGATCAATTTTCAGCTAAGATTTAAAAACCTAAGAATAATTGTGTGTTAATTACAGAGTTCAACCACTAGTACTAGAACAAAAAAAAAATACTAAAATGGATAAAGTATTACATTGTACATCCACAGTCAGGACAAGAGCTGATCAAGTCACTGTTTCTCATAGTGTCCATTTCACTTCCACAGGTTTCCCCTTTGGTGCTCAGTTAGTTGTCACTGATCAGGGAAAACAAATGATATTTGTCCCTTTGGGACTGGCTTAATTCACTCAGCATGATGTTTTCCAGATTCCTCCATCTTGTTGCAAATGACCGGGTTTCATTGTTTTTGACTGCTGTATAGTATTCTATAGAGTACGTGTCCCATAGTTTCTTTATCCAGTCTACTGTTGATGGGCATTTGGATTGGTTCCAAGTCTTAGCTATTGTGAATTGAGCTGCAATAAACATTAAGGTGCAGATGGCTTTTTTGTTTGCCAATTTAATTTCCTTAGGGTAAATTCCAAGGAGTGGGATGGCTGGGTTGAATGGTAGTGTTATATTCAGGTTTCTGAGGAATCTCCAAACTGACTTTCATAGTGGCTTAACCAGTTTGCATTCCCACCAACGGTGGGTTAGTGTTCCTTTTTCCCCACATCCTCTCCAGCATCTATTATTGGTAGATTTCTGAATGTGAGCCATTCTAACTGGGTGAGGTGAAACCTCATTGTGATTTGCATTTCTCTGATTGCTAGTGATCTTGAACATTTTTTTCATGTGTCTGTTGGCCATCTGGATTTCCTCTTTGGAAAGATGTCTGTTGAGGTCTTTGGCCCATCTCTTAAGTGGGTTGTTTGTTTTGATGTTGTGGAGTTTCTTGATTTCTTTGTAGATTCTGGTTATCAACCCTTTATCTGTTGTGTAGTTTGCAAATATTTTTTCCCATTCTGTCGTTTTCCTATTCACTTTCCTGACTATTTCTTTTGCAGTACAGAAACTTCTCACTTTGATGCAATCCCAATAGTTAATTTTGGCTTTGACTGCCTGTGCTCCTAGGGTATTTTCCAAGAAGTCTTTACCTGTGCCTATATCTTGCAGGGTTTCTCCAATGCTCTCTAATAATTTGATGGTTTTCGGGTCATAGCTTTAAGTCTTTAATCCATGTTGAGTGAATTTTTGTGTAAGGTTAAAGGTATGGGTCTTGCTTCATGCTTCTGCACGTGGAAATCCAGTTTTCCCAGCACCATTTATTGAATAGACTGTCCTTACTCCAGGGATTAGTTTTGGATCTTTGATCAAATATAAGTTGGCTGTAGATGTTTGGATTGATTTCTGGTGTTTCTATTCTGTTCCATTGGTCTATCCATCTGTTTCTGTACCAGTACCATGCTGCGAAACTTGAAATTTTTGGTAATTGATTATAAAACAGCCTTGTTCAATAGAATGTAGTGCAAGCCACCAGCTGGAGGACATTAGGCTAAGTGAAATAAACCAGCAACAGGAAGACAAGTATTGAACAATCATGTATATGGAATGTAAAAAGGGAAACTCAAAGAAATAGAAAGTACAAGAGTAGTTACCAGGCAAACTGTGGTGGTTTGGTGGAATAAGGAGATGTTCATCAAAGGGTCCAGAGTTTCAGTTAGATAGGAAGTATAAGTTCTGAGGATATATTGTACAGCATGGTGGTTATAGTTAATTATATATTTTACATTTGAAAATTCTATGGAGGAAATATTTAAAATGTTTTCACTATAAAACTAAGTGTGTGAAGTGATATATGTTAAATAGCTTAACTCATTCTACAGTAAGGACATATACAAGAAATAAATGTATAATTTTTATTTTCTTAATTTAAAATAAGTAAAAATGGTAAAACAATAGTAGTTATTTTAAAAAAGAGAGAGTAATATATTTTATTTAAGCTGATATATTCAAAATGTTATCATTTCAACATGTCACTTATATAAGAATTATTAATGATATATTTCACACTTTTCCCATCAAGTCTTTGAAATACATTTTTCGGTACATTTCAAGTGCTCAATGGTCACTGTGGCTAATGGCTATTGTATTAGACCATGCAGCTCTAGAATTTTCACTATCATCTAAAAATGTGGTTCTGAATCTATTTTTTCTGTATTTATTTTCATGCAATGGTGAAGTTGAAATTCATATTCAGATAAGTAAATCATCTAAGTTATTTCCTGCTGTGTCTTTGTTCTGGATTGTATCCATTGAATGTTATTATGTCCTTTCTATTTCTGAGTACTGAAAGTTCTTTTGGTTTTGCAAAACTACACCTAACCCATGAGATCTTAACTTCCCTCAGGTGAAATTATCCTCTTGTTCTATGACTTCCCATACCCTGGCCTCTGTAATGACACTAAGCAGTCATGATTTTCCAAACACCATATCTATTTTGTTAGATCAGAAATATCTTGAAAGCAAAGACTGTGTTTTCTTCATTGTGACACAAAACGCTGAGCTCTTTGCTTTGTTCTTAAAGCACTTACCAATTGTTTAATTACTCATAAACTAAGCTCCACCTGAAGGTGACTTTATTAACTGAGCTGAGAAATGACTACACATAGTCAAAAATGAAAACAATAAGTGCAACTGTGTATATATTTAGCTATTTTTGTATTTATGTGACATTTAAAAGTGTGCTTTAATGTTAGCAGAAAGGATAGCTTTACCAACAGCATACTCAAATGGCTTATGTAAAGAATTCGTAAGGACATATTTTCACTTAATGAGTGTCAGAAGAATAGTTTAATAGGTTACTTTTACAATCACCTTGATTAGTTATTCTTTGAAAGAGTATGCTACAGGAGTTTGCTTTTATTTTACTTATCTGTTCATTGCTTACGACCATGGAGAATCAGAAAGAAACTGCCTTTCTAGATCTCACCATGGGCCATAAAACTACTTTCTCTTTTGTCTGATTTATATTCTCATCTTCTTCCAAGTGATGGATTCAAACAATTGAGTGTCTAAAGAAGCTTGATATTGGTGAGGCTTTAGTATGATTCCTTCATGATGGTGCCTCTGCATAAATTCAGCTTACATCAATTCCTACCATTGTAAAATAGATTCTCCTAAAATAAAAATCTATGCACCCAGTAGTTGCCAAGTTTTCATATTCTAATTCAGCTTCCTTCTTTTTTCTTGGATATAGCTGAATGGAAATTTCTCCTTTGTCAGCAGAGTATAGCAGATGCTGTCAGTGCTTCATCCACATCTCCTGGGAACCCCTTCTCATTTTCACTCATGTCAATGCTTAAAACTTGTGCATGGCAGGCAACTTTAGGAGAAATAAAGCACTCTGGGGGCAACCACTAACCAGATACTGATGTGTGTAGGAGCAAATACAAGCCTTGGCTGGGAGACCTGTTTTACAAAATTTTCTTCTATGCATTTCATTGATTTGCTGTGATTTTTGTCTTCACAATTCATCCTGCATTGTTTCCTTTCCTTTCCTTCTTCCGTAATCCTCCTACCTTGTCCAGTGTGGGTGTCTGTATCCTTCCCAAATCTGAAGACATGTAATCCTTGACTCAGTTTCTGCCTCCTGGAGAGCTGAACTAAGACACTGAGCTAATCAAGGATTCAAACACTCAGGATGATATCTATTTTCTGTACCTCTATTATTTCTCCATCCTATCCTCTCTTTTCTCATTCCATATCTCTTTCTTATGACTGTCTCTCCATTCTCTTTCCTTATCAGTATTTATGAAGTGCCTGTCTCATACCAGCCACTGAATGTTAGAGTTGAAAGTTTCCTTGTTCTCAATAATCTTGGAGTCTAACCAGGGAGTCAGTAAAGAGAACACTATAACATAGAGTGGTAAGTGTAATAAGGTAGAGAGAAATATAGGATATTACCAAACAGGGCATCAGGAAAAGTTACCATAGGGGTGGAGGGATGGAAAGTTTTAAGTAATTGTTCTTAAACCATGGTCCTTTTAACAGCATCATCATCACCTTTGAATTTCTTGGATATGCACAAATTCAGAGCTAACTAACATCTACTGCCTCAGAAAATCTGGCCATTGGGGCACATCAATGTGTATTTTAATAAGCTCTCCAAATAATTCTAATGCATTTGCCTCACTTCAGCAGTGCCTCCTGGGATCACCTTCCAAATAAACATTTGCATTATTTCAGAATCAGCTTCTATAGGTACCCAAGTTAAAATAATGTTCTTGAACTACTGAAAGTACTGATTACCTGGAGTTGTTTTGAATAATTGCACTCTAGTCATATAGCAGACTGCCCACTGAATAATGTTGAGGTACATCCATTGGATATTTACTTTTATTCATCTCTTTGAAAGGCAGAGAGAGGTTTTACATTCACTGATTTACTTTCTTTCTTTCTTTCTTTTTTTTTTGTTTTTGTTTTTTGACAGGCAGAGTGGACAGTGAGAAAGAGAGACAGAGAGAAAGGTCTTCCTTTGTAATTGGTTCACCCTCCAATGGCCAACGCTGCCAGCAGGCTGCAGCCGGCGCACCGTGCTGATCCAAAGCCAGGAGCCAGGTGCTTCCTCCTGGTCTCCCATGTGGGTGCAGGGCCCAAGGACCTGGGCCATCCTCCACTGCCCTCCTGGGACACAGCAGAGAGCTGGACCTGAAGAGGGGCAACCGGGACAGAATCTGGCGCCCTGACCAAAACTAGAAACCAGTGTGCTGGTGCCGCAGGCGGAGGATTAGCCTATTGAGCCGCGACACCAGCCAGATTTACTTTCAATCACTATTTCAATCTGTTGTTTATTTTGATGACAGTAGGTTTTTGCTTTTTTACTTTTCTTTTAAAGAAGGAACAGATTCTATCCAAATTTATATGTTTATCCCTAGAAAAATTCTTATGAGACTGAAAGAGAAAAATACTGTCTGTTTTGATAAGACACCAATGAAAACCATCAAGAGAAAATTATTTATTCCAAATACTCAATTCTGAATTACTAAAGCTCATGGGACTGGCATCGCTGTACAGCAGGTTAATCTGACACTGGTGATGCTGGCAGTGCCAGTTTGATTCCCAACTGGTTAATTTCTGATCCAGCTTCCTGCTAGTGAAACAAGGAAGGCTTTGGAAAATAGCCCAAGTACTTGGGCCCTAATTCCTATGTGGGAGACCTAGACAGGGTTCCTGGCTCCTGGGTTTGATATGCTCAAGACTTGGCTATCACAGTCCTTTGAGGATTGAACCAGTGGATGGAAGATCTCTCTGTGTGTATGTCTCTCTCTCTGTCACTCTGACTTCATATTACATAAATACATCCTTACAAAAAAAAATTACTAAAGCTCACACACAGATTTGGCCAGGTTGATGCTTAGAGACTAATATTTACATGTACTGCTATTGGGTAGCCTTCATCCAGGCATTTGAGAATCATCCTACATAGCGCAAAATTAGATAAATGGAGAGGGAAATTGAAATGGAGATGAGGTAGAGATGAAGATGGAGATGATGAAGATGAGGACAAGGAAAAGTGATCTTGAAAATTTGAAATAATAGCAGGACAATCCCTAGGTGATTACTTTTTTGTTTTTTTTAATTTTTGACAGGCAGAGTGGACAGTGAGAGAGAGACAGAGAGAAAGGTCTTCCTTTTTGCCGTTGGTTCACCCTCCAATTGCCGCCGCGGCTGGCACGCTGCGGCCGGCGCACCGCACTGATCCGATGGCAGGAGCCAGGTGCTTATCCTGGTCTCCCATGGGGTGCAGGGCCCAAGCACTTGGGCCATCCTCCACTGCACTCCCTGGCCACAGCAGAGAGCTGGCCTGGAAGAGGGGCAACCGGGACAGGATCGGTGCCCCGACCGGGACTAGAACCCGGTGTGCCGGCGCCGCAAGGCAGAGGATTAGCCTAGTGAGCCGCGGCGCTGGCAGGTGATTACTTTTAAAAACTTCCTATGATTGTTCTATTGTTTTAAGTTTGACATTGGAAAAAAATCCTTGGTTTGAATAGGCACTAAGTAGGTTCCCCTTTATTGAACATCACTATCATATCATAGAAAATACAAATCTAAGAAGTTTGAATATAATACTGTGAGTACTAGCAGTCAAATTGCTTAACAAGCTCATTGTCAATATCATTAGAGAAGGTTATATAGAAAACACACTTGGGGGTCGGCACTGTGGCTCACTTGGTTAATCCTCCACCTGTGGTATGGGCATCCCATGTGGGCGCCAGATGCTAATCCCAGTTGCTCCTCTTTCGGTTCAGCTCTCTGCTGTGGCCCAGGAGCGCAGTGGAAGATGGCCCAAGTGCTTGGGCCCCTGCACCCACATAGGAGACCAGGAGGAAACACCTGGCTCCTGGTTTCAGATCAGCATAGCTCCGGCTGTGGTGGCCATTTGGGCAGTGAACCAATGAGGGAAGACCTTTCTCTCTCTCTCTCTCTCTTTCTCTCTCTCTCTCTCTGTCTGTAACTCTACTTGTCGAATAAATTAAACATACACACACACACACACACTCAAACATGGATCAGAAATCTTCCAAAAGATTTCTAACATTTCTACAGCTTTGAGAATTGTATTGTCTCAAATGTAAAATCAATGTCTGATAATCCTATGGAGATACACTCATGCATTTCTCACTTTATACTGAATTATACTAGTTTTTGAATTGATGCATAATCATGCATATTTATAGGGTACATTGGTAATTGGATACATGTATACAGTTTTAATGATCAAATCATGGTAATTAACATTTCTCTCTTCTCCAATATCATAAAATTTTTGTGTTGGGAATCTTTAAGTTCACAGTGATTTTCTAGATCTATGGAGAATATCATTGGAATCTTGACAGGGATTACATTAAATATCTAAGTCACTTTGGGCAGCATGCACATTTTAGCCTTACTGATTCTGCCAATCTCTAAACATGAAATATCTTTCCATTTCTTTATGTTCGCTTCAATTTCTTTTGCAAATGATGCATAGTTTTCATTGATTGTAATTTTTTTACCTCTTTGGTAAGACTATCCCTATGAATCAGGGACTATTTGGGTTTTTTTTTTTTTTTTTGGTACCTACTGGAAATGAGATTGTTTTGTCAATTTTTTTTCAGATGATTCACTGTAGGTGAATAACAATGCTACTGATTTTTGTACATTGTATCTTCCAACTTTGCTGAATTTGTTCATTAATTTTAACAGCTTTTTGCTGGAATCTTTGAGATTTTCTATATAAAAGATTTTGTCTTCTGCAAGTAATGATGATTTGACTTCTTCCTTGCTGATTTGAATGTTCTTTATTTATTTCTCTTGCCTATTCATTCCAGTGAGAACTTCCCGCGCAACATTGAATGAAAGTGATGAAAGTGGCCATCCTTGTCCAGTTCTAGATCTTAAAGAGAAAACTTTCAGCTTTTTACCATTAAAAATAATGTTAGCTGCTGCCTTACTACAAATGGCCTTCTTTTTGTTGAGGTCTAATCCTTGTGTACCTAATTATTCAGAGTTTTTAAATGACAAAAATTTATTAAATTTCATCAAATGGCATTCTGTATCTATCGAGATGGTCATATGATTTTTTTCTTCATTCTGCTGATGTGGTGCATCACATTTATGTATTTACACATGTTGAATCATCTATACATCCCTAAGGTCCTACTTGATGATGGAAGATGGAGGAATAGGGAGGGAGCACACTGATCATCCGGGAAAAGATAGTTTAATAAAAGTGGAGATACTGTAGTTTCAGGCAAAAGTTAGGGAAAGATCTGCAGAGGAAACTCTTCCTGAGCTAGTGGGACACAGTGGAGCTATGTGGAGGGCATGGGAACCCACGACTCGGGAACCCCGCCACTGAGTCTACGCACCAGTGCTGGAAAGGGAGGTGAGACAAAGCCGCAGTAGCCCAAGACACCGGTGGGGAAGCAGCAGGAAGAGCCTAGAGGGAATGAGGCTTGAAGCCACATGGGGGAAGTTCACCAGGCTAAATAGAGGAGATAAAAAAATAAATAAATAAACAAAAGGGACCGCTACGGACATGATTCTCTATCTCCACTCACCTTACAAAGGCAAACAAGACAAAGAGCAGGCACCATTTTGGACATTCGTAAAAGCTGCACCTGCCATCAGCAAGGGAGAAAAATCTGACTCTGGTGGGGAGAAATAACAGGAAATTAGGACCTAGTGAATGTGTGGAACTAATGAACTGAGACTGTGAAAAAAAAAAAAAGACTGAGAGTGTGGGAGAGGACTCACGGAGTACCAGAGAAGTGAGTACTCTCCAGAGATGCCACAATCTTGGTAACCTTGGCAACCCAGCGGGGGATTACAGGGGAATATGAACTTACACTGAAGTCTGCACAGAGCTTTTGTGTGGTCCTTCGGACAGTGCAGACAAATATTATACCCACAGGGGCCAGAGCTCAGAGCTCAGTACTGCCTTCAACTCTGCTCAGCTGTGTGGATTTACTTCCTTTTTGAATAAAAAATAAAAAGAGAGAGAAAGAGATTTACAATGCCTAACCTGGGTGTGTCACCTTTGGTATACCCTTAAACCTGAAGATCCGAACAGAGCTTGCTGGGCACACCCATCACAAGCCTCTAAGGATCCATCAAAAGCAGACAGTCCACTTAATCTAGGGACATAGTTTACCGAGAAAACCCACCACAGCGAGGGAATAAAAAAGAAGAAACCAAAGAATATCTCCACAATGCCAAGCAACAAACACAGAATCCGATGAAACAAGAACAAAGATGACATTATGACGCCCCCAAATGAACAAGACATCGCAATTCAAGATTATGAAGATGATGAGATAGAAGAAATACAAGATACGGATTTCAAAAAATTTATGATAAGAACATCTAGAAGTTCTCAAAAACAAATTATTGAACTACAGAAATCCTTAATGGAATGGATAGAAAATCTCTCTCATGAAAATGAAATCTTAAGGAGGAATCAAAATGAAATGAAAAAACTAGTAGAACATGATATTGTGATAGTGAAGAGAAACCATAATGAATTGAAGAATTCAATGGATCAAATGACAAATGAATTAGAGAGCCTTAAAAACAGAATGAGTGAAGCAGAAGAGAGAATATCAGACTTAGAAGAGAGAACACAGGAAAGCATATAGTCAAACCAAAGAAAAGAAGAGGAAATTAGAAATCTAAAAAATATTGTCAGGAATCTACAGGATACTATTTAAAAAACCAACATTCAGGTTCTAGGGGTTCCTGAAGGCATGGAGAAAGAGAAAGGATTAGAAGGCCTCTTTAGTGAGATATTAGCAGAACACTTCCCAGGTTAAGAGAATGATAGAGACATCCTAGTACAGGAACCTTATCGAACTACTAATAAACATGAACAAAAGAGATCCTCACCACAAGTTGTAATCAAACTGACCACAGTGAAACAAAGAAAAGATTCTAAAATGTGCAAGAGAGAAACATCAGATTACTCTCAGAGGATCTCCAATTATACTCACAGCAGACTTCTCATCAGAAACCCTACAAGCTAGGAGAGAATGGCGAGATATAGCCCAGGTACTAAGAGAGAAAAACTGCCAGCCCAGAATACTATATCCTGCAAAGCTCTCATTTGTGAATGAAGGTGAAATAAAGACCTTTCATAGCAAACAGAAACTGAAAGAATTTGTTGCCACTCATCCTGCCCTGCAAAAGATGCTTAAAGATGTGTTACACACAGAAACACAGAAACATGGTCACCAATATGAAAGAAGGTAAAGGAAGGAAACCTCACAGTAAAAGATCACAGGAAGTTCAAAGCATATATTAGAATATATCTTTGGGAAAATGCAAGGTGAAGTTACTACTTATCAATAGTCACATTGAACGTTAGTGGCCTCAACTCTCCAGTTAAAAGACACAGATTGGCTGAATGGGTTCAGGAACAAACCCATCTCTTTGCTGCTTACAAGAAACACAATTTTCCAACAAAGATGCATGCAGACTGAAAGTGAAAGGTTGGAAAAAGTTATTCCATGCTAACAGAAATCAACAAAGAGTTGGAGTAGCCATCTTAATATCAGACAAAATAAACTTCAACACAAAAACTGTTAAGAGAAACAAAGAGGGGCACTATACAATGATTAAGGTTTCAATTCAACAGGAAGATGTAACTATTATAAATGTATATGCACCAAATTACAGGGCACCGGTTTATTTAAAAGATATGTTAAGAGGCTTAAAGGGAAACTTAGACTCCAATACAATAGTACTGGGGGACTTCAATACTCCACTTTCAGAAATAGACAGATCAAGTGGACAGAAGGTCAACAAAGAAACAGCAGAAACAAGAAAATAGCCCAAATGGATCTAACAGATATCTACAGAACTTTCAATCCTACATCTAAACAAATTACATTCTTCTCAGCAGTGCATGGAACCTACTCTAGGATTGACCACATACTAGGCCATAAAGCAAGTCTCAGCAAATTCAAAAGAATTAGAATCTTACCATGCAGCTTCTCAGACCACAGTGGACTGAAGTTAGAAATTAGCAACTTAGGAATCCCTAGAGCATATGCAGACACATAAGACTGAACAACATGCTCCTGAATGAACACTGGGTCATAGAAGAAATCAAAAGTGAAATCAAAAACTTTCTGGAAGTAAATGAGGATAATGATACAACATATAAAAACTAGTGGGATACAGCAAAAGCAGTGTTAAGAAAGTTCATAGCAGCCGGCGCCGCAGCTCACTAGGCTAACCCTCCGCCTTGCGGCGCCGGCACACCGGGTTCTAGTCCTGGTTAGGGCGCCGATCCTGTCCCGGTTGCCCCTCTTCTGGGCCGACTCTCTGCTGTGGCCAGGGAGTGCAGTGGAGGATGGCCCAAGTGCTTGGGCCCTGCACCCCATGGGAGACCAGGAGAAGTGCCTGGCTCCTGCCATCAGATCAGTGCGGTGCGCCACCCACAGTGCGCCTACCGCGGCAGCCATTGGAGGGTGAACCAATGGCAAAGGGAAGACCTTTCTCTCTGTCTCGCTCTCACTGTCCACTCTGCCTGTCAAAAAAAAAAAAAAAAAAAGAAAGAAAGAAAGAAAGAAAAAGAAAGTTCATAGCACTAGGTGCCCAAGAAGAAATTGGAAAAGGCAACAAATAAATGAGCTTTCAATGCATCTCAAGGATCTAGAAAATCTGCAGCAAACCAGACCCAAATTTAGTAGGAGAAGAGAAATAATTAAAATCAGAGAAGAAATCAACAGGATTGAATCAAAAAAAAATTACAAAAATCAGCCGAACAAAGAGCTGGTTTCTTGAAAAAATAAACAAAATTGACACCCCATTGGCCCAACTAATTAAAAAAAAAATAAGAAAAGAGGCCGGAGCCGTGGCTCAATAGGCTAATCCTCCACCTTGAGGCGCCGGCACACCGGGTTCTAGTCCTGGTCGGGGCACCAGATTCTGTCCCGGTTGCCCCTCTTCCAGGCCAGCTCTCTGCTATGGCCCGGGAGTGCAGTGGAGGATGGCCCAAGTGCTTGGGCCCTGCACCCCATGGGAGACCAGGATAAGCACCTGGATCCTGGCTTCGGATCAGCGCAATGCGCCAGCCGCGGCGGCCACTGGAGGGTGAACCAACGGCAAAAAGGAAGACCTTTCTCTCTGTCTCTCTCTCTCACTGTCCACTCTGCCTGTCAAAAAAACTAAAAAAAAAAAAAAAAGATCCAGGTCAATAAAATCAGAGATGAAAAAGGAAACGTAATAACAGAAATTACTACAAAGAGTTGTATGCCTGCAAACAGGGAAATCTATCAGAAATGGATAGATTCCTGGACACATGCAAGCTACCTAAATTGAAACATGAAGACATAGAAAGCCTAAACAGACCCATAACTGAGACAGAAATTGAATCAGTAATAAAGGCCCTCCCGACAAAGAAAAGCCCAGGGCTGGATGGATTCACTCCTGAATTCTACCAGACATTTAAAGAAGAACTAAGTCCAATTCTTCTCAAACTATTCAAAATAATAGAAAAAGAGGGAATCCTCCCAAATTCTTTCTATGAAGCCAGCATCACTTTTTTTTTTTTTTTTTTTTTTTTGGACAGGCAGAGTGAACAGTGAGAGAGAGAGACAGAGAGAAAGGTCTTATTTTTTTCTATTGGTTCAACCCCCAATGGCCGCCATGGCTGGAGCACTGCACTGATCCGAAGCCAGGAGTCAGGTGCTTCTCCTGGTCTCCCATGCAGGTGCAGGGCCCAAGAACTTTGGCCATCCTCCACTGTACTATGGGGCCACAGCAGAGAGCTGGACTGGAAGAGGAGCAACCAGAACAGAATCCGGCAATGTAACCAGGACTAGAACCCAGGGAGCCGGTGCTGCAGGCAGAGGATTAGCCTATTGAGCCATGGCACCAGCTGCCAGTATCACCTTAATCCCTAAGCCAGAAAAAGATGCAGCATTGAAAGAAAATTACAGACCAATATCTCTGATGAACATAGATGCAAAAATCCTCAATAAAATTCTCACCAATAGAATGCAACAACACATCAGAAAAATCATCCACCCAGACCAAGTGGGTTTTATCCCTGGTATGCAGAGATAGTTCAATGTTTGCAAATCAATCTATGTGATACACCTCATTAACAAACTGCAGAAGAAAAACCATATGATTATCTCAATAGTTGCAGAGAAAACATTCAATTAAATGCAACACCCTTTCATGATGAAAACTCTAAGCAAATTGGGTATAGAAGGAACATTCTTCAATATAATCAAAGCAATTTATGAAAAACCCATGGCCAGCATCCTATTGAATGGGATATTTCCACTGAGATCTGGTACCAGACAGGGATGCCCACTCTCACCACTACTATTCAATATAGTTCTTGAAGTTTTAGCCAGAGCCATTAGGCAAGAAAAAGAAATTAAAAGGATACGAATTGGGAAGTAAGAACTCAAACTATGCCTCTTTGCAGATGATATGATTCAATATTTAGGGGATCCAAAGAACTCTACTAAGAGACTATTGGAACACATCGAAGAGTTTGGCAAAGTAGCAGGATATAAAATCAATGCACAAAAATCAACAGCCTTTGTATACATAGGCAATGCAATGGCTGAGAAAAAACTTCTAGGATCAATCACACTCACAATAGCCACAAAAACAACCAAATAGCTTGGAATCAACTTAACTAAGGATGTTAAATATCTCTACGATGAGAATTACAAAATCTTAAAGAAAGAAATAGAAGAGGATACCAAAAAATGGAAACATCTTCCATGCTCATGGATTGAAAGAATCAATATCATCAAAATGTCCATTCTTCCAAAAGCAATTTACAAATTCAATGTGATACCAATCAAAATACCAAAGACAATCTTCTGAGATCTGGAAATAATGATGTTGAAATTCATGTGGAGGCACTGGAGACCTCAGATAGCTAAAGCATTCTTGTGCAGCAAAAACAAAGCCGGAGGCATCACAATACCAGATTTCAGGACATACTACAGGGCAGTTGCAATCAAAACAGCATGGTACTAGTACAGAAACAGATGGATAGACCAATGGAACAGAATAGTAACACCAGAAATCAATCTAAACATCCACAGCCAACTTATATTTCATCAAGGATCTAAAACCAATCCCTGGAGCAAGGACTGTCTATTCAACAAGTGGTGCTAGGAAAACTGGATTTCCACATGCAGAAGTATGAAGCAAGACCCCTGCCTTCACGTAACACAAAAATCCACTCAACATGGATTAAAAATGTAAATCTATGACCTGACACCATGAAATTATTAGAGAGCATTGGAGAAACCCTGCAAGATGTAGGTATCGACAAAGTCTTATTGGAAAAGACCCCGTAAGTAGAGGCAGTCAAAGCCAAAATTAACAATTGGGATTGCATCAAAGTGAGAAGTTTCTGTACTGCAAAAGAAACAGGAAAGTGAAGAGGCGACCCACAGAATGGGAAAAAATATTTGCAAACTATACAACAGATAAAGGGTTAATAACCAGAATCTACAAAGAGATCAAGAAACTCCACAACATCAAAACAAAAAACACACTTAAGAGATTGGCCAAGGACCTCCATAGACATTTTGCAAAGAAGGAAATCCAAATGGCCAACAGACACATGAAAAAATGTTCAAGATCACTAGCAATCAGGGAAATGCAAATCAAAACCACAATGAGGTTTCACCTCACCCCAGTGAGAATGGCTCACATACAGAAATCTACCAACAACAGATGCTAGCGAGGATGTGGGGAAAAAGGGACACTAACCCCTATAGGTGGGAATGCAAACTGGTAAAGCCACTATGGAAGTCAGTTTGGAGATTCCTCAGAAACCTGAATATAACCCTACCATACAACCCAGCCATCCCACTCCTTGGAATTTACCCAAAGGAAATTAAATTGGCAAACAAAAAAGTGGTCTGCACCTTAATGTTTATTGCAGCTCAATTCACCATAGCTAAGACCTGGAATCAACCTAAATGCCCATCAACAGTAGACTGGATAGGGGCCAGCGCTGTGGTGCAGTGGGTTAATGCCCTGGCCTAAAGCACCAGCATACCATATGGGCGCCGTTCGAGAACGGGCTTCTCCACTTCCTGTCCAGCTCTCTGCTATGGCCCGCACCCACGTGGGATACTGGGAAGAAGCTCCTGGCTCCTGGATTTGAATTGGCACATCTCTGGCAGTTTTGGCCATCTGGGGAGTGAACCATCAAATGGAAGACCTCTCTCTCTCTCTGTGTCTCTCTGTCTCTCTCTGCCTCTCCTCTCTCTATGTAACTCTGACTTTTAAATAAATAAATAAATAAATATATCTTTAAAAACAAACAGTAAACTGGATAAAGAAATTATGGGACATGTACTCTATAGAATACTATACAGTAGTAAAAAAAATGAAATCCGGTCACTTGCAACAAAATGGAGGAATCTGGAACACATCATGCTGAGTGAAATACGCCAGTTCCAAAGGGACAAATAGCATATGTTCTCCCTGATCGGTGACGACTGACTGAGCACCAAAAAGGAAACATGTTGAAGTGAAATAGACACTATGAGAAACAGTGACTTGATCAGCCCTTGTCCTGACTGTTAATGAACAACTTAATACTTTATACCTTTTATTATTTTTTGTCCTACTTAATACTTTTGGTTGAACTCTGTAATTAGCACACAATTATTCTTAGGTGTTGAAATTTAACTGAAATGGATCCCTGTTAAATATAAGAGTGAGAATAAGAGAGGGAGTCTCATTGAATAAATTTGGAAACAATTTTTTTTTTATTCTATCTTCTGAAATACTTTAAGAATAATTGGTGTTGTTTCCTCTTTAAATGTTTGGAGAATTCAACATTAAAGCCATCTTGTCTGGGCTTTTCTTTGACAGAGTTTTTTTTCTTTATGATTGACTCAATCTCACTACTCATTGTTAGTCAGTTTAGGTATTCTATTTCCTCATGATCCAATCTTAGTAAGGTACTTATGTTCAAATTTTGTCCATTTCTTCTTGGTTTTGAGTATGTTGCTATATCATTGTTCATATTCATTTCTAAGAATCTTTGTATTTCTGACATGTTAATTATAGTATCTCCATTTTTTAAAAAAAATTTTTGAAAGGCATAGTGAACAGTGAGAGATTAGAGACAGAGAGAAAGGTCTTCCTTTACCGTTGGTTCACCCTCCAATGGCTGCTGTGGCCAGCGCGCTGCAGCCAGTGCACCACACTGATCTGAAGCCAGGAGCCAGGTACTTCTGGTCTCCCATGGGCGCAGGGCCCAAACACTTGGGCCATCCTCCACTGCACTCCCAGGCAACAGTAGAGAGCTGGACTGGAAGAGGGGCAACCGGGACAGAATCCAGTGCCCCGACTGGGACTAGAACCCGGTGTGCTGGTACCGCATGAGGAGGATTAGCCTATTGAGCCGTGGCGCCAGCCTATAGTATCTCCATTTTTGCATTTGATTCTATATATTTCATCTTCTCTCTTTTTTCTTAGTTAATCTTCCCAGGTGTTTATCAGTTTTGTTTCTTGCCTACAAACTGCCTCCTTTTTTCATTGATTTTTTAATTTTTTTTTAATTCTTTCCTATTTATTTGTGATCTAACTTCTATTATTTCTGTCCTTTTACTAACTTTGTATTAGATTGATTTATTTGTATTCTTCTAGTTCCTTGAAGTGCAGCACTAAGTTGCTAATTGGGATATTTTGTTTTATTTTGTTTTTAAATGCACGAACTGATTGATTTAACTTCCCTCTGCTGCATTGCTGTATCCCATAAGTTTTGATGTGTGGTATTTGCATTTTGATTAATTTCAAGAAAATTTTAAATTTCCTCCTTGATTTTTTCCATGAGCTCTTGCTTGTTCAGAAGTAATTGTTAATTTTCATATATTTATGCAATTATCAGCTTCTTGTTACTGATTTCTACTTTCATTGCCTTGTATTCAGAAAAGATATTCTATATGGTTTCTACTCTTTTAAATTTGCTGAGATGTGGATCTATCCTGGAAAATGTCCATTTACTATTGAGATAACTGTGAATTCAGCAGCTGTTGAATTGAATGTTCTGCAGATGTCTGTTAGGTCTAATTCATGTAGTATACAATTCAATTTGCTGTTTCTTTTTTAATTTTGTCTAGATGGTATGTTCATTACTGAATGTGAAGTGTTAAATTTTTCTACTACTATTTTATTGGGATGTATCTCACTCATTAGATGTATTAACATTTGTTTTATTTATTTCAGTGCTCCAAAATTGGATGTATATATATTTACAAGTATTAGTTTCTCTTGCTGTGTGACACTTTTCTCAACACATAATGACCTTCCTGGTCTCTTTTTACAAATTTTAATTTAAAATGCATTTAGCTATTCAATATGATGGAAGTATGGCTACTCCTGCTTTCTTTTGGGCTCCATTTGCCTGGAATATTGTGTTCTAGCCCTCCATTTTAAGTTTATGTGTGTCCTTAGAGGGGAAATAAGTTTCTGATAAGCAGCTTATAGTGGGTTCCTATTTTTAAAATCCATTTGTTCACTCTATGCTCATTGAATTTAAATTATTGACAGTTAATGTCTTAGTATTGCCATTTTGATATTTGTTTTGTATTTATATTGTAGCTCCTTTGTTGTTAATTTACAATCTTCATTCTTGGCTAAGTGATTTTTCTCTAGTGGTGTATTTTTTTAAAGATTTTTATTTATTTATTTGAGAGGTAGAGTTACAGAGAGTGAGAGAGAGAGAGCCAGAGAGAATGTCTTCCATTCACTGGTTCATTCCCCAAATGGCTGTAATGGCCGGAGCTACTCCGGATCTGAAGCCAGGAGCCAGGTGGTTCCTCCTGGTATCCCATGTGGGTACAGGGGCCCAAGCACTTGGGTCATCCTCCACTGCCTTCCCAGGCCACAGCAGAGAACTGAACTGGAAGAGGAGCAACCAAGACTAGAACCCAGCACCCATATGGGATGCCGGCACCACAGGCAGAGGATAAACCTAGTGCACCATGGTGCCTGCCCCATCTGGTGGTGTACTTTAATTATTTGCTTATTATTTTTGGTTAGCTTATTACAGGTTTTTGCTTTATGGTTAACATGAAGATTACAAAAAATCCTTTTGCCTTCTGAAAAATCAACAGTTCATGAAAAAAATCAAGGGAGAAGTTTGAAATTTTCTGAAGTTAATTAAAATGTAAATACAACACATCAAAACTTTGGGATACAGCAATGCAGCACTGAGAGGGAAGTTAAATCAGTCAGTTCCTGCACTTAAAAACAAAATGAAGCAAAACAAATATCTCAGCAAGCAACCTAGTGCTGTATTTCAAGGAACTAGAAGAATAAGAACATTTATTGAGAAGACAGGGACAGAGAAAAATAAAAAACAAGTAGTACTGATAAAGTACTCTACATTTGGAATCCATTACTCCCACATTTTGAATTTTTGATGCTTCATTTTACCTTTCTATATTGCCCATCACTTAACACTTAGATGTAATAGTTAATTTTTTTAATCTTCACACTAAAATGTAAATGGCACATGAACTATATTTATAAGATGAAAGCATTCTGAGTTTGTATAGTCATTCTTACCAATGAGTTTTTTACTTCTGATATTTTTTCTTACTCATTAGTGTCTCTTTAACTCTGAAGAACTTCCATTAGTATTTCTTTTAAGGCTGGTCTAGTGGTGATAAATTCTCTCAGCTTTTGTTTGTCTTGGAGTATCTTTATCTCTGCCTCATATCTGAAGGACAGCTTTACTAGGTATTCTATTATTGGTTGGATTTTTTTATTCCCTTCAGTACCATAAAAATCTTATCACATCCATCATGGCCTGTATGGTTTCTGCTGAGAGGCTAGCATTCAAGCAAATTGGGACCCCTTTATTAGTTTATTGCTTCTTTTTTTGTAGCTTGGGAATCCTCTCTAATATTGGAGAGCTTGATAATATATCTTGTGGTAGACTTAGTTTGATTGCATCTGACTGGAGACCTTTGACCTTCCTTTGCATAGCTGTAACATTCTCCATGTTTACAAAGTTTTCTGTAATTATACTTTTTAATTTTTTTCTATTTTCACATATTTTATATGTATATAAGGTGAATAAATTCCATGTAATTCATATAACCAGATTTTGGATCAGAGTGATACTTACCACTCTATCCCCCATCCTGTCCACGTTCCCTCCTTCTTCCTTTCTTAATCTTTCTTTTAATTTTTACAATGGCATACTTTCAGCTTATTTTATAATCATAAGATTAACCCTCCACTAAGTAAATAATTCAAAAAGTAGTAAGAAGAAAATAACACTGTTCCTCAACATTAGAGACATAGGCTGTAAACAATAATCAGCTCAAAATGCAAATTTGGCTCATGCACATTATATTTTTTGTGCTCTGTTACCTACCATTATTTCTTTGAATGTGCTGTCTAGCCTTTTGGCTTTCTCAAATTTCCCTTGAGCCCCAGAAACAGGGATATTTGCTATTTTAGTGTTGTCTCTAGTTCCTATAATCATTCTTCAGTCCTCTTCACTAAAAAAAAAATTAATTCCAACTGTGTATTTTCAAATTGTCTTCCTTCAAGTTCACTGATTCTTTTTTCTTATTTATATATTCTGCTATTATTTCCTTTCATTGCAAAAGTTCATGAACTTTTCTTTGAGGATTTCTCTTTTGTTTGTTTGTTTGTTTAATTATTTCCTTCTTTTTATCAAATCTTTCTGTTAGAAAATTAAATTATTTTTTCTGTGTTCACTTACATTTTGTTTAGTTTCCTTAAAAAAAGATATTTTAAGTTATGATCCAAGCTTTTGGAAATTTTACTCCCCAAGATGATTACTGGCACCTTATTTTGCTCTTTAGGTGAGGACATGGTTCTCAGGAAATTTTTGGAGCTTGTTGGTGTATGAACTTGACTATTCATTGAATTATTAAACTTTTCTGGATTCACTTGAGACTGTCCTTGTCAAAATTCTAAGCATTCTGTTGATTTTCTCTGAGCCTATGGATATGTCTTCTATTTCAATACTAGACAGCACTCTGTCTAGATTTTCCCTAGATCCACTGTTAATATATTTTTACTGATTCAATCAAATAATACTCCCTAAATTCAAATGTATTGAAAATTTCCAGTTGGAGTCTTGTTCAGTATGAACTGGCAAAATATCTAGAAAGTAGTAATCTGGGAGCAGGCACTGTGGTGCAGCAGGTTAACGCCCTGGCCTGAAGCACCAGCATCCCATATGGTCACCAGTTCAAGACCTGGCTGCTCCACTTCCGATCCAGCTCTCTGCTATGGCCTGGGGAAGCAGTGGAAGATGGCCCAAGTCCTTGGGCCCCTGCACCCATGTGGGATACCCGGAAAAAGCTCCTGGCTCCTGGCTTCGAATCGGCACAGCTTCAGCTGTTGCGGCCAATTGGAGAGTGAGCCATTGGATGGAAGACCTCTCTCTGTCTCTCTCTCTCCCTCTCTCTCTCTCCCTCCCTCTCCTCTCTCTGTGTAACTCTGACTTGCAAATAAATAAATAAATCTTTAAAAAAGAAGTAGTCTGTTACTCAAAACCTCTAACTGAGCCAGTGGTGGGCTCATTCTCCTTGTCCTGTGTCATTAATGCCACAGTATTAGACCATACCTGGAACCCGCTGCCCACCAAGACCAGTGCAGCCTGAGGTAGGACCAAAGCCCACCCTATTACAGTCTGCACTGTTGACATGGGCTCACTGTTCATTGCTGCACCTACCTGCCAATAGTAATACTGGATGGGATATGGCTGCTTAAAAATTACCACATAATTCCACATTGCTCTAGGACCTGTCCAGATACTCTGTCTATGCACTGAATTAGCAATAGTGACCATTAAGATTTGCCCAATACTGGGTTTTACCATCTTGGCGCTGTGTCACCCCCAACTCAAAAGAAAAAAAAAAGAATAAGAAAAAAGAAAACAACAACAACAAAACCATGATTCTTTGTTGCCAGCTAAAGGTTGTAGGAAGGGTGATGGGGCAACTCCTCAGCTACACAGGTAGGTGCTAGGTGGATCACACTTGGGCCCCACAGTTCAATCTTGATGGTGCACACCAGGCCCATACAAAGCTGGTGGTGACACATGCCAAAACACTACCATCTCACTAGAGTGCAGGTCTCTACCTGATGCTGGGGCCAGTCCAAAGACTCTGTCCATAGCCGTTTGCCTATAGATGGAATATATTAGAATATACACAGTACTGGACTTTGGGTCTCAAAACATAGTTCTATGATTCCTTGTTGTCTGCCTGAGGGTGGAGTACGGAGACACAGGCAGAGTCTAGTCTACTCTGACTGATCCAAGGCTGTCACTACTGCGTCCTATAGTCATCAGGCCCCACAAAGTCTCAGACAGTTGGTCTGCCTAGACCAACTGTGTCCAGCAGTGACACATGCCAAAAAGAGTCTAACAGAACCATGTCTCCACCTGCTATTGGGGAACTCTAGAAGTGTAGCCTATTAGCACCAGCTGAGGATGTAGGTCTTTGTGTTTTTACAGGTAACAGTTCTCATCAAGGTAGGCTGCACTCTGAGGACCAAAGCACAGTCCTAAGCTTCCTCTCCTGGCCTCTCTGCATGGCTGGAGTTTCACTTTCTGCTGGAAGTTGGGGGAATGATGGTGAAGGCTACAAATACTCAGTCTCCGGATACAGGCTTAAGGGTGGGGTCCCAGGGCTGAATGCAAATGACGTTGGTTGAAGTAAACCTAGTACTGGGACTCAATTATCTATCTGTTTTACAAGCAGGAGACATCTCTCTCCATCCCATGCTCTTTGGAACTGAAGTTTGGTTGACATGGGAAACTCCTTCCTCTCTACTTTTTTCAATGAGATTTTTTTCTTATTATTATTTTGAGGCAAGGTACCATAATCTCCCAAATTGCTTCTAATGTTCTTCAGGTTTTTTTTTTTTCTTTTATTCTGTTGTGTTTTGTTTTCTAAGATTTGTTTGTTTATTTGAAAGGCAGAGCCACAGAGAAGCACAGGTAGAGAGAGAGAGAGAGAGAAAGAGAGAGAGAGAGGAGAGAGAGAGAGGTCTTCCATCCACTGGTCCACTCCCTAGATGCCCACAATGGCCAGAGCAGTGCTGATCTAAAGCCAGGAGCCTGGAGCTTCCTTTGGGTCTCCCAAGCAGGTGAAGGGGCCCAAGGACTTGAGCTATCCTCTACTGCTTTCCCAGGCCATAGCAGAGAGCTGGATCGGAAGTGGAGCAGCCAGAACTCAAACCAGCACCCATGTGAGATGCCAGCACTGCAGGCAGTGGCTTTACCTGCTATGCCACAGTGTTGGCTCCCAAAGTTCTTTGAAGTTAACTTGATGTATGAATATCTCTCCATGGGGAAATGGTTGCCAGAGTGTCTAATTCAGCCACTATGTTGTTTTTTTTCCCACTCTGTTACTTTTTGCTTATTTTTGAAAGATTCTGTTTTATTTTTTTTCACTGCCTAAGGATAGCTTTGATGGGTATAGTATTCTTGGTTATCAGTATTTTTATTCTAGGACTTTAAATATACCATCCAGTTCTTTTTTGATCTATGATTTCTGTTGATATATCTTCTGTTAGTCTAATGGAGATTCCCTTATATGTGACTTGATGTTTTCTCTTGCTGTTTCTTTAAAAATATATTTATTTATCTTGAATTTTTGAGAGTTTAACTGTAATATGCCTTGGAGATGGCTTTTACTGATTAAATATAGTTGATATCCAAATTTACAATTAATTTGGATTGTTCTGACATCTTTTTGGCAATCTTACTAGCCTTTAACATGACACAACTTTCCATTGATGCAAGTGTTATTTCCTATCCTTAATAATTTCATGTGTGAAGACATAGATATATTTTCTTAGATTTGCAACTAGACATTTTATATTTTTTGTTATTTCATGTGGAGTCTTCATCTTATTGAACATTTATTTATTTATTTGAAAGGCAGTGACACAGAGGGAATTAGAGAGATCTTCCATTCACTGATTGACTCCTCAAATGTCCACAATAGTTGGTGCTGGGCCAGGACAAAGCCAGGACCTGGAAATCCAGCCAGGATATGGGTTGCAAGAGCATGAGAACTTGGGTCATCTTCCAATGCCTTGAAAGGCACATTAGAAGAGAGCTGGATCACAAGTAGAGCAGCTGGGACTCAAGTTGGTGCTCCAATATGGAATATGACCCAATATGGATGTTGGGATGGCAAACATGGGCTTAACTTGTTTGCCACAATACAGGCCTCAGTTCTTTTTTTTTTTAAGAGTTATTTATTTATTTGAGAGTCAGTTACAGACAGAAAGAGGGAGATACGGAGAGAAAGGTCTTCCATCCACTGGTTCACTCTCTAGATGGAAGCAATGGCCGGAGCTGGGATGCAGGGACCCAACCACTTGGTCAATCTTTCACTGATTTCCCAGGCCATCAGCAGAAGCAGCCGGGACCTAAAACAGTAACTATATGGGATGCTGGCACCAGAGTTGGACACTTAACCTACTAAGCCATCTACTGGCCTCATTTCTTTATCTTTAAAATTATCAACTTTGAATTGGTCTTTGATAGTTTCAGTTATATTATTAATCTTCTTTGTAATTTTATCCCAGCAACTTTCTTGATTATTGGATTTGGTTTTAACTAAAAATAATAGCAACTACCAGTATTCGTCACCTTCTCTGTTTTAGGTACAATTTTAGACGTTCTCACAATAACATTAGAATATGTATTTTATCTCTTAATTTCAAAATGAAGAATCTGAGACACAGAATGATAGAGTAATTTGTCCAATGTTACATTTTCAATAACTGGTAAAGTCATGATTTGAACTCACATGGAATGGCCTGAGTGTACTCTCAAAAAGATTATGCAATACACATGTCATATAATCCGTGTATAGCTTATTTTTATAGAATTTATATAATTTTATTTTCAGTCTCAATTTCTTCCTCTTGCATTGTTATGTTGAATAAGATCTTCACTACAATGTTGAACAACAGGATACTAATTTTCATTCTAAGTTTTTTGTTGTTGTTGTTGTTTTTCAGTGGGAGGTAAAATAGCAAGGTTTATTAGGGAAGTGACATCCATAAGGCAGATGGGTACCTCTCCAGACAGAGTCTGAGAGACTGGGGGGTGGGGGGGGGGGCAAGGAGCGAGGTAACATGTTTGAGTGGAGAGATTACACTAAACCAGGCCAGGCGGGCAACTAAGCAGAAAGACAGAGGGCTGAGCGCACAGTCTAGTTGAGGCTGGGGGTTTTTAAGGAGAGGGGTCTGGCTTCCCCACCTCTGCTCCTCTTGGAACAAAGGGCTTTTTGGATGTAAATAGAAAAACTTCTCTCTTGAAGGTCTGAAACAAAAGACTTTATGGATGCAAATGTTATCAGACAAGAGGAAGTGAGCAGGGTATTTTAGATGCAGATTCTGGGCTGCACCTGGGAGATTGTGGAAGATGGTCAGGCAGAAGGGGTGGGGACCTCCACCTGCCAGGTTATCAAGTAGAAGGGGGCAGGGCAGGGCAGGATGTGAATACTGGGCTGCCCCTGAAACACCATCAGGATGACCTTGAGATGCAGCATATGCTGGACATAGATGTTATGTCGCACACACATAAGCTCATAACTGACTTGCTACTAACATCCCCCCCTCAAGAGGTAATACCCAATACCATAAGACAGATAGCAAGAGGAAATACCCAAATCCCCCTCGATGCCCATATGCCAGCTTTGAAGAAGTTACAGAAAACGGAACTCCACCCATAATCCCAAAGAAGAATTTTGGGTATTACCTCTTGAGAGGGGAATGTTAGGTAGCAAGTCTTCCTTTACCGTTGGTTCACCCCTCAATGGCCACTGCGGCCGGCATGCCGCACTGATCTGAAGCCAGGAGCCAGGTGCTTCTCCTGGTCTCCCATGCAGGTGCAGGGCCCAAGAACTTGGGCCATCCTCCACTACATTCCTGGGCCACAGCAGTAAGCTGGCCTGGAGGAGGAGCAACCGGGACAGAATCTGGAGACCAACCAGGACTAGAACCTGGGGTGCCAGTGCCGCAGGTGGAGAATTAGCCTATTGAGCCACAGTGCCGGCCCGTTTAGGGGCTTATTAACATCAGTTCTAGAGGGCCTACCACTGTAGCACAGTAGGTTAACTCTGCGCTTAGGACACAGGCATCCCATATCAGAGTGCTGGTTTGAGTTCCAGCTGCTCTGCTTCCAAACCAGTTTCTTGTTAATTCATCTGGGAAGGCAGCAGAAGATGGCCCAAGTGCTTGCACCTCTGCCACTCATGTGGAAGACCCAGACTCCAGACTTTGACTTGAGTCAAACCTAGATGCTGCTTCCACTTGGAGAGTAAACCACCAAACAGAAGATCTCTCCCTCTATGTCATTCCCTTTTTCTCTGTTACTGTCTTTCAAGTTAGTCAATCTTAAACCTTCATGAGAGTTCCAGTGAATACAGTGGCTACCTTCTCAACCAAAAGAAAGAATTGGTTATTATTATACAATATTTTCTGTGGCTAAAATACAAAATTATTTAAGAATCGTGATTTTTTCTTTTTTTTTTTGGACAGGCAGAGTGGACCGTGAGAGAGAGAGAGAGAGAGAGAGAGAAAGGTCTTCCTTTGCCGTTGGTTCACCCTCGAATGGCCACTGCTGCCGGTGCACTGCAGCTGGCACACTGCGCTGATCCAAAGGCAGGAGCCAGGTGCTTATCCTGGTCTCCCATAAGGTGCAGGGCCCAAGCACTTGGGCCATCCTCCACTGCCTTCCCCAGGCTACAGCAGAGAGCTGGCCTGGAAGAGGGGCAACTGGGACAGAATCCGGTGCCCTGACCAGGACTAGAACCCAGTGTACTTGCACTGCAAGGCGGAGGATTAGCCTATTGAGCTGTGGCGCAAGCCATGATTTTTTCTTAAAAATACTCACAATATATATTTATTTATATTATTATATAAATATAATATAATGATATTATAATATTATTTATTATATATCTTTATTTCTCAGTGTCATCACTTCATTGAATGGCAATCAACTTAGTTTGCTTTATTCCCTTCAAAGCTCCTGCTGCTTCTGCTAACATTTCTTTGTGTACTCTATTTTCTTTATAAATGCTTATTTCATTATTTTTTCTTAAATTGAAAAAGGCTTTCAAGAATGTAATTTTCAAGCTTATTCTAAGTATTTAGAAGATCTGTGCCAATTTCTCTTTTAATCTTTACTTCTCAATTTTTCTAAAATGGTGGCAAATGATGCATATGTGTCCATGTACTCTAATGACTATTAGCAGTCAGTCTCCAATGGTGAATAACACTGTCTCAATTTTGCTTTTGAACCAAATGAAATAGAGAGGAGAAGCAAGGTGTTTAAAGCAAACCATATGGTTTTGATGGTGGACACATATTAAGTCAACATTCTTTTGACTTGCCTGCATTCACTGAACAGAGGCTTAGGACCAATACCAATCTGTGTGCATGCGACTGGACACTAGTGCTCTGTGATACCATTGTTTTCTCTGAAAGAAACTTCTGAAATAGGTATCAGTGCTTTTCCACCTTCATTCAACATGAAAATGAGCAAGAGACAAATTGTGAGTTATGTTCCTATTCTCAGAGAGTCATGCAACACTTAGTGCCACATGTCAGACATTTTTGAAATATATTTGACAAGGCAGTTTTTCAAGGAAGACACATAACATAACAGGATATAATTGCAGCCCCAAGCCATGAGCATACTGAAATCAATTAAACATCAGTTCTGGATCAATACTCTTAACCACACATTTGTTTCTAAGGAAAATTAGGAGTTTAAGGCATCTAGGCACTGGCACCAGGTTTTATAGTATCTTCACAGTATTAATTTAATTTGTGTGGACACAAGATATTTGTGTGTGTGTATGAGAGTGTGTGTGTGTCTCTGTGTGTGTTAATTGACTCAAGATTTCAGAAGTCTGGAAAAAAGAACTATTAAAGTCATATACAGTGTAAAAGTTGAATAAGAAAAAAAAATGACTTGAATTACTTGTTGATATCATTGATTTTACTGCAGAAATTTCTGAAAGGTACATTACTTGGCTTTCTCCCAGGAAATGTAAGTTAGCTCTCTAAAATCATTAGCAGGCATCCTGTAGTTTGACAGATGGAGCTGAGCTGTCAAATTGTTTCTTAGAGCAACCACACACTTCATCATTTATAGTGTACAAATGACTCTTGGCATTTATTGTTAAGTAAAACCCCTACTTCTCTGCAACTGTGCATTTTCAGTGACTGGTAAATGGCTAAACCATTTGCAGAAAAGCTTGAAACTGTGGCATATGTACTTCTTCAAGATCTTGAAATGGAAACTCTGCATCAGAGAACAAATGAAATTGTAGGAATGTGCACTGATTTAGCTATTCACAATGCCTAAAACCAAAGGATGAAAGTGCTGAACATATTGAACTAAATTGATGTTGGAAGACGGGGTAAGTATTGACAAAGGCATATAAACCTACCTGGTAATTTTAAAAACAAAATACCCTGTGTGCCCATTTTCTCACTTGATGAAGAAACAACAAACATAGCTTCATTCTAATAGCTGTAAGAATTAAATATATAATAGTGATAGTATACATTCAACACAGAATTTTTAGTGCCATCTCCAGGCTGTGAAGAAAGTCTTACTGCCTCATTTGTTCTGCAAATCATTATAGAATCCATAACATGCTTTCCAAATCATTTATTTTCTTTTGTATACTCATTGTTTTAGAGTACCACTGTGCTTGAAATATTAGAATGACTTAGAAGCAACCTTTACATCATGTCTAAAAACTAAAATGGAAAATAGAGAAACAGTTTTTGGTAGTGTTGACTATGTAATGTTTAGGATTTATATATTTGCATGGAACAATATAATTTGAGCTCTCTAACAACATATAGCACAAATGTCTTTTTTTAAAAGATATTATTTATTTATTTGAGAGATAGAATTACAGACAGTGAGAGGGAGAAACAGAGAGAAAGATCTTCCTTCAGTTGGTCCACTCCCCAAATGGCCGCAACTGCCGGAGCTGCAGTTCCGAATCCAGGAGTGAGGTGCTTCCTCAACGTCTCCCATGTGGGTACAGGGACCCAAGGACTTGGGTCATCTTCTACTGCTATCCCAGGCCACAGCAGAGAGCTTGATTGGAAGAGGAGCATCTGGGACTAGAAACAGCGCCCATATGGGATGCCAGCACCATTTTTTTTACAGACAGATTTAGACGGTGAGAGAGAGAGAGAGAGAGAGAGAGAGAGAAGTCTTCCTTTTCCATTGGTTTACCCCCCAAATGGCTGCTGTGGCCGGCGCGCTGTGCCCATCTGAGGACAGGAGCCAGGTGCTTCCTCCTGGTCTCCCATGCAGGTGCAGGGCCCAAGCACTTGGGCCATCCTCCACTACCTTCCCGGGCCACAGCAGAGAGCTGGACTGGAAGAGGAGCAACCAGGACAGAATCCGGTGCCCCAACCGGGACTAGAACCTGGGGTACCGGTGCCGCAGGCGGAGGATTATCATAGTGAGCCACGGCACCAGCCAAGGATGGTTGGATTTTGAGGCGAGGGCAGCAGATATGCCAAAGTCTTAGTGAATTAGTAGGTATGATCAGGATGTTACAGGAAATCAGTGTTGAGGACAGGTAGTAAATAGTATAGATCAAAATATCCAAGAATTGTATAAGAGTGTGGGAGTGATGGTTTAGGTTATGAATACATCATTTCTGAGAAAGCAAAAAGTTTAAAATAAATTGATACATGCAGGTTGAATATGAAGCTAAATAAAATAGTGTCATTGTGGCTAAAAACAGGTTCTCAGGAGCTAAATTTTTGGGGTCTTTCTTTCAAATGAGAAAACACAAAAATCCCTTTGGTAGTATTTAGGAATATATCTCACTCTTTTTTGGAATACTGGGACCCTCCCAAGTACCCAGCAAAGTGTCTTGTGTGTCCAGCAGATTGTTGAGACATACTTTCTTCTTTGTGTTTAATGCATATGTCCTATATATGTCAATTTCTTCTTCTCTGTATGTCATAGTTTATGGCATGCATTTTAGGAATTTTATTTGTAATATTTAACTTATGACATTTTCTACCTTGTTTTCTATATTCCTAATACTTATAATAAAAACCACAGTCTTATCATTTTGTTCAGTTTCAAAATTGTTTTCTGTAACTTTCTCAGATCACAACTAATTTGAAGCTTAGCTTTGAGCTGTAAATGGCCACCTCTGGTAATGATGCTCCTTTCTAGAAGGCTAAGATTTCATCATCAGGGCCGAGGTGGGTGGAGACAATCAAGATGTCCACAATTATATCCCTATTCTCTGACCTCATACAGGACCAACATTCATATTCTGCTGATGATCATGTGTCAGGAACATGTATGATCTCTGTTTAGATGGTCTCTAAATATGATTTAATCAAGCTCTCAATCCTTCCTTAGAAATCCCACTTTAAATAAGTTCTTGAATTATCTGATCACTAATTGAGGATAATCCCAAATAAAATTAAACTATGAAATATAACAGAATACCTAAATTCTATTGTCAAATGTATTACACTCTTATATTACTGCAATATAAGTGTTTAATTAAAATAGTGTGATGTGTTTTTACAATACTAAATTACTCATCTGATTTGTTCTCTAATGTGTTACTTGAAAAATTCCTAAAGTGAGAAAAATTAATATTGCTAAAGCATTTTTACTTATATCCAGAGTCAACCTAAGCAAAAGTGATATAAATGTGACTATTAAAATTAATAAAAAGGAATTAAAGAAATAATTTAAGGAATTCATTAAAGTTTAGTTATGATATTTTCTGAACTTTTTCATTTTATATCTAAATATATCACTTAACTCATATCAATTCATTTTAAAAAGTAATTTTCCCAGGTAATTTTTGTGTGTGGATTGTTTCAGATAAGGCATTTTCTAAAATGCATGGGAGGATTTAAAGTATTGAACAGGTAAATGTTCTTATCATGAACATATTTTGAGAAAGTTAATACAATATGATTCATATATAAAATTTTCAATGAAAAGAAATAGGCACTGGGATCTTGGGTAACTTCCACCCATTCCTGCTTATACAGGGCTTTGATAAACTGCCTTGTACATCAGGTTTGTTTTCCAGCTGTGCAAAATTCTCCAATGTGCTGACTTCAGTTCTCTACAGGAGGTGAGTTAGAGACAGCTTTATCAAGGCAGGGGGTAGCACAACACTTAGAGCTAGTACTTTGAAACAGCAGTTCGCGAGTCTTGATGACTGACAGAAGAATTTTCCTCCTGTTCAGGTTGATCTACAATGCCTTATTTCTGTTTCCACCAGTCTAGTGAGCTTGCATTGTGATCCACTAAAAACACCACTTCCTGCACTCGCCAGGGTCCTTGGTGTCTGTTTTCTGACACTCTGTCAGGCTGTCTCTTCTGTCAGACTAACAGATAAGAGAATTACTTTCTCTGTTATTGCTTCTTGCCTTGCCATCCCTTTGCATTCCTTTTCAGGATAGCTTGAACCTTATCCTTATCTTTCATCCTGAGATTCAGTCCTCATCACCTTAATTCCTTTCTTCTCCACTACCATGCATATTTCTTTGATCTCAGATTTGTATTACATTAGAAAATATTAATTTAAAAAGATTCCAGCTATTATGAGATGTGAGTCACTTAAAGACAATTTTATGATTTTTATATCAAGGTTGTGTCAATTCTACATACATGCCCATAGCAGGATGATATAATCATTATTGAAGAGAAATGATAATCCTTATGTTCAATATACACAGTTAAATAATAACTCACTAATACCCTCAGTATACCCAATAAGTTTAAGTGATGAATTTATTTCTATTTATAGTTACCAGAGACATGGACATAAATGCATAAATGAACCAATTTTAAGGTAAAGAAAAACTATTAGTATTTTTAGTATGAGAACTTCAAATATTTCATGAAAAAATACAGATTATGAAAAAATACACATGGGTTTCCAATTTTTTTTACCTCCAAACCTATTATTTAAAATACAAACTTATAGGCCGGCACCGAGGATCAATAGACTAATCCTCCACCTGCGGTGCCACCACACAGGGCTCTAGTCCTGGCCGGGCACTAGATTCTGTGCCGGTTGCTCCTCTTCCTGTCCAGCTCTCTGCTGTGGCCCAGGAGTGCAGTGGAGAATGGCCCAAGTGCTTGGGCCTTGCACCTTGCAGGAGGAAGCACCTGGCTCCTGGCTTCGGATCAGCACGGTGAGCCAGCCGCAGCACATTGACTGCAGCGGCCATTGGAGGGTGAACCAACGGAAAAGGAAGACCTTTCTCTCTGTCTCTCTCTCACTGTCCACTATGCCTGTCAAAAAATAAAATAAAATAAAATACAAACTTATTCATTTAATATGTACAAATTTAGGAGCATAGTGATTCTTCCACTCCACCCCCCTTCCCACCCACACTTCCACACTTCCTTCTCCATCTCCTATTCCCATTCTTATTTTTTACAAAGATCTATTTTCAGTTAACTTTATACTCATAAGATTAACTCTAAACTAAGTAAAGATCTCAAAAACAGTATGAAGGAAAAACAAAGAAACAAACAAACAAAAAAAACAATGTTCCTTAACAGTCAAGACAAGAACTGTTCAAAAACATTGCATCCTGATGTTTCAATTTCAGTTATATAGATTACCTTTTAGGTACTATGTTACCACAGATCAGGGAAAACATATGATTTTTGTCTTTTGTGAATGGTTTATTTCACTAAACATAATGACTTTCAGTTGCATCCATTTTATTGCAAATGACAGAATTTCATTTTTTTAACTGCTGAATAGTATTCAATAGCATACATGAATCATAATTTCTTTATCCAGTTTTAATTTGATGCAATCTGGATTGACTCCATTCCTTAACTATTGTGACTTGAACTGCTATAAACATGGGGATACAAATAAGTCTTTCATATGCTGATGTTGATTCATTTGTTTAAATTCCCAGGAGTGCAATGACTTGGTCCTATGGCAAGTCTATACTCAGGTTTCTGAGATATGTCCATACTGTCCTCCACAGTGGCTATACCAGCTTACATTCCCACCAACAGTGGATTAGGGTACCCTTTTCCTCACATTCTTTGCAGCATTTGTTGTTTGTTGATTTCTATATCAAAGCCATTCTAACTGGGGTGAGGAGAAATCTAAGTGTGGTTTTGATTTTCATTTCCCAGACAGCTAGTGATCCTAAGCAATTTCATGTGTCTGTTTGCCTTTTGAATTTCTTCTTTTGAAAAATACCTGTTTAAGTCCTTTTCTCATTTCTTAACTGGGTTATTTGTTTTGTTTTTGTTGAGTTTCTTAAGCTCTTTATATATTCTGTTTATTAATCCTTTATCAGTTGCCTAGTTGACAAATAATTTCTCCCATTCTGTCAGTTGCCTCTTCACATTGCTCAGTGTTGACAGTATCAAATCATAGACTTAGGTCTTTGATCCATTTTGATTGGATTTTTGTGTAAGGTGTATGGTCAGGGTCTTGCTTCATACTTCTAAATGTGGAGATCCAGTTTTCGCAATACCATTTAATGAAGAGATTGCCCTTCCTCCAGGAAATTATTCTAATTCTTTTGTCAAATATTAGCTGATCATAGATGCAATGATTGATTTCTGGAATTTCTATTATCTTCCATTGGTCTAAACATATGTTTTCTTTCTTTCTTTTTTTTTTTTATCCAGTAACAGACTATTTTGATTATAAATGCCCTGTACTATGTCTTGCAATATGGTGTTGTGATGCCCCTGGCTATGTTTTCATTGTATGAGATGACTGTAGCTATTTAGGGTTTCTTGTATTTTCTTTTTTTTTAATATTTTTTTTATTTTTCTTTTTGAAGATTTATTTATTTCTTTTTTTATTTGTGTATGTCTTTTTTTAACTTTTATTTAATGAATATAAATTACCAAAGTACAGCTTATGGATTACAATGGCTTCCCCCCCAATAACTTCCCTCCCACCCGCAACCCTCCCTTTTCCTGCTCCCTCTCCCCTTCCATTCACATAAGATTCATTTTCAATTCTCTTTATATACAGAAGATCAGTTTAATATATATAAAGTAAAGATTTCAACAGTTTGACCTCACATAGCAACACCAAGTGAAAAATACTGTTGGAGTACTAGTTATAGCATTCAATCACAATGTACAGCACATTAAGGACAGAGATCCTACATGATATTTTTTAAAAATTGATTAATTTTCTATGCAATGTCCAATTTAACACCAAGGTTTTTTTTTTCATTTTCAATTATCTTTATATACAGAAGATCGATTCAGTATATACTAAATAAAGATTTCATCAGTTTGCACCCACACAGAAACACAAGGTGTAAAAATACTGTTTCAGTACTAGTTATAGCATTACTTCACATTGGACAACACATTAAGGACAGATCCCACATGAGAAGTAAATACACAGTGACTCCTGTTGTTGATTTAACAATTTGACACTCTTGTTTATGGCGTCAGTAATCTCCCTAGGCTCTAGTCATGAGTTTCCAAGGCTATGGAAGCCTTTAGGGTTCACTGACTTCAATCTTATTTCAACAGGGTCATAGTCAAAGTGGAAGTTCTCTCCTCCCTTCAGAGAAAGGTACCTCCTTCTTTGATGGCCCCGTTCTTTCCACTGGGATCTCACTCAAAGAGATCTTTCATTTAGGTCTTCTTCTTCTTTTTTTTTTTTTTTCCAGAGTGTCTTGGCTTTCCATGCCTAAAATACTCTCATGGGCTCTTCAGCCAGATCCAAATGCCCTAAGGGCTGATTCTGAGGCCAGAATGCTATTTAGGACATCTGCCATTCTATGAACCTGCTGTGTCTCTCACTTCCCATGTTGGATCGTTCTCTCCCTTTTTAATTCTATCAGTTAGTATTAGCAGACACTAGTCTTGTTTGTGTGATCCCTTTGACTCTTAGACCTATCAGAGCCATCAATTGTGAACTAAAATTGATCACTTGGACTAGTGAGATGGCATTGGTACATGCCACCTTGATGGGATTGTATTGGAATCCTCTGGCACATTTCTAACTCCATCATTTGGGGCAAGTCCGATTGAGCATGCCCCAAATTATACATCTCCTCCCTCTCTTTTTCCCACTCATATTTAACAGGGATCACTTTTCAGTTAAAATTTAAACACCTAAGAATAATTGTGTGTTAATTACAGAGTTCAACCAATAGTACTAGAACAAAAAAAAAATACTAAAATGGATAAAGATTTACATTGTACATCAACAGTCAGGACAAGAGCTGATCAAGTCACTGGTTTCTTGCATTTTCATATGAATATTAAGTTGATTTTCTAGATCTGGGAAGATTCTCCATGGTATTTTAATTAGAATTGCATTGAATGTATAAATTGCTTCTGGTAGCATGAACATTTTGATGATATTGACTCTTCCAATCCACAAACATGAAAGATTTTTCCAAGTTTTGTGTCTTCTTCTATTTCTTTCTTTAATGTTTTGTATTTTTATATCAAAGATATTTGACATTCTTGGTTAAATTTATTTCAAGATATTTAATTTTTTGTAGCTATTGTGAATAGGATTGATCTTGGAAGTTCTTCCTTAGCTGTGGCATTGTCTGTGTATAAAAAACCTATTAATTTTTGTGTGTTAATCTTATATTCTGCAACTTTAACAAACTCTTTTATGAGGTCTAATAGTCCCTTAGTGGAGTCTTTAGATGCCTTGTATAATAGAATCATGTCATGTGTAAATAGGAATAGTCTGACTTCCTCCTTTCCAATTTGATTTTGTTTTCTTTTTATTTATTTATTTATTTAATTTTTGACAGGCAGAGTGGACAGTAGAGAGAGACAGAGAGAAAGGTCTTCCTTTTTGCCGTTGGTTCACCCTCCAATGGCCGCCGCGGTAGGCGCGCTGCGGCCGGCGCACTGCGCTGTTCCGATGGCAGGAGCCAGGTGCTTATCCTGGTCTCCCATGGGGTACAGGGCCCAAGAACCTGGGCCATCCTCCACTGCACTCCCTGGCCAGAGCAGAGAGCTGGCCTGGAAGAGGGGCAACCGGGACAGAATCTGGTGCCCCGACCAGGACTAGAACCCGGTGTGCCGGCGCCGCAAGGCGGAGGATTAGCCTAGTGAGCCGCGGCGCCAGCTGATTTTGTTTTCTTGCCTAATGGTTCTGGCTAAAACTTCTAGGACTATAATGAATTACAATGGTGAGTGTGGACATCTTCTGTGATTCCAGATCTTAGTGGGAACATTTCCAACTTTTCCTCTTACAATAAGATGCTGGCTTGGGTTTGTCATAAATTGCAATTATTGTGTTGAAGAATGTCCCTTCTATACCCAATTTGCTTGAGGTTTTTCTTTTCTTTTCTTTTCTTTTTTTAATTTGACAGGTAGAGTTATAGACAGTGAGAGAGAGAGAGATAAAGGTCTTCCTTCCATTGGTTCACTCCCCCAAATGGCCGCCACAGCCAGCACTGTGCTGATCCGAAGCCAAGAGCCAAGTGCTTCTTCCTGGTCTCCCATGTGAGTGCAGGGGCCCAGGCACTTGGGCTATCCTCCACTGCCTTCCCAGGCCACAGTAGAGAGCTGGACTGGAAGAGGAGCAACCGGGACTAGAACCCGGTGCCCATATGGGATGCTGGTGCCACAGGCGGAGGATTAACCAAGTAAGCCATGGTGCCGGTCCTATGCTTGAGGTTTTAATCATGAAAGGATGTTGCATTTTATCAAATGCTTTCCCTGCATCTATTAAATCATCCTGTGGTTTTTGTTCTTCTGTTTGTTAATGTGACGTTTTACATTAATTGATTTGTAAATGTTGAACCATTTCTGAATACCAGGGATAAATCCCACTTGGTTCAGGTGAGTGATCCCTCTGATGTGTCATTGGATTCAAATGTTGAGGATTTTTGCATCTATATTCAACAGGAATATTGATCTATAGCTCTCTTTTTCTCTTGTGTCATATTCTTGTTCAGGAATTAAAGTGATGTTGAATTCATAGAGGGAGTTTTGGAGGATTTCCTTCCTTTTGATTATTTTGAACAGATTGAAAAGCATTGTGATTATTTCTTCTTTAATTTTCTAGTAAAATTTAGCAGTGAAGCTATCAGGTCCTTTTTTGGGAGGATCTTTATTACTGATTCAATCTCAGTATTCTTTATTGTTCTCTTTAGGTTTTTGTCATCATGGATCAAATTTCATAGATTATATGTGCCCAGGAATCTATCCACTTCTAGATTTTCTGATTTGTGGGCATATAGTTGTTTGTATTACTTCCTGACAATTCTTTTTTCTTTCTGTGGTATCTAATATTACATTTCCTTTTTCGTCTCTGATTTTATTGATTTTAGTCTTCTCCTTTTGTTTAGTTGGGCCAATTGTTTCTCTTTTCAAAAAATCAGCCCTTCATTTCACTGACCTTTTATATTTTGGGGGGATTTTAATTTTGTTTATTTCTTCTAAAATCAATAATTTATTTCTCCTACTAAATTTGGGGTTGATTTCTTATTGTTTTTCTAGGTCTTTGAGTTACTTTGATAGCTCAAGTATTTGATACCTTTCCAATTTCTTGATGTAGAAACTAGCTGCTATACACTTACCTCTTAACGCTGCTTTTGCTGTGCCCCTAATTTTGATGTTTTATATTGTCATCTTGATTAATTTCCAGAATTTTTTTTTATTTCTCCTTTGATTTCTTCTATGACTCACTATTCATTAAGGAGCATGTGGTTCAGTCTCCATGTGTTTGTGTATGTTCTAGAAATTTTTGAATTGTTAATTTCCAGCTTCATTCCACTGTGGTCAGAAAAGATATATGGCATGATTTCAATTTTTTTTAATGTTTTTTAGACTTTCTTTAATACCTTGCATATGCTCTATCTTAGAGAAAGTTCCATGCACTGAGAAATAAGTTTGTTTATTCTGTAACTATGAGATTACAGGGTCTTCAGATTTCAATAAGGTCCAATTGATCCATAGCGTAGATTAGCTCTGTTGTTTCTTAGTTGATTTTCTGTTTGGTTGATCTGTCCATTGAAGAAAGTGGTCTTGAAGTCCCCCATTATTATTGTATTGGAGTCTGTGTTTCCTTTCAGATCCCCATTAACATTTTTAAAATATCCAGGAGCCCTGTAATTGGATGCATACACATTTATTATAGTTAAATCTTCCTGTTGAATTGATCCCTTAACCATTACATAATGCCCTACTTTGTCTCTCTTAACAGTTTTTGTGTTAAAGTCTACTTTTCCTGATATTAGGATAAAAACACCTGCCCATTTTTGCTTTCCATGAGCATGGAGTATATTTTTCCATCCTTTTTCTTTCAGTCTGCATGTAGCTTTGTTGGTGGGGTGTGTTTCTTGTAGGCAGCAAATACATACGTCTTGATTTTTTTTATTCAATCAGCCACCTTGAAGCTTTTAATTGTAAAATTTAGACCATTTACATGATGGTTACTATGATAGGCCAGCACTGTGGCTTGGTGGGCTAAGCCTCCTCCTGGGTAACCAACATCTCATATGAACTAGACTTGTCGGTTTTAGTTCCAGTTGCTCCACTTCTAATCCAGCTCTCTGCCCTGGACTGGGAAATCAGTAGAAGATGGCTCAAGTGCTTGTGTCCCTGCACCCATGTGGGAGACTGGGAAGAAGCTCCAGGTTCCTGGCTCCTGGCTCCTGGCTCCATTGCAGCCACTTGGGGAGTGAATCAGAGGATTGAAGACCTTTCCTTCTGTGTCTCCCTCTCTTTGTAAAACTGTCTCACAAAAATAAATAAAAAGTCTTTAAAAATAGGTTACTATTGATAGGTAACAACTTGGCCCTGCCATTTTTTCATGAATACTTTTATTGTTTGCTCTGGATTTCCTTTGTATTTTACTGGGAAGTTTTCTGCCTTCACATTCTTCCATAGTGATTAGTATGTTTGTGGGTTTCTCTGTGTAGTACATCCTTAAGCATGTTTTGTAAGGCTAGATGAGTGGTGAAAAATTCTTTCAATTTCTGTTTTTTAAGGAAGATCTTTATTTTACCTTCATTCATAAATAAGAGCTTTGCAGGGTACAGTATTCTAGGTTGACAGATTGTTTTCTTTCTCTTAAGACTTGAATTTTGTCTTTCCATTCTCTCCTAGCCTATAGGATTTCTGATGAGAAGTCATCTGTGAGATTAACTGGAGATTCTCAGAAAGCAATCTGGCATTTTTTTCATGCAATTTTAGACTCTTTATGTTTTACTGTTGAAGGTTTAACTACAATGTGTTGTGGTGGAGATCTTTTCTGGTCATGTCTATTGGCAGTTCTATGTGCCTCATGTACTTGGATGTCTATTTCTTCCTCCAAATCAGGGTAGTTTTCTGTAATTACTTCACTAAATAGTACTTTTAATTTATTCTGTCTTTCCACACCTTCAGGAAATCTTAAGACCCATATGTTCGGTCATTTGATATATCCCATATATCTCCAACACTGTTTTGTTTTTTCTAATTTTTTTTTTTTTGCTCTGACTGAAAATTTTCCAAAAATTTGTCTTCTGGCTTAGATATTCTTTCATCTGCTCCACCAAGTCCATTGTTAAGGTTTTCCTTAACAATTTTTTATTTGATCTACTGAAATTTTTTATTTCAAATGCTTCATTATGATTTCTGTTTAAAATCTCAATTTCATGGAAAAATTTTCATTCATGTCATGTATAGATTTCTTTAATTTGTGGATTTGCTTCTGATTGCTTCTGTGTACTCCTATGATTAATCTTTTGAATTTTGTTTGAGGTATTTCATTGATCTCTTCATCTTCACATTATAATATTGAAGTGTTATGCTCCTTTTGAGGGGATCATATTGTCTTCTTGAAATTCTTCTTTCTTGAAAATTTGTGCATTTATTTTTAGTAATTTGTGGAATACTTGTTGGTTTTTTTTTTCTGTTGGTTTTTATCTTTGGGCTATGTCTCTGTGGCTTGGTGGAATGTCTGCTCTTTCAGTGAATACCCTAAAGTATATGCTGGCTCTGCCAGGGAGCTCTGGTCAGTGCTCCAGAGTGAGGTGAGTATCTGGGGTGACAACCAAGATAGGCATGTTAGATCTCTTTTTCATCAGACAGAGGGTTTGATCTGTTTGGGTGACACCCAAATTAGGCATGTTAGATCTCCTCTTTTTCATCACAAAGGAGGATTTGATCAGATTTGTTGGCATAGTCAGACCCTCACCTCCTCTCTTTCAATATTATCAATGCCTAGGTGTGTTAGCTACAGTAATTGCAATATTCAACACACTGCCATCAAAACTCCACAAAGGATCTGCAGAATCTGCATTATGAGCAAGGAACCTGTTCCATGACCCACCCCAGGCAATCAGGGAGCTCTGAACATGTGGAACCACTCAAAGTGATTGGCCAGAGACCTAGCAACACCCGGTACCCTCCTGTGCAATCATAGTGTTCCCACAGACTCAGCACACAAGGCTCTAACAGTCGTGGGGTGCTGAGATTCCACACCTGTTCCCTTATACAGAGAGGAACTCTAGTTAGTTTTTTTCATACACAAAGAAGCAGAGATGCTCCCAGAGCCAGCTGCCAGTGCCTCTCTGGCTGCTGGGGTCCTGTGTTGTATCCCTGTTCATGCTGCAGGTTCACATCCTTCACATAGGTCCACAGCATCCCTCTTCCTTCCATGGACTTTCCACTGCAGTTTTCTCCCTTACTCTTTCCTGGGATTGCACTTTCTCCACTTTTTTAAATCTATCTTTCCCTAGCCAAAAGCAGTAAGCTCTCTCCCTATTCAGCTATCTTGATTCTCTCCAGGTTTCCAATCAAATTTTGCACCAACAAACCTGTTTTAATTCTATTTTTCATGAAGTTTTTGATGCATTTTCCTATTATTTATTTAAAGATTTATTTATTTATTGGCTGGTGCCACGGCTCAATAGGCTAATCCTCTGCCTGCGGTGCTGGCACACTGGGTTCTATTCCTGGTCAGAGCACCGGATTCTGTGCCGGTTGCTCCTCTTCCAGGCCAGCTCTCTGCTGTGGCCTGGGAGTGCAGTGGAGGATGGCCCAAGTATTTGGGCCCTGCACCTGCATGGGAGAACAGGAGAAGCACGTGGCTCCCAGCTACGGATTAGCGCGGTGTTCTGGCCACAGCACGCCGGCCGCAGCGGCCATTGGAGGGTGAACCAACGGCAAAAGGAAGACCTTTCTTTCTATCTCTCTCTCTCTCTCTCTCTCACTGTGCACTCTGCCTGTCAAATAAATAAATAAATAAATAAAGAGATTTATTTATTTATTTTGCAGATCAGAGTGAGAGAGAGAGAGAGAGAGAGGAGAGAGAGAGAGAGGAGAGAGAGAGAGAGAGAGAGAGAGAGAGAGAGAGAGGAGAGAGAGAGAGGAGAGAGGAGAGAGAGAGATCATCCATACCTGGCTAACTCCTCAGACATCCCAAAAGACCAGGGCTGACCCACGCTAAAGCCAGGATCCAGGAGCTTCCTCTCAGTCTCCCACATGAGTGGCAGGGGTCCAAGGACTTGAGCCATCTTCTGCTGCTTTTCCCAGAAAATTAGCAGGAAACTGTATTGGAAGTGAAACATCTAGTACTTGAATCATACCCCACATTGGATGACAGTGTTACAGACAGCAGCTGAATCCACTATGCCGCAATTCCAGCCACTAACAATTATCTTTTGAAAGTTGTAGACATTGTTTTACATACACTATCACCTTCAGTCCTCACAGTTAATGTTGAATTTTTGCTCTACAATCCTAACATTCAGAGAAGTTAAGCAAGTTGTTCTAAGTCAAAAGTATATTTGTGGCAATGCTTATATTCAAAGTCTACTGGAGTCTAAAGTTTACATTTTTAATTAGATCGGATTTTTTCCCCCAAATAGTGTTATGTGGAACAGTGTCCCAGCAACACATTTCACCAAAGTAAGGGTTCTTTGTGCTGTTAAGTCTGGGAATTTTGACAGTAGAGGAAATGGTTTAGTTGTGTTTCACCAGAATAGCCCTGGTATTTCCTTCTGGGAACTTTTCTCTGAAGTTAATGTGACTTGTCATTAGTTTTCTGCTACAGTTTTACCGTGAAACTTCCTGGTTCATGGAAAACTGGTTTTACGTTATTTCTTCAGTATTCAGCTGGGCATTGTTTTCGCATGATTCCTCCAGTCAACAAACCCAAAGCATCTAAAAATCACGTGGTAGTGGAGTAAAACTAAAGTCACAGATTCAGAAGTTCCTTCACTAGAAGAAAAAAATGACTTTCCCACCTCTTGGATCTGGGCTCATTTTGTGACTTACTTCAACTGGTGGAATGTGGAAAAAGTGACTTAGACAAGGCCTTGCTCTGTCTCAAAGCACTACCCAAGGACTGTCATAGAAGGAACCTGGTCTTGCCTCTTGGAAGTAGAGTGGCCCCATGGAAGAAATCGAACTCCTGACCTTACATATTTTTTGTTTCTCTGTTCCTTGTCTTTTTTTTTTCGATTAATCTTGCAATGATTTATTATTTTATCTTTAGGAGTGCAATTATTGGGTTTTCTTATTGGTTTATTTTTTATTTTTTCTAATTTATGACTCATAAATTTTAGCCTTTCTGTATCAATCTCCTTCTTTTACTCTCTTTTACATATTTGTTCTTTTTTCTAGCATCTGAAGATGGAATGCTTATTTACTTTTACTATTTTTTAATGCTTAGCATTACAAATCTTGCCAATTTCCAACAGTTCAGTTATGTGCCAATTTTGTTACTTTTTTTTTTTTTTAGTTCTGCCAGTGACTTTTTTTTAAACTCAAGAGTTATGAAGATGGTATACATTTCCACTTTCTTGACAATTTTTATGTGTTTCTTATCTCTGCATTCCGGGACTTAGTGCACTCTGATTAGTCAATAGAATTTTTATTGTTTATAATTTGGGGAGATTTTCTTTGTTCCTAATGTGTGATCAATTGTTGAAATTATTATTTTTTTATTTTTATTTTTTAACAGGCAGAGTGGACAGTGAGAAAGAGAGACAGAGAGAAAGGTCTTCCTTTCTCCATTAGTTCACCCCCCGCAATGGCCACTGCGGCCGGCACACTTTGCTGATCTGAAGCTAGGAGTCAGGTGCTTTTCCTGGTCTCCCATGCGGGTGCAGGGCCCTAGGACTTGGGCCATCGTCCACTGCAGTCCCGGGCCATAGCAGAGAGCTGGACTGGAAGAACATTTATTTTTTAATTTTATTTGAGAGGCAGCTATTGGAGCCCCAAAATCTATAACCACACACTACATAGAACTGCCATACAATATACTTCTAAACAGGGACACCAGTATCCTTTGTCCAAGACATATCTGTGTCCTTCTAGTACACAGAAGATCTGGTTTGAGTTCTAGTTTTACTCTCCATTATCTATGTGTTCTTACTTAAGTTATATGCAATTTTTATCATTTTTAGAAATGAGGATAAAAATTCCCAACTGCAGCATCGTTTTGAAGATTGAATAAGATGTGGAAAGCTGTGACATTGGCCTACACACAGTGTCATCTCCTCTTTGAAACTGGGTCTTTTGAATAAACACCTTAGGGATTAAGACGTCAGTCTTGATTATGTGATTCAATCAGAGAATTAAATTCCCTTACCTAATTAACAGTTTGGGGTATTTGAATCCAGGAGCAAGATTTGCTGTTTTAACAATTGCAGGGGTGTATTGGTGTTTTTTCCCCCATTGGCAGCATATTGTAAACAGTTCTCTCTATATAGTGGTGAGGATATGGATTAGACTCTAGGGCCCCAACACCTGTGCTTCCTTGATCCAGCTGTGTGACCTTGGTTACAGTAATAAATGTCTCCAAGTCTCAGTTCTCTCTTCCTTTAAAGTCATATTTATAATAGTACCTGACTCATAAGGTTGTTGTAAGGGATAAATTCAATAAAGCATGCAAGCATTAGCATGATGCCAATAGCATATGCAGTGTCATCACTTTATAAATGTATTACTTTCCTCTGCAAACACTCATTATTGAAATTTAAAATAGCCTGTATTAGACATAAGGAGTAATGTTATAGTATGTTCCAGAGAATGTATTTTTATGAATTTTTATTACTATTTAAGGTAAAGAACATTGAAATACAGAAATAAAAAAATTGGTTAAACCATCACATCAGTCTTTCTTAATAAGGGTTGTGACACTGAGGCTATGAAATAGCAATTATGGTTACTCTGGGATAAGAAACACAGGTTTGTTCTATGAAATCTAAGTGTTTATAGGAAAGGCTAAAATTAGAGTAGAAAAAAATACATTAGGAAAGTGCAGAAAAAACTGACAATCCACTTGAAGAAGATTCCTGACAATAACTGACACTTCCAGGGTGTTGTTTCTAATGGTTTCTGGGTAGTGCTGGGTTACTCTTCAGCAAACCATAGGCAGCAATTGGCTTGACTTAGAATGCATGAGTGGCAGCTTCCCATTAAAGGGTCTTTGGGTCCCAGCTGTTATAAACTTCAGATGCCTCAGGCTATTTGACACATTACAGGGGACAGCTTCTCTTTCTGAAGATTACAAATATTCAGTTCTCTCTTTAAGTAGAAGTAACAGGTTTATGTGAAGACCCCTATGAAAGCCTCCTGGACCTATGAATACCAAGGACGCCCTGTGTCAACACCATGAAACAATCCTTCGAATGCTAGAGGATGAAAGTCTCAGCATGACTCAAACCCGTGTCTTCCAGTCATTCTTGTCTATTGGATCTTAAAAACCAAAATAAAGTTGCCAGGGCTATGGAAGCCTTTAGGGTTCGCTGACTTTGATCTTATTCCGATAGGGTCATAGTCAAAGTGGAAGTTCTCTCCTCCCTTCGGAGAAGGGTACCTCCTTCTTTGATGGCCCCGTTCTTTCCACTGGGATCTCACTCACAGAGATCTTTCATTTAGGTCTTTTTTTTTTTTTCCGTGATATCTTGGCTTTCCATGCCTGCTATACTCTCATGGGTTCTTCCGCCAGATCCGAATGCCTTGAGGGCTGATTCTGAGGCCAGAGTGTTGTTTAGGACATCTGCCATTCTATGAGTCTGCTGTGTATCCCGGTTCCCATGTTGGATCTTTCTCTCCCTTTTTTATTCTATCAGTTAGTATTAGCAGTTACTTGTCTTGTTTGTGTGATCTCTTTGACTCTTAGACCTATCAGAGCTATCAATTGTGAGCTGATATTGATCACTTGGACTAGTGCGATGACTAGAGCCTAGGGAGATTACTGACGCCATGAACAGGAGTGTCAAATTGTTAAGTCAGCAACAGGAGTCACTGTGTACTTACATCCCATGGGGGATCTGTCCTCAATGTGTTGTCTAATGTGCAGTGATGCTATAACTAGTACTGAAACAGTATTTTTACACTTTGTGTTTCTGTGTGGGTACAAACTGATGAGGTCTTTACTAATTATATACTGAATCGATCTTCTGTATATAAAGATAATAGGAAATGAAAAAAAAAAAAAAAACAACCTGGTGTTAAAATGGAAATGGCATAGAAAATTAATTAATTTGAAAAAAAAATTATGTAGGATCTCTGTCTTTAATGTGCTGTACATTGCTATTTAATGCTATAATTAGTAATCCAATGGAAGTTTATTCACTTTACGCTGCTAGGTGGGCAAAATGTTGAAATCTTTACCTAATATATACTAAACTGATCTTCTGTATATAAAGAGAATTGAAAATGAATCTTTACATGAATGGAAGGGGAGAGGGAGCGGGAAAGGGGAGGGTTGCGGGCGGGAGGGAAGTTATGGGAGGGGGGAAGCCATTGTAACCCACAAGCTATTCTTTGGAAATTTATATTCATTAAATAAAAGTTAAAAAAAAAAAACCAAAATAAAGGAAGGGGTGATGCAAGACATCACACTAGCATACAGAACACACCATGTTTCATCACTGTGAAGAAGATTTTGTTTCTTTGTAATTTCTGATCGCTAGGGAGACACAACAAATGTAGCATCATATATATATATATTTTTTTTTTTGAGGAGGGAGCAATTTGTAGTGTCAGTATTATTATTGAAGTCATTCTTTTACAATTAATTGCTGACAGAGAACAGGGCAGAATAAAACTACCTATGTAAGTGTGAATATTTTTTTTCTGTTTTCACATTGTAGAATGTTTGATCAGTTGCAGTTATGAATCTTTTTCTAACTGAACCTTATTCTCATATCTACCAATAAACAATTGCACTGCAAAGTTTTTTGATTTAGGTAAACCTACTGATGTTTCTCAAGAGAGCTTCAATAAACAGATAAAACAGAGACTTAATTTCTAAAAGGTAGTCCCTATCTGTGCTGGCAGGCAGTGACTGAGCGGCAAACACCAAAACTTGTAGGGACTTGCAATGTAACTTTAGCAACTTTCATAGTTTGTATTCCCATTCCTAAATATTTCCATCCCTCAAAATGAAAAGTTTAAGCTTTCTGAGGTGCATCTATCTATGCTGCTTGCTTTCTTCTTATATTTTTAGTCCTTTTCTGCAGTCAAAATCCTTATCAAAACGCAAGAGACCTACTGTGGAAGTTTTCTGGGATTGGTGCTCAATCAAGGAAAGTTATAAGATGTGGTCTATCAAGAAGCTTGAGAAACAGCCTTGTAGAGGAAGAAACAGTGAAAGAAATAAAAATATAAATCCTCCTTAGTAACTTTTCACAGGAAATGCTCACAATTCTAAGGAAGGGAAACCATGGACCAGTAGGACTCAGGGATAATCACATTGTACTGGTTCATGGAGTGGGTACATCCTCAAGCACAAGCTTAACTGGCCAATAAATTTAATTTTCCTGCAATTGAATGTAATTTATATTTTGAGCTCTTATTCTTCTGCTTAATACATTGTAATTTTAATCATTTTACCTTTTGCTTACTCCCTCTATAAATTGCTGCTCTTCCAGTGTAAAAGACTGCAATGCATGTGAAAGAGCACCTGTTTCTAGGTATTCACACTGGCATGGGGGAGAAGGGTGGATATGGGTGGTAATGCACTAAGTTAACACCAGTTAATTTGTCAGTGTGTTACTTCATTAAACATTTAAAATGATTTAATTATGAGGAGCTTTCTTCTGAAATTCCATATTCCTCTCTTTTCTTGAAAAATTAATGGTGCTACTTGTCCCACATTCTTGAACTACTTTGTTTCTGAATATACTCTTTTCTGTTAACAACCAGGTTCTGAAGTTTGATTTTGCAACCATCGACATAAAAGAGGTTTGGACTAAGTCTTAAGAGAAAATAGATACTTAAACAATAACAGCAGAAGAAAAAGAACATTTAAGCAAGGCAAAGGAGGAGAATCAGCAGTTAGCTGTAAAATACTCAGTCATGTTTAATGTACAGTAAGTTAACGCAAAGTATATGCATCATGGAACTGAAGAAATAGGTGAAGATCAGAATGGGATCTGGAGACTTTGGTGAACTATGGAAATGTTGACGAATTTTAATTGACAACTAATGTTTTAGTAAATTTATTATTGGCATAGTGTATAGAATAGGTCAGAGAGGTAGAAAAATAAGATAAACTGAATTACATAGTTCTATCATGAGTATCTTGTATTTGAGAGCAGATAATGGTGCAAAAATTTTATCTCTGTCTAAAATATTTTTGAGTGTTAGAGGCTTTTCGGTGTTTTGCTGCTTTTGTTTGTTTGTTTTTGCTCATACTCATCAGGTTGCTGGTCAGTATTTGCCACCAACTTTTGCTTTCTTATTGGGTTCTGATTTTTTAAATTTTATATTTCATTTTTTTAGTGCAAAAAGCTTGAATTTTGTGACTGCAGAATACCAAGATCAAAGCAGACTACAAGGTCTGTTAAAACCATTACTGCCATCAAGGTCAGCCTTCAAGCAGCATAACTGCTTTGTATGGAGCCCATCTACCTAATGCTAATGGTCTTGAACGCCACTCTGACTTTGGCTATTATCTTCTATTGAGGTAAAAGTGACTACTGTGGTATTGCTATGTATCAACTCAGAAACACCATGTTCTTTTGATTTTTTCATTGTTTTTATTTTTACTATTTGCTGCCCATGCAGTCTAGAACTGATTTAGCTTTACATAGATTTTTTTAGTCTTAATCACAAAAAAAAATTATTTTAACATGGTTCTACAGATCAGCACTGTGGTGCGAGTGGGTTAAACTGATGCTTTTGACACCAGCATCCCATACCAGAGTGCCTCTTCTAGCCCTGGCTGCTCTGCTTCCTACTGAGCTTCCTGCTAAAGTACTTGGGAATGCAGCAATACTTGCGTCCCTGCCACCCACATGGGAGACCAGTATGGCATTCCTGGCTCCAGGCCTTGGCCTTGTCCTGACCTAGTATTGCAGTTATTTGGGGAAATGACTAAGAAATGAAAGATCTCTCTGTCTTTCTCTCTCTCTCTCACTCCACCTTTCAAAAAAAATCTGATTTTGAAAATGGTGCTTTTTCTTAAGCCAATATTTTATTTTATTTTATTTTATTAGATAGGCAGAGTTAGACAGTGAGAGAGAGAAAGAGAGGAAAGATCTTCCTTCCATTGGTTCACCCCCCAAATGGCCGCTACCAGGTGTCAGGTGCCTCCTCCTAGTCTCCCATGCAAGTGAGAGGGCCCAAGCACTTGGGCCATCCTCCACTGCCTTCCCGGGCCACAGCAGAGAACTGGACTGGAAGAGGAGCAGCCAGGACTAGAACCTGGCACCCATATGGGATGCCAGCACCACAGGCGGAGAATTAACCAAGTGAGCCACGGCACCAGCCCCCTTAAGCCAATATTTTACTCACTCTGATCTTATTTAGACAAGGCCATAGTCAAAGTGGAAGTTCTCTCCTCCCTTCAGAGAAAGGTACCTCCTTGCTTGATGGCCCATTCTTTCCACTGGGATCTCATTAGCAGATATTTCATTTAGGTCATTTTTTTTTTTTTTTTTTTTTGCCAGATTGGGCTTTCCATGCCTAACATATTCTCATGGGTTCTTCAGCCAGATCCAAATGCCTTAAGGGCCAATTCTGAGGCCAGAGTGCTGTTTAGGACATCTGCCCTTCTGTGAGTCTGCTGTGTATCCCGCTTCCGATGTTGGATCGAGGAACTTTGCCTTTCTCCAGGTATCCCATAGGCCATGAGATTTTTCCATTTTTTAATGTCTTCTTCTATTTCTTTCTTTAGTGTTTTGTGTGAGGCGAACGTGATAACCACTACATGATGGAAACACAGTATTGTTGTAGTGTTTTGTAATTTTCATCATAGAGACCTTTGACTTCCTTGGTTAAATTTAGCCCAAAATATTTAATTTTTTGTAGCTATAGTTAATTGGATTGATCATAGAAGTTCTTCCTCAGCCATGGCATTTTCTGTGTATACCAAGGCTCTTGGTTTGTGTGTGTGTGTTGTGTGTTATCCTTTAACTTTACCAAACTCTTTTAGGAGGTCCAACAGTCTCTTAGTGGAGTCTTTTGCTTCTACTGTATATAGAATAATGTCTACAAATAGGGATAGTTGGACTTCCTCCTTTCCAATTTGTATCTGTGTTCTTTGATGATTTTAGTTTATAGTTCTCTTTTTCTGCTGTTTCTTTTTCTGGTTTAGGAATTAAGGTGATGCTGGCTTCATTGAAGGAGTTTGGGAGGATTCCCTCCTTTTCAACTGTTGTGAATAGCTTGAGAATAATTGGAATTACTCCTTCTTTAAATGTTTGGTAGAATTCAGCAGTGGAACAATATAGACCTTGACTTTTCTTTGTTGGGGGGATCTTTGAGACCCATGAACATTTGTTTTAAATAGCCAAGAGCCCTGGCATTGGGTGCATATACATTTATTATAGTCACATCTTCCTGTTGAATTGACCCCTTAATCATTGCATAGTGCTCTTCTTTGTCTCTTTTAACAGTTTTTGTGTTAAAATCGATTTTTTCTGATATTAGGATGGATACACTTGCTCATTTTTGCTTTCTGTTAGCATGGAATATCTTTCTCCATCCTTTCACTTTGAGTCTGCATGCATCTTTGTTGGTGAGGTTTACATTCAAGGTTGCTATTGATAAGTGATGACTTGGCCCTGCCATTTTTCCACAAATACTCCTACTGTTTGCTTTAAATTTTCTTTGTACTTTTACTGGGAGGTTTTATACCTTCACATTCTTTTATACCAAGAAATTCTAAGTACTCTGCTCCTTTTCCCTGAGCCTGTGAACACTTCTACTATGTTAGCACTAGATGAAATAGGGCTGCCCCATCAGCTGTTAGTATGCTGTGTTGTTTCAGCACTAGAGAGTGCTGTTCTCTCAGGATGTTAGTGCCTGTGATTAGCAGTGTGCAGTTCATAATGAGCTGCTAAAGCCTCTTTCTCAAGCACTGTCCTGAGAAAAGAAGTCTTTTGGCCTTACCTAATGCAGAGCCTCACTGTAGAGGGCCTGGCACTGAGCTCTAAGGTGAAGTCATATACTGACTTTCCCAATCTAATCCTCAGTGGTTGCAGTCTTTCTCAGTTGTCTGCCAGTAGATGGTGGATTGGTGATAAAAGCAATCCTTTGGCTGAATGGTTAAGGGAGGTCAAAAGATTCAGACTACAGGTACTAACTTGGAATCAGGGGTCATGGGGCTCTGCTAGGGCTGGCTTTTACAGTGGAAGACTTGGTATTTGGGATCACATGTAATATCTGAACTTAATACTTTCTCCCTCCCCAAGACAGGTGGTAAAGAACTATACTACTTGGAGCTGAGGAAAGAGTGGCATGGCAATTGTTACCTTGATGCCTTCTTCAATATATCTTTTTATTATACTAAAATCTGGCACTTTTATTATTTTATTATACTAAAAATCTGGCTTCCTCAGCTTTCATGAAATGTTACTTCTGCATGGAAAGCTGTTCACATTGCTGTCTATAGGAAGACAATTGTCATGGCATCTTAGCCTCCATCATGTCACTCCTCTGATAAATTCATTACTCAACACAATTGAATACTTTGGAAAAGTTATACAGCACCTGGAAGCCAAACGTCTAGTAACTGAGTGAAATTAGATTTAGATTAGCTGGGGATATCTACACGCCTTAAGTCTATGAGATTTTATATCTAATTATATAGAACATTGCATATGATGTATTGCTAAGGAAAAGAATAGAAAGTATTATATATGGTTTTAGCATGTTAAAATGCTTTAAGTGCACAGAGAAAAAAGCAGGAAGGGCATTACAGAGGTGAAAAGTTACTTATGGATGGTGTTTTTCTTGGTTTTGTTTTTTTTTTTGCATTTTGGTTTCATTTTATAATTAGTGTTTACACTGTTTGCTTTCATGTAGTAAGAAAGTGTTGACTTTATAGTTGGAGAAACCAAGCTATTTTTCTCCCCCCAAAATTTCCTTGACCCAAAATGTTAATTGAAGCATTATTTACAATATAACTTGGAACAACCTAAATGTCTAACTGTAGAAGAATTGTTTAATAACATGTTGTTCTTCAATTCAATGGGTATGATAAAATAAAATGATTGCTATTTAGTATGGGCAACAAAAAATAATTTTTATGAAATTTAGAAAATATAGCAAGATTACCATGATTTATATTGTGATCATTATGTAAATTCTGTCTGCACATAATGAAAGACTAGAATGTATGCAATAATAAAATAACTGTGATGTTGACCGTGTGGGAGAGTGACATAAACATTTCCCTTAGCATTTTAACTATGAATAATAATGTAAAAACAAGTAATCTCTGTGATTTGGTTCAAAACTGGATATATAAAAGGAAAGGCACCTAAATTAAAGATGCGTTCTGATTTGCTACTGTATAAAATAAGCTTACTTCTCAGAGGGTAATACAATGAGACAGGTGTATTGTGACTTTAATGTACTAATACTGTTAACATCTTTCAATATCATCAAAAATCATATGGCTACACAAGCTGAGAAGCTTCAACTTTTCCCTCCTCCACACTTACCCGAACTATTTCTACAGATTTCTGCCATCTCTAATTAGAAAGCAACCTGAATAAAAGTTCCCCAGACAGGTTGTCTGGGCTGGTTTGACAAGTGCTGTACACTGTATCCCTGAGGTCATAGTAAATGACAGGATGAGAAAGTGAGTAGAAAATGCTTCCCTAGCACTCTTCTCCCTGGACTGCTGAGTAAGGTGGCAGTGCAGAAAGCCATCAGCTTCTAGCTGTGCTTTTCAGGGCAGGCGTCCACAAAAGCAAAGCTGTGTCTCCTGCCTGGCAGTAGCTGTGCGAGCTCAGCGTGTGTCTTGCCTCTGGGGTATTGGAATGAAAGCTGGCTGCTTGTCCAGCTTTCGTTCAGAGCCCAGACACAGAGGAAGCCAAAATCAAGCTTCCTGTTTCTGAACCAAGTGCCTTACCTGGTTTCAATCTGCTTCCTGTACGAAGGTTGTCACTGGTAAATAAAATGTGTTATTCCAGTTACTCATTTGGGTGCCAGAGACAGTGAACTTAGAAATCAATGTCAGCCAGTACTGAGAGATTCATGCTTTTAAAAGATTAGTGTTCTATTGATTTTTCATGAATTGTAATTGTGTCGTAGCAGTGTGGCCTTCTTAAGCTGCTGCAACAGGTCAGGTGTTAATATTGATAATTCATGGGATATCCTAAAGAAATATACTGCAGCATCATGCTACTGCTTAGTAGGACATGTGAAAAACCTTTTTTTAGATCTGGAAGCTACCCACATATAGTGAAAATTATGTTTTGAAAAACATTCTCAAGTTAGGATGTTTGAACTGCAAATATGATTTTCACACACACCAAAAAATTACTCACTATTCTTAGTACTGGAAATGTCTTAAGAAATTCTGACTTAAGAGTATTCAAAGACCTAGTATCTGAGGGAAGAGGTAAAGTGTGTAGATGTATATAGGAAAATGATTGGTATCCCTAACAGCAATTTGTAGTACTATCGGTGCATAATAAAATAGAAGTGCTAGTGTCTAAGGTTTTAGATTGACATAGAATATTAAGTGTAAGATATTTGATGATATGTAAATCATTTAGGAAATAGGAATAGATACCATCCATTAAAAATTTATTTAATCCTTTAAAACAGTACTGGGGGGTGTGCTGTGGTATAACAGGTGAAGCCATTGCCTGCAGTGCTGGCATCCCATATTGGCGCTGGTTTAAGTCCCACATGCTCCACTTCCTATCCAGCTCTCTACTATGGCTGGAAAAGCAGTAGAAGATGGCCCAAGTCCTTGCACCCCAGACCTGTGTGGGAGACCTGGAAGAAGCTCCTGACTTCTGGCTTTGGATCGGCGCAGCTGCGGCTGTTGCAGCCAATTGGGGTGTGAACCAGCAGATGAAAGACCTCTCTCTCTCTCTTTCTCTCTCTCTCTCTGCCTCTCCTTCTCTCTGTGTGCAATTCTGACTTTGAAATAAATAAATGAATTAAAAAAAAAAAACACTAGCATGGTAGTGGGCTTGAGCTGTGAAGTAGCTGGTTAAGCCACCAGCTAGAGCACAAGCATCCAATATGTGTATTTGTGCACTGGGTTGAGTTCGACTGCTCCACTTTTCATCTAGCTCCCTGCTAACAGCCTGGGAACAGCAACGGAAGGTGACACAAGTGCTTGGGCCCCTGCGCATGGGAGACCTGGATGAAGCTTCTGGTCCCTGGCTTCCAACTGCCCAGGTCCAGTACTGGCCATTGTAGCCCCTCAGGGAATGACCAGCAGATGGAAAACTTCTCTCTCTCTCTCTCTCTCTCTCTCTCTCTCTCTCTCTCTCTCTCTGCCTCTGCCTCCCCCTCTCTGTAACTCTGACTTTCAAGTAAATAGATATTTAAAAAAATACAGAGAAGGAACAGTCTCTAAAGGACTGGCTGGCTGTTGACCATTAAAAGTAGTTTATTGCGTTTATATGGCAATTCCTTATCAAGCCATAATAGGCTTTGTTTTGTGCCTTAGCATGCCTTTTTTTTTTTAACTTTTCTATTGTGGTTTCCCACGACCTTTCTTCTGGTAGAAACATTTCCTCCATTTGCCATCATTTCGTGGCAGGAATGGAATTGGGGAAGGGGTGGGGTTGAGGGTTGAGATATCCCATTCCTAGTTTTGATGTTGAGTCCTGATCATCATAAATCAAACTGTTCAGCTCTTCTTTCTAGTCATAGTAACTGGTTTATGGATGGGCACATATACCAATCAAGAGTATAAGATGGGAGGAAATGCTTGCTAACATTTCTCAAAAGAGAGTCTCCCACTTTCTCCTACAATAGCTCTGAACACGTATTTATTTGGCTGCTGCTACAGTGTGGGGTGAGTATGTGTGCTTATTTGTGGGAGGGCTCTTTGGGCACTGTGTTTTGCCTGTAGATGAAACAAATACTATATAGATGGCAGCCCAGAGAAATAGAGTGATATTCTTTCCTGAGCAACATTTGTCTAACTGGATGATCAACAACTACTTAAACTACGGACTCCTACTAGGTACAGATTAGCTTTATTAACCCCCTTTGATTGATTAGTGTTTCTGACCTTTTACAAAATAAGCCTAGATTAGAGTACCAGCTCAGAGCTTTAATCCTGGACCCAGCCACAGCTGTGGATTGTGGGCATTTAGTACTCTCTTTCTCTCTTGCTCTCACTCTCTCTCTGTCTCTCAGATGAAGAATTCCAAATGGTATAGAACCCCTCACTCTTTGTAATAGGAAGTTCAGTCATATATTCAAAGAGATTATAATTTATTTTCTTAGCCAGGTGCAATATTCTTGTTAGGAAAAAGCACAGAGTTACATTATTATACATATTAACTCATTATATGCTGGAAAACAGTGTTGCAGGGAGTAAATTCAGCATCATATTCCCAGGTGTCATGGGCCAGCTGTTAACCTTGGCTCACACTTTTCACACATTTTATCATGCAGTAGGAGGAAACGAATGTGGTCAGCTTAATTCAGGCAAAAAAACATTTACCAAATGCCTAATGAAGTAGAACTGTTTTATTTATTTTGACTTTCTAGAATTTAAATCTCCTTCTTCAATGTATTCATTCTCAAAATGGGTCACATTCTAGATTACTGCAATGGTGGACTGAATAAAGATCTATGCAACAGAAGTCCTTTTACTTTTTGCTCTTTCTCCTTTCAGGAAACTCATTCATGGGAAGTTTAAAAACGGACATGGTAACTCGGGATTCAAAGTGCAAAGAGGACATTTCCTGCAGCTGCTGATCCTGTTCAGTTTCCTGATCTGGCTGTGGTTGCACGCTCTCCTTCTTTTGAGGACAGTACTGAAGCTGTTTACTTTGGTGCACCATTATGTGTGGTGGTACATTTCAAAAAAATGGCTATTTATTTATTTGAAAATCAGAGTTACACAAAGAGAAGAGAGGCAGAGAGAGAGAGAGAGAGGTCTTCTATCCGATGGTTCACTCTCCAGATGGCCACAAAGGCCGGAGCTGCACTGATCCGAAGCCAGGATCCAGGAGCTCCCTCCAGGTCTCCCACGTGGGTGCAGGGGCCCAAAGACTTGAACCATCTTCTAGGGTTTTCCCAGATCATAGCAGAGAGCTGGATCTGAAATGGAGCAGCCAGGTCTCAAATCGGCACCCATATGCGATGCCGGTGCTTAGGGCCAGCGTGTTAACTCGCTGCGCCACAGTGCCAGCCCCTAAAATGTCTATTTAAACAATAAGATACAGCTGGCGACGTGACTCAGTTGGCTATTCCTACGCCTGCAGTGCCGACACCCTGGGTTCTAGTCCCAGTCAGGGTGCTGGATTTTGTCCCAGTTGCTCCTCTTCTAGTCCAGCTCTCTGCTGTGGCCCAGGAAGGCAGTGGAGGATGGCCCAAGTGCTTGGGCCCTGCATCCGCATGGGAGACTGGGAGGAAGTACCCAGCTCCTGGCTTTGGATTGGCGCAGCACCAGCCGTGGCCGCCATTAGGGCAGTGAATCAACGTTAAGGAAGACCTTTCTCTGCCTCTCTCACTGTCTAACTCTGCCTGCCAAATTAAATAAATAAATAAACAGTAAGATATAGGACAGATATAATCACAGAATATATCTTAGCATTTTAAATGGAAAAAAACATAATGGTTGAAATAGTTTTAAAATGGCTGGTACCGCACCTCAATAAGCTAATCCTCTGCCTGCGGCGCCGGCACACCGGGTTCTAGTCCCGGTCGGGGCGCCGGATTCTGTCCCGGTTGCCCCTCTCTAGGCCAGCTCTCTGCTATGGCCCGGGAGTGCAGTGGAGGATGGCCCAAGTGCTTGGGCCCTGCATCCCATGGGAGACCAGGAGAAGCACCTGGCTCCTGGCTTCAGATCAACGCGATGCGCTGGCCGCAGTGCGCCGGCTGCGGTGGTCATTGGACGGTGAACCAACTGCAAAGGAAGACCCTTCTCTCTGTCTCTCTCTCTCACTATCCACTCTGCCTGTCAAAAAAAAAAAAAAAAAAAAAGACAAGAAATAGATTTAAAAATATTAAATACATAAACTTCTCAAGTTTATAATGATAGTAATGATCAAACATGCTGGTCTTCTTTGTTACTGAGACACCAATATACTTTTAATGAACATGTTTTGGACTAAATACATCAGGCACACTTTAGCTGATGAATTATCCTCCCAGGATGTGCTGGGTATCAGCTTAGGTCCAGAAGGTTCATGAGGATCTTCTCAAGCTAACATTTTGAGCTGGGCAGCTTTCATGACAGCTATCTCTGTGGATTTCATTTATTTTATTTTATTTTATTTTATTTTTGGACAGGCAGAGTGGACAGTGAGAGAGAGACAGAGAGAAAGGTCCTCCTTTTGCCGTTGGTTCACCCTCCAATGGCCGCCGTGGTAGGCATGCTGCGGCCGGCGCACCGCGCCAATCCGATGGCAGGAACCATGTGCTTCTCCTGGTCTCCCATGGGGTGCAGGGCCCAAGCACTTGGGCCATCCTCCACTGCACTCCCTGGCCACAGCAGAGAGCTGGCCTGGAAGGGGGGCAACCGGGACAGGATCAGATCGGTGCCCCGACCGGGACTAGAACCCGGTGTGCCGGCGCCGCAAGGCGGAGGATTAGCCTAGTGAGCCGCGGCGCCGGCCGATTTCATTTATTTTGAGAATACACATTTTACCTCGTTCCTTCCTCTGTTCCATTTCTTCACCTAGGTTCCTGGGAAGTTATCCTTTTCTAACCAAATTGAAGCCAATGGACATCCAAATTTAGTTTTTTTTCTTGAAGCAACTACTCACTAGCAGAGAGGGAGGGATTCCTTGCCCTCCATGCATCTTGGTTATTTCACAGTAGAGCTGTCCATAGAGGCAGAGTGGATGCCCCTCAGCCTTTAACTGTACTTGGACTTCTAAGGAGAGACCGAGAGAACAATTGAATAAACCATTTATAAAGTGTTGAAAAATCCTTGCAAGAATGCATTTCTAAGCTTTCCTAGAAGGTTGATGCCTACTTCCCATCAATAGATAAGTCACTTGTTAATTAGAAAGGTAAAATCTTATTAATTCTTATTAGCCCTTTCAGATGCCTCACTAAAAATGTAAAACTCGGCCGGCGCCGCAGCTCACTAGGCTAATCCTCCGCCTTGCGGCGCCAGCACACCGGGTTCTAGTCCCGGTCGGGGCACCAATCCTGTCCCGGTTGCCCCTCTTCCAGGCCAGCTCTCTGCTGTGGCCAGGGAGTGCAGTGGAGGATGGCCCAAGTCCTTGGGCCCTGCACCCCATGGGAGACCAGGAGAAGCACCTGGCTCCTGCCATCGGATCAGCGCGGTGCGCCCGGCCGCCGCGCGCCAGCCGCGGCGGCCATTGGAGGGTGAACCAACGACAAAAGGAAGACCTTTCTCTCTGTCTCTCTCTCACTGTCCACTCTGCCTGTCCAAAAAAAAAAAAAAAAAAAGTAAAACTCTACTATTTATATATATTGACCCAGGACTTGGTTAAGAGATTGGGCCACTGATCTGAAAATTAGTTACTAACTTCTTTGACCTTGGATACATTTATGCCATCTCTCTCTGCTTGTATTTAAATTGATATTATAATATCTGAATTGTGTTTTAAGCGAAAGTGAGAATTATCTTGCTTGGTGAAATCATTTTAAGTTCCCTGAGGAAATAACTAGTAGTAAATAGACATTCCAAATGCCTACATCTTCCTTGAATTTATCAAACAGAAGACGTGTCAAATCCAAACATAATTGTTAAAGTTTTTCTCACATGGAGAGTCTCGAATGCCTGTACATTTTTGTGTGGGACTATTAATCTTAAGCCCACATGGAATTAGAGCTATTTTAATTACGCATATAACCTGGCATTTTGTAACCTCAAATTTGAAGATGATAAAGCACTTTATAATGGTCAATGAATAAAGAACTCCTGGGACTTTTATAGACATGATTAGAAAGGGTAACTATCCAATTACACTAGATGTAGAGCTGCTTGATGTACAGTAGCCAGCCAAAAAGTTGTGCCTCTAAAAAGATTTCTTTCCTGAGAATGTATTTGTAGAATTGCTGAGCCAAGAAGAATCATTTTTGAGTTGAAATAAATGTTTACATTTAATCAGTCAGTCAGCAGATTTCTATCATCCAATTGCTACATGCATTCTTCTAAACACTGGAGATACGAAAATGGCACAGTCATTGTTCTTGTAGACTCACCTTCCAGGGCAGAAAGGAGACCAGATGTTCCTGAATAGGGCAGACAAGTATTTCAAATAAAATATCCACACACTTTAGGTAGAAACTCTGGACACACAAAAAATCTGCTGGAAGATATCAAGGTGCTGACATGAAAGTAAAAAATGCTGGGGAAATGATCCAGAAAAACTGGGGCTCTGGACAATGAGCCTCAAGTCACGGATTGCTACCTCCACCTTCATCTTCCTTAGTGAGAGGATATTTACTGACTGTGAATGGAAGGCTGATAGTGGAGCTTCAGACAAGGGGCACAGTGATAAAAAAAGACTTGAATAACATTTCTAGAAACATTGAAAAAAAAAAAAAACTTCATTCTCCCAAACTGTAGAATATATATTCAAGTACATGTGGAACAGTCACAAAAATTGATAATACAATGGGCCGAAAAGCAATTTTCAATATATTTTAAGGGATTGGAGACATATAAAGTATAATTGTTTTTTTATCACAATGCATTTATGTTAGAAATCAATGGCATAAAGAAAACCATACTATCATCATTTACTTTGAAATAAAGAATTAGATGTGTAAGTAGCTCATGGGGCAAAGTAAAAATCCACAATGGAAATTAGAAAATACTTTAAACTGAGTGAGTGTGAAACTAATACATGCCAAAAATTGTGGCTGATTAGTAGTGCAGTATATAGGAGCAAGTGTGTACCCTTTAACTACATATATCAGAAGTCTTTAAAAAGTTGAAAAAAAATACATGAGCACAACATCAATGTCAAGAAATTGAGAGGTTTGGGCCGGTGCTGTGGTGTAGCAAAATAAGCTTCCATCTGTGGCACAGGCATTCCATATGGGTGCCAGTTCATGTCCCGACCGCTCCTCTTCTGATTCAGCTCTCTGCTTATAGCCTGGGAATGCAGTAGAAGGTTGTCCAAGTGCTTGGGCCCTGCACCCACGTGGGAGACCTGGAAGAAGCTCCTGGCTCCTGCCTTCACATGGGCCCAGCTTCAGTCATTTCTGTCATTTGTGGAGTGAGCCAGTGGATGGAAGACCTTTCTCTCCCTCTCTTTCCCTCTCTCTATCTGTAACTCTACCTCTCAAATAAATAAATAAAATCTTAAAAAATACAAAAAAGAAATTAGTAAGAATATCAAATAAATCCAAAGAAAACAGAAGGAAGGAAATTAGATTTAGGAACAGAGATATTGACATGAACAGTTTAAGCCAATATATTTTTACTTTTTGATTCATTGGATAACTTAGAAAAATGTAGCTCACCAAAACTGATTTAATGAAGAATCAGATAAATCTATTAAAGTTTGAAATCAATAATTCCAAACTTCCCACAAGACACAATGGGTTAAGCTGCTGCATGGAATGTCTGTATCACACATCTGAGGGCCAGTTCAAGTCTCAGCTGCTCCACTTCCAATCCAACTTTCTACTAATCCATCCTGGGAGGCAGGGGATGATAGGTTAATCCCTTGGCCTCTGCCACCCATGGGAGATACCCAGATGGAATTCTGAGCTTCTGGCTTCAGCCTGTCCCAGCCCTGGCTGTAATCGGCATTTGGGAAGTGAATCAACAAAGGGAAGATTCTCTCTCTCTCTCTCTGTCTCTCTCTCTTAGAGTTGGGACTTATAATTGGGGCTTATATTTGGAAGAATTTGGGTTCTCCCACTTGTTAGCTATAACCTTGAACAGTTCAGTGAACTCCTTGAAGCTTTATATTTTTACAGGTGTTGAGATGCTTATCATAATACCTACCACATAAGAATATGGTGAGAAATAAATGAAATTATTTTTGAAAGTGTTTTGCGATTACCATTGGGCACGTAAGAGGTGCTTTAAATTTTTCTTAACTGGATGAGATGACTATGTTTTGAATACTTTCTCACAAAGATTTTATTCACTTAGAAAATGCCTGAGTAATATCTTCTGAAATACAGGTGTTTACTCCTTTTTGAAAGTAATCTCTTAAACCTCATATTAGTCTCAAGTAGAGAAAAGCTCATTTTATTTTTAATTCTGACCTCAATATGGACACCTAGATGCTAATGTGATAAGTACTTCTGAAATAAATATTTAAATACGTTTTTACTGATTTAATAAATGCTGTTCCTGTTGCTCTGATTTCTCATTTTGATCAGCCATACAAGAAAACATCTAGATGGGACTGTCAAGTCTCATCCATCATCAAAAATGAAGTAGGAGATCGGAATAAGAATCTCTAGACATTTCCAGCAAAATGTTCCTTCTTTAATCATGCCCCTGTGCCGTTTTCTAATATTTTCCAAATTGAATGCAGATATGCTCTAAAACAAAAATGACAAGAAAGTAGTTAACTTTGCCATCAGTAAGAGCTACGAATCATCCAGCTTTTCATGCTACTGCACTGTTCTTTCTCAGTATCACTCTTTCAAAGATTAATGAACACAGAAAGGCATTAGCGATGAAATAACTCTAAAGAAGGTGATATAATAAGTGTGGAATTCTTCAGGTGAGTTTTAAGTGTGAAAACATGAAAACCTCATACTTCCAGTTTTAGGGTTCTAAGAATAGGAGAGAATTATAGTTTCTTTGTATTTTTTTTTTGACAGGCAGAGTTAGTGAGAGAGAGAGTGAGAGAAAGGTCTTCCTTCCATTGGTTCACTTCCCTAATGGCCGCCACGGCCGGTGCTGCTCCCATCTGAAGCCAGGAGCCAGGTGCTTCTCCTGGTCTCCCATGCGGGTGCAGGGCCCAAGCACTTGGGCCATCCTCCACTGCACTCCCGGGCCACAGCAGAGAGCTGGACTGGAAGAGGAGCAACCAGGACAGAATCAGGTGCCCCGACCGGCACTAGAACCCGGGGTGCCGGTGCTGCAAATGGAGGATTAGCCAAGTGAGCCACGGTGCTGTCCATAGTTTCTTTGTTTTCTCACAGAGCATTCTTAATAGGTTTATACACCCTTAAATCTGGATAATAGGTCAGAGTAAATAAGAAAAAATTCATGTTTATTGTTTCTCTGCGTATACATTAGAGAGGTGGTTCCAATACAATCCCATCAAAGTGGCATGTACCAATGCCATCTCTCTAGTCCAAGTGATCATCTTCAGTTCACAATTGATCACACTGATAGGTCTAAGAGTCAAAGGGATCACACAAACAAAACTAGTGTCTGCTAATACTAACTGATATAATCCAAAAGGGAGAGAACGATCCAACATGGGAAGCTGGAGACAGCAGACCCATAGAATGGCAGATGTCCTAAATAGCACTCTGGCCTCAGAATCAGCCCTTAAGACATTCGGAATTGGCTCAAGAGCCCATGAGAGTAGAGTATTCTAGGCATGGAAAGCCAAGACACTCTGTCAAAAAACAAAAACAAACCTAAATGAAAGATCTCTGTGAGTGAGATCCCAGAGGAAAGAACGGGGACATCAAAGAAGGAGGTACCTTTCTCTGGAGGGAGGAGAGATCTTCCACTTTGACTATGACCCTGTCAGAATAAGATCAAAGTCGGCCAACCCTAAAGGCTTCCATAGCCTTGGAAACTCATGACTAGAGCCTAGGGAGATTACTGATGCCATAAACAAGAATGTCAAATTGTTAAATCAATAACGGGAGTCACTGTGTACTTTCGTCTCATGTGGGATCTGTCCTTAATGTGTTGTCCAATGTAAAGTAATGCTATAACTAGTACTGAAACAGTATTTGTACACTTCGTGTTTCTGTGTGGGTGCAAACTGATGAAATCTTTACTTAGTATATACTGAATCAATCTTCCGTTTATAAAAATAATTTAAAACGAAAAAAAACTTGGTTTTAAATTGGAAATTGCATAGAAAATTAATCTTTAAAAAATATCATGTAGGATCTCTGTCCTTAATGTGCTGTACATTGTGATTTAATGCTATAACTAGTACTCAAACTGTCTTTTTTACTTTGCGTTACTATATGGAGGCAAACTATTGAAATCTTTACTTAATATATACTAAATTGATCTTCTGTATATAAAGAGAATTGAAAATGAATCTTGATGTGAATGGAAGGGAAGAGGGAGCAGGAAATGGGAGGATTGTGGGTGGGAGGGAAGTTTGGTGTAGGGGGGAAGCCATTGTAATCCATAAACTGTACTTTGGAAATTTATATTCATTAAATAAAAGTTAAAAAAAAAAAGAGAGAGGTGGTTGTAAAGGTTCTAAAAAAAAGGAAGTATAATTGTTTAATGAAATCTATATTTAGGCCCCAGCTCTGCCATTTTCCTGTGATTTATTTACTTTTAAAGATTTATTTATTTATTTGAAAGTTACACAGAGAGAGAAGAAGAGGCAGAGAGAAAGAGAGAAAGGTCTTCCATCTGCTGGTTCACTCCCCAGCAGTTCACTTCTGGGTGTCCCACACGGATACTGTAGCCCAAGGAATAGTGCCATCCTCTACTGCCTTCCCAAGTCACAGCAGAGAGCTGGATCAGAAGTGGAGCAGCCAGGACTTGAACCAGCACACATATGGGATGCTGGCATGGCAGGTGGCTGCCTCACTCACCACACCACAACTCTGGCCCCCACTTTCCTGTATTTAAACATGCCATGTTTCTTTCTTCATAGGTGTACTTCTCAGAAACTGAAATTATGACCTCAAGGTAAGTACTGGTGCAGTAACAGTTAGAGTCTATGACTACCTTCACAATTTGTTTCCAAAGTCTACATTCTTTCCACTGAGGCTCAAGCCATAGAAACTGAATATAATTCAATCTTTGGAAATGGTAAAAATTCTAGTGCTTCGATACATTATTTCTGAAAATGGGTTAAATTATAAAGTACTGCAGTTATGATTGAAAAAAAAAAAAAAACCTATTTGTAGGTCTCCTACAAATTAAATGGATTTCCTCTTATTTCTTTTTTTTTTTTCTTTTTCTCCTTTGAGGAAAACACAGTAATCTTGTTTATTGAAATTCTTGTTTGGTTTCTTAGATTTACAAGTGTTTTAGAAATCATATTGTGGGGCCGGTGCTATGGCACAGTGGGTTAACACCCTGGCCTGAAGCACCGGCATCCCATATGGGTGTAGGTTCTAGACCCAGCTGCACCATTTCTGATCCAGCTCTCTGCTATGGCCTGGGAAAGCAATAGAAAATGGCCCAAGTCCTTGGGCCCCTGGACCAGTGTGGGAGACTTGGAAAAGGCTCCTGGCTCCTGGCTTCCGATCGGCACAGCTCCGACCTTTGTGGCCATCTGGGGAGTGAACCAGCAGATGGAAGACCTCTCTCTCTCTACCTTTTTATGTAACTCTTTCAAATAAAATAAACCTTTAAAAAAAACAAATGTGATACAATAGAATCTGGAGTGCCTATCCTCTCTCTTTGTAACTCTGTATTCCAAATAAATAAATAAATCTTAAAAAAAAAAAAAGAAATCATATTGTGATTCTAAACTAGTCAATTCTTAATTAATTAGGCTGAAATTGGATTTTTACTTTCTCTAACAGTTAGATCTAAAATCATTAGCAATGTTCAAAAAAATCATGTATGCACAACCCACTATTCCCCAACCTTATGATTTTGGTGATTTTACTGAAACCAAGTGAGATTAATTTAAACAAATGTTGTTGTTTTACTTCAAATCTTCATCACTTATGAAGGGTTGAGGATTCTGCCTGGAATTTTAAAATTTCTCCAAGAAACTCTCCTGGCTCTGGTTGTTGTTGAAAACCAAGGATGATTATCAGTTTATTAGAATAACAAAGCTTCTTTTTCATGTTAAATTGAGGTGTGAAAAACAAAGCGAAACTCTTTTTCTATGGGGAAACCTAACACATTCTCTGACAATGAATTTTATGACATATGTAGTAAAAATTAAAAGAATGCGTTATAGTTGCATTTCAAGTTCCTTAACTCTTTAAAATGCAAGTATGTATTTGTGTGTGTATTCAGTCAGCTCACAGTTACATTCAATAAGCAAATTCCCAGAAGTGAGTTATAGTTCAACAAAAGCGCTAATCAGCGACATCTTGTGTTGGTGTGATTAATGGATTGAATGTACAATTCTATCTCAGAACAAAATCCAGGTCTTCTGAGCATTGGCTAAATTCACTTTCTTTTTCTCATTTTTTATCACAACCTTGCTTTCTACTTGCAACTCTTCTAGTCTAGAAAATTCAATGATTAATTTTGTAGCATATTTAGGTGGTTTGGTGTATTTATGTGATGCTGCACATAAATATAAACAGCAGCATTGTGAATTGGAGATCTTAGGACAACACTACCACTTTTAAAAATTTTTAAAAACCTGAAATCTTCTGGGTTCTAGTCCCAATTGGGGCGCTGGATTCTGTCCCGGTTGCCCCTCTTCCAGGCCAGCTCTCTGCTATGGCCCGGGAAGGCAGTGGAGGATGGCCCAAGTCCTTGGGCCCTGCACCCACAAGGGAGACCAGGAGAAGCACCTGGCTCCTGGCTTCAGATCAGCGCGATGCGCCGGCCGCAGCGGCCATTGGAGGGTGAACCAGTGGCAAAAAGGAAGACCTTTCTCTCTGTCTCTCTCTCATTCTCACTATCCACTCTGCCTGTCAAAAAAAATAAATAAAATAAAAATAATAATTTAAAAATGAGCCTGATAAACTGGAAACTTAGTAAAGAATAATCAGTATCCAAAGCTAAAAAACAGGAAACTAGAAAGGTAGGTGGATAATTCAAGTCAGATTTTACATTGAAGGCATTACCAAAATAGTACACAGGATCTTGTTTGCAGGGTCACAGAGTACAAAAATGCAAGAAGCAAAGATTAAGGATCATAAATATCAATAAACAGATCAGTCTTCTGTGTAAAGTTGGAACACAAAAAGCATGTAGTTTCTGTGTAACAATGAAGTAAATATGCTCCTCCCACTCATCCCAAAGGGTAGTCATGGAAACTTGATGGACTTGAACCTTGGCATTGAGCAGAGGGAAAAGTCTTTCTGAGAAATCATAATTGAAAACAGCTCTGAATAGGCTGGTAGCCTATTTCACACTACCTGGGTGACCTGAAAAATGATAAATTGATTAGTTTAACAGATTTCTCAGCTGGTATTCCCAGGTACTGGAAGAAGAAAATGCACATAATTTTCAGAAGAATATATCTGCAGGACAATCCTCAAAAATTCTCCACAGAGGAAGTGAAACAAAAAAATATGAGCTCTCTGTTTATGGCAATGAAAGTTTTGACATGATGCCATGAGAGAAAAACAGCAGAAAAAAGAAACAATGAAATCTGCAAAGGCTTCATGTATTCAGTTTCAGACACAAACTAAATCATTTAGATGATTAAATATGTTTCACAATACAAATGAGATAATGAAAAAGTCAGGGAAGGTAAGACGTTAAAATGATAAAACAAATTTTAAGGAGATTCAAATAGAATTTCTAGAAATAAAAATTAGTGAAATTAAATATTCAGTAGATAATTTTTAACAGATGAGAAACACATAAAAAGAACATTATTCAAAAAAAGACATATCAGAAGAGATGAACTCAATAAGTACAGAAAGACAGAGATGGAAAAATTGAGATTTAATTTAAAGCACATGGAAAAAAGGGAAGTTCAAATAAGGCAGAGGAAAATCTCAAGAGCTAATTATTAAGAGTTTTCTGAAATGGATCAAAATCGCAAAGCACCAAGAAAAACAAATCCTCTTCAAGCTATGTTGTGATAAAACTACAGAACATCAAAAAATCAAAGAGTTTAAGATCAGTCAGGAACAAAAAAACAATATGTACAATAGTAACATACTGACAATGGCTTCTATCACAACAAGTGAAATTAAAAAAATATGTTTGTTCAGTGAAATAAGAGAAAATACCACAATGTCAACATTGAATATGTTACACAACGAAGATATCTATGAAGGACAAGTCCAAATAAAAACATGTTCAGAAGAAAAATGCAAATCAAACTGAAACAAAACAGAAAATAGAGCAATTTCTACCAGCAATGCATGACTTCAAGCAGAAAATATCAACTCTAGAGAATTTTTATCTGTGAGTTCTAAAAGGATTCAAGAAACAAATAATTTCAATATTTAAAAATATTGAATAATACAGGAAAATGAGAGATGAATTCAATTTGCTTTAAGGCTAGTATACATTTGAATTGAAACTTAATTAGGACTGTACAAAGAAGGGAAATTATAGGAAAATCTTATTTATGAAAATAGATGTAAATGCCCTGCAAATAATATTAAACTGTTGGCAAAATGATTCTGACAATGCATGGAATCCTGCTAAACTCCTCCTTTGAAAGTAGCATTACATTAATTCCTAAACCAGGAAAAAATACAACAGAGGAAGAGAACTGCAGACCACTTTCCCTGATGAATACAGATGCAAAACTCCTGAACAAAATATTAGCCAATAAAAACTCCCTGCACATCAGAAAGATCAGCCACTTGGACCAAGTGGAATTTATCCATGGTATGCAGGGATGGTTCAACATTTGCAAATCAAAAAATGTAATACATCACATTAACAAAATGAAGAACAAAAATCATATGATTATCTCAATAAATGTAGAGAAAGCATTTGATAAGATATATGTCCTTAAATGATGAAAACTTTAAGCAAATTGGGGATAGAAGGAACATTTCTCAAAACAATAAAGGCAACTTATGACAAATACATGGCAGACATCTATTCAATGGGGAAAAGTTGGATGCGTTCCAACTAATATCCCAAACCAGAAAAGGATGCCTACTTTCACCACTACTATTCAATATAGTCCTGGAAGTTTTAGCTGTACCCATTAGGCAAGAAAAAGAGATCAAAGGATTATAAATTGAAAGGAGGAAGTCAAACTATACCTATTTGCAGATGATATAATTCTATACATAGCAGAACCAATAGACTCAAATCAGAGATTATAGGAGTCAATAAAAGAGTTTTGTAAAGTGGAAGGATATAAAATTAACACACAAAAATTAGTAGCTTTTATACACACAGAAAACTCCATGTCTGAGATCATCTCTAAGATTAATTTCATTCACAATAGCTACAAAATTAAATATTCTGGAATAAATTTAGCCAAGGAGGTCAAAGATATATATGATGGAAATTATAAAACATTAAAGAAAGAAATAGAAGAAAACACACAAACTGGAAAAATATTCTATGTTCAAAGATTGAAAGAATCAAAATAAAAAAAAAGTCTATACCTCCCAAAGCAATTTACAGATTCAAGGAGATACCAATCAAAGTACAAAGGATGTTCTTCTCAGACATAGAAAAAACAATACTGAAATTCATATGGAAATAAAAAAAAAGACATTGAATAACTAATCTATACAACAAACACAGAGAAATAGAAACATCACAATACCAGATTTAGAGTCATACTACTGGGAAATTACAGTCAAAGCAGCCTGGAACTGGCAGAAAAACAGAAGTGCAGGCTAATAGAGCAGAAGAGAAACTCCAGAAGAAAAACTCCAGAAATCAATCCATGAATCTACAACCAGTTTATCTTTGACAAAGGAGCTAAAATCAATCCATAGAGCAAGAATATTCTCTTTGACAAATGTTGCTGTGAAAAACTGGATCCCCACATACAGAAGTATGAAACACAATCCCTACCTTATATCTTACACAATAATCCACTCAAAATGGATCAAATACCCAAATCTACAACCTGATACCATCAAATTGCTAGAGTACATTGGGTAAGCTCTGCTAGACATTGGCATAGGCAAAGACTTTTTGAAAATACCCCAGAAACACAGAAAAACAAAGCCAAAATTGACAAATGGGATTACCTTAAGCTGAGAAGCACACTGCCAAAGAATCATTCAGCAAAGTGAAGAGGCAACCAACAGAATGGTAAAATTATTTGCAAACTATGCAACTGATAAAGGGTCAATAGCCAAAATCTACAAAGACCTCAAGAAACTCAACACACCAAAACAAACACTCCAGTAAATAAATGGGAAAAGGGCTTGAACAGGCATTTTTCAAAAGAGGAATTTCAAGTAGTTGACGGACACATGAAAAATGCTCAGGATCACTAGCCATCTGGACAATGCAAATCAAAACCACAATGATGTTTCACCTCACCTCTGTTACAATAGTTTTCATACAGAAATCTACAAACAACAAATGCTGGTGAGGATGTGGGGAAAAAAGTAACCAAATCCACTGTTGGTGGGAATGTAAAATGCTGCAGCTACTGTGGATGACAGAATGGAGATACCTCAGTCATCTCAATATAGACCTCCCATATGACCCAGCCATCCCACTCCTGAGAATTTACCCAAAGGAAATGAAATCAGCATATTGAAGAGTGATGATATGCATCACCATGTTTATTGCAACTCACTTCACAATAGCTAAGATATGGAATCAACCCACGTATCCATCAACTGAAGACTGGGTAAAGAAATTATGGTATAAATACCCTATGGAATAATACACAGTGATTAAAAAAACTAAATCCTTTCATTTGCAACAAAATGGATACAACTGGAAACCATTATGCTTAGTGAAATAAGTCAGTCCCCACAAAGATAAATACCATATGTTCTCCCTGATCAGTGTAACTAATAGGATACCTGAAAGGTAATCTATAAAATTACTCTTGACTCTGGAATGTGAGTATTTTGAATGGCCTTTTTCTTGGAATGTGAGGATTTTTCTTCATACTATTTTTTAAATGTTTATTTTGTGTAGTGTTAATTATATGAGTATAAAGTTTACTGAAAATAGATCTTTGTAAACTATAAAAATCAGCGGTGGGGTTAGGTGCTGTAGTGTAGCAGGTAAAACTGCTGCCTGCTCTGTTGGCATCCCATATGGGCGTGGGTTCAATCTTGCTGCTCCACTTCCCATCCAGCTCTCTGCCATGGCCTTGAAAAGCAGTAGAAGATGGCCCAAATCCTTGGATCCCGCACCTGAGTGGGAAGACCCAGGGAAAGCTCCTGGCACCTGGCTTTGTGTCAGCATAGCTCCAGTGGTGGCTTCCAAGCAGGGAGTGTACCAGTGGATGGAAGACCTCTCTTTCTCTCTCTACTTTTCCTTCTCTCTCTGTGCAACTCTGATTTCCAAATAAATAAATAAATCTTTAAAAATATAAAATATAAGAATGGAAATAAGAGAGGAAAAAAGAAGCATGGGATTGTGGGAGTAAGGTAGGAATAATAACTGTGTTCCTAAATTTATATATATAAATAATACATGAAGTTTGTATACTTTAAATAAAAAGTTTCTAAATTAAAAATAAACTTTATGCCATGACTAATTGGATCATAATCCAACTTTAAAGGGTATTTAGACATGATAAAATGATTTACCTTTCTATTTTTTTTTAAATTAAAGAAGTGAAGCATTTTTACTAAATGGAGTCAGTAAAATAATTTATTCAAATTTAGTATACATTTGCAGTAGAGTCTATTGGAGCACTTGTGATAGAATGAATTTCCTCATTTCAGAATGTGATACCTATGGAAAAACTATTGCGGACGTCCTTCTTATTAGTAAAAGATTGAATGTATTCCTTTAGATAGCATAACAAAATGTCAGCAATCACATCTTACATACAATATTATACTAGAAATTCTAGTCAGTTTGGTAACACAAGAATTTGGCTAGAAATACAAAAATGAATAATGTTTTATTCATTTTTAGTATAAAAAACATATATACTTATTAATTTGAACACTTTACTATGAAACATTCATTCATTGTGAAATAGCTAACTTGAGGTAATTAACATATCCATTACCTCATATAATTATTTTTTGTGTTAAGAATACTTAAAATCCCACTGTCTGAGCATTTTTCAAGAATACAATGTATTGTTATTAACTTTAGTCACCATTTGTACAGTAGATCTTTTGAATTTATCCCTCTCATTTAAATGAAATTTTGTATTCTTGTCAAGCATTTCCCCAGGACCCATATCTCACTAGTCTCTGATAACCAGCATTATACTCTCTGCTTCCACAAACTCAACATTTTTAGACTCCACATATAAGTGAGATCATTTGTCTTTCTATTAGCTTATCTCGCTTAACATAATATCCTCAAGCTTCATCTATGTCTTACAAATGACAGGATTTCCTTCACTTTAAAAGATGAATAGTATTCCATTGTGTTAATAAAACAAAATTTCTTCATCAATTCATCTGATCATGGATGTTAAGATTGACTCTAAATCTGGCTATTGTGAATCATGCTACAATAAAGATGACGTGCAGATAATACCTCTTCAATAGAATCTTTGCATTTCCTGCAGACATGCACTCAGTACTGAGATTGCAGGATCATAATGGTATTCTAAAATATCAATTGTATATAGAGATTAGAGAACTTAATTTAAAATAAATTTAGAGGATGCCACTTAAAACAACATTAGAATGTAAAATATTTTGGAATATTTAAACAAGCATATGTAAGAATTTTCTGCAAAAATAATAAAATGCTATACTAGACATTCTAACAAAATTAAAGAAATGAAATAGGAAGACTCAATATTAAAAAGCCAATTGATCTATACATGAATCTATAGTATCATTGTAAACTGATCTGTAAGTTAATGTGATTAAAAGAATTCATAAGCACTCCAGTGGAATTTAATTAATCAATTTGTCTAAGTGGAAATGAAAAAGTCTTTAAAGGGCCAAACCATACCTGAAGAAATACATCATGAAAATACCTGTTTAATATGAAAGGAAACTCAAAGTAATTTAGAGAATGTGATGATTAATAAATAGGGCAATGTAATTGATTCTAGTGTTCCCAAACAGATGCATAGAAACATGGAAACATGACTTTGGTAAGAGCTAGTAAAGAAGATGAATGAGGAAATAAAAACTCTAAAAATGATGTTGAAGCAGTTGGAAACCATATGAAAGTTTAAAGACTTTTTATGTAAAAAGCAAACCCATAAACCTTTTGCAAGACAACATGGACAACATGGGAGAACACATTTGTAACCCGTGGTAGTGGAAAGTCTGTTTATCAGTCACAAAAAGCACAAATCATAAAGAGAATGTTCGATGAATTGCATATAAATTCAAAGAAATTTTGTTCAACAACAGATGGTTGAAAACAAGGGGAAACACAATCCATAAAGAGGAAGTAAAATACTTGCAACACATGCAACCAAGAATTATAATTCAACTGAATGGGTTTGATAACAACAGGATATCCCAATTGAATAATAAGTAAAAGATTGCATACATATTTCACAAAAGAAGAAATATGAAAGACACATATTTGAAAATGCGCTATTCCTCTGTGTTGTTCATGGAAATGCAAGTGAAACTGCAAGAAGATGCCATGTCACAGGACCTTGTATTTCTAAGAGTTGATGAGGATGTAGAGTGACATGGCTTCCCTGCTGTGAGGGTCTGATCCAGATGTGAGTGACTTGCATATGCTTCGGAAACATTGGTCAAGAATGTTAGGGTATAAAATGAGGCAAATAACCCAACAACAGTAAAATGGATAAATAAAGGTGCATTCACACACTGAAGTAGTGGCAAAATGTGAATAATGAAGAATTACAGTTATTATAGTACAAAATTGATGACTCCTAGGAACATATGTGAAGGAAAAGGGTAATTTTAAAGCAAAATGTATACAATGTGATTCCTTTCCTATAAAATTAAGAAACCATGTAAGACTAAATGTTATCTTAGGTACATAAAACACCTGGATAAAACTAAAGCAGAGAGGTGTGATGGTGCATTAAGAAGACTACTTATTTCTGAGCAGGGAGGGCCTGGAATGGGAATGGGGAGAGGCATGAGGGCATCTTCCTAAAAAGGGATTGTGGAGGGGAATTCTTTTACTGGTAAAAAGTATTTGCATCATTTTTTCAAAAATTCGCATGAATTTCATAGTCTTTGTACCTAAATAATATTTAATAAAATAAAGTAAAAGTAAAGCAGTTTTGAAATCTTTGCACAAATCTTAACTGTCAGTTAGGATGGACATCCACAGATGTAATTTTCCTAGAACCTTGGTTCAGGTTTGGTTTTGTGTGAATGTTGACTACCAGGCCTTTGATTAGCCCATTCTTCAGCAAGTAATGTTGCTTTAGGTTCTCTGCTGAAAATTTTCAGAGGTTTCAATCCCACTTTCAGTTAGTTATAAGAAAACTTTAGGCACACATTACCAAGAAATTTATTCTATACCGTTACTTATTTTTTTTTTTCAGATTTATTTATTTGAAAGAAAGAGAGAGAGAGAGAGATCTTATACCAACCGTTCCACTCCCCAGATTGCTGCAAGTCAGGCTGAAGCCAGGAGCTTCTTCAAGGTCTTCCATGTGGGCCCAAGAACTTATGCCATCTTCTGCTGCTTTTCCTAGACCATAAGCAAGGAGCTGAATTAAAGGTTGAGCAGCTAGGAATCAAACCAGCAACCACATGGGATGTCAGCATCATGGATGGTTGTTTTACCTACACAACACCAGCCCCTGCATTGTCACTTCTATATTGATCAATAGGAAGAGTTATGTGTTCAGATGTGTTGCTAGGGAACACTTGCATCCCAGGCATATGGGGCATTCCTTGTTCTCCAGACTTGCTCATCCAAGACCCCTATCTTTTGGGTAGTCATGGTTTTCATCTTTCCAATCATGCACATGTAGAAACTTCAAGTGGAGTTTATCACTCTTTATTGTAACTTCATTTGTCTTTTATCCTAGAAGTAGTCAAACAACAAATAACAACATCAGCAAAAGACTATGGAAAAAAAGTACTAAATAAGCAGACTCATCTGAGACATCATTAAGCAGGACAGACAAAACCTGCTTCTATTTCACACGAAATTTTATTAATAGCATTTATCTGGTGGCAGCAATGAGTTCTAGTTTCTGCTCTGCAATTAACCACTCTTGTGAGTACTATGTAAATCACACACTATCTAAATCAAAATTTCTTGATCTTTTGAGCATGTAACAAGGCTTTTTAAACTTTCACTTATTTATTTATCTGAGAGCAAAAGAGATGGAGAGGACCCCCATCTGTTGGTTCATTACCAAATGAATGACTGGGCTGGGGCTGGGTTGGGTGGCAGAGAAACAACCATTTGAGCCTTCACCTGTTGCCTCCCAGGGCGTGTATTAGCTGGAGGCTGGAATCAAGAATGAAGAGGAGACTATAAACCAGACACTCTGATACGGAATGTGGGTATTTCAAGAAGCAGCTCAACATCTGGGCCAAATGCTCTCTTTCTTCTTGGAAGACATGAAAGAAGGGCTTTGGGTTCAACCATTACCCTCCCTGGCTTCTTAAAGCTCTAAACATTTACAGTGGACACAATTATCCTCACTTGACAGGAGTTAATGCCAATGTTGTCAATAGTTTTCTGCCTCCTTGTAACTGGAGACATGAAAAAAGTAGGCACCCAGGAGATTTTTCCCTGTAGAACTCAGTTTCCACACTAAACTATAAGCAATCAATTGTACTATTTTCAGTTCCTCTTAAAGGATTTTTTTCTTGGTGTGCTAATCATTCTGAACCTGAAGAATTCAGAAGAAAATCCAATAATTCTTAATCCATAATGATATTTGTAAGGAAAAAAATCTGAACAAGAGATTTTGATTATAGAAGAGTTAATTTCTCTGGGGCATTTCAATATTTAATTGAGAAAGTTCAAAAACAACATATGAAATTAAGGTTTCATTGTTGCAAACTGAATTCAATGCAAGTCCCATCAAAATTCCAGGGACATACTTCACAAAACCAAAAAAAAAAAATCCTAAAATTCCTATGTAAACAGAAAAGACCCCAAACAGCCAAAGAAAGTTTAAACAGTGAAGACAAAGCCAGAGGCATCACAATGTTTGATTTTAAGATAAATTATAGAGTTATTAATTTCTTAAAAATATCTTTCTTGTGGCTCAGCGAGTAGGAAGTTGGCTTGTGATACCCACATTCCATATAGGAGTCCCTAGGTTTGATATTGTGGCTTTCCTTTCAATTCCAGCTTCCTGCTAATGTTTACTCTAGAAAGTACCAACTGTTGGCTTTACTGGATTTAGCTCCAGGCTCCTAGATTTGTTCTGACCCAGCCTGCTGTTGCAGGCATTTGAAGAGTGACCCAGGGAATAGAAGTGATCTTTCTCTCATTTCAAATAAAAATAAATAGATAGAATTTTAAAATATATTGTTCTTTTAAAAAGCATCCCTCTCTACTGAAATATGGAAAATTGTATTTCTAAAGGACCAAGTAACAATTTAAAGCACAGTTTGGAATCAAAGTGTCTAGACTCAAACACTAGATCTGTGACCTCAAATGTCAGGTCACCTCTCTGAGCTTCTCTTTGAGCCTGTAACTTAGATATACTGATGTTTACATTTCAGAGTCTGTTAAAGCAAGAACTAGAAAATATCTGCAAAGCACTCCTAAAGCATTGTTATTAGTGTGAGCATTGCTTTGAGGTTGTTATTATCATTGAAATTCACACCCCCTCTCAGACATAGTATATATCTTTTAATACCAGTGCTAGGAAAGTGTTGAGCATGTGGGTTGTCAAGGCTTTGTTTTCTTGTCTAGACCTTTTTCACAGCTTTAGACTATCGTATGACCCCATATTATTGGAAAGAAAATGTCAGCAATGTCAGAGACCTACTGATTCGACCACTCCTCCACTTTCCCACTCCGTGCTTTAATATCAGCTTTTGCATTAATTCAAACAGAAGCATCTGCAGGGTTTTCTTTTCTGCTGACTTCATTGCAGTAACTGGGTGAAGTCCCTTTGTCTAGTTTATGTGATCTAAGAGTCACTTTTTTTGAAATAGACTAAAGGAATAAAAGATCATTATTATACAAATTTTAGGCTATGTCTGTGCTCCACTCCGTTATTACACTTGCTCAAAATAATTTGAATTTCATCTGTAACACAGTGCACTGATTTCTAATCCTATGAGATAATGGGAGGTGGGCTTATTTGAAAAGGAAGCATAGACTATTTTAATGAAATGTGTGTATGTATCTATGAATACATATATATTTTACATATGTAAAACACCTTTTGACTCCTTGAATATTATAGAGAACAGTCATTGTAAAAATAATACCAATCATTTAAATAATGCACACTAAAAATCAGAAAACACATTATAATTTTCAGGAGTAAGCAAAACACAGTGGGGAAGTACATAAAGCAGAAAGGTAGCTCCAATTCAGCAAGCATATTCTAAGTGGTTACAAATGTAATATTTACATGTAAGTGATTCTAACCCAGAAAAGGAGAAAGAAAATGCAAATCAATCAGTTAAGTTTTGAATCAATTGTGGAAAGAGTTCTGTTGCACCTAGGGCAAGACAAGAAGCGGCCACAATACAGTGAGGGCCATAGGTAGATTTATAGTAAGGTGGAGACAGGAAGAAGCTAAGCTTTCATCTTATGAACTCACATTTTCTGAGCTTTAACCTGATCATCTATGAAATCAAAGAATTCCAGTGAATGAGATCTAAGGTCACTATTAGTTTTAAAAATATTGTTCTGGTGCCGGTGCAGTGGCATAGTGGTTAAAGCCGCCACTTGCAGTGCCAGCATCCGATATGGGTGCTGGTTTGAGTACCAGCAGCTCCACTTTATTTATTTATTTATTTTGACAGGCAGAGTGGACAGTGAGAGAGAGAGACAGAGAGAAAGATCTTCCTTTTGTCGTTGGTTCACCCTCCAATGGCCGCCGCAGCCAGCGCGCTGCGGCCAGCGCATCGCGTTGATCTGAAGCCAGGAGCCAGGTGCTTCTCCTGGTCTCCCATGCGGTGCAGGGCCCAAGCACTTGGGCCATCCTCCACTGCACTCCCGGGCCATAGCAGAGAGCTGGTCTGGAAGAGGGGTAACTAGGACAGAATCCGATGCCCCAACCGGGACTAGAACACAGTGTGCCGGCGCCGCATGCGGAGGATTAGCCTATTGAGCCACGGCACCGGCCTGGCTGCTCCACTTTAAATCCAGATCTCTGCTATGACCCGAGTCCTTGGGACCCTGCACCCACGTGGGAGACAGGGAAGAAGCTCCTAGCTCCTAGCTTCAGATATGTGCAGCTGCAGCCATTGCGGCCAATTGGGGAGTGAACCAGTAAATGGAAGACCTCTCTCTCTCTCTCTCTCTCTCTCTCTCTCTCTGCCTCTCCTTCTTTCTTTTGTGTGTAACTCTGACTTTCAAATAAATAAACAAAACCTTATAAAAAAAACATTGTTCTGATAGATGTTTCCCATGACTTGAACATTGCACAATGTATACATGTATCAAAATATATCCATAACTAACTATATCCATAACTATCCATAGCTATCCATAACTATGTAAAATTTTTCTCTGGCAGTTAAGATAGTATAACTAAGACATTTAAAAATATATTGTTCTTGGGGTCAGCACTGTGGTGCACTGGGTTAGGCCACAACCTGCAGCACTGGAATCCCATATGGGAACCAGTTCCAGTCTCAGGTGCTCCACTTCTGATCCAGCTCTCTGCTAAAGTGCCTGGGAAAGCAGTGGAGGATGGCCCATGTCCATAGGCTTCTGCACCCATGTGGGAAGCCAAGAGGAGGCTTCTGGCTTCAAGCTTCATACTGGCCCAGCCCTAGTCATTCATTGCAACCATTTCAGGAGTGAAACAGCTTATGGAAGATCTCTTTCTCTGTCTCTCCTCTCCAATTATGAATTAAGGTTAGAAAATTTTAATTTGAAATCTTTACATTAGAATCTACCTATGATAATGGAAATCACATGGTTTCTCAAGTAAGGCAAATCTGGGTTCAGTTCCTAACTCTCCCATACTTGGACAAAAGATAGTATCAGTGTGGTTTCCCTAGTTCTGCAGCATCACCATGGATTTGTGAGTCAGTCATATTCTTGGGCTCCAGTCTAGATGTTCTAAGTTAGAAATGTTCAGGACTGGGGCACCGGATTCTGTCCTGGTTGCCCCTCTTCCAGGCCAGCTCTCTGCTGTGGCCAGGGAGTGCAGTGGAGGATGGTCCAAGTGCTTGGGCCATGCACCCCATGGGAGACCAGGAGAAGCACCTGGCTCCTGGCTTCAGATCAGCGCGATGCGCCGGCCGCAGCGCGCCAGCCGTGGTGGCCATTGGAGGGTGAACCAACGGCAAAAAGGAAGACCTTTCTGACTCTCTCTCTCTCTGCCTGTCAAAAAATAAATTAATTAATTAAAAAAAAAAAGAAATGTTCAGGACAGAACCCTACTATCTATCTTCCAATAATACGTCTTAGATGATTTTGGTACGGTCTAGAGTATGAGAACTGAGGATGTATGACATGGGATTGGTAAATAACCATTTTTTGTGTCTTTTTCTATGTCTTTGTTTAATGTTCTGTAATATTCACTGTAGAGATCTTTGACATCTTTGTGTAAATTATTCAATGATATTTATTTTTTGTTGGTATTATGAATGGGAATGATCTTAGAAATTCTTTCTCAGCCATGGCATTGTGTGTGTATACAAAGACTATTAATTTTGTGTGTTAATTTTAAATTCTGCCACATTTCCAAACTCTTCATGGGTTCTTTTAGTTCCTCTCTATATGGAAGCATATCATCTGCAAATAGGGATAGTTTGATGTTCTCCTTCCTAACTGGTATCACTTTGATTTCTTTTTCTTGTCTAATGGCTCTGGCTAAAACTGCCAGGACTATATTCAATAGTAATGTTGACAGTGGGCATCCTTGTCTGGTTCAGGATATTAGTGCAAATGTGACCAACTTTTCCTCATTGAATTAGATGCCTGCCATGGGTTTGTCATAAACTGTCTTTATTGTGTTGATGAATGTTCTTTCTATACCCAATTTGCTGAAGGTTTTCATCATGAAATGATGTTGTATTTTATCAAATGCTTTCTCTGTGTCTATTGAGATAATCATATAGTTTTTGTTTTCAGTTTGTTAATGTGATTTATTACATTTTCCATTTTGCACATGTTGAACCATCCCTGTTGCCATGGATAAATACATTTGGTCCAAGTGGATTATCTTTCTTTTTTTTTTTAACCTTTATTTAATGAATATAAATTTCCAAAGTACAGCTTATGGGTTACAATGGTTTCCCCCTCCCAAAACTTCCCTCCCACCCACAACCCTCCCCTTTCCCGCTCCCTCTCCCCTTCCAATCACATCATGATTCATTTTCAATTCTCTTTATATACAAAAGATCAGTTTAGTATATATTAGGTAACAATTTCAACAGTTTGCCCCCATATAGCAACACAAAGTGAAAAAAAATACTGTTGGAGTACTAGTTATAGCAGTAAATAAGAGTGTACAGCACATTAAAGACAGAGATCCTACATAATATTTTTTTAAAAAATTAATTAATTTTCTATGCCATTTCCAATTTAACACCACGGAGAAGGAGGTACCTTTCTCTGAAGGGAGGAGAGAACTTCCACTTTGACTATGACCCTATCGGAATAAGACCAAAGTCAGCGAACTCTAAAGGCTTCCATAGCCCTGGCAACTCATGACTAGAGCCTAGGGAGATTACTGACGCCATGAACAAGAGTGTCAAATTGATAAGTCAGCAACAGGAGTCACTGTGTACTTACATCACATGTGGGATCTGTCCTTAATGTGTTGTCTAATGTGCAGTGATGCTATAACTAGTACTGAAACAGTATTTTTACACTTTGTGTTTCTGCGTGGGTACAAACTGATGAGATCTTTACTAATTATATACTGAATCGATCTTCTGTATCTTTCTTTTTTTTTATCTTTTTAACTTTTATTTAATGAATATAAATTTCCAAAGTACAGCTTATGGATTACAATGGCTTTTTACCCCCCCCCCCATAACTTCCCACCCACCTGCAACCCTCCCATCTCCCGCTCCTTCTCCCATTCCATTCACATCAAGATTCATTTTCAATTATCTTTATATACAGAAGATCAGTTTAGTATATATTAAGTAAAGATTTCAACAGTTTGCACCCACATAGAAACACAAAGTGAAAAATACTGTTTGAGTACTAGTTATAGCATTAAATCTCAATGAACAGCACATTAAGGACAGAGATCCTACATGAGTAGGAAGTGCACAGTGACTCCTGTTGCTGACTTAACAATTTGACACTCTTGTTTATGGCATCAGTAATCACCCTAGGCTCTTGTCATGAGTTTCCAAGGCTATGGAAGCCTTTTGAGTTCACCGACTTTGATCATATTTAGACAAGGTCATAGTCAAAGTGGAAGTTCTCTCCTCCCTTCAGAGAAAGGTACGTCCTTCTTTGATGCGCGTTCTTTCCACTGGGATCTCACTCGTGGAGATCTTTCATTTAGGTCATTTTTTTTTTTTTGCCAGAGTATCTTGGCTTTCCATGCCTGAAATACTCTCACGGGCTTTTCAGCCAGATCCAAATGCCTTAAGGGCTGATTCTGAGGCCAGAGTGCTGTTTAGGACATCTGCCATCTATGAGTCTTCTGTGTATCCCGCTTCCCATGTTGGATTGTTCTCTCCCTTTTTTTTTTTATTCTATCAGTTAGTATTTTCGGACACTAGTCTTGTTTATGTGGTCCTTTTGACTCTTAGTCCTATCATTATGATCAATTGTGAACAGAAATTGATCACTTGGACTAGTGAGATGGCATTGGTACATGCCACCTTGATGGGATTGTATTGGAATCCCCTGGTATGTTTCTTACTCTACCATTTGGGACAAGTCAGCTTGAGCATGTCCCAAATTGTACATCTCTTCCCTCTCTTATTCCCACTCTTATATTTAACAGGGATCACTTTTCAGTTAAGTTTCCACACTTAAGAATAACTGTGTATTATTTACAGAATTCAACCAATAGTGTTAAGTAGAATAACCAAAAAAATACTAAAAGGGATAAAGTATTAAGTTGTTCATCAATAGTCAGGGCAAGGGCTGATCAAGTCACCGTTTCTCATAGTGTCCATTTCACTTCAACAGGTTTCCTTTTTGGTGCTCGGTTATTTGTCACCAATCAGGGAGAACATATGATATTATGTGCAGGTAGGTTTTATTGGCTAGTATTTTGTTGAGGATATTTGCATCTATGTTCATCAAAGAAATTGGTCAATCATTCCCTTTCTCTGTTGTATCTTTTTCTGATTGGGGAAATAAGCTGATGTTGGCTTAATAAAAGGAGTTTGGAAGGATTCTTTTCCTTTCAATTATTTATAATAGCTTGAGAAAATTGGAGTTAGTCTTAGAATTCAGCATTGAAACCATCTCATAGTGGGTTTTCTTTGTTGGGATGGGCTATTTCACTTATTTAATCTCCATCTTGCTTATTTTTTTTTTGTTTGTTTGTTTGTTTGTTTTTTGTTTTTTTGTTTTGTTTTGTTTTCTTAGTCTTCATAGCTCAATTTTGGTAGATTGTATGTATCCAGGGATCCATCCAGTTTTCTAGGTCCCTATTTGTTGGCATATAGCTAAGTTATCAGGTTTAAATGTCATAATATTTATCACTAGGTGATAACATTTTTAGTAATATAACAATAACCATTTCTGTTTCCATGAGAATTGAGGACTATACCTAGTTTTGATACTCCTGTACAATACTACATATTTAAATCTGAGCTTGCATAACATATAGTTCAGCAAATGAGTTACTATCTAGAAGTGCTTTTATAAATCATTGTGCATTAAGTGATTTTTTGGGACTTTCATTTTGTTGGTGCAGGGCAATGTGCATTTATGGCTTATGGGTCCTTTTGGATTGTCACCCTGTGCTATGGCATATAAGAAACCCTTCAAAACTACTGGGAGTCCAGAGTTCAATGCCATCAGTTACTAACAATTACTTTAAATAAATCCTGGAAATTCAATGAGCCTCTGCTTTCTCATCTGAAAAACTATAGTCATAGTATCTCCCATTCGTTATGAAAATCCAATGGAGTGTACACATAGGTGAAATTCCTTAAAACACAAGTAGGCTGGCACATTTGAGTTCAAGTTCAACAGAATAATATAAACATATAGTCACCGAATTTAACAAATAAAAATTGAACATCTGCACCGTGGTGGGCACTGTCCTGGAAAGCACTTCAGAGACAGACAGGACCTGCCTTAGAGCTAAGGAATGGCATACATGTTTGTCTTTCAATCATGAGACTAAAGAGTGCTCTAGTACATATGTGTTTCAGGACAGTTTTACCTCTTGGAAAAGTTTAAATTCAAAATGTAATATTTTGGTGTAACAAGAAAAAAATCATAAATATAAGTTGACACTACATTTTAGGATATAAGTCAACAATATGAATCTGGTTTCATTTAAATTAAACACCCCTATGACCCATTAATTTGACTTCTGTGACTGTAGAAGCTATTTTAAGAAGATAATCAGGGATGTAACAAAGATTTACATAAAAATTAACACAACTCTATTACAATAATGGAAAATAAAAAAATGAGTAACAGGAATAATTGAGTTAGTTTAACAAGCATGACATACATATCACAGCTATTAACATTTAATAGTGTTAAAATAAAGTTGAATATGTATATATACATATATATACAAAATAAATCCAATGTCAATTAAATAATGTATATTCAAGGAATAAAGACTTTAAGGAAATGGATCAAATAAGTCCTTGTAAAAAGGTCAAGGAGATGAAGCAAAATAGGTCCTTTGATGAGTAATTTCATATTTTAAACACTATGTTTTACTATAGTAAAATGTAATTTTCTGAAAAGAACACATTTTTCTTTTATAATCAAGTTTTACACACACACACACACACACTCACTCCTCTCATTGAATACATGAGGACTGTATTATTTCTTGCCTTCCCTTGGTAGTTTTAAAAGGTACATTCATGAACTGCTGAAGAAATGTCAGCAATTACTTATTCAGCATTTATTTAAATGAGGGATATGTATTTTCATTTAGCAATTGAGTCCTTATGTTAGAGAACTTGCTCATTGCAACAAATGTCTATACTGTGCAATACTAAAGGCTTCCATGGAGGTGTGTTTCAGGAAAGTAATAATCCTTTCTTAGATCTGGAATTAAGATTCCCAGTTTAGGGGCTGGTGCTGTGGCATAGCAGGTAAAGCCACTGCCTGCAGTGCTGGCATCCCATATAGACACCAGTTCGAGTCCTGACTGCTCCACTTCTTATCCTGCTCTCTGCTATGGCCTGAGAAAGCAGTAGAAAATGGCCCAAGTCCTTGAGCGCCTATACCCATGTGGGGGACCTAGAAGAAGCTCCTGGCTACTGGCTTTGGATTGGTGCAGCTCTGGCTGTTGTAGCAAATTGGGGAGTGAACCAGAGGATGGAAGACCTTTCACTCTCTCTGTCTCTCCTCTCTCTGTGTAACTCTTACTTTCAAACAAATAAATAAATTTTTTTAAAGAAAAAAAGATCACCAGTTTCACACCTCTGCCCTTTAATGGCTTTCTGTTGTTAAAGTAGTATTCTGTAGGAAACTGTTAGTGGGAATGTGTTGAAGATCTTGGTAAACTGCTCAGGATCATTTATTCATGTACGAGAAGATAAAATAATGACACATGTTAACACAGTGACTCATTCTATACACATTAATTTTTACTCCTTTTAGACTTTGGAGTAGACATTGGAAAAACTATCTTTAGCAAAGTTACTAAAAATTTTAAAAACAAATAATTTTATGAAAAACAATATAAGAGCAAATAACAATTAAGTAATTGGTTTATTTCTGTGTTTACTGAGGTTCTTCTGAGGTTAGCTCTTGAAATGTTTATTTTTAGGCGAGGGAACATAATGAAGTAGACATACATTTTGAATGAGAGGAAATTCAAGTTTAAATTCTATCTGTCTCACTTCAGATATTTGACAAAATATTTATTCTTTTTTTTTTTTTTTTTTGACAGGCAGAGTTAGACAGTGAGAGAGAGAGAGACAGAGAGAGAAAAGTCTTCCTTCCGTTGGTTTACCCCAAAAATGGCCGCTATGGCCAGTATGCTGTGCCAATCTGAAGCCAGGAACCAGGTGCTTCCTCCTGGTCTCCCACGTGGGTGCAGAGCCCAAGGACCTGGGCCATCCTCCACTGCCCTCTCAGGCCACAGCAGAGAGCTGGGCTGGAAGAGGACCAACCGGACAGAATCCAGCACCCCAACCGGGACTAGAACCTGGGGTGCTGGCGCCGCAGGCGGAGGATTAGCCTAGTGAGCTGTGGTGCCGGCCAAGATATTTATTCTTGTACCTCAATCTTCTCATGAATAAAATAAGAATACTAATCTATCTCCAAGAGTAATTTTGAGAGTAAACTATTAAAAGAATATATATATATATATATATATATATATATTATATAAAACAAGTGCCTAGAACAATGTAGCAAATGCTAGTTACTGAACATACTGTAGTTACTAATAATTTTTGTAAAAAGTTTAATTTTTATATGAAAAGGAGGGAGGAAGGGGGAGAGGAAGTGAGAGGAGGCTGAAGAGACAGAAAGAGAGAGAGAGAGAGAGAGAGAGAAAGAGAGAATATCTTCATCTACTGGTTCTTTTCCAAATGCTCACAACTATCTAGGCTAAGCTAGATTGAAGCCAGCAGCCAGAAGTCTATCTGGGTCTCCCACATGTTTGGCAGAGACCCAAGTGCATGAATCATCTGCTTCCTAGCAAAAACTGGATCAGAAGTGGAGACAGGGCTTGAATCAGCCACTCTTATATAAGATGCAGACACCTCATGTAGTAGTTTAACAAACTGCATCACAATTCCCATTTCTATAAGTTTATTTTTGTTATACTAAATTCCTAAAATATTTTATCTCTTCTGGCAGTTGAAGTTGGTAAATGTATCATATTGAGGAGTGCCAAAACATCAGTTCAGGTGCAAATAATAAATAGCAAAGAATTCCTTTCTACATACCATCTATACTTTAAGTCACCTTGAAAGTTCATGATACTCCACAAACTTGAAACACACTATTTATATTGTCCCTTGAGGGAGTCTCTATATATTTCTCAACACAGCTCGGGATTTTATTGAAAAACTTAGTGAAAGAAAAGAAATCAAGTCCTTCAGTAAACCTTCAGTATTTACGACACAGATTTTTGAAAATACACAGTGTTGGTGCTGTTGCTGTGGCATAGCAGGTAAAGCTGCTGCCCACAGCACTGGTGTCCCACAGGGCCCCGGTTCAAGACCTGGCTGCTCCACTTCTGATCCAGCTCTCTGCTATGGCCTGGGAAAGCAGTGGAAGATGGCCCAAATCCATTTCCATTTCACAGAGTCCATAGTTAGACTCTAATGCTGGAAGGTGGTTTTCTTTTGCTTATGTTTTTGCAGAGAGTCTGAGCTTATTACCTAGGGTCAAGGACAGTAATAATACATATGATACTTCTGTTTATAGCAAATTTTACAGGTTCCAAATGTTTCTGTAGATGATTTGTCATAGTTGTTGTAATCATTTCCCCCAAGTATTCAAAAACATGGTGTGTTTTGTTCTTCAATTTGGTGTGAAATGTTAGGCCCATGACATGCCAGAAAAAAATGCTGCTAGTTATCCATAAAAAAATTGGATTTTGTGATAATAACTTTCCCTCTCCCTAAATTCAATTTCAGTGATTCTGGCTAACTCCCATTAACTTTCAGCTCTCAAGATTTGGGCCCATGTGTGGATTTTCAAGGCACATTCACAGATTTGATCACTCCTCAGGCTTCCAGTTGGTGAGAAATATTACACAGACTCAACAAAATTGTGCTTGATCAAGTATGTGGAGTCACAGACTCATTCCTTTCCTATTATATTCCCTCTCCCTTTCATAATGCCATTTGATTCCCACTGCCATCTAAATAGCCCAAGAAGCTCCCTATTGTGCTACTTTTACAGCAAACCTTGCTCAGATGGCCTGTATCAGTGTGAAAACATGTTCCGTCCTCTCCATGTGTTCATACACACACACCCTTGGTTAGAGGGAAATAAATTCTTCCCAGGAGCCAGCCAACTCTATATTTTTCAGCACGAATGGCTGAAACCTGCTGTTAAGTATAATGTAAGTCATCATCCTTGATCCATTTCCAAACTTGCTTGTTTATTTACTTGCATATTGTTACCTCCCTGATCTGTCTCTCCCCATTTCCCCAAGCATCCTACTTATCTAGCTGCCTATTTGAGATCTGCTGCAGCTGAAAAGCAACCAAGTGTTTTCTACATGCACCGTTGTATGTTTCTGATCTTTGTTTTTGTTTCTATCCAAACTACAGAGATGCTCTTTCCTGTGTCTTTCCTGCACCTCCTTCTGATGAAGAACAGTATAACCTGCTCACTGCCTTGCACTGTATTGCTGTCAAGGGTTCTTTAAGTAGTGGGATGTTGAGAGGAACAGTAAAAATCAGGCATTTGGCAGAAAATATCCTAGTTAAAATACAAAGGATACCCAAAAGAAACAATAAGAATATGTACAGAAAACTGCCAAGACCAAGTCATTACTTATCAACCACAACCTTGAATGCAAATGAACTAAATTTTCCAATTAAAAGATACAGACTGGCTGAATTGAATATTTTTTTTAAATTTTTTTTAACTTTTATTTAATGAATATAAATTTCCAGTGTACAGCTTATGGATTACAATGGCTTCCCCCCCCCCCCCCCCATAACTTCCCTCCCACCCGCAACCCTCCCCTCTCCCGCTCCCTCTCCCCTTCCATTTGCATCAAGATTCATTTTCAATTCTCTTTATATACAGAAGATCAATTTAGTATAAAGATTTCAACAGTTTGTACCCACATAGAAACACAAAGTGAAACATACTGTTTGAGTACTAGTTATAGCATTAAATCACAATGTACAGCACATTAAGGACAGAGATCCCACATGAGGAGCAAGTGCACAGTGGCTCCTGTTGTTGACCCAACAAATTGACACTCTAGTTTATGGCGCCAGTAACCATCCTAGGCTGTCGTCATGAGTTGCCAAGGCTATGGAAGCCTTCCAAGTTTGCCGACTCTGATCATATTTAGACAAGGTCATAAAAGACAGAGTGAGGATAGTAACCAATGATCCTAAGAGTGGCATTTACCAGGTTTGAACAATTATACAGCATTAAGTGGGGAAGAGGACCATCAGTACACACAGCTTGGGAGTAGAGCCATTGGTGGTAGAGTAGAGGTTATGATTACAAAGGAATGAGGCCCAAGTGCACTAAACAGGGCCTAGAACAAAGGACAGAGTCATTATTAGAGGAGCTAAGAAAGGTGCTGTCTAAGCTACAATGAAGTTTTCTGATTGAGAGGCAAATAGAACCTGATAGAAGGGGCTTGATAATCATCTGGTGGGCTTTAGGCCTTGTAAATTCAGAGGCCCAGACCTATCTATCTCTTCACATGGGGTATATCCTAAGGGAGGTGTGAACCTCCTAGGGGAAGGCACTCTGTTGACTTTCATTACTTGGCTGGCCTGGGAGGAGAGCTGGCCAGGTAAAGGCAGGGGGCATCTCTAACAAGAAATTTACAGTTCTGCCTGCAATGTTGCTGACCCTACTTGACCATCCCCTCAGCTGCAGTGGTCCCTTTGGAAGTTGGGCTGAGTGAAGGGCTTTTCAGCTTAGAGCCAATAAGATCTGTGGCTCTGACCTGGGCATCCTTCGACTCCAGGGCAGGTCCATTTCCAGTGATCCAACTCTTGGCAGAGCTGCCAGGGCTCTTCACAAGCTGACTTCTGCTGAAGCCCAGGCTTACCACTTTGAAAGCCACTGCAGTGGACTGGCCTGTTGGGTCTCCTTGAGGGCAGATCACCGTACAGATCAGCCATTAATAGGCCTGCCACCCATTGCTTCTGATGCCGAGCTTTCTTTTCCTCCTGGTTTGTGTTAAAGCAGGCCAGAGGATGCAAGTCAAGGGAGTGCCCGTTTCCCATCTCTAATCTTCGGTGGCCTGAACTACAAGTCTATAGTCACAGGCATGTTCTGTAGTAGTTTTTCTAAGGTAGACAATGCCCATGAGGAAAATTATATGCTCACTTTAAAACTTTCTTTAATTGTTCAAAAACAGCTGAATTTTTATTAAGAGCTATGGGTTATTTAAATATGTGCTTTTTTCAAAAATTTGAATAATCACCTTGTAACAATGATCAAATTTGGTCTATGTTATGTCATGATTTTAAGAAATCTTATTTCAACCAGATATTTTGGATTTTGAGCCTTCTTGGCATTCTTGACAGGCATTCAAAAAATCAAAGTTTCAAACAATCTGGTCTCTAAAATTTCCAGTAAATCCTGGACTTTGGTTTTTCCAGTTTGGGCCCAACTGAAAAAATCGAAGGACCTATGTCTCTCATCTTATAGAGACACCAACTAATCAGTCTATTTGGAGTATATTAGAAGTACTGTCAAGATGTGATGTGAATTGAATATTTTAAAATAGACACACATTTGCACAACTGTATGCTGCCTACAAGATACACACCGCACCAACAAAGATATACACAGACTAAAAGCAAAAGGATGGAAATAGGTAGTCCATGCAAATAAGTGGAAATCAAATATAAGCAGAAATAGTCAACTTAATATCAGCCAAAATAGACTGTTACACAAAAACTGCTAAAAAGAGTCAAATAAAGCCGGCACCACGGCTCACTAGGTTAATCCTCTGCCTGCGGTGCTGGCACACCGGGTTCTAGTCCCGGTCAGGATGCTAGATTCTGTCCCGGTCACTCCTCTTCCAGTCTAGCTCTCTGCTATGGCCCGGGAAGGCAGTGGAGGATGGCCCACGTCCTTGGGCCCTGCACCCACATGGGAGACCAGGAGGAAGCACCTGGCTCCTGGCTTCGGATTGGCGCAGCACGCCAGCCGTGGCGGCCATTTGGGGAGTGAACCAGCAGAAGGAAGACCTTTCTCTCTGTCTCTCTCTCTCACTGTCTAACTCTGCCTGTCAAAAAAAAAAAAAAAAAAAAAGAATAGTAACAGACCTAACTTTTCTAGGCTGAGCTAAAACAGTTTTTCTCAATCTTCTTCACACTGGAGGTAGCCAGCTATATTTCAGTTGAAGTGTTTGGATGCTTTCAAGGCTCCTTAAGGGAAAAATAGTTGTGTGTTGTTTCATTCTTTAACCTTTCTCCTTCCTGCTTCTTGACCAGTAATAATGATTCTTGGGATTCCAGAAACCATTTCCAAACAAGAAATGTCCACGGAGGTGGCGGACAAGTGCTTTGTTTCACGGGGAAGTGCTAAGGGATCTTTGACCAAGACTGACAAAATGTTCTCCTCAGCTTCACTGTACTTTATACAGGTTTTTTCCTAACTTAGGTGCTTGACCTTCTTAGAGCATTTACTTTGGGGAAAACTGTAAATTGTAAATTCTTTTTCTACCCTTTCAGATATCTTTCCAGCCCCTTGTCAGCTGTAATGACCCAGAAATGTTGTTCTCAAGGACCAGGAAGTCAACCATTTGAAATGTAAATACCAGGAGAGATCACTCCTCTTTCCCTCAATCACCATGGGAGGGTAGAGCCTTAAGTCCAAGAGGAATAGTTAGGGAACAGAGATAACTGTTAGCATAGATCATTCTTCCTTCTAACATCTTCCAGTCCATTCCACTGCTTCACACAATATGTAAAAATCCTCTCACCACTTTCATCCACTAGAGTTGAGTTTGATCTCTCTCACCTGTTGAATAGTATTTAATATTTCTTCTTTGCCTGTTTAACTCTGCCCATTGGAACTTTTCACTGACATCCTGGAATGTCTTATTGTATGACATGAACTTATCTTTCTAATAGAATGCCAAATAACAGATGAAGAAAGAATTAAATAACTAAATAATTCCCACTATCAGTAGAACAAATATTTATGCAAGAACCATCAGTGGATGCAGTAACCATTAGATGAAAAGGTGTAGAGAAATAGAGAACATCAGCATGGCACCAAAATAGCAGTATTCAGATCACCTGTTAATTGCAAAAGGACAACATGCGATTGTGATGGAGCATTCTAGAGGTCACCAATTTAGCTAAGAGTTTTAACTGAGTCTCACTAATAAGGAACAATGTTGCATATGCCTCGTGGTGTGTTATAATATGAAATATGCAACACTGCCTATGAATTTCCTTATCAAAAATCTTTTCCTGAATTCATCCAAATCTTTTGGCATAAGTTTCAGTTTGAAGGAAGTCTTTTTTTTCAGTGAAGATGTTTCTCTTTCACAAGGTAGAAAGACTATTTAGGAAAGAGTATATTTTCCTTTGATTTTCACAATTAGAGGATGCTCAAGACCCAAGGAAGGGGGAATCTGAATCCTGCCATATTGATATATTTTTATATGACTATACAAAGAACTTTCATCTCATATAAGGCCTTGTATTTTAAGGTTTCTGTTATATGACCTTAAAACTGATATAAACAGAAAATCATAAATCTCAACCTGTTTCAGCAACATTATAGTGACACTTCCTATCACATTGAACAAACTTTGCTCTTTGTATCAATGAGGCAAAGTCACTACAACGAATAAGAAGGTGGATAAAATCTGCTTAAAATTTTTTAAATATTTTTAAAGATTTATTTATTTATTTATTTATTTCAGAGGTAGAGTTACAGACAGTGAGAGGGAGAGACAGAGAGAATGGTCTTCCTTCCATTGGTTCACTCCTCAAATGGCCACAACGGTTGAAGCTGTGCCAATCCAAAGCCAGGAACCTGGTCTCCCATGCAAGTGCAGGGGCACAAGCACTTGGGCCAACTTCCATTGCTTTTCCCAGGCCACAACAGAGAGCTGGATTGGAAGAGGATCAACCAGGACTAGAACCCAGTGCCCATATGGGATGCCGGCACTGCAGGCAGAGGATTAACCTACTGTGCCACAATGCCAGCCCCTAAAAATTTTAAAGTTTTAAAATGAATCAGTTGAAAACAGTTTAAGTTTGTGTGTTAACAATATCATCAAAATTTCTAATTAACATCATATGAAAATAAAATATAATGAACGGTAAGTAAATAGTTAATATTCTTAAAATATAAAATCTTAGAAATGTAAAAGAAACAACAAATATGTAGTTCAACTTTGTTTTCCTACAGATGTAAAAACTATTGTCCAGAAGATAGTGACTGGTTCAAGTTATGCATGTCATTAGAAGTGTATTTCCTACTAAAAATCAAACTTTCACCTTCTCCACAGTGTTCTCTTTTCATTAGCAGGTAGGATGTACTAAGAGAAATTAATCGACTTCAGAAATTTCATAAAAAGGGACTATAGGGTTGGGTGTGGCCTAAGTGGTTAAGAAACTTGAATGCCCTCATTTCACATCAAGTGCCTGGGTTAGAATGCCAGCTGCTCTCCTGATTCTCCACTAGTGCCTGCCCCCTGGAAACAGTGGGTAGTGGTGCATGGGACTGGGTCAGTGCCACCTGAATGGCAGACCCGGATTGACTTCTTGGCTCCTGGCAACCAGGTCTGGTTGTTGTCAACTTTTGGATGATGAACCAGTATATATGAGAACTCTCTGTCTCTCAAATAAATAAATGAGTGTTATGAAAAGACACCATAACTTAGGAGAAATTCTGTGTCTTTTAGATGACATTTGATGCCGATTTTGAAAGCTATAGTAAATTTTATCATCATCAGAGTAATACAAATATAGCCAGCGCTGTGGCTCACTAGGCTAATCCTCCGCCTGCAGCGCCGGCACACCGGGTTCTAGACCCTGTTGGGGCGCTGGATTTTGTCCTGGTTGTTCCTCTTCCAGTCTAGCTCTCTGCTGTGGCCCAGGAAGGCAGTGGAGGATGGCCCCAGTGCTTGAGCCCTGCACCTGCATGGGAGACCAGGAGGAAGCACCTGGCTCCTGGCTTTGGATCGGGGCAGTTTGCTGGCCGTAGCGGCCATTTAGGAAGTGAACCAACAGAAGGAAGACCTTTCTCTCTGTCTCTCTCTCACTGTCTAACTCTGCCTGTATATATAAAAAAAGAGAATACAAATATAAAGTTTCCTCTACATATTAAGAAAGAACAAATATGTTAATTGAAGGAAAGCTGCATGAAGTATACCTCCCAAATGTTAACGTAAAGAGATAGTCTATTTTGACCAAAAAGAAAAATTGGCAGTAAATTGACAGTAACATCTTTTAAGAAGTAGAATGATTTTTTTTATGAACTGATAGATAAAATAGTATATGTATTTTTCATGTATTATGTGGTGTTTTGAGGGATTCACATAAAATGTTTAATTAATTAATCTAAATAACATATGAACACCCCACAGTTATCAATCTCTATCAACAAGCTCTATGGCTTTTTTCAGAGCACAATATACTATCAACTATAGTCTTCATGTTGTACAATTGATCTCTTGAACTTATTCCTCCTATTTAATAGAAATATTGTATGGTTTGACCAATGCATCCCTAACTCTCCTTCTCTCTATGACTTCAACCCCTGGTAGCCATCAATCTATTCTCTACTAATGTGAGACCAATTGTTAGATTCCACATATGAGTGAGATTAAATAATATTTCTCATTCTGTACCAGTCTTATTCCGTTTAACATGTTCATCCATATTTTCACAAATGGCAGAATTTCCCTCTTTGTTATGACTAAATAGTGATCCATCATGGATATATACCAATTTTTCTTTGTCCATTCATCCACTGACAGAGACTTAGATTTTTCCATATCTTAACTACTAGTAGTATTATTGAAATGATCTTGGGGTTGCACACCTCTTTAGCATACTGATTTCATTTCCTTTGAATATATACTCAGTAGTGCAATCATAAGGTTATTCTATTTTCAAAATTTTGAGAAAATTTCATAGTTCCCCCTAATGACTGTACTAATTTACATTCCTACCAGCAATGTGTAAAAACTTTCTTTTTTCCACATCCTCATCAACACTTGTTATGTTTTGTCTTTTTGATGATAGTCATTATGGAAGGTATAAGATGATATCCCATTGTGGTTGTAATTTGCATTTTCCTAATTATCAATGATGTTAAAGAATTTTGATATAACTGATGGTCATTTATAAGTACACTTTCCATAAATGTCTATTCATCTCCTTTGCTTATTTAAAATTATTTATTTTCTGCCTATTGAAATATTTGAGATCATCATATATTTTGGACATTAACCCTTTATCAGATGTAGACGTAGCAAATATATATTTCTCATTCTGTAGATTGTCTCTTTATTTTTTCCTTTGCTGTTCATAAAATTTTTAGAGTGTATAATTCCACTAAGAACACAAAGACATATGATGATATGTTTTCAACCTACTTATCACCTTTTCTGCCATTTAGTTTCTGAGAACAAATTTCTAAGTCAAACCTTTCAGTCATTCAAATTCCCCTGAGACTATTCTTTCCCTATCCTTCCTCCTAACTCAATTTCAATTTTAATGCTTATATTAATAAAAGATGTCTTAAACATTATATTAACTGTTTTGTAATTGATAAAAATCTACTATTTTAGATATAGCTTACTTTGGAATAGATACTACAGTAAAAATCAATTATGTCTACTGTAAGAGAATTGTACTGATTGTTAGATGGTTATATAGCACATGAATGTTTTCTACAACCATTACACTAGCCTTCACTCACAATGATATTTTCAGTACTTATTTGTAATTGTCTTCATTCATTACATTAAGATTTATAAATTAAAATTTCACAGGAACAATAGTATAGAATATTAATGATGTGTTCTACAATATGGCAGAGTGAAATTATGCTGAAAGAACAAACCATAAACAATGGAAAAAAAATAAATGGGGGGAGAACAGTGAGTATATGAAACCAGGTGAAAAGAATACCCAGGTGAAAGAAACAAAGTTGTGGCTCTATTGGAGCTGTGTTCAGACCTTAAAAAAGAATGATCTGTAAAAATATTCAGAGCCACACTTTATACACAGCTTCAATTACCTGAGCCACACTGGGGTACCAAGAGAAATCACCTGCTGGAGATGAGCTCAGTATCTACATTAGGAACCAGAAGAGGCTCAGTCTGCATAGTGGAAATACTGAAGACTTTAAGTTAATTATGTTATAAATGCTCAGAAAATGAAGGAAGGAATTGATTAATAGGCCAAGAATAGGAGTGAAAGGAAGGACCAAAAGATATTATAATTCTTTTTGAAAAATGAAGTACAGGAAGTTAAATGGATAGGTTTAAAGTGTATTTGATACATAATAGGCAGGATTTAGTTAATAGGAAGACTTAACCATTCTATTAAGGAAACCGACTAGAGCAGTGTTGTTTAGGTATGGTCTGTGGGCCAATGTACTATCAAAGTGTAATACCACCAATCAAGAAGAGATAAGTACTGAAATTTAGAGAAAACAGTTAGAATGCTTTATAACAAGATTACAGAATTATTTTATGTTGTTGAATCTAAGGATAAAGCAATGTTGATTGTCTTTTGTTTTTTTATTTCATTTTTCCTAGTATATCATTTTATTATATACTATAAAAGTAACATTTTATTATATACTATAAAAGTAACATTTATTTAAAAAATAAATCTAATCCTTTACTTAAAATACTTTAAGAACTCAATCAGACTATATCAGACGAAGAAAAAGGGTTAGAAGTTATAAAATAGAAAGTTAGAGATGTAGGAGATTTATATTCCATCGGCTTTGAATTGATGAGTCTCAGAGGACCTATATAATGTACCTTCCAAATCAGATGAAGGGAAGTATTTTTAAATTTTTATACCAATGTTAATGCAAGTAAAAATCATCCCAAGGAATTCAGCAACCATAGTTATTTTCCTGATGAACTTTTGTGACAGTGCTGTGTTCTAAAGGAGACAAAATACAGAAAGCATTTATGAGGAAACTAAACAGTAAGGTACAAACATCCCTCTTTCCTTCCCCATTCCATTGTCTTATAATTCTAGTGCCTTTAACCCAATATCATCTATAATAACTACATTATCAGTATATTTTAAAATTCAAGTTTAAAAAATCATGCATAATTGCAAACAATCCACCATATAAATACTGCCTTATTTATGTAGAGTTTAATGAATTTATAGTTTGATAATGGTTCTGACATACTGTATTAACTCATTAGTGTTAAATGTTTATAAGTTTGTAGTATTTCCCTCACAAATTTCACTTAATGATTAAAAGCTATACAGGCAAAGCAATTGGTCAATCTAGTTTAAAGGAGTTTTCAATTTTAATTTTCCTATTGCCCATAAAAGCGGTGGTCATCATCTGTTTTTAGATCTATTTAGCACTATATTTAAAATTCTTATTCTGCTATACTGAAGAAAAAATTGTGTTCCAAAGGAGATGAGAATTGGAACCTCAAACAAAGACAATGATTATCAAATATATCCAATGTGTACCTTTTCTGCACTGGATGTCCTTGCTATTGAGCACAAACAAGACATAAATATAGCAGGCTTTTTTTTTTAAAGAATCACTTTTTATTTATGTGAAAGGCAGAGTTACAGAGATAGAGGGAGAGACCGAGAGCAAGAGAGAGAGAGAGAGAGAGATTCCACCTGCTGGTTCACTCCCCCAAATAGCCACAAAAGCCCAGGCTAGGTGAGGCTGAAGATAGGAGCCAGGAGCTTTATCCAAGTCTTCCACGGGGGTACAGGGGCCCAAGAACTTGGGCAATCTTCCACTGCTTTTCCAGATGCATCAGCAGGGAACTGGATCTGAAGTGGAGCAGCCGGCTCTCAAACCAGTGCCCATATGGCATACCACTGGAATCTCAGGAGGAGGTTAACCTGCTGTGCACCAAATATACAAAAACTTGTTGGTAAAAAAAATGGTAGAAAAAGGTTACCCGTAGTTCTATAATATTAGTCCTCATTCTTTTTGTTTTACATATCATATTTTTTCATAGTGACATGAAAATATGTCTTCAGAATGTTGTGTTATACAGATTTATTTTGATATATGCTTTTATATGTGTTGTGCTACAGGAGAGAATATCAAGCATTATGTTAATGTCATGAAAAAAATTTTCAGAGCCTAATAACTTTTTTGAAAAACTTCTTTACTTACAAAGCAAAATTTTTGCATAGTAAAAAAGTTTAACATTGCTTGGTTAAATAAGCATGATGTATATAATATGAAGGCAAAAGGGGAAATATGAAACTATATATACATTTTGAATTAAATAATATGAACTTTCAACTAACAGCCTATGCAAACATTATGCTAACTTAAAGTATTTATTTAAAGTATTTAATTAATTTAAAATTCTAGGAGCTCAGGGTTTGGGAATGAGGAATTCTGGGTTTGAATCCTCACAAGTTCTCTTGCTCTAAACCTGTCTTATCAATCAAATAAAAAATAACTGTACCAATTTTACATGGTTGTGATTATGGCTATATGTGTAAAAGGAATATTGGCAAAGAGCAAATATAGAGCCTGACAGAATGACAGAACTCAGTGATTGCTAATAAGTTCTTATTACTCATATTACTATTATTATATGCATATGAAATTATAAAGTCATGTGTTCCAAAAAGTTATTACTAGTAAAGAAAGTTTTGGTGCTGGAATGTCCTCAGACATAATTGAGAAAAACTGTGTTGGAAATCTGATTGCTGATTTTTCCTAGCATTTAACAAGTCTGATAATTCCCTTGATGTGATGTGAAGGGCTAATGTCCTTGTGCAGATGTTTCATTTTATCTTAGCTAAAGCTAATAACTGTATTCTGCCTTTATAGTAAATGTCATGGATTACTTTTTTCCCTGATAAAAAATATATGGGTGCTTCCATCCTTCATTACCGTATATTCTTTTAAGCACACTTGGGAATGTCAGAGCCATGAGATTTATGTAGTCAATTGATGTCAATGTAAAGCAAATCACAATTTGTTTTGCTTTTGCTTCTTTCTTAGGCATCAGAAATTTCAAGCACTTTAGAGAAAAAAAGCTTCAGGTAAAAGATGCAGTATAATTACTGAACTTCAGAAACCTGAAATTTCAGAGGTAAAAATAATTAATACCTCTTGTTGACAGTGATGAAAGCTTAATGCAAATATGTTTTGGCAATGTGAATATTCAATATAAGTAAGAAAATATACAAAATATTATTTTGGAGTAAGATGGGTTGCCACGCTACATTTTTTCTATTATTAGCTAGTATGTGGCAAACAATTTTTAAATGTTTGTATTAGTTCAGTCCTGAATTGCTCTTTTGGTAGAATGGCTAATTGTGACAAACCATCCACAGTAACATTATTACTTGCCATCAGAGATGGCACTAAATTGGAATTATTCTTGGAAACAATGGCACTGCCTGGGGAAGCCAAATTGCTCTTCAAATCTGCAGGTTCACAATGGTCTCATTTTTTTCATTTTTTATGGAATACATTGTCCATAACTGCCTCCTGACATCCAGAAGCCATATGAATTTACAGCATAAGAGAGGAAGTTGGAGATTTAGAACATTTCAAAGAATTGTGAAGCCTAGTCATCTGATTTGGCATTAAGAAAAAAATGGAAGAGAGAATAGGACATCAAAATGCAAAAATACATTCACATGTGTGGACCAAGTTTTGACTGAGGAAAATGGGGTCACCCAGGGGTTACAGCTCAGTATCCATGTACTATATGATCTTTTTGCAAGGGGGAGAAGAAGAGAGATGGAGAGGAGACAGGCTCTCTTTTTCCATGTGAGCTTACATAGCTTGAATTTCAATGTTTGTTAACTCAGATTAGTGTAGTGGGACCCTAGAAAATTGTGGTAAACCATAATTTCAGTAAGTAAGTCTGATACCTACAGCTGTGCCCTTTTCAGAGGCTGGTTCTGCCTGAGTATTTTGAATTAATTTGAAGTGATCCTTCTCTACTATAAAAATGGTATGTGTAGCCAGATTACCAGATTATTTACATTCTTGATGCGTCTGCACTCAAGGTTAATTTCTAGGCCCAAGGATAGAATCACAGACTAAACAGTCTTCAGTTCTGAGTTGACTGGACTATGCATAGGTAATTTCCCTTCTGATAAAGGAAAACTTGTCTGGTCATGAAAAAACAGATTATCTCTGCCGCAATATTAAAATCAGAGCAACTGATTTGAAAGAGCTCAAAAAATAGGAAAGTTCTGAATAAAGATGGGTCATTTCTGAACTTTTGAATGAACAATAAGCTCTGTAATACACTTAAGAGACTAGTCCTTTCATCTTCTCAAGAAATGCTTATTTTATGTGTATGTGTTTGAGTTAGCAAATTGTCTTTGAAAAGGATTTTGGTAAAGTATCTTCTGAAAGTTTATAGTATCTTTCCAAGATGACAGAGCTGAAAGTTATTTACATTGCTGATTTTGGCACCCTGTCATTTGGTCTAGAGTTTCTATTATTATTAGTGTGGAGGAGTGAGAAGTTTCCCACATAGTATTTGATCCCAAATACAAAATGGATGATTTTGCAACATACTGCTTTTCGCCTTAATTTTTTTTTTTTTTGGGGGGGGGGGGGGATGATTACACTGACAACTCGACAACCTAGCTAGAATCCTGGGCGAATGGAACTGCTACCTGGATTGTGGAGGAAGAAATGGATGCGGGTGGAGGACAGTCAGTTCTCTCTTTTCTCTGGAAATCTTAGACAATGAATAGTTTCACAATATACTGGAACCAAAAGACTAGGTTTAAATAAATGTATTGAATGGACTTTCGATTTATTACCTTTTTTTCCTTGCCAGAAAATTTGGTCTTCCATGTGGGAAACCTAGATGAGATAGATTGGGAGCCAGGCTTCAATTTAATATGAAATTCATCCAAGTCTTGTTAGTGCTAGGAGAAAAGCCAGTGCCTGACTTTTTTACAGATTTACAACCCGCTCTCCCTGGTGCTTCTTTCCCTGCCCAGGCCTGATTTGAGCTTTATGGATTTAAATTTTGTTATTTGTCTGTACAATCTTTTATTCTTTATTCTTTATTTTTTGGGGGATAGTGGGAGGGAGAATATACTATGAATTTACTTTATTTTAAATTTTTTTATTTATATGAGATGAACAAATTTCACATATTTCATATATACAAATTCAGAAGCATAGTGATACAGAAAGTATCACTATTCTTTCCTAATGCTTTTCATAGAAAATATGTTGAAAATTATTGTTTCTTGAGTTCTGCATTATGAAGTTTGCATTGTTCTATGCATTGTGTCAATATGTTACTAAATTTTAACTTATTTTCACAATTTTGTTATATTTAAAATAATGTTGACTTATTTTAAAATATTATTAATATGTTTATAGAAAATTTTATACATCCTAAATTTCTTTTTTTTCACTTTTATTTAATAAATATAAATTTCCAAAGTACAGCTTACAGATTGCAATGGCTTTTCCCCCCCATAACTTCCCTCCCACCTGCAACCCTCCCATCTCCCGCTCCCTCTCTCATTCCATTCACATCAAGATTCATTTTCAATTATCTTTATATACAGGAGATCAATTTAGTATATATTAAGTAGAGATTTCAACAGTTTGCACCCACACAGAAACATAAAGTGTAAAATACTGTTTGAGTACTAGTTATAGCATTAATTCACATTGAACAACACATTAAGGACAGAGAACCTACATGAGGAGTACGTGCAGAGTGACTCCTGATGTTGACTTCACAAATTGACACTCTTGTTTATGGCATCAGTAATCTCCCTAGGCTCTTGTCATGAGTTGCCAAGGCTATGGAAACCTTTTGAATTCATCGACTCTGATCTTATTTAGATTAGGTCATAATCAAAGTGAAAGTTCTCTCCTCGCTTCAGAGAAAGGTACCTCCTTCTTTGTTGGCCTGTTCTTTCCACTGGAATCTCACTCACAGAGATCTTTCATTTAGGTTTTGTTTTTTGGTTTTTGTTTTTTTTTTTTGTTTGTTTTTTGTTTGTTTGTTTGTTTTTTGCCAGAGTGTCTTGGCTTTCTATGCCTATAATACTCTCATGGACTGTTCAGCCAGATCTGAATGTCTTAAGGGCTGATTCTGAGGCCAGAGTACTGTTTAGGACATCTGCCCTTCTATGAGTCTGCTGTGTATCCTGCTTCCCATGTTGGATCGTTTTCTCCCTTTTTAATTCTATCAGTTAGTATTAGCAGACACTAGTCTTGTTTATGTGACTCTTCTTTGCCTTTCTCCTCCTTCCTTTCTTCCCTTTTTTTCTTTTAATTTTCTGTAATAACACACTTTCAATTTACTTTATAATCAAGGCTCAGTGCCCCTCTAAACAAAGAGCTCTACAAGTAAATGTAGATAGACCACTGTTCCACAGGGGTACAGACAAGGGTTATAGACAACAATCAAATGGCAAAATGTCATTTTAGCTTGATATACTTCTCCTAAGCACTAGATCTCAAAGTGCAAAGTTAAATAATTCAGAACCATCATAAAGGATGACAACATTAGAATTTAAAACTTTAGTGAGAATTAAATGTACCAATTTCCCAATCCATTGGTTTTAGACTCTCCAACCCATTGGTTACAATCTATTGCTTTGCAATAAATTGATGTCATCTTAGAGAAGCCCCCATGGGGGCCATACAAGGTCAGGGAAGAATTGGGGTGGGCACAATAAAGATCCAGAACAGGTCTGCTTTATAAGTGTTATTTTTAATTAAGCAATTTCTCAGTCTTGATGTTTCCTTAATTCAATTTTTTTTACCAAGTTAATGACATACGATTGACAAAAATCATGTGTATATTTTATATATATTACACAGTTTTTGTATTCATATACATTGTATGATTATTAACACAGTCAAGCTGATTAATATATTCATCATTATGAAGCAAAGACATAGCCCCTGCATTTTTAAAAAGATTTATTTATTTACTTGAAAGGCAGAGTTACAGAGAGGCATAAAGAGAGAGAGAGAGTTCTTCCATCTGCTGGTTCACTCCCCAAATGGCCGCCATTGCTGTGCCAATCTGAAGCCAGGAGCCAGTAGTTTCTTTTGGGTTTCCCACATGGGTACAGGGCCCAAGGACTTGGGCCATCTTATACTGCTTTTAAAGGCCATAGCAGAGAGCTGCATCAGAAGTGGAATAGCCGGGACTCGAACTGGTGCCCATATGCGATGCTGATGCTGCAGGCAGAGGCTTTGCCCACTATCACAGCATCACCCCCCTCCCCACATTCTTAAGCCCTATATTCTTCCCTACCCCATTCTCTGCATTCTTTTCCAAATGATCAGCCTACAAAAGCTAGCTCAGCTCCACCCCCCATCACGGCCTTTCTTGGCTTGTGCTATATAAAACCAGCTTGTTACTAAATTCTTGTTCTCTTCCAGGTGTTCAGTCTGCATGAGTGGTGGGAGTCAGCCACCTCTGTGAATTTATTTTCTGTTAAATGAACTCATTTTGGCTTTGAGTTTGTATCATGTCTCCTCTTTGTTCTACCTCTCTTTCCTTGTACATTATGTCATATAACTCTTTTTTTATGGTGGAGAATAATGAAGATATCTATTACCTTAGCAAACTTCAACTATTCACAACATCATTAACTATAGTCATCATGAGTCCATTAGATCACTAAAACTTATTCATCTTATAACTAAACTTTATATATTCTGACCAGTCTCTCACATTTCCCCATTCCCTAATACCTATAACCTCTATTCTGCTTTCTTTTTGTGAGCTAAACTTTTACATATTACATATAAGTGAGATCATGCAGTATTTGTCTTTTTTATGTTTTTTTATTTAATAAATGTAAATTTAAAAAGTGCAACTTTTGCATTGTTGTGGCTTTTAGCCATATCTGAATGTCTCAAGGGTTGATTCTGAGGCCAGAGTGCTGTTTAGGGCATTTGCTATTCTATGAGTCTGCTGTATCTCCCTTTTAATTCTATCCTTCATTTTTTGCAGACTCTGATCTTATTTGTGAAATCTCTTGTTGCCTTTGATTTCGTAACAATGTTGCAGTGGATTCATTTCTGAGAGGAGGAGCATGGTAGGGGCAAGAGGTGCGGAGTCACCTCACAGACCCCGGGAGTCCGGTGAAAGCGGGCTTGAGGCAAGCAGCCTGCAGACTCATATATTTCAGTTAGTACAACAGCTTATATAGCTAAGAGCAGCCAATCCGGTCAAGGGGTGGTCTATGCCCCAACCAATCACAGCCTGTTGCCAGGCAGTTTCCAAAGCCATCCAATCAAAGCCTGTTGCCAGGCAGGCTCTGTTTGCCATGTGGGTTTCAAAGCCATCCAATCACAGCCTGTTGCCAGGCAGGCTCCATTGCCAGGTGGGTTTGAAAGCCATTGCTGAATAACTGACACTCGCTTGCCAGTGGCCATCTTGGCGTGGCCTTCTCATTCCACCACAATCTCTGACACTTACTCTATCTTTTGGATCAATTATGCACTTAAACATATCACTTTAACAAAAGAGGAAATCCAAATGGCCAACAGACACATGAAAAAATGTTCAGGATCACTAGCCATCAGGGAAATGCAAATCAAAACCACAATGAGGTTTCACCTCACCCCGGTGTGAATGGCTCACATTCAGAAATCTACCAACAACAGATGCTGGTGGGGATGTGGGGAAAAAGGGACACTAACCCACTGTTGGTGGGAATGCAAACTGGTAAAGCCACTTTGGAAGTCAGTTTGGAGATTCCTCAGAAACCTGAATATAACCCTACCATTCAACCCAGCCATCCCACTCCTTGGAACTTACCCAGAGGAAATTAAATTGGCAAATAAAAGAGCTGTCTGCACCTCCATGTTTATTTCAGCTCAATTCACAATAGCTAAGACATGGAATCAACCTAAATGCCCATCAACAGATGACTGGATAAAGTATTTGTCTTTATATGACATTTCTGTTTGTAATATATATTTCATGTTTATTCATGCTGTTCCAAATGGAAAAATTATTTCTGTTTCATGGTTAAATAATATTCCAGTATATTTTTGTATGTGAGTGTGTCTGTGTGTTTGTATGTATATACATGTGTACACCTTTTCTTTATTTATCCATTGATGAACACTTAGGTTCTTTGTATATCTTGGGTATTATGAATAATACCATGATGAGAATGGAAGTGCAGATATTGCTTTCAGATTCTAGTTTTATTTCTTTTGGATGTATACCAAGTAGTGAAATCTATGGATCATATGTTACTCTATTTTTAATTTTTGAGGAATTCTGCACCATTTTCCGTAACCACTGTACCAATACACATTCCCATTAACAGTGTGTATTTTCTATATACTTGCAAAAGCTTGTTTTATCTTTCACCTTCTTGTTAATCTCTGTTCTAACAGATGTGAAGTCATATCTCATAGCGTTTTGATTTTCATTTCCCAGATGATTAGTGATATTGAGAATTTTTTCATCTTTAAGGCCAATTGTGTGTCTTCTTTTTTTCATTTTCTGTGTTTATAATTACTTGAATAAAATCATTTATATTTTTCTTAAGATTTATTTATTTATTTGAAAGAGCTACACAGAGAAGGAGAGACAGAGAAAGAGAGGTCTTCCACCTGCTGGTTCACTCCCCAACTGGCCGCAAGGGCCGGAGCTGCACTGATCTGAAGCCAGGAGCCAGAGCCTCCTCTGGGTCTCCTACGTGGGCACAGGGGCCCAAGGACCTGGGCCACCTTCTACTGCTTTCCCAGACCATAGCAGAGAACCAGACTGGCAGCTGAGCAGCCCAGGCTCAAACCAGCGCCCACATGGGATGCCAGCACTGCAGACAGTGTCTCCATCTGCTACGCCACAGCACCGGCCCCTAAAGTCATTTTTCAAGAGAAACATTCTACAAGATTATTTCTCAAACATTTCACTATAAGTACCACACTTCTATCTGAAGATAGATCATTTTTCAATTTCATTTAATGGTTTTTTTTATTATGGTATGATTTTAAATATTTTACCACATTCACTTCAAATGTAGACATTCTGTACATACACATTTATACTATTTTTTTCTTTTTTTTAAAATTTTATTTATTTATTTTTTTGACAGGCAGAGTGGACAGTGAGAGAGAGACAGAGAGAAAGGTCTTCCTTTTCCATTGGTTCACCCCCAATGGCCGCTGTGGCGATCCGAAGCCAGGAGCCAGGCGCCTTCTTCTGGTCTCCCATGCGGGTGCAGGGCCCAAGGACTTGGGCCATCCTCCACTGCACTCCTGGGCCACAGCAAAGAGCTGGACAGGAAGAGGAGCAACCGGACAGAATCCAGCACCCCAACTGGGACTAGAACCTGGGGTGCTGGCGCCTCAGGCGGAGGATTAGCCTATTGAGCCATGGCGCCGGCCCTATTTTTTTCTTGAAACAAAGGTATTAATATCATAGTGTGTGGGATTCAAAATAATTGCAAAGGAAGGAACTCTTCCACACTCATTCTATGAGGCCAGATTTAACTTCATTTCAAAATCGGACAAAGATGCAACAAAAAATAGAACTATAGGCCAATATTAAAATTGAACATAGATGCAAAAAATCCTCAACAAAGTGTTAGCAAATTGAATCCAACAACATGTCAAAATCATTATCCATCCTGACCATGGAGGAATTATCTCAGAATGCAAACATGAACATGGTTCAACATTTGTGAATCAATACATGTGACACATCACATAAACAAAATGAAGTAAAAAAACCATATGAATTCTTTATTTAGTAGAGGGTTAAGTTTGGGATTATAAAATAAACTGTAAAAATTAAAATAAAAAATAAGGAAAGAAGGAGGAGAGCGGATGGGAGCGTGTGAGCATATGCACAAGGGAGGGTAGAGTGGGAAGTATCATTGTTCCTTTAAATCTGTATATGCAAATACAGGAAATTTGTTCACCTTGTTTAAATAATTTTTTAAAAAAACATGATTGCATTAATAGATGGAAAATAAAACATTTGATAAAACAAAATCCTTTCATGATTAAAAAAACTTTAAAAAGATAGATATAGAAGGAACATGCCACAACACAATAAAGGAAATATAGGCCAAAACCATGGCCATGATGATGAAGCATTTCCACTAAGATCAGGAAGCAGACAAGTCTACTCTCACCATTATAATTCAATATAGTCTAGAAGTTTCAGCTAGAGCCATTAGGCAAGAAAAATAAATCAAAGGGATATGAATGGGAAAGGAGGAAGTCAAATTATCCCTGTTTTCAGATGACATGATCTTTTATATAGTAGAACCAAAAGAATCCACTAAAAGACTATTAGAACTAATAATTTAGCAAAGTTGCAGGATATAAAATTAAAACACAAAAAATCAATAGTATTATCTTACACCAACAATGTTCTGGCTGAGAAAGAACTTATAAAATCAATCTCATTCACAGTAAGTATAAAAAAGCCAAATACCTTGGAATAAATTTAACCAAGTATGTGAAAAATCTCTATGATGAAATTTACAAAACATTAAAGTAAGAAATAGAAGACACAAAAAGGAAAAAAAAAATCTTCTAGTTCGTGGATTGGAAGAATTAATATCATCAAAATTTCCAGACTACCCAAAGGAATTTACAGACTCAATGTGATCCCAATCAAAATTCTAAGACTTTCATCATAGAATTAGAAAAAAGCAATCCTCAAATTTATATGGAAACACAAAATGCCATGAATAGACTAAGCAATATTAAACAATAAAAACAAAGCTGGAGAATCACATTACCAGATTTAAATTGGGCTGTTTTAAACAAAATATCCTGGTGTTTCCTTAAAAACTGAGATAGGGGGCCAGCGCTGTGGCAAAGGCCACTGCCTATAGTGCCAGCATCCCTTATGGGTGCTGGTCCAAGTCCCGACTGCTCCACTTTCAATCCAATTCTCTGCTATGGCCTGGAAAAACAGTGGAAGATGGCCCAAGGCCTAGGGCCCTGGAACCCTTGTGAGAGACCAGAAGAAGCTCCAGGCTCTTGGCTTCTGATCAGTGCAACTCCAGCTGTTGCTGCCAACTTGAGAGTGAACCAGCGGATGGAAGACCTCTGAATCTTTCTCTCTCTCTCTCTCTCTCTCTCTCTCTGCCTCTCTATACATCTGCCTTTCAAATAAATAAATAAATAAAACTGAGTTAGAATTGTTATAATTAATATAACAGTAATAATAACAGTAATAACCCAGCAGTACACCACTGGTTATATGTCCAAAGGAAATAACATCAGTACATTGGAGAAACATGTGCACTTGAATTTATATTACAGCACCAGTCCTAATGGACAAGATATGGAATCAACTTAGGTGTCCAACAATAGAATGGTTTAGAAAATATGCACAATAGAATATTATTCAGAAACAAAATAAAAATGAAATCATGTTGTTGTAAAAACATGGATGGTACTATGTTAAGTTAAATAAGATAGGCACTGACAAATGCAACGTGTTCTAACTTAGTTCTAAAAGCTAAAAAGTCCATATCATAAAGCAGCGAATAGAATAGTGTTTACTGTAGCCTGGGAAGGGTGTGAGGGTGTGAGGATGTAGAGAGTATAGTTGATAGGCACAGGAGAGCACTTGAGTAGGAAGAATAGCTCCTAATGTTCTATAGCATATTAGGATAACTATCATGGACTAGAATTAATTGAATATTTCAATATAGCTACTAGAGAGTATTGTTAATATTCCAAATACAAAGAGATGATAAATATGATATATATGTTAATTACTCTGGTATGAGCATTGTATCTTATGTATGTATACATATATATATCTTGAAATATCAAATTGTACCATGTAAATATGTACAATTAGTATATGCCAATTAAATACAAAGAATATACTTAAAAGCTATCATCCATAAAGAAAAAAAAAGAAAATTGATTACTTGACAATTACCTAAGAATTGATATATATTTTTTCCATCTTCCCTTTATCTTGTATGGTCCTTTCAGATTTTGAGGTAACTTAAAATTAAAAAAAAAAATGATAGTCTGTGAAATTGATGATTTTATGTAGCATTCAATGGAAAGTATACAATGTTTTAGCATAAGTCAAAGTCATGGAAGAGCTGGTTAGCAGAATTCTGTAATTGGATCTCCTCCCCATTATAACACATATATGTTCTGTCAGTTCCACTCTACTCCCTTGCATTGCCAGCCCTCGTGGGTAACTACCAGCAGAATCTCCATAAAAATACAAATCTGATCATATCACTCTCCTGTTTAAATAATTCAGTGGTTTCCTATTTTCAGGCTTCTACTCAGACTATCAGTATGTTCCTCATTGTTTGCTTCACTGACTCATTGTAGCCAGACTTTTTTGATTTCTTGAACCAGTCAAGTTGGTGGCCATGTGTAGGACAGGGTACCAAGTGACCTGCCTACTGAAAATCTTCCTTGTTTCCTTGTTTCAAATCTCCTTGGCCCTTCTTCCTATTCAATGTTCTATTCAGTTTATCTCCCTAGAGGGACCTTCCCTGATGCTTCCCAGGACTGCCTCTTTTTAAAAATACTAAATAAAAATATCCTAGTTTTTATTGTTTTATTTTCTGTATTCTTTACTCTCCCTATTCCTCCAAAAACACAAAGATCAATTAAACTTTTCTTTATTTCCTTCTGTATCTCAAAGAGTATTAAGTACTTAATAAAAATTCATTACATGTATGGATATTGTATAACCAATGTGGTAAGAGTGAAATGTTTCTATTGCTTGTGCTCTTGGGGTTTTTCAAACAAAACTATATTTGGGTTTCTGAAGTTTCTAGATTTTGAACATATTATAATATGTTAAATTCTCATGCCCTTCCATTTGTAAGCATCCAAATACCAAAGGAGATTATTCTTTGTTTTTCCTCTAATTATATCTTTGTTTCTGGGAGGCAATAACAGGCCTCAAGCAAAAGTACTCCCAGGCAGAGGAATCTGTATGTCATTATGAGAGCTAATGGAAACAGAGGAGCTATGAGTCATTCCATAAGCTCAGTTGCTGGTTAAATTCTAGGGGACAGTGTTAGATGCCCACTGGAACTGAGGAAATAGCCTGATTGAAAATATGTTTTTGTTTTCCTCCAAAAAAAGGAATATTATCCCTACATCTTCTCTTCTGACTTTGACGACATCTTATAGTAAGTTCAGAGTAGTTCATGATAAATTAAAAATATAATGGTCATTGCAGAAAATGATTGATTGTTGTAACTGTCCACTCAAGTAGGAATTGTAACTGCTTTTTCAGCTTTTGATTCTCATTGGGAATGTGTTATTACCCTGAACAACATAAATTTACTTTAAAATACCCTTCATTTGATGCAGTTTTTAGTGAGTGATTTCATTTCCTTTGTATTTATATGTTTAAAAGACTGCCTGAATATGAGAACTGTACTTCATAAAGGAAACTGCATATGCAGATTCAGTATTATATATTTTTGGACAAGTAGATTAACATTTAAAATGGGACTTTAATCTGACAGGATCAATTATAATGCCCTGTGTTAAACTGTTTAAAAGTTTTCCCTCTTCTTTTTTGCCAATAAAGTTGTAAATAAAGACCGTCATACATTAAAAAAAAAAGAAAATATGTTTGTCTTCCATACACAATGGTTTACAAAATTTACTTCATTTCTCACTAAGCACTACTGTAGAGCTATTGTAGACATTTAAAAAACACAAGAATGTAAAATTTAATGGTCTTACTATCTTGACTTTGTATGGTGCTTTTCCACCTTCAGATGACCAACTGTATTCTTTGTTAGACTTTATATTGATAACACATGCTATATGAAATAAGTTGTTTACACAAAGTGATGGAGTCCGCACTGAATGACAGGTATTCTGCCCTCTTCTATTTACATAAGCTGCGTCTTGCAGTTAATAGAGAACTCTTTGGGATTCTGATCTACTAACAATACTTATAACACAATTTTTTTCATCAAACCTGTGTTTTTATATGAAATACAATAGTTTATTGATGAGTAATGCAAAAATGAAAATAGCATTGCAAAATAAATGGCAATTTAGTAGCATACACGATGATGCTGGGCATTTTTTCTGAGCAGTTGATTAGAAATAAACTTTTGAACCAAGGAAATTCATGGTTCTGTGCTACTTCTAGTATCATCTGGAACCATGGATAATTTTGTTGCCAGTCATTCACTCTTAATTCACATCGTCTTCAGCCGAATGTTGCTTTCAGTGAGTACTAAGTGCTAAGTGAGTACTAAGGAGCAGTGAATATGTGCTGGCCATAACTGTTTGTTTATTGTCCCAACCATACCACTGCAGCTGAAAGAGTATATCTGTCCTCCTGAAAGTTGGGTCAAGAATAACAACTAACATTTATGTAGTTATTACTATGTCTTCATTTCTATTTTAAGAATACTAAGTCTATTAATTGATTCCATTCTCAAAAGAATCCCATTCAAAAGAACTATTATTATTCTAATATTACAGTTGAGGAAGCCGAGGCAGAGAAAGGTAATCACTCTTCTAAGCTTCTGGAAATTCTAAGGTGCTTTAAATATTGCTGTGCAAAAGCCATCACATGCTGTCTCCCTGGGTCTGTATTACAGGAAGCTGGAATCAGAAGCAGAGTGAGGACTTGAACCCAGCTACTCTAATTTGGGTGCTGGCTTTCCAAACAGCATCATATATACTGTACTCTGTCTCTGTGTTTAAAACAAAACAAAACAAACAAAAAGATTGCTCTGCCCAAGTACACATACCTTGTATTGTACTCTATCCTTGAGCAGGAGCTAGACTTGTGAATATGATGGGATATCACTCTCGTTATAGTCTGTATGTGGAAGGGACTTTCCAGTTCCTACCCAGTTAGCTTTGAGTTAATCAAAAGTGAAATTTTTCTGAAGGGGACTCACCCTTATCAGAAAGAAATCAGAAATATTTTGTTGACCTTTATGGAGCTAACTATTATGCTGTATAGAGAATCACATGATAAGGTATGGTGTATAACCTCTCACAACTGAGACTAATAATCAGCATGAAATTAGGGACCCCATCCAGCAACTATAAAGCACTATTAATAGTCACTTCAACTTGGAGGAGTCATATTAACTAGAAAGAACTTTGTTTCCAGCTTTATGAGACTCTGATCAGAGAATTAAGTCAAGATGTGCCTGGACATGCACTAAAGAATTGTGAGATAATGAATGAGTTCCGTTTGATACAGCTAAGGGGGTAGTCTGTTATACAGCACCAGAAAATGATGCATATGATTTTCTCCATCCTATTGGGTAGTTTAGATTTTCATGAGAGAGATTTCTTGTAAATGACTCACTTCTTAAACTTGTTTTTGGCCGGCACCGCGGCTCACTAGGCTAATCCTCCACCTTGCGGCGCCAGCACACCGGGTTCTAGTCCCGGTCGGGGCACCGATCCTGTCCCGGTTGCCCCTCTTCCAGGCCAGCTCTCTGCTGTGGCCAGGGAGTGCAGTGGAGGATGGCCCAAGTGCTTGGGCCCTGCACCCCATGGGAGACCAGGATAGGCACCTGGCTCCTGCCATCGGATCAGCGCGGTGCGCCAGCCGCAGCGGCCATTGGAGGGTGAACCAACGGCAAAGGAAAGCCTTTCTCTCTGTCTCTCTCACCGTCCACTCTGCCTGTCAAAAAAAAAAAAAAAAAAAAAAAACTTGTTTTCGTATTCCCCTCCCTAGGCCTCTCTTGAAAGCCTGAGGTTCTGATTTCAGCCATGCAAATTTCTACCAGTCCCCACAGTTTCACCATCATCATCCCTATACCTGTCATTCAGTTCAATTATTCAACTATGAATAATTGAGCTAGAATTGCCCAGCTCCAGGATATTCTGACTTACTTGTTTTGACTAAGACCCAGTCATTTACAAAATATGTTTATGTGAATTGTTTTAAAATGTCCTGATGATTTTACTGTGCTACCACAGTGGAGAATCAGTGGTCTAGAATGATACCCTAAGGGGCCCTAAGAGGTCAATCTGTGGTTGATATTAGTTATGCCAAATACTATTCAGCAGATGCACAGGGAGTGAAGTGTTCCTCCAGCCCTAGGGTGATCTTTTCTAGGCATGTAATTTAAATGTCTCTGAACCTTATCACTCATCTAGAAGATCACACAAATAACAGAGTTCTGGAGAATATGTGTTAATTCCCTGAGACAGTATTTTCTGAAATGTTAAAGAGAAAGAAGATAGTTTCCTAACTATAATTTAAAGTGAAAGGCTACCTCAAGATAATGCAATCAGCACTTCACATTATCATTCAGTAATTGAGCACTCTGCTTTGGAATGGTGTCCCTCGGGTTACAGCTGAGTCATATGCTTCTTGAAAGCCATTGTCTAAGAACCTAGGATAAAGTTTAAAATAATTGCTTGTAAATCATTAATGCTTGCAGCGAACTTTCCTACTCTGTTTAGGTTGCTTTAAAAATATGCCATAAACTGAGCAACATATAAGCAATGAATTTATTTCTTACATTTCTAGAAGCTGGGAAGTCCAAGGTCAAGGCAGAATTGATATCTAGTAAGGGCCTTCTTTCTAGTTCATTTATTGTGAAGTAACACCTTGACTGTAGGGACTCCATTTTGGAGCACCTGAGACTCCATCTTGAGAAAGCACACACACACACACCATGAGACTCTGGTCTGAAACTATATTCTAAAAAACTCAGACAATAACCACACTCATAGAATTCTGCATCCCATTTGGCAGAGCATAGAAACTCCCTAGCATGATCACTCAAGCTTAAAACAGATAGGCTTCACCTGGATTAATAATAAGATTATAATTTGTCTATTGTCAAGATAGTAATTGATATTAGTTTCCCATAGGCCTTAGGTCAGTTTGACCCTATTAACCATGTATCCCCCTGATCCTAGCAACCATATATTCCCCTCCCGATATTGTGGTTTTTGCCTTTATAAACCCTGTTGCTTAGGGCTTTGAGGTTGAGAGTTCTTTAGGGCATGAGCTCACTCTCCACCACCAGCAATAAAGGACAGTCAAATTTTATCAATGTGTGTGCTCCTCTGTCAGCACTCACTCAGGCACAACAATTGCACCTTCTCATTGTGGCCTTACATGGTAAAAGAAGAGAGCAAGGTCCCTCAGGCATCTTTTATAAGACTCTATCCTCCCAACCTACTCATGTCCCAAAGGTGCCACCTGCTAGCACCATCATCTTGGAGATTAGGATTTCAACATATGAATTTTGGCGGGAACACATATATTAGTTCACAGCCTGATGATTCCTACTTCCCATCTGTATGTGGGTTGGGGTGGGGAAACTGATTTTATTATTTGAATTTTCTGTATCATATATAATTTTTAAAGATTTATTTATTTATTTGAAAGTCAGAGTTACATAGAGAAGGAGAGGCAGCAAGAGCGAGAATGGGAGAAAGAGAGAGAGAGAGAAAGAAAGAGAGGTTGGTCTTTCATCCTCTGGTTCACTCCCCATTTGGCCATAATGGCTGTAGCTGCACCAACTGAAGCCAGGAGCCAGGAGCATCTTCCAGGTCTCCCACGGGGGTGCAGGGGCCCAAGGACTTGAGCCAGCTTCTACTGCTTTCCCAGGTCTTAGTAGAGAGCTGGATCAGAAGTGGTACAGCCAGGACTTGAACTGGCAGCCATATGAGATGCTGGCACTTCAGGTGGCAGCTTTACCCACTATGCCACAGCACCAGCCCCAATGTATCCTATTTTTTGAGGCATATCTTGGTGTGCTTCCACTCATATATACACTAAGGACAAGTTTAACTTTATCAGCCCACCATCTATTTAGGACAAGGTTTTCATTACCTTTCTATATTGTGTCTTTACCAGTTCTTTTTTTTTTACCAGTTCTTATAAAAGCAAATAATATATTTTAGTCTAAAAGTCTCTGCAAAAATCCTAATAGTCATGGGAGGCTATATGAATTAAAGCTGAATGAGAATATCCCTTACCATTTTAAATGTTAGCTTTGGAAGTACTAAATTCTACAGAATTATTTCCCCTTGTTGGTAGAGAAATGTTTGGTTTATAATAAAATAAGAGTGAGGTGTGTGTGTGTGTGTGTGTGTATTTTGTTCAGGTTTGCTTTGTTTTAGAGGCTGTGTTATGAATCAGCTCTAGGAAGATGAAAAGCCAAATGTGATCTGGTTTGCTGAGTGAAACCAACAGTTGTGAAATAAAGCCTGAGGATGTTGAGGTAAAAGAGCTAGCAGCTGTGAAGGGAGCTGCCAGCTAGGAATTGATAGAGATCTTCTTGTCAGGGCTGATCCCCATCCTCAGCGCCTGATAACAGTGAGTTAGAGAAAATGCTGAAATGCAAGTGAGACGGAATCTGAGTTACAGCATTCCATAGAAGTGGCAAATGAATGAGTTTGAAAGCAAGAATTTTCTCTAGGTCTGGGAGTGAATTTTCATGCATATAAAGGATATTTGGATGGAAAACACGAATGTAAATGCACAATGCACCAAAAATGCTTCTGTGTTTATTGGAGCTGCAAAACATTCAGGTGTTTTCAGCTGGGATAATGAAGAGATAGCACAGTGCCTGGCACATGACAGACACTTAATTTTTGGAAAACAGGCAAGCAATGTGTAGAGCCTTATTACTATATTTTCACAGTTTTAGGTAGATGAGAAGAATGTGTGATCAGCACAGGGGTTTTGTGGTATTGAAAAGCCTCACATCCAAAACTTGCTGTTCTACAAAGTTTTTCACCAGCACTAATAAGATTTAATGGAAAACACAGAGAGTATGAGTGGAGACCACTCACAGGTGTGACTCATGACCAGCTCTCTAACCAATGGATACCTTGGAGATAACAGATCACTCAGGCAATTCAGTATAGTTTACAACTGCCACAGAAGATACAGAAAAAGATCAGAAAAATACAGTGGACATGTTGGCAACTCTCAGTTAGCATCAGGCTGGCAGGTAGATGAAAGTATATTTCTAAACCAGTGAGGTTGTTTTGAAGGTGATCTGAGGAGGAGTGCAACCTCTCACAAGGCAATCCCACATAATGGGGATTCCCTGTGCTTCTAAAAAAAAATCTCTATTAACCAGATTTTGTCCACATTTACTGACATAATTCCTCTCTTTCCCAATTACACATCACTTGATTGGTATTATAGAAACACATTATATAGCAAAGTAGTCTGTTTAGTGACTTGGAATTTTTAAAAGAGTGAATTGGACCCTAAAATGTTAAACCTAAGGGGAATCTTAGTGGCATTTAGCAAATCCCATTTTATAAATAAGGAAACAACAGAGAAATTACATATTTTGTGCAAAGTCCCATAATAACTTAACATTTCCTGGGTAAAACAATTAAAGCTACAACCTTGGGAGTATTTTATACATGTACATGAAAAATAAATAAAATTTAAAGAAACATTTTAGTTTATTTTTAATAATTAATAATTACATTTGTACCATATACAAATATTCTGCTTTTATGGATAGCAGTAAGGAACATCAATGCAAAAATTGAGCATTTGCACTGGAGAAAATTTGATAGATAAGGAATACTTAATGTATTATTTTTACTTGAGGGGTAGAGATTGGGAGAGAGAATTTTCTGGTTCACTCCTGAATTGCCTGAAATGGGTGGGGTGAGCTAGGGCCCAGAGTCAGGAGCTAGGAATAAAAAATAGTTCTCCCAGGTGAGTTGTAGGACTCAATTACTTGAGCCATCACTACTGCTCCTAGAGTCTGCCCTCGCTGGATGCTGGAGTTAAGAGTCAGAGCCAAGAATCAAATCCAGGAGCTCTGATTTGGGATATGGGCATCTTAATGTCTACATAAAACACCTGCTCCCAAAGACCACTTAAAAGGAGCTGGAGGCCAACACTGGGTCCGAGTTCAGCTCCGTGGAGGAAAAGACTGGAGAGGCGCTGCCAAAGGTATATGCCACAGCCATACCAATTCTTGCTGAAACTAAGAGAATGGCCTTCACTCATGTGCTGCAGGAACTAGAAAGGAATCAGAATAGAACGGCCTCGCGTCCCTAGCCCACTTCTGAGACCTGCAAAAGGTCATTTTAAGGCCTTTGCTTGTGGCACCTTTCTCCCTGGGATTTCCCTGAAGCTAGATCATATGGAAAACCTGAGTGACCACCTTCATGCCAGGCTTGGTGTCCCTCTCGGTTGACTGGTGAGTGGCTTTTTTAGCAGGTCCAACTGACTTTTGTTCCTTCCTCCCTTAGGATATATTCTCTCATAGTTTCCCATTGCTTCAAGGCTGTTGGAAGTAAAATCATGACTACCCTACCCTAATAATTTTGAGGAAGTCTAAATAAGTCTGAGTACTGGTGGTGGTTAACATTATAAACAGAGAAATGCATCATAATTTTAAGAGTGGCTATTTTTAAGTAACAAGTTCATAAACAAAAGTCTCCATTCATACTTTACACTGAAGCCATGTGAAAATATTTACTCCATTGTCAGAATAGTAAACAATAAATATAAATAGTTAAAGTACTTATAATGTTGTAATTTGAAAATTTTGTAATTGTTTTAGTGATACAGATGCTATTTTGATTGTAACAAAATTTATTTGAACACAATTACCCTAATTACTCAAACACATGCACTTCTATGAACAAATACTTGTGGTTCACTATACTGTAAGGTTTTTGTTTTGTTTTTATAATTTAGGGAGAACTACTTGATAGGGCAGAATTGGGAAAATATTGCTAAAAGTTACCTGAGTTGTGTGCAGCAATACTTATGCAGTTTTTTTGAAATGCGGTGACAGAGTTCTTGCATCTGCTGGTTTTCTCTCAAAATGGCTGTAATATCCTTAACTGGCCCAGGCTGAAGCAAAGATTCAGGAAGTCCTTCTGGGTTTTCCATTTGTGTAGGGACCTAAGAACTTGAGCCATCTTGGGAGCTGGATCAGAAATGGAGCAGCCAGGACTTGAATTGGCACTCTGATGTGGGATGCTGGCATCATAGGCTAAAGCTTAACCAGCCATGCCCCAGTGCTAGCTTTCAGGTATGTTTATTTGAGGGAGGGATGAAATGAGAGATGGGAGTCGAGGAGTGTTTGGAGGACAAACTATGTAGGGAGGAATAGAGAGGAACCTTGCATCTGCTAATTCACTCCTCAAATGCTTGGGAGTTAGGAACTCAGCATAGGTCTCACACATGGGTGGTAGGGACACAAGTATTGAGCCAACACCTATGCCTGCCAGGGTCTGCATTAGCAGGAAACTAGTTGAGAGAGGGGCTGGGACTCTGCCAAGGCCCTCTGAATGGGCATCTCAAATGTTGTCCTCCTTGTAGCACCAAACACCTACCTTGGAACTAGGTTTTTTTTTTTTTTTTTTTTTTAAGATGAAATTTCATCAGTTAAAAATGGGAAGGAAAGCTTTTCTTTAACTGCAGACATTTCTACAGCCCATCATTCCAGCTCAGCTGCCATCTGGTGCTCACTGGTCAAATGGCTGCTTATCAACATCTGATAGAGAAGTATGGGAGCTGAGGCTGATGGTGCATAGGGTGTTCATTGTCGAATTTCACAATGAGAAACAGTTGTCGGCTGCTCCTCTACTGAGCCACAGGGATGTAGCAGAGGTCTGAGAAATGGCACCTGATGCCTGAAATGGAGGATTCCACTTCACCTTCCTGTGAGGTGCGTGGATGAATCATTGACTCTGACAATGTCTTCGTTCCACCCGTTCTGATGCTCTGGGCAGTGGTTCTGCATTGTTTTGAAGGTAGCGTCAGCTGCGTTTGGAGAATTTCTCAGAAACCTGCTGTGTATTGACAGAATTCATGCCTGAGGGAGTCCTGTGTGGTGTATTTTGATGACAGGAGAAAATGATTTGAATGGAGGCTTTCTAGGGGATTGGAGGGAAACATTACATCTCAAATTCAAGAGCAGCTTCCTAAGTTGTAAAATGAGGACTTAAACTCATTAACTTTATTATAAAAATCACACGAACTATTTTACCTCAAGGTAGTCACCTACGATTTCTTTTTTTTTTTTTTTTACACAAAATGCATTCATGTCTATGAAGTGGTCTTCCATCATACCAGATACTTTGATTGGAGAATGTAAAAATGCCAAAACTTAGGCATTGAATATATCCTTCTACCAAGATTTATGTTAGTGAGATTAAACAAAGATGGACAAAACATTGTTCCTATCCTTTAGAAATTTAATCATAATGTACTTACTATAATACAGATATTAAGTGCTATAGGAATTATATAAAACATGGATGGGCTAAAGAGAATTCCTAATTGCAAGCTTCATGAGTGAAAAGGCCACTCTGCTCTTGATTAAATTATATACCAAAACAGAGTGCAGCACTTAGCCCATAGGAAAATAAAAGATACTTGTAAATCACTTATTTCTAAAAACTTATTTGGGGGCCAGGGTCGTGGAGTAGCTAAAGCTGCTACCTGTAATATTGGTATCCTATATGGGCACCTGTTCATATCCTGACTGCTCCACTTCACTTCCAATCCAGCTCCCGCTAATGGCCAAGAAAAAGCAGTGAAGATGGCCCATGTGCTTAGACCCCTTTTGCACGTTTGGGAGACCTGGAAAATGCTCCTGGTTTTGGCCTGGCCTGCCCTGACCATTGCAGACATCTGGTGATTGAACCAGTTGATGAAAAGTTCTCTACCTCTTCCCCTCTCTAACTCTTATAAGTGAAGGACTGAAAATATTCTACAAAAATCAGACTGATCGATCCTATTTGTTATTTCATTCCTCAAATGCCCAAAAAGGCTGGGCTGAGCTGTGACCAAAACCAGGAGTCGGGAATGAAACTTAGGTTCCCCACATGGGTGACAGGAACCCAATTACATGAGCCAACACTGTTCCCTTCAGAGGTCTGCATTAGCAGGAAGTTGGAGTCAGGGACCAGAGCTAAGAATTGATTCTAGGCACTTCAATATGGGATATGGATAACTTCACTAAAGTGAAACCTCAGGTTACTTCCTATATGATGGTGTTGTACCTGAGTGCAAAGAAGCTCCACACATTGATAAAATTTGATGGTCCTTTATTGCCAGCAGTGGAGAGTGGGCTCATGCCCTAAAGAACTCTCGACCCTGACGCCCAAAGCAGCAGGGTTTATAAAGGCAAAAACTACAAAATCGGGGGGGAATTTATGGTTGCTGGGAACAGGGGGGAATACATGGTTACCGGGGTCAAGCTGACCTAAAAACTATGGGAAACTAGTATAATTATAATCTTGACAATACCAGTTACAATCTTAACAATTCCAATTATAATCTTGACATTAATCCAGGTATTGGTTTTAATCATATGTAGAATATAGACAAATTGCATTTTTATCATTAACCCAGGTGTAGCCTATCCACTTCCAAGCTTGAACGATCATGCTAGGGGGTTTCTGTGCTCTGCCAAGTGTGATGTAGTAGACTGCTATTGTTTAACGGTTTTAGATCATAGTTTCAGACCAGAGTCTCACTGTGTGGGGGAACACCTTCCCAGAATGGAGTCTCAAGTGCTCCAAAATGGAGTCCCTACTGTCAAGGTGTTACTTCAATGGTATAATTTAGAAAAATTATGGATTAGTGAAATGCATAACTGTATACTTTTACAGGTAGTACTTATTCTATAAATTGCTTTCCTCTTGCCTAATAGTATCACTGTATATGACATTTTCATCACACTACTACAAACATGCTGGGGGAGAAAGTAAAGATAAATAGCCATTTTAGGGCAATAGGCTGATAAAAGGAAAAGCAAATAGGGCTGGCACTGTGGTCCAACAGGTTAAGTCACCAGTGCCGACCCCAGCAACCCTTATGGGAGCACCTGTTGGAGTTCCAGCTGCTCTGCCTCAGATCCAGCTTCCTGCTAATGTTTCTGGTAAGGCAGTGAAGATGACAGAGGTGTCTTGGTCCCTGACACCTGTGTGGGAGACCTGGATGGAGTTCCTGGTACCTAGCTCTGGCTAGACCTACCCCAGACCATTGAGGCCATTTGGGAAGTGAACTAGTGGACAGAAGGTCTCTGTCTCATCTGTCACTGCCTTTCAAATATTTCCTTAGATAGGGAACAGTCATCACTGCAGATGGTAAAAAGTGCATTCACTTTGAAATCAGAACTATATTGGCTCATATCCTGTCTCTTTTTTGATTAATTTGAGAGGCAAGGTATCCTCCACTGCTTTTCCAGAAGTAGTAGCAGGGAACTGGATAGGAAGTGGAGAAACCAGGACTTGAATTGGCACCCATATAGGTGGTAGCTTCACCCACTTTACCACAACATCAACCCCTCGTTCTTACAAACTAAATTTGTTTCACTTATCTGAGGCTTGGTTTACTCATTTATATAAAAATAAACACAATGTTGTTACTAATCTCGGCAGATGCAGAAAATGAGTTCAATATTCAAAACAAGCTGTTCAATTGTTAGAATGTAGTAAAAGTTTAATAGAGTGATTACTATTACAAAGTTCCAGAATGCATTAAATATACACATGAAATTCCCACAGTAGTACACTGGATACAAAGAAATAAACTCCTTAATAAAGTCATTAGGGGATGGAAACTATTGGATGAACAAGAAGATCCATGTTAGAAACAGAACTAGGATGGTTGGGAAAATGACAGAAATGGGTACACATATGGCAGTTACCACTTTGGTATGTGTATATATATGTGTGTGTGTGTATATATATATATATATACACCAATTTTTTTGGTATATATACTTTTAAGACTTTGTGATGCCAATCATGTAATCGGTCATTTATCTACATATATATTTTAGCATATTGCTATCTGTCAGTAGTTTGCAAAATGTCACATTATCTTTGTGTATATATATGTCTGAAGTCTTATTTTACATCCTATCAGAGGAAGAAATCCCCAATTCTGTATTTTCGTCCATGCTCTTGGGAATAACTATATCCAAACTAGAAGGGATACAAGGAATGCACATGCCCATACCACACAAAAGGGGGGTGGGGCAGGCAAGCTGGTTCTTTTTGTCATGTGGATATATGTAAACTCAAGTAGATAGTTTGATTTCTCTATGTGATCTTTTAATCCTTCGAAAGATCAATACTTGTGGTTTGTGATATTATTGAAACAGTTCTATTGGGAATGAACTAAGATTTTAAGAATTCACCTCAGCCACATTAGAAACATGATGAAGAGGATCATAAAGGAGAGGGGAACTGTAGTTCAACTTCTTTCACACACAAAAAAAAAAAAAACAACACTGTGCTTGAATAGCTCTTCATAATAGCCATTTACTTCTATCTGTTGGAGATAGTTTAGTGATATTCATATGCATTGTTCTATAGGGAATGACATCTTTATATTGAAATGTATTTTTAATTCATCTAAGGTTACTATTTGCCTGCCATATAGATAGTAAGTATTTGTTCCCAGGTTGATGTGTAGCTTTTATTTTGCTTATAGAGTTGTAGATTCACAGATATTAAAAAATTTAATGCTTTTTATGTGCCTGCGCCATCCTTTATGACTTTTGCAAAGCTTAGAAAACCTTTCTTTTTTCCAAGTGTATTTAAAAATTCATCTGTATTTCCTTCAGCCTTCCAATTAAGGAAAATGAGATAGTAGTTTTTTAAAGTTTGTATTTATATGCCTTGATAACTAGTGCCGGTTTTCTACAAATAGGTTCCATATTTTTGTTTTCTTATTCTCAAGTATGTGCTTCACTCTCATGTTTGAATAGTAATTTTCCCTTGATTTCAGGTGTAAAATAAAGGCATGAACATATCTGTTTAAATTGACACCTTTAGAGAGCTATTTATCCCAGAAAATTTTCTGCTGATCATCCTGGGATTCCCAGAAAGATAATTTTTTCATCTGCAAATATTGGAAGCTTTGCTTTTTTATTTTTTTTTATTTCTTGTGTTGGTTAGGAATTCTTTTTAAAAATACCATGACATTTTTACTTTCAAGTTCTTTGAGGAGGAGAGGTACCACTCCCTCTAGTTAACATTTTGAACTAAGATTTTATTTTAGGAAGGATATGAGTTGTACACTGTCTGAGGGCTTGATTCCAGAATATCTTTCTTTTGTCTTTGTGCATCATTATCATCTCATTGGTAAAGAACTCGGGTCATAGCTTTCTGCCCTTCAAGCTGATGTGGTCCCACCTGAACACCTCAGCAAGTTGTGGTGCAGGATTTTCATAGGTCAGCCTGTGCTTATTCTTTTTAATTGATAACATTAGTACAACGAAATAAGCTATTTCTCGGATAAATTATGTATGACACTAATACTTAAAGTATTTATCCTTTATCCCATTAATAAAAGAGGCCCTTAAGGAAGCCTTTAGGACTAAAGGTGTTTGGAAGATGTCTCTGTAATACAGACTTGTCTTTATCAATTGTCTGTCAAGTAGTTAGAACTGTTCAGAGTTGTTATGAGGAAGAAGATGAGTGATTGCTTCTGAGGTTTATTCTATGATCTTTATCAAATGCTTTAAAACAACATTTTGCTTCTAACAGTCCTGACACTGCACAAGGTGCATATGTACATAATATATCTTCATCTGTTAATATTTTCAATGTCCTTAGGAATAAAATAAAATAAAAATAAAATAAAATCCTTCTGATTAAGGCAAAGACCTTCTAATTACTTACATTTATTGCACAAGTAGTTGTTGACTGCTTTTCTGGTGCTGTTCTGGAGGATAGGCACAAGAGGATGACCTTATAGCCACTTGGATCTCCACAGAGACTTGGATTAAAAAATTTGGGGCAGCTTTTGTCCAGTTTCTGTTCTTTCTACTTTTGCTTAGTCTGACATACTCTGTAATGAAGTTATTAGTAAATTGAATCTTTTTATTTTCCTTTTTAAAAATGCATATTTAGTCTCATCTACTTGAAAGGCAGAAAGACAGGAGAAGGTGTCTTCAGTCAACTGACTGATTCCCCCAAATGCCTGTAACAGCCAAGGCTGGGCCAGATGCAAGCCAGGTCTCCCATGTGGGTGGCAGCAACTCAACTACTTGACTATCATATATTGCCCCCCAGGGTGTATATATGGAAGCTGGATCTGAAGTAGGATAGAAGGGACTTGAACAGGTATCCCGATATGGGATGGGGGGTGTCCCAAGTGAGGGCTTAACCCACTATACAATGCCCACAGCTCATATTTTTCATAGTTTGCCTTCCTTTGTTATTTTTCTTTGTCTTTAGAGAAGAACTTCAATTTTGTATACCAAATCAATAATTCAAAATTTCTACAGTGCAGAGTCTGCACCTTACAGGATAACATATAATTTTATTATCAATACATTTGGGACTTCATAAATATTTTTATTTGTCTCATTTTTAAAAATTCACTTTTTCCAGGTCCATAGTCATATAGCTTGTACTGTTAATTTACTCATTCAAGAATAAATCTTAGAAATTTGGGAATAACACAGCTGAAGGAGATTGGGTTAGCTGGAAAAAGAGTTTGACAGTTGGTAATTTATTATAATAACCAACTAGCCAGATAGAACCTTCCCCCCTCCAATGCTTTTGTCATCATGGGTGCTAGATTCTTCCTTTTAGATCCCAGGCCAATTGATGAATTCATCCTCTGATCAAAGTGATAGTATCAATGGAACCTATTGAATATGACTATTCCAGACTGGCAAATTCATATGCCACTTCCTGATTATCTTAACATGCAAGGTACTTGATGCAAGAACAATTTGAAGGATTTCAAAGTTCCTTACACCATTCGTACAACTTTTAGTTAATGTTTGTCCTTTCTAGTATCACTAATCCTAGTATTTACAGTACAGATGGTTTCTCTTAGGTATTGTTTTAGCTATATGGTATTACATACCATATCATCACAAAAGGGATGAATAAAGTAGTACAACTTGAGAGCAGAAGGATGAGGGGATGAGTTCTAAAAAAAGTGCTGATAATTCTTAAACAGAATTTCTGCATGTGGAGATAGTCTTGCCTCAGGGTATTATAGGTCCACATTTCAAGGAAGGGGCACAACAAAGGCAAGTAGGTGAAAAGTTTTCACTTCTCTTATTTACCTGATTGTAACTCTGTCTTAGAAATCTGTTAGGGGTAGTGAATGTTCTTCCAAGATTCTTGAAACTTACCCAGTATTTTAATACTCAGTGCTGTATCGTTTTACCTATGTATTTATCACATTAATTAAACTAGTGTCAAATTCTTTTTTGGGTTGAGACTGGGTATAAACATTAACCTGTGGTAACATATTTGTTTTGGATCATGTTCACATGTTTCTGATGAATTGACTGTATAAGATTATTTGCCAGAAGGAACCACATGGGATTCCATGTCTTTGATAACATAAACTAAAATTATGGGCTCATGAACAGTTTCGTCTTCTACTTCAGAATTCTGGATATTCAATTAGATCTCTTCAGAGTTACCAAATGTTATATAGGTTCCTCCCTAAGACCTGTAGCCAAGTAGGACATCACATCCTCAGCAATTATTTTTGTCTAATAGAAAACCTCAATAGACACACCATTTCTGCCTTAATTATGTTATCTGCGGCATTTGGAAAGGAATAAAGTAATTCTCAGAAGTTGAACAAAGTTGGTCACTGTTTCTGCCTTCCTCCTTCTGTGTAATGTGGACAGGGATGGTCCCACTGGCTATCGGATTTATGTGAGATGCTTAATTTTATTGATCTTCCCCTCCCACTCCATTGTTCTCTCCTCAAGTACTGCCAGTCTGGGTAGATATCTTGTTGCATTGAAATAGTAGGTGTGAATTAGTATTAATCAATTGACTTCTAGAATCCTTGAGGTAATTTCTTGCTAAGGGAAATCTCAAATAGGAAGCTAATGTATACTCTTTGCTATATAGAGGGGGCATTCTCTTCCTGAAAGGAAATTTTAGAGCCATTCCAGATATTCTATTACTCAGATGGAGGTTAAGCTTTTCTCCTTCAGGGTCATTCTCACAAGATGTGCAACAATCCATCTCTAAGAATTCTCCTTCACTATACCCTATGTTAGCATGCACACTTATATACACACAACCAGTAATTTCTTGGAGCTCTCTTACAGTGGTCTGTTTACATGATTGTATTTTAGAGGTTTGGAGTTGGTCCTTATATGTATGAGCTAGTTTTCAATATCCTGATACTTTATTACTGTGGAACTATAGTATGAACTAAGCAAATCTGAGTGGTGCGAATCCTGAATATTCCAAAAGTTGGGCACTTGCTGGGCTCTTGGAAGGCAACCTCTAAACTCTTGGAATATGCTGATGTGCCACAATGTTTTTGTTTATTCCAGGAGCCTTGCACCATGATAACTAATCTTCTTTAACTAGGGGTCCTGGGTCACACAATCTTGGTTTGACCTTTGGCAGTTGGCCATTACTATGTGACTGGCCCCTAAGTGAAAGCCCTGAGAGTTGGGGAGTTTATCCATGTGGAAATACTGCATGCATATTATAAAACACTGCTGCTTAGAAAACTAAACCATGAAAAAACAACCAAGTGCTTCTGCTTTGCCTCTCCTAGATATTACCCTATATGACTTTTTCCCTTGTACTAAACTTTCTTAGTGTATCAGATTTATGGAGTTCTCCAAGTCCTTCTGGTGAATCATTGACTCTGAGGGTGGTCTGGGGATTCCTAAACACCTAATACACTTTATATACATGGGACAGACAATCTTTCAAAATTTGTTTTCAAATATTTTTTAAATTAAAAAGATACAGTAAGTCACCACTACAATATGAACTTCTCTGTGATTGGATGAGAGAAAGTGTTTCCTCATTTGCTGAGCAAGTACTTATTGTATACCTACACCATGTTAGTATATGTGCTAGAAGCATACACCATTGCAAAGAAACAGGATGGAAAAGATTTGAGCCCCCATGCAGTTCTCAGATAAGAAAGGATACTGTTAAACCTGGCATGTACTAACAAAGGGGAAATGGTGCCAGATGAAGTTAAAGATGCAGGAGCCTCATTATGCAGTGCTTGCATGTGAAGATAACCACCTTGGGGCTGATTTTAAGAATAATGGTTGAGTCAGCACTGTGGTATGGTGGATGAGGTCACTGCCTGCAATGCCGGCAGCACATATGGGTGCTTGTTGGAGTCCTGGCTGCTCCACTTCCAATCCAGCTCATGACTATGGACTGAGAAAACAGTGGAAGATGGCACAAGTCCTTTGGGCCCCTGCACCCATATGGAAGACCCGGAAGAAGCTCCTGGCTTTGGATTGGCACAGCTCTGGCTGTTTCAGCCATTTGGGGAGTAAGCCAATGGATGGAAGATTCTCTTCTGCCTCTGCTTCTCTAACTCTGCCGTTTAAATAAATATTTAAAACAAATAATGCAGGTATTTTAAAAATGTAGGTAGTTATGTTTCTACAGCTGGACTTAATTTTATGGTGAATCATTCAACTCAGTATGAAGTATACAATCACCTACCATCTTGGAAGGGATTCTTGTATCTTACCAAGGCATGGAGAGGGTGTAGATGGCTATGGTCAGTTCCACTTCGCCATATGGGCCTTCCTTGAGGTGTATTTCTTATCTGATCATTAGTTATTAGCCCTGCAAACTATGTATTTGGCCTTCTATTATAACGCTCCCTCCTTTCTCATTGTCTGTCTCTTGGAGACAAACAGTATTTGATTACTCTTTTTTGGTTGACTAGGATAGAAGGAAACTTCATGGATTTTTCTTTTCCTTTTATATTTTAATATATTTGAATGACAGAGGGAGAGAGATCCTGCATTTGCGGATTCACTCCCCAAATGACTGTAACAGCCTGATCTAGGTCAAGGAAAAACCAAGAGCCAGGAACTCCATCCTGGTATCACACATAGGTGTCAGTGTTCCAAGTAGTTGGAATATCCTCTGCTGCCTTCTCAGGTGCATTATAGGAAATTCTGTCAGATGCAGTGAATCTAGGACTTGAACAGGCACCCCAGTATTGGGACAGGTGGGTCACATGTGGCAGCTTAACCCACTGTTCTAAAATGCTGGTTCCTCTTTCATTCTTTTAAGAGGAAATGTGCAGTCTTCTCTTTCAAATTCCTGTACTGTGTTGGGCTCAAAACTCCTGGGTTTAACGACTGTCCAAGGTTTGATTTGGGATACAAGGTCCCTTGTTCTCAGTTTTCCCATACACACATAGGTTATGTTTTCCCTTTGCTAAATTTATCCCTATGGGTGGGGAGAAGTTCAGGGGCTGTCTCAATATTCTGATTCTTTCCTGACCAGAGATACTTTTTCTAGTCTGGAGCTGGGCAAGGCACTTCCCTGCCCCTGTAAACTACTTTCCCCCAAATCATCTGTTTTCAGATATAGCCTGAAACCTTTGAAGCTCAAATTGTCTTTTGGTTTTTTAAATGAATGCATCTGTCAATACTGACTTCCAAATATTTTTCTCCTCCATCACTGTTAGGAAAATGGCGCAGTTTTATCTATGGCACGATCTACACCCTGATTTACATCCTATGCCCCTACTCCCTCTGCCATTGCTGAAAGCCAGGTAACCACATGGCCCAACCACTGGTGCCAAGCTCCACCCCCAACCTAATGGGATTGGCTATTCCTGCTTCCCTGCCTGCCCTCCGGCAAAGTTTAAAAAGGGCCTGTTCCTGAACAAGTGGCTCTCTTGGCTCCTCTCATCTGCTCTCCTCTCATCCTCTTGTCTCTCGTGTCTCTGCTCTCTCTTCTCTCCCCACTAGCTCTTGTCTCTTACACTCTCCTTCTCTTCCTTTCTCCCTTCATCACCCTACCCCTCCAGTATGTTGGGTTTTCCCCAATAAACCCTTTCCCTTACTCCGGTGTTCCGTGTGTTTTGTGATGGCATAACAACCCCCCATACCATTCTTCCCTTGAGGCAACAAGCATAAAACGCCCTAGCTGCAGCCTGAGCGGGAGTGTCGCAAGAACCATGGAAAACACTGTCAGTCTGAAACAATAGCTAACCTACTAATAAACAGACATCCATTTAAGCAACTGCCACACCTTCACCCATAAGGCAGAACCATCTTGTGACATATTGCTTCACAGATGAGATGGAGGCACAAAAAAGCAGTGTCACTTAATTTGCCATTGGTCACATAGCCAGGAAGTGACAAATCTGGAATTCAAACCCACTGAATGACTTGATGAGATTTTTAAAAGATCTCTTTACTGCTGAATGGAGAACATGTAGAATGGCAATAAAAGCAGGTAAGCTAGCAAAGACTACTATAAAAGAGTAGTAAAAAGAACTGGTTGTGTGAGTGCCATGGATTGGATACATTTTGTGTTGAATGTTCCCCCACTGCCCAAGTGTTGAAGTATTTGCTTTCCAGGGTAGAGCTTTTGCCAGTTGGTGGAGAGGATAGAAACTGGAACCTAGCAGGAGGCCTATAGGTCATCTGGGCATGCCCTTGGAAGGTGTACCTCATGAGAGAAGGTTGATGTGTGCCCAACCTCTCTACTTCCTGGCTCACCATGTGATCCTTTCTCTGCAAATGTTCCCCATTGCCATCTACCACTATCGCCAGTTGCCTAGCCAATGGGGCCACAGAATCGTGGACATTAGACCTCCAAAACTGTAAGCTAAATAGACCTTTTCCCTTCATAGTTGCTTCAGGTATTTCATACTTCACTTCGGTGTTGACAGCCTGTTCAATATGCATATTCAGCTGCTATATTGAAGTGTGCTTTACTGAAGAGCATTTTCATAGGTAGATAGAGATATAAATAGAGTAGACAGTTTGACTAGTAAACAAGTTGACCTGGATCAGCCTTGCTTTCCAATGGCAATTGATCCATATATTTTACATATAAACAGACCATAATTATAAAAAGTGAAGAAAAGTAATTGAATCATATTAGAAAAGAGATCCTTGTTGGTAGAATTCAAGATGTTTAGAATGTTAAAATGGTTCTGTAAGATTTCTTTTATTCCTTTTTTATTGATCCAGCACTGATTCCTTGATATTCACATGAATAATAATTATACCGACAGTAGTTGTAGAATACTATGTAATGTCCCCAAACATCTTGGAATGAATGATATAAGAGCATTACTGTTAAAATAAGAAATGAAAATATAATGAGTAAGAAGAATAATTTGACTCTGTAGGGTATATTCTTTTTTTTTTTTTTGACAGGCAGAGTGGACAGTGAGAGAGAGACAGAGAGAAAGGTCTTCCTTTTGCCGTTGGTTCACCCTCCAATGGCCGCCGCGGTAGCACACTGCGGCCGGCGCACCGCGCTGTTCCGATGGCAGGAGCCAGGTGCTTATCCTGGTCTCCCATGGGGTGCAGAGCCCAAACACTTGGGCCATCCTCCACTGCACTCCCTGGCCACAGCAGAGAGCTGGCCTGGAAGAGGGGCAACCGGGATAGGATCGGTGCCCCGACCGGGACTAGAACCCGGTGTGCCGGCGCCACAAGGTGGAGGATTAGCCTGTTGAGCCACGTAGGGTATATTCTTAAATTTAGCCTCCATATCTTGGATTAAACAATATCTATGTTCAGAAAGCATGTATGGGAGCCGGCACCATGGCACACTAGGTTAATCCTCCGCCTGTGGTGTCAGCATCCCATATGGGACTGGATTCTAGTCCCAGTTGGGGTGCCAGATTCTGTCCCGGTTGCTCTTCTTCCAGTCCAGCTCTCTGCTGTGGCCTGGAAAAACAGTGGAGTATGGCCCAAATGCTTGAGCCCATGCACCCACATGGGAGACCAGGAAGAAGCACCTGGCTCCTGGCTTCGGATCGGCACAGCTCCGGACATTGTGGCCATTTGGGGAGTGAATCAGTGGAGGGAAGACCTTTCTCTCTGTCTCTCTCTCACTGTCTGTAACTCTACCTGTCAAATAAATAAAAAATCTTTAAAAAAATGAATGAAAAATGACATTGTAGAGACTGAATAGCCCTAAACAATGTTATATAAATGAAGAAAAAAACTTAAGGAGGAAACCTACTGATCATAACTGTACATGAAAAGGACTAGAGTGGGGAGGACATGTCTGTTACCTTAAACTCCATGAAAGGAGAGTGAGATAAATTTTGGCAGTGCAGATGGAGGCACTTCTTTGAGGATAGACTGTTGTGGCCCACTGCACTTCTGGAGATATCAAAAGCAAATGGAGAGGTCCCAAGGTATGTCAGACTGAGATTACCAAATATACAAGTAATGTATTAACTCCCCTCAATCTGAATCTAGTTGGTTTTTCATGTAAAATACTACGGCAAAAAAGTAAACCTGGGGAATGCTCAGGCTTCCAATCTTAAACAGTATTAACAATACTCATATTTCATATATGAATGATAATACTAGCGTACTTGGGCCTCATTCCTTTGTAATCATAACCTCTACTCTACCACCAATGGCTCTACTCCCAACCTGTGTGTACTAATGGTCCTCTTCCCCACTTAATGCAAAAAAAAAATACTCATATTTCAATAAAATCAGATTTTATGATGCCTTCCTGACCTGTTTCCCTGAGGCCTTCTCTAAATTATGAATCTAGTATGTTAACAAGACAGGGTCCTGAACTAAGAGGAAATAAATAAGCTCATGGTTAAGGATAAGTGCACCAAGTAATTCCATCCTATATGCAGGGAAGGTTTTGATAGAAATGGAATATACCCTGGGTGTTTCAAACAAAGAGCCTCAGCTAAGGAACTTCCTGCCCCATTGTGGGCAAAGTTAAAAGAACAAGCAGAGAATGATCTATCTATAGACTGCAAACAAAAGCTATCTCCAGGGATAAGGAGAGATGGAGTTATCAGAGTACTGCAGAAGTGGAAACCATTGAGGCATGTTTGTTGTCTAGTGGGAGTTGCAGTCATGGAAGTAAGTGGCTATTTGAAGATATTGGGCAGAAAAAAGCAGAGAAGGAACAGAGCAGAAGTGCTGCTTCCTGTTTATCCTCCCACATCCTTATCTCCTGTCTGTGAATTCCACTGGTTTAAATGAAGCTGATCAGTTAGTGAGCTCAGAGATGCTGCAAGTCATCCTCACCAGGTCCAGAACGGGCAATGAAATGGAGGGCATGGTGGAATATGGTGAGGCAGGTGAATGAGCACAAATCGGTCTTCTGTCTTGTTGAGGGCCTTACTCGGCATTTCGCAATGAAAATTTATCTTTAGTTTTCTTACATAACTTTCACATGCCAAATAAGAGTTGCTGTATATGTATCCTTGTGATAAGTCAGAATTCTTCCAACAAATTCAACAAGGTTCTTCTGAGAGCAACCACTGGTATCTTCTGAAGTACCAGTGTTTCCCTGAGTTTAACACGGGCTCATTTTTTTTTTTTTTTTGCATATTTGCTGCACTTTGAGGTGTATCAGGCAGAAGGTCAAAAAGTAAAAACTTCATGCTGTGCATTGGCATAAAATCCCCCCACATAAGATATATGAAGAATATTTAGAACAAAATGTGACTTGCCCATTATTGTAATTACTACTATTCAGGAAATGCAATGCCATGCTTGTTTAAAACCTGGCCAAGAAAAATCAGCTGGCCTTTCAAGTGCCAGAAACACCTTTGCCCATTTTGTTCTTTATGGGATGTTTGAAGGTCAGTGATGATTATACCATATTGTTAGCTTCGCATGAGTTTTATATCCATCCCTGAACTTAGAGATGGAGAAAAGTTTTGACAACGTGAGGTATATATCATTAAAGCTTTCTAAGAAATCTTTGTATTTGTGTAGTTAGACCTTTTATTTGAAAGGCATAAAGTCAGAGAGCCAGGCAGGCAGAAAAATCTTTTCTCTGAAGTTTCACTTCCAAACTGCCTCTAACAGTTGGGGCTGGACTAGGCTGAATCAAACTCAATTTGAGTCTCCTACATGGTGACAGTAGCACGAGTACTTCAGCTATTATCTGCCTCCCAAGGTATTCATTAGCAAGAAGCTAAATTATCAGTGGAGTTGGGCTTAGAACCAAGACACTTCCATAGGATACCACTTGGGAGGCTTACATCCCCTGTCTTCAAGTACCCACCCCAATGGCAAAGCCTTTTATCCTAGCCCCTCAAAACTAAGAAACAAATGAAAAAGAATAAATGAATCTTTAAGATTCCTTCCTCCATCACTGGCTGTGACATCACATTTCTGATCTGATGCACCTAATCTGCTGGCCTGTATCACATGATGACACCCCACCTAGGGGGACTTAAAGAGTCTTGAGGACCTGGGAGGTCGTTTTTTTTTTTTTTTTTTTTTTTTTTCCTTTATTTCTGTTGGAAAAGACTGTCTCTTGTAAGTCACTAGTTTAGGAATTTCACAAATAAGCTGGAATGATTAGATGCTGGGCAATGAAAACATAAAATAAAACTTGACCATAGTTATATTGAGTCTAGTTTTAGCTCTATTACAAATAGATTCAAAGTAAAGAGGGTTTAAGATGCATAAAACATCCATAACAGGTCAAAGGAAAAGCTGTCCTGATCAGCAACTATTAAGCATAATTTCCTGAATGGCTCTGCTGTCCTCTTTCTAGAGATATCTTTTTAAAATGAGAAACAGAGGGCTGGTGCTGTGGCTCACTTGGCTAATCCTCCGCTTGTGGCGCCAGCATCCCATATGGGTGCCAGGTTCTAGTCCCGGCTACTTTTCTTCCAGTCCAGCTCTCTGCTGTGGCCCAGGAAGGCAGTGGAGGATGGCCCAAGTGCTTGGGCCCCTGCACCCACATGGGAGACCAGGAGGAAGCACCTGCCTCCTGGCTTCAGATCGGCGCAGTGCCGGCCGTAGCGGCCATTTGGGGGGTGAACCAATGGAGGGAAGACTTTTCTCTGTCTCTCTCTCTCTCACTGTCTAACTCTGTCAAAAAGAATTTTTTTAAAAAATGAGAAGCAGAGAGACAAAATTCCCTCTTGCTTTCTATAATAGCATATATATAAGGAGAAACAGTCCTCTCTATATGTAGAAAGAAACAGTTCTATAACCCAATTGTTCACATTCCAAATGTGGCCATGGCCAGCACTGGATCAATCCAGATCTCCCACATATGGATGGTAAGAACCCAATTACTTGAGCCATCACAGTTGATTCCTGGGATCTGTTTTGGCTGGAAGCAAGAGTAAGGATGTAGAAGTGTGTATTGAGCTCAGGTACTCTGATACGGGATGCAGACCTTTTAATTTCTAGGTCAAACACCTGTCCCCCAGAGATTTTGAAATAGAATTGTCATTTGATCAGACTTGTAAATCACTTATCAATATTACCTCTTTGAGCTTGTAATATTTAATTGATGCTTATTTTGTAAGTTGCATTAGTAAAGGAGTAGAAAATTAGGGCTTTAAACATAGACAAAACACAGATGGAAAAGGGCAGAGTCTGAGCGGGATCTGATAAGTCACATAAGAACACTTTGTTCTTTTGCAAAAGCATCCCAAAGTTTTAGTGACAAAACTAATACTGTGATCCCACTGAGTATTTTGAAAATGTAAATGTTTCTCTAATTATATAAACAAAACATGCAATTAAATCTTAAAAATGAATTTACTCTGAAATTGGTTTCAAGATGACCTCTTTGCCCATTTTCTTTAAAAAAAAATTGAGTCAGAATAACAGGAGAGTTGGGATACACAGGGGAGAGATCTTCCATGTGTTGATTCACTTCTCAAATGCCCACAATAGCTGAGACTGGGCCAGAAGGAAGCCAGGAGCCAGAAATTCCATCCGGCTCTCACACATGGATGTCCGGGATTTAAATTGAGTTATTAGCTGCTACCTCCCAGGATGCATTAGCAGGATATTGTATTGGAACCAAGGTACCTGGGACTCAAACCAGGTACTATGATGTGGGATGCAAGAATCCTAAGCATTCCCAATACACCTATCCCTCATTACTCATTCTTAAAAAATATCGTGAGTGACAGAATTGAGGTCTTACTGTGGAATTTCACTGTTCTTAAAGAATGACTTTTAAACACATTCTACAGGTGCTTACTAAGTAGCTGTTATGTAGAAATAACTATAATTGCACATGAAAGATGACTACAACACCATTTCTGTAAGAAGTTTCACTCCAGTATGGTGAAAGATATGACTGATACAAAAATAGAAAGCCCTAAGTGCCAAACAGGCATTCTTTTTTTTTTTTTGATTTTTTAAAAACTTTTATTTAATGAATATAAATTTCCAAAGTACAGCTTATGGATTACAATGGCTTTTTACCCCCCCGTAACTTCCCTCTCACCCACAACCCTCCAATCTCCCGCTCCCTCTGCCCTTCCATTCACATCAAGATTCATTTTCAATTATCATTATATACAGAAGATCAATTTAGCATATATTAAGTAAAGCTTTCAACAGTTTGCATCCACATAGAGTGTAAAATACTGTTTGAGTACTAGTTATATAGCATTAAATCACAATATACAGCACATTAAGGACAGAGATCCTACATGAGGAGTAAGTGCACGGTGACTCCTGTTGTTGATTTAACAAATTGACACTCTTGTTTAAGGCGTCAGTAATCCCCCTAGGCTCTTGTCATGAATTGCCAAGGCTATGGAGGCCTTTTGAGATCTCCAACTCTGATCATATTTAGACAAGGTCATAGTCAAAGTGGAAGTTCTCCTCCCTTCAGAGAAAGGTACCTCCTTCTTTGATGACCTGTTCTTTTTTTTTTTTTTCAGTTTCTATTAAACTTTTATTTAATGAATATAAATTTCCAAAGTACAGCTTATGGGTTACAATGGCTTCCCCCCTCCCATAACATCCCTCCCGCCCGCAACCCTCCCCTTTCCCGCTCCCTTTCCCCTTCCATTCATGTAAAGATTCATTTTCAATTCTCTTTGTATATAGAAGATCAGTTTAGTATATATTAGGTAAAGATTTCAACATTTTGCCCATATAGCAACATAAAGTGAAAAAACTACCATTGGATTACTAATTATAGCATTAAATAGCAATGTACAGCACATTAAAGACAGAGAACCTACATAATTTTTTTTCAAATTAATTAATTTTCTATGTCATTTCCATTTTAACACCAGGTTGTTTTTTTTTTTTTTCATTTCCAATTCTCTTTATATACAGAAGATCACTTCAGTATATAATTAGTAAAGACCTCATCAGTTTGTGCCCACACCGAAACGCAAAGTATAAAAATACTGTTTCAGTACTAGTTATAGCATCACTTGGCTTTAGACGACACATTAGGGACAGATCCCACATGGGGTGTAAGTACACAGTGACTCCTGTTGCTGATTTAACAATTTGACACTCCTGTTCATGGCGTCAGTAATCTCCCTAGGCTCTAGTCATGAGTTGCCAGGGCTATGGAAGCCTTTAGAGTTCGCTGACTTTAATCTTATTCCGATAGGGTCATAGTCAAAGTGGAAGTTCTCTCCTCCCTTCGGAGAAGGGTACCTCCTTCTTTGATGGCCCCGTTCTTTCCACTGGGATCTCACTCACAGAGATCATTCATTTAGGTCTTTTTTTTTTTTTCTAAAAATTTAAAAAAATTTCAAAAGATCGCACTTCATAGTAAGTCAGCCATGCCTCCCCTATGCAGCTGTCTCATACGCTGCTGTCATTTACTCCTGGTTTTTCTGTTCACTTCTGAGCTCAGTCTCCCATTTTGGGCACTTGAAATATGTTTTTTTTTAACTTTTATTTAATGAATATAAATTTCCAGTGTACAGCTTATGGATTACAATGGCTTCCCCCTCCCATAACTTCCCTCCCACCAACAACCCTCCCCTCTCCCGCTCCCTCTCCCCTTCCATTGGCATCAAGATTCATTTTCAATTCTCTTTATATACAGAAGATGAATTTAGTATAAAGATTTCAGCAGTTTGCACCCACATAGAAACACAAAGTGAAACATACTGTTTGAGTACTAGTTATAGCATTAAATCACAATGTACAGCACATTAAGGACAGAGATCCCACATGAGGAGCAAGTGCACAGTGGCTCCTGTTGTTGACCCAACAAATTGACACTCTAGTTTATGGCGCCAGTAACCATCCTAGGCTGTCGTCATGAGTTGCCAAGGCTATGGAAGCCTTCCAAGTTTGCCGACTCTGATCATCTTTAGACAAGGTCATAAAAGACAGAGTGAGGATAGTAACCAATGATCCTAAGAGTGGCATTTACCAGGTTTGAACAATTATACAGCATTAAGTGGGGAAGAGGACCATCAGTACACACAGGTTGGGAGTAGAGCCATTGGTGGTAGAGTAGAGGTTATGATTACAAAGGAATGAGGCCCAAGTGCACTAGACAGGGCCTAGAACAAAGGACAGAGTCATTATTAGAGGAGCTAAGAAAGGTGCTGTCTAAGCTACAAGTAATTTTTCTGATTGAGAGGCAAATAGAACCTGATAGAAGGGGCTTGATAATAATCTGCTGGGCTTTAGGCCTTGTAAATTCAGAGGCCCAGACCTATCTATCTCTTCACATGGGGTATATGGCATTCTTAAAGTCTTCAATGCCAGGGACAGGAGGAATGAACTGTGTTATAAAGAAGCAAAGGATTTGCTTTGAAAGATAAATCTAACTATGACTGAAATAAAATAGTAGGAAATTCAATATAGGATGAAGGGACCAAATTTCCAAAGACATGATAAATGTAAGACTTTCCCTATTCAAACAGTAGTTAAAGCTGCAGCAAAGGTGCATGGGACTCACGTATGGTAGCAAAATAGTTGTCTCTTTTTGGCTTGCTCTATCTGGAACTCTTCCAGGACAGATGCTGCCTAACTGCATATGCCACCACTCCCCCTTATTCTAAACAGGATCTCCATTTACTTATCTTTGTGCACCCCCAAAGCTGAATGTCTGCTAGTCCAAAGCAATTAGGTAATGCACTTTCTTTTGCATGGAGGTGCGATCCAATTTCTGTCAATGATATAATGGGATGTATGCTAGAGGCCTTCTGGGAGAGGGACATAAGAGCATAGTTATCTGTTCAGTCTGAATGTTAGCCTGGGGATCTGTTTGAAAATTAACAATTAACCTGTGCCTGAGGGTAGAGCAGAAGAACCCATGCAGAATCCTCTGTACAGTAAACGGCTGAACCACTGACATGGGCACTTACTCATGTGAGAAATGAGGGATTTACCTCTTGTTTGTGGCCATTTTTTCTTGACATTCTGGAATCCTTAGTGAAGGCTGTTGCAGTGGTATGTCTTTTTTACTCTGAACCAATACTGAATTTTCTTAGGAACATTCAGAACTTTTGAAAAATGCTTGCTTTTTCATCTGTCACACTATATAGGAAAATCTTTTTCTTGTTAATTGCAATGATTTCTGTAATACTTCTTCCCTTTAGAAATGAGTTCAGTCTCTGAAGTTTTGTTAAATATTTATTCAATAGTTATACTCAAGAGCAGAGGAACAGATGAGCGTGGAAAAATTGCCCAATATTTAAAAGTGTTCAGATATATTCATATGCTAGAATGTAGTTTTACTGTTTTGTTGGAGAACATGAATTTTATTCAGAAACATGAGTATTGGTTCTTTGCTACTTGGGATAATGGTAGTCTTCTTTATTAGCCTTCTCATGTGAGGAAAACAAACTTTCAGCAAAGTTTTCATGAAAGAGACTATCCTCCCCACCCCAGGGAGTCCTTCAAGATCTGTGTTGTGGATCAGAAAACAGGACCAAGCATCACGGGACTCCTTTGGAAACTAAATTTGCATGTTGAGATTCCGCCAGCTTGGGCTTTATTTTCACTTGCTCCTGATGATTCGTTCATCCTCCCTTTGTTTTTAACAGATACTCCTGGCATTTCATTTATTCTGCTCTGCCTACTCAATACAAAATCCATTCCTCTGATCAGTGTGTTAACTTACAACTAGAGCTGCTCCGTGTAACTTGAACATAACTCCATTAGATCAAGTGAGTCCAGGAAGTGGACTTGTAAGACAGTATCCTTCACCTCCATGGTTTCTTAAGATTGAGTTTAAACCAAGTTGAAACCCCAAACATTATAGTTCAGTCTTGACCTTCATGCCTCTTAAAGGTTAAATAAATTAGGGCTAGAGTTGTGGTGTAGTGAGCTGACTGCGATGCCGGCATCCCACATGGGTACCAGTTTGTGTTTTGGTTGCTCCACTTGTGATGCAGCTCCCTCCTAATGTGCCTGGGAAAGCAGTGGAAGATAGTTCCATGGTCTCCATATAGGAGACCCCCGAATAAAGCTCCTAAGTTTGATCTCCACATAGCAGACCAGAATAAAGCTCCTGACTTTGGCCTGGCTTACTCCTAGCCATTGCAGTCATTTGGGAAGTGGACCAGCGGGTGGAAGATTCTCATTCTCTATCTCTTTCTCCTTGTGTGTGTGATTAGTTTGAAAGAGTTGGAGAAGGGGGAAATTATGTGATAGAGAATATCTTCCATCCCATCCCTCCTTAAATGGTTGCAACTGTTGGACCTGGGCCAAACCATAAACCAGGAGCTTAGAAGTTCACCTGGATCTCCTATGTGGGTGAAGGGGTTCGAGTGCTTGGGCCATCATCTTCTTTCTCAGGCACATTGGTAGGGATATGGATCAAAAGTGGAGCAGCCAGGACTCTAACCGGCACCCATATGGGATGCTGGAGTTGCAGGTGGTGGCTTAACTTGCTGTTCCACAATGCCAATCCCCTTCATGAGTTTCTGAAAGTTCATATTCCCACTTTCTTGCATAATGAGTATTCTTTGAAATATGTTATTGGAAAACTTTGATTTAAATAAAAGTTGGGGCTGGCGCTCTGGCTCACTTTGTTAATTCACTGCCTTGGCAACGGCATCCCATATGGGCACCGGGTTCTAGTCCTGGTTGCTCCTCTTCCAGTCCAGCTCTCTGCTGTGGCCCGGGAGGGCAGTGGAGGATGACCCAAGTGCTTGGGCTCCTGCACCCGCATGGGACCGGGAGGAAGCTCCTACTCCTGGCTTCGGATCAGCGTAGCTCCTGCCGTAGCGGCCGTTTTGGGGGTAAACCAACGGAAGGAAGACCTTTCTCTCTGTCTCTGTCTCTCACTGTCTATAACTCTACCTGTCAAATAAATAAAAAAAAATATAAAAGAATAGGGGCTGAGTTGTATTTTGAAGCTGTTATTCAAACTTCTCTTAAAGAATTTTCAATTTTTTAATATTCTATTTCTATTTCAGATATAATATCTATTTAAAATTTGAATATTGATATAACACGTATAAAAATATCCCAAGTGACAAAAACAATTACAATTGTTCTTGATTGAGATAATCCATTTTTTTCTATAAGTATGTTTATAATGCGTATGAGGCTTGCATATATACACACATTAACAAGTGTATATCCACAGATTATATAAACTCATCTATTTTGTATTTGCTGTACTCACTAGCTTATATTGTACTGTTTTGGGATTGCACTTTAAAAGGAAATTTTTTGGTTCACCCAATTATTAAGATTGATACAAAGAACACCATTATACTTTCAATTCATATTCAGCAATCATTTACATTTTTAGTTTTACTCACTGTTTCTTAACTTTCTTTTACTTAATAGATATAACACATTTTCTGACATGTGCTAAATTTAATTGTTTCATTGCAGTGATAATGGGAATGATGCTAGTGATAATGATTGCTAAACAGTTAAAAGATTATATGTGGCAGGCACAATCCTTAGTGCTTTATGTGTTGTATCTCAACCAATGATATTGGGCATATTTATCTAAACAAAGATCGTTTCTTAGAAAATCAAGAAAATTATGTATTAAATGATAGTACTAGAGGTTTTCTTAAAGATTTTTATTTATTTGAAAAAGTAACAATGGGGAAGGAATGGGGAGGAAGAGGGATTCCATCCACTGGTTTACTCCCCAAATGGCCTGGGCCAGGCTTATATAAGGAGCCTAGAGCTTCTTTTAGGTCTCTTAGGTGGGTTGCAGGAGCCCAAGGACTTGGGCCATTTTCTGCTGCTTTTCCAGGTGCATTAGTAGGGAGCTGGATAGAAGTGGAACAGACAGAACTAGAACTGGCACCCATGAGGGATGCCGGTGTCACAGGTGATGGCTTAACCTGCTGCACCACAGTGCTGGCCCTACAATATTACTGTGGTTTTTTTAAGAATAGAGTTGGAGATGCCAGCACTGTGGCCCAGTGAGTTAAAGCCCTGGCATCCGGCACTGGTATCCCATATGGGTGCCGGTTCCAGTCTCAATTGCTCCACTTCCAATCCATCTCTCTGCTATGGCCTGGGAAAGCAGTGGAAGATGGCCTAAGTCCTTGGGGCCCTGCAACCATGTGGGAGACCGGGAAGAACCTCCTGGCTCCTGGCTTTGGATTAGCTCAGTTCTGGTGGTTGCAGCCATTTGGGGAGTGTACCAGCAGATGGAAGACCTCTCTCTCGTGTTCTCGTGCTACCTCCCTCTGTAACTTTTCAAATAAATAAAATCTTAAAAAAAAGTGGGCATTGGACAGAATGATTAAGATGCTTCTTATGATGCCTGCATTCCATATTGGAGTGCTTGGGTTCAAGTCCTGGTTATTCTTCTGATTCCAGTTTCCTGCCATCGTGTACCCATGCATGTGGGAGAGCTGGATTGGGAAGAGCTGGATTGAGTGAAAATTAATGCTGCTCTATATACTTAAAGTATTTAACAGGATGTTATAAGATACAGATAAATGGTAAAATGGCTACATACCAAGAACAAATGTAATCAGACTATCGAGCATAATTTTCAAATACAATACAATGACTATAGTCTTCATGCTGTACATTAAACCTTTCCACTTGTTTTTTTTTAATTTATATATTTTTTTATTTGAAAGATGGAGATATAGACAGTGTGAGAGAGAGAGAGACAGAGAGAAAGGTCTTCCTACTGTTGGTTCACCCCTCAAATTGCCACTACAGCTGGCACTGCGCCAATCCAAAGCCAGGAGCCAGGTGCTTCCTCCTGGTTTCCCATGTGGGTGCAGGAGACCAAGCACTTGGGCCATCCTCCACTGTCTTCTCAGGCCACAGCAGAGAGCTGGACTGGAAGAGGAGCAACCAGGACTAGAACCTGTCCCCATATGGGATGCTGGCACCACAGGTGGAGGATTAACCAAGTAAGCCACAGTGCTGGCCCCTCCACTTGTTTATCTTCCCTATTTGCTCATCAGTTTTGCTTGCTCTAAAGGAAAAACATTTTGATTAATATATGGAGGAATTAAAGTCAGCATTCATTGTGTTGTCTTATAAAAATACTTTATGCAACAAACACTATGTATAGCAGTACTGGATTATAAATTTGGTTATGTGTGTTTTATACTTATGGTTTCTCAGCAATAGGTGTTATTAGTGCATTTCCATTTTTTTTCATAATGGAATTGGTGAAAAGCACTCAGAATGTGGATATAAGAGTAGTTTTTGCATGTTTAATTTTTGTGTTTTCTTCTTCCAGATCCTACTGACTGTTCTGTACCCCTCCTGTTCTTGTTCCACAGTATTTTAGTCCTATGTCAATCTGTTCCAGGATGTTTTTCTGCAACTGTGATTTGCATAATATTTCTAGCTGTTGCCTGTTCCTTTGCTCAGCATTCATTTGAATTCCAGTCTTTATCACTGCTTTACCAAGGAGCTTTTACATCTCTAAATACCTTACAAAATGCTTGTTGTTGATTACTTATACCCCGGGAACAGCTTTGCTCTCTGCGAGGCACCAAGACTCTGTTTCTCTCCTCTCATTACTCTGTGCATTTGTTGCCTCTGGCCTTTTGTGTTTGGAGCCTCCTGTGGCCCGTGGTTGCTATGAGAAGGTCAAAGATATAGTGTGACTAACACTATTGGTGGAGGGCCAGCCGGAGAAGATAGTGATTGCTTCTTCCATGAGATGGTTCCTTATTTTTAGCTTTTATCCTCACAAAAAACTAAGATTTTACCATTGCAAAAGAAAAAACTGAATAGTTCTTAATATACCTTTGTTTTATGTCTCTTTGCATTAGTTTATCTGAGATACATTATGGGACCAAGGAAAGGTACACTGGAAGTTGAAGGAGTGTGACCAAGCAGTTAATATCATAGGCTGACGTTTTGCTGACTCACCTTCGTTGCAGCAGAGTAAGCTACATACTTAATGGAGCTTCCTTAGGTTCTGTCCAGTGGTACTATCTCCTTCTCTGATGGCCTTCAGAGGCACCTGCGGAGTACAAAGAGGAGCGTTTCCACAAGGGGACCAGTCAACTTATAGGAATCCAGTCTGGTTGTGTCAATATCTTTTGTGATCATATCCTTCTTGTAAAGGATTACTTATTTGAAAGGCAGAGTTAGAAGCAGAGACCTATCTTCCATCCACTGGTTAACTCCCTAAATGCCCCAACAGCCAGGACTGAGCCATACCAAAGCCAGGAGCTTTTTCTGGGTCTCTCACATGGATGCCAGGGCCCAAGCACTAGGACCATCCTCTGCTGTTTTCCCAGGCTCATCAGCAAGAAACTGGGTTAGGGATCAGTGCTGTGGTATAGAGGGATAAAGCTGCCACCTGCAGGACAGGCATCTGATATGGATGCCAGTTCAAGTCGGGGCTGCTCCACTTCTGATCCAGCTCTCTGCTATGGCCTGGGAAAGCAGTGAAAGATGCCCCAAGTGCTTGGGCCCCTTCACCCACATGGGAGAGACTAAAGAAGCTCCTGACTTTGAATAGGCACATGTCAGGCGGTTGTGGCCATCTGAGGAGTGAAGCAGCAGATGGAAGACTTTGTCTCTCTCTCCCTCTCTTCCTCTCTTCATCTCTCCCTTTCTCCCTCTCCCTTCCTTCCTCCTTCTCCCCTCCCTCCCTCCCTCTCTGTCAGCCTCTCTGTAACTCTGCCTTTCAAAAATTAAAAGATCAGGAGTAGAACAGCTGGGACTTGAAGTGTTGCCTATATGGGATACATCATTGCAGGCTGGAGCTTTAACCCACTGAGCCACAGCCCTGGCCTAGTCATATCTTTAAAACTCAAAAGAGGAAATCCAAAAGGCCAACAGACACATGAAAAAATGTTCAGGATCACTAGCCATCAGGGAAATGCAAATCAAAACCACAATGAGGTTTCACCTCACCCCGGTGTGAATGGCTCACATTCAGAAATCTACCAACAACAGATGCTGGTGAGGATGTGGGGAAAAAGGGACACTAACCCACTGTTGGTGGGAATGCAGACTGGTAAAGCCACTTTGGAAGTCAGTTTGGAGATTCCTCAGAAACCTGAATATAACCCTACCATACAACCCAGCCATCCCACTCCTTGGAACTTACCCAGAGGAAATTAAATTGCCAAATAAAAGAGCTGTCTGCACCTCCATGTTTATTTCAGCTCAATTCACAATAGCTAAGACCTGGAACCAACCCAAATGCCCATCAACAGTGGACTGGATAAAGAAATTATGGGGCATGTACTCTATAGAATACTATACAGCAGTAAAAAAAAAAAAGTGAAATCCAGTCATTTGCAACAAAATGGAGGAATCTGGAAAACATCCTGCTGAGTGTAATAAGCCAGTCCCAAAGGGACAAATATCATCTTTTCCCTGATCGGTGACAACAAATTGAGCACCTAAAAGGAAACCTGTTGAAGTGAAATGGACACTATGAGAAACAATGACATGATCAGCCCTTGTCCTGAATGTTGATATACAATTTTTTTGTAACAATTTAATGATTATTTTATATCAGCACCATCAGTTGAATGAACTCTGTTACATTTCTAATGTTGATTAATTTGGATATTCTGCATTTTTCATTAGTTGAGTCAGTGCTTTATTGATTTTGCTTATTTTTTTCCAGAAAACAATGACTCTTTATTTCACTGATCTTCTACATCATTTTTTGGTTTCTGTGTTTTTAGTTTTTTCTCTAATTTTTATTATTTTTCTCCTACTAATTTGGCATCTTTATTTAATGAATATAAATTTCCAAAGTACAGTTTATGGATCACAATGGTATCCCCCCCATAACTCCCCTCCCACCCGCAACCCTCCCTTTTTCCACTTCCTCTCCCCTTCCATTCACATCAAGATTAATTTTCAATTCTCTTTATATACAGAAGATTAGTTTAGTATATATTAAGTAAAGATTCCAACAGTTTGCCCCCAATTTAATACTTTATTCCTTTTAGTATTTTTTTGTTCTACTTAATACTATTGGTTGAACTATTTAATTAACACACAATTATTCTTAGGTGTTTAAATTTAACTGAAAAGTGAACCCTATTAAATATAAGAGTGGGAATAAGAGAGGGAGGAGATGTGCAGTTCGGCACATGCTCAGTCAGAGTTACCCCTAATAGTAGAGTAAGAAACATACCAGGGGAGTCCAATTCAATCCCATCAAGGTGGCATGTTACCTATGCCACCTCACTAGTCAAAGTGGTCAGTTTCAGTTCATAATTGATCATAATGATAGGATTAGGAGTCAAAGGGATCACATACACAAGACTAGTGTCTACTAATCTAACTGATGGATTGTTCTCTCCTTTTTAATTCTAACATGGGAAGCAGGATATACAGAAGACTCATAGAATGGCAGATGTCCTAAACAGCACTCTGGCCTCAGAATCAGCCCTTAAGGCATTTGGAACTGGATAAAATCTCATGAGAGTATTTCAGGCATGGAAAGCCAAAACACTCTGGCAAAAAAAAAAAAAAATGACCTAAATGAAAGGTCTCTGCGAGTGAGATCCCAGTAGAAAGAATGGGCATCAAAGAAGGAGGTACCTTTCTCTGAAGGGAGGAGAAAACTTCTACTTTGACTATGGCCTTGTCTAAATAAGATTGGAGTTGGCCAACCCAAGAGGCTTCCATAGCCTTGGCAACTCATGACAAGAGCCTCAGGTGATTACTGATGCCATAAGTAAGAGTGTCAATTGCCGGGGGATTCCAATACAATCCCATCAAGATTGCATGTACCAATGCCATCTCACTAGTCCAAGTCATCATCTTCAGTTCACAATTGATCACACTGATAGGTCTAAGTCAAAGGGATCACAAAAGCAAGACTAGTGTCTGCGAATACTAACTGATAGAATCAAAAAGGGAGAGAATGATCCAACATGGGAAGTGGGATACACAGCAGACTCATAGAATGGCAGATGTCCTAAACATCACTCTGGCCTCAGAATCAGCCCTTAAGGCACTCGGATCTGGCTGAAGAGCTCATGAGAGTATTTTAGGCATGGAAAGCCAAGACATTCTGGCAAAAAAACAAAGGACCTAAATGAAAAGTCTCTGTGAGTGAGATCCCAGTAGAAAGAACGAGGCCATCAAAGGAGGAGGTACCTTTCTCTGAAGGGAGGAGAGAACTTCCACTTTGACTATGACCTTGTCTAAATAAGATCGAAGTCAGCAAACTCAAGAGGCTTCCATAGCCTTGGAAACTCATGAAAAGAGCCTAGGGAGATTTCTGACGCCATAAACAAGAGTGTCAAATTGTTGAGTCAACAACAGGTGTCACTGTGTACTTACTATTTATATGGGATCTCTGTCCTTAATGTGTTGTCCAATGTGAATTAATGGCATAACTAGCACTCAAACAGTATTTTTACACTTTGTGTTTCTGTGTGGGTGCAAACTGTTGAAATCTTTACTTAGTATATACTAAATCGATCTTCTGTATATAAGGATATTTGAAAATGAATATTGATGTGAATGGGATGGGAGAGTGAGTGGTAGATGGAATGGTTGTGGGTGGGCGGGAGGTTATGGGGGGAAAAAGCCACTATAATCCAAAAGTTGTTCTTTGGAAATTTATATTTATTAAATAAAAGTGAAAAAAATAAAACTTGTTAGTGTTTTCTATCTTGATTTGAGCACATTCTTTTGATAAGGTTGAGAATTTTCTCTTTGTCTTATTTTCTGCTGTTAAAATTCTTATAATCTTTGGTAAAATTGTTGATATTTTTTGGTTTGAGGGAGCTCTGTTTGCAGTAAACCAAACCAGAACATGTGTAGAATTGTGTTGCTCTGCTTGCTTGGCTGAATTTCCAGAGCTGAGTTTATTATTCTTACTAACACTCTTTCCTGGTATTTTTGCCTTATTCCATCTGTATCTGCCTAATAATCTTTGCCTTAAGGCCTAATAGAGAGACAACATCCAATAGAGCACATTCCTTATCCATGTTTATCACTTCCAAGTCATGAAATTCTATTTAGCTTTTTAGGGTATTTGCTTATGTGGTAAATTGTTGCTAGGATATAGCACACAGAATGCCCACCCTACCTCATGAAGGAATCAAATGACTAAAGTGATATTCTAACCCTCCACCTTATTGCACATACTTTCATTCCAAAAGTTAATATACTTCATTTTTCTCATCAATATTGGAGACATATGATCATTCAGGTAACATGGCTGTTTGCCAATGTTCATAATTTTTTGAAGGAACATAATAAATACTACTCTTGCATCCCTTTTTGTCCATAACTGGATATCTTGTTTTAAATCTGACTATATATATTTCCCAAGTTGTACTCTGTATTTGTCCTCTAATATCTTTACACTGATTGTAACATCATATAAAGCTTCAATATTTGTGGAAATGTAATCTAAATAGCCATGGATAACAGATGACAGCTGAACTATTATGTTACTGTCAATCAGAAACTTATCATGTGACAGAGGAATCATCATTTTCCCCCACCCCCAACCTGGACTCAGTTCATCCAGCTTTACATTAAAAATAAATTATAACTTCATTTATGCCAATTTCTGTTTTCAAAATTATTTTGGCTGCAAATAACTGAAATCCATCAAAGCAACTTAAGTAAAAGAAGCTATATTGCAAATGCAAACTGATAACTGTTCATAGTCTAACAGGAGAAGTGTATTAGGCTTTAAGAAAGACATGAAATATAAACTTAAATAGACACCCTCTTAGTTTCCTCTAAGTTGATCATTCATCTCTATCATTTATTTCTCTATATATTCTATTCCATTCTGCTTAGCCATGATGCAAATTATAGCAATCCATATCTTCTATTACAGTGTCTCAACCCCAACCCTCAGGGAAGAGCATCTAGTTGGTCTTCTGTTTAATTATGGACTCATGTCCCATCAGCTCAGCCTGTATGATAAAGACACATGGGACAGACAAAAATCTCTGTATAGCTATAGGGACCCAAAAGGATACAATTTATAATGAAGAATCCTGGGCTGGTAGACATCCAAATAATCTACCACATCTTCTATAGGACTCAACTATGGTTGCCATGGAACAGCACAAAAGACCATCTCTGTTTTTCAGTGGATGGAAGATATGTCTGTGTCTGTTTCTTTCTCTGCCTGCCTGCCTGCCTTTAAAAAGAAAGTTAATGGAAAATTAAAATGTTTATGTTGGTCTAAAATTCAAATCCATGTGTATGTAGAGCCTTCAAAAGTTTCATGGAAAATATTCAGTATGGAAGAAAACTGTATTGACTTCAATTATTTTGCCCCAAAATAAACATTTTTTTAACTTTTATTTGATGAATATAAATTTCCAATGTACAGCTTATGGGTTTCAATGGCTTCCCCCTCCCATAACTTCCCTCCCACCCACAACCCTTCCCTCTCCCACTCCCTCTCCCCTTCCATTCACATCAAGATTCATTTTCAATTCTCTTTATATACAGAAGATCAGTTTAGTATTATATTAAGTAAAGATTTCAACAGTTTGCCCTCACATAGCAACACAAAGTGAAACATACTGTTTGAGTACTAGTTATAGCATTAAATCACAATGTACAGCACATTAAAGGCAGAGATCCCACCAAAATAAACATACTTTTAATGCTATTTATTCCATGAACATTTGAATCAACCTTGTACTTTTGGCAATTTCATCTGCTAGAATTTTTTTTTTCAGGAATAATGATTACATATGCTTTAGATCTCCTTTTTTTTTTTTGCATTTTTTCAGGAAAAGTCTATTTTCCAAAAATTTTTGTTAATTTTTTACCTCTTGTTGACCAATGGAGTCTCTTCCTAGAGTTTATTTATTGCCTTTTAAGTTGATTAATCTGATTTTTGGTGATGTTTTTACACAGCTTTCTTTTCTTTACTGAGCCCTACCAGCTTACTTTTGGTCTTTTCACCTGTTCATGCAATCTCATCTTTGAATCTTTATATCTTTTCTTTGAACTTTGTCCCTCTGTGGAGATATGTTTGTTGTAATTTGAGACTAGAGAAACACACATTTTTTGTACTCATATCAGTTTTGCCTTTACTACTACTTTAAAATGTTTGGCTGATTTTTTGAGTACTTTGAGTACTTAGGTTTAAATGTGACCGGGTATATTAATGAAGGATTTGAAAGAAGTGTGGTGACTGAACTGGTGCAGTCCATAGCTTTATTTGGGGTTTAGTGTCTCAAATATCCTCTAATCAAATCAGTTACTGTCTTTGCCCTGGATGTATAGTTCTCCAATTGTGTATTTGAAGAAGTTGATGGGGTCTTAGTAATACTTACGGAGTCTAGGTTTCTGACTTGGAATCTGGTAGCTTCTCTTCGTCTGTCTCTTTCTATTGTTCCTCACACTGTTATCATTGAATTGATCTTTTCCTCATTCTCTTTTGTCCAGAGAGGTTAGTTCCTTGATCAATGGCTGGATAAATGTTGGGAGCCTATGACACTAGTTTTTCTTTTTTTAATTTTTAAATCTATTGAAGTATACATATAATAAAACACACTTGAAGTGACAAAGTGAGGTAGGAAGAAAAGCCTTTTCTAGTAAAGAAGAGTGACAAGAAAACACATTGATTGAAATAATAACAAGGGGCTGGCGTTGTGGCACAGCGGGTTAAAGCCCTGGCCTGCAGCACTGGCATCCCGTATGGGCATCAGTTGTAGTCCCAGCTGCTCCTCTTCCAACCCAGCTCTCTGCTATGGCCTGGGAAAGCAGTGGAGGTTGGCCCAAGTCTTTGGGCCCCTGCACCCATGTTGGAGACCGGGAGGAGGCTCCTGGCTTCCGGCTCCTGATCGGTGCAGCTCCAGTCAATGCAGCCATCTGGAGAGTGAACCATCAGATAGAAGACCTCTCTCTCTGTCTCTACTTCTCTCTGTAACTCTATAACTCTGTCATTCAAATAAATAAAATAAATCTTTTAAAAAAAGAAGAAATAACTATTAAGTTGCTACTGCTGGAAGATCTTAGCTTTAAAGGAGCAGCAGTTTTGAAAGAGAAGAGTGGGGAAGTGATTTGGAAACAATAGTGAAGAGCAAGGAGAATACATACCTCACTTCCAGGCACTGAGGTACCCAAGAAATTAGACAAATGTGAAAGAGCAGAGTGTTGTTTTGGCCAAAATGGGATTACTATTAAGAGTGGTCATGGATCTCCACTTCTTGTGTGATAGTCATATTCCCATGTGCATTTAGTTTTTTGATTCAATTTTTATCCAAATAAGACTTGTAGATAATTTTATAAAAATCCTCAGACCATAATAAGACGTATAGCATGAAGAATTATCTACTTTCCTGCCCTTTTGGCCTTGAAATTCTAATTTTCAACAGAAAACAACTGCTTCTGCTATATACCTCCACTGCTTGGTAAAAGCATGCCCATATTGCTGTTAACTATCTTTCTCTTTCATATTCTTCTCCCTTTTTGTACCAATCTCTTCTCATACACACCTTTGTTTTCCCAATCACCCTGATATTTTTATATCAAATTTTTGGACTAACATCTAGTGCCTACATTCTATCAGCTATATGACCACAACTCAGCTAGTTTTTAGTGGGTGAAAGTATTTTCTTTCTTGTATGATTCTCTGATGTTAATTTTACATTTTAAAGTTAGTTTTAATATCCTTATTAGGGACTGACCCATTAACTTCCCAGTTTTATTTTTTTTAACCCATTCGAATCTTTAACTATTTTTCATTTTCCTAAAGGTACCCCTCCTGAAGACTTAATTCTCCATACTAAGCGCTTCTCTCCAACGAAAATAGGTTCCCACAGCCTGTGGCACAGGCATCCTTCTAGAATGTCCTTCTTGTCTTCTCTTGGATTTCAGGTTTCCTGCCTTCATTTTCTATCTTCCTGGTTTACATTCTACTTTCAGATGAACTCGCATCATTCATGTTATTTATAAAAATATTTTGGAGTAAAATTGAGTTTTCTGAAAATTTATTTCTTCTCCCTTCACGTGTGATGGATGGTCTGGCTGGGTATAAAATAATGGATCAGAATCCCCTAGCCTCAGAATTTATAGTTACACATCCAAAAGTTACCAGACAGAAGTATATTTTACTTCTAGTCTTTGCCTTTTTTTCTCATTGCTTTGAAAAGATTGTAATTATCTCTGAAATTATCAAATATTTGATGTTATTCCTTGGTAAGTATAGTATTCATCCAACTATCTTCAGTGGTTCAGTGGTCTTTTTAAACCTGGTTATTATGTACTTCAGACCTTGAAGAAATTATTAGTGTTATTTGAGAATTTTTACCCTGTCAACTGTCTTTTTATAGTCTGGGATTTCTTTTACCTGAGCATTAAACACTGTAAGTTGCTGTCAACTTTCTTAGCTCTTTTTGTTTTTATTTTTACTTCACATTCTGAGAGAGATGAATAACTTTATTGATTAATATTGTTCATATATATATATTTTTTGACAGGCAGAGTGGACAGTGAGAGAGAGAGAGAGAGACAGAGAGAAAGGTCTTCCTTTGCCGTTGGTTCACCCTTCAATGGCTGCTGCAGCCGGTGCACTGCAGCCGGCGCACCAAGCCGATCTGAAGCCAGGAGCCAGGTGCTTCTCCTGGTCTCCCATGGGGTGCAGGGCCTAAGCACTTGGGCCATCCTCCACTGCACTCCTGGGCCACAGCCGAGAGCTGGCCAGGAAGAGGGGCAACCAGGACAGAATCCGGCACCCCGACCAGGACTAGAACCCAAAGTGCCGGCGCTGCAGGCGGAGGATTAGCCTATTGAGCCACGGCACCGGCCCCTATATTTTTAATATCTAAGAAGTATGTCCTGATGCTTCTTTTAAGCATTTTACTTTTTGAGTGGATATAATGTTAATTATAGTCCAATCAAAAACATTAACTGATGCAATGTGTTTAGTTATCTGTATATAAGCATATGTAATTCTGTGAAATATATACATAATATTACAAACTGCAGTTTATTTTAAGTTTCTTTTGATTCCAGAAAAGTCTATTGCCTTCAGCTACTTGTTTTAGATCCAGATTTCATATTGGAGCTTTTCTTTAATTTGTCAAGTGTTTCTCAGTTATCTTTTCATGTTATGGAGTAAAACACTAAAATTCTGACTACAAATTCTTGTAAGGGAGAAATTTATTGACTACAGAGTTTTACTGATGAGTCAAGGTTGGCCATCTCATTAAGGGATCCATAACTGTCAGTTTCAATGGACCATTTCTCTTGCCCTAGTCAGTTTCCCCTAAGAAAATATTCTCAATCACGTCTGGGGATATTAACCAAGGTTCTGGGAGCCCCAGTGGTTCTTGTTGCTCGTTTGTCACAGTTTGCTCAGTTTTGCAGTTCCTGATTCTGACCTCCGGTGAATTCTATCTAGTAACTCAAGTCAAAAGACATTCTGTTCAGCATCACTGGAGATTAAATGGCTAGGTTTCCCAGAGTAGCGAGAACTGCTTGGCAGTTCTGACATGTTTTGGTGTTTAATTATATCCTACAATCTCTAGCCAATCCTTCTATTCTAAAACTCCATAGTATTTCTGCTTTCTTGGTAGCTCTATTTCTTGAGCTCCTTGTACCTCTAATTCTTGAGACTTATCCAGGTTTCTGAGGTGTGAATTTTCTGATTTTTTTTTTAATTCCACACCCTTTATTTGCTAAGTAACATCCTTCTCCCCTTTGCACAGTTATCTATGCAATATCACTGTTACCTCTAAAATAAAAGAATTTACTCTCTAAATATTTTTAAGATTAATTTATTTAAAAGTCAGTTATACAGAGGGAAGTAGAGGCAGAGAGAGGGGTCTTCCATGTGCTGGTTCACTCCCCAATTGGCTGTGATGGCCAGGGCTACACTAATCTGAAGCCAGGAGCTTCTTCTGGGTAACCCACACAGGTGTAGGGGCCCAAGGACTTGGGCCATCCTCTACTGCTTTCCCAGGCCATAGAAGAAAGCTGAATCAGAAGTGGAGTGGCCAGGACTTGAACTGGTGCCCATATGGGGTACTGGAACTGCAGGCCATGGCTTTATCCCGCTATACTACTGTGCCAGTCCCTTTAGATCAATATTTTAATTCTTTCATTGTAACTCTACTGGGGTTTAAGAGGGAGGTTAATGTATATATTTGATCTATAATGTTTCACTAGAAACTCTAGGATACACTTTAAGGACACCAATCCTGATTTAATAAAATTAGGGCATTCCTCAGAGTTTATGGTGAAATGGATTAGAGATAGTGTTCAAGTACTTCATGTTGTGAGAATGATAGGTATAGCTCATCCTGCTGAGAATCAAGTATGTTTCTATTAAATCTTGTAGTTTCAGTGATGAACATTAGAAACAAGTATTTCTTTGGTACTAGAAGCTATATATTGTTGTTAACTAAAATACTAGTAATTGGCCCAGAATATGATTGAATTAAATTCTTTTGAAGTTTGGATCTTTAAATGCTACAGGAGGGAAAGTGGAAGTAATATAATCAGAACAGTATTAACTTCAGAAGAGTTTATATAGAAAAAGGTTTGTTGCAATCTAAAGTTTTCAGTACTTTTAACCTCCATTATTTGTGTTTTCCACATTTGTAGTTTGTTTACCTTTTTAAAATTCATGGGCATTAACATTCAAGCAAGCTCTGCAGAATTTTGCAAATAATTATCTTTATATTAGCAACTGCAAAGAATTTCCAGTGTTTGCATAGACTCTGGATAGCTTTTCAGAAAAAAAATTCAAAATTATTGATTTCTGCTTGAGGGTTACTATATATATATGTATATATATATAATGTATATGTTTTAATTATTTAATGCTGATGTCCTTGGAAATATGATATAGTTTGCAATATGTGCAGTAAGAGAAACAGTCTATAAATATTTGTTAGCAAGATATTTAAATATTTCATAAATACTCAATTGTGAAAATTATTCATCATTGATATATAATTTATGTGTATAGTAATTACCTATATGCATATTAGTTCTAGTAAAAAAAGAATATATTTTATGTTGTCTAATATGCAAATAAAAGTTCATGTTTTAGGAAATCTAGAAATGTCTTAAATACTTTAAATAACAAATTTTTTAAAACATTCTTTTCATTTAAGTGTCAGAATTGCTATTCTATTCACATAAATTGATAGGATATAATCTAGGGCAAATGAATAGACATAAGTTTTTTTATGTTCTTAGAATTGTATGTATGAATTACATCATATCTGTTTTCTCTCTCTTTCTGCCTTTCAAATAAATCTTTTAAAAAAAGATAATTATTAGAAATTTTATAAAAATTGGAATGAAAAGTCTAAAACCTTAATAAAAAATCTACCTTTTAAATTTCTGTAATCACTTTATGTCTGGAAAGATGATATTTCTTTGAGGGCACATACCTTTTTTCTAAAATATAGTGAAACCTTAGACTTCAGTTCTAAAGCACAATTCACCTACCTTCTCTCTAGATTATATATCCATGATGATTTATACTTATAAAGAAATTTTATATAAATTACATCATGAGCATTTTCCTTTTCAACATAGCTACATGTGTACTTTGAATGCTTATATGTGCTTTTTTCTAATTTTAACTTTCAGTTTATGATCTAACATACATTTTAAACTTAAGGTATAAAAGTTTCATGTATTTCATATATACAGATTTAAGAACATGCTCCAACCCTTCTTCCTCCTCCCTCTCCTATTCCCACTCTTGATTTTTACATCTATTTTCAGTACACTTTATAATCATAAGGTTAACCCGGCTCTAAAGAGTTCAACAAATAGCATGAAGAAATAAAAACAATGTTGCTCAATAGTAGGGACAAGGGCTGTAAGCAATCATTGAATCTCAAAATGTCCATTTCACTGCAATACATTACATTTTAGGTACTCTATTAATTACCCCAGACTAGGGAAACATCTGTCTTTGTGGGACTGACTTATTTCACTAAGTATAATGGTTTCCAATTTACCTGTCAACTTACATGTAGTAAAGGCACAATGTCTCTTGAAAACGTACTTTCCTGTGTTTGGCACGAGATATGCAGAAGTGTGGAGAGAAGAATGGAGAAAGAGATGAAGTCACACTGGCAGTCTGGCTTAGGTGGCAAGCACCTGGAGGTTGAGTGGATAAATGGAGAATGGCAGGGGATCCAGCAGGTGCTTCAGTCCTATTTCTCCTTTTTCTGCTTGTCGTAAGCTTTGCATTCTAGTAGAGGACTTCAGCAGTGATGAAGCTGTGGCAGAGGAAGGAGACTGCAAAGACTCCAGCCGTGACTTGGTCTCCAGTTTCCTGGCTGGAAGTGAAGATTCATGTCTGGAAGCCCCCAATAGCAGGAAGACTGTGAACACTGTGATGCTGTTGTCAGCAGCTTCCCCACCAGTGCAGTAAGCACATTGGGGGCCTGGAGCAGGCTGACTACAGCCAAGGGCATCAGCAGGATGAGGGCATAACAACAGCAAAGAAAGCCCCACTTTTCACAGTCTGTCCTGTGGAATGCATGACCAGGAGGCAGATTGTAATAGTGTGGAGCATCAGGAACAGAGGGCTTTACCCTAGGAGCTGCAGAGTCAAGAGTTGGGGCAGGGGGTAAAGCAGTCCCAAATGAGAAGTTGTTGTTGATGGTCCCAGGTCCAGCATTACTGACTAGAGACAGCCCTTCAGCATTGTTGGCTCCCATAAGTTTAAACAGCTGGATAAGCTTCACAAGAAGTGACCCAGCCACAGACTGCTGAGGAGAAACCTGAGGCAGGAGACTAAGAAGAGGAAAAGAGTTAAGCAGAGGAGAATTGATGTAGCAGTTAAGGATCAGCCTGGGATGCCTGCATCCCCTACTGGTGTTCCTGGATTGAAGTCCAGGCTCTGGTCTGGATTCCAGCTTCCTGCTAATGAACATTCCAGGAGGTAGTAGACAATGATTCAACCAGTTGGATCCCTGACCCCCATGGGGGAGAACTAGAATTGGGTTCCTGACTCATAGCTTTGGCCTGGTCCAATACAACCCAGACCTGGCTATTGCATTCATTTGAGGAATGAACCAGTGCATAGGAGATCTCTGTCTTATCAAATAAATAAGACTGTCCTTACTTGCTCCAAATCATCTCCTATTCAAAGAAGGTGGTTTGCCAGTTCTTCATTCCCTACAAATTAACATCTAAACTCACTTGATTGTTTCCATTTATAAAACAGCAATGCTTTAGAGTCCTCTGATCCTTTTTAGGTGACCCATTTCTCATGTCTTCTCCCTCCAAGGACATTTCTCCATATGACTCCTTCCTGAACCCTGAAGTCATCCCAGGTCCCTATTTACAGACTTAAATAAATACTTTTAGGGCTTGCTTTTTTTTCTTTTGTTTTTTTTTTCTTAACTTTTATTTAGTAAATATAAATTTCCAAAGTACAGCTTATGGATTTCAATGGCTTCCCCCCCATAACTTTCCTCCCACCTGCAACCAACCCTCCCATCTCCCACTCCCTCTCCCATTCCATTCACATCAATATTCATTTTCAATTCTCTTTATATACAGAAGATCAATTTAGTATATATTAAGTAAAGATTTCAACAGTTTGCACCCACAAAGAAACATAAAGTGCAAAATATGGTTTTAGTACTAGTTATAGCATTAATTCACATTGAACAACACACTAAGGACAGAGATCCTACGTGAGGAGTTAAGTGCACAGTACTCCTGTTGTTGACTTAACAAATTGGTACTCTTGTTTATGGCATCAGTAATCTCCCTAGGCTCTTGTCATGAGCTGCCAAGGCTATGGAAGCCTTTTGAGTTGGCCAACTCCAATCTTATTTAGACAAGGTCATAGTCAAAGTGGAAGTTCTCTCCTCCCTTCAGAGAAAGGTATGTCCTTCTTTTGATGGCTTGTTCTTTCCACTGGGATGTCACTCACAAAGATCTTTCATTTAGGTCATTTTTTTTTTTTGCAAGAGTGTCTTGGCTTTCCATGCCTGAAATACTCTCATGAGATTTTATCCAGTTCCAAATGCCTTAAGGGCTGATTCTGAAGCCAGAGTGCTGTTTAGGATATCTGCCATTCTATGAGTCTTCTGTGTGTTCCACTTCCCATGTTGGATTGTTCTCTCCTTTTTAATTCTATCAGTTAGTATTAGCAGACACTAGTCTTATGTATGTGATCCCTTTGACTCCTAATCCTATCATGATCAATTATGAACTGACCACTTTGACTAGTGAGATGGCATTGGTACATGCCACCTTGATGGGATTGAATTGGAATCCCCTGGCACCTTTCTAACTCTACCGTTAGGGCTAAGTCTGAATGAGCATGTGCTGAACTGCACATCTTCTCCCTCTCCTATTCCCACTCCTATATTTAACAGGGATCACTTTTCAGTTAAATTTAAACACCTAAGAATAACTGTGTGTTAATTAAAAAGTATAAGTGCTTTGAAGGCATCTGCAAAATATTCTGAGCACATAATCATTGTAGAATTTTGTAGATTTTCTTATCATTGTAATGATTTTCTTATGTGCCTAATTTCATAGCCCTTTGATTGTTTTAAGTAAGATTTGTTGATGTAGGACTTACATTTGTTAAAATTCACCTTTTGCTATGCCATTGCATGAGTCTTAATAAAAAATATTGTATGTAACCATATTCCTGTAAACACCATCATAACTAAGATATAGAACAATTTATTTACTTCAAAGGATTCATAATGTCACTATAAAGCCTATTCTCTTCTGACTCTGGCAACTCCTGATTTCATCCCCTGCCCCTCAACCTCCAGTCCAGATTACAGAATCAAGTAATATGGAACTTTTCATGTTTGCCATCTTTCACTGAAGGCATTTGAGATTCATTCATGCTATTGTGTTTATCAATATTTCATTTGTTTATCTTGGTGTATATTATTCCACTGTACCACAATTGTTTTTTAGTTTCATTTTAAATTTATGTATGCCAGTTATGCAAACTCATGAAATGCAGCATGATATTTTGATACATGTACACATTGTAAAATGTTTAAATCAGGGTACTGAGCATATCTATCACCTAAAACATTTATCATTTCTTGATGGAAAGAACATTGAATATCTTTCCTGCTGGCTATTTTGAGATGCCTATAGTTAGGCTACTGTGCACTAAAATAGAACTTGGTCCTGCTACCTTTGTTCCTTTTGACCATCTTCCTTTTTTGTCTACTCTCCCAGATTTTGATAACAACTATTCCACTTTAAATTGACATCTGAGTGAGAGAATGCAGTAGCTTCCTCTTTGGTTTATTTTATTAACATAATGTGTTCCAGTTCCATCCATACTGTGGCAAATAATTGGATTCCATACATTTTCATGCCTGAATAGTATTCCATTGTGTATATGGTCTATATTTTAAGAAAATCTATTTGGGCACTTAGGTTGATTACATATCTTGGATATCATGAATAGTGCTAAACTAGGAGTTCAGATATCTGTTTGACATACTGATTTAAATTCTGTTTGGTATATACCATAAAGTGATAGTTTTATTTTAGCAACTTGCCTTTGTTACCTTCCTCAAATAATTCAATTTAGTTTTCACAAAAATAGCTAGGTTTACCACTTTCATTTCTTCCGTTTGAAATAAGAATAGCATGTAAAACTGGCATTAACTCATCTAGATAAAAACAGAATTGGGATTTGGAACCTGGTGGGAGCAGAAAAGACCCAACAGAGTAGCTTCACAACTCTGTATTTAGTAGAGAACAGTGATAATTTATGAAATTTCATTGAGGAAATGAAGAGCTTTGGCTAATTTGAGTCAGTTGCATAAGGTCAGTTAAATGATCTATTGCTGCAGTAGAATTCTTAACATCTGTGATATGTTTTTACAAAAGTAGGGGTAATTTCTGTCTTTGGTAGGCAAAGCTTATATAGATATGTATCATTAAAATTTTTAATTAAAATGTAAATTATATAAATAGCTGTTTCAATAAATTATAGCACATATAAATTATGGCATACTGTTTACAAAATATTCACATGCATTATGAACCCAATTTAAGTACTTAAAAAGATGCCTATTAGGCATAATTAAGTGTTCGTGAATGTTCATGTGTACCTGTCTTATCTGGAATATGATAGCAATGAAGTTGGGGAAATTACTCTTTATACACTTCAAATAGTGGGCTTATGTTTCAAATGGCTTGTCTTTATATCATGTCACAGAAAAGAATATATTTTTAAAATTTCATTTGCTTTTGGAGATTTTCTTCCCATTTTGGGTATTTTTTTTAAACTTTTATTTAATGAATATAAATTTCCAAAGTACAGCTTATAAATTACAATGGCTTCCCCCCCCCAAACTTCCCTCCCAACAACAACCCTCCCCTTTCCTGCTCCCTCTCCCCTCCCATTCACATCAAGATTCATTTTCAATTCTCTTTATATACAGAAGATCAGTTTAGTATATATTAAGTAAAGATTTCAACAGTTTGCCCCCACATAGTAACTCCAAATATACTGTTGGAATACTAGTTATAGCATTAAATCACAATGTACAGCACATTAAGGACAGAGATCCTACATGATATTTTTTAAAGATTGATAAGATTGATTAATTTTCTATGCAATTTCCAATTTAAAACCAAGTTGTTTTTTTTTTTTTCATTTTCAATTATCTTTCTACACGGAAGATCAATTCAGTATATACTAAGTAAGGATTTCATCAATTTGCACCCACACAGAAACACAAAGTGTAAAAATACTGTTTCAGTACTAGTTATAGCATTACTTTACATTGGACAACACATTAAGGACAGATCCCACATGAGACGAAAGTACACAGTGACTCCTGCTGTTGATTTAACAATTTGACACTCTTGTTTATGGCGTCAGTAATCTCCCTAGGCTCTAGTCATGAGTTTCCAAGGCTATGGAAGCCTCTTGAGTTCGCTGACTTCAATCTTATTTAGACAAGGCCATAGTCAAAGTGTAAGTTCTCTCCTCCCTTCAGAGAAAGGTACCTCCTTCTTTGATGGCCCCATTCTTTTGACTGGGATCTCACTCGCAGAGACCTTTCATTTAGGTGTTTTGTTTTGTTTTGTTTTGTTTTGTTTTTTTTGACAGAGTGTCTTGGCTTTCCATGCCTAAAATACTCTCATGGGCTCTTCAGCCAGATCTGAGTGACTTAAGGGCTGATTCTGAGGCCAGAGTGCTATTTAGGACATCTGCCATTCTATGGGTCTGCTGTGTCTCCTGCTTCCTATGTTGGATCCTTCTCTCCCTTTTTGGTTCTATCAGTTAGTATTAGCAGACATTAGTCTTGTTTGTGTGATCCCTTTGATTCTTAGACCTATCAGTGTGATCAATTGTGAACTGAAGATGATCACTTGGACTAGTGAGATGGCATTGGTACATGCCACCTTGATGGGATTGTACTGGAATTCCCTGGCACATTTCTAACTCCACTATTTGGGGCAAGTCTGATTGAGCATGTCCCAAATTGTACATCTCTTCCCTCTCTTTTTCCCACTCTTATTTAACAAGGATCACTTTTCAGTTAAAATTTAAACACCTAAGAATAATTGTGTGTTAATTACAGAGTTCAACCACCAGTACTAGAACAAAAAAATACTAAAATGGATGAAGTATTACATTGTATATCAACAGTCAGGACTAGAGCTGATCAAGTCACTGTTTCTCATACTGTCCCTTTCACTTCAACAGGTTTCCCCTTTGGTGCTCAGTTAGTTGTCACTGATCAGGGAAAACATATGATATTTGTCCCTTTGGGACTGGCTTAATTCACTCAGCATGATGGGTAATTTTAATATTTTTTCCATCCAGTTTATTTATTTTTTTTATAAAGACCCTTTCTTTTTTTTATTTGACAGAGTTAGACAGTAAGAGACAGAGAGAAAGGTCTTCCTTCCGTTGGCTCACCCCCCAAGATGGCCGCTACTGCCAGTGGTACTCCGATCCAAAGCCAGGAACCAGGTGCTTCTTCCTGGTCTCCCATGTGAATGCAGGGGCCCAAGCGCCAGGCCATCCTTCACTGCCTTCTCAGACCACAGCAGAGAGCTGGGCTGGAAGAGGAGCAAATGGGACTAGAACCTGGTGCCCACATGGTATGCTGGCACAGCAGGCAGAGGGTTAACCAAGTGAGCCACAGTGCTGGCCCCTCCATCCAGTTTATTGAGATAAAGTATCTTGGTGCCATTAACATCATTGAGCGCAGATCATTTTATTAGGGCAAAGTGAAAGAAAAACCTAGGGAATGTTTTCCTTAGTCCAAAGTAAATAATATTGTCCATACCAAGTGTTTAAGAGGATTAAATGAGGTAATATATATATATGTATAAAATGCTTAGAGTCCTGTTTTGCAGATAGTAAATGCCATGGATGTTTTCTTTATTATTAATAGAATGATTGTTATTGTTACAGTCTGCCCAATATGTCAAAAAGATTTAGGAAAAATGGAATTAAAAGATTTTTAGGCATAAAAATTTGTTGAAATTTATACATAGCATAAAAAGAACACATCTTCCATCAAGTTTTTAAAGAAACTTGTAGATGTTCTGCTTCCTGTAAATCTAAGCTTTGCTCTTACAGTTATGTACTCTTGGACAAATCATTTTAATTCTGTGTGCTTCAAGTTTTTATTCTGTAAAATAGTTACTATAATATCTTCTGAGTTTTATGATATTTCTTAAATGATTTTAGGAAATAGCAAATACTGCATTGTGGGGAACATGCAGGTCTTTGAAAATGCTGTCTGCCCAAATTGGTTTACTCTCTCGGGTCTCCTTTCTCAACACTACTTCTGCGTTCTTCTGTGTGACTGAAAGACCTTTCTTGTCTCACGTTTTTTTTTTTTTTTCTCCTAACCAGTAGGCGTCTACCTGTATTCCCTCTCAGCATTTTATTTGTATAACTCTTCCACAAATACATACCAAATGTTGTTTGTAATATTACAGTCCTCTTGATAGTCTTATTTAGTATTAAATTTTATCATAAAATTTGGGCTTGAATCTAGAAAGAAAAATTATGAATAGCTCCCTCTTCTTGTGCTTCCCTGATTCTTATAGATGCAGAATTGGAGCACAATTTTAATTATTCATTTGTACTGAGATGGTGATATTCATTTTTTATGATTTTTGGGAGTCATTAAGGATAGCTACTTCACTTGTCCTCAGATAAAACTCCTTTTGTTGTTATACCACTGATAACCTTCAAAATGCCTTAGTGTATTTTTTCCTTTATGAAAGTACCTGGAATTCCATACAGCACCTGAGTAGATTTTTCTTCCGAATATTTCCTTAATAAACAAAATTTCTTTTTCTGATTACTTAAAAAAAAAGTTAGGGAAAACTGGCTATTGATTCACCTCATTGGTATAATTTGATAATACATGAAATATGTAGATGTTTTCTGTTCCTTAGAAACAGGAAGCCTTCTCAGTATACATATTATGTAAGTCTGATAAAAGACAGATGGTACTCCAGCACATTCTGTTAACTTGTGTTTTCAGAGATTAAATTTTATAATGTATGCAGGATTAACTTCCAGCTTTGTATCCCAATATTATGTAAATGTTGAGGGCCTTATTTCATAAAAGAATATAAAATACAAAAGTTACAAACTGAACTTTTTCACAGGACAAAAAATACAACCTACAAATTTGAAAAAGGTTTACATGTTCTAAAATCTAGAAAGTTTATTAAATAATCATAATGCCTAATGTTCTATATCACTCTTCCCTATGCATTTAGTTGCATGCTGTTTGATTACCTCATTATAAAACAATTTTGGAGTACTCTGTATAAAATCCATAGAAAGATAATTTAGTTTTCTTCTGCCTGATTGAAATTTATTTCTTACTGTCAATAGCTATGATGCATTCAATGTGAAATTTTACAATGTTTATTGCTTGTATTGGTGTTCTTAATTGGAGCCATACAAATGCAGAGATTCTAATAAATTGTATGGTGTAGGATTCCTGTAAAAAGTGTTGTATAATCACATTGCAGCATTCTTGAAAATATTCTTGAATAGAACTTCTATTTTGACTGGCATCAAAGAATTGAACTTTCCCTTTATAATTCCACATATCTGATAATTTAAAAAATTGTATATATCCTAATTTCCTGCTCCATACATTCCAACCCTTATTACTTTATTAACCATGAATATTAACTGTATTAACTATGAATGTTCTGTGCGGGGAATCATAAGTCATGCTCCTATAACACTATGGTATCTAGATCTATATATCAGATGCTTGGTTAGTCCAGCAGCAACTTAAGTACAAATGCAAAATACTGCAAAACAAAATTTATATTGGATCCAAATAAATATATCCTCAATTAGCTTTCCCTTAATCAGATTCTAAATGTCCATGACCCCACCGTTGCTATTTGAGTCTAGAGGATTTGTGATGGAGAGGAAGTCAGGAAAGAAATACTAGCAAAATCTTCGCTGGCTCCGTGGCTCACTAGGCTAATCCTCTGCCTTGTGGCGCCGGCGCGCCGGATTCTGTCCCGGTTGCCCCTCTTCCAGGCCAGCTCTCTGCTGTGGCCCGGGAAGGCAGTGGAGGATGGCCCAAGTCCTTGGGCCCTGCACCCGCCTGGGAGACCAGGAGGAAGCACCTGGCTCCTGCCTTTGGATCAGCACGGTGCGCCGGCCGCAGCGGCCATTGGAGGGTTAACCAACGGCAAAAGGAAGACCTTTCTCTCTGTCTCTCTCTCTCACTGTCCACTCTGCCTGTCAAAAAAAAAAAAAAAAAGTCCTTCTCACTTCTCACTTTTGAAAACTTTAGGAAAAACAGTAATTACATGAACACATCACAAGGGAGCCTCCTAGGATATTACAATGATCTCATGTAAGTGAGGTGCCTTAGAATTAAGCTTTATCAGTGTTACAGCAAATTTTCCCTTAATTACAACTCTGAGCAAAAGGCTTTCCCAGAGAGACTTACTTTCTGCAAACACAGGTATGTCACCTTTGATCTTGTTTTGTTTAATTGTTTTTCCTATTCCTATTTCTCAAAAGCTGAGTTATTCCAAAGGCACTGAAGTTGCGACCTAAGAGTTCTCTATTTCTTAGAGTAGCAGTTCTGTATGGATTACTAAAATATGAATGGCTCACAACATTATAGACAGCAAGAAGTTGGAAGGAAGCAAAGAGTGTATGCACAACTGGAAAAAGGGAGGCCTAGTCAGTTCAAACTGTTGAAGGTAGAAACATGAGTTTGGGAGCTCAGGCACTCCCAGGATGCTCTCTGGGGCTATATAACTAGAAGTCTATGTTAAGTTAAAAACTCCCCACAATCTTAACCTCAGTCTTCCAGACCAAGAATTGGTTTCATTGGAGTTGGACAAATGAAAAGAAGTTAATTTACAATAACTCAGTTCTCCAGCGATGAAGTATAAACTTGAATGTTTATCTAGTGCTTTATAGTGTGATAAAATTTGGCACAGATCAGAATACTTGTGTTAATGTGAAATGGCTTGTCTTCTCAGGGACTAGTTTGGCATATTTGATTGTAAACATGAGGTAGCCTGGTTAGTGTGGAATGAGATGTGTGATCCTAAGCAAAGTTTCTCAGTGTTAATACATCTAAGTCATTCTTCTCCAAGTCTGTTGGCCACAACTTGCTTCTCCCTTGAGTTCTTTTAGATGCACGTTGGCACATTCATCATGTATGCCTGTTCTGATTGATAGTCTTTGCTTACACATACTTGCCAATGCCCTTGTAATGGCTACAGTTGAACATTGCACTGAACTAGGAACTATTTAAATCTTAGGTGACATAGTAATGTGCTCTATTATTCTACATTTTTTTGCATTTTTGTAAAAACATTCTGTTAGAGACAAATTGAAGGGTTTAAGCAAAATGAGTAGCTCTCCATTCTTATCACTATCTTTCCCACATCCTTCACCTGGAGGCTTATCTGCATATCTGAAAATCCGTGTAGTGGGATTTCTTGATTGCCAGTTCTTACACATTTTATGCTAAATTCTTGATAAGATAGAATAATATTTGGTCCTCTTCCTTCCAAAAAACTGTAATAGCATTTGTTCCTTAACTTTATTGGAAACATTAAAAAGTATTCTTATATGTCTACTTATGATCTTGCCAATTATAAAAGTAATTTTAAAAACTCCTACTTTATAAACATAGATGTTAAAGATTCGTATTCCTCTTGTCAGAACCTCTTTGTCCAAATTTTTATTTGTATTTTATTCTTACATCGCCAATGTTAACAATTATCAACTAGACACTACATGGAGGGGAAGATCCTCAAACTCACGACTAATGATGTTTGCATTCTATATATAAGTTGATTGAAGGGGAAGAAATGAGACCATGAAAGATTTTGTTCACAATAACAATGGGTCTTTCAGAAATTGTACCTTTCTCTGTTTAAAAACTCCAGGCAAGAAGCCTCAGGATGTACAATGTGTACTTCACTAAAGAGCTGCTCTGCCTATACAGTGCATCCTTAAGATGTCAGCATAGATGAGAGGTGAACCAGATTGAGACAACCAACTTCACACTTAATCCACAACTTACTGTCTATTGAATCCATGTATTTGCTGACTTCTGCATGCACATACCTGGGTCATACCCAGAATGAAGCTATACATACACTCAAACCAGCAACTGCATGTTTCTTTCATCTTGCAAATGTTCCTATTAGTTGTGTAAATTTACATTATTATGATTATGTAACTAATTCACCAAGAAGTACCTTCTTCTCCTTTCTGGTTCAGTGTTTTATTTTCCAATTGCCCTTTCTGTTTTCATTGTTCCTTGCCTTCATTTGTTATATAATCTTTTCTTTTCCTTGTCTCACTTTAAAGAGCTGCATACAACAAGGCAGGATAACTGTAAGAATAAAAATTCTGTCCTGGATGAATCACAAGAACCTGAAATTCAAAATACTCATCTTGAGTCCATGGCATCCCCTCCTATATTTCCCATCAAGGGACACTCAGTACCAAAGCCAAATATTGAGGAGGTATCCTGAATTTCTTCCTTTTATTCTCCACATCCTGTCTGCTGTGAAGTTGTTACCTGTTTTTCCTCATAAAGAGATTGGAATAGGGTAACTTGCTCTGCTGCCACTACTGCTTCCTTGGTTTGATCTGAACTGAATTCACAATCCTCTCTCAAAACACTTGCTATATAGTAAACTCTTAACTGCCCTTCTTGCCTTTAGTCTCGCCTACTTTCAAGCCATTCTCTATTCCTACCCTGAATAATCTATTTAATGTTTAGATCTAATTAAATACGTCTTATGCTTAAAAGCCTTATTGCTTTCTCATTGTGTGCACGATAGTGCCTCACATATCCAATGTGATATCCACAGCCTTCTGTTACCAAGACCCCGCTTGTCTCACCAGCCTGGCATCTCAGTAAAGCCCCTTCAACCCACTACTCTAGTCACCCTACACTGTACCAGAGCATCCGAAATATCTTTTCCTCTTTGGTCTTTAGACTTTTGCATAGTCTGTCTCTCCTCACTGGAATATCCTTTCATTGTTTTCTTTACCTGGCAAACTTATGTGCCCAGCCTCAGAGTAAAACTCTTTCCTGAATAAATCTTCTCTCCTAGCGTCAGTAGATAACAAACTCATGTTTCCAAAGATAATATCTTAACTGTTTCTGAAAATACGTACAGTATACTGACATGACCTCTTGAACTGTTGTGATTATTAGACTGTGCATTCTTTATGGAGATTGTATCTCATTCACCATGCATCCCAAGTGTCCAATATTGAGGGCACCATTCCTGGTATCTGTTTGCAAGTGGATAGATAAAAGCATCCAATTCTTCTGTCAGATTTCTTCAGTCTTTCAAAATATTTTTAATATAGCAGATGGCTATCCCATAAAATAGCATTTTTCTTTTTCATAGCATCTGATACTTCTCATTTTCATGGGAATGTGATATTAATACAAAGAGAGCCGATTCAATGTAACACATAGATATAATTCTAATGTAATGATAGCCCTTTCTTATTTCCTCCACTCCCACCCACTTACCTTCCCTGATTTACCCTCCTCGCTTTATTCTCCCCACTTTACCTTCTCCCCACCTCCCTCCTTGAGGTAATATTTTTAATTTATTTTATAGTCAAAGGCTTAATACTCCACTAAATAGTTCAAGTGAAAGGTGAAAAGACCATAGTTCAGCAGGAATACAGACAAGGGCTATAAACAATAGGAATGGACAGGTTGGATGACATCCTCTAGATGCTGTCAGGATTCTGAGGAGAATAAATTTATTTGGGGATTAGATACCATTACAAAGGTTTTTGTATTACCCTCTTTCTTTAAACTTTTTATTTGAGAGGAAGGGAGAGGTAGAAAGAGACAGGGTCCCTCTGCTGGTCTTTTCTCAAATTCCTACAATGACTGGGGCATAGGCTGAAAATAGAAACTGGGAATTCAGTCCAGGTCTCCAGTGTGGATGACAGCAATTCTTTTTTTTTTTTTTTATTAAACTTTTATTTAATGAATATAAATTTCCAAAGTATAGCTTGTGGGTTACAATGGCTTCCCCCCTCCCATAACTTCCCTCCCGCCTGCAGCCCTCCCCCCTCCCGCTCCCTTTCCCCTTCCATTCATGTAAAGATTCATTTTCAATTCTCTTTGTATACAGAAGATCAATTTAGTATATATTAGGTAAAGGTTTCAACATTTTGCCCATATAGCAACATCGAGTGAAAAAACTACCATTGGATTACTAATTATAGCATTAAATAGCAATGTACAGCACATTAAAGACAGAGATCCTACATAATTTTTTTTTTCAAAATAATTAATTTTCTATGCCATTTCCATTTTAACACCAGGTTGGTTTTTTTTTTTTTCATTTCCAATTCTCTTTATATACAGAAGATCACTTCAGTATATAATTAGCAAAGACCTCATCAGTCTGCGCCCACACAGAAACGCAAAGTATAAAAATACTGTTTCAGTATACCAGTCATAGCATCACTTGGCTTTAGACGACACATTAGGGACAGATCCCGCATGGGGTGTAAGTACACAGTGACTCCTGTTGCTGACTTAACAATTTGACACTCCTGTTCATGGCGTCAGTAATCTCCCTAGGCTCTAGTCATGAGTTGCCAGGGCTATGGAAGCCTTTAGAGTTCGCTGACTTTGGTCTTATTCCGGTAGGGTCATAGTCAAAGTGGAGGTTCTCTCCTCCCTTCGGAGAAGGGTATCTCCTTCTTTGATGGCCCCGTTCTTTCCACTGGGATCTCACTCACAGAGATCATTCATTTAGGTCTTTTTTTTTTTTTTCCCATGATATCTTGGCTTTCCATGCCTGCTATACTCTCATGGGCTCTTCAGCCAGATCTGAATGCCTTGAGGGCTGATTCAGAGGCCGGAGTGTTGTTTAGGACATCTGCCATCCTATGAGTCTGCTGTGTATCCCACTTCCCATGTTGGATCTTTCTCTCCCTTTTTGATTCTATCAGTTAGTATTAGCAGATACTTGTCTAGTTTGTGTGATCTCTTTGACTCTTAGACCCATCAGAGCTATCAATTGTGAGCTAAAATTGATCACTTGGACTAGTGCGATGGCATTGGTACATGCCATCTTGATGGAATTGTGTTGGAATCCCCTGCACATTTCTAACTCCACCATTTGCGGCCAGTCCGATTGAGCATGTTCCAAATTGTTCATCTCCTCCCTCTCTTTTTCCACTCTTAGATTTAACAGGGATCACTTTTCAGTTAAAATTTAAACACCTGAGAATAATTGTGTGTTAATTACTGAGTTCAACCAATAGTACTAGAACAACAACAACAACAACAAATACTAAAAAGGATAAAGTATTACATTGTACATCTAAAGTCAGGACAGGAGCTGATCAGTTCATTGTTGCTTATAGTGTCCATTTCACTTAACAGGTTTCCTCTTTGGCGCTCAGTGGATGACAGCAATTCTTTACTTGAACCATCATTGCTGCCTTCCAGGATCTGTATTAGCAAGAAGCAGGAGTCATGAACTGGAGAGATGTATCAGACCCAGGGACACGTGGGGCATGTGCATCTTACGGGGTCCCTCACAGGCCAAGTGCCTACCTCTATTTAGTCCTCCAGAAGTTACTAGACTTTGCCTAATGGCTTTTAGGAATTTGCACATAATTAAGATGGCTCCTTTTCTATATACTTTACCTTGGTGACTGATTCAATGTGAGAAAAGCAATTGTTCTGTGCATTTGGGGAAATATAAATAATCCCTGGTCAATCTGAGATATTGCATTATGATAATTTTTTTTCAATGACTTGAACTTAAGTTCAATAACATTTCTCCCAGAAAGCTATTTGAAATCTTATTTTTCAATTCTTATTTAAAAGAAATTTTCCAAGCTGGAATTTGTCCTCCAAGTCTTTAATTACCTTCCATAAACTGATGGTTGATATTCTCTCTGCAGAGATTTCCATTCTCTCCAGGCCCTATAATATGGATATATTGCTGGGAAAACTGTGTTGCTCTTTGAGGGTTAGATGTAGTTCCTTGAATTTTTATCCACTCAATGCTTCATTTTATCATATCTATTGTCAACAGCAGACGTTTTGTTTTCGAGATATTCTGTATTTTGTGCTGAAGTTTCCCATATAGGGTTGTTCTTTTCGCTATCTTATACTGGCATATTTATAGTTCAATTGTCCACATTTAAAAATTACTCTGAATTTTATTGTGAGTCTAGAAATTGGCATAAGGCTGAGCACTAACTTTAACATAAGTCCAATTCCTTTATTTGCTTTTAGACTGACTGTTCACAAGTATGCTGGATTTTCATTTGCCCTCCTTGAAGTCTCAACTCCACTGTGTTTGATGGCAAAAGAAGCCAGAACTGGACAATTAGGGCTGTGCAATGCTCCCCTACCACACTCAAATCTAGTAGCTTCACTTTTATCTTCTTAATCAGTCAAGCTTCAGAGTACTATTTCATTTTGGAAAACGAAGTGAATAGAGCAGGTTGCTACCAAATATTAAATTCTCTACCGTAGAACCTGTATAAGGCTTTGATGTGATGTAAAGCTTTCTATGAGCGAATATTCTTTTCATTTTTCCTCTTATACTGTCTCTGTAGGCACAGATTGCTACGTAATCAATATTTTAATCACTAAACTATGGCTCATCAACTCAGAATCTTCAAGGACACCCTCTGCAACAACTGTCCAGTGACTGCCTTTGAAACGCCCTTCCCACCAAGAGCTGCGAAAGGTTGGGCTTCTCATGTTGCAGAGCATTCCAAAAGACGTTTTTCAGAAAAATTACTCACGTAGGCATCATATGCACTTTAGCTTATCCTTTACATCTTAAATATCCATCACACTGTTAAATATCTAGAGCATGCAACAGTATGGGAGATATCTATTTCCTTGCAGAGGTACTCATCACTCCCATTTGTGGGGGACAATTACTTGTTTTTTAATTGACTACCATCCCTTCTCTTTTTTTCTGGAGACTGTTATGGACAAAGACCACAGCAATCAAAAGGCACTGGAGGCTTTGGGAGGAAAGGAACAGTTTATTTACTCATGTGGACTTCAGACTCCTGTCTCAAGAGAAAAAGCCCCGATCCTCTGTCCTTTTCCTGTTTTCATACCCTAAATTTACCAAGGCAGTTTCAGGGAGCACACTGTTATCTTAGGGCCTCGGGGATTAACAAGTTGCAATGGCAAGGTAAGATAGTTGTACTATACAGGAATGAGTAAATTATAATTTAAAAGCAATTTCGAGAGGAACACAACTATCTTGTCTTAGGTATGCGACCAGGCCTTCATGCTAAGTGGGGAACTGGTTTCTAGAGTCAGCATGGGTTTGCATAGACCCAATGACAACCACAGAGGAGTTGTGGGGGAATCTTTAGCATTCCCTGGAATTGGAGGGTCTGTAATCACAACAATCCTCCTCTTTGGGGAACTGCTCTTTGTCCAGTCCCCTCAGGAAGGAGTGTGTTGATACAGCTTGGAACCTGGCTGGCTAACCAAAAACTCTCCTATAGGATTTATATTTTATTACAGAGAAATAAGTTTTCTTTCTCCTGGGCTTTCCCAAGTGAGATGAGGTGAGCCTGAATGATTGCAGGCTATTCTTAGTTTCTGCTGTGATAGGAGAGCTGGTTTACATACTCTCATAATTCCTGGGATGCCGGGGAGCCTATCTCCCTAGCAGAGTGCCTCTACCATGATTGTACCCAGAAAAAAAGGACAGTACTTTAGAATACAGGACTTCTGTTTCTGAGATTTAAAAAATTCTTGTCTTCCCATTTCAAAACACTGCCATTTCTTCCTGCTGTAGAAAAAGTTAGGGAACTAAAACTGAAGTTTTATGACACATTGGTAGGGCCGGTGCCGTGGCTCACTTGGTTAATCCTCTGCCTGCGGCACCAGCATCCCATATGGGCACCGGGTTCTAGTCCCAGTTGCTCTTCTTCCAGTCCAGCTCACTGCTGTGGCCCAAAAGGGCAGTGGAGGATGGCCCAGGTGCTTGGGCCCCTGCACCCACATGGGAGACCAGGAGGAAGCACCTGGCTCCTGGCTTCAGGTCAGCACAGCGCCAGCCGTGGTGGCCATTTGGGGAGTGAGCCAATGAAAGGAAGACCTTTCTGTCTCTCACTGTCTGTAACTCTACCTGTCAAATAAGTAAATTTTTAAAAAAATGACACATTGCTGTTTCCACAGCCAAAAAAAATAATCAATTTTACTTTAACTATTTTCTATTTGCAATATACTGAGTAAATTATTCCTATATCCTGCCTACAAAATATACTATTGCCTGCAAAATCCACTGTAAAATGAGATTTCTTGCAGCCTGGTTCCTTATGTTAATTCTGTGAACCTTTCCCATAAACACTTGATATAAAAAGAATTAAAACAATGATCCATTTGAACCATTATGATTGTGCACCTTCATATTTCTTGTCCCGAAGAAATATGAACATAACTAATCTTAAACTGAAATTTATTCTCTTTCACACTTTTGTGAGTTAGATTATATTTCCAACCAACTGCATTAAATAGACTCCTTTTCACTGCCTGACAAGTAGACAGAGAAGAACAAAAGATTTAATAATCACACTGAAGTAGTCTGCCATCCAAGTAAGCCAGGAACTAGGCTAAAGTCATCACTTTCGCCTTAATTGCCCTATCTCACTTCTACAGTGTAGAATAAATGCATCATCAAGGTGGATAGCATTTCATTAATAATAAAAATGAAGCAAGGCTTTGAGAATTTTATTATTCTAAAGACAAAATTGAATTACTCAAGTGTAATTTCACGGGATTACTTATTTAATCAATGATTACCTTTATATTGCTGCAGGGTAGGGAATCTTTTGTAGCCAACCTACTTTGGGCTACAAAACCTAGAATTGTGCTTCACTTTGGGAATTGTTACTCTCCTGGTTAGGATACCCATTTCCCACCTATCGGGCAAAGGGATACCAAAAACTGGAGGTAAAATGTAAATATTAATCATTCAAGGGATTTCAGATTTATATGTGATATTGATATCTAAATTGCAGATACCTTGTAACAGTACATGATTTAGTCTAAGAGGTTGTAAAATTTTTCTCCTACTTGAAATGATTTCCCAGGAAAATCTCTGTGTTTGAATTAATGGCATCAACCCTATATAATTATGCTATATGTTAGTAAGTTCTTGCAAAGTCATGAAAATACTTCAAATATGGGTGGTCTGCCTGCAAAAGAAGAACCCCTCTCTCACTCCCCAAGGCTGTACCCTGGTCTTGTTAACAAATTAGAACTGCGGATAGCTTTATAGGATATTCTTTTTTAAAAAAGATTTTTTATTTATTTGAAAGTCAGAGTTACACAGAAGAGAGGCAGAGAGAGAGGTTTTCCATCCACTGGTTCACTCCCCAACTGGCCGCAACAGCAGGAGCTGTGCTGATCTGGAGCCAGGAGCTCCTTCCAGTCCTCCCACATGGGTGCAGGGGCCCAAGGACTTGGGCCATCTTCTACTGTTTTCCCAGGCCACAGCAGAGAGCTGGATTGGAAGTGGAGCAGCCAGGACAGGAACTGGCACCCATATTGGATGCCGGCACTGCAGGTGGGAGCTTTACCTGCTGTTCCATTGGGCTGGCCCCATTATTGGATATTCATAACAGCATTATATATTGCTCATTGGAAAGGCAGTGCAAACCTGTAGTTATCATTATGTTCACATATGTTGTATTCTAAATGCACAATTATCTCTAGCTTCCTAGACAACTGTGCATTGCAGCATTTAGAATTGCATAATGAAAACTTCTTGAGTGTAGAAATGCAGTGAAATGTGAACAAATACTATCAATGTTTTTTAGTTTTAGATAAGAAGATTTAGGATAGTACTAAGGCAATAATGTTAAGCTATATATTACTTCTTGAAGTAAACACATCTATGTTTTCTAAATGTGAGTGAGATTTAATGTTTGTATCCTAAAGAGGCAAAATAGGAAGCAGAAAAAAAAAATTCTGTCTAGCCCAATAACCACATTAATAAAAAACTGTCCTTAGGATATAACCTAGCTGATAACTTCATGGACCATTAAAAGTATGAGAGAGGTTATTTACGGAATGGCTTTGAACTTCTTTAACTTACAGTCTTTAGTGGGGGAGGGACTTTAACATTCCTTCCAGAGAGTTCAAAATTATTCCTCCTTTGGAATTCTAGGTCACGTTCATGCATTTGACTTTTATTGAGAATTGGAGAATACAGGACACATTGTGCCACACTCTCTCTAGGATTAAAACAACTTAAAAGAATGCAAATCAGCATGTGCTTATCCCAACTTTCATATTCTGAATGCTCTTGCACATTTCAGGGTGATGGTGTTGAAGATGGGAAATTTTTCCCCATTTCCCTGCAGCAGGTGCTGAATCCTTCATTCAGCTCTTCCACCAGTTTTCCCCACTTCATCAGTGTGTTGAAAGCAGTAATGAGTTAGTGACAGGAGAGTGTTTAAGTGTGAAAGCTTGAAAGTTTGACCTTCCATGTTTGTTTTCAGTGTATCAGCATATACATAACCTCAAATTTATTTCTAAATGATGAAATGCATCAAGATGAGAAATGCAGGGGTTTGATGGCTAAGTGAGAAAGAGGGAGCCTTGGCTTATCTTGTCATTCATCTGAGTCTATGAAAAACTGGGAAAAACTTGGCAGACTCCCCCTTAATAAGAGTTGTGTTACGTTCTAAGAGAATGATCGCAAGTACCCACATGATGTGGAACATGATGTTCAAGCTCCAGACTGAGGCATAGGGAGTTCCCTTTGGAAAGATGTGGGCAGGATAAGCAATAACCCTCAACAATAGCTATTCAACCTTCAGGGTCTTCTCTCTAATAATACAATTTCAAATATGGCATCCCACAACATAATTACAATACTGCTCCCATAACTGAAATTGTAGCAATGGTTTTCTCTGAAGTCGAAATTCTAGGTTATTTTTACACTTTTCTTCCAGCCCTTTTTCTATACCATTGTATTTGTATTTTAAACATTTTACATTTAAAAAAATTCATTTTCCACTAAGAATAAAATGGGCGTAAAACTTGTCAGGAGAATCAACCTGATTTTCTTATGAGAGATTGAAAACTACATAACTACTGGGAATTTGAAGATATAGAGTATGTGGTACTAATGATGTGCTTTATCTGAATCTGACCTTATAATTCTAGAGAATCAGTGGTCACCATAAATGAGTGGAAATGAGAGATATTCATCTGAATAAAAGTAAGGGCCACACAAATGGAAAAAAAGCAGATGTTATTGTAGAAGTATCAGGTGCATCCCAGGTACTTAGATGCTTATTTTTAACTTGCTGGTTTTAAATTTTTCTGTGGAAGGAAATAGCTGGTCCATGGCATTTCCTAAAACCTCCAAAACCTGATAATTTGATGCTGAATTGAATCCTCCTATGACTCAAGCGATTATAAAAATATAACAGATTTTTATAACAGTACATGCCTACCAAGCACCTATATCTCATCCTAGGAATAGCTTATTGAGTCATCTGTACTAGTATTTGCTGAAGTAGTATAATTGGTGAGAAGTTGCTCCAGCAGAGAATTAGTGTGACTCTTGTACCTTGAGGGTCCAATGTGACTAGCAGTACATATATATAAGGTGCAATCATGTACCCTGAGGGAGCAGTAGGGGAACTTAGGGCTGATGTCTTCCTTAGGCTGAGGTGATTGGTTATGTCCAATGTCATCTCTCCTGACCTTCTGAGTTTGGGGACAGCCATGGTATTTCTGCCTTGCTGTGGATTGTCTATGCTTGGTGCCTTTGCTGGCTCTTTGTTAACATTAAATCACTTTTCACTGGAAAAAGCCTCTTGTGTGTCATGTCTTTGATTATTAATCCAAACCACAGCTCTTGCCTGAGCAGTTTGTATCATCCTGTATCTCAGTGAGTTTACTAAGATCTTTTCAGCTTTTAAGTGTTTGAATTTCTTTAAAAATAACTCTTTGAAAAACAAATAGCTGTATCAACTTTTCAATAACTTTTAGAAGAAAAATGGCTTCTTTCATCCCCTTCGCAGATTAGTCTGATGGCTTGATTATTGTAATAGAGTATATATAATGTATTATAATAAAATGTATTACAAAGAGTTTCTTCCTCTGAGAACATCCAGAATCACAACTTATCAAAGTTGGTGAAAGCACTTTCAAGTAAATATTAATTTTACTGTGACAAAGACTGAAAATTAAATGATGTTTTATAAGGGAAAATGATTATCAGTTTTATTCAGTACATTATATAAATAATATTTTCTGTCACTTTGTACTTGTCACTTATATTTTCACTTTCACCTATCTTAGATAAAGTGATAAAATGGGGCATTTCCATGGAAGCTTTGAATATAAATCAAATAAGCAAAAATGCTGAAATATATATTTTCAGAAACCAAGGGCTTCATAAGAAAACTGTAGGGTAGTGGTATGCGTATAATCTAGATCAATATAGAGAAGCTGAAAGACAAAAACTGCCTTTGCAGTATGTATCATATAGGCTGGGCATAACACTTTTGTGGTAGGATGTTTCATTCATGATCTGAGTTTTCAGGATTTGCAGTTATTTGCATAGAATTAATGTTTTATATCCGTAAAGTTTAAACACTTTTTATTCTGTAGAAAAATTATTGTAGGATTTAGAGTAAATAAAAATTCTAAAGAAATAAAAATTCTTATTTTTCCTTATTTTGTAAGGCATGTTGCTGGATAAGTAACAGTAAATATGCAAATGCCTCCTTATTAAAATTGAATTAGAATATGAAAATTTCCTATGCCAATAAAAATGCAAAACTAGGTAAGTAGTTTTTTTTGCAGGCTACTTTATGAACACTTTGATAAAATAGCCTCTAGGGTCAATAAAAGGTTATATAAGAGTCAAAAACTTATGGCACTACAAAAATAATACATTAAATATTTGACAGTATAGAGAATACCGGCCTTTCCAATTTCCTATCTTTGGGACCCCACTTGATGTTTAAATGTAACTGTTTACATCTCCTATTTTTACAACCAATAACTGCCTCAACTAAGAGAAAACATTTCTTTTTGAAAAGAAAGTCACCCAAAATTAAAATATTGCATTGTGACTCTATTCTTTGATAACTTACCTTTGATTTTTTAAAATGCTTTCCTATTTACATTGTTTCTCATCAAGCTATTAATGTGTAGACAGTGATGCGGGTTTACAAGTATCATACATTTCTTCTTAGTATCTCTCCTTTATTGTCATAGCCTCATTTTTCTTATTGTTTTTCTTTTCCCTTCTTCAACTTTCTTTACCTCTTAAGATATTCTTTTATTTCTCATAACAAGTTGAAATTCTTTATTTTAAATAGTTATTTACTTATTTGAAAGGCAGTGAGTTACAGAGAGGCAGAAGCAGAGAAATCTTCCATCTGCTGGTTCACTCCCCAGATGGCTGCAATGGCCAGAATTGGGCCAATCTGAAGTCAGGAGCTTCTTTCCAGCATTCAGCTTCTTCGAAGTTGCAGGGGCCCAAGGACTTGGGTCATCTTCTACTGCTTTCCCAGGCTAGAGCAGAAGAGCTGGAACAGAAGTTGAGTAGCTGGGACTCAGATAGGCACCCGTATGAGATGCTGGCACTGCAGACGGCAGCTTTATCCACTGTGCCACAGTGCTGACCCCTCAAATTGAAATTCTACACATTAATTAAATTGAAGGTGGTTGGAAGAAGCATGGAAACTCAAATAACGGGAACACTATTAACAATGAAAATACATCCACAACTAGATTTCAAAGGCTCCTCTAAATTCGGCTCTTGCCTTATTCGATGTTATGCAATGTTAGTGATGAGTTACATCCAATTATATGTAGTATACATAGTTTCACTCTGAAGATTAGCCTCCTTTCCCCACTGAGTTCTTTAAGTGAGGTATTATCCTTTATTCTGGCCATTCACCAAATTGGCTTAAGCAACATTTTGGTGCAGGAGAGTATGTCCATATACAGACAAGGAAATTGAAATAAAGATTTCCTAGGCACCACAGTTGATCTTAGGTAGTGATGGAACAAATCTGTTGTCTCTGCTGGTCTTTGGTGTACTAGCTATTGTGCCTTGGCCTGAGTTTGGTTAATGCCTGAACTTGCAAGCTTTCAAGTTGACAAAAACAGAAATGTAGGAAATTGTAGATTACATGTACTGACATATATTTCAGTAAAGAATATTATTGCAGTTGAGACAAGAGCTGTTCAAAGTCATCACATTTGAAAGTATCAATTTCACTTCCATAGATTACCTTTTAGGTGTTCTATTAGTTACCACAGAATGGGGAGAACATATGCTATTTGTCCTTTTGGGACTGGCCTACTTCAATATGTTTTCCAGTTGCATCCATTTTGTTTCAAATGACAGGATTTTTTTTCCCACTTTCAACTGTTGTGTAGTATTATATGGTGTACATATCCCATAATTTCCCTCCATACTATTTGTTGAACTCTTTACTTAGAATATAGTTAATCATATATGTATAAACTTAATTTAAAATAGATTTTAGTAAAAATCAAGAATGGGAGGGAGGAGGAAGAAGAGTGGGAGTGAGGGTGAGAGGTCGGTAGGGTGGGAAGAATAACTATGTTCCTAAAGCTGTGCTTATGACATACATGAAGTTTGTGTACCTTAAACAAATGGTTTCTAGAGGGAAAATATTATTACAGAGAGTAAAGACTTAAACCTTCTCTTGAACATGTAGAAAGTAATAGCATGTTTGCTATCATCTGTCATTTATCATAAGATGTAAATATGCAACTAGATCCTTTGTTTCATAAACACTTTATCAATATGCATTTTGTAAGCAGTAAATGAAAAATGTGACCACATGCTTAACTAAACATTAAAATTGAATATCTGAATCTCAAAGTTGATGACTGTGCAACTTGTACATGTCTATCAGTATTTACATCTCCCATGAAATCTATAGAGAGATTATTCATAAAATTAAAACCAGAAGGAGAGCAGTATGGAAGTTCCTCAAACTAAAAATAGGTATACATATGACACAGTTATCCCAATCTGGAAATATAACTGAAAGAAATTAGTTTATAATATACCTGTAATGTTCTTGTATATTAGAACACTATTCACAGCAAGCAAGATATGAAATCAACATAGATGTCCATTAATATATAAATGAATAAAAATATGTTATTAGAATATTAGTCAAAAAAAGAACAAAATCCTTATAATTGCAAAATACAGATGGGATGGAGATCATTATGCTTACTGAAAAAATCTAGACAAATACTATGTATTAAATATGCATGTTGGGTTGACGCCGTGGCTCACTTGGCTAATCCTCCACCTGCGGTGCTGGCATCCCATATGGGCGCTGGATTCTAGTCCCAGCTGTTCCTCTTCCAGTCCAACTCTCTGCTGTGGCCTGGGAGGGCAGTGGAGGATGGCCCAAGTGTTTGAGTGCCTGCACCCACATGGGAGACCAGGAGGAAGCACCTGACTCCTGGCTTCGGATCAGCATAGCTCTGGTTGTGGCGGCCATTGGAGGGTGAACCAACGGAAGGAAGACCTTTCTCTCTGTCTCTTTCACTTTCTAACTCTACCTATCAAATAAAAAAATATATAAAATAAATAAAAATATGCATCTCATATATAGTCTATCTAAAATAGAGATTCTTAGAGGCTGGAAAGAGTAAGGTGATAGAGGTGATCAGAAAATGGAAACGGGCTGGCGCTGTGGCTCACTTGGTTAATCCTCCACCTTCGGTGCCAGCATCCCACATGGGCACCGGTTCTAGTCCCAGTTGCTCCTCTTCCAGTCCAGCTCTCTGCCGTGGCCCAGGAGGGCAGTGGAGGATGGCCCAAGTGCTTGGGCCCCTGCACCCACATGGGAGACCAGGAGGAAGCACCTAGCTCCTGGCTTCGGATCAGTGCAGTGCCAGCTGTGGTGGCAATTTGGGGGGGTGAACCAACGGAAGGAAGACCTTTCTCTCTATCTCTCTCTCTCACTGTCTATATCTCTATCTTTCAAATAAAAAATATATATAAATAAAAAAAAACAAGTGGAAAGGTTTAATGTACAGCATGAAGACTATAGTCATTGTATTGTATTTGAAAGTTATGCTCGATAGTCTGATTACATTTGTTCTTGGTATGTAGCCATTTTACCATTTATCTGTATCTTATAACATCCTGTTAAATACTTTAACAGGAGTGTGGCCATTTGGGGAATGAATCAATGGAAGGAAGACCTTTCTCTCTGTTTCGCTCTCTCACTGTCTATAACTCTACCTGTCAAATAAAAATTTTTTTTTTTTTGACAGGCAGAGTGGACAGTGAGAGAGACACAGAGAGAAAGGTCTTCCTTTTGCCGTTGGTTCACCCTACAATGGCCGCAGCGGTAGGCGCGCTGTAGCTGGCGCACCACGCTGATCCGATGGCAGGAGCCAGGTGCTTATCCTGGTCTCCCATGGGGTGCAAGGCCCAAGGACTTGGGCCATCCTCCACTGCACTCCCTGGCCACAGCAGAGAGCTGGCCTGGAAGAGGGGCAACCGGGACAGGATGGGTGCCCCGACTGGGACTAGAACCCGGTGTGCCGGCGCCGCAAGGTGGAGGATTAGCCTAGTGAGCCGCGGCGCCAGCCAATTTTTTTTAATGTTTATTGCAGCTCGATTCACAATAGCTAAGACCTGGAACCAACCCAAATGCCCATCAACAGTAGACTGGGTAAAGAAATTATGGGACATGTACTCTATAGAATACTATACAGCAGTCAAAAACAGTGAAATCTGGTCATTTGCAACAAGATGGAGGAATCTGGAAAACATCATGCTGAGTGAATTAAGCCAGTCCCAAATAGACAAATATCATTTGTTTTCCCTGATCGGCGACAACTAACTGAGCACCAAAGGGGAAACCTGTTGAAGTGAAATGGGCACTATGAGAAACAGTGACTTGATCAGCTCTTGTCCTGACTATTGATGTACAATGTAATACTTTATACCTTTTAGTATTTTTTTTTGTTCTACTTAATACTATTGGTTGAACTCTGTAATTAACACACAATTATTCTTAGGTGTTTAAATTTTAACTGAAAAGTGATCCCTATTAAATATAAAAGTGGGAAAGAGAGAGGGAGGAGATGTACATTTTGGGACATGCTCAATCGGACTTGCTGCAAATGGTGGAGTTAGAAATGTGCCAGGGGATTCCAGTACAATCCCATCAAGGTGGCATGTACCAATGCCATCTCACCAGTCCAGGTGATCAATTTCAGTTCACAATCGATGGCTCTGATAGGTCTAAGAGTCAAAGGGATCACACAAACAAGACAAGTGTCTGCTATTACTAACTGATAGAACCAAAAAGGGAGAGAAGGATCCAAAATGGGAAGTGGGATACACAGCAGACTCATAGAATGGCAGATGTCCTGTCAAATAAATTTTTTAAAAAATGGAAACTAAAGTGCAGGCAGGTCAAGGTAATGGATTCTGATGTTACACCAAAGAGTAGGAAAAGTATAATGTGTGATAAAGGAAATGGAAGAACTAGATGCCTGGCATAATTGCATTAAGTTGCTGAAATGTTACACTATTTCCCAAAAAATGTAAAGGTATTTTATGTTAAATTTAAAAATTCAAGGAAAAATCCAAACAGGCATTAATACTGCTAAAAAATATCAGAACCTACTAAAATGTTAGCCTTTGTCTTATGTGTTAAGGCAATCACTTTACACATACAATTGTAGGAGATATATTTACACACTTATTTTTGAGAGAGGGCTTTTGGATAAGTGAGAATTGTTCTATACCCATTTGCTCATTTTTCTTCATTAATATAAAGAAAACAGATTTTACACTTTCTATAAGTGCAGCTCCAAGAAGACAACCACACTTCCCTCACTCACTTGCTCCCCACCAACCTCCCTTCACTCTCTCCATCAGTTTTTGCAAAGCCATAATTTTAATTCAGTCTATATTCACAGGCTTAATTCACCACTAATCACAGTATCCAACAAGTAAAAACTAAGAAAACAGCAGTTCCACAGGATTAAAAACAAGAGCTAGAAATGACAAACATATTTCACAATGACCATTTTACTTCCTATACAAGTTTTGATATTCTATATTAATTGCCACATATCAGAGAAAACATACTTGTCTTTCAGACTGGCATATTTCACTAAGCATAATGGTTTCCATTTGCATCTACTCTGTTGCAAAACGCAAGACTTCACTCTTTTTTGTTGCAGACATATTCCATAGTGTATATATATTCTACATTCTCTTTATCCAGTCATCAGTTGATGGACATTTAGGTTGACTCCATATCTTAGTGATTATGAATTGAGCTGCAGTAAACATGGAGTATACAAATAATTCATATGCTGACTTCATTTCATCTGGTTAAATTCTTAGGAGTGGGATGGGTGGGTTGTATGTAGATCTACTTTTAGATCTCAGAGGAAACTCCATATTATCTTCCATAAAGGATGTACTGGTTTACATTCCCACCAACAGTGTGTTAGGGGACCTTTTACCCCACATCCTCACTAGAATTTATTCTTTGATTTTTGGATGATAGCCATTCTAACTAGGGTGAGGAGATACCCCAATTGTGGCTGTTATTTGCATTTCTCTGTTGGGTAATGATACTGAGAGTTTTTTCATGTTGTAACAGATCCCTTAATCATTACATAATGTCCTTTGTTTTAAAAATTTTTGTGTTAAAGTCTATTTTGTCTGATATTAAATGGTTACACTTGCTAGTTTTTGCCTTATGCTAGCGTGGAATATTTTTTCCCATCCTTTCACTGTCTTTGTAGGTGAGCAAATAGGCAGCAAATAGATGGGTCTTGTATTTTAATCCACTGAGCCAATCTGTATCTCTTAATAGGAGAGTTTAAGCCATTTACATTCAAGATTATTAATGATAAGTAACAGTTTGCTCCTACAATTTTCCATACATATTCTATTGTTTGCTTTGGATTGCCTTTGTGCTTTTACTAGGAGATTTTCTACCTTCATATTATTTTTCTTTCCCCAAAGAAACTGTTCATTGAGTACAAAATTCATAAGTACAACTTTAAGAATATAGCAATTAATCCCATCATACCTGCCCTCCCACCCTACTACCTCCTCCCTCTCCCATTCCCAGTCCCATTCTCCATTAAGAAAAACAAAATCTGTTCCCTGGATTGTCAAGACAAGGGCTATTCAAGTCATGGATTCATAAAGTGTCAATTTCACCTCTACAGATTTCCTTTTAGGTGCTCAATTAGTCCTCACGGATCAGAGAAAACATAGGTTAACTGTCCCTCTAAGACCAGCTTATTTCACTAAGTGTGATGTTTTCCAGATTCATCCATTTTGTTGCAAATGACTGTATTTCATTTTTTCTCATGACTGTTTAATATTCCATAAAGTACATACCCCAGAATGTTTTGTATCACATTGATTGATTTGTGAATGTTGAACTATCCTTGCATATGAAAGATAAATCCCACTTGGTCCAGGTGAATGATCTTTCTGATGTGTTGTTGGATTTGATTGGCCAGAATTTTGTTGAGGATTTTTGTGTCTATATTCTTCAGGAAAATTGGTCTGTAGTTCTCTTGCTCTGTTGTATCTTTTTCAGGTTTAGGAATTAATGTGATGCTGGCTTCATAGAATTTAAGAGCATTCCCTCCCTTCCAATTGTTTTTGAAAAACTTGAGAAAAATTGGAGTTAGTTCTTCTTTAAATGTCCAGTAGAATTCAGAAGTGAAGCCATCTGGTCCTCAGCTTTTCTATGTTGGGAAAGTCTTTATTACGGATTCAATTTCCATCTTGATAGTGGGTCTGGTTAGGTTTTCTATGTCTTAATGGCTCAATTTTGGTAGGTTGTATGCATCCAGGAATCTGTCCATTTCTTCTAAGTTTCCCAGTTTGTTGGCATACAGCTCTTTGTAGTAATTTTTGATGATATTCTGTCTATTTCTGTGATATCATTAAATTTCCTTTTTCATCTCTAATTTTAATGATCTGGGTCGTCTTCCTACTTTTTTGGTTAGTTGGGCCAATGATGTGTCAATTTTATTTTTCAAAAAAAAACAGCTCTTTGTTTTACTGATCTTTTGAAATTTTTTTTGTTTCAATTTTGCTGATTTCTTCTCTATTTCTTTTCTCCTACTAGTTTTGGGTTTGGTTTACTGTTTCTCTAGGTCCTTAAGATGCACTGATAGCTCATTTCCTTGGTATCTTTCCAATTTCTTGATGTAGGCACCAATTGCTATAAACTTACCTCTTAACACTGCTTTTGCTGTATCCCATAAGTTTTGATATGTTGTATTGTCATTTTAATTTGTTTCCAGAAATTTTTATTTATCTTGTGATTTCTTCTATGACCCAATGTTAATGACTGAACAGTGATGTGTTGTTCAGTCTCCACGTGAGTATGTGTGTTCTAGAGGTTCCTGAGTTGCTGATTTCCAGCTTCATTGCATTGTGGTCCAAGAAGAAGCATGGTATGATTTTAATTTTTTTTTTTTAATTTGAGACTTGCTTTATGGCCTAGCATATAGTCAATCCTAATGAAGGTTCCATGCACAGGTGAGAATAATGTGTATTCTGCAACTGAAGGATAAAAAGTTCTATAGGTATCTATTATGTCCATTTGATCTATAGTGTCAATTAACTCTGCTGTTTCCTTGCTGATTTTCTGTCTGGTTGATCAGTCCATTGCTTAAAGCGAGATATTGAAATCTCCCATTACTATTGTATGTGAGACTATGCATCCCTTTAGATCCCTTAACATTTCTTTAAATAGCCATTTCCCTGTAATTAGGTGCATATACATTTATAATAGTTACATCTTTCTGTTGGCTTGATCCCTTAATCATTACATAGGGTACTTTTTGTCTCAATAATTTTTGTGTTAAAGTCTATATTGTCTGATATTAGGAAGGCTACACCAGCTCTTTTTTGGTTTCTGTTCCCATAGTACATCTTTTTCTATCTTTTAACTTTCAATCTGCTTGCAACTTTGTTGGTGAGATGTATTTCTTGTAGGCAGCAAATAGATGGGTTTTGTGATTTAAAACATTCTAACTGGAGAATTAAGGCCACTTACATTCAAGGTGACTACTGATAAGTAATGACTTTGCCCTTCTATTTTCCCATAAATATTCCTATTTTTTACTTTGGATTTCCTTTGTACTTTTACTGGAATATTTTCTTCCTTTACCTTCATTCTTATTGATGATCATGTTTGTGTTTTTGTGTGCAGCACATCCTTAAGCATCTTCTGCAGGGTTGGACAGGTGGTGACATTCTTTTTTTTTTTTTTTTTTTTTTTTTGTCCCAGGTCTTTATTTCACCTTAATTCATAAATGAGAGCTTTGCCATGTATTCTGGGTTAACAGTTGCTTTTTCTCTTAAGACTTGGACTATGTCTCACCATTGTCTCTTGGCCTATAGGATTTCTGATAAGTCTGCTGTAAGTCTAACTGGAGATCCTCTTAAAGTAATCTGGTATTTATCTCGTGCACATTTTAGAATCTTTTCTATATGTTTTAGTGTGGAGAGTTTGACTACTATGTGTCGTAGTGAAGATCTTTTCTGGTCATGTCTATTAGGAGTTCTATGTGCTTCCTTTATTTGGATGCACTTTTCTTTTCCAAATTGGGGCAATTTTCCGTTATTTCACTAAAAAGGCCTTGTAATCATTTTTTCTTTCCATGCCTTCAGGAACTCCTAGAATCTTTATGTTGTGTCATTTCATAGTATCCTGTAGATGAACAAAATTTGTCTTTTTGGTTTTCTAATTTTTTCTTCTGTTCGGTCTGGCTGTATAATTTCCTGTGCCTTGTCTACTAAGTCATATATTCTTTCTTCTACTTCACCAATTCTGTTGTTAAGGCTCTCCACTATATTTTTTATTCTATTCTTTATTTCCAAGATTTCATTTTGATTTCTCCTTAAGATCTCAATTTCATGGGAGAAATTTTCTTTCATGTCATGTTTTCATTTCATTAGTTTGTGCATTTGCTTCTAATTACTTCCAAGTAATCCTGTGATCAAATGTTTCCATTTCTGGCATTTCTTCAATCTCATCATCTTCACAATCTACTATTGAAGTGTTGTGTTCTTTTGGGGGATACCATGTTGTCTTCCCTGTTCTTGTTTCTTGGATTGGTACATTTGTTATTTGGTATTTGTGGAAATACTATATGGTTTCTTTGCCTTTTTTTCTTCTTCTTTTTTTTTTTTTTTACTGTGTTGGCTTTTTTCTTTTGACTATGTCTGATTGAATTAATGGAGTGTCTGCTTTTGGGGAAGAACTAGAGGCTGTGGTGGGAGTGGCCAGAGAGCTATGTTAAGTGCTCCAGGGTGAAGGGCCTGTCTGTGGTGACATACCCAGGTTTCCAGGTTTGCTGTGGTAATTTTTTTTTTAATTATCAGATATCATGTGGGAAATTTCTTTGTTCGCATAGACTCAGCTGAGCTCCCCTCCTCGAAGGAGACCAATGCCTTGGCGTTAGCTCCAGTGAGTATATTATTTGTCCACTCTGCCACAAGAACCACACAAAGGATCTGTGCAGTCCTCAGTGTAAGCTCAGATTACCCATCAATGTCTCTTGCCAGGTAACTAAGGAGCCCTGATCGTGTGGGGCCTCCCACAGTAATTGCCCAAAGTCCCAGCCATGCCCTGAGTCTTCCCACATACCCTCAGTGTTTTCACATTCCCAGCACACAAGCCTCTCACAGTCATGGGCACCCAGCACCCTGTCTATTCTCCACACCAGGCTCAGGAGTCTCTGCTTGGCTGGTTGCTGGGCATGGACATGAGCTAGTGCAGCTGTTACATATGTCTAAAATGGCACATGCTTTTTGTCAGCCTGTTATAGGACGCCTTTGCTGGGTGGTCAGGGAAAAAGAAATCGTGCCCCCACCCTTTGAATTTTCTCCTCTAGCTTGGTGCATACACATCCCCCATGGGGCTCCAAGCCAGATTCCCTATAGGCTCTCCCTGCATCATTTTCACCAGTGGCTTAGGCTGCTCTCTTCTTGCTCTCCAACGCTGATGTGCAGGTCAGTGGGGTCCTAAGTTGTGCGCGTCTTCACCCTCCACATAGATCCACTGTGTTCCTCCAATTTACATAGTTTCTTTGCTATTTTCTCTCTGTCTTCCCTGAGGCTGTACTCCTTGCACTTTTTTCTTCATATTCTTTCATAAAGATAACTATTGTATGTGCATAGCACATCAATAAGAATCATTTGTAAGGCTGGACAAGTGATGACAAATTCTTTCGATTTCTTTGTTATGGAACATCTTTATTTCACCTTCATTTATATATGAGAGCTTTACTGGGTACAGTATTCTGGGTTGACATTTCTTTTTCTGTTTTGACTTGTACTATGTCTCTCCATTCTCTTCTAGCCTGTAGGGTTTCTGATAAGAAATCAGCTGTTACTATAATTGAGTATCTTTGCATGTAATCTGATGTTTCTCTCATACACGTTTTGAAACCTTTTCTTCACATTTTACTGTTGAAAGTTCGACTGTAGTGTATTGTGGTGAAAATCTTTTCCGATTATGTCTGTTATCAGTTCTATATGCTTCCTGTACTTGGATGTCCCTTTTTTTCTCCCAACTAGGAAATTTTTCTGCTATTATTTCACTGAATAGGTCTTTTAATCCATCCTCTTTTCAGACCTTCAGGAATTTCTAAGGCACATATGTTTGGTCATGTGATAGTATCCCACAGATCTCAAACTTTTCAGTTTTCTTATTTTTTGTTCTTTGTTTTCAAGGATTTGTGTTTTATCTCAGATATTTTCTTCTGCTTCACCAAGTCTGTTAAGGCTCTATACTGTATTTTCTACGTGGAAAATTAAGTTCTTCATTTCTAATATTTAAATTTGATTTTTTACCTACTATTTCTCAATTTTTCATCCATATAGGGTAAGGATTTCTTTGTATCATGAATTGGTTTCTCTGTGTTTCTGAGTAATCTTAGGACTATCCAGAATTCATTTTCAGGCATTTCATCAATTTCTTTGTCTTCACATTCTAATATGGAATTGTTCTTGAGATCTGTTTCTTGAGTCACATTGTCTTCCTTGTTCTTGTTTCCTGTATTTCTGCATTTATTTTAGATTTCTGTGGAAACACTTGTTTTCTCAGATGATGGCTTTTATACTGAATTATGCCTCTATGGCTTTGTGGAGTGTCTTCTCCACAAGCTACTGTTCCACATATTGCTACTGAGGTAGGATTGCTACCCTGGTGGGGCCAGGGAGCTCTGGCCAGTGCTCAAGGGTGGGGTGAACATCTAGGGTGACACTCAAATTGGACATAGTTGATCTCCTCTATTGTCAGCAGTATCAAGAATATGATCATCCCTGTTGGTACAACCGCAGCCCCACCACCTCTTCCAAGGTGATCAGTGCCTGGAGTTAGCCCATAGGGGATAGAAACTATACCCACACAGGTGCCTCAACTACACAAAGATCTATGTGGTCCTCAGTGTGAGCATGGAACCCTCTGCAATGACCCACCCTGGCAATCAGGGAGCTCTGAGCCCTTAGTAATCATTGTGCCCAGAGACCCATGCACACACCTCACTCTATCATGCAGTCACAGAATTTCCAGCTTTAGGGTTCCCACCTCTCTGCCACACTCTTGGCCAGACTCAAATGCAATGGGAAATACAGATTCATCTGTCTGATTAAAACCCCCTAACCACATGCATGAGAGCCACTGTAGTCTCTACTGGTATTAAGATGACACTTTATCCTTGCTGATCACTGGAGGCCCTTGTAGCCAATTGAGTAGAAAGAAAGTGTTTTCTTTCATGGGCCCCACTAAGGCTTTGGGTGAACTCAGTGTGTCCCACAAGGTTCTCCCTCAGGCAATATCACCAGTGACAGGCTCTACCACAGTCTTCTCTCCTCTTTGGCGTCTCCTTCAGCTCCCAACTGCCAGTGGGGGTAGTATCCTGCCTTACTGCTGCATGATTATACTGTCCACAATGCTCCATGGCATTTCTCTTCTTTCTGTAGAATTTTTATTGCAAACATCGCTGCAACTTTCTGCTGGGAATGCATTTCCCCTGATAGTTTTCTGTTATCCTCCCCTGGTCAAAATCAGCATGTCATTTTCCTATTCAGCCAACTTGGAATGGCCCATTCATTTTTTTTTTAATTTTTATGAGCACATGGATAAGTGTTATTGTTTTTAATCAACTGAACAGTAGATTTGCAAGTGTCTAAAAGATGCTTCCTGTTCATTAATGTCATTAGAAAAGTCAATTAAAATATAAGTGGAAATCAAACAGAAAATTAGTTAATTCAAATAATGGTTCATATTTTTCTTAAGATAAGGACATCTGATGTTTACTCTGTTGAAAATAAAACTTGACAATATTATTATTACTGCTGTTAACTTGGTGAAACAGCAATGCCAATATGTTTTACTTTGTGGAGATGATAAGAATTTTGTCATTTTGGTGGGCTATAGCATCATTAAAAACAATATTGCTAAATTAAGAAACCTATAGATCAAATATGAACTTGCCATCAGGTTTCTGAATGTATAGTTGGTTCATAATATCCAAATAAGTTGTAATACTCTATGGATTAATTTAGCTGCTGTAGTTAACAAAATTTAAAAATGTTCTTAAATATAAGCAGAATAAGTGAAGTATAAAAATTGCCACACAGCAGAACATGCTTTCTCTTTTGCTAGTCATCTTATTTCGGATTTTAAAAGTGTTTGAGAATTATCACATGCTTGGGACAATTAAAGTTTTTTGTAAATGGTATTAAGCATTTTGGAGGCAGGTGTTGCGCTTAGCAGTGATGATACATGGCCCATCCATATCCTATGTCAGAGTGACTGGATTCAAATTCTGGCTCCACTACCAATTCCAGCTTCCTACTGATGAGCATCCCAGGAAGGCAGCAGTGATGGTTTAAGTAGTTGAGTTCCTTATACCTAATGGGAGACCCAGATTCAGTTATTGGCTCCTTTGACCTGGTCCTTTCCAGCTGTTGTGGGCATTTGGGGAGTCAAATAGCAAATGGGAGAGCTGTGTGTGTGCCTTTCAAATAAAGATTTTAAAAATTCAATAAATGATTCCTATAAACATTGCATTTTGCTCAAATACAATTGGGAATCTTTAATAAAAATATTCAACTGTGATTATTTGACACTAAGCCTACCAACAGAAAGGCATTAAAATTTCTACCTTAAAAAATCAAGAAAAGTTGGGGCTGGTGCCGTGGCTCACTTGGCTAATCCTCCACCTGCAGTGCTAGCATCCCATATGGACACCGGGTTCTAGTCCCAGTTGCTCCACTTCCAGTCCAGCTCTCTGCTGTGGCCTGAGAAAGCAGTAGAAGATGGCCCAAGTCCTTGGGCCCCTGCACCCATGTGGGAGACCAGGAGGAAGCACCTGGCTCCTGCCTTTGGATTGGTGTAGTGCCGGCCGTGGCAGCCATTTGGGGGGTGAACCAGTAGATCGAAGATCTGTCTCTCCCTCTCTGACTCTCTCTTTAAAAAACATAAATCTTTAAGAGAACCTTTTACTTTTTTTAAATGTAACATTTATTTTTATTTGAAAGATGTAGATTTCATGTCCTTGTATTAGCCTGTTTATTGCTGCTGTAACAAAATACAACATACTGGGTAATGTATGAAGAACAGAAATGTATTTCTTAAAGTTCTAGAGGCTAGGAAGTGCAAGGTCAAGAGGCTGGCATCTGAGAAAGACTTATACTGCACAATTCTATGGCAGAGAATAAAGGATTGGGATAGCCAGAAAACTTTTATAAGAAACTACTCCTTCAACAATGAAATTCATTCGTTCATGAGAACAAAACACTATGGCCTTCTCACCTTTTAACGGTCCCACTTGTTACCATTGCAATGAAAATTGAGCTTCAGTCTTGTTAAATGAAGGCAAGAAAGTTTACAATTTTGTAGCATGTAAATTTGATAATATTTTTAAAGAAATTATAAATTACAATAACATGTTAGCAAATACTTTATGGTAAAAGCATTTGTTGGAGAGATACTTTGAACAGAGGGAAAGCTACAGCGTGAATTAAGTATGTAAACTCCATTTGCATCTGTCTCTCTGTGTGACTTGTAGCCTAGTTCACAGAGATCTAACCAGAGTTGCCATTATGTTACTTTTGTTCTTACAAAGTATATTGCCTTCCTTGTAGTTGTCACATTATTATCTCAGCATTTACACAATGAAGCCTCTGGTTTGTTCCATTCTGATTTTCTATTCAGCCACATAGGCAAAAATTGTCTATTCCTGTATTGTTTGTTTATATAACCTCTCTTCTAGCCTTTGATTAACGACACATTTCTAAAATTAAAATGTGAGAAGAAGGCAGGCATTCGACACAGCAATTAAGATTCTACTTGGGATGCCTTCATCTTGTATTGGCGTTCCTGGGTTTCAGTCTCAATTCAACTTCCAATTCCAGCTCCCCAGTAATACATACCTTCAGATGCAGCAAGTGATGACCCAAGTACTTGGGTCCCTGCAACCCATGTAGTAGACCCAGAGTGGGTTCCTGGCCCTTGGCTTCAGCCTGTCCCATTCCTGGATGTTGTAGGCATTTAATGATTAATAAGCAGAAGTAAGGTCGGTCCCTCTCTCCCTCTCTTCCCCTCTTCCCTTCTCCCCTACTCCCCCTCTCTTCCTCTCCTCTCCCCCTCTCCCCCTCTCCCCCTCTTGCCTCCACCCATCTTCCTCTCCCCCCTCCACCCATTTCCCTCTTTTCCCTCCACGCATCTCCCTCTCTCCCTTCAACCCATCTCCCTCTCTCCCTCTCCCCTCCACCCATCTCTGTGTTGGCCCTTCAAATAAAATAATACATAAAAATGTGGAAGAATGGGGATGGCACCTTGGCTCATTTGATTAATCCTCTGCCTGCGGTGCAGGTGTCCCATATGGGCACCGGGTTCTAGTCCCGGTTGCTCCTCTTCCAGTGCAGCTCTCTGCTGTGACCTGGGAGGGCAGTGGAGGATGACCCAAGTACTTAGGCCCCTGCACCCACATGGGAGACCAAGAAGAAGCTCCTGGCTCCTGGCTTCGGCTCAGCACAGCTCCTGCCCTGCTATAGAGGCCATTTGGGGAATGAACCAACAGAAGGAAGATCTTTCTCTCTGTCTATAACTCTACCTGTCAAGTAAAAATAATAATAATAATAATGTGGAAGGAGGCAGTACAAAATTTCTAGACTGCCAGGGCCGGCGCCATGGATCACTTGGTTAATCCTCCGCCTGTGGCGCCGGCATCCCATATGGGTACCAGGTTCTAGTCCTGGTTGCTCCTCTCCAGTCCAGCTCTCTGCTCTGCCCCGGGAATGCAGTGGAGGATGGCCCAAGTGCTTGGGTGCCTGCACCCGCATGGGAGACCAGGAGGAAGCACCTGGCTCCTGGCTTCAGATCGGCGTAGCTCCAGCCGTGGCGGCCATTTGGAGGGTGAACCAACAGAAGGAATACCTTTCTCTCTGCCTCTCACTATATAACTCTATCTGTCAAATAAAAGAAAATAAAAAGCAAAGGGTAAGTAGTATCTAGAAGCTTTAAAATGTTTTTTTCTAGATTGCCAAGCTGTGACTCTCCATATACTTTCACTTCATGTATTCTTAAGGCTCATGGATAATCTGAGTGATCATTCTCCTTTACTGTATGTAGAGTGAAACTGCAATATTCGACAGGTTATGTTTTAGTAAACAATGTCATGACAACTCTATCCAGAGATTAGCAATAAGAGGCTGGTGACAGCACTCTTAGGGCTGAAAAAATGCTGAAAAGAGGGTATCAGCAGGACTCAGAAGTCTGGATCTGGACCCAGATTGGGAGCAGCTGATCAATGGAAGCTGGAATATTAAGGATATGTAGCCACTGACCAAATAAAAATGCCACTTAAGCAGATGGTGGGCAAAATACATTGACTTCCCCCTCCTCCAACTATCTAATTGTCTTCAAGTACCCTCTTTGGTCAAATCAACTGAACGTAGTAGAGGAGGAGGTGGGAACTAATGAGAATTATCAGGCACATAACAAGCACAGGGAGGACCTTTGCATGTAATGCACAACCTCAACAAAGAAGTGTGGATCTTCTCAGTGTTCATCCTATGTATAGTGATTATAACACATAGAAGTAGCTGGCAACTTCAAATACTGCAGAACAAGTATCAGACATACAGGTCCAATAGCCAAGTATTATTTTTCCCTCAAGGCTTTACTCAACTGATCATTTAGTCTAATTTTGCACATAATTACCCTTTGTGCTAATTGGAAGCAGATCAGACAGAGCAGCTTAGAAAAGTGAAATTGTCTGTTTTGTGTCAGCAAAGATAGAACCAATCTTGAAATGTTTATTCATCTGGCAATAACAGGGAGAACAGGAAAAAAAAATCCATGAAACCCAAACAAAATGATGTAAAATTTTTTTCTCTGAAAATAATTTAAGTAGTTTTCCTGTAGTTGTTTAATATTAAGTAAAAACTGTCATACCCAATTTTAGTGTCCATGAGGGCATACTCCTTGAATTCTTGAAGGCTTGAATTCTTGCTTTTATTGATGTTGTTAAAGGTGAACATGAATCAATAAGAAAAGGTTAAATTATTCCTAGGGACCAGCAGTTTAAATGAGAAGAATATATACATTTTATTAAACAGTTGTGTAGACCTGTCCCCTGGTTGAAAAATGAATGCATTTTGGATACTTCATGGCATTTTGATAGCAGATATGCCACACTGCTAGTATAAGATGTGAAAATGTTAGATATGAGCAAGGAATGTTAATGTTAATAAGGACAATAAGATGACATACTGTGGAGGCTTCCCTAAACACACACTCTCACTTGCTTCTGAAATCGGGAATGACCCCCTAAAATCTATACCAAAATGTGGCCCCTTAAAGTTCCTCAGAGCGCCATCTGGAATGCCACATATGTTACTGGAATTTGAGGTGCCATAGGATATCACTATATCCTTATTAATAAATCCCCAATATTAATAAGCCTGAGAGGGTTCTTGCCTAATATTTAGAGAAGAATTCTAAATACCAGCATAAATAAATGAGGCAACATTTTAGGCTTTTATTTAGTGCAAAAGATGCATAGGAGAGTGAGAGCTTTATCTAAGAGAGAGAGGTAAATCTGGGTTCATACTGAGCACTAGGAACCAGCCATGTGGAGGAGCATCTAGGCCAGGAAGCCTAGGGCGGGTGGCCTAAAGGCCATGCGCCCTGGAGGCACAGGGCTACAGTCAGCCTCCTCCTGGCTAGAGGCCAGGGCAAAGAAGAGTGGGGCCGGGCTACACCATGTCCCAGGCTTTTAACCCACTTCCAAAGAGGAGTGGTTAATTAACCTGATTGGCCAGTGGGCACCCAGGTGTGGCCAGGTAGGGGCATGAGGTCACACAGGGGCATGGCGAAGGCGTGGTCTTCCAGCTCACAAACCTAATCTATTTTATCCTGTATGCATGCCTACTTCACTTCCATCTCATAAGGAAGAATACAAAGGCAGAATTGAGCCACTTATTCACCAAATATTTCTTAAGTGTGAGCTACATATCAGATGCATCTGTAACATACCTTTTGTTCAAAAACAAGTTAATGTCCCAACACCATCTCACATGGTAATTATATAAAATTTACATAGCCTGGCAAGATGAGAATGTATTATTAATTGCATTGTTAGTTTTGTAGTTAATTTTTAAATATGTCACTGGTCATGTGAAATGTGGCATTTTATTCTTACTGATATTGAAAGAGGCAGATCATTGAGAACATGCTTCTTTTTTTTTAAGATTTATTTTATTTATTTGAAAGACAGAGTTACATAGAGAGGTAGAGACAGAGAGAGAGGTCTTCCATCTGCTAGTTCACTCCCAAATGGCCTCAACAGCTGAAGCTGCACTGATCAGGAGCCAGGAGCCAGGAGCCAGGAGCTTCTTCCAGGTCTCACACAGGTGCAGGGACCCAAGGACCTGGGCCATCTTCTGCTATCCCAGGCCAGAGCAGAGAGCTGGATCGGAAGAGAAGATGCTGGGACTAGAGCCAGTGCCCATATGGCATGCTGGTGCCTCAGGCCAGGGCTTTAACCTGTGCACCACAGCGCAGGCCCCAAGGGACATGCTTCTTAAGTAAAATAGATTACTTCATTTTAAATGGACATTTGGAAAAGATTTTAGACCATTAATAAGAAGGATAAAATCTGTATTTACATGTTATGGCAGAAAAATTCAATGCTATTCATAGAAAGGTATTTTTATGAAGCTTTTTAAAGGAACTAGAAAAGCAAGCAGGTTGGGTCCCTGACCCCATTGCAGCTACAAACCTCACTGACCAAAATTATGTTGAAGTGTCTTTATGTTCATTGTATTTCTGGAGAGAAAGCTTTAGCTTTCTTCAGACTGAAGAACCTCAAAGGGCCCAGTGCCAATGAACTGGAATAAATGCAGCCTGTTCTCTCAATATTTTAAACTAATAATTCTGCTGAAAAATACATCATTTCTGGCTTCTATTATTTATACATCTTGTGTTGATTAATGATGAAAGGGTCACTGTTGTTTTTCTAAATGTACCAGACAAGTTTCAGAGAGCAATTAAAATAATTAAAATCATTTTGATTTTCTAACGTCATATTTGTTATCGATTAGAAAATTCTAAGTCCATTAGTGAGCTAAAATTCAGTACAGCCCTTGGGGGAGAATTTGCAGAAATATGACACTTCCTCATTTGTAAAGCTTAAGTGGTGGAAAATGGAATTACCCTATTTGATGACTTTTAATGTAGCCAGTGAGAAAGTGAAGATATTTATCAACTCACAGAAAAATCTACTTTACATGTTTAATTTGTACCTACACTGGATAGTCTCAAACCATTAAACTTGTAAAATGAAGTGTATGTGGGTGGGTGGCAGCTATGCTATGGTACAACAGGTCAAAGTCCCAGCCTGCAGTGGTGGCATCCCATATGTGTGCAAGTTTTAATCTTCATTGCTCTACTTCCATTTCAGCTCCCCGCTAATGCACCTGGGAAGCAGCAGAGGATGGTCCAAGTGTTTGGATTCCTGCACCCATGTGAGATACTTGAAAGAAGCTCCTGGCTTTGGATTGGAATAGCTCTGGCTGTTGTGGCCATTTGGAGAGTGAACCAGCAGATGGGAGACCTCTCTATCTATCTATCTCTAAACTTTTTTTTTTTCAAATAAATAAAATCTTTTAAAAAATGAAGTAAGGGCTTAAACTATTAAAATCAAGTAACCTGAAACATTATAGACAACAAACTTATTAAAGTCACCCTTATCTCCAACATTTTCCCTTCTCTCTACTCATTTCCTTCACCCAGTCCCTATATCTATTATTGAACTGGATTCTCCAAAAAAGATGCGTCCACCTGTTACAAAGTCCAAAGTTAAACAATTTCTTACTAAAGCTAACAGAAATGTAAAATTATACATATTTACAAGATATGAGGTGATATTTCTTTAAATGTGTACATTGTATAATGTCAAGTTAATATGAATACATTTATTCTTTAAACATTTAACATTTCCTTGAAGAGAAGCATCCAAAAGTCTTATCTGTTATCCACAGAGAAAAATACAGTAAATTTCCATTTTTCTAACCTTACCCTACAGTGCAATAGAATCTCCGATGTTCTTAACACTACCTATCTTTAATCAAGTGCTCATCAGTCAACTGTTCCCAATGTCTCCCTGCCCACTTCCATCCCCTGCCAACCAGGTTTCCCACGTGGGAGGCAGGGCCCCAAGTACTCAGCAGCATCTGCTGCTTGCCCAGGCGCATTCACAGGGAGCTGGATTGGAATCCGAGTAGCTGGGACTCAAATTAGCAACTTGATATGAGATGTTGGCACCACAGCAGTAGCTTAACTGATGTGCCACAATGCCAGTTTTTCTTTTTTTCTTGATTAATCTTGCTAAGAGTTTATCAATTTTGCTTTCAACCAACCAACTCAATATGTCATTGATTAGTATTTACACCATTTTTTTTACTCCCTATGGCATTTATTTTTACTGTTTTATTTCTTCTACCAATTCTGTTTTTTTTTTTTATTTACTTATTTGAAAGGAGAGTTACAGAGAACAGAGAGAGAGATCTTCCATCTGCTGGTTCACTCCCCAAATGGCCACAATGTCCAGAGCTGAGCCCATCCGAAGCCAGTTGCTTCTTCCGGGTCTCCTTCATAGGTGCAGGAGCCCAAGGGCCTGGGCCATCTTCAGCTGCTTTCCCAGGCACATTAGCAGGGAGCCAAATCGGAAGTGGAGCAGCCAGAACTTAAACTGGCACCATATGGGATGTTGATGCTGCAGGCGGCAGTTTTACTGGCTACGCCACAGCACTGGCCCTTCTTCTACCAATTTTGAATCTGATTTGTTCCTCTAGTTCTTGGTGGTACAGTGATAAGTTGCTTATTTGAGATCTTTTAGAGTGTTTTTAAATTCAATTTTAAAGTTTTATTAATATGAAGAGAACATATTGCATGTATTTTACAGATAGTATTCTAAGAAGATAACCATAATTCCCTCTCCATCCATCCCTCAACCCTCTTTCCTTTGATTTTTTCTGGTAACATTTGAATTTAATCCTGACATTGATTGCTATAAACTTTCTTAGTGCTGCTTTTGTTCTATCCCATAGGTTTCAGTATGTGGTATTTCCCTTTTCATTTGTTTCAAGAAACTTTAAAATTTCCTCCTTGGTTTCTTCCCTAATTAATTGGTTGAATAGGGATGAGCACTTTAATTCCCATGTGTTTCAGTAGTTTACATATATTTTCTTATTGATTTCTCATTTTATTGCATTGTGGTCAGAGATGATACTCAGTAAATTTCTTTTCTTTTAAACTTGTTGACTTGTTTTATATGATCTATTCTGGAGGATGTACCGTGTGCTGTTTAGAACAATGGATATTCCCTAGCTGTTGGAAAGAAAATTGGTAGAAATCTTTAGATCCAACTGTTCTGGAGTTCAACTTGACTCTGCTGTTTATTTTTAATCTAGATGATTCTTCCATTCATAAAAATGCAGTGTGAAGTTCCCCTATTGTATCGGAGTCTCTTTCTTTAGATCTATTAATATTTGCTTTATATATTTCACTGCTCCAATATCAGGTGCATATATATTTACAAGTGTTATATCTTGTTGCTGGATTGAACCCTTTATCACTATATAATGTCCTTGTCTCTTTTTACTGCTTTTAACTTAAAATATATTTGATTTGATAGAAGTACGCCTATTTCTGCTGTGTTCTAGTTCCATTTGCATGAAATATCTTATCCCATCCTTTCAATTTTATTCCATGTGTATTCTTAGAGGTGATGTGGGTTTCATGTAAGTAGCATATAGGGGGGTCCTATTTGTAAAACCCATTGAATCAATCTATATTTTTTAATTGGAGATTTTGGTTCACTGATATTTAAAATAATGTTTAGAGATTTTATTGTCTACAGTGCTTGTCTCTACTGTTGAGGAACAGTTTTTCTGTTGAATTATTTAAGTGGAAGGGTAAGCTTATGATTATAAAATAAAATGACAGTAAGTCATTGTAAAAATTAAGAGAAAGAATAAGATAATTGTTTGCAGGCCTTGTCTCTTCCATTTTAGAACAGTGTGTTTTTTCTCTTCATACTATTTTTTAACTCTTACTTAATATAGGGTTAACTATATGATCATTAAGTAAACTAAACTAGATCTTAGTAAAAATTAAGAGTGGAAATGTGAGATGGAGGAGGAGGAGCTGTTGGAGGATGGGCAGAAGGGAGCATAGGGATGGCAGTATCACAGTGTTCCTAAATCTGTATATGTGAAATACATGAAAATTGCATAACTTAAATAAAATTTAAAATATAAGAAAGGAAGGAGAGAGGTGGGAACATGGGCAGTAGGGAGGGTAGGGTACGAAGTATGACTATGCTCCTAAATCTGTCCATATGAAATACATGAAATTTGTTTACCTTATGCAAATAAAAATTATTTAAAAACAGTCATAAGAAATCCTAATACATGTCTTTACATTTGTACTCCATTCTTCTCTACATTTTGAATTTACGTTAAATTTTACTTTTCATAAAGCACATCTCTTAACACTTTAGCATAGTAATTATAATTTTTAAGCACACATTCTTCCAGTATTAAAGCATTCTGACTTCTTTGCTAAGTTACTTGTACAATTGAGTTTTCTACATTTTGAAGTTTTCTTAGTATATCTTTAAATTTGAAGATTTCCTACCCCTCTCTCATTTGAAGGATAGCTTTAAGGATGTAGTATTCTTAGTTGGCAATTTTCTTTCCCTTCAGTATCATAAAAGTTTCTTCCTACCCCCACCTGACCTGAAAGGTTTCTGTTAAGTAGTTTGCAGTCAGATGAACTGCAACCCCTTTATGTATTATTTGCTTCACTATTGCAGCTTTGAAAACAGTCTATATGTGAACACCCTGATTATGTCTTGAGGTAGACTTGTTTTGATTGAATCTAATTCATAACCTTAGACTTTCCTTGTTCGGACAGTTGTAGCTTTACCTAAGTTTGGGAATTCTTTCTCTTATCTTCTTGGATATGCTTTGGACCTCTTTGGCATTCTGAAGTCCCACTTAATTCCCAATAATTTGAATATTTTCTTTCATGCTACCCCATAGTTCTCATAAGCTTTCTTCATTCCTATTGATCATTTTCCCCTCCTAATGTGTATTTTAAAATAACCTATGTTGAGTTTACTGTTTTTGAGCTGCTTCTGCTTGAACTATTCCATTAATATCCATCAATGTCTTCAATGAAGTTTTTAATTTCATATAATACGTCTTTTTTCAAAGATTTACTTATTTATTTGAAAAGAAGAGTTACTGAGAGGCAGAGAGAGAGAGAGCGAGAGAGAGGGAGAGAGAGAGTGAGTTCTTCCTTCTGCTGATTCACTGCCCAGATGGCCAGACGGTGGGAGCTGTGCTGATCCAGAGCCAGGAGTTTCTGCTGGGTCTCCCACATGGGTGTAGGGTAGGGGGCCCAAGGACTTCAGCCATCTTCTACTGCTTTCCCAGGCCATAGCAGAGAGCTGGATTGGAAGTGGAGCATTTGAGACTCGAACCGGCACCCATATGGGATGCCAGCACTGAAGGCAGCAGCTTTACCCACCATGCCACAGCACTGGCCCTTCATGTAGTATCTCTTTTAGTTAAATGATATCTGCCTGTTTCGCTTAGCTACTTCTATCCTTCCATCAAATCTCTTGATTGAATATTGAATAGTTTTTCTGTGCTTTCTAGAGTTTCCTTGAGTTTCCTTAAAATGGCTACTCTAAAATGATAATCTGAGCATCTGGGACATTAAATTTCTAGATGATTGGTTTTGGCACTTTAACTTATTCCTTAGGTGGATTCAGAATTCCCTGATGTCCCTGAAGCTTTTGGAGTATAATGCCATTTGTGCTTTGAAAGAATAGCTTTAGTAATCTGGCTTCATTTCTGGCTGTCTAATCCAAATTCTAAGTAATCTGTTCTGTGGCTGCGGTGGGCTACTGCCTGTCTGCAGCCATGGTGACCTCACTGCCTGGTAATGCACCTATCAGCCGGTGGTAATGCTGACTGGAAAATGACTGCTCATCAGGGACCATAGAACCCTACTGGGCACTAAAGCAGGGCCAGAGGCTTTGTCTGGAAACATTGACCTGGGAACAAGGTCTGCTAGAATATGTTCAATGCTGGATTTTATCAACTTGACATGGAGCTTTAAAACAGTCCTGGAATCCCTTGCTATCTGCTTAAGATTTTAGGAGGAGTTAATAGATGTAGCTCCTCAACTACATAGGCAGAACCTAGGTAGGTCACATCTGAGTCTCATAATCACTGTGCCATGTGCAATATTTTGAATGCATACCAGGCTTCTGAGATGCAGGTGGGGATAAAAAAAAATAAGTCTGTCTTAGCAAGGTGCAGAGTTGATATTGGAGCAAGTTCTTAGAATCTTTGCCTGTCCCTCAACATTTTAATGTAGTAATTGTATGTTTTTATTCTTAGTAAAAATATAAATGTCTTATACATCATGTTCAAAATACTGGAACATGCTGAATTTGTTAGTATAGTTATTGTTCTGGCTTCCAAACTCTTGTGAAAGTGATTTGGTGTATGTGTAGCCATTCACATTGATGTGTCTATGGAGAGGTGTTCACCAGAGCTTTTTACTCTACTGTCATCTTCCTTCTACCCCATTAAAAAAACAGTTTAGAACACAGCCTACCAACTGTGTGTGTGGGTGTATAGATATGTATTTCATCTACTACTAATGAATGTCAAAAATACTTAAAATAATCTCTCTTCCTATTTTTCCACTTATGTTGATAGACATGATGGACTATTGTGAATGTAAGCCTGAAGATTTTAATACAGTAAATCATCACTAGTTGTATCATGCTGCCATCTATTTCATGAACCAGCCCTATATATTTTTGTGTCTTGAGTGTACTGACCAACCTGAGGGAGTGGCAGATGCTATTTAATTCCTTAGCACTTCTCCACATTTTACTTTTGCCTTAGCTTTTGCTTTACTGTACTATTCCTTAATTTCTAATCCTCATATTGATATTTAATCATCATCACTTGACACTTAGCTATCTCAAGATTTGGAGGTGACTCCAGTTCTTTTTAAGATGAAAGGCAGAGTAACATGGAGAAGGGGGAGAGAGAGAGGAAGAGGGAGAGGGAGAGGGAGAGGGAGAGGGGGAGAGAGAGAGAGAGAGAAAGAGAGAGAGAGAGAGAGAGACCTTCTATCCACTGTTTTACTTCCTAAATGGCTGTGACAGCCAGGAATGAGTCAGGCAAATGTCAGGGGCCAGGAGGTTCACACAGGTCTCACATGTGTGTGCAAGAGTCCTAGTATTTGAGCTATCTTCCACTGCTTTCCCAGATGCATTAGCAGGGAGCTGTATCGTAAGTTTAGCAACTGGGACTCAAACTGGTGTACATATGGGATGCTGGCTTTATGAACGAAGTTCTACAAACACTTTTATATGTGTTAAAATCATTTTCAATGAAAAAACTCGATACTCTGACTGCACAGCCTTATTTCTTATAAGTGTGTCCCATAAGACTTGTATCATACTATTAATGTGATTAAAACTGTGCAACGTGAATGTATATTATGAAGTTTAGATAGCATTTCTTTTGAAATAATTGTATAACTTAAATTGAAGTACTTTCAATTAAAGTAATGAGTGCTGTAGAATATAAAATGGATCTATTAGGAATCCAAGTAGTCATTTTTAGTAATAGTGTCATTATAACCCTTCATATCATTGAATAATATAGTCTTTTAAACATATTTGACATGATGCAAAAAAAGTATTTGAGAGTACCTGACTTACCCAACTTCCAAAGAGAATCTGAGGTCACACTAGCATGGAGGAATTTGAATAGGCCTGGTCTTTGGCTTTAAAAAAATAATCTTCTGAGACATACAAATGACTAACAATATAGAGACTAATAAGGGCCTTCTAGTCTGAGATAATCTGTCTTTCCTAACAGGCTCTGCATTCAATGTTATGTGAACTATCATTTAATGATTGCTACCAGTGTGGTTAAATGGTTTTATAACTAAATCTATATTGTATGGATTTCTTTATTTTTCCTAGGTAGTTTCCTGCTTTGTGTTTAAACTTGTTGCAGTTTGGCATATTGTCATGAAAAATGTAAAATATGTGAGACCTGAAGTGGAATTGTGTTTGTGGCAAGAGAAAATAATTTTTGCCAAATAAGTAGGCATTGAATTGCATTAATTTATCTAATTCATACTCTGTAATGCCCATTATAGCTTAGGAAAGTTAATCTTTTGGGAGCAATATTTTGGACAATGTCATTATAAAATGGCTAGGCAAAGAATGTAGACATGTTTATAATCTCTTCTACTCTATGATCATCCTAAATACTCCATGGTAAACATAATTCATGGTTGTTGGAAGCACTGACTCGGGAATTAGCATGAGATATTAAGCTCTGATTTTTCTATTTACTATCAGTGTGACTGGGTTACTTACATGTCATTTGTGAACTTATAAAATAGGGCAAATAAAGACACCTACAGCATAGCATTGGTTTAAATTTCAATGTGAAGATGTGTATGAAGACTGCCTACGCAGTACAGTATTTGGTACCTAATACATGGTAGCCATTATGATCTCTTTTTATTACTAAATAACATAACATAAAATAGTGTCATTTAAGAAAATATCATGAATGTGCAATATTTCAAATTTAGCCTTGCAACAGGGAATATTCATAAAAATTTTATTTTCTTTAAAAATTAATTTGTATCAAATTTTCTGCCCCACAACAAATCACCAAATTTAATGGTACTAATTTAACTGTTCATAATAAAGTCCACAAAATGATTATTTTAGAGCTATTATTTTTGCATAGATCTCAATTCTTTTTTTTTTTTTTTTATTTTTGACAGGCAGAGTGGACAGTGAGAGAGAGACAGAGAGAAAGGTCTTCCTTTTGCCATTGGTTCACCCTCCAATGGCCGCTGCGGTAGCGCGCTGCGGTCGGCGCACCGCGCTGTTCCGATGGCAGGAGCCAGGTGCTTCTCCTGGTCTCCCATGGGGTGCAGGACCCAAGCACTTGGGCCATCCTCCACTGCACTCCCTGGCCACAGCAGAGAGCTGGCCTGGAAGAGGGGCAACCGGGACAAGATCGGTGCCCCGACCGGGACTAGAACCCGGTGTGCCGGCGCCGCAAGGTGGAGGATTAGCCTGTTGAGCTACGGCGCCGGCTTAGATCTCAATTCTATTTCAAAAACTGTAGGATAGATTTATTAATTTGAATAGAGTAAGATGAATTTTTGAATATGTATAAATCTAAAAAAAATATCTATTTGCATAAAATGCTTTTGGTAGAGCCAACTTATGGCTCTAATTTTACAGTCATGGACAAATACATGTTTCTAAATTTGTCATATAAAATTGTTATTTAACATTTGAATGTTCAACTGTTAACTACTAGGTATAACCCAGCCAGTTCCGATGATATGTAAACCTGTGGGTCCAAATCAACTTATTTCTACTCAGTGAGTCAGAAAAGCAGCACAGAGAGGACACTGAATAAGGGACACAGTGGGAATAACATTTCACAGGTAACTGAGGCATGAAGACTTGTGGCTTGCTAAAAAATTATCTAGACAATGGATAGTTGATTACAGTGTCCAAATGAACTGCCATCTACAGAGTTATATTCCAAAAAGTGTAACTTGTTAACTATTGACATAATTTAAAGCCTGTGTTGGTAACATAATGAGAACACTAATTATCAATATTGTATCACTGTAGTTCAAGTTTAACGTATCTCCAATGTTCTGGGAAGATCTAATTCTTACTATTTTAAATTATCCTAGGAGTTCTATGATACTTCTGGAATTTTGACAGAAAACTGCTTTTGTTATTTTGAATTCAAAATCCAGCTCTGCCATTTATCAATGGCAGAGACTAATACTCCTTTTTGTGAGTCTCGGGTTTTCTTTTATAAAAAAGAACCATTGAACATTACTGGGAGCATAAGGTTATGATAGCCATTCAACTTACTTCCATGACAGAGAGGATATTTCTGTTTGGGTTCTTGCCCACTCATTATTTTTTACATTTAAAGCAAAATCTAATGAGGTTCATTAGGTTATTTTTCCTTAATCGCCTTCCATATCAAACTGGGCTTGACCAATGGTTTGAAATATATGTTTTAGCATAATTAATGTTTTTTAAAAATATTTTTTTATTTCTTGAAAGAGTTTATTACTTGAAAGAGTTATGGAGAGGCGGAGAGAGAAGTCTTCCATTCACCAGTTCACTCCCCAAATGGCCACATCAGCCAGAGCTATGCCGATCAGGAGCCAGGAGTGTCTTCAGGGTCTCCCATGTGGGTGTAGAGGCCCAAGAACTTGGGCTGTCTTCCATTGCTTTCCCACGCCATAACAGAGGACTGGATCAGAAGTGGAGCAGCTAGGACTTGAACCGATGCCAATATGGGATGCCAGCACTGCAAGCAGTGGCTTTATCTGCTACACCACAGCACCAACCCAAAAGTCATGTTTTTAAAAATGTCCCATAAAAAATTGATTTGTGTACCAACAACCCAAGTTTGAATTGTGTGTCTATAGCCTACTAGGTGGGTAATTTCTCTGGGTCATAAGTTCATTTGTAGGATGAAAATAATATTTACATGGTTGTCCTATCAGCTGTTATGAGAATCAAATCAGAGGTTATCCTATTGTTTAAAGATATTTGAAATTGAGAGTCATAGAGGGAGGGAGAGACAGATCTTTCTTCTGATTCACTCTCCAAATGGTCACAACGGTCAGGGCTGTGCCAAGCTGGAGCGAGGAGCAGCTTCAAGATCCTCCCAAAAGGTTAGCAGCAAGCACTTGTGCCATCTTCCACTGCATTTCCCAGGCCATTAGCAGGGAGCTGGATCAGAGGAAGAGCAGTCAAGACACAAACCAGCGCCCATATGGGCTGGTGGCATTTCAGGTGGCAGCTTTAACTGCTACACCACAATGCCTCGTTACTTTAAAATATTTCTTGAACAGTTTAACCTCTTTATTCAGCTGTTTTTCAAGTAATGGTTTCACTTAATTGAATGATGGAATATTGGCTATACTTTTCATAATCTTGAGAATTTTTCACTCTCATGTTAAGTTCTTTTAAAATGGCTGGTGCAGTTGAAAGGACAGTCTGTTGCCTAGCAACAGTGTTTCATGTCCTCTTTCACAATATTGCTTTTGGACATAGGTATACACTACTAAATTTTGTTATTCACATTCACCAAACAAATCTGAATTTTTACAACTAATCAGGTGAATGAACTTCATCAGCATGAATAAATACATAGCTAAAAGTTGTTAAAAAAATTCTAAAGTTTTCTATCTAAAATCTGTCTCCTTTGTCATTTACTGCTTACCACTGAGAGCTAATATCTTTGAATTTTACAAGCATCTACAGATTTTTATGTTCCCCATATATCTTTAAAGTATCCAGTCTTACTAAATATTTTAATAGTAGCAGTAGTCAAAACATAAAATTTAAGTTAGCAAATAATTACTCTTCACAATAGACTTACAACTAGGCTTCAGATTAATTGTTAATGGTTGATTCCTGGTTATGGAAATTAGTTAAAATTGGCTTTTTAGACTCACATAAGACTTTAGTTTATTAAATGTTATAATGTATAGCTCTATTTGTGTTTGTGTGTGTGAGTGTGTATACATAAATAAATTTCAATTTATGAAGCAAAGAAACTCCTCATTTATTTGGGGTTTTAAATACTTGTGGATCTTATGTTCTATTAAAGTGTTTTTTTTTCTCAATGATTATATAAATCGCTGAAAGGGTGCAGGCATTCGGAGTAATCAGCCTGAAAATAATTCTGACTGTTCACATCTGAGCTAATTAGTTTGAGCTATGACAATTGATGTAGGACTAGATGCTTGCTGCTTTGGGATTGTTTATTATACTTTTCCAAAATCTTTGAGGCAGTCATATTATCTATTTGTAGAATTTAATGTAATACTGGAGACAAGTGGCATCTTGAGTTTTGACATTTGTACTTTAACATCTTATGGCATTAGCAAGGTAGCACCTTGATGCCTAAAATTCAGAATATTTTTACTTTCTAAAAAGATAATTAAAACTAAATTCATCTAAAGTTGCTTTTTCTTTGCTCAAGCCACGATACAACTTTTTAAAATATGAAATATTATGTGTAGGACTTGTTTTTCACATGGCTTTCAAGGCATATGTGTGCAAATTACTTTTCCTGCTACCTACTGTGATATCATTTCCAGGTGTTACTTCAGAAACAGAATGCTTATAAGGTGTATGGATTATAAGGGAGGGTGAGTTGTAAATGATTCTTAGCATGAAACTTTTTAATATTGATCATTCATAATGTTAAAATACAGCAACCTTGCTAGCATGTCTGGAAAATAAAATATATACATCACTTTCCAATCACAAAGCCAAGTATGAGGTTTCGGAAGAAAGCAATAACAAATACAACAAATAATAATAATCATTATTTGATTTGAGAAGTGAATAAAAGGTGTAAAACTATTATTTGCTATTACAAATGTATTACAACATTGTGATTTAGAAATACATAATTTTGTAATTATGTATTACAGAATTATTATAGCAAAAATGTAAAATTCTAACAACAGGTATTGATGAGGTTTTTTAGAAAGTAACTCACCTTTCACACTACCAGTGGAAATAATTGTATAAAGCTATTTCAGAGGCTAAACACTGTGATCAGTCATCTAAGTCCTATGTATCTGTAAAACAGATTAGTACATACGTCTAAAACATATGAACATGGATGAATGGAAGCAAATTTTCATCAAAGGAAAAATAGCCAAAATGTGATACTTGCATATATGAAGAGACACTCTACCATGAGTAAGAGTCGTAGGTTGACAAGCTGCAGAATCAGACTTCCATAAAGATTAGAGATATTAGAATGATGAGAGAAAGAATATAAATTAAAGATACAATCTTTAAAAGAATTGCAAGAATGATTAGAGAATATTAGCTTGCTAATATTTACCGGGTAGATTTTAAGAATCTAGTAGAATTTCTAGAATAAAAACAGCATGTATCAATTGAAACAAACATAACTTCTTGTAGATACAAAGATGCAATTAATAACAAAAAAGAGCAAAGGAAATTATTCAGAATGAAACTAAGACAAATAGGAAAATGAAAGTGAGATTGGAACACAAACAGTCCAACAAGACAGTCCAACCCACATCCAAAAGTGTTCAAGAAGGAGATAATAAGCAGAAGAAAGATGTTAGGATTGATAATGTTTCCCCTCCTAGAATTTTTTAAAGTCATAAATTCTCAGATTCAGAAAGGCCCATGTACCTGGAGCAGGATAATTTTTTAAAGATTCATTGTTTATTTGAAATGTAAAGATAGGAGGACAGGGAGAGAGAGATCTTTCATCTACTGGTTCATTCCCCAAATGGCTACAAGAGCTGGGGCTGGACCAGATTGAAGCCAGGAGCCCGAAGCTTCATCTGGGTCTCCCACATGTGTGCAGGGCCAAAGGACTTGAGCCATCTTCTGCTGCTTTCCCAGGCTCATTAGTAGGGAGCTGAAAAGGAAGTGCAGCAGCTAGGACTAGAACTTACGCCAAGTTCTAATGCAGCAACTTTACCTGCTATGTCACAATCCTGATCCAATTTACTGTGGTTTTTAACTATGAATTTGACAATAAAATCAATGACAACTTAAGCTGTATTTGTTCTCATCACATGAGTGCTTAAGTATTTGTAGGGAGATAACTAATCATTCAAGGTCTATGAAGAACATTTATTTCAATTTGACAAATGTCTCTGTCAGGAGGAGTCTTCCTATATCTCTAAGTCGTGTAGTTTTTCTCTGAGTCTTTCCTAGTCAAATTTGTTTAGTATAGGCAAAAGCCACCGCCTGAGAACAACCAAGGTCAGGGTTGAAATATACCCCTATGGTTGATCAATTACAACACTAAGAATATTTTCCATGAATATTTCAGTGGAAACCTGACAGATTATATTCTTCAAAATCAATGGATCTGATAAACTGTAGTCATGCTTATATGTGATGTGCTTGTTAATTAAGCCAATTACTCATCACTTAATGAGCTATCCATTTATTAATGGCAAGTGTATTTTACCTGGAAAATACCTATACATATTAATAGAACATTGACTTAAGCAGTATTATTTTTTTAAGTTTTTATTTGAGAGGTAGAGTTACAGACAGTAAAAATGACAGAGAAAGGTCTTCCATCCTCTGGTTCATTCTCCAAATGGCCACAACAGCTGGAGCTGAGCCAATCAGGAGCCAGGAGCTTCTTCCAAGTTTCCCATATGGGTACTAGGGCCCCAAGCACTTGGGCCATCTTCCACTGCTTCCCCAGGCCATAGCAGAGAGCTGGATAAGAAGAGAAGCAGCTGAACTAGAATCCGCGCCTGTATGGGCTGCAGGCACTGCAGGTGGAGGATTAGCCTACTGTATCACAGTACTGGCCCTTAAGCCATATATTTCTTCTGGGAAGAATCAATAGGTAGATGGGTGATAGATGACCATTTATCAAAATATATTCACCTGCCATTTGGTTTTGCCAGGATAGTCTCAGGGTCTTTATTTTTAAACAAGCTTGCTATGAAATAATCCCAGAGGATTTGAGCAATCAAATGCTAGCATCTGGCATTTGCTGTCACCTATTCTTTCTGAACAGACGATACATTGTACTTCTGCAAGATTTTTTTACATTAAATTTAAGAGAAGCATGATGGTATTGTAGATTTTTTTTAAGGCAGAGTCACAGAGAAAGAGAGATCTTCCATCTGCTGGTTCACTCCCCAAATGACCACAACGGCCAGGACTGGGCAAGACTGAAGGCAGGAGTTTTTCCACATTTCCCACATGGGTGCAGGGGTCCAAGGACTTGGGCCATGTGCTGCTGCTTTCCCAGGCACATTAGCAGAGAGCTGTATCAGAAGTAGAGCAGCTGGGACTTGAATTAGTACCCATGTGGGATGCTGGCATTGCAGGCTGAGGCTGAACTTGCTTGCCACAATCCAGCCCCAGAAATGGAGTTTTACTACTTTATTTAAAATGTTCCCATTTAATAAATGCAAAATTAATTCTATTTCATTTAGAAAATGTCTACAGGTAGGTTTTCACTCTTAAAATGAATTTTTATGTAAATTTATGAATTGTTTGTAGAATAATCTTTAATTAGTGACCAACATATGGTGCTATTTACCCCTACAACTATAATACATGGGTCTTAGAATCAAATGATAGGAAGTAACAGAGCAGATTGAATTATTGGATCAAAATCACAACTAGATATGTTACCCAGCAAAAACAATCAAAAGCTACAGGTGAAGCGAGAAAATTCTGTGCCATTCTGTGTGATTCTCCAGGACCTTCCTTTTACATCAAGCATATTCTGACCTAGAGAAACAGATGATGTATCCAGTGAAGAGTGTAGGTCATTTCACACACCAGGAAGTGTTCAGGGTGTATAGTGGTTTCTGTTTCCACACCAAATTGTATTGTCATATGTCAGTCTGCATGAAAGAATTGTGAGTTTACACCATAAGCAATACCAAACCAGAGGCGGAGACAGCCTACTGAAATTATTCTTAGGAGAAATATTCTCTTCCTATTCAATATCATTTGTTTATTTACCAGGAGAACTGGATATCAACTTGTTTATGTGTTGATCATTCATAAATTCCTGACTGCCTTTACCTGTGATATTCTTCCCTGATCCTGGCAGTTGATAAAGAAATGGTTCAAAAGTCAATTCCCTTACTTGTTTATCCCCAAGGTGGAAATCGGATTAGCTCTTTACACTACTATACCTAATCAACCTAGCTGTAGATTACTTCCTATCCATATCACCTGGGATTTTGCTCCCCCTGTTCGTGAAGGTAATTTTAGTTCATAAGAAAAGCAGGGAGTACAAAATAGTCCAAAACTGGCAGCAGCCCTGAGATTTCAAACCTGTCAGGGATAACCTAGTGAAGAATTCCAAATCCCTTAGGTATTAACCAACTATACAGGGAACAAGGGATGGTTTGTGGAAGAAGGAAGTTTCAAATGTCAGCCACAGCCTTGTGGTCAGTTATAGAAATAAATCTAACTGGGCAGTATTATCACACAGCAGGGTAAGTCACTGACTGTGACACTAGCATCAGCATTCCACTATGGGTTTTCCAGTTTCAGTTCAAGCTGCTTGGCTTCCAATCAAGTTCCCTGCTAATGCAACTGGGAAAGTGGTCTAAGATTGCCCAACTGCTTGGGTCCCTGCCACCGATGTAGGAGATGTAGTTGGAGAAATGAACCAATTGTAGGTATACAGATTACCTTGTTTGTTTTTTATATGTATACAAATTTTTTCTCACTTTATATAAGGATTCTTATCAGTGGTTAACTTTACAATTTTAAGATTGATTTATTCATTTTGAGAGAGAGAGAAAGTGTGTGTGTGTGTGTTTGTGTGTGTGCTTGTGTGTGCTTTCATCTACTGGTTCACTCCAAATGCCCAAAACAGCTAGGGCTGAGCCAGGTCAAATCCAGGAGCCAGGAATTCCATCCAGGTCTCCCTCTTAGTGGCAGGAACCCACATATTTGAGCCATCACCTGCTGCCTATCAGAGTATGCATTAGCGGGATGCTGAATTGGAAATAGAGGTGGGATCAATTACAGGCATTCTAATGAATGTGGAGTATAGACATCCCAAGTAGTGGCTTAACCTGCTGTACCAAAATGCCTATCGCATGAATGAAATTTTAAGTTACATATTAGTTAAGACTGTGATTGAATTGGAGGACATGAACGCGGTAACTGGTAATCAGAAATTGATAGATAGTTGAGATTTGGGTTTCGTTTTTCAGAAGCGTATCCATATGTGAGAACTTCATCTTGTTGAAAGTATTGTTGCTATATGGGTAAACATAGTCTCTGAGCTTTGAATTGACCCTTCCATACTTTGCTTTATGTTGATGGATCAAGGACTTCACAAAATGTATTTCTTCTTTCTCTGCTGTCTTCTTGTTAGGTTTTTGCCAAAAGAAAGCAATAAAGAAAGGCTAGATAATCCTGCTGAATACTGTTGTTTGAATTAGCATTTCATAATGTGTTTTAGACACCTGATTTCAACAGCTACCTAGAAACTCTCCCAAATATTCTTAAGTCCTAATAAAAATATTGAAAAGATAAGAACTCATCACTGAAAAATTAAGAGTCACTACCCTATTGTCAGAATGAAGTTTTGCGTTTGGTTTAGTTTGGCTTTTACAATTTTCAAAGTTGATGAAATAAGAATAAAAGGCAAACACTGGTGCAGGCATGTTGTGTAGCCAGAGTAAAAAGATCTCACTCCACTGAAATGTGGAATGAATTCCCTTGGATTCTGGTACTTTGTGTTGTTAAGACTGCTTTATTCTGATTCTTTTATAAATCATCTTTTTTAGCTCAATACATGTGCACTAGTGATTTTTTAAGTTTTAGAGTAATAAAACTCTTTCCTGGAACAATAAAATTGCTTTTCTATAATATAAATTTCAAAAAATTCCATTGCTGAATATTATATTTGACTTATGACTGCTTGGATATTGAATAATCCTATGACAAGAAAAAGGTAGAATATTTTTTGCTTAACTTTTTGTTAAAATCAGTGGAAGATAGATGCCATAAGATTTTTTTCCTTATCTCAATATAAATCTTAAAAAAAAATTCTTAAAGAAAAACTGAGTTTAATTGTTCATTTCAAAAGACATTTCAACTGTCCGTAATTTAGTCATTATTGACAAAATCACCCACTTCAAATGTGAGCTAGTTCCTTTGGGGACTGAATTGGAAAGGGATATGGAAACTTTTCATTTTACTGCTGGTTCAACCACAGCTCTTTACATCTAACTTTTGGTAGCACTAAAGTTTTCTGTTATGGATTTCATAGGAAAAAAAAAAAAAAGACTTACCTAAAAGCTGCCAGTGTTAGCATCTTAATCTGAAAGATCCTACAGAGTTATGTCAATTTCTTTTCCAAGCCTACATATTCATATATTCTACTTTTTTTAAGTTTTACTGTCCAACAAAGTAAAACTTTGGAAAGAATTTTCCTTACTAATAAAGTCTCTGTAGCTATTTTGTGCACAGAATGTTCAGTGTTTTCAAAGTTTAAATATTTATTATCTTAAATGAATCAGAATTTGAAATTTTTCTTTTTTTCTTTTCTTTCTTTTTTTTTTTTTTTTTTTTGACAGGCAGAGTGGATAGTGAGAGAGAGAGAAACAGAGAGAAAGGTCTTACTTTTTGCCATTGGTTCACCCTCCAATGGCCGCTGCGGTGGGCGCATCGTGCTGATCCGAAGCCAGGAGCCAGGTGCTTCTCCTGGTCTCCCATGCAGGTGCAGGGCCCAAGCACTTGGGCCATCCTCCACTGCCTTCCCGGGCCATAGCAGAGAGCTGGCCTGGGAGAGGGGCAACCAGGATAGAATCCAGCGCCCCAACCAGGACTAGAACCCGGTGTGCCGGCGCCGCAAGGAGGAGGATTAGCCTGTTAAGCCATGGCGCCGACCTAAATTTTTTCTATTACAAACAAATCACATGATGGATAGTATTAGAATTATCTATTCGCAAATCGATGTCTGAGTTGTATACAATGACATGCTAAGCACTGTGCTAAGCTATGCAGATAATGGTAAACATCTTTCCAAGTCAAAATTGTAATTGTAAGGAAAGTCTGAAAAATTTTTAAATTACTTTTAAAATCATAAAATTTGGGGACAGCACTGTGGGTTAAGCTGTAGCCTGCAGTATCAGTATCCTATTTGGACATTGGTTCAAATATCAACTGCTTCACTTCTGATCCAGCTCTTTGATAATGCACCTGGGAAAACAGTAGAAGATGGCCCAAGTCCTTGGGATCCCTATACCCACATGGGAGACCTGGAAGAAGTTCCTGGCTTCAGCCTGGCACATACCTGGTTGTTGCAGCCACTTGGGTAGTGAACCCACAAATGGAAGATCTGTCTCTTTCTCTATAACTCTACCTTTCAAATAATCTCTTTTAAAAAAATCATAAAATATATAACTTCATATAACTTTTAAGTTACAAGTAGTAAATCTAATGAGAAGCCAAAATATTTTTTCATTTTAGTAACTGCATTTCAATATCCTCAATATTTTAAACAACTAAATTTCAATAGAATAGTTCATAAAACAAATTATTTGACACAGAGAGGGAGAAAGAGAAGAGAGAGATATCATGTACATACTCTCCAAATGCCTGCAATGGGCAGGGTAAATGGCCAAAGCTGGAATCCAGAAATTCAAAACAAATCTACCACACAGGTGCTCAGGGCCCCACTGCTTGAGTTGTCATCAATTCCTGAAAAGGCTCACATTAGCAAGAAGCTGGAATTGAGCATCAAATGTTGGATCTGAAGCTGGAAATCAAACGCAGGCACTCCCTTGTGGAACATGGATATGATAACTAGAGTTATAAACTCTTGGCTGAATACATACCCCCAGTGAAAATTATTATATCAATTAAGTTCTCAACATAATTTTACCTATGAACAGTGACTATGCAAGTTAGGATAATGCTGATTTGAAAACTGACCACAACCATTGATCAGCAGAGTAGTGAGTTGTTTAATGGGTAGTGAATGATTTGCTCTTTTGAGGGTTCCAGATAAATTGACAAGGCATTTGATGCAATTTTCATCCTTGTCAGCCATAGGTATAACAAGAACTGCTTTAAAGTAAGAACATATGAGTACCACAGTTTTAGTGTTTGTCTTATTTCCCAAGCAAGTGTTCTTTTTGGTACTTCAATTGAAATCTAGCCCTTTTGTACTTTAAAACAGGGTTTATTGAAGAATTGAATAAGTAAAAAAATGTTTATTATACAAATGGCTTATGAACTGTCCTTAGAGGCTGGGTAGTGACTGCCTTAGTCCATTGCTTCCTTTGAGTGCATAGCCTTGTGTGAACTATGGTCTGATGAGCTGGAAGCAGAAGATGATGGATAAAATCAGACAGGATGTATTGATCTCAAGAAACAAAACCAACACAGATTAAATTTTGCCAAAAGGAAATGTTTTGTAAGGCTGGAGAAGCAAGCTTAATGGGCAACATGCACTGGGTGTAGTGCTTAATATGTGAAAAGAGCTAGAACAGCAGCACTAGGATTGTCTCATTCAATCTTCACCATAATCCTAGGAGATATGTTATTAATGTTCTTGTTTTACAGCTAAAGAAATAGAACTAAGCAAGTTGCCCAAGGTTACACAGGTAGTATAGCACAGTCCTTAGGATAAGCACCAGGGCTGCTCTGGGCAACTGTATAATTACATATTCAATGATCTTTCCTGAGAGGAGGAGCTCAACTAAGTGCACACCAGCCATTTTTAAGTCATTGAAGATCTCTCTTTAGGATTTGAAGCTTCACAAGAAACACCTACTGACCTAATTTGGCTCTCAGTTGATGAGTACAACGAACTTTTAAAGGATTCCAACTACAGCACAGACAAAATGAGAAATGGATAATTCAAAAAGGAAATGGAAAGTGTTAGGAAGGGGAATGAAATAAAAATCTAAAATGGCACGACATAAGCATAAGGAAATGTGATCTTCAGAACTTTGGAAACTGGGAAATTTAAGATAAAGGGTGATATATCATTACAACCCACTTTCTAGTTTATTTATAGAACTTTTTTACAGGGGCTTTTTAAAAATTGATTTATCTACTTATCTGACTAGCAGAAAGAGTTAGAGAGACACAGACAGGTCTTCTACATACTAGTTTACTCCCTAAATGCAACAAACGGGATTGTGCCAGGCCAAACCTAGTCCCACATGGTCATCAGGACTTGGATCATCATCAGTTGCATTCTCTAGGTGCTTTAACAGGCAGCTGGATTGGAAATGAAGTAGCTATGATTTCAACCAGGACTCTGATACGGGATGCAGCTGTCCAAGATTCAGGTTGGCATTAAAATGCTCATTCCTTTTTCTGTGTCTTCTGTGAAAGAGGTCACTGTGATACCTTGGAGGTCTCTTATAAGAATACCTGTCCTGTTATTGAGGGGTCTGCATGTATAAACTAATTTTTCTTAAGTCCCCAACAACTAATACCATTGCCTTGGAAGGTAGGATTTCATCACGTGATTTTTGGAAGGATAAAAGCATTCAGACCACTAAGTGATCCTATAAAGTTAAAAACCCTTCTATAGGGGTCAGTGCCGTGGCTCACTTGGTTAATCCTCCGCCTGCAGTGCCGGCATCCCGTATGGGCGCTGGTTCTAGTCCCGGTTGCTCCTCTTTCAGTCCAGCTCTCTGCTGTGGAGGGCAGTGGAGGATGTCCCAAGTGTTTGGGTGCCTGCACCCACATGGGAGACCAGGAAGAAGCACCTGGCTCCTGGCTTTGGATCGGCGCCGGCCATAGCAGCTATTTGGGGAGTGAACCAATAGAAGAAAGACCTTTCTCTCTATCTCTCTCTCTCACTGTCTATAACTCTACCTGTCAAATAAATTTAAAAAAAAACTTTTTATAGTAGAGGACTAATATAACTAAAAATTAAATCTCATCTCTTTCACAAGGGAAAGGTCAAGAAAATTATCAACTCCAGAGAAACCAAGAGAGGGGAAGGAAACTAACATCTCTAGAATTAGGAAGATGAGAGGAAACATAAAACAACAGAGATAGTTTCCTAAAGCATCTTCTGTGACTGCTCCCTGCTTTTAGGATGCATGCATGGTTTATAAAAGCTACCAGCATAAATCATGCAGGACTAAAACTATTCTGCAAGGTAGAGAGGTTCAGAATTTACTTTTCAGATAATTTAAACATGTAAAAATTTGAACCACATTCAGTTGTATTCAAGAGATGATTAATTACCATTCTGTTATAGTCAGAAGTTGATGAATCCTTTAGAAAGGTGTGTATACTTTTTTTCCCAGTTTATGTTCTATGTTGTCCACATAAACTTCCTTTTATCCTATTCCTTCTTTCCTTTACAAAGGCTAAAATAAAAATCTCAGATGCACTGGACACATCTAGTCTAAATGAACCCCTATACAAATTGCCATCTTGCTCTTGGAGTTTTGTATGGGGCAGATTAGGTAAACATTTCTTCATCTCAGAACAAAGCTTTATCATGTTTGGGGTACACCAGGTGATTCCTTAGCACATAAATAGGGAAAACTATTAGATGTGTGATATAGCTGATGTTTCTATGAATTATTGCAATTCAATAAAACAAAATTACCAAAGGGATCTTCTGATGAGAAAAGAGACACTGAGAAAGGCTAAAAGAGGATTGAACTACAGAGAAAACTTTTTTGAAATTCTCATCTATAAATGACCAGTTCTGTCTCACAGAGGAATTTGCTTACAACAGACACTATGTTCAATCTTTATATCTAACCAAAATATTGGTAAATTTTGTTTACATTCTAAATTTATTGTGATTATTTCATAACAAATCCATGTTTTGTTCTAGTTTTAAGAGTCTTAAGCATAATTTTTAGCAAAAATACTAGGAGGACCTATCATTATTTTTCATGTTCAATGTTTAGATAACAATCAGATTTTTTTAAATTAAAATATAATTTCTTGATTCTAAATAGACTTTAATGATTATCCATAAGGTCATTATTTATTGGCTTCAACAAAGACTTATTAACTTTAGTTGTGCTTAAATGAAGTCCTTTTGCTCCTTATAGAGAGGAAAGGAGATTTTGAGTGAATTTCAGTAATATATTTGTTTAAACAAACTATTTTAAAATTGCTATGTGTACTTATTTCTAGGTAATATCACTTACTTGGATATGATTAAATTGAATCCAGTCTAATACATGGTAAGCGGCTACTGATTTTTCAGTATTTTCTAAATTATGGAGACTCTAGTTTTATGCTTGGATATGGTAATTATAAAATATTGAAAAAATAGGGGCCAGCAATGTGACATACTTAGTGAAGCTGCCACCTGCTTCTCCAGAAACCCATATGGGTGCCAGTTTTGGTCCTAGCTGCTCCAATTCTGGTCCAGCCCCCTGCCAATAACATGAGAAAAGCAATGGGAGAAGGCCTAAGTGTCTAGGTTGCTGCTATCCATGTGGGAGACACAGATGAAACTCTGGGCTTCAGTCTTGCCAAGGCCTGGCCATTGCAGCCATATAGGGATTGACCCAGTAGATGGAAGATCTCTTTCTCTGTTTCTGCCTCTCCTTCTACATCTTTCAAATAAATAAATATGCCTTTTTAAAAATGTTGAAAAAATAGTTTAATATTTCAATATCATTCAAGTATAGTAGTAATCCTTTATTTCCTTTGGAATTATAATCAATTAAAAAGATAAATGACAAAAGGAAAACACACAATGATGACAACACAGGTGGGATTATAGGTGGAGTGGAAAATGTAAAGGGATAGAAAACCGTGACTGACAACGAGGAGTCCCAGGACTTACTTTTTTTTAAAGATTTATTTACTTTTTGCTTGAAAGTCAGTTTTACAGAGAGAGAAGGAAAGAGAGAGGGAGAAGGATAGAGGTGGACAGAGAGAAGTGGAAAGGGAGAGAAAGGTCTTCCATTTGCTGGTTCACTCCCCAGATGGCCACAACAGCCAGAGCTGTGCCGATCCAAAGCCAGGAACTTCTTCCCGGTCTCTCATATGGGTGCAGGGACCCAAGGACTCAGGCCATCCTCTACTGCCTTCCCAGGCCATAGCAGAGAGCTGAATCAGAAGGGGACTTTTGAAAGCATCAACTGAGTTTAACAAATTTTGGTTATCCAGGTACATCTTTTTTTAATTATGGTATTCAAATTTTGTGTATTTCATATATACAATTTTTTTGACAGGCAGAGTGGATAGTGAGAGAGAGAGACAGAGAGAAAGGTCTTACTTTGCCATTGGTTCACCCTCCAATGGCCGCTGTGGCCAGCACATCTCACTGATCCAAAGCCAGGAGCCAGGTGCTTCTCCTGGTCTCCCCTGCGGGTGCAGGGCCCAAGCACTTGGGCCATCCTCCACTGCCTTCCCAGGCCATAGCAGAGAGCTGGCCTGGAAGAGGGGCAACCAGGATAGAATCCGGCACCCCAACTGGGACTAGAACCTGGTGTGCCGGCGCTGCAAGGCGGAGGATTAGCCTGTTAAGCCACGGCACCGGCCTGTGTATTTCATATATACAATTCTAAAACATAGAGATATTTTTCACCCTACCTTCCCTCCTATCCACACCCCCTATTCCCACTCTTAATTTTTACAAAGATCTATTTTCAATTTAACCTATACTCATAAGATAGACAAAATAGAACTTAACATAAAAACTGTGAAAAGTGACAAAGAAGGGTACTATGTAATGATTAAGGGATCAACTCAACAGTAAAATGTGACTATAATAAATGTATATGTACTCAATGCTAGTAAGCCTGGCTATTTAAAACATGTTAATAGATCTGAAGAGAGAGATAGACACTGATACAATAGTAATAAGGGACTTCAACACTCCACTTTCATCAGTGGACAGATCATTTAGACATAAAATCAACAAAGAAACAGTATAGCTAATCTACACTATGAGCCAAATAGACCTAATTGAATTCTACAGAACCTCTCGTCTCACAGTTGCAGAATATGCATTATTTTCATCAGTGCATGGAACTTTCTTTAATATGATGATATGCTAGACCATAAAGCAAGTCTCAACAAATTGAAAAAATTTGAAATCATACCATGTATGTTTTCTGACCACAATGGATGAATCTTGAAATCAGCTCAAGAATCTTGAGAACATATGCAAACACATGGAGACTGAATGACATGCTCCTGAATGAACAATGAATCATAGAAGAAATCAAAAGATAAATCAAAAAATTCCGGAAAAAAATGAAGATGAAAAAGTCATTCTTACTAAATTTGTAGGTATCATGAAACTTGGAGTTTAACAGATATATTAGGTTACAGAATCACTACTCAAATTTATCTCTGTGTGCTGTAAATCTGTTCTGTATCTAACAAGATGAAATTTGTTTGGAATAAACAAGTATTATATTTAATTTATTTATAAAATAATTTGTTTTCCCTCATACATTATATTTTTTGTACTTTCTATATACCACAAATCAAAGACAAATTGATATTTGTCTTTTTAGGGACTGAATTATTTCACTAAGTATAATGGTCTCCAATTGTATTTATTTTCTTTCAAAAGATAGGATTTCATTATTATATATGAGTAGTATTCCATCATATATATATACCACGTTTTCTTTGTCTCATCATCCAAATTCACCCAGATTCCATAGCTAAGCTATTGTGAAGTGAACTTCGGTACACATGGGGGTACAGACGATTCTTTCATAGGCTGATTTCATTTATTTTGGGTTAATTCCCAGGAGTATGTTTGTTGGGTTTTATGGTATATCATTTTTGGATTTCTAAGGACTCTCCATACTGTCTTCCATAATGGTTATACTAATTTTCATTCCCATCAGCAGTGTATTAGTGTACCTGTTCCCCAATATTCTCACCAGCATTTATTATTTTTGATTTTCGGATGATAGCCATTGTAACGGGATGAAGTGAAACCTCATTGTGATCTTGATTTGTATTTGATGGCAAGTGATTCTGAGCATCTTCTCATGTGCAACTTGGTCATTTGTATTTCATCCTTTGAAAAATGCCTGCCTGTATCCTTTGCCCATTTCTTAACTGGATTATTTTGTTATTGAGTTTCATGAGCTCTTTAAGTACTCTGAATATTAATCCTTTATCAGGTGTGTAGTTTGCAAATATTTTCTCTCATTCTATCATGTTATTGAGTATGTTCTTTGCTGTCCAGAATCTCATTAACTTGATGTAATCCCATTTGTCTTCCTTCTTATTTCCTGTGCTTCCACGGTATTATCCGAGAACGCCTTTGTGTATATCAATGTCTTAATATGTTTCCCCTATGTTTTCCTCTAGTAATTTGATGGTTTCAGTTTATATCCTTGACTCATTGTGGATAGTGTGTAAGGTAGGGATCTTGTTTCATATTTCCATATGGAGAGATCCAATTTTCCCAATACCATTAGTTGAGGAGATTGCCCTTTCTTTGGGGATTAATTTTAATTCATTCATCAAAGATTAATGGTTGTAGATGCATAGATTAATTTCTGGATTTTCTAATTTGTTACATTCATGTACATGTCTATTTTTGTGCCAGTATCAGTTTTTTGGTTTTTTGTTTGTTTGTTTGTTTGTTTTGTAACTGCTCTGTAGTATGTCTTGAAATCTGGTATTGTGATTCTTCTGGTTTTGTTTTTGTTGTCTAAGATTGCTTTAACTTGGCTATTCAGGGTCTCTTGTGTTTCCCTATGACTTTTTGGGTCTTTTTTTTAAGATCTGAGAAGAATGTCCTCAAAGGAACTTTTAATTCCATGTAAGAATAGCCTTTTTGGCCAGCACCGTGGCTCACTAGGCTAATCCTCCTGCTGCAGCACCGGCACACTGGGTTCTAGTCCCGATCAGAGCACCGGATTCTGTCCCAGGTGCTCCTCTTCCAGTCCAGCTCTCTGCTGTGGCCCAGGAGTGCAGTGGAGAATGGCCCAAGTCCTTGGACCCTGCACCCGCATGGGAGACCAGGAGAAGCACCTGGCTCCTGGCTTCAGATCTGCACAGTGTGCCGGCTGCAACGGCCATTGGGGGGTGAACCAACAGAAAAAAAAAGGAAGACTTTTCTCTCTGTCTCTATCTCTCACTTTCCACCTTGCCTGTCCAAAAAAAAAAAAAAAAAAAAAAAAAAAAAAGAATAACCTTTTCACTATAAGAAATTCCTAGAAAATAGATGAAATTGCCATCTGCTTATAGTTTCAACTGAATGGCTCACCAACTCCTGTAGACATCAAGTCCCAAAGTCATGGATTGGTCATACTTATAGGATTCAGGCTTGATCCAATTGTAGTTACTAGAAGGTAGTCCTAATGGTGAATCCTTAGGTCATAGAGGGTACATGTCATTGGAAGATAGTTGTCATGAGAGTGCTAGTTGTATCAGCTTTCACTTAGGCACCTTTTCTCTCTGCTTTTTCACTCACCATGTGGTCATTCCTCTACACATGTACATTATTTTGGCTGCTACTTCACTTATTTTTTTAATTTTTTATTTAATGAGTGCATTTTTTGTAGATACAACTTTAGGAATATAGCGGTTCTTTCCCCCATACCCACCCTCCCACCCCAACTCTCTTCCCTCCTTCCTCTCCCCCTCCCAACCCCTTCTTCAACATAGTATAGACCAACTCCATGTTAAGCATAGATTTCCACAGTTTGAACACACATACAGCATATAGAGTACAGTTTGAGAACAAGATTTGCAGTTAATTCTCATAATACAACTTATTGAGGATGGAGTCCTACATGGGGAGTAAGTACACAGTGACCTCTGTTGTTCCTCTAACAAATAACACTTTTATTTATGATGTCAGTGATCACCTGAGGTTCTTGCCATGGGCTGTCAAGGTTATGGATCCTTTTGTGACCATAGACTCCATCAGTATTTGGACACGGCCATTAGCAAAGTGGGTGTTCTCTCCTCTTTTCAGAGAAAAGTACATGCTTTTTTGATGGCCCTTTCTTTCCACTGAGGTCTCAGAGAGATGTTCTGTGTAGGATATTTTTTGCCACAGTCTTTGCTTTCTATGCCTGAAATGCTCTCACAGGCCTTTAAGCTATACTTACTTGGAAGCTTTAAGGGTTGATTCTGAGGTCAGAGTGTTATTTACAGCAAATGTCATTCTAGGAGTCTGCTGTGTGAACTGCTTCCTATATTGGACTTTCCTTCATTTTTAATTCTATTATTATTACTTGTCACTTGATATTATTTATATGATCACTTAAACTTATCTATATGTTGACTTTAAATTTAATATGATTATTTTAAAAGTTAAGATGGCATTTATACCAACAATTTCTATGGGTTTGGAGTCCCATGACATGTTTTTAGGCTGTGCCTTTAAAAGTTAAGTCTGTGGGACTGTATGCAGAACTATACTTCTTTACAGTTATAGACTACTTCTTCCCTCTCTTATTCCTCCTCTTCTTTTTAACTGGGATCTTTTTCCAATTGATTTAATATGCATATGATTAACTCGATGTTACGTAAAGAGTTCAACATACAGTATGAAGAGGAGAAAAGAAAGAAAAAAAGATATACAAAATAAAAAGTAACAATGATAAACTGTCCCTTGATAGGTCAAGGACTATTCAACTCATTGATTCTAAAAGTGTCAAATTCTCTTCTATAGCTTTCATGTTAAGAGCACTATTATTTCTCCCAAATCAGGGAGAACATATGGTATTTGTCTCTTTGGAACTGGGTTATTTCACTAAGTATTAAGTTTTCTAGCTTGCTCCATTTTGTTGCAAATGACTGGATTTCATCCTTTTTTACTGCTATGTAGTATTCCATAGTGTATATATCTCACAACCTCTTTACCCAGTCTTCAGTTGATGGGCATTTAGGTTACTTCCATTTCTTAGCTATTGTGAATTGAGCTGCAATAAGCATGGAGGTACAGATAGCTTTTTTGTTTACTGACTTCATTTCCCTTGGGTAAATTCCGAAGAGTGGGATGGCTGGGTTATATGATAGGTCTATATTCAGATTTTTGAAGTATCTCCATACTGTTTTCCATAGTGGCTTTATCAGTTTACATTCCCACCAAGAGTGGGTTAGAGTGCCCTTTTCCCCACATCCTCTCCAGCATTTTTTGTTTGTTGATTTCCATATGAAGGCCATTCTAATTGGGGTGAGGTGGAACCTCACTGTGGTTTTGACTTGCATTTCCCTGGCGACTAGAGATCCTGAACATTTTTTCATGTGTCTGTTGGCCATTTGGATTTCCTCTTTTGAAAAATGTCTGTTTAAGTTCTTAGCCCATCTCTTAGCTGGGTTGTTTGCTTTATAACTGTGGATTTGCTTGATCGCTTTCTAGATTCTGGTTATTAATCTTTTTTTTTAACTTTTATTTAATGAATATAAATTTCCAGTATACAGCTTATGGATTACAATGGCTTCCCCTTCCCATAATTTCCCTCCCACCCGCAACCCTCCCCTATCCCGCTCCCTCTCCCCTTCCATTCACATTAAGATTCATTTTCAATTCTCTTTATATACAGAAGATCAATTTAGTATACATTAAGTAAAGATTTCAACAGTTTACACCCACATAGAAACACAAAGTGAAACATACTGTTTGAGTACTAGTTATAGCATTAAATCAAAATGTACAGTACATTAAGGACAGAGATCCCACATCAGGAGCAAGCGCACAGTGGCTCCTGTTGTTGACCCAACAAATTGACACTCTAGTTTATGGCACCAGTAACCACCCTAGGCTGTCGTCATGAGTTGCCAAGGCTATGGAAGCCTTCCAAGTTCCCCGACTCTGATCATATTTAGACAAGGTCATAAAAGACAGGGTGAGGATACTAACCAATGATCCTAAGAGTGGCATTTACCAGGTCTGAACAATTATACAGCATTAAGTGGGGAAGAGGACCATCAGTACACACAGGTTGGGAGTAGAGCCATTGGTGGTAGAGTAGAGGTTATGATTACAAAGGAATGAGGCCCAAGTACACTAGACAGGGTCTAGAAGAAAGGACAGAGTCATTATTAGAGGAGCTAAGAAAGGTGCTGTCTAAGCTACAATTAAGTTTTCTGATTGAGAGGCAAATAGAACCTGATAGAAGGGGCTTGATAATAATCTGTTGGGCTTTAGGCCTTGTAAGTTAAGAGGCCCAGACCTATCTATCTCTTCACATGGGGTATATCCTAAGGGGGGTGTGAACCTCCTAGGGGAAGGCACTCTGTTGACTTTCATTACTTGGCTGGCCTGGGAGGAGAGCTGGCCAGGTAAAGGCAGGGGGCATCTCTAACAAGAAATTTACAGTTCTGCCTGCAATGTTGCTGACCCTACTTGACCACACCCTCAGCTGCAGTGGTCACTTTGGAAGTTGGGCTGAGTGAAGGGCTTTTCAGCTTGGAGCCAATAAGATCTGTGGCTCTGACCTGGGCATCCTTCGACTCCAGGGCAGGTCTATTTCCAGTGACCCAACTCTTGGCAGAGCTGCCAGGGCTCTTCACAAGCTGACTTCTGCTGAAGCCCAGACTTACCACATTGAAAGCCACTGCAGTGGACTGACCTGTTGGGTCTCCTTGAGGGCAGATCACCGTACAGATCAGCCATTAATAGGCCTGCCACCCATTGCTTCTGATGCCTAGCTTTCTTTTCCTCCTGGTTTGTGTTAAAGCAGACCAGAGGATGCAAGTCAAGGGAGTGCCCAAGTCCCATCTCTAATCTTCGGTGGCCTGAACTACAAGTCTATAGTCACAGGCATGTTCTGTAGTAGTTTTTCTAAAGTAGACAATGCCCATGAGGAAAATTATATTCTCACTTTAAAACTTTCTTTCCCTTTGGTCTGAAAGGGAGGTTTTTTTTTTCTACTTACTGTATACTTCGCTGATGGCGATGTGAATCTAGCTATGAGATTATTATTTAAGCTCTTATTTTGGCTATGCTATTACAGAAAAATGTTAGCCATCTCTTTTATAAGGTCTAAAGATTAAATTGTGCGTCCTACAGATTCCTTCATAATAGAATTAGTTCCCTCCCTTGAAGAGAATAGAGAAATGAAAGAACAAGTTGGGCTTAGAATAGAGAAATGAGGGAGCAAGTCCTACATCGCTTGCTGACAATAGCAATATTACATGAATACTTAGCAAACCGTTTCAACCCTTAGATAAGAACTTAATAAAACATTTACCAGAAGGTCCAATGCCTTCTATAAATTTTAAGAATCATGTACTTGAAAACACCTCTTAAATATCTAAGATGGTGTAGTTTGTTTAACCAGTAAACTTAAGCACAACCATCTAAAATGTTTTTAGTTTCTTTCTACCAACAAGTTTAAAACATGTGATACACAGATTCAGGTCACACAAATTAAAATGTATCTTTGATTGATTTTAGCAGCTTAAATTTATGGACAATCTTATCTAAAAGCCATTTAAAATAAAACTCTTAATAAAATTTCCCCATGTGGACATACAATATGTACGCACATATAACATAGCATAATAGACCAATATCAAAATCCAAAATATCTGGTTGAACTAAGATTCCTTAAAATCATGACATAACATAGACCAAATTTGATCATTGTTACAAGGTGATTATTCATGTCTTTGAAAATAAGCACATAGTTAAATAACCCATAGCTCTTAATAAAATTTCAGCTGTTTTTGAAAAATTAGAATTTAACAGACATCAAGAGCACATAATAGATTACTTTAACACATTGCTTTAACAGAGCATCAGAGTTTAATTCTATGTCAAAGAGAAATTGAGCTTCCTGTGATCTTTTGCTGTGAGGTTTCCTTCCTTTACCTTCTTTCATATTGGTGACCATGTTTCTGTGTTTCTGTGTGTAACACATCTTTAAGCATCTTTTGCAGGGCAGGATGAGTGGCAACAAATTCTTTCAGTTTCTGTTTGCTATGAAAAGTCTTAATTTCACCTTCATTCACAAATGAGAGCTTTGCAGGATATAATATTCTGGGCTGGCAGTTTTTCTCTCTTAGTACCTGGGCTATGTCTCGCCATTCCCTTCTAGCTTGTAGGGTTTCTGATGAGAAGTCTGCTGTGAGTCTAATTGGAGATCCTCTGAGAGTAATCTGACGATTCTCTCTTGCACCTTTTAGAATCTTTTCTTTATGTTTCACTGTGGTGAGTTTGATTATGATGTGTCGTGGTGAGGATCTCTTTTGGTCATGTTTATTAGGGGTTCTATAAGCTTCCTGTACTAAGATGCCTCTGTCCTCCAAACCTGGGAAATTTTCTGCTAGTATCTCACTGAAAATGCCTTCTAATCCTTTCTCCCTCTCCATGCCTTCAGGAACTCCTAGAACCCGAATGTTGGTATCCTGTAGATTCCTGACAATATTTTTTAGATTTCTAATTTCTTCTTCTTTTCTTTGGTTTGCCTGTTTCCTTTCCTGTTCTCTGTCTTCTAAGTCTGATATTCTCTCTTCTGCTTCGCCCATTCTGTTTTTAAGGCTCTCTAATGTGTTTGTCATTTGATCTATTGAATTCTTCATTTCATTATGATTTCTCGTCACTATCAGAGTTTCTTGTTCCACTAGTTGTTTCATTTCATTTTGATTCCTCCTTAATATTTCACTTTCACGAGAGAGATTTTCTATCTTGTCCTTTAAGGATTTCTTTAGTTCAAGAATTTGTTTTTGAGAACTTCTTAATGTTCTTATCAATTTCTTGAGATCCGCTTCTTGCATTTCTTCAATCTCATCATCATCATAGTCTTGAATTGGGGTGTCTTTTTCATTTGGGGGCGTCATAGTGTCTTCCTTGTTCTTGTTACCTCGGTTTTTGCGTTTGTTGTATGGCATGTTGGAGATATTTGGTTTCTTCACTGTGGTGGTTTTTTTTTTCTTGTTATACTATGACTCTAGATTAAGTGGACTGTCTGCTTTTGGTGGAGCCTTAGAGGCTTGAGATGGGTGTGGACTGAGAGCTGTGTTTGGTTCCTCAGGGTTGAGGGTGTGTCAAGATGACACTCCCAGGTTAGGTGTGGTAAATGTCTCTTTCTTTTGTTGATTCAAAAGGGAAGTAATTCCGCACAGCTGAATGTAATTGGAGGTAGTTAGCAGGCAAATGATATACCCACAGGAGCCAGAGATTGGGAGCTCTTTCCCAAGGACCACACAGGGAATCTCTGCTGCCCTCAGTGTGGGCTCCAATTCTCCTGCAGTCTCCCACTGGGTTGCCAAGTTAGATGCTAATCTCCAGTTATTTCACCCCTCCCCCCAGAGTCAGGTTTTTCTGCTAGGCTCAGGGCTGGTGCAGACCTGAGGTCGCCCTGCTTATGACGTATGTCCAAAATGGCGCCTGCTCTTTGTCTTGCTCGCCCTTGAGGGGTGAGCGGAGAGAGAGAAACTCGTGTCCGTTTCGGTCACTTTTTTTTTTCCCTCTCTCTCTTCTAGTTAGCCTGGTGAACTTTTCCCCACGGAGTTTCAAGCCTCGTTCCCTCTAGCCTCCTCTTTCCGCTTGCCCGCTGGTGTCTCGGGCTATGGAGGTTCGGCTCACCTCGCGTTCCAGCGCTGGTGCGTTGAGTCTGCTACTGGTGTCCCGAACTTGGGCTCCCACGCTCTCCACGCAGGTCCACTGTGAATCACTAGTTCCGGAAGAGTTTCCTCTGCTGTTTCTTCCCCTACTCTTCCTTGACCCTGCAGTATCTCCACTTTTATTAACCTGTGTCTTGCCGAAGAATATCAATGTGCTCCCTTCCTATTCCGCCATCTTGGATTTCTCCTGGTTATTAATCTTTTATCAGTCGCATAGTTTGCAAATAATTCCTCCCATTCTGTTGGTTGCCTCTTCACTTCCCTGTTTATTTTGCTTTATGGAAGCTTATCAATTTGAAGTAATCTCATTTGTTCAATTTGGCTTTGACTATCTGTGCCTCTGGGGCCTCTCCAGGAATTCGTGGCCTATGCCAATGTCTTGCAAGTTTTCTCCAGTGTTCTCGATTAATTTGATGATGTCATGGCATAGATTTAGATCTTTAATCCATGTTGATTTTTATATAGGGTGCAAGGTAGAGGTGTTGCTTTATACTGCTACATGTGGACATCCAGTTTTCCCAACCCCATTTGTTGAAGAAACTGTCCCTGATCCAGGGATTGGTTTTAGCTCCTTGATCAAATATAAGTTGGTTGTAGAGGTTTCAATTGATTTCCAGGGTTTGTATTCTGTTCCATTGGTCTATCAATCTATTTTTGTACCAGTACCAGGCTGTTTTGATTATAACTTCCCTGCAATATGTCTTAAAGTCTGGTATTGTGATGCCTCCAGCTTTGTTTGTGCTGTATAAGATCGCTTTAGCTATTCGATGTCTCCTGTTCCTCTATATGAGTTTTAGCATCATTTTTTCTAAATCTGAGAAGAATGTCTTTGGTATTTTGATTGGTTTAGCATTGAATCTGTAAATTGTATTCAGAAAAATGGACATTTTAATGGTATTTATTTTTCAAATCCATGAACATGGAAGATTTTTCCATTTCTTATATTCTCTATTTCTTTCTTTAATGTTTTATAAATCTCAAAGTTCTCATCGTAGAGATCTTTGACCTCATTGATTAAATTTATTCCAAGATACTTGATTGTTTTTGTGGCTATTTTGAATGGGATTGATCTTAGAAGTTCTTTCTCAGCCATGGTATTGTCTGTGTATACAAAGGCTGTTGATTGCTGTGTATTGATTTTGTATCCTGCTACTTTACCAAAATCTTCTATGAGTTCTGATAGTCTCTTAGTGAAATCTTTTGGATCCCCTATATATAGAATCATATCATCTGCAAGTAGGGATAGTTTGACTTCCTCCTTGCCAATTTGTATCCTTTTGATTTCTTTGTCTTGCCTAATGGCTCTGGCTAAAACTCCTAGGACTATATTGAATAGCAGTGGTGAGAGTGGGCAACCTTGTCTGGTACTGGATTTCAGTGGAAATGCCTCCAAGTTTTCCACATTCAATATGATGCTGGCAATGGGGCCAGCACTGTGGCACAGTGCATTAATACCCTGGCCTGAGGCGCCGGCATCCCACACGGGCGCCAGTTCGTGACCCGGCTGCTCCACTACCGACTGATCCAGCTCTCTGCTATGGCCTGGGAAAGCAGTGAAGGATGGCCCAAATCCTTGGGCCACTGCACCCATGTGGGAGACATGGAGGAAGCTCCTGGCTTCAGATCAGTGCAGCTCTATCTGTTACAGCCAATTGGGGAGTGAACCATCGGATGGAAGACCTCTCTCTGTCTCACTCTCTGTCTCTGCTCCCTATAACTCTGATTTTCAAATAAATAAGTAAATCTTTAAAAAAAAAAAAGTGGCACGCTGCTGCCCATACTTAAAAATGTAAACTATCAGGGGCCGGTGCTGTGGTGCAGTGGGTTAAAGCCCTAGCCTGAAATGCCAGCATCCCATATGGGCTCCGGTTCTAGTCCCGGCTGCTCCTCTTCCAATCCAGCTCTCTGCTATTTCCAGGGATAGCAGTAGAAGATGGCCCAAGTCCTTAGGCACTGCACCCATGTGGGAGACCCAGAAGAAGCTCCCGGCTTTGGATCCGTACAGCTCCGGCCGTTGCAGCCATCTGGGGACTTAATTAGCGGATGGAAGACCTCTCCCTGTGTCTCTACCTCTCTCTGTAACTCTATCAAATAAATAAAATAAATCTTTTTTAAAAATGTAAACAATCAATATGGCCTCATCCCATCAGCTGCAGCTCCCTTTGTGGGGAGGGGGAAAACACCGAGGGACTGTGTGACATGTTCAACCTCTCTGCCCGACCCCTAGAATTTCTCCTTCTTCCCACTTAGAGCTCTGAGTGCTGTTCACCAAATTTCCCCATTCATCTGTGTCTGCATCTGTGTGGGCTCACAACCTCTCATCTGGTTCACTGAGGGCATGGTGGCTGTCTCCTTGCTGGGTCTTCGCACCAATCCCTTTCTGCACTTCGGGCACCTCTCTACTTTTCCCAGCATGGACCTGAGCAATCTCTGGTGAAATCCTGGGCCACTCCACATGAACTAGTCATGATTCCACTGCCTGCTTGTATCCCCTCTACTCAGTGATTATCCATTTTTCCCTTTGCAACTCAGAACATCCCACTGCTATACCACCATCTTGCCACCCTCTTCTCACTACTCTATATAAGTTATTTCATTGCCATCTTCCAGCCTCACTAGACACTGAATCAGGAACCTGCGTGATCTTTGGACTGTGGACTTTCCATACTGTGAGACAAAATCAATCTTCTTCTCTCATTAGTGGCTAGGCTTAGTGTTTGTCACTACAACAAATACCTAACATACCATGTTGAGAGTTTTAAAACATTCAAAATGTTTCAACAGAGGTAGGTTGTCCAACTGTTATGACTTTTGAAAACAAAACTGATTTGCAAGTTCAATTTGCTTTCCAATGTTCATATTCACTGCATCTACCTTAATTTTCAGGATTATGCACTTTTTGGAAAAACATCTTTAGTTCTCTTTAACTAGAGATGAGTCAACTGTAATGCTTTTCTCATGGTTCACTCAATGTTATGATTGCTCTATTGGTTTCCATCAGACTGTGAAACATAAATGCTCTTAGATCACTGTTTTTGAATGTTTCTATTTTTTTTTCATGTTTATAAAAATTGATATTTGAAAATTTCCAGTAATGGTTTATAATGGCCTGAGGATTATTTTTCTATTCATTTTAAAAACTAGATGGCATTTAAAACCATAGTCTTCCATAAACAATGTAAATATCTTAGAACTTTTTCACTATAGAATTGTGGCACAGCAGGTTAAGTCATCACTTAAGATGTTTGCATCCCATATGAAAGTGCTTGGGATCACATCCTGATTCTGTGTCCAATCCAGCATTATGTTAATAAAATGGAGAAACTGCAGATGATGGCCTGAGTTCTTGGGTTCCTGCTACCCACGTGTGAGAACTGGATGTGAAATCGGAGATGATCCCCTATAATTTATACAAAAATGTGGCCCTTTAGAGTTCCCCAGAAGTGCCATCTGGGATGCTACGTATGATACCAGAATTTGGGGTGCCATATGATTTCACCATATGCTTTTTTATTTATTTATTTTTTATTTTTTTAATTTAATTTTTTTTGACAGGCAGAGTGGACAGTGAGAGAGAGACAGAGAGAAAGGTCTTCCTTTTGCTGTTGGTTCACCCTCCAATGGCCGCCGAGGCCCGCACGCTGAGGCCAGCGCACCACACTGATCCGAAGGCAGGAGCCAGGTGCTTATCCTGGTCTCCCATGGGGTGCAGGGCCCAAGCACTTGGGCCATCCTCCACTGCACTCCCGGGCCACAGCAGAGAGCTGGCCTGGAAGAGGGGCAACCGGGACAGAATTTGGCGCCCTGATCGGGACTAGAACAGCCGGAGGATTAGCCTATTGAGCCGCGGTGCCGGCCTAGAGAAAAATTCTAAATGCCAGCACAAATAAACGAGGAAGCATGGTACATTTTAATCTTTTATTTAGTGAAAAAGATGCATAGGAGAGTGAGAGCTTTATTAAGAGAGAGAGGTTAATCTGGGTTCATACCGAGCACCAGGAACCAGCCACGTGTAAGAGCATCTAGACCAGGAAGCCTAGGGCGGGTGGCCTGAAGCCCACACAGCCTGGAGGCACAGGGGTTTAGCAAGCCCCCTCCTGGCAATAGGCCAGGGAAGAAGAGAAGGGCCAGGACACACCATGTCCCAGGCTTTTAACCCATTTCCAAAGGGCAGTGGTTAATTAACCTGATTGGCTGGTGGGCACACAGGTGTGGCCAGGTAGGGGGATGAGGTCACACAGGGGTTTTGGCATAGCTAGTGAATATGTAAGTATTTTGTGTTGCTTATCCACATATAGGATGCATCAGAACCACCTGAAATGTTCTGCAATCCTGTGCAAGCAGTTTGGAATTTTTAGGCTGGGGTAGATCCTGGGAATTTGCATCCTAAAAATTTCCTCATATACATTGCAAAGAATACTGTGCTTCAGTTAAGTACAATAAATTGTTCTAGGTTCTTAGAAGCATTTAAGCTACAGACCTTATGTTTCGTTAGCTAAATATAAGAGCATATTACTTTCTTTTTGGATGGGGAAAAGCATCCAGGGGACTTGCTAAACAAGACTTTGACAAACTAGTTTCCCATAGGATCATCGGACAGAAGACAATCCAGGCATGAGCAGTAACGTTACCCCCCAAATAGTAAATAAATAAATAACAATAAACTCAGGAGACAGGATAGATTTGAAGAAGCAAGATTAACAAGATATAAATGAAATTGATGACCAAATATTCATTCATTCAATGAATATTTAGAGAGTAAACCTGATGAAAAGTGAGGCTTCAAATAAAATAGTTGTGGTGTGACTAGAAAGGTATACATAGATTCAAATGATACCCAGCTGGAAGTTAAAAAATAATTAAATATACAGAATAGTGCTGAATTGGTTTTGCGCAGCATGCAAGTGAGAGAGAAGTGAAGGTTAAATTGAAATTCCTAGTCTGAGCCATGGCCTATGCTGTAACACTAGTTTCACTAGTTTTCATTTATGGATACGTCTTATAGGCACCAACCTTGCCCCATTCATATTAGGTCTCCCTTGGACTTTGCAATAGTACGATGAAGTGGGTGTTATACCTCCTTTGGTAAAACTAGTACCATAAACATTAGAATTGAAATGCCCAAGATGGTTATATAATCACAGGTGGATAAGTGGTGCCTCATGTCTTTCACAGAAATACATTCTTTTATTATCTCTCCTTATTTTTCCTCTTTAAAAAAACGTATGATTATCTCAATAGATGCAGAGGAAACATTTGATAAAATACAACCCTTTCATGATGAAAACCCTAAGCAAACTGAGTATAGAAGGAACATTCCTCAATACAATCTAAGCAATTTATGAAAAACCCACAGCCGGTATCCTATTGAATGGGGAAAAGTTAGAAGCATTTCCACTGAGATCTGGTAGCAGACAGGGATGCCCACTCTCACCACTGCTATTCAATATAGTTCTGGAAGTTCTAGCCAGAGCCTTTAGGCAACAAAAAGAAATTAAAGGATACAAATTGGGAAGGAAGAACTCAAACTATCCCTCTTTGCAGATGATATGATTCTTTATTGAGGGGATCCAAAGAACTCTACTAAGAGACTATTGGAACTCATCGAAGAGTTTGGCAAAGTAACAGGATATAAAATCAATGCACAAAAATCAACATCCTTTGTATACACAGACAATTCCTTGGCTGAGAAAGAACTTCTAAAATCAATCCCATTCACAATAGCCACAAAAACAATCAAATACCTTGGCATAAACTTAACCAAGGACCTTAAAGATTTCTATGATGAGAATAACAAAATCTTAAAGAAAGAAATAGGATACCAAAAAATGGAAAAATCTTCCATGCTCATGGATTGGAAGAATCAATATCATGAAAATGTCCATTCTCCCAAAAGCAATTTATAGATTCAATGTGATACCAGTCAAAATACCAAAGACATTCTTCTCAGATATAGAAAAAAAATGATGCTGAAATTCATATGGAGGCAAAGGAGACATCAAATAGCTAAAGCAATCTCTTATAACAAAAATAAAGCTGGAGGCATCACAATACCAGATTTCAGAACATACTACAGGGCAGCTGTTCTCAAAACAGCATGGTACTGGAAGAGAAACAGATGGATAGACCAATGGAACAGAATAGAAACACCAGAAATCAATCCAAACATCTACAGCCAACTTATATTTGATCAAGGATCCAAAACCAATCCATGGAGTAAGGACAGTCTATTCCTTGGAATAGGACAATCCTTGGAGTAAGGACAGTCTATTCAATAAATGGTGCTGGGAAATTGGATTTCCATGTGCAGAAGCATGAAGCAAGACCCATACTTTACACCTTACACAAAAATCCACTCAACATGGATTAAAGACCTAAATCTATGACCCGAAACCATCAAATTATTAGAGAGCATTGGAGAAACCCTGCAAGATATAGGCACCAGCAAAGATTTCTTGGAAAAGACCCTGGAGGCACAGGCAGTCAAAGCAAAAATTAACATTTGGGATTGCATCAAATTGAGAAGTTTCTGTACTGCAAAAGAAACAGTCAGGAAAGTAAAGAGGCAACCGACAGAATGCGAAAAAATATTTGCAAACTATGCAACAGATGAAGGGTCAATAACAAGATCAAGAAACTCTACCACCTCAAAACAAACAACCCACTTATGAGATGGGCCAAGGACCTCAATAGACATTTTTCCAAAGAGGAAATCCAAATGGCCAACAGACACATGAAAAAAAGTTCAGGATCACTAGCCATCAGGGAAATGCAAATCAAAACCACAATGAGGTTTCACCTCACCCCGGTTAGAAAGGCTCACATTCAGAAATCTACCAACAACAGATGCTGGTGAGGATGTGGGAAAAGGGGACACTAACACACTGTTTGTGAGAATGCAAACTGGTAAAGCTACTATGGAAGTCAGTCTGGAGATTCCTCAGAAACCTGCATATAACCCTACAATACAACCCAGCCATCCCACTCCTTGGTAGTTATCCTAAGGAAATTAAATTGGCAAACAAAAAAGTGGTCTGCACCTTAATTTTTATTGCAGCTCAATTCACAATAGCTAAGACCTGGAATCAACTCAAATGCCCATCAACAGTAGACTGGATAAAGAAATTATGGGACATGTACTCTATAGAATACTATACAGCAGTCAAAAACAATGAAATCCGGTCATTTGCAACAAAATGGAGGAATCTGGAAAACATCATGCTGAGTGAAATAAGCCAGTCCCAAAGGGACAAATATCATATGTTCTCCCTGATGGGTGACAACTAACCGAGCACAAAAAAGGAAACCTGTTGAAGTGAAAGGGACAGTATGAGTAACAGTGACTTGATCAGCCCTTGTCCTGACTGTTGATGTACAATTTAACACTTTAGCCCTTTTAGTATTTTTTTTGTTCTACTTAATACTATTGGTTGAACTCTGTAGTTAACACACAATTATTCTTATGTGTTTAAATTTAATTGAAAAGTGATCCCTATTAAATATAAGAGTGGGAATAAGAGAGGGAGGAGATATACAATTTGGGACATGCTCAAGCTGACTTGCCACAAGTTGTGGAGTTGCAAATGTGCCAGGGGATTACAGTACAATCCCATCAAGGCTACATGTACCAATGCCATCTCACAGGTCCAAGTGATCAATTTTAGTTCACAATTGATCACAGATAGGTCTAAGAGTCAAAGGGATCACACAAATAAGACTAGTGTCTGGGAATACTAACTGATAGGATCAAATAGGAGAGAACGATCCATAATGGGAAGCTGGATACACAGCAGACTCATGGAATGGCAGATATCCTAAACAGCACTCTGGCCTCAGAATCAGCCCTTAAAGCATTTGGATCTGGCTGAAGAGCCCATGAGAGTATTTTAGGCATGGAAAGCCAAGACACTCTGGAAGGAAAAAAAAGAAGACCTAAATGAAAGATCTCAGTGAGTGAAATCCTAGTGGAAAGAATGGGGCCATCAAAGAAGGAGGTACCTTTCTCTGAAGGGAGGAGAGAACTTCCACTTTGACTATGACCCTGTCAGAATAAGATCGAATTCGGCGAACTCAAAAGGCTTCCATAGCCTCGGCAACTCATGAATAGAGCCTAGGGAGATTACTGACGCCATAAACAAGAGTGTTGAATTGTTAAGTCAACAACAGGAGTCACTGTGTACTTACTTCTCATGTGAGATCTGTCCTTAATGGGTTGTCCAATGTGAAATAATGCTATAACTAATACTGAAACAGTATTTTACAGATTGTGTTTCTGTGTGGGTGAAAACTGATGAAATCTTTACTTACTATATACTGAATCGATCTTCTGTATATAATTAATGGAATGGGAGAGGGAGTGGGAGGTCGGAGGGGTACGGGTGGAAGGGAAGTTATGGGGGGAAAAAGCCATTGTAATCCATAAACTGTACTTTGGTAATTTATATTTACTAAATAAAAATCTTCTACTTATGGGGGATAAAAAGAAATCAGGAACTACACAATATACTGATTAATATTTCAATGATACCGATGGGAAATGAAAAATTCCAATTATAATCAAAATAAAAATATTTTAAAATTATACTTGCTTTAGGTAAGACTGAATTTGATAAACAGTACCCATTTGAGATCAACTCTGATTTTGTTTAATATTGAACTTAAAACTTCATTAACTTTGTTGATTCCTCTCAGTTTGGTTGCATGCTTGGGGGCAAAGTTATTTATTATAAATAATATCCTGAATGCTACTTATTATCAGGAGTTATGAAAACAAACAGACCTATCTTATAAGGAACAAATAACATGTGTTTTCGTTCCTTAATTTTCACTAAGAGTAGGCCAAAAAATTTTTATATATTCCCAAGAAGAACTCTTAGACTGTCAGTTTCTTAAATCTCCAAAAACTATTTTTCCATAAAAATATTAAAAGTTGGAGACAGTCTATGTTATGTCATGATTTTAAGGAATCTTATTTCAACCAGATATTTTGGATTTTGAGCCTTCTTGGCATTCTTGACAGGCATTCAAAAAATCAAAGTTCCAAACAATCTGCGCTCTAAAATTTCCAGTAAATCTTGGACTTTGGTTTTTCCAGTTTGGGCCCAACTGAAAAAAATCAAAGGACTTATGTCTCTCATCTTATAGAGACACCAACTAATCAGGCTATTTGGATTGTATTAGAAGTACTGTCAAGATGTGACGTGGTACTAAATTTTAAGTTTCTATAATGGAAAATGCTATTAATACAAATGTTTGAGAATTAAAAAGTCTAATGATCTTGTGTTACTAGACATGATAGTTATCTTAATGAAAAAGCCCCAGAGGCCTAAAGGGTTAAATACTTGTAAAATCCTACAGGTGCTTTCAAAAATACTGTGAAGTAAGCAAGTACCTCTTGTTGGTTGATGAGTTTATAATTTTAAACATGGCGACTTAAAGTCTTTTGTCATCCATAGTTATATATGATTTGCTGCTCATAAAACTGAAGCATTGTTGGTTTGGTGTTTAGCTGTCCTCCTATAGGTTCCTATGGACTTTTTCCAGCCACTTCCATTGTATTCAGTACTTTGGGATGGCTCTGTAAACAGATGAAGCCAACAATGTATTAACAGTACCAACTGAGAGAAAGTATGGTTAACTGAGGTTACTAAAAACAAAAAGCAATTCAAATCAATTGGCAATCTACAGAAAGAGTTAAAGATTTTAAAAGCTATTATTAAAATTGCTATATTGGTCTATTATGTTATGTTATATGTGTGTACAAATTGTATGTCCACATGGGGAAATTTTATTAAGAATTTTATTTTAATTGGCTTATAGATAAGATTGTCCATAAATTTAAGCTGCTAAAATCAATCAAAGATACATTTTAATTCGTGTGACCTGAATCTCTGCATCATATGTTTTATACTTGTTGGTAGAAAGAAACTAAAAACATTTTATATGGTTGTGCTTAAGTTTACTGGTTAAACAAACTACACCATGTTAGATATTTAAGAGGTGTTGTCAAATACATGATTCTTAAAATTTATAGAAGGCATTGGACCTTCTGGTAAATGTTTTCTTAAGTTGTTATCTAATAGTTGAAACTGTTTGCTAAGTATTCATGTAATATTGCTATTGTCAGCAAGCGATCTAGGACTTGCTCTTTCATTTCTCTATTCTCCTCCAGGTAGGAAACTAATTCTATTATGAAGGAATCTGTAGGATGCACAATTTAATCTTTAGACCCTATAAAATAGATGGCTAACATTTTTCTGTAATAGCATAGCCAAAATAAGAACTTAAATAATAATCTCATAGCTAGATTTACTTCACCATTAGCGAAGTAAACAGTAAGTAGAAAAAACCTCCCTTTCAGACCAATGGGAAATAAAGTTTTTAAGTGAGAATATAATTTTCCTCATGGGCATTGTCTACCTTAGAAAAACTACTATAGAACGTGCCTGTGACTATAGACTTGTAGTTCAGGCCACCGAAGATTAGAGATGGGACTTGGGCACTCCCTTGACTTGCATCCTCTGGTCTGCTTTAACACAAACCAGGAGGAAAAGAAAGCTAGGCATCAGAAGCAATGGGTGGCAGGCCTATTAATGGCTGATCTGTACAGTGATCTGCCCTCAAGGAGACCCAACAGGTCAGTCCACTGCAGTGGCTTTCAATGTGGTAAGCCTGGGCTTCAGCAGAAGTCAGCTTGTGAAGAGCCCTGGCAGCTCTGCCAAGAGTTGGATCACTGGAAATGGACCTGCCCTGGAGTTGAAGGATTCCTAGGTCAGAGCCACAGATCTTACTGGCTCTAAGCTGAAAAGCCCTTCACTCAGCCTAACTTCCAAAGTGACCACTGCAGCTGAGGGGATGGTCAAGTAGGGTCAGCAACATTGCAGGCAGAACTGTAAATTTCTTGTTAGAGATGCCCCCTGCCTTTACCTGGCCAGCTCTCCTCCCAGGCCAGCCAAGTAATGAAAGTCAACAGAGTGCCTTCCCCTAGGAGGTTCACACCTCCCTTAGGATATACCCCATGTGAAGAGATAGATAGGTCTGGGCCTCTTAACTTACAAGGCCTAAAGCCCACCAGATTATTATCAAGCCCCTTCTGTCAGGTTCTATTTGCCTCTCAATCAGAAAACTTAATTGTAGCTTAGACAGCACCTTTCTTAGCTCCTCTAATAATGACTCTGTCCTTTCTTCTAGACCCTGTCTAGCGTACTTGGGCCTCATTCCTTCATAATCATAACCTCTACTCTACCACCAATGGCTCTACTCACAACCTGTGTGTATTTATGGTCCTCTTCCCCACTTAATGCTGTATAATTGTTCAGACCTGGTAAATGCCACTCTTAGGATCATTGGTTACTATCCTCACCCTATCTTTTATGACCTTGTCTAAATATGATCAGAGTCGGTGAACTTGGAAGGCTTCCATAGCCTTGGCAACTCATGACGACAGCCTAGGGTGGTTACTGACGCCATAAACTAGAGTGTCAATTTGTTGGGTCAACAACAGGAGCCACTGTGCACTTGCTCCTCATGTGGGATCTCTGTCCTTAATGTGCTGTACATTTTGATTTAGTGCTACAACTAGTACTCAAACAGTATGTTTCACTTTGTGTTTCTATTTGGTTGCAAACTGTTGAAACCTTTACTTACTATATACTAAATTGATCTTCTGTATATAAAGAGAATTGAAAATGAATCCTGATGTGAATGGAAGGGGAGAGGGAGCGGGAGAGGGGAGGCTTGCGGGTGGGAGGGAAGTTATGGGAGGCAGAAGCCATGTAATCCATAAGCTGTACATTGGAAATTTATATTCATTAAATAAAAGTTAAAAAATGAAAAAAAATTTTAAAAAGTTGGAGACAGTAAAATCAACAAATTAAAGAGTAATATGAATAACAATAAAGTCCAGTAAAAGTTCTGCTATGGTATTTTTCATTTTAATTTAAGGCTTTATAAGTTTAGACTAAGAATTTAATTAAAATTTCAAAGGAAAAAAGGAACTTTACTTAGAACAAGACAGAATTTAAACTTTAAAGATGAACTTCCTAGAAGTCAGGCAGTATAGCCACAGGTTGAATGCATTTATAAACAGGAAACTGCTAAACCAAAATATCATGCCAGGATGCTGTTCCCTAGCACTGCGGGAAGCAATGCTGATATTTGCTAACAAATTTAGTTAATAAATGATTTTGTTTGCAGAAAGAAAATCTTATCAATCTAGTTCAAACCTACACAAGGGTACTTCAAGATGTTCATGGGGAAGTGTGACGTGCATTTAGATATAGCATTTAAGATGCTGTTTGGGACTCCACATCCCCGATCAAAGTTCCTGGGTTTGTGTCCCAACTCTGCTTCTGATTCTATCGTCCTACTAACCTGTGTGCTGAGGAGCATCAGTTGATTACTAAGTATTTACTTGGGTTCTTGACACTGATGTGTGAACCCCAGATTGAGTTTTAGACTCCTGATTTCAGCCTGAACCACGCAGCTGTTCTGAGTATTTGGGAAGTGAACCAGTGGAAAGTTTCTCTCTGTCCTTGACTCTGCTCTCTGTGACTATTAAAGACAGATATATAAATAGCCTTGAACTCTAAGTAATGATACTGTCATAGTTTTTGTTAAGTGCATCGACAAGGAACAGCTAAAACACATGTGCTTTTCATTCAAACATAACTCTATATCAGACTTCTATAAAAAGGTAAGGCAATTTAATGTAGATACATATTGCTAAATAGATAGAAACATGCTGCCATTAGTGTTCAGAGATTGCAACAGGAAACTTGTTAAAGGGAACCTGTGGAGGGTGTGTTGGGAGCTGGATGAATGTCACACTTGCAGATAAAACCATAGGTAAGTACTCACTTTCTATGAGAATAAAAGACATACTACTAATAAGTAAGCAGCATGATTTTTTTTTTGTAGAACAAAAGAATGCAATTTAAGTGAACAGATAATTATTTACCTATGTAGTTAACATTGATTCATACACACAGGACATTTACAGTTATGTTTTGAATCCTTATGATCCATTTATTCCTCAGGTAATTTTGTCTTCCTGCTTTTACTATTATCAGTGAGAATTAGAGGCAGCAAGGTATTTTGGGAGCCCTTTGGAGCTATGCTGTGGCTTTTTCAATAGCCATCTTCCTATGGTGGAATGGATTGAATCCTTTCATTATTGTCTGTTTCCACATCCACCACCATTTTTGCAGCTTCTGAGCAACCTCCAAGTTTGAGAACTGCTTGCTCTTTGTTTTCTTCCTCTTTGTTGTCCTACCTTTTCTTTATAGTGGCCACTGAGTCTAGTCACAAATATCCAACTCCTTGTCCTTCCAGGAACAAATAGAATTGGACTTTATTATTAATTTAATAGGCATGGTCATCCAACTTGCCTTAGCCAGTGACATCTTGAGCAGCTATGTCTTGTGTCATTTCCATGCTGTAGGTTTAGAGCCAGCATGTGATTTACCACACTTACACTTTCCTCAGGGATCATGGAGTTATGTGTCGGTTTGATACCTGTTAATATGATGTTTGAATTAGTGTGAAGAATAGACCTCTTACATGTCTGCCTTGGACATGAAGCATTAGGCCCCTGCAACTTTGAGGTTAGTAGTGCAACATAATTTAGCCTGTCCTCAGTGACTTTATCCTTTAGACTGAGGTAGTTCTGTGCTGAACTGCGAATGGTTCTGCAAATATCTTTCAAAACTATTTTTCAAGTCCAAAACACTACTATTAACTAATGACTAGAACAATTTTAAATCATTTTTTCATGATAGGAACTCATATTTTTACTTTAAAATTTACCATATACATTATAAGTGTAATTTGTCTAAATAACACAAATATCTATAGATATTAGATTTTTATAGTACTAGTGAAAGTAGTAATTAAAATTATTTAACGTATCAAGGGTTCAGACGAATGTGTGCAAAGGCATAAAAATGGTCTCTGACTTAAGATTTTTCTCTTCAAACTATTATAGGAGCTTAATCTGTACAACATATCATCTGAAAAAAACCAAGGGAAGTGTATATAAATATGAAATATATCTCCCACCATTTTAAACGTTTCAGTTTTTTTTTTTCATTAAACTGGTATCTGAGTTTAGTGTCAAAGTAGGATAACATAAAGGGACAGCTGCTGCTGTGAAATCTATAAAATAATTATATAAGCTTGATTGTAATCATTTTTAGTCATTTCAATTTTTGGTTGTTGGTTTTGCAGCATCTTTTCCAAGATTTAAGGAAAGAGCTGTCTTAAGGTGTAAATTGGAGAAAATATGGCTTTAGCTTCCTCTTTCTTGTTTGAGTCCTTTGCCCCATCCTCTGTCAATACCTCTCCCACCCTCAATGATTATTCAATCCATAGGTCTAATACCAGTAATCAATACCTTTGTATAAAGTCAGTAGTTTTCCTTTTCTCAAGAATACACACGTTTCAAATTTGTGATGATTTGAGACTTTCGTATATATGCCGAAAAACAATTTTTGACACCAGATGGGAGTGAGGCTTTAGAGAAAAGAGGGTACGTTGGAGCACCTCTCAAATCCTACCTTACAATTTAAATTTAGATGAAGCAAGAGAAAGAATCAAATGTACAGCTTTATTTGTACTTCGACTGACTTTCCAACCTTTTAGCTTCTTTGCATTACACAGTGGCACTGTGTGGAATTTCTAGTAATTCAAATAGAAACTCCTTCTAGCTTCACATGACTGAACATTAGATTAAAATTAGAGAAACTGAACTACCAGGCAACTCCTCCCAGCTCCATATGGAACATCTGCTTAGGCAAGCTTTTAGAAGTCAGGTAGCATTGAAATGTCACGTTCTGGGGTAAATATAAACAACACAAAATTAAATAATGAACATAAAAGGCAGAACTCATAAGCTGTGGACTATGTGTGAGCTGGTTGCTTAGTGGCTTAAAAAGGGGGGTTTAGGATCTAGTAAAAATAAGTTTTAGATTTATTTGCTACTTTATATTAAGGGAATAGATGATGGTACTAACTTTAGAAGCAGTAAAATTGCAGAGAACCTAAAGGTTCTTAACAGCTAATAAAGTTATATTACATTTTGGGCCAACATCAGTATTTATATCACCAAACTTTGTTTTATAATTGAGAGCACGATAGGTAGACTTTAGGACAAACACTTTTTTTTTTTTTTTAATTTTTGACAGGCAGAGTGGACAGTGAGAGAGAGAGACAGAGAGAAAGGTCTTCCTTTGCCGTTCGTTCACCCTACAATGGCCGCCGCGGTAGGCGCGCTGTGGCCAGCGCACCGCACTGTTCCGATGGCAGGAGCCAGGTGCTTATCCTGGTCTCCCATGGGGTGCAGGGCCCAAGCACTTGGGCCATCTTCCACTGCACTCCCTGGCCACAGCAGAGAGCTGGCCTGGAGGAGGGGCAACCGGGACAGAATCGGTGCCCCGACCGGGACTAGAACCCGGTGTGCCGGCGCCGCAAGGCGGAGGATTAGCCTACTGAGCCGCAGCGCCGGCCTAGGACAAATACTTTTAATGCCTTCCTCTGTTACAGTTAACTGGCCTATCACCATTAATATAATAAAGTTTGCTGTTAAATTTATTATGGTCCATTTCCCCAAATAACAATAGGTACTTTTCCAAATATTCAAAATTATTTTAAAAATACATTTGCAATTATTTAAATTTTAATACTGAAACATTCTGAGTTTGATTTTATCCACTCAGTACAAAATGCTGTCTATAGAAATGACATTCCAATGCTTATACTAGAAGTGAATAGAAAAGCAAACAAAAAGGTATTAAAGAAAAGGATTCTGAAGATTTGTGTTTTATCTGTGTTGCAGTTATACCATATGTTGAAATTCACACAGCTCATTGATTTCAGCAAGAGATAAAACACGAATAAAAATGTAAAAGATCATAGAGATGTTATCAACTTGATGGATAGCAAAATTCTGTTTTCATAAATAGCCACATCAGAAGACTTCATATCAAATATATGCTTTAATAAAAATACTCATACATATTGATGCAGAAATTCATATATTTGACTCAGAGGCCTGTTCAGTGATTTAGAATTAACCAATGGGAGAGGGCAGGTGCCTTTTCTATTGCTTGTTAAAAAAAACATGGTGCTTGAACAACTAGCTGAAATTTGGTTAACATTTCAGTCCTTAAGGATTAAACTGTACAATCCTGACACATTTGGTAGGATGCACCGTCAGCTAACATTTTAGAATACATTTCTGAATCCAGGTTAAATAAATTCAAATCCATGAAAGGAATGGAGAAATTAAAAAGAACAAGAATTGCACTACTGAAGCAGAGGTCAAAGTGTAATATAATAGGGTATAATTTTAAAAAGAAATGTGTACTAAGAAGAAATGCAGAAAATTAAGCACATTCATCTAAGATTACCAAAAAAAAAAAAAAAAAAAAACATGGAGTCAGTGACCAAAAACTGTTGAGGTTATAGTTGCAGGCTATATGGTTAATCTCCTGTGCTCATGAAACATTCTAGGTTTGGAATTCAAAATCAAGTTTAGACAGGGACTTGGTTCTCCAACAACCTATAGAACAAAGAAATTACAAAGCATGATAAAACTTCAAATCATATGAGCTTATGTTTTAGAATCTTGAAAGTTACAACTTTTATACATAGAACATTTTTTGTACATGATAATTTGTATAGCTATTAGGAATTAGCTGTAATAAGCAATTATCCCAAATTGGATCTATCAGTTTTAGTTAAATTTGTACTTCACTCAGAATTTATAACTCTGCTGCAAAGTGTTACTTTTTAGTTCTATAAAATGGAAAGCAGATAAAATTGGGAAAATTTAAAGTACTTATTAAATTTACTTGGCTGATTCTTTAATGAATTTAATGAGCCAAGGAATTTATATGATGTGTTAGATGTGATTCTAAAGTGAATTTTTGCAGACTTATTCTAAATCAGTGATCACATTTTAGCAAGCGGTTCTTTCGATAGATATAACCTAAACAAATTAAAACATCAAAGTTGACAACTTTATCACTTACCTAAGCTGTTTATCGGCAGTAACCTTAGATTCTGAATTTGATAATATTGTTTTCTTTAGTACAAAAGTGACTCACTGCCATTGACAATTTGTAGAAAGAAAATAAATTATGTTTTTCTTTGTGAAATTTTACCTGGTTACAAGCCTATCTTCTCTCCCCAACTAAGGATTATGAGATTAGGTCTTTTGAGGATCTTAATTCTTAGTTTATTGTGTGAAAAGAAGTCTAGGTAACTCTTATTTATAGTTGGAAAAAAAACACAAAATGCATAAGCTGATAGGAATCTAGCCCATTTAGAAATTGCCTGATGTTGTAATATACAATATGTTTACATTCTGTGGCTCACTTGGTTAATCCTCCACCTGTGGCACCGGCATCCCATATGGGTGCCGGTTCTAGTCTCGGCTGCTCCTCTTCCAGTCCAGCTCTCTGCTGTGGCCCGGGAAGGCAGTGGAGGATGGCCCAAGTGCTTGGATGCCTGCACCCACGTGGGAGACCAGAAAGAAGCACCTGGCTCCTGGCTTCAGATCTGCGTAGCTCCTGCTGAAGCTGCCATTTGGGGGGTGAACCAACAGAAGGAAAGTCTTTCTCTCTGTCTCTCTCACTGTCTAACTCTATCTGTCAAATAAATAAAAAATAAAAAATAATTGTCATCAAGAGAACATTTTTGTGTATGCAAATAAGAACCAGGGTTCCACCTTCCCCCTAATGTAGCAAAATAAGCTGATTAGCAACACACGCAATTAAATCACTTATCACTTATATTGATCTGATCAGAGCCAACAAGGATATCATATCTGTGGTACCCAAGATACTTTCAAATATTTAATTTGAATTCATATATTTATAAACAGCAATGACAAAAAAAAAAAACCTTTTTTTCCTTTTGTTTTCTTCCTTTACCCTACTTAGTGCCCCAAATGTGTGTTGTGGCTACTCCACCTAAAACCATACTGCACCTGTGTTTCAGATCCTTTGCATTACAATGTAATTAAAATATGGAATGCTACATACTTAATTTTTGTCCTAAAGTACTCAGGATTGTATTGTTAAGTCAAACTATTTTTAATCTCTTTTTTAAATGGCACCATTCTGAATTTCTTGAGATTTTTGTCAAAACCAATTTTTTTTAAATTTCTTGGCTTCTTTATGTTTTTTACTTTGATGTCATTTTTCCATATTTACTTTGACAAACTTCTTCTTTTTAATTATTCGAGGGCTTGCACTTTTTCCAACCATTACATAGCTTTCTCTTCATTTTATCTAACCCTCCATTTTCATTTCTTCTAACTACTTGGATAATATTTCTCCTCCAAGAATGGTTTAGTTATTTATTGTAGCATAACAAATTTCTCCTGATATGAACAGCTGAATGCAACAATAAATGCATGCTATTCAAACACTTTCTGTGGATCAGGAAATCAGGAACAGGTCACCTGCGTTGTTCTGACTGAAGATCTCTCCTGCGTTCCAGGCACGATGTCAGCGAGGTCCTGACTGAGGCCGGAGGTCCCACCTCCACAATGGTTCACACATGTTTCTAGCAAACTAATGCTGCTTATTGGCAGGAGGTTTCCAATCTTTGATACATGAGCATATTTTTCTCCAGAGGGTTGTCTGAGTTCCTTGACATACAGGGCTCATTTCCTTCAAAGTGAGTAATCCAGGACAGTGTAAGATAGAAACTGCAACGTTATTCATATATAAGAATTGGCTACCCAGGTCAGCTGTAAAGAAACACCAGAGTGTCACTACCAGGAGGCGAAAATCACTGAGAGGCATCTTTAAGGATAGTTATCACACATACGTACAGTGTATGGCTTTCTCTCTCTTCAATTGCTATTGTTGAAAATTTCTCAGTTGTATAACACCCTCCTTCCTTTCTAAAGTTTATTTTCCTAAAAATCAAATCCATGCTTGTATTTTATAATCTTACAATTGACTGAACCTTCAGGGTCACACTCATGGGATTCTGATGGTCCATTACACAGTCTCTCCATAGACATCAGGAAAGCTTACCTTTCTATACTGTTACAGATGGAATAAGACTTTGTGCATAAACTCCAAAGTCCTACACTAATAGTTAATGGATTAATGCTAATACTTGGTAGATTAGGGTGGACTCTTGATTTAAGATGGTGTGTGAGGTGGGAGCTTTCGAGAAGTACTTGGGTTGGATTATATTGCTAGGGTAGAGCCAACGGTTGAACATGATGGCAGTATAGAGAGAGACAACATACGGGTTAGGTAAAGAGTATGCTCCCTGTGTTTTTCTCTGCTTGCTGGCTCAGCATGTGATCATCTCTCAGCCATCCTCCAGCCTCACCAAAATCAATAGGGCCACCTCATCTTGAACTGCAGAATTCTATGCTGTAAGCCAATATAAAACTTTTCTTCCTAAAAAGATACTCTCAAATATCTTTATTAAAGTGACTAAAAGCTAATACGTATACATCACTTTTAGCAGAATTTTTTAAAAATTTATTTTTGCGGTAGACAGCAGAAAGAGGTCCCATCTCGTGACCCAATTCCAGAATGCAAAGCACCTGGGGCTGTGTTGAGTCAAAGCCAGGAAATGGAAAATCAATCAAGGTAGGTAACAGAGACCCAGTCAGTTGAGTCCTAACTGCTACTTCCCAGGGTCTACATTAGCTGGAAGCTGGAGTCAGGAGATGAAGCAAGGCATTGAACCCAATTACTCCAGTATAGGATGTGGGCATCTTAACTACCAAGCCAAAAACCTGCCCTTAGCACAACTTTTGTTACTTTTTCCTGTTAGCATCGACACCAACCTGTTCTGATTGCTTTCTCCATTACAACTCAATGTTTTTCTCCTTAGTCACTAGCTTTTAATTTAGGCTCCCTCTCTTTCACTTGGTTTTATTGTTATTATTATAACCATTGAGTACTGTGACCACATTCTTTGACACATACACACACAAAAAAATCCCATATTCTACCTAAGAGTTGAAAACATGTCCAGACTAACAACTGTGCATTGGTTTTATAGAAACTGTATTCATAACTTCCAGGATCTATACACTGTATTATATCCAGATAATAGAATAATATTCAGTGCTAAAAAGCAATGTGCTAATAAGCCATGATATATATGAAGGAATGTTGAATGTATATTGTTAAATAAATTACTCTGCAAAGGCTACATACCATATGATTTTCACTATGTGACATTCTGGAAAATGAAAAACTATAGTAAGTCCCACCTTATCTACAGCTAGTGCCCATATTTTAAGACCTCAGTAGATGCTCTGAAGCCATAGCTAGTACCAAATTCTATACAGTTGTTTTCTAGTATCCATAAGGGATTGATTCTAGGACACCCTTGCCATCGATACCCAAATCCATGATTATGGAAGTGTGTTATATGGAACTGAATACATATGTATATATATATATATATATATATATATATATATATATATATGTGTGTGTGTGTGTGTGTAAAATGAATACATAATGTATGCATATGCATAGTATTTGCATATAACCTGTATTCATTCTCCTGTATACTTTAAATCATCTCTGGACTACCTATAATATCTAATAAATAATAACTGCCATGTAAATAATTGTTATTTGTGGTACAATTAAAAGAAAATATACATATGCTCAGTACAATTTTTCTGAAAATTTTTATCTACTGTTGAATCTACAGATGTAGAACTTGAGGATAAAGAAGACCTAATGTGTATATAGCTGGATTCACCAAACCAAAGATCAAAAATATTCCAAAAACAAATTGTATCTGTACTGAATGTGTAGTGACTCTTCTTACTATTCTTTAGGCTATATAGTAGAACTATTTGCATATCATTTACATTGTCTTACGTATTCATAAGTACTCAAGAGATTTAAAGTATGCAAGGGATGTGAATAGTCCATATGCAAGTACTATGCTATCTCACATAGGAGACCTGAGTCTCCATGGATTCTGATATCTGTGGTGGAAGAACTGAAAACCAATTCCCTGAAGATAATGAGAGATGACTATACTGTGATTTTTTTCCTATATCCATATATTTGATAAAGTTTAATTTGTAAATTAGGTACAGTAAAAAATTAATAACTCATAACTAAATAGAACAATTATAACAACATACTGTGATAAATGGTATGTGACTCATCTCCTTCAAAATATCTTGTTGTACTAACCCTTCTGGTGTGACAGTATGAGAGATATGGTGCCTGAGTGGCGAGATGAACTGAGGTGAATAATGTAAGTTTCTGATGTAGCATTAAGCTACTATTGACTTTCTGTGAACACATTTGAAGAAGAATCATCTGCTTTATTTCAGAACTGGACAGAGTGAATTTTATCACACTGCTCAGAATGGTATGCAATTAATGATTCATTTATTTCTGGAATATTCCATTTAATATTTTCATACTGCAGTTGACCACAGGTAGTGGAGTAGCTGTGGCTATTATGCAGATACAGCAAAAAGAGCAGTGGTTGTTAAAGCTTAGGTGTGGGAAAGAGGTTTGAATGGGATTAACACAGAGGAATTTCAGGGCAGCGAAAATATTCTGTACACTGTAGTAGTGAATACATGTCATTCTATATTTGTATAAACATATAGAATGTACAACACAAACACCCAGCATGAATTGTAATCTGAACTATGCACTTTGGGTCATTATGCTGTGTTGGTATATGTCCATTAACTATTCAAATGTCCTGTGTTGGAGAATATTGATGAGAGATGATGTATACACATGTGTAGGGATAAAACTAAATGGGAAAATTCTGTAACTTCCTCCTAATTTTGCTGTAAAAGTGCTTTTAAATAATTAGATCTTTGAAAACATCCTAGAGTAGGAGCTGGTATTGTGGTTAGAGAGTAAAGCCACTGCCTGTGATGCTGGAACCCCATGTGGACACCAGTTCTTGTTCCAGTTGCTCCACTTAGAATCCAGCTCCCTGCTAATGCCCTGGGAAAAGCAATAGAAGATGGCTCAAATTCTTGGGTCGCTGTACCCACACTGGGGACAAGGATGAAGCTACTGACTGCTGGTTTCAGCCTGACCTAAATCCTCTCTTTATTGATCACCAGGAGTTTGAACTAGCAGATGGAAGATCTCTCTCTTTCTCTGTCTCTCCCATTCTCTCTGTAAGGCTGACTTTCAAATAAATAAAAATAAAAGTTGTTGAAAATCCTAGAGTCCTCTTCTTTCTTCTACAGACAACTGAATCGGCTATAACCCAGGGACCTCTGGTTCCTTTTAGAAGAGAATAACATTAAAGGCCAAAATATGACTCAAAAGAGCAACATTTGCCTGCTTCACATGAATCGTGGAAGTGGCAAGTTGTTCTGTTTGATACGCATGGTCTCATTTTTCTGAAATATCAATTTCTTCAACTCACAAATAGTTTCTTATGCAATAAGCCCTCTGGAAAATCTGTATTTGGGTTTGGTTTCATATAGAAAAAGTGGAAAGATGTGAAGCCAGAAATTAAGTGATTAAAAATTAGGTAACATGAGAAATTGAAAGAAAAAGAATTAAAGGAGGGTGAGTTAATTATTGCTGTCTCATTTGAAATTTAAAACAATTTTGTATTAAAATCATGTAATTACAAGTGTGTCAGATAAGATTTCCTTTTTAAGCTACATATTCTAGAGCATTTCTCCATTTTTTTATAAAGACAACAATCATGACTTTCTTCGATATCTGAGTGACTTCTCAAAAATTAATAGCTTTGATGGTTGGAAGCTTCAGCTCTGATGTTAGACATAAACTAATTAACATTTCATGGAGCTATATGATCTTATCAGTTTCTTCATCTGTGAAATAAAGATAAAAATAATCTCCTGCAATTATAAATATAAGTATAGGAGGTGGCACTGTGGCGTAGCGGGTGAAGCTGCTGCCTACAGTGCCGGCATCCCATATGGATGCCTGTTCAAGTCCCAGCTGCTCCATTTCCAATCCAGCTCTCTGCTATGGCCTGGAAAAGCAGTGGAGGACAGTGCAAGTCCTTGGGTCCCTGCACCTGCGTGGGAGACCTGGAAGAATCTCCTGGCTCATGGTTTCAGATCGGCACAGCTCCAACCATTGCAGCCAATTGGGGAAGGAACTGGCAGATGGAGAATTCTCTCTCTTTCTCTCTCTCTACCTCTACCTCTACCTCTACCTCTTCTTCTATCTCTGAAACTCTGATTTTCAAATAAATAAAAATAAATTTTTAATAAATATAAATGAAACATAAAAATATTCAGTTAACATTGAAGGGATGATTGAATACATGTTACATTTGTTACATGATGCAGGGATGAGCAGAGTGTTTTGGGTTTGATACGTGCTGGTTCAATGCTGGGTTCTTGTTTATCCAATATAAGTTATCTTTTTATATTTCAAAGAAATTTATCCCAGCAAAGTCTTGCCAACAATTTAAAGCTTATTTTTTTTTTTTATTTATTGGGAAGACAGAGTGTCAGAAAGGAGTTGGAAGAGAGAAAAGGAGATATTTTCTATCCACTGGTTCAATCCCCAAATGGCTGTAACAGCCACAGTAGGGCCAAGCTGAAAACAGAAGCCTGGAACTCCTTCTGGGATTCCATCCAGTTCTCCAACATTGGTGACCGAAGCCCACTTAGGCCACTTTCTGCTGCTTTCCCAGGTCCTTTTACAAGGAACTGGTCAGAAATAGAGCAGCCAGGACATGAGTTGGTGCTTAGATGGGATTCTGGCATCACTTGTAGTAGCACCACTTACTGTAATATAAAGCCCACTCCAGTCTAAAGCTTAAATTGTGAACATGAAAAGCACTGAGAAGTAATTAATATGTATTAGGAAGACAGGCTCTAAACTTTGTTTTTAATTGCCAATTTTTAGGTTGTATAACTTTAGATAAATTATTAAGCCTTACTGAGGCTCAGTTTGCTACTAGAAAATATGAAGTAATAATATCTGTAATTGAGTGAAATGGGCAGGCCTTATTATATGGTAGTAAGTACCATATGATACTGTAGTGGTTGTTCAGCTTAATAACATTTGCTTTCTTAAAAATTTCATTTAATGTATACAAATTTCATGTATTTCATATATACAGAATTAGGGACAAAGTGATATTTTCCACCCTAGTCTCCCTCCATCCTACTCTCACTCCCACCCATATTCCTTCCATTCTTCATCTTTCCTCTCCTGTTCCCTCTCAATTTTTAGAAAAAGATATTTTAATTTACTCAAAAGATTAACTCTACACTAAGTAAAGAGTTAAACAGAAAAAAAGTGCTGTGTCTCAACAGTAGAGACAAGGACTGTAAACAATCATGGAATCTCAATGTCAATTTCATACCTATATGTTATATTTTTGTTACTTTATTGATTACTGCAAATCAGGAAAAAATTATGGTATCAGTCATTGTGGGACTGGCCTATTTTAATAAATATTATGATTTTCAGTTTCATTCATTTTTCAGAAACACGATTTCAATATATTTTATGGCTGAGTAGTATTCTACACTATCTATCTATCTATCTATCTATCTATAAAATTTCTTTATCCAGTCATCAGTTGGTAGACATCTGGATTGATTACATAGCTTAACTATTGTGGATTGAGCTGCAATGAACATGGACATACAGATAACTCTTTCATATGCTGATTTCATTTCCCTTGGGTAAATTCCCAGGAGTGGGATTTCTGGGTCATACGATCCTTTTTCAAATTTCTGAGTATCTCCATACTCTCTTCCACAGTGACTGTACCAGTCTACATTCCCACCAATAATAGATTAGGGTATCTTTTTCCCCAAATCCTGGCCAGTGTTGATTTTTAAACTTTTATTTAGTAAATATAAATTTAGGAAGTACAACTTTTGGATTATAGTGGTTTCCCCCCCATAACTACCATCCCATCTCCTATTCCCTTTCCCATCCCATTCTTCATTAAGATTTTTTTAATTATATACATAAGATCAATTTAGTATATACTAAGTAAAGATTTCAACAGATTGTACCCACACAGACACACCAGTATTTATTTTTTAATGGTTTCAGTATGAGAGCCATTGTATCTGGGGTAAGGTGAAACCTCATTGAGTTTTAATTTGCATGTCTCCAATGGCTAGTAATTCAAGCATTTTTTCATGTGTCTGTAGGCCATTTGAAATTCCTCTTTTGAGAAATTCCCATGCAATTCTTTTGCCCATTTCTTCTTTTTTTTTTTTCCTTAACCGGATTGTTTATCTTGCTGTTGTTACATTCTTTGAGCTCTTTATAGATTCTGGATATTAACCCTTTATCAGTTATGCAGTTGCAAATTTTTTTTCCCATTCTGTTGGTTGCCTTTTCACTTTGCTGAGTGTTTATTTTGCAGTGCAGTAACTTCTCAGCTGATGTAATCCCATTTGTCAATTTTGGCTTTGATTTCCTTGCTTCTGGGGTCTTTTCCAAGAAGTCTTTGCAATGTGTTGCAGACTTTCCCTGTTTTTGTCTAGTAATTTGATGGTATTGGGTCATAGATTTATGTCCTTCATCCATTTGGAGTTGACTTTTGTGCAAGGTAGGGTCTTGTTTCATACTGCTGCATGAGTAGATCAAGTTTTCCCAGCACCATTTGTTGAAAAGAGATGGTCTTTTCTCAAAGGATCAATTTTAGCTCCTTTGCCAAAGATAAGTTGTTTGGAAATGCATAGCTTCATTTTTAGAGTTTCTATTCTGTTACATTGGTATACATATCTATTTTTGTTCAGTATTAGGATATTTTCATTACAACTGCATTGCAGTAAGTCTTGAAATTTGATCTTGTGATGTCTCTGGCATTGTTTTAGTTGTTTAAGACTGATTTAGCAATTCTAGGTCTCTTTGGTATCCATATGAGCTTCAGCATATTTTTTTTCTAGATCTGCAGGGTATGTAATTGGTATTTTGATTAGCTCACAGTGAATCTGTGAGTTGCTTTGGTAGTATGGACGTTTTGATTTTTCCATTTTTTTGTCTTCTATTTCTTAATGTTTTGTAATTTTCATCATATAGACCTTTGACCTCCTTGGTTAAATTTATTCAAAGGCGTTGAATTTTTTATAGTGACAGTGAATGGGATTGATCTTACAAGTTCTTAGCCATGGCATTGTCTGTGTATACAAAAGCTATTGATTTTTGTGTGTTAATTTTATATCCTGACACTTTGCCAAATCTTTTATGAGTTTTTATGAGTTCTGATAGTCTGAGTGAGTTTTTCCATTCCCCTATATATAGAATCATATCATCTGCAAATAACAATAGTCTGACTTCCTCTTTTCCAATTTGTATGCTTTTGATTTTTCTTGCCTAATGGATCTGGCTAAAGCTTCCAAGACTATATTGTCTATCAAATGGCCAATCTTCTGTTTCCAGATCTTAGCAGGAATAATTCTTACTTTGCCCCATTCAATAGGATGCTGGATGTGGTTTTCTCATAAATTGCCTTGATTTTGTTGAGGAATGTTCTTTCTTTACCCAATTTGCTAAAAGTTTCCATCATTAAAGGGTGTTGTATTTTATCAAATGCATTCTCTGCATGTATTGAGATAAACGTATGGTTTTTGTTCTTCAGTTTGGTAAGGTGAGGTATAACATTTATTGATTTGTGAATTTTGAACTTTGCCTGCATACTAGGGAAAAACTCACTTGGTCCAGGTGCATGATCTTCCTGATGTGTTGTTGGATTTGATTAGCTAGTATTTTGTTTGGGATTTCCAAATCTATATTCATCCAAGATATTGAACTATAGTTCTCTCTCTTGTTGTATCTTTTCTGGTTTAGGAATTAAGGTGATGCTGGCTTCACAGAAGGAATTTGGGAGGATTATCTCCCATTCAATTGTGTTGAGTAGCTTTAGAAGAATTGGAATTAGTACTTTTTTGAATGTCTGGTAGAATTCAGCACTGAAGCCATCTGGTCATGGGTTTTTCTTGGTTTGTATGGTCTTTTTTAAAAGCTTTATTTATTTTGAAATCCAGAGTTACCCAGAGAGTGAAGTATAGGCAGAGAGAGAGGTCTTCTATCCGATGGTTCACTCCCCAGTTGGCCACAACAGCTGGAGCTGTGCTGATCCGAAGTCATGGGCTTCTTCTTCTGTGCCCCCACGTGGGTGCAAAGGCCCAAGGACTTGGGCCATTTTCTACTGCTTTCCCAGGCCATAGCAGAGAGCTGGACTGGAAGTGGAGCAGCCAGGACTCAAATTGGTGCCCATATGGGATGCCAACACTGCAGGTGGCAGCTTTACCCACTATGCCACAGCTCTGGCCCCCAGGTTTGGATGTTCTTTATTACTGATTCAATCTCCATCTTGGTGATTAGTCTGTTTGGTTTTCTATGTCTTCATTACTCAATTTTGGTAGATTGTATGTGTCCAGAAATCTAACCATTATTTCTCGATTTCACAATTTGTTGGTGCAGGGCCCTTTGTAGTAATTTCTCAAGATTCATTTTTGGCCAGCACCACAGCTCCCTAGCTAATCCTCCATCTGTGGTGGCAGCACCCTGGGTTCTAGTCCCAATTGGGGTGCCGGATTCTGTCCCAGTTGCTCCTCTTCCAGTCCAGCTCTCTGCTGTGGCCCAGGAGTGCAGTGGAGGATGGACCAGGTCCTTGGGCTCTGCACCCGCATGGGAGACCAGGAGGAAGCACCTGGCTTCTGGCTTCAGATCGGTGCAGCACGCCAGCCATGGCAGCCACTTCGGGGGTGAACCAACGGAAAAAGGAACTTTTTTCTCTGTCTCTCTCACTGTCTAATTCTGCCTGTCAAAAAAATAAAAAATATTCATTTTTATTTCTGTGGTATCGATTGTTACATTTCCTTTTTCAGCTCTGATTTTACTGATTTCTGTTTTCTCCCTCCTCTTTTGGATAGTTGGGCCAGTTGTGTATCAATGTTGTTGATTTTTTTAAAAAAAAATATCTTTGTTCCACTGATCATTGTATTTTTTTTGTTTCAATTTTGTTGTCTAATTTTAATTATTTCTTCTAATTTTCAGTTTTGTTTGGTGTTTTTCTTGAGATGAAAAATTGATAGCTTATTTATTTGGTCTTCGCCAATTTTTTTTGTGACTACCCGTTGCTATAAACCTCCCTCTTTACACTGCTTTTCCTTTATTGCATAAGTTTTGCTATGTTTTATTATTGTCTTCATTCATTTCCAGAATTTTTTTCATTTCTTTTTTGATTTCTTCTATGACCCACTATTCATTCAGGAGCATGTTGTTCAGTCTCCATATGTTTGCATATGTTTTCAAGATTTTTGAATTGTTAATTTCCAGCTTCATTCCTTTATGGTCACAAAAGATGCATGGTATGATATCAATATTTATGAATTTGCTGAGACTTGCTTTATGGCCTATCCTAGTGAAGGTTCCATATTAGTTCCACATATTAAAAGAATGTGTAATCTGCAACAATATGATGAAAAGTTCTCTAGATATCAGTTGAGTCTATTTGGTCCTAGTGTCAATTATCTCTGATTTTTGTTGACTCCATGTCCATTGATGAAAGTGAATATTGAAGTCTCTGATTCATATTGTAATGGAGTCTGTCTCCCTTTAAATCCATTCATATTTGTTTTAAATTCCCTGGCATTGGAGGCATATACATTTATTATAGTCATACCTTCCTGTTGAATCCTGTAATCATTACATAGTGCCCTTCCTTGTTTCTTTTAACAATTTTTGGTTAAAGTCTATTTCATCTAATGTTAGGATGGCTATACCTGCTCATTTCTGCTTTCTGTTGGCATGGATTATCTTTTCCTGCCCTTTTGCTTTCAATCTGCATGTATATTTGTTCATGAGGTATGTTTCTTATTGGCAGCAAATAGATGAGTCTTGTGTTTTAATCCATTCAGACAGTATGTAACTTAACTGGAGAGTTTAGACCTTTGATATTCAATTTTACTATTGATAAGTAACAACTTGGCCCTGCCATATTTACGTAAATGTTCCTATTGCTTGCTTTGGATTTTCTTTGTACTTTTAATAGGAAATTTTCTGCCTTCATATGCTTTCATAATTAGGATTATATTGCTGTGTTTCTGTGTATAGCACATCCTAGAGCATCTTTTGTAAGGCTGGATCAGTGGTGAAATTTCTTTCAATTTCTGTTTGTTTAGAAAGTCTTCATTTCACACTCATTCATAAAGGAGAGATTTGCAGGGTACAGTATTCAGTGTTGACAGTTTTTTCTCTTAAGACTTGGACTGTGTCTTGCCATTCTCTTCTAGCCTGTAGGGGTTTTAATGAGAAGTCAGCTGTAAGTCTAATTGGAGATCCTCTGAAAGTAATTTGGCAATTCTCTCCTGCATATTTGAGATTCTTTTCTTTATGTTTTACTGTTGAAATTTGACTACAATGTGTCATGGTGAAGATCTTTTCTGTCATGTCTATAAGGAGTTCTATGTTTCTCATGTACTTAGATATCCCTTTCCCCAAATTAGAGAAGTTTTCTAAAATTATTTCACAAAATAGAACTTTTAATCCATCCTCTCTTTTTAAAGCTGAAGTAACTGCTAAGACCCCTATATTGGGTTACCAGATAATATCCCATATCTCTTCAACAATGTTTTTAATTTTACTAGTTTCTTTTATTTTGTCTTCCTGAACATTTTTCAAAGATTTATCTCTAGCTCAGATATTCTTTCTTCTGCCTCACCAAGTCTGTTGTTAAAGCTTTCCATTATACTTTTTACTTGACATATTGGATTTTTCAATTTAAATGTTTCATTTTTATTTCTATGAAAAATCTCAATTTCATGAAAACTTTTTCATTCATGTCATGTATGGATTTCTTCAATTAGTAAATTTTCTTCTCATTGTTTCTGAGTAATCCTATGATTGATCTTTAGAATTCCATTTCAGGGCCAGTGCCACAGCTCAATAGGCTAATCCTCCACCTGCAGCGCCGGCACCCCAGGTTCTACTCCTGGTCAGGGCGCTGGATTCTGTCCCGGGTTGCCCTCTTCCACTCCAGCTCTTTGCTCTGGCCTGGAAATGCAGTGGAGGATGGCCCAAGTGCTTGGGCCCTGCACCGGCATGGGAGACCAGGAGAAGCACCTGGCTCCTGGCTTCGGATCAGTGTGGTGCACCGGCTGCAGCGCACCAGGTGCAGCGGTCATTGGAGGGTGAACCAATGGTAAAGGAAGACCTTTCTCTCTGTCTCTCTCTCTCTCACTGTCCACTCTGCCTGTCAAAAAAATAAGTAAATAAAAGAATTCCATTCCAGGCATTTCATCAATCTCTTCATCTTCACATTCTAATATTGAAGTGTTCTTGTGTTCCTTTGGCAGGATGGATCGTGTTGTTTTCCTTATTCTTGTTTCTTGAATTTCTTAATTTATTTTTAGGTATTTGTGGACATACTTGTTTTTTTTCCTCTGATGGCTTTTTTCTTTGAACTATGATTCTATGGATTACTGATATTTTGGTCAATACTGAGAGGTATGTGCTGGATATGGCCAGGGGACTCTGGTTAGTGCTCCAAGGTTGTGCAAGTATCCAGGGTGACACCCAAGTTGAATCTGGTAGATTTCCTCTTTAATGGAAACAAGGGTATGGTCATCTCTGTTGGCATAATCACACCCTCACCTGCTGTCTTCCAAGGTGATCCATGCCCAGGACTACCTCACTGGGTACAATATTCATCCGTGCTGCTATATGAACCACCCAAAGGATCTGTGTGGTCCTCAGTGTGAGTATGGATTACCTTGCAATGACCCACCCAGGCAATCAGGAAGCTCTGAGAGTGTAGAGATGCTCAAATAAATTGCCCGGAGACCTAGCTACACATTGAGCCATCTTCTGCAGTCACAGAATTCCCAGTCTCTGCACACAAGGATCCCACAGTCATGGCGTGCAGAGGATGCATTCTTACCCATTAGCTTGTCCCATCCACAGAGATGCAGAGACATTCTCAGAGCCAGTCACCTGTGAGTACACTGTAAAGGCAGTTGGAGCCCTGGAGCCAGTGATGCATTCAAAGGCTGGGAGCACCTCACAGTCTTGCATAGGTACCCAAGCCCTGTCAATCCTGCCAGCCAGACTCAAAGTCAAAGGGGAATCTGGGTTTTTCTCTCTGGTAGATTTTCTGGATCACACACATGCACAAGAGCCACCAGCCACAGCCCTTATTCATTACACTATGTTGCCTTCTCCCTGCTGGTTGCCAAGTGTGCACACCCAAGCTACTGCTGCTAGTACTTCTGATTAGATGGTGCTTGTCTTGACCAGTTGCTGGGCATGTGCACGACAGGTTCTGCAGCTGCTGCTTACAACCAAAATGGTGCCTTCCCTCTCTCAGCTGGTTATCAGGAACCTTTGTTGGGGGGATGGTGAAGAGAAACATGCTACTATTTTTTTTTCCACTGTGTTAGTGTATACCCTATCTCCCTTAGTGCTCCAGGCAAAGCTCCTGCCAAGCTTTCCCTCTGGCTATATCACCAGTGGCTCAGGCTACTGCAGTCTAATTTCACCTCACTCTCCAAAGCTGGAGCTTTCCCTGGCTCTTGGATGCTGGGATCATGTGTTGTGTCTGTGATTGTGCTGCATGTCTGCACCTTCCACGCAGATCCACGCCATCCCTCTTCTTTTCATATAATTTTCACTGCAGTTTACTCTCTAACTCTCCCCTGAGAATATACTTCCTCTCTCACCTCTTTTTTTCCCATTTATCCCTAGCGTAAGCAGTACACCCTTTCCCTATTGGGCTGTCTTGGAATCCCAGGACCATTTGATTTGAGATAGATTTTATTTTGGTTTCTGTTTTGCTATTTTGACTTCATTTTAAATAAGAATCTATTTCTCAGACACTAGGTTCCATTAATGCTCATGTTTATGACAAGAAAAATATTATACTTTAGGAAATAAGATACTCAAATGATTATAGCACCAAAACATCTTTTCTAAGAATGACTGGACATGTTGCTTAAGCATACCAGTGTACTGCAGTTCATCATTTTGGTAAAGGGCCATATTCAAAATAAAAATTATATGATTTTGAGTGGGAATCTAAAAGGATCCCTTCAGTTAAGACAAGGAAATAGAACCAGAAGTTCATACCATATGTTTACAATCTTGTGAATTTGGTTGAACAGCTTATTCTCCTTTTTCTGATTTGCTGTATTAGCCATCTATTGACTAGATTCCAGCTCTTTTTCATGAATAAGTCTCTGCTGAAAGGGTAAATGTTAGAATAAAATGAGGAAATGGCAATGTCAACAAAATATATATCTCATAAAAATCACTTACTTATCATTGGATATTTAATTTGATCCATTATTTCAAAGGTCACTTTCAACTAAAGTTAAGACATAAAGAGAAAGAAAATAATTGCTTATTCTTAAAAACATAATTGTCAGCAGGGTGTGATATGGAACTGAATTCATCCTAGAAGATATTGCCTACAGGAGGACACCTAGCTATAAGAATATTTTCCACAATTTTACCATGGGGACTATTTCCAAGCCTGGGACTCTGATAGACCTTATGTTGTAGCCTCAAGCTGAGGATTAGCTAACAGAAGAAAACTAATTTTTTTCTTTGAATTGTTTTACACAGTTAGGAGCATAATGGGTTCTACGCCTTCCCCTAAGCATTAAGCATTACTCACTGAGGGATACAGAATGTCAGCAGATAAGTGGCTGATTTTTTTAGGCTTGATGGCTCTTTTATTTTTATGGTAATTATCCTTGGTTGGGCATTAGTGTTGATGACCTACACAGAATAGTTCAAACCAACTGTGTGGTTATATTAGATTCAGTGTCCCTCTAAGTGAGAGAAGTTTAAAAAAAAAAGTAAAATGAGAAATATAAGAATATAATGGTCTGTAAAACTCCCTGACTTAGTAACAGATGTGAAATTTAGTAAGAGCTGGTATATGGGTGGTTAGATATAGTCTTTTAAATAAAAATTTAAAACAGTATATAAAATTGCTTTTTTAAAAGTACAATAGAAATGGAAGAAAATATATGTTAGAAGAAAATTTGTAGTTATACTAGAAAGATGTGTTTAAGAAAAACAAAGGTTTTTAAAACAGTCTGAGATCAGAATGAGATCAGTTGAAGAAAACTTAATAATACAACACAGAAATAGGAAGTTCAAAATCTTAACATCATTGCTTGAAGGCTAGGAAGGCATGCAAGGCAGTTTGTAAGTAGAAGACAACAACTATTTTGAATTGAATGAATAAATTAACATCTAAATATTCTATTCAAAGATGCCCTCAAAATCTCAGTTTTGAAAGCTTTAAAAGGCATAAATGTTCAACTTATTGAATCTGTAGCTATTTTCAAATGTCCTAGATACATTATGCTTGCAATCCTCACAAAAAAATGCTATGAGCTAAAATTTATTGCTTCATTTAAAGATTTACAAGTATATTATTTATGGTTTTATAAAAAGAAAAGCAAGACACATTGGAAATAGAGTAGTGCCATCTATCCTGTCTAGAAATTTTCTTTATTTGGTATGAATCATTAATTAATATTAAATTGTAAGTATAAATCCCATCAAGGTGGCATGTACCAATGCCATCTCACTAGCCCAAGTGATCATTTTCAGTTCACAATTGATCACACTGATAGGTCTAAGAATCAAAGGGATCACACAAACAAAACTAGTGTCTGCTAATACTAACTGATAGAATCAAAAAGGGAAAGAACGATCCAGCAAGGTAAGCGGGATACACAGCAAATTCATAGAATGGCAGAAGTCCTAAATAGCACTCTGGCCTCAGAATCAGCCCTTAAGGCATTTGGATCTGGCTGAAGAGCCCATGGGAGTATTTTAAGCATGGAAAGCCAAGACACTCTGGAAGAAAAAAAAAGAAGACCTAAATGAAAGATCTCTGCGAGTGAGATCCCAGTGGAAAGAACAGGACCATCAAAGAAGGAGGTACCTTTCTCTGAAGGGAGGAGAGAACTTCCACTTTGACTATGACCCTGTCGGAATAAGATCGAATTCGGCGAACTCAAAAGGCTTCCATAGCCTTGGCAGCTCATGGCTAGAGCCTAGGGAGATTACAGACGCCATAAAAAAGAGTGTTGAATTGTTAAGTCAACAACAGGAGTCACTGTGTACTTACTTCTCATGTGGGATCTGTCCTTAATGTGTTGTCCAATGTGAAGTAATGCTATAACTAGTACTGAAACAGTATTTTACAGATTGTGTTTCTTTGTGGGTGCAAACTGATGAAATCTTTACTTAGTATATACTGAATCGATCTTCTGTATATAAAGATAATTGAAAATGAATCTTGATGTGAATGGAATGGTAAAGGGAGCGGGAGATGAGAGGGGCATGAGTGGGAGGGAAATTATGGGGGGGGGGGAAGCCATTGTAATCCATAAACTGTACTTTGGAAATTTATATTTACCAAATAAAAAAATAAAAAAAAATTGTAAGTATAAGTGAGCTCAGTGAACCCAGGAGCAGGTTGTGGAAACAGGCAGGAGAATTTATAGGGCATGAGGCAGTCAGGAATGATAGTGATGATTCTCAGATCTGTTGTCTCCAAAGTAATAGATGTACATGCTTATGATGCACAAGAGTAGCAAGGGGCCGGTACAACGGGTTAACACCCTGGCCTGAAGCGCAGGCATCCCATATGGGTGCCAGATCTAGTCCCAGCTGCTCCTCTTCCAATCCAGCTCTCTGCTATGACCTGGGAAGACAGTAGAAGATGGCCCAAGTCCTTGGGCCCCTGTACCTGCGTGGGAGACCCAAAAAAAGGTCCTGGCTTCAGATAGGTGCAGCTCCAGCCGTTGCAGCCATCTGGGGAGTGAACCATCAGATGGAAGACCCCTCTCTCTCTCTCTGCCTCTCCTCTCAGTGTAACTCTTTCAAATATAAATAAATCTTTTTAAAAAGTAGCTAATGGAGTCAGAAAGAGAAACATTAGAATTTTGGTGTTTGTTTGTTTTTTTTAAACTATATTTATTTGAATGAGTGAGTGAGAAACCTTCTTTTCTGCTGATTGATTCCTCCTATGGCCACAACAGCCAGAGCTGGGCTGATCAGAAGCCAGGAGTCAGGAGCTTCTTCTCCCACATGGGTACAGGGGCCCAAGCACTTGAGCCATCCTTTCTAGCTTTCCAAGGTGTAGCAGCAGGGAGCTGGATGGGAATTAGAGCAGCCAGGACATGAACCACCACCCACATGGGGTGCCAGGATGCTGGCACTATAGACAGCAGCTTTATCACTATGCCTCAGTGTCACCTCATATTTTGTTTTTTGACCAATTTGCATTCCTAAATGTGTGTATTTTTATAAAATACAAATCAATATAAATAATTGTTATGAAATAACAAATATATTTGGGTAAGAGGAATGACTTCTAGCATTCTGTAGCAAGTAGGGTAGTCATGATTGGCTACACACACACACACACACACATTGTATATTTCAAAATAGCTGAGAGAATTTTGAATGTGTCGGCACTCAGTCAATTCATCACCACGTTTATTGCCTCGTTGTGTTCCAGGCCAAAGTAGGGGGCCCTGCGATAAGGGACCGGAGGCCGTCTCCCTGGGGAAACTCTTCAGCCTGCTGCAGCGAGCACACAGAAAGACAAGGATATATACCCCAGGCCCCATACAGAAAACATTCATTGTGTGCAATCATGCATAGCACAGGAACAAAGCAAGTTTACAAGGTAGCAAAGATCAGGGTACAAGCTCTGCAGATAGAGCAAAGAACATCATAAACCTTCATCAGAAGTCACATCCTGCCTGCAGGAATGTGGGATGAAAAATCTTGTGCCTTCAGAACAATAAGCACAGGAAACAGGATTAGATAAAGGACAGCCTCAGCCTGCTGCATCTCATGTCGGGCCAGGGCCACTAGCCCCAACAGAATGTTCTCAACTTAAATAATAAATGTTTGAGGTGATGATTTAACAATTGCCCTGGTTTGATCATTATATGTTATAAACATGTATTAAAATGTCATACTATAACCCATAAATAAGTGTCAATCAAAAAGAAAAAAATAAGTTGGGAGAACACAATTTTAAAATATGGTCAATCCATGGTGTGAACCCAGGTTTGTCTTCAAAGCCAGAAGAGCAACACTCTTGCTGGGGCGCAGGGCTGAGCCACCATTGAAAAACCTGCAGGGATGCAGGCCAAGGCTGCCTTCCATCAGGACCTGGGGAAGGGGGGAGTTCTGCTCCTACAGAGAGGTCAAGGGCATGCAGCTCCCTAAAGGGTTCCTGATGCAGTTGCATCAAGGCTGCCGGGCACAAAAGAGGGAGATGTTGAGAGAGGATGGAGGAAGTGACCAGGCAGCGCGGCTTACAGGGTGCAAGCCGATGATGGTCAGAAAAACACGGTCCGAGGCCACTGGCAGGCACTGCCCAGCCCTGTGCCCTTCAGCAAGCCACACTTTAAAGAAGCAGCCTTACTGGGAAGACACACTGGCATCCCACAGGGAACGCATATGGCCGACATCATCTGGGGAGCATGACATGGATGCTGAGGACTACCAGCCTCCAATATGGAAGTCGTACTTGTATCAGCTACAGCAAGAGGCACCTCGTCCCAAGAGGATCGTCTGTTCCCGGGAGGTGGAAAACAGACCAAAATATTAGGAAGAGAGTTTCACGGGATCATGTCCCGGGAGCAGGCTGACGAGCTGCTCGGAGGTGTGGAGGGCGCCTACATCCTCAGAGAGAGCCAGCGGCAGGCGGGATGTTACACATTGGCCCTGCGGTTTGGAAACCAGACCCTAAACTACCGGCTCTTCCATGACGGCAAACACTTCGTGGGCGAGAAGAGGTTTGAATCCATTCACGATCTGGTGACAGATGGTTTGATAACGCTGTACGTAGAAACAAAAGCTGCTGAGTACATTTCAAAGATGACAACCAACCCTATTTATGAGCACATTGGCTACGTCACTCTGCTCCGAGAAAAAGTCTCCAGGAGGCTGAGCAGGTCCAAAAACGAGTCCAGGAAAATGAGCGTCACAAGTGAAGAGCACCCAGGCGTGGAGAAGGACACGGCCGAAGGAGCAGCCCTTGTCTGAGACGTGCTACCTCGGAAAAGAGGAAGGGAAGAGAGAACCAGAGCCACATGGGTGCTCTTGCGGGTCTACTCAGTCGTGGCTGAAGCCACTCCTCACTCCCATTTCATTGACTGAACAAGCACTGGGCGGAGATGCATAACCCTTCCCTGGAAAGAAGCAGCAAATCCGTTGGACTGCGTCTTCCAGTACTGTGATTGCCAGATCAGGCTGCCCTGAGTTTAGCTTCATCTAAGACGCACCCATCTATGGGTTTTGCTTACAAAGCAACGCCTCAAGCAGAAATTTTATTATAAATTTTATTTATGCAGATGGGAAAAGTAATATATTGTTTGAAACTTGATTTCCTATGACAAGTGGATTAACAGCATAAATATTTGAAGTTTAAATACTTATGAATTTTGTGATATAGTTTGGTGGAAATTATCTCAGGTCTTTGTAGCTAACACAGGTGAATCCTGTTTGTCCCTTGTTTCAGTAGCTGACTGCCGCATGACAAATCCACTCCAAAATGTAGTGGCTTAAAACACCAAAAAAAAATAATTAATAAATAAATAAAATAAAATATGGTCAAATTTAGGCACTGTGAAATTTTGATGGGATTTGGTGCAACTTAGACTAATGGATATAAGGTAATTGGTATTATAGGTGAGAAAAAGAAGGGGAACACAAAATGAGAATGACTTAATTTTATAATTTTATGGTGATCTAGTATAAACAAAAATTCTATAAAGATGTATAGAGATATTATCACTAAAGAGAAAGACATATACTATCAGAGCCATAAGTTTTGCAGTCAATAGAATATGGAGGTTAGATGAAAGGACAAAAGTGGATGAAATCAAATCTATGCAAGTGACCAGAAATGAGGATCTGGCCTGAGGCTTAGAAATACCAACATTTTAGTAAGCACTAAAAGAGCAGAGAAGGAGAATGGTGGCCCAGACAGCAAGAAAGAAAACTGAGGTAGAAAGTGATTTCATGGAAACTAAAGAAGGTGTTGAGCAGGTCCTGATGGATGGTTCTGCTAATAGTTCAAGGAGAAGTGCTAAAAAGTGAATTTTGTGTTGAGGACATAAAAATAGTGATGAACAACCTTTTTGGCAACCAGCTTCAGTCACATTGCTAGAAATGGGAACTCCAAAGGGTACCAAGAGAATGACAAGTGAAGATAGTGATTTTTAATAACGGAATTTGGAGAAGACACGGCTGGAGCATTAATAAAAGATAGTAAATATTTCAGAATTTTTTTTAAAAAAGTAGGGAAGAAACTTTAAAAACAAATTTATTCATTTATTTGAAAAGCAGAGTTACCGAGAGAGGGAGAGGTAGAGCCAGAAAGAGACTTCCATTCACTGGTTCACTCCCTAAACGATCGCGATGGTCAGAGCTCGGCCAGGCTGAAGCCAGGAGCCTAGAACTCCTTCTTGGCAGGGACCCAAGCATGTGGTCAATCATCTGTTGTTTTCCTAGGTGCATTAGCAAGGAACTACATCAGAAGTGGAACAGCCAGGAGTTGAACCGGCACTCATATTAGATGTCAGCATCTCAAGCAGTGGCCACATGGCCCCAGTGAAACTCAGGTGTTTAAATGATGTTGATGAAAAGTTAGTTATTAGCAAAACTGAGGATACAGGAATCTGACTTCCTCCCTGTTTTTGTGAATGAATACTTGTCTTATTTCCCTGAGCCTTTTTAAATGATGGAAGTGAGAGGCAAATATTGCCCCAAACATAACCCTAAACATGTGTGAACTGTATGTATAGAAATCAGAGCGAACCAAAACTTTCAATCCTGTCTATGCTGCTAAGGACGAGTAAAAAATGACCAGAAATATGTACAGGTTAAGAGGTCAAAAGAACTCTTAAAAAAAGTGTTCTGTAAGAGTACCTCAAAAAGTTAGAAGAGAAAGAACATTAAAAGATGTTTATTTCCATGCTAAAAATTGAAATCCATGCATAGGTTTTTCATAATTTTTTTTCCATGAACTTTTTAAGTTCCCTCACACAGCAGTGGCATCCTATAAAAGCTTTTAATTCTCTTTCCTAAGGAGGAGAAATTAGTTTCTCTTGAAATTAAGTAAGTCTAATGAACAGAAATGAAGATGTGAAGCATCATCCTATCCATTAAATTGGATGTGAAAGCAGGGTATGAGGCAATGCCTACCCTGGCTAGGTTGGGGTTTGACAGTGGGAAGAGACTCTAAGAGGAAAATAACTACTATGTATCAGGAAGTCTTGCTTCTAGTGCATCTTGTACATTCACAGTTTATTGATGATAACCCATTTCTGTTTCTTTCTATCCCACATACTTTTGATTTAATAGACTCTCTAGAATTTTACTATTTACTCCTTAAAAGTTCTTTCAAATGTTATCTCCTTCTGTTCTGAATCTACCCTTAACTCCCAAATGTTTGCCATTCCTTTATTTGTGTTGCTTTCATTCCACATTTGCAACATCTTATTCCTACTAATCAGTTCATGGTTCCTTTATTTGCCAATAGTCTATGAACATTCTCTGAGATATCATAGTTATATTAGCCTGTATTCTATTACTATAACAAAATACCTGGGGGTGGGTACTTCATAAGGCAAAAAGTTTATCTAGTTAGCAGTTCTGGTAGTTCAAGAGCCTGATGATGGAAATGCTTGGCGCTGATGAGGACCCGCTTAGTTTTGTCACATGGTGGATAGGATCATGACAAGAGCTTGTGGGAGGGTAGAGATCACTTGGAAGCCAGAACAGCGAGGGAGCTCCCAATAACTTTCTCATGAGAATTAACCAGGGTCCTGTAAGAATTATATCAGTTCTGTCTGAATGCAGCTCTCTCAATGAACTAATTGTTTTCCATTAGGCCACACCTTTTAAAGGTTCTATTACCTCCAGTACTGTCACATTTAGTGCTAGGCTCCCAACACGTAAGTTCTTAAGGATGCACTCGAACCATGTCCAAACTGAAGCAATAGTTGTGTTATCCTTGGGTCCAGTATATATCCTGGCAACTGTTTGAAGCTGAATACATATTTTAGTGAATGAATGAATGAATGAATGAATAAATAACACATCATGAGAATTCTTTATCTTTAAAATACGTTAGGGAATCATTTTCAGACATGTAATTTCAGTCTCAAATACAGCTGTAGTAAGAGCTATTATTTATGAAGCTAGTAATTGTGCCAATCACTGTGGAAGACATTATACTTTGAATTCTCACACCAAACCTATACATTAATGGATTAATGGTAACTAACTCCATTTTATAGATGAGAAAGCAAAAAAAAAAAAAAACACAAAAAACTTAGGCTAGAGAGAGTAAGTAAATTGTTCAAAATCTCTCAATCAATAAGTGCCACAATTAGAACTTAAAAGCAACACAATAGGTGTCAATACGCTAGTTTTAACTTTCTGGATGCTTTTTTCCTAGTGCTAGTTCTTCTTCTGAATTAACTTCTGATATCCTAGTTGCAGTTTTTCTCCAAAGAACGCTACTCTTGGAAACGTTCATTCTCTTCCCTCTGCTTCCTGTTTTGATGTTGGGAATACATCATAAGTGATGCTGCTCCACTTCAAGTACTAATGGTTAATAGGGCTAGCAGTTTCTATTCCCTTCTTTGTGGAACTCTGAGCTGTCATGAAGGAACTGAGATAGAAAAAGTGACCATGTAGAAAAGCATTAGATATATGAGTGGAGAAATTATCTGGGACAACCATTTCAACTGAGCCCTTGCCCTTTTGGATCTAAAATTTTATGAGGTCCCAAATGAGAACGTTAATGGACTCAATCCAAGACTCCTTCAAGATAATAACAAATTGTTATTGTAAACTAAATTGAGGGCTAATTTGATAGTCATTGATAACAAAAACATTATATTTCTCCTATAACTATCACTAAGTGTATCTCAAGCTTTTTCCTATTTTTAACTAAAGGCCAATGGTAGAATAAACTTTTGAGATACATTGACTTTTACCTGGATAACCAAGCAAAAGTCTGTCTCCAGAGTCTGTCCAGGATCTAAAGGGGAAGATGTTGTCTATTTGAACTTTGATTTTTGTGCAATGTCACCATTACTAAAGCCATTTAAAAGCTGATGTAAAGTTATTTACTCTGTTTTCCTGAAGCAAGAACCATCTACCACTGCATTTACTTATAAAATTATATTTTTCTTTATGCTTTCAGTTAAATCATATGTTTATATAATCTTAGTTTATTATGCATTATCCTATGGCTGATATGCTTGGCTTTAGTGTCATGTGGGGTTTGTCCAAATCTGCATTTCTTGTCATTTAACAGATCTGGCCTCTTTTTATATTCGTATTTACTGCTAATTTCTCTTCAATGATGGAATCTCACTTTTGTTCTTGAAAATGAAGAAGAGACTGGCTCTGTGGCATAGTGGGGAAAGGCTCCTCCTGCAGCACCAATATCCCAGATCGGCGCTGGTTAAAGTCCCGGCTGCTAGACTTATAATCCAGCTCTCCGCTATGATCTGGAAAAGCAGTATAAGAAGGCCCAAGTTCTGGGGATCCTGTATCTGCTTGGGAGACCCAGAAGAAGCTTCTAGCTCAGATCAGCCCAGCTCTAGCTATTGCAGCCATCTGGAGAGTGAACTAGCAGGTGGAAGACCTTTCTCTTTGCCTTGACCTCTTTGTAACTCTGCCTTTCAAGTAAGTAAATCTTAAAAAAAAAATAAAGAAAATGAAGAGAAATGTAATTTGAATGTTTATTAGCTTGAACCATATGAACTTGCCAATACTTGACAATTTTTTGACCTGCAGAAATAAATATTTGATGATACTCTAATAATTCTCTGTTCCAATTCTATTTTCATTCAAGTCTTAACAATAACCTTGGGAAGGTAGTCAGGTTTAAAGGGTGCACATCTTACTGAAGAGGAAAGTAAGCTAGATGCTAAATGACTTATACTTTATTTCTTAAAATGTTTTTCCACTTATATACATCAATCATAATTCCTTATTGGGTGTGAGTGTCATCAATAAGACAGCATACACATACTTTCAAAAATAAAAATTATGCAAATGAAAATCCAACTATTGATTACAAATATTAAAAACAGCATGAATTGTCAGTTCTTAAACTGAGAAGAAAAAATCCAACACAAAAATTTAGTGAACAAGATTTGTAATACATTGGAAGGATGTTTTTAATTGGCTACAGTCACCATGGCCTTTCTAGCTGCAGCTCTCATCCTAATTGGCAAAATATCCCCACCTTATATAAATAAAAAAAAAAAAACTCTTAAAAGAAACCACCACATCAGTTCAAAAACCAAAGCACAGTTCTAGTACTGTCACTGAAAGATTGCCTGAAGAAACCTCTGATAAGGGAGGCTACCGCAAGAGCAGTGATATAGCTGAGCATAATTATTTCACATTAAATAATATTGAAGACCGGGCCAAAAGGAAAAATGCAATGAAGACAATATTTGCCATTAGAATAATAAAAACAACTGCTGAATTTAATAACACTCTTATCCCTTTCATGTACTGTAGCTCCCAAATGTAGTAGTCCAGTCCAGAAATTTTGCAGTCCAAAGATGATATCATATTACTTACTTTTTATATATATCCATATTTTTGATAGCTGATTTATTCAATTCACTTGTGGTCATTCTGCTCCAGTTACTGTCTCAACATATGATCAACCTACTGAATCAAACCTGATTCCCTCTCCTAAAGTCATAGTCACAATTTTCACTAGTACAACGTAGAAAAACCTTGAAGCTTTCAATTATGCTTCCTACATTGGATTCTTTCCCCTTTGTCCTGGCAGAAAATACTTCTGGAACTAGTAACACTCACAGAAAAATGGTCATCTTTGATGCAGTACCTTGTTCAGAATTAACGATAAAAACTCTTGTGAATATTCTATAAAAATTGGCACCTACCCATACACTTGCCCATTCACTCCCCAATTCCTTTCTCTGCTTTATTTTTCTCCCTAATAGTGATCATCTCTCAACATACAATCTAATTTACTTATTTTGTTAAGAATCTTTTATAGGCCATTATGTTCCTGAATGGTATTTATATGAAAGTAAATATTTTTGTTTTTTCACTGCTTTATTATCAATGTCTGAGATATAGATGTGCCCAGTCAATGTTTATTCAATTGGTAAATTAACAGAGGTCCATTTTTTCATCTATAGATTTTTGTTATGAAAATATAGTTGTTCAGGCCTACTATTCTTCTTTCCTAAATGGAGCATTTAATATCAAGCTTCTAGGTAGCAGGAATATATATTACATTATTTTTAATGAGAAAGATAAGATCAAACTCCAACCAAATATTTTAAAACATTCTTAAATACATAAATGACAATCCACAAATGATGTCTTAATAAGATAAAACATGCAAAATACAAACTACTGAGTTATTTAATAATATGGCTGTGGTGAGTATGTTTCTGTGCAGTATACAATATTTCTGTGAGTTTTCATTTTACACTGAAAAGATCTGATACTCGTGATGCAAATAACCAATGAAATAATATATTAAGTCTAAAATATTACCTAGCTTATTTGAAGTGTATTGAAAGTACCCTTAGACACCTGATGGAAGCAAGCAGGGATCCATACCAGAAAACACCTCTAAGGAAGGGGGAGAGGTTAAGAGAATTCAATGATAATAAGGTGTAACGGATTAAAGTAACTTTAATACAAGTCATAAACTAAGTAAGAGAAAAATAGAAATGCAATATGATTAAAATTGTCTCAGAAGTACAGGCACTCAATATACATGTCTTTGCCAACATGCATACAAATTTGTTAGGGATCTTTTGACTTGGACAGTGAATTTTTGTTAAAATTTTTCCAAGTTGTTGTAATGAATTGATGGTGAGATTTTAAATAATTAAGAGCTAAAAGAATATTTCAGATTTAAAAGGGTGTTCTCTGTAAAGGATTTGACACTATTAATTATTCAGTGCATAGTTTTTTTTTAAAGATTAATTTTATTTATTTGAAAGACAGAGGTACAGAGAGATGTAGAGATGGAGAGATAAGTCTTCCAACTGCTGGTTTACTCTCCAATTGGCCCCAGCTGCGCCGATCCAAAGCCAGGAGCCAGGAGCTTCTTCCAGGTCTCCAATGCGGGTACAGGGGCACAAGGACTTGGGCCATCTTCTGCTGCTTTCCCAGGCCATAGCAGAGAGCTGGATCAGAAGTGGAGCAGCCAGGACTTGAACTGGCACCCAATATGGAATGCCAGTGCTACAGGAGGTGGCTTTATCTGCTACACCACAGCACCAGCCTCCTAGCTGCTGATAATAAGGCTTTCATGTCATTAATTTCTCAGCTGTCCTAAATAATTTTCTAAAAGTATTATCTTAGGATTAAAATCTGGTTAGGTTATTGGTGACTGTTTTTAAAATTCTGGGAAGAATTGATATCCTGTTCTGCCTATTTTATAATTTTCTGCATTATTTCATATGCCTGGTCTTTAACAGCTTTGTATGTCTAGGTTTGCATTCTTGGAAACACTAGTGTGATTCAAAAAGTTCATGGGAAATAGAATTAAACGATAATGCAAATTTTCCATGAATGTTCTGAAACCTTGTTGTATATACCTAATTTTAAAACAAATAAAATTTGTGTGTTCATGAGAACTATGGTTGACAAGATGTTGCCATTCATATGAGTCTTTTATTGTTACCATGGAACTACCTGCAAGTCCATCTTGGTTGTTCATGACAGAAAAATAGGGTAAACTATGCCACCTTATTGTATAGTATATTTTTTCTTTTAGCTAACGCTATCTTCAAGTAAACTAGGCAGAAGAAGTTTCTGGTTAAATAATGGAGTGGCTCATTCCCAGTGGTTGGAAAATCTCTCAGTAGTATGCATATATTTAATTTAGTAAAGAGGTACCTCATAAATTAAAATATTAATATCTAAATGTAGACTAATTTGTCTCTTCATTACTGTCAGATATTAGCAATTATTTTACTCTCCTGATTCTGTCATGTTTCCCTGTAGTTTTGCAGAAAGAGCCATGTCTCTCCATTTTTACAGATTAGCCTCAGCAAGGAAAGACTTTTTTTTACCTAGAAACCTTTTAATTAAGGTATACAGTCTTCATACATTTGACATATACAAATTTTAAAATGCCATGATTCTACTCACCCTAGTGTCCCTCCTACCCACATTGCCATTCTCCTTCCTCCTCCCTCTCCCATTCTCATTCTTATTTTTACAAATATCTATTTTCGATTATCTTTATACATATAAGATTAAGCCTATACAAAGGAACGAGTTCAATAAATAGTATGAAAAAAATAAATAAAACTGTTCCTCAACAATCACGACGAGGGCTGTTCAAAACCATCACATCTCAAAGTGTCAATTTCACTTCTTTAGATTGCCTTTTAGATACTCTATTAGTTACCACAGATTAAAGAACATGATATTTGTCTTTTTGGGGCTGGCTTATTTCACTTAGTATAATAGTTTCTAGTTTCATCCATTTTGTTGCAAATGATAGGATTTAATTATTTTTACCACTGTGCAATATTCCATGGTGTACATATACCATAATTTCCTCATCTAGTCTTCAGTTGATGGACACCTGGGTTCACTCCATAACTTAGCTATTGTGAACTGAGCTGCAATAAACTACAATAAGCTTGGGGGTAAAGATCACTCTTTCATATACTGATTCCATTTCCCTTGGGTAAATTCCCAGGAGTGGGATGGCTAGATCATATGGTAGATCTATATTTCAGATTTCTGAGGGTTCTCCGTACTGTCTTCCACAGTGGTTGTTGTAGCAGTTTGCATTCCCACCAACAGTAGATTAGTGTACTTTTTCCCCACATCATCATCAGCATTTGTTGTTTGCTGATTTCTGTATGACAGCCATTGTAACTGGAGTGAGGTTAAATCTCCTTGTAGTTTTGATTTACATTTCCCAGATGACTAATAATCCTAGCATTTTTTCATGTGGCTATTGACCATTTGAATTTCCTGTTTTGAAAAATGTCTGTTCAACTCCTTTACCCATTTCTTAACTGGATTGTTGAGTTATTGTTAGTTATTGTTGAGTTTCTTAAGCTCTTGATGGATTCTGGATATTAATCTTTTATCAGTTGCATAGTTTGCATATATTTTCTCTCATTCTGTCAATTGCATCCTCACTTTGTAAACTGTTTTGTAGTTCAGAAGCTTTTCATCTTGCTGTAACCCCATTTGTGAATTTTGGTTTTGATTGCCTGTTCTTATGGGGTCTTTTTCTATGTCTTTACCTATTTCAATGTCTTACAGACTTTCCCCAATGTTCTCTAACAATTTGATGATACTGGGTCATATACTTAGGCCCTTGATCAATTCAGAGTATAAGTTAGGGTCTAGTTTCAGACTTTTGCATGTGAAGATCCAGTTTTCCCAGCACATTGTTTGAAGAGACTGTACTTGCTCCAGAGACTGACTTTAGATCCTTTGTTGAAGATTAGTTGGTTGTGGATGCATGAACTGATTTCTGGAGATTCTATTCTGTTCTATTTGTCTACCTGTTTTGTTCTTTGGTGGTGTTGTTTTTTTGTTTGTTTGTTTGGTTGGTTGGTTGGGTTTTTTTGGCCAATACTAGGCTCTTTTGATTATAACTGCCCTGCAGTACCTGCAGTATGTCTTATTGTGATGTTTCCAGCTTTATTTAGTTGTATGACGATCATTTTATCTATATGGGGTCTCCTGTGTTTCCAAATACTTTCTCTGTATCTATTGAGATAATCGTACGGGTTTTGTTTTTCAGTTTGTTAATGTGATGTCTCACCTATCTGTGAAGGCTGTCCACAGCATATTAAGGACAGAGATCCTACATGAGGATTAAGTGTACAGTGACTCTTATTGTTGATTTAACAATTGACACTCTTGTTTATGGCATCAGTAATCACCAGAGGTTCTTGTCATGAGCTGCCAAGCCTATGGAAGCCTCTTGATTTTGCCAACTCTGATCATATTTAGACAAGGTCATAGTCGAAGTGGAAGTTCTCTCCTCCCTTCAGAGAAAGGTACCTCCCTCTTTGATGGCCCATACTTTCCACTGTGATCTCACTCACAGAGATCTTTCATTTAGGTGACTTTTTTTTACAATAAAGAACCAAAAGAAATTCTGGCTTTGTAAATGGTAGGAAATTTTCAAAGTTACTACTATATGTATATTTCTAATAACAAAATAAGTGATCAATATCTGGTTTCTTCATTCTGTTTCAAAGAATTCTATATATATTCTATATTGTAAACTTCATTGATATGGAAAACTTACCATTCATGTATGCATTTTTTCTACATATTCCAGGTAAACATGAAAAAGGGAAGTGTACCCTAAATAACAAATATTCAGAATCATAAACCAAATTTGAAAAATCCGTAATTGTAAATGCTGTGAAACAAACTATACATAAATCCAGAAAAGTAATGTCATTTTACAGTTGAATACAGGATTCAGTTTATAGTAATGCAATGTCTAACATCAGTGGACCAGCCAAGCCACTTTATGAGCATGATTACAGAAACTCTTCCATTTGGTATGAATTATAGCAAAATTTGATTATGGCGAACTTTTATGTGGAATAATAACATTGGCACCAAAAACAACTACATATTATTTTGTATGAAAAGCAACTGAATAATAAAAAATAGATGTGATTAAGAAAACAATTTTGAATAAATTGTGAATTGATAATATTTTTCATATCAACTTAGTTCAATTTAGAAGAATTCCTATTTGTGTGAAAAATTTCAAAATACAGATAGGATATTTTCCAGATGGGAATATTTTTGTGCGTGGGTTTAAAAGATGACAAAATTGGAGGAGACAAAGTATTTTTAGTAGGCTATTTGTAAAATCTAAATCTAACCAATGATAATCCAAGGAGCAGTTATAAAAAATATATGTGAAAAACTAAAGTTTACAACAGAAGATTTAAAAAGAAACAAACCTAGGTCACTTTAGAATGTGTTAAACTTCTTTATGAAGAATGTAGCTAAACTCTGATTATCATTCATTTTTTACTATTAAAGAACTTTAGAATTATTAGCTTATTAGCTTCAAAAACATTTGAATATTGAAAGAACATTTAAATATATACATTTTAAACTGACAAGTGAATTTTTGAATATGATATTATCATAGTAGAATACTCCCAAAACCTGTTAGGGCAATTGTCATAGAACCTCCAAACCTGCTCGGCTCGCCTAATGGCAATAAGCCAATTAATGACACCAATGTGGTAGAAGAAAGTAGGAGTTTATTGCAAACCACAGAGCAATGATCTGGACAGTTACTCTTAACTCCTTGGAGAGTATAGGAATTAAGTGCTAAAGGTTCTTAGAGTTGATGTTGAGTGAGAAGTGTGTGCTCAGCTCATCTCCAAGGCCATGGTTGTTCTGTGCTTCTCATGACCCTCCTCCATTTGGTCAGTGATTTCATGATCTTCGGGGAATTTTGATGATGACAAAGTGGATTCCCATCAGTATAGGAGCTACATGTAGGTGGTAGTTAATTTGGGGGAGGAGGGGAAGTGGGGAGTCAGGGTTCCTGGAAAAGAAACCCCTTAAGACAAGACCCAACGTGATGTTATCTATCGCAGAGAAAAATGACCTCAGTAGTCTTACATTCAGTGACACTATAGGGCCAGCTATGCCATTCCCTCACTTCAGTAAGAAATGTTAGTAAGAGGTTGATTTGTAATTGTAAAAGCAGGAAAAGGAAATTTTAATCTGAGGGAGGGGACCTGGGAGACTGTGGAAGGCTAGGGCCTGATGGAATCTAGCAAATGTATCCAAGGCACTGCATAAGGGTTTGGCTTTAATAGGTTAAGGAAGTATTTTTAAACATAGAGTTAGAGTTATTTTTAATCATACATTTAATTTTTAGATGTTATTTTGGACTCTGATATAATAGTTAAAAAATTTAACATGCCATCACTTCATACTATATATCCCCAGGTTATAGCTATACCTATATATACTCTTATATATGCATATGCATATATATATGTTAACTTTAACAAGGTCTGTAAAATTTGAATGGTATGTTGTATCACTATATAATTGAATAATTTTAGTTGAGTCTTTAAATTACTTGTAAACTTACTCATTTCTTTGAAAAGCTTATATATCCCACCAAATTTTGGTTAAGTTTTTAATTGACTGGATTTTGTTTCTTTCATGTTGAGAACATCTGTGATAAGCTGAATAATTGTTTTCCAAAATATTCATCACATCTTATTCCCCAGAAACTATGAATAAGTAACCATAAAAGAGAATTTGCACATGTGATATAAAGATTTGGAGATTATTATGGACTATCCAGGTCGGCACAGTGTAATTATACATGTCTTTATAAAAGCAGCACAAGGACATTTTTATTTTAAAAACTAAAAGATTTTTTTTTATTTGGAAGGCAGAGTGACAGAAAGAGAGATTTCATTTACTTGTTTACTACTCAGATGCCCCATGCAGGCAGGGCAGTGTCAAGCCAAAGCCTGGAGACAGGAATTCTTTCCAGGTTTCCTTCATGGGTGACAGGGGCCCAAGCACTTGAATCCCCATCTGCTGCCTCCCAGGCACACTATCAGGAAGCTGGATTGGAAGCACAGCCAGAATTAGATCCAAGGCACTGTGATAAGGGATGCAGGTGTCCCAAGAAGTGTCTTAACCCATTCTGCCATAATGCCAGTTCCCAGAGCAAGAAATCTTTAAGAAAGGGAAGAGGAGACCACAACCTAGGAATTTCAGTATTCGCACCCAAGGCACTCTGTTAGGGGTTCAGTTTTATTAGCATAATCTGAGCTAGTTCCAGATATCTTTGTTCTTCACAAGCGTAAAAAGTTCTAAGGTCACCAGCTAATGACCCAAACAACTCAAATCTTTATTGATGTTCATTTCTACATGAAGACCTTAAAGCTTCCAAAGCATCTAATGTTCTGCAAAGTTGTTTTTTAGATTTTCAGTTACATTCTGGTGAGGGATTAAATCATTAGCCATTCAGGACTGGTCCAGATCCTACTATAAGATCAATGCTTGTGCAATTGGATCAAAAGCCATCCCATGGTTACCCTTTGCTTCATTTTAATACAAAGATCTCTGTTTCAGAGGAAAGCTTAAGACTTATTACCATCATGGCTGGCGCTGCAGCTCACTAGGCTAATCCTCCGCCTGCGGCGCCGGCACCCCGGGTTCTAGTGCCAGTTGGGGCGCCGGATTCTGTCCCAGTTGCTCCTCTTCCAGCTCTCTGCTGTGCCCCAGGAAGGCAGTAGAGGATGGCGCAAGTGCTTGGGCCCTGCACCTGCATGGGAGGCCACGAGGAAGCACCTGGCTCCTGGCTTTGGATCAGCGCAGCACAACAGCCATAGTGGCCATTTTGGGGGTGAACCAACAAAAGGGAGACATTTCTCTCTGTCTCTCTCTCACTAACTCTGCCTGTCAAAAAAAAAAAAAAAGACTTATTATCATCACATGTGATGCATGTCAAGACATGTTTCTGAACTGCACCTACATGAACTTGTACCCACTCTTACATATAGTGACAAGAATTTCCCTTCTTGCATGTTAATGTTCCCCCAGAAAAGAAGAAACACATTTCCCCTTGTTCAGGGAACCACACTTTGGAAATAATTCTCTGTGATCTCCTTATTTGCTACAGATAAATTACTTTGCATGACAACTTGTTCTGTTGCTTTTCTTTTCCTGCTTTTTTTTTTAAAGATTTTATTATTTTACTTGAAAGTCAGAGTTACACAGAGAGAGAAGGAGAAGCAGAGAGAGAGGTCTCCCATCTGCTGGTTCACTCCCCAATTGGCCGCAACAGCCAGAGCTGCAGCCAGGAGCTTCCTCCAGATCTCCCACATGGGTGCAGGGGCCCAACAGCTTGGGCCATCCTCCAGTGCTTTCCCAGGCCATAGCAGAAAGCTGGATAGGAAGTGGAGCAGCTGAGACTCGAACCGGCACTATAGGCAGTGGCTTTACCTGCTAAGCCACAGTGCCGGCCCTCTGGTGCTTTTCTTGTTGAGCTTGCCAGGAAGTGGGCCCACAATTGTGGGTCAGTATCATCAATGCCTAGACAAGCATATTGATACGGATATTGACCAAATTCAGATACATCATGGTTTCAGACTCTTTCTTGTTTCATGCAAATAAGACTGAAAGACTGTGAAGTTTCTATCAGAAACATCTGTAAGACCAGAGCAGATAAACTAAGGACTGGAGAGATGTTTCTTATTGCCTGAAGGGATGTTGATCCAATGTTTGTAAAACACTGCATCTGCCAGAGTAAATTTGTTCAACAGTTAAATACACTCTGTGAGTACACAGTTGGCCACTTCTACCTTATTTGAATCTTGACCTATAAAGATAGAACAGATACACCTGCAGCCTAAACAGTCACTGAACAAGGCAATATTAGCTAATACAGCCCACAGTCCACCAGAAATTTTTATAAGCAAGGTAAGATATCAGTGATACAGAACCCACGATTGCATCATTTTAGGCTGTGTTCAGGTCATCAGAGCCGTCCTCCTCCCAGCCAGCAGCTTTATAACGGCAGGTGAAATCAGCAGCTGTGTCATTCTCTACAGCACTGCTGCATTCACTTCCATTTCACTCCTGATTCGCTCTCCCTCCTGGTTTCTGAAACCAGGTAATAGAGGCTAATCTACTTGGGAGGACAGCAGAGGTTAAATAAGGACTCTGGAATGATTAAATCCACTGAGAAATATTACATTTCCATACATCTCTTTGTCACTGCTTTCAAATATCATTTAGTGTGTTTTCCTTAGGAGCCCCATAGCTTCTTATCGCTTGCTGATTGACTGTGAGTGCCCAGTGGGTTCAGTTTCTGTTCAAATTGAGCTTGCAGAGAGAAAGAGAAATGAAGGTAGAGGCAGAGACTGCTGCCCTTAGTAACATTACAATGACCTGCGGAAAGAATAGAGGAAGATGAAAGGTCTGGTGCCTCATCTATAGACAAGAGATGGGGATCAGGCAAATGAGACCATGCGCTGACTGAATTCCACTTCAACCAGGCATAATTACAAAGTTTCAACTGGTATTTACAACCGTGCACCAAATTGTGGTCTCAGTCTAATGTTTTTTTTTTTTTTAAATTTGCAGCTTCTTTTTCCAATAATAACTCACAAGTCAAAATGAGAAAAAAAAAACAGCATTATCTTTGCAAAGTATTTTGCTTTAAATTTCCCATTAAAATTAGAAAGACAATCGAAAAGATGAGGTCTTTGAATCAGTATAAATTTACAGGCAGAAGAGGAAAAAATGTATGTTTACAAATTGTTAAGTAAATTTTTATTTTTCACCTATGAAAGGAAAATTTTGAGCTAGAAATAGAAAACAATTCACTAAGATGAACCAGCTTTTTAGTTAGGGAAAATATGGTAGTTTGACATTCAACTGAATCACTGTTTCTGGTTGTACTAGGGTGACTATAGGTAATGATAATGTACAGCATATAAACTAGAGGAGAATTTTGATTTTTTTTAACCATAAAAGGTGATAAATAATTGAGGTAAGGCAGATTTTCAAAAATTCACAGAAGGACCAAGCATTGTCTTAAGCTTAGTAACCTCTTTACGCCTGTCTTTAAAACCTTCCCTAAGGAGGCCCAGCAGTGTGGCATAGTAGGCTAAGCCTCTGCCTGCGGCGCTGACATTCCAATGTGGGCACCAGTTAGTGCCCCAGCTGCTCCTTTATGATCCAGCTCTATGCTTATGGCCTGGAAAAGTAGTGGAAAATGGAGTGAACCAGGGGATGGAAGGCCTTTTTCTGTCTATAACTGTGCCTCAAACAAATAAATAAAATCTATAAAAAAAATCCTTTTCCTAAGAACAAGGGTTGATTCTGATGAAAAGATTGTGCTTTTTTTTTTTGTGGGAAGCAGCAGAAATCTAGGTTTGATACAGGGGTGAAACAGGCTATGCCACTTGTTGCTTGAGGGCCAATTTACCAGATACAAAAGTCCATGCAAGGAAATGTTTCCTCAAGAAGGTAGCAATATTGTGGGAAACTCACTATTTCTTTTGGTTCAAAACTGCTTTTCCCAATTTGCAAGTTAGCAGGAGCATTTTAAAGGAAGAAACGGAGTTGGGGGCTACTTACAATTTACTATCTCAAACCTGGGTAGATGACGAACTTCAGTAAGTAAGTTTGCCTTTTATAAACATTTATTTTTACCAAGACAGTGGTTTAAATCTCTCCCTTGCTATGGCTGATTGAGTTCCTCTGCTTAAACTGACAGAGTATCAACAAAAAGAACAAACATGCACTAAGAAACTGGTATTTATTTAAATTTACCAAGTTTTAATATTCAAAGTTATGCATACTCAGATTTCAAACTCATCACTGCACGTGTTAAGAGAGAGAGGAGAAAGCCACCATATACCCAGCTTATTGGACTCTCCTATTATGCATAGTGTTACTGGTCACGGAGGGGAGGGCAATTGCTGGAGTGAGTCTCGTGGGTTCTTTTCCTCAGCTTAGTATGGAAATAAAAAGCTGGGAAAAATTTGCAAAGAGGCAGAAATTTTATTAGACAGAAAGGAACTTTTATTTGATTGGCAAGTGAGAGAAGGTGTTTGGTCCAAGAGGAGACCAGGCGGAGTGCTCGAGTAGGACACTGGCTTTGAGGAAGTGTCTGATGTTTTTAAGGCATTACTGCTTTTTTTCATTGGGTCATTCTGTTGGGGTGCCCATTGGATGGGGGTTTCACATAGGTATGTTGATTGGCTAAGGGATCATGGACATAGCTGGGGTCTCCTGGAGACTGTCTCCTTAGGGTGTCAGCCCCCTCCTCTGCTAGCTCTATGTGGAATATTACAAATTGAAGGCACGATTTAAAACCACAAGGTCACACAAGATAGCCAGGGTCTGCTGGAGCTGGTCCAACTCTCCCAGGGCGCTCAGTCTGTTCCCCTGCCAGCTGTGGGTGAAAGATTGCAGCCACCCTGAAGGTGTAATTTAAAGTTTCAAGGTCACACATGCAGCACAAGAAGCTATTACTTGGGGAGATGTCAGTTTGTCTGAAGATAGGCCTTCCAGCCACAGATGGCAGCCTGCTTGTGAAAGACATTCTGCCTACATCTGAAGGGGCTCACAGAATCCCAGCCCCACTGGCCGGCCTCACATAGTATGGCATGAAACTTCAAATATGTTATTCTCTTGCCTGTAGTAGTCCATTGCCCACGAAGTCTTCTTTAAGTACTTTATTTGAAAATAAGTTTTCAACAATATACTTTCTTATTTTTTAAAGACTTATTTATTATTTATTTGAAAGAGTTACACAGAGAGAGGAGAGGCAGAGAAAGAGAGAGAGAGAGGTCTTCCATCCGATGGTTCACTCCCCAACTGGCCACAAAGGCCAGAGCTGCACCGATCCAAAGCCAGGAGCCAGGACCCAGGAGATTCCTCCGGGTCTCCCATGTGGGTGCAGGGTTCCAAGGACTTGGGCCATCTTCTCCTGCTTTCCCAGGCCTTAGGGGAGAGCTGGATCGGAAAAGGAGCAGCCGGGGCTCGAACCAGCGCCCATATGGGGTGCCAGCACTCAGGCCAGGGCATTAACCCACTGTGCCACTGCTGTGCCACAGTGCCAGCCCCAACAACATACTTTCTAAAAGCTTCTTTTGAGTTCTAGATTTTATTGTGGCATTCAATGTAATATATCAGAAATAAAGACTTTACAAAAAAAACTCATCTTCTTTGTTTTTAAAGAACACTACTTGGGAGACTTTGAGATCACAGCAAAGCACAGTACAAAGTGTTTTAGGGGAAACAAGTTGTGTAGGTGGCAAAGTGCCCACACATCAAGGGTTTGATGATGGCTGTATAGTAACCAAATAAAATTATCATTCATATACCAATTGTAAATGTTATTTTTTTCTAAGATGGTATGTTTATAAAGTGTTTTAAAATATCTTAAGAAAACCACATCTTTCTATACCTGTGCAGTTATAAACATTAAATACAAATTGAGGATGGATGTTATATCGTGTCTCTATACATTGCCTATGCTGGGATTGCTATACAATTTAATTATCTCTGAAAATGGAGCCTAGGACTTTAAAATGGGAGACTATTTTAATTAATTATAATGGGCATCAGTGTAAAACTAAGAATATCTAGTAAAGATGGATGTGCAAAATGAATTTTAGTTGTACAATTCTCTCTATTCAATTTCTATAAATAATCTTTAAAGGATTTATTTTGTGGAACCCTCCATTGTCTCTGCATAGGAAATTAGGCAGGGCAGGGCAGGGCAGTCTCAGCAAAGAATTGTTCAGTGTTTCACTGGGATCCATTATTCTTAACAAATACCCTATATATCATGTAAAACACTGCTGTAAAAAGATAGAAATGCAGAATATTCTAAAGGTATTGCCAACAAAATGTGACTCTAAGGGCTCCTGCTCACCGTTATGTTCCTTTTCATGTTTTGTTTTCTTTTGTTTCCCTCAACCTCTGACTGTCTGCATTTTCTTCCTCCTGATCATTTTTAGCTGAAGCAGGCTGAGGCCATGAAATCACCAATTCTGTTTGTTTTCCACCAGAAGCAGCTCATGCAGTCACTCTGCAGGGATTTTTTCAGGTTTGGTAGTTAAAAATTTGAAAACTTCTATGGTTAGTTTGTAAACAAATTACAAGTTGTTTGTGCACTTGACCAATCTATATTGAAAATTGCTATATTGAAAATAGTGATTTATATCTGCAGATAGGGGCATTTTATGCTAAGCAGAATGAATGCCTGATCATTTCTTAATGGAAAACCTAAAGCAATTTTCTGATAATTTGAGTGCCTAAGCGTTGAATCACATTACCTTAATCCTCACTTCATTTCTTTTGAACTAACAGCTTTTTTCCTTGTTGAAGTGCTTTTATTAATATATTTGCCATTTAAGGGCTTTATTTGTGATTTATGAGTGTATGGTACCCAAGATATCCAGAATTTTTTTTTACTAATACCACTCCATTATAAACAGTTTGGATTCTTCTTGTTGCTCTAAGTACTCCATCTCCTACAGACTTGCAGAAAATAGCTGAATCCATGCACGTGAGGAAATAATTTAGCAAAGCAACATACACAGGTGCTTCTTCATTATTTTTGTTTTGTTTTTAAGTGTTCCAATAATTGCCCATTAGGAGGAGACAACAATATCAGTAACAATAATCATTAGAGCTATGTACATATGCTTTATCGTCATCATCAACATTCTTTTTGAATTGAATTTTAGAAGGGTTTTTAAAGAGAAAATTGGTTAATATAAGATACAATTGCCATGGAAATTGTATTTTCTCTTTTTTCCTTTGAAGCATTGGTTTTATTTATATAGGCTGTGGGATTCTGATTAAAACCAAATAACTCCATGAGGTCAGCTACTACTTGATTTGTTTTACTCACTTAATAAGATCAAAGCCTAATTATAATTCAATTTATCAGTGCTTTTAATCAACCTAATGAAATAAGCCAGACATGTGGGTATTATTATTCTCAGCAGTGAGTGAAGTCTTGCACCCAAGTCTTCTCACTCTAAATTCAGCTGTTCCCTTGCCAAACCCACCAGAAACAACATATTGTAGCATGCAGCCCTACCCAATGCAACAAAATACAAATAAATGCCTTTTCACTACACTATGTCTTTTCACTACACTAGCCTATTTTGGAGAGCTCATCCATGTTTCCAGGAACTCCAAGATGGCAGAGTTAAGGAAGGTGCTAGGTAATTTCACCCCTTATTTTTATTCTATTTCCTGTTATAGTCTGTGTCTCCTCCTTAACTTATTAGGCCATAGTGGCACTGTTATCTGTCTAATAGGGAAATTATTTTCTTCCCTGTTTTCTCTACTATAAGAATACCACTGGGTGGAACTGGTGAAGATTCAAGTTTAGGAAAAAAATGTTTAAAATTCTAAGCATTCTCAATAATCAATTTGTTTATCCAATGAGACTGCCTTTTATTTACAATGTTTCAGAGTATATTGGAATGATTTCTTTTTCTTTCTCTGAAAAATAAATAAAACTGACAACAAGCTTTGTTGTAGATTATGGGATTTTCAGACAACCCAGATAAGAGATGGAGACACTGTTCATTTCTTTCACATTTTAGGAGAAGATCTTATTTAGCTATCAAAAACCAAGAAGCCATTAAAGTACTGCTTCTTAAGTATCTTTTTCACTTTATGTTTGTCAACTAACAAAAATAATATGAATATGTTTTCAAATCAATGTTATATTCAGTTGAAGAAGTGCAGGCATCAGGTAGATATATGGCAATCAGAAGTGTGCTGAAAGCCAAAGGTCATTCCCTGAGAAAGGAGGGACATAGTTATTTAACTTCTCTTGTGTCTTGGGGTGTAAACACATACACATACACAATTAAAAATAGTTATTTTCATCTTATTTGAAGGGGAGAGAGAGAGAGATCTTCCATCTGCTGTTTCACTCTCCAAATGCCCACAACAGTCAATTCTGGGACAGGTCAAAACCAGGGGCCAGGAACTCCATCTGCATCTCCCACATTGGTGGCAGGGACTCAAGTACTTGATACATCATCTGTTACCTTTCCAGGGTACACACTAAAAGGAAACTGGGTTTGAGCTGGGACTTGAACCAGGTACTTGAATATGGGATGTGGATGCCCCAAGTGGCATTGTAATTGCTGCACCAAACATCCAGCACATTGCACTTCTTATGTGACAGATTAGATCTTTCCTTGATTATGGAAGGATTTCTGACCAAGGTGGAAGTGATAGTATAGATTTTGGAGGCCAGGTAATAAAAGGAGCTTTGGTTCTCTTACTGAATCTTATGAGAAGCATGGTCTTGGATTACTATGTTTTAAGGTAGCCCAAGCAATCCAGGTGGAGAGGAATCAAGGTTTATGACCCAGAACCTATCTAAGCTTGCCAGTTGTTTGAGTGAATCAAATTCAAAATGATTACTACAGCTCTCAGTTGAGTAAAATCGGTTGGTATTTTACGGATCAGCAATGAACTGGAAAAAAATGATTATTTTTGTTTAGCCACTAAATTTTAAGGTAGGCTCTTAAACAGCATTAGAATTGCAGTAAATTTATTTTGCCATTTTTCTTTTGATGGACAATTGGATTGTTTCTAAACATTTGCTATCAGAAATAATGCTATATTGAGTAACCCTTATATACTTCATATCATATGCAGTAATGTATATTTCTAGGATAAGATACGATAAGTAGGATTTATAGGCTTCCTGGCTCCTGGCTTCAGATTGACCTAGCTGTAGCCATTGCAGCCATTTGGGTAGTGAACCAGTGGAATGCAGACCTATCTGTCTCTCCCTCTTTCTGTCAGTAACTCTACCTCTGAATAAATAAATAATAATAGCAAAAAATACCATTTTAAATACTTCAATAGATACTACCAAGTTGCCTTCAAAAAGAAGATCTAAAAATGTATAGAATTAAATGTAGACTGGAGTAGGTATAATCCAAAGCCAAAAGCACAATGCTTAGAATTGGTAACACTCAAATGTTAGGAGAAAAAGTCATCTACAATGGACTGCTTTTAGTTGATTTTAAAAAAAAGTAGCTGAGCTGGTGCTGTGGCTCACTTGGCTAATCTTCCACCTATGGTGCTGGTACCCCAGGTTCTAGTCCCAGTTGGGGTGCCGGATTCTGTCCCAGTTGCTCCTCTTCCAGTCCAGCTCTCTGCTGTGGCTCAGAAAGGCAGTGGAGAATGGCCCAAGTCCTTGGGCCCTGCACTCTCATGGGAGACCAGGAGGAAGCACCTGGCTCCTGGCTTTGGATCGGCACAGCGCGCCAGCCATAGCGGCCATTTGTGGGGGTGAACCAACGGAAGGAAGACCTTTGTCTCTGTCTCTCTCACTGTCTAATTCTGTCCATCAAAAAAATAGCTGAATACTTGATGTGAAGACTTTTTATTTTTATTTTCTTGTTGATGAATGTTATAACAAAATGTCATGAGTGATATTCAGTATGTGTACTTTCAATCTTTTATATTATTCTTATCACAAAAAGGGAATTCTTTAATCAAAATTAGTTTTCTCAGAATCAGCCCTTAAGGCATTCCAACCTGGCTAAAAAGCCCACAAGAGTTTCAAAGGCACGGAAAGCCAAGATACTGTGGAAAAAAAAAAAAAAACACAACTAAATGAAAGATCTCTGTAAGTGAAATCACAGTGGAAAGAATGGGCCATCAAATAAAGCAGTACCTTTCTCTGAAGGGAGGAGAGAACTTACACTTTGACTATGGCCTTGTCTAAATAAGATTGGTTTTGATGAACTCAAGAGGCTTCCATAGCCTTGGCAGCTTATGACAAGAGCCTCAGGTGATTAGTAATGTCATAAATAAGTGTGTTAATTGTTAAAACAATGGGAAAAATGTCATTAAGGGGGCCTCCAAGATGGCAGAATAAGGAGGGAGCTCACTGATAGTCCAGGAAAAGATAGTTTAATAAAAGTGGAGATAGTTTAGTCTCAGGGAAGATTTAGGGAAAAACTGCAGCAGAAACTCTTCTGGAATTAGAGGGACTTGGTGGATCTACATGGAAGACACAGGGGCCCGTGGCTCAGGAGCCCAGATGCCAAGAATTCTCCTCTGCACCAGCGCTGGAAAGAGAGGTGAGGTGAAACCACAGTGGCCTGAGACACTGGCGGAGGAGTGGCAGAAAGAGCCTAGAGGGAACGAGGCTTGAATCCCCATGGGGGAAAATACACCAGCCTAACTAGAGAAGAGAAAAAAAATAAAAGGGATGGTTCAGACATGATTCTCTCTCTCCACACACCTTACAATGGTGAGCAAGACAATAGAACAGACACCATTTTGGACATACATAACAGCTGTGCCAGCTCGGGGCTGCACCTGCCCTCAACCAAGCAGAAAAACCTGACTCTGGTGGGAAGTAATAACAGCAGACTAAGAACTAGTGAATGTGTGGAGCTTATGAACCAGGACTGTGGGAAAAAAAAATTGAGGGTGTGTGGGTGAAATGACAGTGTAGCTAAGACGTGAGTAGTCTTGGTGGGAGACGCCACAAACTCGGTGGCCTTGGCTACCTGGTGAGAGACATTTCAGGGAAATCTGAGCTTACATTGAGAACTGCACAGATCCTTTGTGTGGTTCTTGGGACAGAGCAGACGAATATTATACCCACTGGGGCTAGTGCTCAGGCACTGATTGACATTGAGGAAAAGAGCTCAGCTGAGAAGAATTACTTCCCTTCTGAATAAAAAAGAGGGAGAGAAGATTTACCATGCCAAACCTGGGTGTGTCACTTTTGGCACACCCTTAACCCTGAAGAACTGAACAGAGATCTCTGGCCACACCCACCACAAGCCTCTAGAAATTCACCAAAAGCAGACAGCCCACTTAATCTAGAGTCATAATGTAATGAGAAAAGCCACCAAAGCGAGGAAAGAGAAGAAGAAGAAGAAGAAGAAGAAGAAGAAGAAGAAGAAGAAGAAGAAGAAGAAGAAGAAACCAAACAATATCTCCACAATGCCAAACAACAAATGCAAAAACCAAGGAAAGAAGAAGGAAGACATCATGATGCTCCCAAATGAGCATGACACTCCAATACAAGATTATGAAGATGATGAGATAGAAGAAATGCAAGATACGGGATTCAAAATATGTATGATAAGAACATTTAGAAGTTCTCAAAAACAACACATGAACTACAGAAATCAATAGAGGACAGGACAGAAAATCTTTCTCATGAAAATAAAATGTTAAGGAGGAATCAAAATGAAATGAGGAATTTAGTAGAACATGAAATTGAGATATTGAAGAGAAATCAAAATGAAATGAAGAATTCAGTAGAACAAATAAAAAACACAGTTGAGAGCCTTAAACACAGAATCAGTGAAGCAAAAGAGAGAATGTTGGACTTAGAAGACAGAGCACAGGAAAGTATACAGTCAAACCAAAGAAAAGAAGAGGAAATTAGAAACCTAAAAAAAATATTTTTGGGAATCTACAGGATACTATTAAAAACCCAACATTCAGGTACTAGGAGTTCCTGAAGACTTGGAGAGAAAGGATTAGAAGACCTTTTCAGTGAGATACTAGCAGAAAACTTCCTGGATTTGGAGAAGGAAAGAGACATCCAAGTACAGGAGGCACATGCAATCCCCAATAAACATGACCAAAAGAGATCTTCACCACAACACATTTTAATCAAACTCACCACAGTGAAACGCAAAGAAAAGATCTAAAATGTGCAAGAGAGAAATGTCAGATTACACTCAGAGGAGCTCCAATTAGACTCACAGCAGACTTCTCATCAGAAACCCTACAGGCTAGGAAGGAATGACGACATATAGCCCAAGGACTAAGAGAAAAAAACTGCCATCCCAGAATATTATATCATGCAAAGCTCTCATTTGAGAATGAATATGAAACAAAGACCATTCATAACAAACAGAAATTGAAAGAATTTGTCACCACTTGTCAAACCCTGCAAAAGTTGCTTAAAGATTTGTTATACACAAAAACACAGAAACATGGCGATCAATACAAAAGAAGGTAAAGGAAGAAAATCTCCCATTAAAAAATCAAAGGAGTTCAAAGTATTTATTAGAAATATCTTTAGAAAAATGGCAGAGCAAATCACTACTTATCAATAGTCACATTAAATGTAATTGGCTTCAACTCTCAGGTTAAAAGACACAGACTGACTGAATGGATTAAAAAACAAAACTCATCTATTTGTTGCTTATAAGAAACACATTTTTCCAACAAAATGCATGCAGGCTGAAAGTGAAATGTTGGAAAAAGATATTCCTTGCCAACAGAAACCAAAACAGAGCTGCCGTAGCCATATTAATATCACACAAAATAAACATTAACACAAAAACTGTTAAGAGAGACAAAGAGGGGCACTATATAATGATTAAGGGATCAATTCAACAGGAAGATGTAACCATTATAAACTTACATGCATCTAAGTACAGGGCACCGATTTATTTAAAAGATAATGTTAAGGAACTTAAAGGGAGATTTAGACTTCAATATGATAGTATTGGAGGACTTCAATACTCTACTTTCAGAAATAGATCAACAGGACAGAAGATCAACAAGGAAACAGCAGATTTAATTGACACTAGAGACCAAATGGATCTAACAGATATCTACAGAACTTTTCATCCTACACTTAAAGAATACACATTCTTCTCAGCAGTACATGGAACCTTCTCTAGGATTGAACACATACTAGGCCATAAAGCAACTCTCAGCAAATTCAAAAATTGAAATTGTACCAGGCATCTTCTCATACCACAGTGCAATGAAGCTGGAAATTAGCAACTCAGGCATCCCTAGAGCATATGCAAACGCATGGAGACTGAACAATATGCTCTGAATGAACAATGGGTCATAGAAGAAACCAAAAGAGAAATCAAAAACTTTATGGAAGTAAATGAGGATAACAACACAACATATCAAAATTTATGGGATACAGCAAAAGCAGTGTTAAGTTTATAGCAATAGGTGCCTACATCAAGAAATTTGAAAGGCACCAAATAAATGAGCTTTCAATGCATCTCAAGGGTCTTGAAAAACTGCAGAAAACCAGACCCAAAACTAGTAGGAGAAGAGAAATAATTAAAATCAGAGAAGAACTTAACAGGATTAAATCCAAAAAAAATTACAAAAGGTCAGCCAAACGAAGAGCTGGTTTTTTGGAAAAAAAAAAAATGACACGCCATTGGCCCAAGAAGAGAAAAGACCAAAATCAATAAAATCAGAGATGAAAAAGGAAATGTAAAAACAGGCACCACAGAAATTAAAAGAGTCATCAGAAATTACGACAGAGAGTTGTATGCCAGCAAACAGGGAAATCTGTCCAAAGTGGACACATTCCTGGACACATGCAACCTCAATAAATTGAACTATGAAGACATAAAAAGTCTAAACAGACCCATAACTGAGACAGAAGTTGAAAGAGTAATAAAGGCCCTCCCAACAAAGAAAAGCCCAGGACCAGATGGATTCACTGCTGAATTCTATCAGACATTTAAAGAAGAACTAACCCAAATTCTTCTCAAACTTTTCAGAACAATCGAAAAAGAGGTAATCTTCCCAACTTCTTTCTATGAAGTCAGCATCACCTTGATCCATAAGGCTGAAAAAGATGCAATGGAAAAAGACAATTACAGACCAATTTCCCTGATGAACTTAGTTGCAAAAATCCTCAATGAAATTCTGACCAATAGAATGCAACAACATATCAGAAAGAACATCCACTAAGACCAAGTGGGATTTATCCCTAGTATGCAAGGATGGTTCAATGTTCACAAATCAATCAATGTGATACACCACATCAACAAACTGCAGAAGAAAAACCATATGTTTGTCTCAATAGATGCAGAGAAAGCATTCAATAAAATACAACACCCTTTCATGATGAAAACCCTGAGCAAACTGGGTATAGAAGGAACATTCCTCAATATAATCAAAGCAATTTATGAAAAACCCATGGCCAGCATCCTAATGAATGGGGAAAAGTTGGAAGCATTTCCACTGAGATCTGGTACCAGATAGGGATGCCTACTCTCACCACTGCTATTCAATATATTTCTGGAAGTTCTAGCCAGAGCCTTTCGGCAAGAAAAAGAAAGTAAAGGGATACAAACTGGGAAGGAAGAACTCAAACTATCCCTCTTTGCAGATGATATGATTCTTTATTTAGGGGATCCAAAGAACTCTACTAAGAGACTATTGGAACTCATAGAAGAGTTTGGCAAAGTAGGAGGATATAAAATCAATGCACAGAAATCAACAGCCTTTGCATAAACAGGCAATCCCACGGTGGAGAAAAAAACTGCTAAGATCAATCCCCTTCACAATAGCTACAAAAACAATTAAATACCTTGGAATAAACTTAACCGAGGATATCAAATATCTCTACAATGAGAATTACAAAATCTTAAAGAAAGAAATAGATGAGGATACCAAAAAATGGAAAAATCTTTCATGCTCATGGATTGGTAAAATCAATATCATCAAAATGTCCATTCTCCCAAAAGCAATTTATAGATTCAATGCGACACCAATCAAAACACCAAAGACATTTTTCTCAGATCTGGAAAAAATGATGCTGAAATTCATATGGAGGCACAGGAGATCTCGAATAGCTAAAGCAATCTTGTACAACAAAAACAAAGCCGACACCATCAAATTATTAGAGAACATGGGAGAAACCCTGCAAAATATAGGTTCAGGCAAATACTTCTTGGAAAAGATCTGAGAGGCCTAGGCAGTCAAAGAAAAATTAACAATTGGGATTGCATCAAATTGAAAAGTTACTGTACTGCAAAAGAAACAAAAGGAAAGTGAAGAGGCAACCAACAGAATGGGAAAAAATATTTGCAAATTATGCAACTGATAAAGTATTAATAACCAGAATCTACAAAGAGATCAAGAAACTTCACAACACCAAAACAAACAACCCACTTATGAGATGGGCCAAGGACCTCAATAGACATTTTTCCAAAGAGGAAATCCAAAAGGCCAGCAGACACATGAAAAAATGTTCAGGATCACTAGAAATTGGGGAAATGCAAATCAAAACCACAATGAGGTTCCATCTCACCCCGGTGAGAATGGCTCACATTCAGAAATCTACCAACAAAAGATGCTGGCAAGGATGTGGGAAAAAGGGACACTAACCTACTTTTGGTGGGAATGCAAACTGGTAAAACCACTATGGAAGTCAGTCTGGAGATTCCTCAGAAACCTGAATATAATCCTACCATACAACCCAGCCATCCGACTCCTTGGAATTTACCCAAAGGAAATTAAATTGGCAAATTAAAGAGCTGTCTGCACCTCAATGTTTATTGTAGCTCAATTCACAATAGCTAAGACCTGGAACCAACCCAAATGCCCATTAACAGAAGACTGGATAAAGAAATTATGGGATATATACTCTATAGAACACTATACAGCAGCAAAAAAAAAAAAATGAAATCCAGTCATTTGCAACAAAATGGAGAATCTGGAGAACATCACACTGAGTGAAATAAGCCAGTCCCAAAGGGACAAATATCATATGTTCGCCCTGATCAGTGACAATTAACTGAGCACCTAAGAAGAAACCTGTTGAAGTGAAATGGACATTATGAAAAACAATGACTTGCCCAGCCCTTATCCTGACTGTCGAGGAACAAATTACTATTATTTCTTTATTATTTTTTGTTCTACTTAATACCATTGTTTTAACTCTTCAATTAATACACAATTGGCCAGCGCATTGGCTCAATAGGCTAATCCTCCGCCTGTGGCGCCGGCACCCCAGGTTCTAGTCCTGGTCAGGGTGCCGGATTCTGTCCCAGTTGCCCCTCTTTCAGTCCAGCTCTCTGCTGTGGCCAGGGAGTGCAGTGGAGGATGGCCCAAGTCTTTGGGTCCTGCACCCACATGGGAGACCAGGAGAAGCACCTGGCTTCTGGCTTCAGATCAACGCAGTGTACTGGCCACAGAGCACCAGCCACAGCAGCCATTGGAGCATAAAACAACGGTAAAGGAAGACCTTTCTCTCTGTTTCTCTCTCACACTGTCCACTCTGCCTGTCACACACAAAAAAATACACAATTATACTTAGGCATTTACATTTAACTGAAAAGTGATCCCTGTTAAATATAAAAGTGGGAATAAGAGAGGGAGGAAATGTACAATTCGGCACATGCTAACTCAGATTTACCCCTAATGGTAGAGTTAGAAACATGCCAGGGGATTCCAATTCAATCCCATCAAGGTTGCATAGACCAATGCCATCTCCCTAGTCAAAGTGATCAGTTTCAGTTCACAATTGATCATAATGGTAGGATTAAGAGTCAAAGGGATCACATACACAAGACTGGTTTTTGCTAATACTAATTGATAGAATTAAAAAGGACAGAAAAATCCAACATGGGAAGCAGGATATACAGCAGACTCATAGAAAGGCAGATGTCCTAAATAGCACTCTGGCCTCAGAATCAGTCCTTATGGCATTCAGATCTGGCTAAAAAGCCCAAGAGTATATTTCAGGTATGGAAAGCCAAGACACTGTGACCAAGAAAATGATCTAATTGAAAGATCTCTGTGACTGAGATCCCAGCGGAAAGAACGCATCATCAAAGAGGAGGTACCTTTCTCTGAAGGGAGGAGAGAACTTTCATTTTGACTGTGGGGAAATTAGGCACAGGAGGCAATTCAAAGATGGTGCCTGCAGGGAAATTAGGCACACGTGGCAATTCAAACATGGCACCCAAAGGAAGTAAGGTGGGCAGTACCCAAAGTCATTTACCACCAAAGCTGAAAGTCACTCTATAAAATGACCTTTTAAGTAATTGGTTGGTCCTTATGCCCTGCCCCAGTAATCCTGCAGTCTTGTGCTTTAAAAGACTTTGCTACACATGCAATAAACCGAGTTCTTGCTTGCTTGACTTGACTCCCTACTGCGTCTGACTGTCTCCGGGATTGGGAGGCTGGGGAACAGGCAAGCAGCACACTTACCTTTCTTCGGACCCAGTCCATCCTCATTCGGGTGGACTAAGACCCTGCATTTGACTATGGCCTCATCTAAATAAGTTTGGAGTTGCTGAACTAAAGAGGCAACTCATGATAAGAGCCTGGGGTGTTTACTTACATCATAAATAAGTGTGTCATTGTTAAATCAACAACAGGAGTCAGTGCACCTGCTCCCCATGTAGGATCTCTGTCCTTAATGTGTTGCACTATGTAAATTAACAGTAAAACTACTACTAAAACAGTACTCTATACTTTGTGTTTCTGTGTGGGTGCAAACTGTTGAAATCTTTACTTAGTAAATGTTAAGTAGAACTTATGTATATAAAGATAATTGCAAATTAATCCTGATGAAGAATTGGATGGGAGAGGGAGTGGAAGATGGGATGGTTGTAGGTGGGAGGTAGGTTATGGGGGGGGGGGGAAAGCTGCTATAATCCAAAAGTTGTACTTTTTAAATTTATATTTATTAAATAAAAGTTAAAAAATAATAAAAAAAATCAACAGTTGGAGTCACTGTGCACCTGCTCCCCATGTAAGGCCTCTGCCCTTAATGTATTGTACTATGCGGATTCACGGTAAAACTACTACCTAAACAGTACTCTATACTTTGCATGTCTTCGTGGGTGCAGTCTGTTGAAATCTTTACTTAGTATATACTAAGTTGATCTTCTGTATAGAAAAATAATTGAAAATGAATCTTGATGAAGTATGTGATGGGAGAGAGAGTAGGTAATGGGATGGTTGCAGGTGGGAGGGAGGTTATGGGGGGAAAAGCCACTATAATTCAAAAGTTGTACTTTTGAAATTTATATTTATTAAATAAAAGTTGAAAAATAAAATAAGTTCAAAGTGACTCAAAAAAGGTAGTTTTTCCAGTAGAAAAATCAGTTTTGACAATGTGATGTTCCTTTCATGTTGTTTTTAGTTTAGCCTCTGTATTAGGTTCTCCACAGAGATAGAAACAACAGGAATGATTACGGATGCTGACAAGTCCTACTAGTATGTCTGCAAGTTGGAGAACCAGGAAGGCCAACAGAGAGGCTCAGTCCAAGTCTGAAGGCCTCAGAATCAAAGGACCGGGTGTTCTCTCAGTCTGAGAGCCTTTGTCCTGACATCTGGGGACTGGTGGCTTAAGTTTCAGGGTCCAAAGACAGGGGAATCTAGAGTTCTGCTGTCCAAAAGCAAGAGAAGAAGGGTGCCCCAGTTCAGGGCTGGAGTTGGGCAGGGGAAAGAGAAGAAAAGAAATTTAACTTTTCTCTGCTTTTTTGTTTTATTCAGCCCCTTGAGCAATTGGATGGTGAGGGTGGTTCTTCCTTAATTAGTCTATGATTCCAGGGGCAGTCTTTTCCACAGATTCCCACAGACATACCCAGAAATAATTCCTGACCAATGATCTAAGTGTCACCTTAATCTAGTTGACAACTTAAATAAGCCATCACAAGTAGTACCACAATATTGAAAATCACAAAACTGCTATAAAATTATTGATAATATAATGAACATTAAGAGAAAAATTAAGGGAGCATGCTATAAAAATAATTCTGGAAACGCAAATGTTTAGAGTAAACCCATCACTGATTGGCATCATTATACATATTTTCCAACTGAAAAGAGAAAATCTTCAGTAATAAAAACTTGAGGGCTAATTTAAGTCCAACAGAATTATTACCACAATCCAAGTTTTCCAACTGTTCTATTTTATTTGTTTTAATGTTTCACACATTGTGAAAAAATTAATTTGCAAGCTTAAGGGAGGAAACATTTTATATATGATTCTATGTTACACTTAGACCCTGTTTTTAAAATTTTATATTGCATTCATAACACTTTATTTCTTTTCCTTTTAAATAATTAATTTTGCATGGCAATCTGCAACTCCCTAAACACTTTCACATTCCTTCTATCTTCCAATATTCCATACAATACTGTGAGGTAGGTCCTGTTTTCCTTATTTTATAGGCTATTCCTCTGCCTGCGGCGCTGGTACACCGGGTTCTAGTCCCGGTCGGGACACCGGATTCTGTCCCGGTTGCCCCTCTTCCAGTCCAGCTCTCTGCTGTGGCCCGGGGGTACAGTGGAGGATGGCCCAAATCCTTGGGCCCTGCACCCACATGGGAGACGAGGAGAAGCACCTGGCTCCTGGCTTCAGATCAGCGCAGTCTGCCGGCCCCAGCACGCCAGCCGCAGCAGCCATTGGAGGGTGAACCAACACTAAAGGAAGACCTTTTTCTCTCTCTCTCACTGTCCACTCTGCCTGTAAAAAAAAAAAAAAAAAAGGAAAGAAAAAAGCTGGAGGCTTTAGAGAGTCCCAGGGTACTGGGTAAACTGACACCAGGTCAGTAATTTTCCCCAACATAACAGATTGTAGCCTACAATTTTTTGTAAGTAAATAGGCAGAATACTAAAAGAATGATCTTTATAATAAGCAGACATGCAGACATTCCCCCAACCCTCTTAACTGCCAAGCCCAGCAGTATATTCCACTGAAGAATGAAGCTACTGCAGGAGACAATTAGAAGTAATTTCTCCATAGTAACACTTTTGTCATTAAATCATGCATGGCCTTCAGGTAACATCTATTTATCCAAGTCCTATTTAGTTACTCTTCATTTCCTTTTGTTTCCTCATTTGTGATGTTCTTCAGGACTAACCTTACTCCTGCTCTCTCCCTAATTTCAACTGTTCTCCTGAGTTGTGATAAGAAAGCTAAGTGGCTGTTTCAATTTTTGGTATGTTTTTATGTAAAAGCAGCTTCAGGCTTCCATTTCAGTTAAGTTTTCAGCCCCTAATCCCTTCCCATAGAAAGTACATTTCTGCCCTTGCTGCTGATCCTAAACTAGGCTGCATTCTCCCTCCTCCTGTCTCTTTTTTTTTTTTTTTATCTAGTTCTGGTGTTAAACATGTGTTTCTATTTAATTCTTGTTTTTTCATATATGCTATCTTTGTAGAACATTAAAGCAAGGAAACAATACAAACCACGAAATTTAAAAGCACATTATGAGCCCTATTCTTTACTCTTTAATCCACTCCTACTGGATCTATTGTCTATTGCCCCAGCTGCAAGCATGATTACTAGTTTTATAAGCATTTTTCAATCAGGGTTTTATATTATATTTTTTCCTTCTTCACAGGCTTAGAGAATGAATGTTGTTTTTCTTTTTTTACATTTTATTTAAATTATACAAGTTTCATGTATTGCATATATATAGGTTTAGGAACATAGTGATACTTCCCACCCCACCCTCCCTCCTGCCTACACTCCAACACTTCTTCCTCCCCCCAATCCTATTCCCACTGCTAATTTTTACAAAGATCTACTTTAAAGTTAACCCTACACTAAGTAAAATAGTTCAACAAATAGTATGAAGGAAAAAAACACTGTTCCTCAACAAAAGAGACAAGGGCTATAAACACTGACTCTAAAAATGTCCATTTCAATCCAACATATTATATTTAGGTACTCTTGTAGTTACCTCAGATCAGGGAAAACACAGTATCTGTCTTTTGGGAACTGGCTTATTTCAATAAGTATAATGTTTTCCAGTTGAATCCATTTTGTTGCAAAAGACAAGATTCTTTCTTCCTTTTTTTAGTACTCCAGAGTGTGTGTTTACCATACTTTCTTTACCCAGTCAAGAGTTGATGGACATCTGGGTTGATTCTATTTATTATCTATTGTGAATTTAGCTGCAATGAACATGGAGGTATAGATAACCCTTTCATATGCTGATTTCTTTTGATTTAGGTAAATTTCAGGAGTGGGATTCCTGGATGATGTGGTAGTTCTCTATTTAGATTTCTGGAATACCTCCGTAGTGTCTTCCACAGTGGCTGGACAAGTTTACATTCTCACCAATAGTGGATTATGGAACCCTTTTCCTTCCATCCTTTTCAGCACTTATTCTTTGCTTATTTATGTGTGAGAGCCATTCCAACTGGGGTGAGGTGAAATTTCAGTGTGCTTTTGATTTACATTTCCCTGATGGCTACTGATCCTGAGCACTTTTTCAAGTGTCTCTTGGCCACTTGATTTTTTTTTATTTTTTATAAAAATTTTTATTTGTTATACAAGTTTTATATATTTTAAATATACAGGTTTATTCATTTATTTATTATTTATTTATTGACAGGCAGAGTTAGACAGTCAGAGAGAGAGACAGAGAGAAAGAGAAAGGTCTTCCTTCCGTTGGTTCACTCCCCAAATGGCTGCTACGGCCAGAGCACTGCGCCGATCCAAAGCCAGGAGCCAGGTGCTTCTTCCTGGTCTCCCATGCGGGTGCAGGGCCCAAGCACTTGGGCCATCCTCCACTGCCTTCCCGTGCCACAACAGAGAGCTGGACTGGAAGAGTAGCAACTGGGACAGAACTGGTGCCCTGACCAGGACTAGAACCCGGGGTGCCAGCGCCATAGGCGGAGGATTAGTGCACATAGGGACCTTTCCCCTCCATGCTCCACCTGCTCATGCTCCAAACTGTACTTCTCCTCTTCTTACATTCCCATTCTTAATTTTTACAAAGATCTATTTTCAGTTTACTTGACAATAGTATAGTTAACCTTACAATTAGAAAAAGAGTTCAACAAATAGTAAGAAGGAAAAAAAATAAACTAAACAATCACAGAAACACTTTCCCAAAATGGAAGACACAAGGGCTGTAAACAATTATCAAATATTTAAATGTCTATTTCACTACAATACATTATATTTCAGGTACTCTAATAGTTACCTTGGATCATAGACAACATATAATGTCTGTCTTTGGGGGACTGGCTTATTTCACTAAGTATAATGTTTTCCAGTTGCATCCTTCTTGTTGCAAATGACAGGATTTCATGTTTTTTACAGCTGAGTAGTTTTCCACAGTGTATCTGTACCATAGTTTCTTTATCCAGTCAACAGTTGATGGACATCTGGGTTGATCCCATATCTTAGCTATTGTGAATTGTGCTACGATGAAAATGAGGGCATATATAACTCTTTCATATGCTGTTTTCTTCTGGTTTGGGTAAATTCCCAGGAGTGAAATGGATGGATCAAATTGTTGGTATGTATTTGGATTTCTTAAGTAACTCTATACTGACTTTAAGTGGCTGGACCTGCTTACATTCCCACCAACAGTGGACCAAGGTAAATTTTTCTGCACTTCCTCATCAGCATTTTTCATTTGGTGATTTCTGTATGTGAGTCATTCCAACTGGAGTGAGGTAAAACCTCACTGTTGTTTTTATTTGCATTTCCCTGAGAGCTACTGATACTGAGTATTTTCTCCAGTGTATGTAGGACATTTGAATTTCTTCTCTTGAAAAATTCCTGTTCAAGTCCTTTGCCCATTTTTAAGTGGACTGTTAGTTTTGTTGTTGAATTTCTTGAGCTCTTTATAGATTCTAGAAGTGAAGCCTCTATCAGTTGCATAGTAGGCAAATATTTTCTCTCTTTCTGTTGTTTGCCTCATCACTTTGTTGAGTGTTTCTTTTGCAGTGCAGAAGATTTTCAGCTTGATGTAATCCAATTTGTCCATTTCAGCTTTGATTGCCTTGTTTCTTCAGTCTTTTCCAAGAAGTGGTTGCTTATGTCAATATCTCGCAGAGTTTCCTCAATGTTCTCTAGTAATTTGAGTGTATTGGGTCATAGATTTAGGTTTTTGATCCATTTTGAGCATTTTGAGTGGATTTTTTGGGAGGGTGGAAGGTATGTGGCTAGTTTCATATTTGGCATCTAGAGATGAAGTTTCCCCAGCACCATTTGATAAAGAGACTGTTGTTCCTCCAGAGATGGATTTTAGCTTCTTTGTAAAAGATAAGTTGGTTGTATTCTGAAGTTTCTATTCTGTTCCATTGTTCTACAAATCTGTGTGTGCCAGGCTCAGGCTGTTTTGATTATAAGAGCCCTATAGTATGTCTTGAAATCTGGTATTGTGATGCCTCCAGCTCTGTTTTTGTTGTATAAGATGGCTTTAACTATTTGAGTCTCTTGGGTTTACATATGAATTTCAGCATCATTTTTCTATGTCTTAGAAGAATATCCTTGGTATTTTGATTGGGATCACATTGAATCTGTAAATTGCTTTTGGTAGTGTGGACATTTTGTTGATGATGTTCATTCTCCAATCCATGAACATGAAAGATTTTGCACTTTTTAATGTATTATTCTAGTCATTCTTTAGTGTTGTATAATTTTCATCATAGAAATTTTTGACATATTGGTTAAGTTTACTCCAAGGTATTTAATTCCTTTTAGAGCTACTGTGAATGTGACTGATCTTGAAAGTTCTTTCTCAGCCATGACATTGTTTGTGTATACAGAGGTTATTGATCTTTCCATGCTAATTTTACATACTACCACACTATCACACTCTTTAGTGAGTTCAAATAGTCTCTCTGGAGTCTTTTGCATCCCCTAAATATAACATTATGTCATCTACAAATAGGGACAGTTTGACTCCCTCCTTTCCAACTTGTTTCACTTTTATTTTTTTCTTGCCCAATGGCTCTGGCTAAAACTACCAGGACTATATTAAATAGCGATGGTGAGAGTGGGCATCCTTGTCTGTTTCCAGACCCGAGGGGCTGCTTTCAACTTTTCCCCATTCAATACGATGCTGGATGTGGGTTTGTCATACATTGCCATGGTTATGTTGAGCAATGTTCCTTCTATACACAATTTGCTAAAGGCATTCATCATGAAAGGGTGTTGTATTTTATCAAGTGCTGTCTCTGCATCTATTGAAGTAATCATATGGTTTTTAATCTTCACTTCATTAATATTATTATCACATTGATTTATTTGTGAATTTTGAACTATCCCTGCATACCAGGGGTAAATCCCACTTGCTTCTAGTGAATGATCTTTTTTATGAACTGTTGGATTCAACTAGCTAATACTTTCTGAGTATTTTTTATATTTATCTTCATTGGGTATTGTTTATTATTTTCAGGTGTTTTGAATAGCATGAGAAAAACTGAAATTAGTTATTCTTTAAATGTCTGATGAAATTCAGCAGTGAAGCCTTCTGGATCTAGTTTTTTCTTTGTTGGGAGAGTCTATTACTTACTCAATTTCCATCTTAGTTTTTGTTCTGCTTAGGTTTTCCATGTCTTCTTGACTTAATTGTAGTAGGTGGTTTGTATCTAGGGATCTATCCATTTCTTCTAGGTTTCTGAATTTGTGGTCACAGAGCTATTTTTAGTAATTCCTGATTATTCGTTTTTGTTTTTGTGATATCTGTTACATTTCCTTTTTCTAACCTTTGATTTTATTGATTTGGGTCTTCTCCCTCTTTTAGTTATACCATTAGTGTTTCAATTTTGTTTATTTTCTTCAAATAACCAGATCTTCATTCACTGATCTTTTGTACTGTTTTTTGGTTTCAATTTTATTGATTCTTCTCTAGTTTTTAATATTTCTTTCCTCTTACTAATTTTGAGTTTGGCTTGTTTTCAAAGACTATGAAATGTATTGATAGCTCATTTAATTGGTACTTTCCAATTTCTGCATATAATCACAGATTACTCTAAACTCCCTACTTTTTTTTTCACGCTTTCTGGAGTTATTTTTTTTTAACTTTTATTTAATGAATATAAATTTCCAGTGTACAGCTTATGGATTACAATGGCTTCCCCCTCCCATAACTTCCCTCCCACCCGCAACCCTCCCCTCTCCCGCTCCCTCTCCCCTTCCATTCACATCAAGATTCATTTTCAATTCTCTTTATATACAGAAGATAAATTTAGTATAAAGATTTCAACAGTTTGCACCCACATAGAAACACAAAGTGAAACATACTGTTTGAGTACTAGTTATAGCATTAAATCAAAATGTACAGCACATTAAGGACAGAGATCCCACATGAGGAGCAAGTGCACAGTGGCTCCTGTTGTTGACCCAACAAATTGACACTCTAGTTTATGGCGCCAGTAACCATCCTAGGGTGTCGTCATGAGTTGCCAAGGCTATGGAAGCCTTCCAAGTTCGCCGACTCTGATCATATTTAGACAAGGTCATAAAAGACAGAGTGAGGATAGTAACCAATGATCCTAAGAGTGGCATTTACCAGGTTTTAACATTATACAGCATTAAGTGGGGAAGAGGACCATCAGTACACACAGGTTGGGAGTAGAGCCATTGGTGGTAGAGTAGAGGTTATGATTACAAAGGAATGAGGCCCAAGTGCACTAGACAGGGCCTAGAACAAAGGACAGAGTCATTATTAGAGGAGCTAAGAAAGGTGCTGTCTAAGCTACAATTAAGTTTTCTGATTGAGAGGCAAATAGAACCTGATAGAAGGGGCTTGATAATAATCTGGTGGGCTTTAGGCCTTGTAAATTCAGAGGCCCAGACCTATCTATCTCTTCACATGGGGTTTATCCTAAGGGAGGTGTGAACCTCCTAGGGGAAGGCACTCTGTTGACTTTCATTACTTGGCTGGGCTGGGAGGAGAGCTGGCCAGGTAAAGGCAGGGGGCATCTCTAACAAGAAATTTACAGTTCTGCCTGCAATGTTGCTGACCCTACTTGACCATCCCCTCAGCTGCAGTGGTCACTTTGGAAGTTGGGCTGAGTGAAGGGCTTTTCAGCTTAGAGCCAATAAGATCTGTGGCTCTGACCTGGGCATCCTTCGACTCCAGGGCAGGTCCATTTCCAGTGATCCAACTCTTGGCAGAGCTGCCAGGGCTCTTCACAAGCTGACTTCTGCTGAAGCCCAGGCTTACCACATGGAAAGCCACTGCAGTGGACTGGCCTGTTGGGTCTCCTTGAGGGCAGATCACTGTACAGAGCAGCCATTAATAGGCCTGCCACCCATTGCTTCTGATGCCGAGCTTTCTTTTCCTCCTGGTTTTTGTTAAAGCAGACCAGAGGATGCAAGTCAAGGGAGTGCCCGTTTCCCATCTCTAATCTTCGGTGGCCTGAACTACAAGTCTATAGTCACAGGCATGTTCTGTAGTAGTTTTTCTAAGGTAGACAATGCCCATGAGGACAATTATATTCTCACTTTAAAACTTTCTTTCCCTTTGGTTTGAAAGGGAGGTTTTTTCTACTTACTGTTTACTTCACTGATGGCAAAGTGAATCTAGCTATGAGATTATTATTTAAGTTCTTATTTTGGCTATGCTATTACAGAAAAATGTTAGCCATCTCTTTTATAAGGTCTAAAGATTAAATTGTGCGTCCTACAGATTCCTTTATAATAGAATTAGTTTCCTACCTTGAAGAGAATAGAGAAATGAAAGAACAAGTTGGGCTTAGAATAGAGAAATGAGGGAGCAAGTCCTAGATCGCTTGCTGACAATAGCAATATCACATGAATACTTAGCAAACTGTTTCAGCCATTAGATAACAACTTAAGAAAACATTTACCAGAAGGTCCAATGCCTTCTAGAAATTTTAAGAATCATGTATTTGAAAACACCTCTTAAATATCTAACATGGTGTAGTTTGTTTAACCAGTAAACTTAAGCACAACCATATAAAATGTTTTTAGTTTCTTTCTACCAACAAGTTTAAAACATATGATACACAGATTCAGGTCACACAAATTAAAATGTATCTTTGATTGATTTTAGCAGCTTAAATTTATGGACAATCTTATCTATAAGCCATTTAAAATAAAACTCTTAATAAAATTTCCTCATGTGGACATACAATATGTACACACATATAAAATAGCATAATAGACCAATATAGCAATTTTAATAATAGCTTTTAAAATCTTTAACTCATTTTGTAGATTGCCAATTGATTTGAATTGCTTTTTGTTTTTAGTAACCTCAGTTAACCATACTTTCTCTCAGTTGGTACTGTTAATACATTATCGGCTTCATCTGTTTACAGAGCCATCCCAAAGTACTGAATACAATAAAAGTGGCTGGAAAAAGTCCATAGGAACCTATAGGAGGACAGCTAAACACAGAACCAACAACGCTTTAGTTTTATGAGCAGCACATCATATATAACTATGGATGACCAAAGACTTTAAGTTGCCATGTTTAAAATTATAAACTCATCAACCAACAAGAGGCACTTGCTTACTTCACAGTATTTTTGAAAGCACCTGTAGGATTTTACAAGTATTTAACCCTTTAGGCCTCTGGGGCTTTCTCATTAATATAATTATCATGTCTAGTAACACAAGATCATTAGACTTTTTAATTCTCAAACATTTGTATTAATAGCATTTTCCATTATAGAAACTTAAAGTCTGGTACCACATCACATCTTGACAGTCCTTCTAATATAATCCAAATAGACTGATTAGTTGGTGTCTCTATAAGATGAGAGACATAGGTCCTTCGATTTTTTCAGGTGGGCCCAAACTGGAAAAACCAAAGTCCAGGATTTACTGGAAATTTTAGAGACCAGATTGTTTGAAACTTTGATTTTTTGAATGCCTGTCAAGAATGCCAAGAAGGCTCAAAATCCAAAATATCTCGTTGAAATAAGATTCCTTAAAATCATGACATAACATAGACCAAATTTGATCATTGTTACAAGGTGATTATTCAAATCTTTGAAAATAAGCACATATTTAAATAACCCATAGCTCTTAATAAAAATTCAGCTGTTTTTGAACAATTAGAATTTAACAGACATCAAGAGAACATAATAGATTACTTTAACACATTGATTTAACAGAGCATCAGAGTTTAATTCTATGTCAAAGCGAAATTGAGCTTCCTGTGATCTTTTGCTGTGAGGTTTCCTTCCTTTACCTTCCTTCATATTCATGACCATGTTTCTGTGTTTCTGTGTGTAACACATCTTTAAGCATCTTTTGCAGGGCTGGATGAGTGGCAACAAATTCTTTCAGTTTCTGTTTGCTATGAAAAGTCTTAATGTCACCTTCATTCACAAATGAGAGCTTTGCAGGATATAATATTCTGGGCTGGCAGTTTTTCTCTCTTAGTACCTGGGCTATGTCTCGCCATTCCCTTCTAGCTTGTAGGGTTTCTGATGAGAAGTCTGCTGTGAGTCTAATTGGAGATCCTCTAAGAGTAATCTGACGGTTCTCTCTTGCACATTTTAGGATCTTTTCTTTATGTTTCACTGTGGTGAGTTTGATTACAACATGTCGTGGTGAGGATCTCTTTTGGTCATGTTTATTAGGGGTTCTATAAGCTTTCTGTACTAAGATGCCTCTGTCCTTCTCCAAACATGGGAAATTTTCTGCTAGTATCTCACTGAAAATGCCTTCTAATCCTTTCTCCCTCTCCATGCCTTCAGGAACTCCTAGAACCCGAATGTTGGGTTTTTTAATAGTATCCTGTAGATTCCCGACAATATTTTTTAGATTTCTAATTTCTTCTTCTTTTCTTTGGTTTGCCTGTTTCCTTTCCTGTTCTCTGTCTTCTAAGTCTGATATTCTCTCTTCTGCTTCACCCATTCTGTTTTTAAGGCTCCCTAATGTGTTTGTCATTTGATCTATTGAATTCTTCATTTCATTATGATTTCTCGTCACTTTCACAGTTTCTTGTTCCACTAGTTGTTTCATTTCATTTTGATTCCTCCTTCATATTTCATTTTCATAAGAGAGATTTTCTGTCTTGTCCATTAAGGATTTCTGTAGTTCAAGAATTTGTTTTTGAGAACTTCTTAATGTTCTTATCAATTGTTTGAGATCCGCTTCTTGCATTTCTTCAATCTCATCATCATCATAGTCTTGAATTGGGGTGTCTTTTTCATTTGGGGGCGTCATAGTTTCTTCCTTGTTCTTGTTAGCTTGGTTTTTGCGTTTGTTGTTTGGCATGTTGGAGATATTTGGTTTCTTCACTGTGGTGTTTTTTCTTGTTACACTATGGCTCTATATTAAGTGGACTGTCTGCTTTCAGTGGAGCCTTAGAGGCTTGAGATGGGTGTGGCCTGAGAGCTGTGTTTGGTTCCTCAGGGTTGAGGGTGTGTCAAAGATGAGACTCCCAGGTTAGGTGTGGTAAATCTCTCTTTTTTGATTCAAAAGGGAAGTAATTCCGCACAGCTGAATGTAATTGGAGGTAGTTAGCAGGCAAATGATATACCCACAGGAGCCAGAGATTGGAAGCTCTTTCCCAAGGACCACACAGGGAATCTCTGCTGCCCTCAGTGTGGGCTCCTTTTCTCCTGCAGTCTCCCACTGGGTTGCCAAGTTAGATCCTAATCTCCTGTTATTTCACCCCTCCCCCCAGAGTCAGGTGTTTCTGCTAGGCTCAGGGCCAGTGCAGACCTGAGGTCGCCCTGCTTATGACGTATGTCCAAAATGGCGCCTGCTCTGTCTTGCTCGCCTTTGATAGGTGAGCTGAGAGAGAGAAACTTGTGTCCGTATTGGTCAGTTTTTTTTTTTCCTCTCTCTCTTCTAGTTAGCCTGGTGAATTTTTCCCCACGGAGTTTCAAGCCTCGTTCCCTCTAGCCTCCTCTTTCCGCTTGCCCGCTGGTGTCTCTGGCTATGGAGGTTCGGCTCACCTCGCGTTCCAGCGCTGGTGTGTTGAGTCTGCCGCTGGTGTCGTGAACTTGGGCTCCCACGCTCTCCACGCAGGTCCACTGTGAATCAGTAGTTCCGGAAGAGTTTCCACTGCTGTTTCATCCCCTACTCTTCCTTGACCCTGCAGTATCTCCACTTATATTAAACTGTCTCTCCCCCGGACTAATAGTGTGCTCCCTTCCTATTCCACCATCTTGCCACTCTCCCTAAACTTCCTTCTTAAGACTGCTTTTGCTATATACCATACATTTTGATGATGTATTCTCATATTCATGTTTCCAGAAATTTTTTGGTTCCCTTTTGATTCTTCTATGACCCACTGTTCTTCCAGGAGGATGTTGTTCAATCTCCATGTGTTTGCAAATTTTCTAGAGATTCCTGACTTGTTGGTTTTCAGCTTCATTACATTGTGGTCCAAGAAGACGTAGATATGATTTTTTTTTAATTTGCTGAGATTTGATTTATGGCCTAGCATATGGTCAATCCTAGAGAAAGTTTCATGCACTGTAAGAAGAATGTAAATTCTGGCAACAGTGAGGTGAAAAGTTCTGTAGATATCAGTTAGGTCCATTTGGTCCATAGTGTCAATTAGGTGCATTATTTCTTTGTTGATTTTCTGTCTAGTTGATCTGTCCATTATGAAACTGGGGTCTTGTATTCCTCCGTTACTATTCTATTTGTATCTACATCTCCCATTGATCCATTAACATTTCTTTTAAATAGCCAGGTTTCCTGTCATTGGGTGTGTAAACATTTATTATAGTCACATATTACTGTTGAATTGATCCCTTAATCATTATATAGTGCCCTTCTTCATCTCTTTCATCAGTTTTCACCTTAAAGACTATTTTGTCTTATATTAGGATGGCAACAACTGCCCTTTTTTGCTTTCCATTAGCATCAAGTGTTTCCATCCTTTAACTTTCAGTCTACATGTACCTTTGTTGGTGACATATGTTTCTTGTAGGCAGCAAATAGGTGAGTCTTGCTTAATCCATCAGCCAGTCTGTATCTTTTAACTAGAGAGTTGAGGCCATTTGCATTCAGGGAGACAACTGATAAGTCATGACTTGACCCTGCAATTTTTCCATAAATATTCCTGTTTTTATTTGGTTTTCTTTTGTGATTTTTACTGGAGAATTTTTTGCCTTCCCATTCTTGCATAATGATGGCTATCTTTCTGTCTGTAGCACATAATTAAGCAGCTTTTGTAAGGCTGAACAAGTGACAAATAGTCTTAATTTATTTTTGTTATGAAAGGTCTTTATTTTGTATAAAAGGTCAACTTCCTGCAAAGTTGTTCTCAAATACGGGAGAAACCACCAATTTATGAATGTTTAAAAATATGGGATTGGCTTGGCACGATGACAAGAGTTACTGGAAGCAGGATTGAGATGAGATTGGATAAAAATGACTAGAAAATTGGAGCAAGGAAATTAAAAAAGATGGGGGAAGTACTTAGTGAGATCGTTATTGTACTTGAAAGGTCTCCACTATGAGAGAAAAGAATTATTACAGAGCTGACTCAGACACCTGTTAAAAATTTTAAATTCCTAAATCAGAGTTTCTGGAATTTGCATGTAAATCTCAAACGTGACACCAAGCATTGACATTGTATAACAAAACCAATATATAATAATCAAAAGTAACATTCAGATTACTTTTTAAAATATATTGTTTTATTCATATATGTGCAAGGTATAGTGACAACGGAGGTAGAGGAGAAAGTGAAAGAGATATCTTCCATCTGCTAGTTCATTACCCGAATGACCACAACAGATCTTGGCCAGACCAAAACCAGGAGCCTGGAACTCCAGGTCTCCCCCATGTGTGGCAGGGGTGTAAGTACTTGAGCCATTATCTGCTGCCTCCCAGGCACATTATCAGGAAACTGGCTTGGAAAGAGAAGTAGGACTCAACCCTGGGCATTCCAATATGGTATAAAGCTGTCCCAAGTGGCATCAGTTACACCACAACTGCCACCCCCAAATTGATTTTAAATTTAAGGTAAGAGATTCAAACAAATCCCTTGTATATGGCAAGAATCTGGACTCTGTCCCCAGAGCTGCATAAACAGCTTCATTCTAGTAGTGAGTGATGCTGTAGAGGGAACACCCTGAAGCCCTGAGCTGTGAGCAGTTCACCAGAGGTGATCAGGAGTGCTTGGACTGCAACACTAGGGTAGTATTTGGATAGGAGAGAGAGGGAAAATGACATCTAAAGGAAAATGGAGGAATTCAGGATAGTTTACCAAAGACGTGCCTGAAAGCGCAACATGCACAGAGAGCTCAGGGTGACAGTATGGAAGCCTTGTGTATTTCATATTTAAAATGTTTACAGAACACTTCTATGTACTAATCACTGTGTTAGACCCTACTGTGGGGTTAAGGATATAGACTCCTGGATGGGGCCACTTGCTGACTTCCTGGTGTCTCAATCAGCTACATGACATCCTGGACATAGTATTCATCCCATTCTGCCTTTTACCATGTGAGGACACAGAATTCATCCCTTATGGCCTAGTACAAAATTAAAGTGCAGGGTTTCTTGTACAAAATTACAAAATTTTCAATATAGTGACAGTAAAGCATTCAAACAACTGCAGGTCAACTCCTTAGAGGTCATCAGCAATTGCACCAGTCACTGGCCTATGAAGTTGGTCTTGGACTTAGTGTTCTGCCTGGAGGATAATAACATCATTTACCTTACATAAGAGATTAACTGAGGCACTAATATATACAACAGTCAGAATAGGTACACAGTAAGCAAAATGTAAGCATGAGCCATGTACATCCATGCAACAGATGCTCCAGGAGACTCTAGAGGTCTTTTAGAATTATAGTCACTTCTTGCAAATCCAGATAACATACAAGTATGCTATGGGTGGAATGCCCCTCTTGCATAATTTTAAGAGAAGTGGCCTTTAGGGGATGATTAAGTCAGGCAAGCAGAGCCCGCGTGAATGGAATTAACAGATTTAAAAATGAGCTGCAGGGAAGTAGCTTGACCTTTTCACTCTTCTGCCCCTTTGCTGTTCTACTGGTCAGCCCGTGAGAACACAGCATTTGTACCTTCTGGAAGATGGAAATGCCCTCCTGGAAACAGACTGCCAGTGCCTTGATTTTAAATGCCCCTGCTTCCAGAACTGCAATAAATAAATGTCTGCTCATGTGCCAGGCATGTGGTCTTGTGGTTAAAATGCTGATTGAGATGCCCACATCCAACGTCAAAGCACCTGAGTTTAATTTTTCACTCTGGTTCTCCATTACAGCTTCCAGGCAATGCAGATCCTGGGAGGCAGCATGATGGCTCACAGAGTTAAGTCCCTGCAGCTCATGGAGGAGACCAAAATTTGTTTCCTGATGCCTGGTAATAACCCACCCCAGATAGGCAGACGTTTGGGGATTAAACCAGCAGATAGATGGGCACAGTCTCCCTCTCTCTCCGTGTTTCTCTTTCCCTTCCTCACATATAAAGGGTTTTTTTTTTTCCTTGATTGAATGGCAACATGAGAAAAAAAGCTCTTCTATCCACTGGCTTACTCTTCAAATGCCTGCAACAGCTAAGGGTGGGTCAGTCTAAATCCAGGAGCCTAGAATTCCATCTGGGTCTCCCACATGAGTAGCAGGGTCCCAAGTCCCCAATGAGTCATCTACCATCTCCTAGGATGTGCCTCAGCAGAAATCTGGATTAGAAGCATAGTGGCAGGAACTAAAGAGGCACTACAATATGGGAAATATGGGAAGCAATTGTCACAATTCCCCTAAACTGCTGTACTTCAGTGCACTCCTCTCAATTTTTTAAAAAAATTCTGTTCATGGGTAGGCATGAGGTAAAGCCACCATTTGAGATGCCCACACCCTATATCGAGCTAAGCTCTTGAGCATAGCCCTTGAGTCCTTGTCATTTATGAGGGAGACCAAGATAAAATTCCTGGCTGCTGGTTTTGGCCTGGTCCAGTCCCAGCTGCTGTGGGCATTTGGAGAATGAGTCATTGGATGAAAAATCAGTAATCTCGGCCGGCGCCGTGGCTCAACAGGCTAATCCTCCGCCTTGCGGCGCTGGCACACCGGGTTCTAGTCCCGGTTGGGGCGCCGGATTCTATCCCGGTTGCCCCTCTTCCAGGCCAGCTCTCTGCTATGGCCCGGGAAAGCAGTGGAGGATGGCCCAAGTCCTTGGGCCCTGCACCCGCATGGGAGACCAGGAGAAGCACCTGGCTCCTGGCTTCGGATCAGTGAGACGCGCTGGCCGCAGCGGCCATTGGAGGGTGAACCAACGGCAAAAAGGAAGACCTTTCTCTCTGTCTCTCTCTCTCTCTCTCACTATCCACTCTGCCTGTCAAAAAAAAAAAAATCAGTAATCTCTCTCCCTCTTTCCCTCCCTTTCATTAACTTTGTCATTCAAATAAATCTTAAAATTCTATCCACATAAATTGCCCAGGTTCAAGTATTTTGTTACAGCAGATCAAATCGACTAAGACAGTATATGAGAGACAAACATGAGATGTCCTATTTTACACACTATATTCTTTACCCCTTTCCACTGAAGTCTTCTCCTAAACACAGTTGAACACCCTTCCCTTTCCAGGCCATTCCATCTTGGAATGACAAAGAAAAGGAAGGAAGTCACAGTACAATCTGTATTTCAGCTTCAGGAATTGCAGATAGGATAAACTGCTTGATATTCATTACATTCACTTATCAAACTTCATTCTTGGAAATAATTAAGCTCCTTAATCCAGGAAGAAAAGATTGAGAAAACAACAATGAAATAAACCCAAATCCAACAAGGGGATATTCCCATAACTGTCATCTTTGGAAAGAGAGAATTCAAAGGGGCAAAAATCTACCTAGGGACATGGCTATAAGGCTTTTTGGGTGCCTGGATTTACCTCTATTCCTTTGTCCTTAAGTTGTTTTCTTCAAAATAGTTTCTGTCTGGATCTGACATGTAAGTAAAAGGAAACAACCAGTTTGCTAAGGAAAGAACATGGCTAAAGTTATCACTGAGAGTATCCAGTTTCTGTAAAAGAAAAATATTTAAGGAGGTATTGTGGTATAGTGGATTAAGCCACTTTATAGGATGCCAACATCCTATGTTAGAGTGCCTGTGCAAATCAAGCTCCTCTGCTTCCCCTCTACCTTCCTGCTAACATTCCCTGGAATATGATGGCCCAAATTCTTCAGTCCCTTGCTACCACTTGGGATACTGGCCCAACTCCAGCTATTACATTTACGAAGTAAAACATTTAATGTAATCTCTCTCTAACCTGTCTCTCCCTCTGTTTCTCTGCCTGTCAAATAAATAAATGAAACATTAAAAAAATTATATATTCTATCAGTGGCTCTTTGGAGAATAACAGAACCTCTTAATGATTTTATAAGAGAGCCAATATAGACAGTTTCTCTCCCATATACTTTATATCCTAGGAAGGGAAAAAGTGCCAAAAATATAGTAGCAATCACCATCTTCATATTAATAGTAATTTTCTTCCAAAAAAGTTCAAGTACTTTTTAAATATCTTACAATGAAAAGAAAGCAAATGAGTTATTGGGATAGTAGGATCACCATCATTATCTCAATAAAGTAATAGTACCTGCAATAAGTTTTAAACTAGTTGATAAAATCAGACATCTAAGAAATATGAAAAATATGGGCATTTATCTTATTTTAACCTAAGAGATTCATATTATCTGAAAAAATGCCTGGGTGATTGAGCTTTGATAGCACGTAACATAAATTACACCACAGTGAGTTTAAGACAATAGAGCCATTTAGAAAATGGGAGCCAAATGGGACATGTCACTTTATCCTCTCAGTCCAGTTACTCAGTGTTCTTGACTCAGAATTGGAACTGCTATTTCAATGTCAGCATCCATAATAAGCTCCATAACAGCTCTCCATGAAAATTACATTGTCTGGGAACAAACAGTAGAGAAATTTCAATCTGTCAGTTATTTGTCTATCACGCTGATCTTATTTTTTAAGATTTATTTATTTATTGGGTGAAAGGCAGAGTGAAGCCAGTGGCACAGCTCAATAAGCTAATCCTCTGCCTGCAGTGCCGGCACACCGGGTTATAGTCCCAGTCGGGGCGCCGGATTCTGTCCCGGTTTCTCCTCTTCCAGTCCAGCTCTCTACTATGGCCCAGGAAGGCAGTGGAGGATGGCCCAAGTCCTCAGGCCCCGCACCTGCATGGGAGACCAGGAGAAGCACCTGGCTCCTGGCTTCGGAACAGAGCCATGCACCGGCCACAGCGCACCAGCCGCAACGGCCATTAGGGGATGAACCGATGGAAAAGGAAGACCTTTCTCTCTGTCTCTCTCTCTCTCACTGTCCACTCTGCCTATCAAAAAAAAGAAAAAAAGAAGAAAAAAAAAGAAAAGAAAAGAAAAAGATAGGCAGAGTGACAGAATGAGACAGAGACAGATATTCTGTGTACTGGTTCATACCCCAAATGCCTATAACAGCCAAGGCTATTCCAGGAACACAAAACTTCATCCCAGGAGACCAAGAACTTTGTTGATCGTCCATTGCCTTTCATCAGCAGGAAGCCAGATCCAAAGGGAAGTAGGGGCTCAATTGCAGGCTTTCCAATATGAGATATGAGTATTACAGGTAGCAGCTTAACACACTGTACCACAATACCCATACTAGGGATCTTTTTCTTTTTTAAAGTAACAAGTGATCTTTTAGTTCTTAATCAAGTGGTAGGCACAGAGCTTTTTTAATTGTTATATATTTTTATATTCTTTTTTTTTTTTTTTAATTTTTGACAGGCAGAGTGGACAGTGAGAGAGAGAGACAGAGAGAAAGGTCTTCCTTTTGCCGTTGGTTCACCCTCCAATGGCCGCCGCGGTAGCGCGCTGCGGCCGGCGCACCGCGCTGTTCCGATGGCAGGAGCCAGGTGCTTCTCCTGGTCTCCCCTGGGGTGCAGAGCCCAAACACTTGGGCCATCCTCCACTGCACACCCTGGCCACAGCAGAGAGCTGGCCTGGAAGAGGGGCAACCGGGACAGGATCGGTGCCCCGACCGGGACTAGAACCCGGTGTGCCGGCGCCGCAAGACGGAGGATTAGCCTGTTGAGCCACGGCGCCGGCCTATATTTTTATATTCTATAAGTGTTTATAATCCTTGTCTATACACTTGAGGAACAGTGGTTTTTCTCATTGTTGAATTCTTTATTTACTGGTGAGTTAAGGCTGTAATTATAAAGTAAATTGAATGTATGTCCTTGTAAAAATTAAAAGAAAAAGAGGAAAAGATGGGAGGGCGGCAGTTAGGGAAGGAGAAAGGATAGGGTAGGAAGTATCATTATGCCCTTAACACTGTATATACAAAATACATGAAATTTTTTTCCTTTATAAAAAAAAGTAAAAAAGCTTTTAAAGCTATAGTCTTTGTATTTACTCATATTTAACATTTAAAAATTAAAATTGTTTATATCATGCACAGTATAATTTTTAAAATGAATACCTGGTAGAATGACTAAATTAAGTTAATTATCATAAGTATTTAGCTAATATAATTAGTGTTTTGGGTGAGAATACATAAAATCTACTTACTTAGCAATTTTCAGGAACATATTGTTGTTAATTATAATGACCTTATTGCACAATACAGTTCATAAACTTCTTCCTACCTAACTAAAATTTTATATCTTTGACCAACATATTCTCCCACCCCAGTTTCATTGTACTAATTCTGGGTTCACTTTTATAAATTCCACATGTAAGTTAAATGACACGTAATTTTTCTCTCTGATGTTTCATTTAATGTATCATCCTCCAGGTTCAATTGTGCTCCTACAAATGATAATTCATTATTTTTTGTTGAAAACATCTTATTGTATACATGTATATGTATACATATATACACACATCACATTTTCTTTATTCATTCAATTTATTCATCAAATGATGGATGCTTAAGTTGATTCCATATTTAGCTGTTGTGAACGATGCTTTAATAAACATGGGAGTGCAATAGTTCTTCAGCACACTAATTACATGTTCTTCAGATATAAACCCAGAGGAAGGATTACTGTATCATATAGCAGCTATATTTTTAGTTGAATACCATACTGTTGGCTACAATGGCTATACTAATTTATAATAATGTCATCCATCCGAAGCCCTATAAGCATAGTATCACTAATCATTGTCAATTGATGTTATTTTATTTCTCAAATAACTATAGTGAGAATATTTGAAAATCAGACAGACATAATATTGCTATCACTGTAACTGAGTGTGACAAAGACTTAATAGAGACAGAATAGTTCTTTGGAATATAGTTTTCCTGGACAGGTGTTTGAAATCAGACAGAGTTATATAAAATTTAGTCCCCACCAATAGTTAGCTGTGTGAACAGTACAACTTTACTTTTTTTTAATTGAAACTAGTTTTTAACAGATTCAATATGATTTTCAGATACAAGTCTAAGAACATAATATTTCCTTTCTTCATCCCTCCCTCCAACTCTCCTTCCTTTACCTTTCTGTTTTTGTAGATTTTGAGAAAATATAATTTAAAAAGTTTAACAAGTAAAAAACAAAAATACTCTAGTGGGACTATATACAACTGCTATAAACAAAAACTGAACGTATAACTGATTACTCCACCCATATATAGTTTTTTGTCAATTAGTCAGAATTTTTTCAATGAAATAGAACCAATGACAGTGTAACATCTAAATATTTCCTTTGTGGTTACAAGATAATAATTGAGTTAATTTAGGTATAAGCCATTTCCTCTCAACAGTTTATATATGGGAATAATTATATGCAGATTACAATGAAAATAATTATATTTTACTTTTTTGTACTATATTGGTTACCACAGATCATGGAAAATATATGGTATTTGTCTTTAGAGGACAGCCTAATTTCATTATAGATAACGATTTCCGGTTGTACCTATTTTGTTGCAAAAGAAAGAATTTCATTCTTTTTTCTGAGTAATAATCCGTGGTGTACATGTACTACATTTTCTTTATCTAGCCATCGGTTGATGGGCATCTGGGCCCATCACACTTTCATATGCTGATTTCATTTCCTTTGGGTAAATTCCCACAAGTGGGATGACTTGGTCATATGGTAGGTCTATATTCAGATTTCTGAGTATTCTGCATACTGTCTTCCACAATGGCTGCACCAGTTTACCTTCCCACCAACAGTGGATTAGGGAACTTTTTTCCCCACATCATCACCAGTATTTATTGTTTGTTGTTTTCTCTATAAAAGCCAGGTTCTAACTGGGATGACATGAAAACTCACTGTGATTTTGATTTTCATCTCCCTGATGGCTACTGATCCTGAGCATTTTTTATGTGTTGTTGACCATTTGAATTTTGTCATTTGAAAAATTTGAGTTTGTTATTTGCCCATTTCTTAACTGGATTGTTTATTTTGTTGTTGTTGGATTTCTTGAGTTCTTTAGATTCTGGCTATTAATCATTTATCAGTTGCATAGTTTTCAAGCCTTCCCTCAGGTCCACTGAGCATTTTAAAATCATTGGTGATGTCTTTGATCACTTTCTTTCTGTCACACCAATCCATCAGCTAACTGTCAGTGCTATTTTCAGAATATATCTAAAATTTAAGCATGTCAGATAACTTCTAATACCATCTCTCTATCCTATATCACCATCATGGTTCTTGTTCTCTCACCACTCCCAGCTCTCCCTCAAGATCTATTCTCAGCACCATCACCATGAGGATGCTTTGTAACCTAAACCTGATCTTGTCACTCTTATACTCACGACATATCAATGCCTTCTCAGCTGGTGCAGAATAAAAGTCAAAATCCTTTCTACAAGGACACATACTACCTTTCTAATATTGTTCCTTACCATACTCCTCCTCATTATTTTTTATCTGGACACAAGGCTTCCTTGCTGTTTATTAAATACATCAAGCACACTTCTTTAGGGTCTTTGCACTGATGATGCCCACTATATGGACTACTCTTCTCTAGGGCATCCACATTAATGTCATGAATGTCTACACTTTACTAGAAATATCACCTGTGACCCTCTTAGGTAGGCAAGCTCCTACCCACACCATTTTCTATATCACCCTGGTTTCTTCTGCATATACACCATCACCACTGGCAGACATATATAACAGTATTAAATTAGTCACTGCTTACTCCCTGGTCTCCTCACCAAAATTTGAATTCTGTAACAACTTTAATTTGTTCATTGTATCCCAATACCTAATTTTGTCTCAAGTACACAATAGATGCTTAACAGGACTTGACAATTGATTGGAAGAGTAAAGGAGAAAGTATTCTGCCTATCTCAAGATCTTGACTTGTAAGCATGTAGATCATGCTACAGTTTCACTGAGATTGGGAATATGGGAAGAAGACTGGTTCTGGGGTATATTATTTCTCTACTTATGCATAGAAATTTATTCTAAAATTTAACAGCTTAAAATAAACTCACAGAGTTTCTGAAAGTCAGAAATACGGTAGCAAGTTAGTGGGGTGGTTTAGACAGAGGGTCCCAATAAGGGTGCAACTAACAAGGCTATACAGTCCTCTATAGGTTCTTTGTTTTACTGAAGAGTCTACTTGCATGCTCACGAACATGCTTGTTGACAGGGTTCATTTTCTCTTTAGTTATTGGCTGGAGGCTTCATTTCCTTGCAACATACATCTGTCCAAAGGATAACTCATAGCATGGAAGCTTGCTTCCTACAAGTGAGAAATTCAAAGAGAAAAAGTGCAAGAGAAATGATTCATGATGGAAGCTGCATTTCTCTAGGATACAAGATAGGTGAATAATGAGAAGCCACACTGACCTCAGTCACAAAAAGAGAGCAGAAACTCTCTGGCACAGTAAAGAAAGAAGATGAACACAACAATGTGACCAAACACACTTTTACCTTATCCTGCATCTACCCAGCCAGCTGCCAACTGGGAAATACCATCTTGCCTAAAGATAGGGAAAAGTTGCCACAGCCCCCTGACAGTGGCAGCTTTAACTAAGGTGAATTCCAAAGTCTTCCCCCTGAACTCTAGTCCAGCCTGGGAAGCTAACTGGTAGCTGAGCAGATACTTTACTCCAAAAAAGCAAATCCAAGCTACATTGTCTCCCTCAACCTCCCAAAGCACCAGTCTCAGTTGGGTGTAGCAGAGACGTGGCTGAACCATGCTCTGATTAAGCAGAGAGCATGCAATCACACTGCTACCAGACATGACCAGAGCCATAGTCAGGGCAGCTTAGAAGGCAGAATGAACCCATGCATCCTTTAACTATGGGAGTTCTGGGCATAAACTCTGGAGATGTTCTCACTTAGTCTATATAATCTGGGAGGAGGGATTCCCCTCAGATTCTTGCGGCTAGCACCAGCAGCAACCCATAAAAATCCAGACTTGACCTGAAGAAGTTCCCTCTGCATCTCCTAGTTCATGGTGCTAGGAGCTCCAGGCACAAACCCTACCATCACTCTTGCATGCTCATGAGAACTAGGGCCAGTTCCATCTGTACCTGTGGAACTGGGACTGTTGATATTAGTATGACAATCTCTTTGTAGTAACTCACACTCATGGCATCTAGAGTGCTCTACTGCATCATTCTGATTCAGGCAGGTGGCTAGCACTATTCCCACACCTGGTGTCCACCCTGGCAGATCTGGATAAGAATCCCACTGAATCCTGCAAAACAGAACTGTGAAAATCAGTACTGATTTCCACAAACATACTGCAATCTACTTGTTGGGAGCTAGAGAAAACCTTTCTGCTTTCCACCTCCCCAGACACAAACCTCTCAGTAAAAATCTCCTTTATACCTTGTAGTTACTCGGTGTGATGACAGAAAGATTCAGTTCACATGCCCTAGTTCGGGGCCTAAGGTTTTTGGTCTTATAAGCACCAGCATCAGTTGTACTCACCCAGTAAGATCTGTAGAAGGTCCCATCCATATCTCACAGTACTACAGCACAACTATTGGTGACATAAACCCCAGCATCACACAGGCTTGCCAATGGGACAAGAGGAGAGCCAAACTTGTGAGTTTAAGCACCAAAACAAGCAATCACAACCCCTAAGGTAGCTGATACCCAACTCTAGAAAATGAAGATAGGAAGCCCACATTCACCAAAATGTCATACTTTTACCCCTAAAAAAAAAGCTTCAGTCTTGCTTATGGGCACACAACAGACATTGACTAAAGCAAAATAAATAAGAAGTTACACATTCGGATTGACCTAGAACCAAAGCCAAAGCATCAAGCCAAGTGATATTCTGCATTCCACCTGGACCATAAACTTTTTTCTTTTATTATGTATATAGAGGGAATAAATTCCATATGTTTGATAGGCATTCTTTAAAGAACATGTTTCATCAAAGCCTACCTCCCACCCTCTATCCTCCTTCCTTTCTTATATTTCTTTTAATGTTTACAATTACATACTTTCTTTTTAAAATTTATTTATTTATTTTAAAGTCAGAGTTACACAGAGAGAGAGGTCTTTCATATGATGGTTCACTCCCCAATTGGCCACAACGGCCAGAGCTGCTTCTGGATCTCCCACATGGGTACAGGGGCCCAAGGATTTGGGCCATCTTCTATGGCTTTCCCAGGCCATAGCAGAGAACTGGATTGGAAGTGGAGCAGCTGGGACTCACCGGCGCCCATATGGGATGCTGGTGCTTCAGGCCAGGGTGTTAACCCGCTGCGCCAAAGTTTCGGCCCCATACATACTTTCAATTTACTTCACAATTACAAGCTTACTCCTCTACTAAATAAGGAATTCAACAAGTGGTAAATAGAAAGACCACTGTTCCTCAGGAGGGCTATAAAAATAATCAAATCTTGTAATATCAATTTCATTCCTCTACATTTTATTTTTATATTCCATATATTAGTTACTACAAATCAGAGAAAACACATATTTGTCTTTTTTTTTTTTTTTGACAGGCAGAGTGGACAGTGAGAGAGAGAGACAGAGAGAAAGGTCTTCCTTTGCCGTTGGTTCACCCTCTAATGGCCGCCGCGGTAGCGCGCTGCGGCCGGCGCACCGCGCTGTTCCGATGGCAGGAGCCAGGTGCTTCTCCTGGTCTCCCCTGGGGTGCAGAGCCCAAACACTTGGGCCATCCTCCACTGCACTCCCTGGCCACAGCAGAGAGCTGGCCTGGAAGAGGGGCAACCGGGACAGGATCGGTGCCCTGACCGGGACTAGAACCCGGTGTGCCGGCGCCGCAAGGCGGAGGATTAGCCTGTTGAGCCACGGCGCCGGCCCACATATTTGTCTTTTTGGTGATTACTTATTTCACTAAGCATAATGATCTCCAATTGGATCCATTTTGTTGCAAAAGACAGAATTCCATCTTTTTATGGCTGAGTAGTATTCTATCATGTATAAATACAACAATTTTGTTGTCTAGTCATCAGCTGATGGAAATCTGGATTGATTCTGTACCTTTGCTATTGCAAATTCAGCTGCTATAAACCTGAGGATACAGATGAACTTTCTCTAGGATAGACCATACTCTAGGTCATAAAGCAGTTTCAACAAGTTCAAAAAAATTGAAATCATATCACATATCCTTCCTGAACATAATGGAATGAAGCAGGAAATTAGCAACTTAAGAAACTCTAGAAAACATGCAAACACATAGAGACTGAACAACATGATCCTGAACAAACAGTGGGTCACAGAAGAAACCAAAAGGGAAAATTTAAAATCGTAGAAATGATTGATGATGACAATACAACATATGAAAACTTATAGAAAACAGTGAGCAGTGTCAAGAAGAAAGTTCATAGCAATTATTGCCTACTTCAAGAAACTGATCAAATAATCTACCAATGTATCTCAAGGACCTAAAGAACAAAGCAAACCCAAAATTAGTAGGAAATAATAAAATAGGAAAATAAATATTTTGAAACAAAAAATACAAAAGATCAGGGAAATGAAGAGCTGTTTTTTTTTATAAACCACTGGCCCAACTAACCGAATATGGGTTGGAGAAGACTCAATAAAATCAGAGATGAAAAAGGAGATGTTAGAATGAATTCTACAGAAATGTAAAAAAACATAAACTGTTTCCCAGTAAGACCTACTCCATAAAGAACAAAACACCACAGGGCTGGTGTAGTGATAGCAGATAAAGCTGTTGCCTACAATGCTGGCATCCCATTTTGGCACCAGCTCAAGTCCCAGCCGCTTCATTTCCAATCCAGCTCACTGGTAATTCACATGGGAAAGCAGAGGAAGATGGGCCAAGTCCCTGGGCCCTGCACCCGCATAGTAGAACCAGAAGAAGCTCCTGGCTTTGGTCTGGTCCAGCATTGGCCATTGCAGCCATTTCAGAGAGTGACTCAGCAGTTGTGAGATTCTCTCTCTCCCTCTTTCTTCTCCCTCCCTCTCTAACTGTGCCTTTCAAATAAATAAAATAAATCTTTATTTTTAAAAAAGAAAAGACTACTAGATGCACAGATATCAATGTAGATATACAGGAAACAAGAAAAAGCAAGGTAGTATGACACTTCCAAAAGAACACAATATTCTCCAAAAATAGAGTTCAAAATTATGATTGTAAGAAAATTCAATGTGATGTAAGATAATATTGATAGCTTAAATAAATAAAGAAAACAATAGGTGGCATGAGTAAAACATTCACTAAGAAGAATCATTAAGAAGAAACATATTTTAGAAATGAAATATTCAATGAATTAAAAAATATGATTGAGAGTTTCAACAGCAAAACAGACCACGTGGAGGAAAGTATTTCCGACCTGAAGGACAAGACTTGAAATAACCAAATAAGATAAGACGAAAATAGAATTTAAAAGACAGAAGAATGGGGGGGGCGGAGCCAAGATGGCGGATAGTGAGGACGTGTGCCTTAGTTTGGGAAAATAAACTTTCATAAAAGTGGAATTACTGTAGCCTCAGGAAAAGACTCAAGAATAAAACTGCAGAGGAAACGCTTCCGGATCTTGTGGATGAGACACAGAGGACTTACAGGGAACCCACCGCGTGGAAAAGCAACCGAGAGGAGCCGAGCGGCAGCGGCGAGAGAGGAGCCAGAGCCACAGAATCTCGCCAGCGCGGGAACCCAGGAGGGTAAGACAAAGACCTGAGAAGTCCGAGACATTGGGGGGAGGGGGAACAGAGGCCTCTCCCTTCACTCACCAAGCAAAACAAAGAGCACCGCGATTTTACATATGTAAAGCTCAGCCAAACTCAGTATCTTTAGTGAAACTGGAGAACACATTGAGGGCTGCATAAACCCTGTGTATGGTCCCAGGGGTAGATCAAACGAATACTCACAGAGGCCAGATTTCAACTACCCTCAACTCCACTCCCAACTGAGTCAAAAAAAAGAGAGAGAGAGCGAGCCAGCAAGGAGCAAGTAATCTGGGAGAGTCGCTCTTTACACAGCCTTAAACCTCAAGAAACAAGCATAGCTCTCTGGCCACACCCATCACAGCCCCTAAGGCTCCAACAAAGCAGACAGCTCACTTAGAGGCATAGTATAACGAGAGAAAAAAACAAAAACAAAAACACCACAAATTATCTCTAACATGCCAAGCAAGAAACATAGAAGCGGAGGTACCAAGAACAAGGAAGGCACTATGACGCCCCCAAGTGAACAAGACACGCCAATGCAAGATTATGAAGATGAAGAAATAGAGGAAATGCAAGAAGCAGATTTCAAAAAATTGATAAGAACATTAAGAAGTTCTCAAAAACAAATTCTTGGACTACAGAAATCCTTAATGGACAAGATAGAAAATCTCTCCCGTGAAAATGAAATATTAAGGAGGAATCAAAATGAAATGAAAAAACTAGTGGAACAGGAATTTGCGATAGTGACAAAAAACCACAATGAAATGAAGAACTCAATAGATCAAATGACAAACACATTAGAGAGCCTTAAAAACAGAATGGGTGAAGCAGAAGAGAGAATATCGGAATTAGAAGACAGAGAACAGGAAAGGAAACAGGCAAACCAAAGAAAAGAAGAAGAAATCAGAAATCTAAAAAATACTGTCAGGAATCTACAGGATACTATTAAAAAACCCAACATTTGGGTTCTAGGAGTTCCTGAAGGCATGGAAAGGGAGAAAGGATTAGAAGGCCTTTTTAGTGAGATACTAGCAGAAAATTTCCCAAGTTTGGAGAAGGAAAGAGACATCCTAGTACAGGAAGCTCAGAGAACCCCTAATAAACATGACCAAAAGAGATCCACACCACGACACGTCGTAATCAAACTCACCACAGTGAAACACAAAGAAAAGATCCTAAAATGTGCAAGAGAGAAACGCCAGATTACTCTCAGAGGATCTCCAATTAGACTTACAGCTGATTTCTCATCAGAAACCCTACAAGCCAGGAGAGAATGGTGAGATATAGCCCAGGTACTAAGAGAGAAAAACTGCCAGCCCAGAATATTATATCCTGCAAAGCTCTCATTTGTGAATGAAGGTGAAATTAAGACCTTTCACAGCAAACAGAAATTGAAAGAATTTGTCGCCACTCGTCCAGCCCTGCAAAAGATGCTTAAAGATGTGTTACATACAGAAACACAGAAACACGGTCACCAATATGAAAGAAGGTAAAGGAAGGAAACCTCACAGCAAAAGATCACAGGAATCTCAAACCAGATATTAGAAAATATCTTTGGCAAATGGCAGGGCAAAGTTACTCCTTCTCAATAGTCACATTGAATGTTAATGGCTTGAACTGTCCAGTTAAAAGACACCGATTGGCTGATTGGGTTAAGGAACAAAACCCATCCTTTTGCTGCTTACAAGAAACCCATCTATCCAACAATGATCCATACAAGCTGAGAGTGAAAGGCTGGAAAAAGATATACCACGCCAACAGAAATGAAAAGAGAGCGGGCGTAGCCATCTTAATATCGGACAACATAAACTTTACCACAAAAACTGTTAGGAGAGACAAAGAGGGGCACTATATAATGATTAAGGGATCCATTCAACAGGAAGATATAACGATTATCAACGTATATGCACCTAATTACAGGGCACCAGCTTATTTAAAAGACTTGTTAAGGGACTTAAAGGGAGACTTAGACCCCAATACAATAGTACTGGGGGACTTCAATACTCCACTCTCAGAGATAGACAGATCAACAGGACAGAAGATCAACAAGGAGACAGTAGATTTAAATGACACTATAGCCCAAATGGATCTAACAGATATCTACAGAACATTTCATCCTACATCTAAGGACTTTACATTCTTCTCAGCAGTACATGGAACCCTCTCTAGGATTGACCACATACTAGGCCATAAAGCAAGTCTCAGCAAATTCAAAAGAATCAGAATCATACCATGCAGCTTCTCAGACCACAAAGGAATGAAATTGGAAATTGGCAACTCAGGAATCCCTAGAGCACGTGCAAACACATGGAGATTGAACAACATGCTCCTGAATGAACAATGGGTCATAGAAGAAATTAAAAGAGAAATCAAAAATTTTCTGGAAGTAAATGAGGATAACAGCACAACATACCAAAACCTATGGGATACAACAAAAGCAGTGTTAAGAGGAAAGTTTATATCAATCGGTGCCTACATCAAGAAATTGGAAAGGCACCAAATAGATGAGCTTTCAAGTCATCTCAAGGATCTAGAAAATCTTCAGCAAACCAAACCCAAACCCAGTAGGAGAAGAGAAATAATTAAAATCAGAGAAGAAATCAACAGGATTGAATCAAAAAAAAACATTACAAAAAATCAGCCAAACGAGGAGCTGGTTTTTTGAAAAAATAAACAAAATTGACACCCCATTGGCCCAACTAACTAAAAAAAGAATAGAAAAGACTCAAATCAATAGGATCAGAGATGAAATGGGAAACGTAACAACAGACGCCACAGAAATAAAAAGAATCATCAGAAATTACTACAAGGACTTGTATGCCAGCAAACAGGGAAATCTATCAGAAATGGACAGATTCTTGGACACATACAACCTCCCTAAATTGAGCCAGGAAGACATAGAAAACCTAAACAGTCCAATAACTGACACAGAAATTGAAACAGTAATAAAGGCCCTCCCAACAAAGAAAAGCCCAGGACCAGATGGATTCACTGCTGAGTTCTACCAGATATTTAGAGAAGAACTAACTCCAATTCCTCTCAAACTATTCAGAGCAATCGAAAAAGAGGGAATCCTCCCAAATTCTTTCTATGAAGCCACCATCACCTTAATTCCTAAGCCAGAAAGAGACGCAACATTGAAAGAGAATTACAGACCAATATCCTGATGAACATAGATGCAAAAATCCTCAATAAAATTCTGGCCAATAGAATGCAACAACACATCAGAAAGATCATCCACCCAGACCAAGTGGGATTCATCCCCGGTATGCAGGGATGGTTCAACATTCGCAAAACAATCAACGTAATACATTACATTAACAGACTGCAGAAGAAAAACCATATGATTCTCTCAATAGACACAGAGAAAGCATTTGATAAAATACAACACCCTTTCATGATGAAAACTCTAAGCAAACTGGGTATGGAAGGAACATTCCTTAATACAATCAAAGCAATATATGAAAAACCCACGGCCAACATCCTATTGAATGGGGAAAAGTTGGAAGCATTTCCACTGAAATCTGGTACCAGACAGGGATGCCCTCTCTCACCACTGCTATTCAATATAGTTCTGGAAGTTCTAGCCAGAGCTATTAGGCAAGAAAAAGAAATTAAAGGGATACAAATCGGGAAGGACGAACTCAAACTATCCCTCTTTGCAGATGATATGATTCTTTATTTAGGGGACCCAAAGAACTCTACTAAGAGACTGCTGGAACTCATAGAAGAGTTTGGCAAAGTAGCAGGATATAAAATCAATCCACAAAAATCAACAGCCTTTGTATACACAGGCAATGCCACGGCTGAGGAAGAACTTCTAAAATCAATCCCATTCACAATAGCTACAAAAACAATCAAATACCTTGGAATAAACTTAACCAAAGACGTTAAAGATCTCTACGATGAAAACTACAAAACCTTACAGAAAGAAATAGAAGAGGATACCAAAAAATGGAGAAATCTTCCATGCTCATGGATTGGAAGAATCAATATCATCAAAATGTCTATTCTCCCAAAAGCAATTTATACATTCAATGCAATACCCATCAAGATCCCGAAGACCTTCTTCTCAGATCTGGAAAAAATGATGCTGAAATTCATATGGAGACACAGAAGACCTCGAATAGCCAAAGCAATCCTGGACAACAAAAACAAAGCCGGAGGCATCACAATACCTGATTTTAGGACATACTACAGGGCAGTTGTTATCAAAACAGCATGGTACTGGTACAGAAACAGATGGATAGACCAATGGAACAGAATAGAAACACCAGCAATCAATCCAAACATCTACAGCCAACTTATATTTGACCAAAGATCCAAATCTAATCCCTGGAATAAGGACAGTCTATTCAATAAATGGTGCTGGAAAAATTGGATTTCCACATGCAGAAGCTTGAAGCAAGACCCATACCTATCACCTTACACAAAAATTCACTCAACATGGATTAAAGACTTAAATCTACGACCCGAAACCATCAAATTATTAGAGAGCATTGGAGAAACCCTGCAAGATATAGGCACAGGCAAAGACTTCCTGGAAAATACTCCAACAGCACAGGCAGTCAAAACCAAAATTAACATTTGGGATTGCATCAAATTGAGAAGTTTCTGTACTTCAAAAGAAACAGTCAGGAAAGTGAAGAGGCAACCAACAGAATGGGAAAAAATATTCGCAAACTATACTACAGATAAAGGATTGATAACCAGAATCTACAAAGAAATCAAGAAAATCCACAACAACAAAACAAACAACCCACTTAAGAGATGGGCCAAGGACCTCAATAGACATTTTTCGAAAGAGGAAATCCAAATGGCCAACAGACACATGAAAAAATGTTCAAGATCACTAGCAATCAGAGAAATGCAAATCAAAACCACAATGAGGTTCCATCTCACCCCGGCGAGAATGGCTCACATTCAGAAATCTACCAACAACAGATGCTGGAGAGGATGTGGGGAAAAAGGGACACTAACCCACTGTTGGTGGGAATGCAAACTGGTTAAGCCACTATGGAAGTCTGTCTGGAGATTCCTCAGAAACCTGAACATAACCCTACCATACAACCCAGCCATCCCACTCCTTGGAATTTACCCAAAGGAAATTAATTTGGCAAATAAAAAAGCCATCTGCACATTAATGTTTATTGCAGCTCAATTCACAATAGCCAAGACCTGGAACCAACCCAAATGCCCATCAACAGTAGACTGGATAAAGAAATTATGGGACATGTACTCCATAGAATACTATACAGCAGTAAGAAACAACGAAACCCAGTCATTTGCAACAAGATGGAGCAATCTGGAAAACATCATGCTGAGTGAATTAAGCCAGTCCCAAAGAGAAAACTATCATTTGTTTTCCCTGATCGGTGACAACTGAGCGCCAAAGGGGAAACCTGTTAAGTGAAATGGACACTATAAGCAACAATGAACTGATCAGCTCCTGTCCTGACTTTAGATGTACAATGTAATACTTTATCCTTTTTAGTATTTGTTGTTGTGGTGGTGGTTCTAGTACTATTGGTTGAACTCAGTAATTAACACACAATTATTCTTAGGTGTTTAAATTTTAACTGAAAAGTGATCCCTGTTAAATCTAAGAGTGGAAAAAGAGAGGGAGGAGATGAACAATTTGGAACATGCTCAATCGGACTGGCCGCAAATGGTGGAGTTAGAAATGTGCCAGGGGATTCCAACACAATTCCATCAAGATGGCATGTACCAATGCCATCGCCCTAGTCCAAGTGATCAATTTCAGCTCACAATTGATAGCTCTGATAGGTCTAAGAATCAAAGAGATCACACAAACAAGACAAGTATCTGCTAATACTAACTGATAGAATCAAAAAGGGAGAGAAAGATCCAACATGGGAAGTGGGATACACAGCAGACTCATAGGATGGCAGATGTCCTAAACAACACTCTGGCCTCAGAATCAGCCCTCAAGGCATTCAGATCTGGCTGAAGAGCCCATGAGAGTATAGCAGGCATGGAAAGCCAAGATATCATGGAAAAAAAAAAAAGACCTAAATGAATGATCTCTGTGAGTGAGATCCCAGTGGAAAGAACGGGGCCATCAAAGAAGGAGGTCCCCTTCTCCGAAGGGAGGAGAGAACCTCCACTTTGACTATGACCCTATCGGCATAAGATCAAAGTCAGCGAACTCTAAAGGCTTCCATAGCCCTGGCAACTCATGACTAGAGCCTAGGGAGATTACTGACGCCATGAACAGGAGTGTCAAATTGTTAAGTCAGCAACAGGAGTCACTGTGTACTTACACCCCATGTGGGATCTGTCCCTAATGTGTCATCTAAAGCCAAGTGAAGCTATGACTGGTACTGAAACAGTATTTTTATACTTTGCGTTTCTGTGTGGGCACAGACTGATGAGGTCTTTTCTAATTATATACTGAAGTGATCTTCTGTATATAAAGAGAATTGGAAATGAAAAAAAAAAAACAACCTGGTGTTAAAATGGAAATGGCATAGAAAATTAATTAATTTGAAAAAAAAATTATGTAGGATCTCTGTCTTTAATGTGCTGTACATTGCTATTTAATGCTATAATTAGTAATCCAATGGTAGTTTTTTCACTTGATGTTGCTATATGGGCAAAATGTTGAAATCTTTACCTAATATATACTAAACTGATCTTCTGTATACAAAGAGAATTGAAAATGAATCTTTACATGAATGGAAGGGGAAAGGGAGCGGGAAAGGGGAGGGTTGCGGGCGGGAGGGAAGCTATGGGAGGGGGGAAGCCATTGTAACCCATAAGCTATACTTTGGAAATTTATATTCATTAAATAAAAGTTTAATAAAAAAATAAATAAAAAAAATTTAAAAAGACAGAAGAATGTGTACATGAAATGTGAGATACCAATAAATAATCAAATATTCATATTATAGGGATTCTTGAAAGGGAAGGAAAGGGGCATTGAGAATCTGATAAATGAAATAGCTGAAACTCACCAAGTCTTGAAAAAGACATGGATGAATATCCAGATACAGGAAGCTCAAAGGACTCCAAGCAGACTCAACCAAAAATATCTTCCCCAAGATATATTGTGGTCAAATCATCTAACATTATGGACAAGGAGAGAATCCCAATGAAATCCCATAAAGTTATATAAAAAGGAAGATTCACAGCATACTTCTCAGCAGAAACCCCACCTTCCAGAAGAGAATGTGATAATATATTCAAGATCTTAAAGTTCCAACCAGGATATATGATACCCAGTGAAGCTATCTTTGAGAAATGAAAGAAAAAGCATTTCTCAGATAAGCAAAATCTTTTTTTTTAACTTTTATTTAGTAAATATAATTTTCCAAAGTACAGTTTATGGATTACAATGGCTTCCTCCCCCATAACTTCCCTCCCACCCGTACCACTCCTATCTCTCACTCCCTCTCCCATTCCATTCACATCAAGATTCATTTTCAATTATCTTTTTATACAGAAGATCGATTTAGTATATATTAAGTAAAGATTTCATCAGTTTGCACCCACACAGAAACACAAAGTGTAAAATATTGTTTGAGTACTAGTTATAGCATTAATTCACATTGGACAACACATTAAGGACAGAGATCCTACATGAGGAGTAAGTACACAGTGAATCCTGTTATTGACTCAACAATTTCACACTCTTGTTTATGGCGTCAGAAATCTCTCTAGGCTCTAATCATGAGTTGCCAAGGCTATGGAAGCCTCTTGAGTTCGCTGACTTCAATCTTATTTAGACAAGGCCATAGTCAAAGCGGAAATTCTCTCCTCCCTTCAGAGAAAGGTACCTCCTTCTTTGATGGCCCGTTCTTTCCAATGGAATCTCACTCACTGAGATCTTTCATTTAAGTTGTTTTTTGGTTTTTTTTGTTTGTTTGTTTTTTTGTTTTTCCCAGAGTGTCTTGGCTTTCCATGCCTGAAATACTCTCATGGGCTCTTCAGCCAGATCCAAATGCCTTAAGGGCTCATTCTGAGGCCAGAGTGCTATTTAGGACATCTGCCATTCTATGAGTCTGCTGTGTATCCCACTTCCCATGTTGGATCGTTCTCTCCCTTTTTGATTCTATCAGTTAATATTAGCAGACACTAGTCTTGTTTGTGTGATCCCTTTGACTCTTAGACCTATCAGTGTGATCAATTGTGAACTGAAGATGATCACTTGGACTAGTGAGATGGCATTGGTACATGCCACCTTGATGGGATTGTATTGGAATCCCCTGGCACGTTTCTAACTCTGCCATTTGGGGCAAGTCTGATTGAGCATGTCCCAAATTGTACATCTCCTCCCTCTCTTATTCCCATTCTTATATTTAACAGGGATCACTTTTCAGGTAAATTTAAACACCTAAGAAAAATTGTGTGTTAATTACAGAGTTCAACCAATAGTATTAAGTAGAACAAAAGAAAATACAAAGAGGGATAAAGTATTAAATTGAACATCAACAGTCAGGACAAGATATGATCAAGTCACTGCTTCTCATAGTGTCCCTTTCAGTTCAATAGGTTTCCTTTTTTGTGCTTGGTTAGTTGTCACCAATCAGGGAGAACATATGATATTTGTCCCTTTGGGACTGGCTTAATTCACTCAGCATGATGTTTTCCAGATTCCTCCATTTTGTTGCAAATGATCGGATTTCATTGTTTTTGACTGCTGTATAGTATTCTATGGAGTACATGTCCCATAATTTCTTTATCAAGTCTACTGTTGATGGGCTTTTGGGTTGATTCCAGGTCTTAGCTATTGTGAATTGATCTGCAATAAACATTAAGGTGCAGACAGCTTTTTTTGTTTGCCAATTTAATTTCCTTTGGGTAAATTCCAAGGAGTGGGATGGCTGGGTTGTATGGTAGGGTTATATTCAGGTTTCTGAGGAATCTCCAGACTGACTTCCATAGTGGCTTTACCAGTTTGCATTCCCACCAAAAGCAGGTTAGTGTCCCTTTTCCCCCACATCCTTGCCAGAATCAGTTGTTTTTAGATTTCTGTATGTGAGCCATTCTGACCGGGGTGAGGTGAAAACTCATTGTGGTTTTGATTTGCATTTCCCTGATGGCTAGGGATCTTGAACATTTTTTCATGTGTCTGTTGGCCATTTGGATTTCCTCTTTCGAAAAATGTCTCTTGAGGTCCTTAGCCCATCTCTTAAGTGGGTTGTTTGTTTTGATGTTGTGGAGTTTCTTGATCTCTTTGTAGATTCTGGTTATTAAACCTTTATCTGTTACATAGTTTGCAAATATCTGACAAAATTCATCATCACCAGACCAGCCTTACAAGAAATTCTGAAGTCCACATTCAAAATAAACATTACGAAAACATTATACTACCAAACTCTCTAACAGCAATTACAAATCAGAAAGCAATTAATAAAATGGCAGGTGTTAGTTCTCAAATGCAAATGGATTAAATTTCCCAGCCAAAAGACTTATGTTGCCTTGATAGTTGAAAAACTATGACCTCACTATGTGTTGCCTATAAGAAACTCACTTCAGAGATTGGCACTGTGTCATAGCAGGTAAAGCTGCTGCCTGAAATGCTGGCATCCCTTATGGGTGCCAGCTTGAGTCCCGGCTTCCCCTCTTCCAATCCAGCTCCCTGCCATGGCCTGGGAAAGCAGAAGATGGCCCAAGTCATTGGTCCCCTGCACCTGCAAGGGAGACCAGGAAGAAGCTCCTGGCTTCAGATCGGCCCATCCCTGGTCGTTGTGGGCAATTTGGGGAGTTTACAAGCTGGTGGAAGACCTCTTCTCTGCCTTTCTGTAACTCTGCCTTTCAAATTAAAAAAAAAAACTTCATAAATAAAATATACATGGGGCTGGTACTGTGGCATAGTAGATTAAGCCTCTGTCTGTGGTGCTGGCATCAAATATGGGCACCAGTTCAAGTTCCAGCTGCTCCACTTCTGAGTCAGCTCCCTGCTAATGTGCCTGGGAAAGAAGTGAAAGATAGCCCATGGAGTTGGGCCCCTGCATCAATGTGGGACACCCAGGAAAAGCCCTGGGCTTCAGATCAGCCCAGCTGTAACTATTGCAGGCATCTGGGGTGTGAAACAGCAAATCGAAGACCCCCCCACTCCCTCTTCCTCTCTCTCTCCTACTCTCTCTCTCTCCCTCTCCCTCTTTCTCTTCTTCTGTCTCTAACTCTGCCTCTCTTTTATCTTATAAATAAATAAAATATACACATAGACTGAAAGTGAAGGGCTGGAAAAAGACATACCAAGCAAGGGAAGCCAAAAGCTAACAGGAGTAGCTATACTCAGATCAAACAGACTTTAAATCAAAAACTAAAAATACACAAAGGACATTACATATTTATAAAAGTATTCATGGATCAGATCATGAAGATATATCATAAACATGCACCCAAAACAAGACCATTCATATGTACAGCAAGTACTATTACACAAAAAATGAAATACTCCAATACAATAATAGTGGATGACTTCAATAGAACACTCACAAAGTCATGGAAGGTAAACAACATGTTACTAAATGATTGATCATTGATAAATCAAAAAGGAAATTAAACAAAGGAAATAAAAAACTTTCTCAGATAAATGAAAATATCACATCAAAATTTCGGGGATACAGCAAAGGCAGTATTAACAGGGAAAATTATAGCATTAAATGCTTACTTTCATTTTTTTTAAAAAAAAAAAAAAAGCTCTCAAATGTCTAGTGATACATATGAAAGACTTGGAAAAACAAAAGAAAACCAAACCTGAAATTAGCAGAAAGTAGGAAACAATAGGGATCAGAGAAGAAATAAGTGAAATCGAGACTAAAAAATAAACAATATAAAAGATCTTTGAGAAGATAAACAAAAGACAAACCCTTAGCCTGATTAACAAAAAGAAAAAAGACTCACATAAGTAACATAAGAGATGAAACACCCTTGAAATACAAATACTGTGGAAAACTAATGCTAACAAACTGGAAAATCTCAAAGAAATGGATAAATCCCTAAACACATGTAACCTACCAAGATTAAACCAAGAAGAGGGCGGAGCCAAGATGGCGGAATAGTGAGGGCGTGCACCAATAGTCTGGGAAAAGATAGTTTAATAAAAGTGGAGTTACTGTAGCCTCAGAAAAAGGCTCAGGGAAAAATTGCAGAGGAAACTCTCCCGGATCTAGTGGATGTGACACAGAGGACCTACGGGGAGAGCAAGGTCGCCCACCTCGTGGAAGCCCAGCCCCGCCGAGCCACCGCCGGAGCCCAGCCGCTGAGGGGAACCCAGCAGCTGCGGGGAGCCCAGCCGCAGGAGCCCAGCCACAGAGTTGGGAGCCCAGCCGCAGAAGCCAGGTGCCAGCACTGAAAGGGGAGCTCTGGAAACCGAGGTGAGACAGGGCGCTCACCGGGCACCACTGCACCAGCTGATGCCGCCCTTCCCCCAACCTACCCTGGGACGGACATTGAGACACGCAGGACCGAGTGAGGGAGGAAATAGAAAATGGAACAGAGTGAGTAGCACCTGTGGAAAGAGTGCACAATTCAGGGGGAATAATTGAGGGACTAAACAATCCAGGATCCCTCCCCCAAATCAGAGCTGCAGCGGGTGGGAAGCAGCCACCTTGTTTGTTTACATTAGGGCTTAAAGGAGAGCTGCTTCCCCACCACACTAACCTTCGGCGGCGGAGCCCAAAGGTGGAGTGGAGCAACAAAACACCTTGCGCAGGGTTAGGCAGCGAGGGAGGGCAGCTCAAAGCCCTGACGCCAGTTTACTCAAGTTACCAGAAAAAAAAAATATCTGAATAGCGCCCGTGGAAAGAGAGCAGGACCCAGGGGGCGAACTGAGGGATCAAAAATGTCAGGATCCTTAGGAACTGCCCAACCCACAATCAGAGCTGCAGCGGGCAGAGTGCAGCCATCCTGTTTCTTTACATTCGGGCTTAAAGGAGGCTGACCTCTGCTCCAAAGGGGGAAGCAGTGGGGGCGGAGTCCAAAGGTGGTCTGGAGCTACTTGACACTCCTCACGCAGAAGGTGCAGTGAGAGAAAGTGGCTGACCAACGAACACCAGGCACAGACACGTAAGGGCAAACATAGGAACAAGGAAACTGGCCCCTAAGTGGCAGAGATTGGCACCTCAAAGCCCTGACACCAACCCACACAAGCTACAAAAATAAACAAACAAATAAATAAATAAATAAAATAAAAAACAAAACAAAAAAAGTTAAAAATAAATAAACAAAACTAGAAGGCAGAGCAGCCTGCTTACACTGGATATTGGTACAGACTCACAGCAGTCTATAGCAGAGGGAAATCAACCAGAAAAACCACCCAGACAGAATGCCAAAAAACAAAACAAAAACCCACAATAATAATACAGAAGAACATATAAACTTGCCAATGGAGCAGACTAAACCAACCATAACATAGGCTGAAGAAGAAGAATTTGAAACCATGCCAGAAAAAGAATTCAGAAAATTAATAATCAGATTACTTAGAAATAATGAGAAATAGTGTCAAGAGCTGAATGAAAAACAAGCCCAAAGATTAGAGATCCTAAAGAGAAGACAGAATGAAATACTGGAAATGAAAAACTCAAATGACCATATATAAAACACCGTGGAATTCCTCGGAAATCGAACAGATGAAATAGAAGATCGAATATCAGAATTTGAAGACAAACTTCCAGAAATAATACAGTCAGTTCAAAGGCAGGAAGAAGAAATTAAAAAATTAAAAAATATGGTTGGAGACCTACAAGATTCAATCAAATGGTGTAATGTTCGGATAATAGGAGTCCCTGAAGGGGTAGAAAGAGAGAATGGATTGAAAGGTGTTTTCAATGAAATAATATCAGAAAACTTCAAACAAAGGCAGTTGGATAACAACAGCCAAATTCAGCAGATAGCCAGGACTCCATATAGGGTACACCAGAAGAGAAGTTCACCGCGACACATTGTGGCAACACTCAGCTCAGTGACACACAAAGAACAAATCCTAAAATGTGCCAGAGAAAAACGACAAATCACATTCAGGGGTAAGTTAATCCGACTCACCCCAGACTTCTCATCATGAACACTACAGGCAAGGAGACAATGGCATGATATATTTCAAGTTTTAAAAGACAAACAATGCCAACCTAGAATACTATAGCCTGCAAAGCTATCATTTATGAATGAAGGGGAAATAAAGATCTTCCAAGACAAACAGAAACTGAAAGAATTTGTATCCATGCATCCAACCCTACAACACTTGCTCAAAGACGTGCTGCACACAGAAATAAAAAAACAAGAACTTCACTACAAAAAAAGCAAATGTAGAGTAACCTACAAACAAAGTTCAAAATACATAAACAGCTCATTTCAGGAATCATGAATGGGAAAAGACAGTACTTAACAGTAATCACACTGAACGAGAATGGTCTTAATTCTACTACCAAAAGACATAGACTAGCTGATTGGATCAAAAAAGAGAATCCATCTATATGCTGCCTTCAGGAGACATACCTTATCAGCAAAGATGCACGCAAACTGAAAGTGAAAGGATGGAAAAAGATACTCCAAGCTAACAGAAATGAAAAAAGAGCTGGTGTGGCCTTCCTGATATCAGACAAAATAGACTTTAACATAAAAACTATTAAAAGAGACAGAGAAGGGCACTTTATAATGATTAAAGGATCTATCCAACAGGAAGACATTACTATTATAAATGTATATGCACCTAATTACAGGGCACCTGGCTACCTGAAAGAATTACTAAAGGATTTAAAGGGAGATATAGATTCAAATACAATAGTAACAGGGGACTTTAACACCCCACTCTCACCAATAGACAGATCAACCAGACAGAAATTCAACAAGGAAACAACAGTGTTAATTGACTCTATAGACCACATAGACCTAATAGATATCTTCAGAACCTTCCACCCCACAGCCACAGATTTCACGTATTTCTCCCCAGTACATGGAACGTTCTCTAGGATTGACCATATGCTAGGCCATAAAGGGAGCCTCAACAAATTCAAAAAAATTGAAACTATACCATGCAGCTTCTCAGACCATAGTGCAGTGAAACTCGAAATCAACAACCCAAGAATCTCTACACCATATGCAAATATATGGAGAATGGACAACATGATCCTAAACGAACAGTGGGTCATCGAAGAAATTAAAAGAGAAATCAAAAGATTTCTAGAAACAAATGAAAATGATAACACAACCTATCAAAACCTGTGGGACACAGCAAAAGCAGTGCTAAGAGGAAAGTTTATAGCAATTGGTGCCTACATCAAGAAGCTGGAAAGGAACCAAACAAATGAACTCTCCATGCACCTCAAGGATTTAGAAAAACAGCAGCAAGTCAAGCCTAAATCCAGCAGGAGGAAAGAAATACTAAGGATCAGAGAAGAAATAAACAAAATTGAAACCAAAAAAAACAATACAAAAGATCAACAAAACCAGGATCTGGCTCTTTGAAAAAATAAACAAAATCGACACACCATTGGCCCAACTAATCAAAAAAAGGAGAGAGAAGACCCAAATATGTAAAATCAAAGATAGTAATGGAAATGTAACAACAGACACAACAGAAATAAAAAGAATCATTAGAAACCACTACAAAGAGATGTATGCTAACAAATTGGGGAACCTGGAAGAAATGGATAGATTCCTGGACACATACAACCTTCCTAAACTGAGCCATGAAGATATAGAAAATCTAAACAGACCCATAACCATGGAAGAAATTCAATCAGTAATAAATGCACTACCAAAAAAGAAGAGCCCAGGACTGGATGGCTTCACTGCCGAATTTTACCAGACATTTAGAGAACAACTAACCCCAGTTCTTCTCAAATTATTCAAAACGATTGAAAGGGAGGGCACCCTCCCAAATTTTTTCTACGAAGCCAATATCACCTTAATTCCTAAGTCCAGAAAAGATACAACAGAGAAAGAAAACTACAGTCCTATCTCCCTGATGAACATAGATGCAAAAATACTCAACAAAATTCTGGCAAACCAAATCCAACTGCACATCAGAAAGATCATTCACCCGGACCAAGTGGGATTTATCCCTGGTATGCAAGGATGGTTCAATATTCGAAAGTCAATCAATGTAATACATCACATTAATAAATTGAGGAACAAAAATCGTATAATTATTTCAATAGATGCAGAGAAGGCATTCGACAAAATACAACACCCTTTCATGATGAAAACCCTAAGCAAATTGGGGTTAGAAGGAACATTCCTCAACACAATTAAGGCAGTATATGATAAAAAAATGGCCAGCATCATATTGAATAGGGAAAAGTTGGAGGCATTTCCATTGAAAACTGGCACCAGACAGGGATGCCCACTCTCACCATTGCTATTCAATATAGTCCTAGAAGTGTTATCCAGGGACATCAGGCAAGAAAAAGAAATTAAAGGAATACAAATGGGAAAGGAGGAAGTTAAACTATCCCTATTTGCAGATGACATGATACTATATATAGGGGACCTGATAAACTCCTATAAGAGACTATTGGAACTCATAGAAGAGTTTGGTAAAGTAGCAGGATACAAAGTCAACGTTGAGAAATCAACAGCTTTCGTATACACAGATAATGCCAGGGCCGAGGAAGAACTTCTAAGATCAATCCCATTCACAATAGCCACAAAAACAATAAAATACCTTGGAATAAATTTAACCAAGGATGTCAAAGACCTCTATGATGAAAATTACAAAACACTAAAGAAAGAAATAGAAGATGACACAAAAAAATGGAAAAACCTGCCATGCTCATGGATTGGAAGAATCAATATCATCAAAATGTCCATTCTCCCAAAAGCAATTTACAAGTTCAATGCAATACCAATCAAAAAACCAAAGTCATTCTTCAAAGACCTAGAAAAAACGATGCTGAAATTCATATGGAGAAACAGGAGACCGAGAATAGCTAAAGAAATCCTTTACAATAAAAATAAGGCTGGATGCATCACAATTCCAGACTTCAAGACATACTACAGGACAATTATAATCAAAACAGCCTGGTACTGGTACAAAAACAGAGGGATAGACCAATGGAACAGAATAGAAACACTGGAGATCAATCCAAACATCTATAACCAACTCATATTTGACAAAGGACCTAAAACCAACCCCTGGAATAATGACAGCCTCTTCAACAAATGGTGCTGGGAAAACTGGATGTCCACATGTCGAAGTATGAAGCAAGACCCCTATCTTACACCTTATACAAAAATCCACTCAACATGGATCAAAGAACTAGAGATGCACCGCGACACCATGAAACTAATTGAGAGCATAGGGGAAACCCTTCAAGATATTGGAACAGGCAAAGAATTCCTGGAGAAGACCCCAGAGGCATGGGTAATCAGAGATAAAATAAACAAATGGGATTACCTCAAATTGAAGAGTTTCTGTACAGTGAAGGAAACAGTCAGGAAAGTGAAGAGGCAACCAACAGAATGGGAGACGTTATTCGCAAATTGCACAACAGATAAAGGATTCACAACTAGAATCTACAAAATGATCAAAAAACACCACAGAATCAAAACAAACAACCCAATAAAAAAAATGGGCCAAGGACCTGAACAGACATTTTTCAAAAGAGGAAATCCAAATGGCCAACAGACACATTAAAAAATGCTCAGGATCCCTAGCCATCAGGGAAATGCAGATCAAAACCACAATGAGGTTTCACCTCACCCCAGTTAGATTGGCTTACATATAGAAATCAACCAACAACAGATGCTGGTGAGGATGTGGAGAAAAAGGTACATTAATCCACTGTTGGTGGGAATGCAAACTGGTAAAGCCACTATGGAAGACAGTTTGGAGAGTCCTCAGAAACCTGAATATAGCACTACCACAGGTCCCAGCCATCCCACTCCTTGGAATTTACCCAAATGGAGTTAAAGGGGAGAAAAAAAAGAGCCATTTGCACCTCGATATTTGTTGCAGCTAAAATTCACAATAGCTAAGACATGGAATCAACCTAAATGTCCATCAACGGACAACTGGGTAAAGAAACTATGGGATATATACTCTATGGAACACTATACAGCAGTAAAAAAAAAAAAAAAAAAAAAAACAATGAAATCCGGTCATTTGCAACAAAATGGAGGAAGCTGGTAAACATCATGCTGAGTGAAATAAGCCAGTCCAAAAGGGACAAGTATCATATGTTCTCCCTGATCGACGGCAACTAAACGAGAATCTAAAATGATACCCATTGAAGTGAAATGGACACTATGGGAGTCAATGACATGATCAGCCCTTGTCTTGACTGTTGAGGAACAACTTACTATTTTATTCCTTTTAGTATTTTTGTTGTTGTTGTTGTTGCTAAGTGAAATGGACACTATGAGAGACAATGACAGGATCAGCCCTTGTCTAGACTGTTGAGGAACAACTTACTATTTTATTCCTTTTAGTATTTGTTGTTGTGGTGGTGGTGGTTGTTGTTGCTCTGTTTGTTCTACATAAGACCACTGGTTGAACTCTGTAATCAATGCACAATCATTCTTAGGCATTTAAAATTAACAAAAAAGTGATCTATGTTAAACATAGGAGCGGGAATAAGAGAGGGAGGAGATATATAGGTTGGCACATGCTCACTCAGACTTACCTCCAATGGTGGAACTAGATATGTGCCAGGGGATTTCAACTCAATCTTACCAAGGAGGGAGGTACCAATGCAGGCACACTTGGTAAAGTGATAAGTATAAATACACAACCGATCAAAAATATAGGGTATGTGTAGAAGAGATTTCACAAATAAGACCTGTGTAAGCAAATAATGAAGGATAGAATTAAAAGGGAGAGAAGGATCCTGCGTGGGAAGTGGGACACACAGCAGACTCATAGAATGGCAAATGCCCAAAAGCACTCCTGCCACAGAATCAACCCTTGGGACATTTGGATCTGGCTAAAAGGTCCATGAGAGTCTCACAGGCATGGAAAGCCATGACGTGGTGGCAAAAAACAATCTAAATGAAAGACCCTGGTGAACAAGACCCCAGCAGAAGGAACAGGCCATCAAGGAGAGAGGCTCCTTTCTCTGAAGGGAGGAAGGAACCTCCACTGTGACACGGCCTTGACTAAACAAGTTCAGAGTTGGTGAACTCAAGGGACTTCCATAGCCTAGATAGCTCATAGCAAGAGTCTCGGGTGATTGCTGACATCATAAATAAGAGTGCCAATTGTTGGATCAACAACAGGAGTCACTGGGTACATGCTCCCCACGTAGGATCTCTGTCCTTAATGTGTTTTACTATGAAACTTAAAAACACTACTAGTCGAACAGTACCCTATACCTTGTGCGGTTGTGTGAATGCAGCCTGTTGAAATCCTTGCTTAGTATATACTAAGTTGATCTTCAGTATATGAAGGCAATTGAAAATGAAACTTGATAAAGGGCGGGATGGGAGAGGCAGAGGGGAGGGCCACAGGAGGGAGGAAGGTTGGGGGGGAAGCCACAACAATACAAAAGTTGCACTTTGTAAATTCACATTTATGAAATAAAAAATTTTAAAAAAGATTAAACCAAGAAGATATAGAAAATGTCCCTTTCTCTGAAGGGAGGAGAGAACTTCCACATTGATATGTCCTTGTTGAAATAAGGTCTGAGTTGGCAAACTCAAGAGGCTTCCATAGCCTTGGCAGCTCATGACAAGAGCCTCGGGTGATTACTGATGTCATAAATAAAAGTGTCAATTGTTAAATCAACAACAGGAGTCACTGTGCACCTTCTCCTCATGTAGGATCTCTGTCCTAAATGTGTTGTACTATGTGAATTAAAACTACTACCCAAACAGTACTCTATACTTTGTGTGTCTTTGTGGGTGCAAACTGTTGAAATCTTTATTAGTAAAACTAAGTAGATCTTCTGTATATAAAGATAATTGAAAATGAATGTTGATGAAGAATGTGATGGGAGAGGGAGTGGGAGATGGGATGGTTGCAGGTGGGAGGGAGATTATGGGAGGAAAAGCTGCTATAATTCAAAAGTTGTACTTTGGAAATTTATATTTATTATATAAAAGTTAAAGAAGAAAAGCTCATGAAATATGAATATTATAGCTCCATAGCAAGCACCAAGATTGAAGTAGTAATTTAAAAATTTCCCATCAAATGAAATCCAGAACCAAATGCCTGTACTACTAAATGCTGCAAAAAAAATTTAAATAGAAACTGACTCCAATACTTTTAAACAATTCCTAAATTTTGAATATTGTGGAACTCTGCCAAACTCTTCTAATGAGGCCAGAATCACTTGGATACTAAAACCAAAGACACAACTTGAGAATAAAATTACAGACCTATATCCTTGATGAACATAGGTGCAAAAATTCTCAAGTAAACACTAGCAAACAAAATCCAACACCACATCAAAAATATTATATGTCACAGTCAAGTGATTTATCCCAGAGATGCAAGAATGGTTCAACATCTGTAAATCAATTTATGTCATAAACGACAGAAAAAGATGCAGTACAAAAACCATATGGTCATCTCCATAGATGCAGAGAAAGTATTTGATAATATTCAGTAATATTCAACATTGCTTCATGAGAAAAATCTTCCACATGTTAGGTATAGAAGAAACATACTGAGAAGTATAGCGGCTACATCTGGAAAGCCAACAACCAATATAATACTGAACAGAGAAAAACTGAAAATACTTCCCATCAGATCCAGAATAGAACAAGGATGTATAATTTTGTCACTTTTGTTAGTTTAATATTGGCAGTATCAGCAAGAACCATTAGGAAAGACAAAGGAATAAAGGATATCAAAATTGGAAAGGAGAAGACAAAATATTCACGTTTTCCATGTACAAAATCAACATACAAAAAATTGCTTTTCTATACACTAATCATGAACTCACTAAAACAGAAATCTCATTCACAATAGCCAAAAAATAAATTGAATATTTTGGAGTAAATTTTACCAAAGAAGTAAAAGGTGTCTGCAATGAGAATTGTAACACATCAATGAAAGAAATAATCAAGGATACAAAAAAAAATGTAAATATTTCCCTTGCTCAAGGGTTAAAGAGTTGATATTGGGCCGGAGCTGTGGCACAGTGGGTAAAGCTGTCGCCTATGGTTCCAGCATCCCATATGGGCATTGGTTCAAGACCTGGCTACCGCATTTCTGTTCCAGCTCTCTTCTATGACCTGGAAATGTGGTAGAAGATGGCCCACATGCTTGGGTCCCTGAATCTGCGTGGGAAACCCAGAAGAACTCCTGGCTTCGGATCATCCCAGTTTCAACCATTGCAGCCACTTAGGGAGTGAACCAGTGGATGGAAGATCTCTCTCTCCCTCACTCTCTCCCTCTCTCTCTCTCTTTCTCTCTCTCTCTCTTGCTCTCATTCTCTCTCACTCTCTCTTGCTCTCTGGTTCTACATCTATTAACTCCTCCTTTTAAATATTTTTTAAAAAAATTAACATCATTAAAGTGTCTATACTATCTAATCTACAGCTTCAATACAATGCCTATCAAAATATCAAGGACATTCTTTACAGAATTAAAAAAAATCTAAAATTCATATGGAATCACAAAGATTCCCCAGAGTAGCCAAAGTAATCTTGAAGGGAAAAGAGGCATCACAATACCTAACTTAAGAGCATACTACAAAACTATGGGAACTAAAGCAGCATCATACTGGCATAAAAACCGACATATAAATCAATGGAAAAGACTAGACAACCCAAAAATTAATCCACTTACATACAGCCAACTGATTTTTGACAAAAGTTTCCAAACCATACATTGGAGAAAGGATAATCTCTTCAATAAATGGTGCTGGCAAACTTATGTATGTATATGTAAATATGTAGAAGACTGAAATTAGACCCATACCTCTCACCATTTGCAAAAATCAACTCAAGATATATCAACAACCTAAATTTAAGACCTGAGACTATGAAGTTGCTGAAAGAAAATTTAGGTGGAATGCTTCAAGGCACTGGTACAGGTGATGACTGCTTGGACAAGACTCCCAGAGTACAAGAAACAAAATTGTAACTAGACAAATTAGATTATCTGAAACTCAGTATCCTCTGTATAGCAAATGAAACAATCAATAGAGTGAAAGGATATCCAACAGAATGGGAAAAATGTTTGCAAGATAGCTATTCTTTGAAAGTTTAATAGCTAGAATATATGAACAACTCAGAAAACTCAAAATCAAGTTAACAAATCCAAATAAGAAATGGGCAAAGGACCTCTATAGACTGTTCTCAAAAGAAGAAACACAAATAGCCAACATGTAGCTGAAAAAATGCTCAATAGCACTAGCCATGAGGAAAAAATGAATCAAAACCACAATGAGCTATCACATCACACTTGTTAGAACAGCTAAAATCCAAAAGACAGAAAGTAATAAATGTTGGCAAAGATGAGGAGAAAGGGAAACTCATACCCTGTTGGTAGAAATGTGAATTTATGCAGCTACTGTGGAAAACAGTAGGGATATTTCTTCAAAAACTAGAAATAGGCTTAATGAATGATCAAGCAATTCCACTGCTGTCCACCCAAAAGACACGAACATGTTATTTCAAAGAGATACCTGTTTGACCATGATTATAGCATAATAGTATTATTCATGATAGCTAAAATAGGGAGTCAACCAAGGTGTCCATAATCAGATAAATGGGCAAAGAATTGTGTGTGTGTGTGTGTGTGTAATTGAGTACTATTCAGCAATAAAAAAGAATGAACTTCTGTAATTTTATCAAAATGGTTTACAACTAGAGGTCATCATGTTGAGTGAAATAATCTGGACACAGAAAGACAAATACCACTTGTTCTCCCTTATATATGGGAGCTAAAACTTAAAAATAAATCCAAGAATGAAAACAAAAACAAAACTCTGTGTCAGCATTACTGCAAATACAATTTGAGCAAATTGTTTTATATCTTTGTCAAATTGTTAAAATGAAATACTGTTTTAATCAGTGATTATCTTAAAATGTACTGTATTTGAGTGAAATGGGCTTTTTAAAAATTTCATTTTTAAAGTGAACAAGTTTCATGTATATCGTATATAAAAATTTAGGAATATAGTGACCCATCCTATTGCCACCCTCTCTCCTCCTTCCTTCCTTATTCTTTTAATTTTATAATGATATTCTTTCAGTTATGTACTGCTAAGATTAATCCTACACTAAATAAATAACTCAATAAATAACAGAAAATAACACTGTTCAACAGTATAGATAAGAGCTGTAAACAATCAATGAAAATAGACATTGTATCAATTAAATATTGTTCACAGCCCTTGCATATACTCCTGCTGACCTAGAGCCTTTTTATTTGTTGAACTATTTATTTGATGTAGCATTAACACTTTTCCCATAATGTAAATTAAATATAGTATAAATTAAAAATATATTATCTCCGGATCAGCATTGTGATGTAGCAGGTAAAGCTGCCACCTGCAACACCAGCATCCCATGTGGGTGCTGGTTTGAGTCCCAGCTACTCTTCTTCTCATCCAGCTTCCTGCTAATGGCCTGGGAAAGGCAATAGAAGATGGCCTAAGTGTCTGGGCTCATACCAACCATGTGGAAGACCCAGATAAAGCTTCTGGCTTGAGCCTGGCCCAGCCCCTGACATTGCAGCCATCTAGAGAGTGAACTAGCATATGAAGATATTTCCCTTCCTCTCTCTGTACCTTGATTTTCAAATAAATAAATCTTAAGAAAAAATGTTCTCTCAAAAATTTGAGAAGGGAGGAAAGAGTGAAGGAGGAAGGGCAGAGGAGAGCAACATTATATTCTTAGATTTGTATCTACAACCTATATTAAGTCTGTTCTCTTTATATTATCACAAAAAAACTTTAAAAAATAGAAGCTGCAGAATATTTTAAACTTGTTTCAGAAGTTACATAACATAACCTCTGACATACGGTGTTCGTCTCACATATCACTCCTGGTACAATGTAGGAGGAGACTATATGATGAGCACAAAGAAGTAGAAATTGTTAGGGTCCTGCATGAAGACTGTCCTGCATTGGTGGCATATTTTGTATTCAAGCAAAGACAGGTTGATTTTGAGGGGCCTTGAGAAATTTAAGGAGAGATGTCAAGAATGTGGTGTTGGCAGCAGTTCAAGCAAATGAGGACTAATCAGGGGATCCAATCCCTATTAAATATAAGAGTGGGAATAAGAGAGGGAGGAGATGTACAATTTGGGACATGCTCAATCAGACTTACCCCGAATGGTGGAGTTAGAAACGTGCCAGGGGATTCCAATACAATCCCATCAAGGTGGCATGTACCAATGCCATCTCACTAGTCCAAGTGATCATCTTCAGTTCACAATTGATCACACTGATAGGTCTAAGAGTCAAAGGGATCACACAAACAAGACTAGTGTCTGCTAATACTAACTGATAGAATCAAAAAGGGAGAGAACAATCCAACATGGGAAGAAGGAGACACAGCAGACTCATAGAATGGCAGATGTCCTAAATAGCACTCTGGCCTCAGAATCAGCCCTTAAGGCATTCGGATCTGGCTGAAGAGCCCATGAGATTATTTTAGGCATGGAAAGCCAAGACACTCTGGGGGGGAAAAAAAAAAAAGAAGACCTAAATGAAATATCTCAGTGAGTGAAATCCTAGTGGAAAGAATGGGGCCATCAAAGAAGGAGGTACCTTTCTCTGAAGGGAGGAGAGAACTTCCACTTTGACTATGACCCTGTAGGAATAAGATCAAAGTCGGCGCACTCAAAAGGCTTCCATATCCTTGGCAACTCATGACTAGAGCCTAGGGAGATATCTGATGCCTTAAACAAGAGTGTCAAATTGTTAAGTCAGCAACGGGAGTCACTGTGTACTTTCGTCTCATGTGGGATCTGTCCTTAATGTGTTGTCCAATGTGAAGTGATGTCTCATGTGGGATCTGTCCTTAATGTGTTGTCCAATGTGAAGTGATGTCTCATGTGGGATCTGTCCTTTATGTGTTGTCCAATGTGAAGTAATGCTATAACTAGTACTGAAACAGTATTTTTACACTTCGTGTTTCTGTGTGGGTGCAAACTGATGAAATCTTTACTTAGTATATACTGAATTGATCTTCTGTATATAAAGATAATTGAAAATGAAAAAAAAAAAAACCTTGGTTTTAAAGTGGAAATTGCATAGAAAATTAATCAATTTTTTAAAAATATCATGTAGGATCTCTGTCCTTAATATGTTGTACATTGTGATTTAATGCTATAACTAGTACTCCAACAGTATGTTTCACTTTGTGTTGCTACGTGGGTGCAAACTGTTGAAATTTTTACTTAATATAATACTAAACTGATCTTCTGTATATAAAGAGAATTGAAAATGAATCTTGATGTGAATGGAAAGGGAGAGGGAGCGGAAAAGGGGAAGGTTGCAAGTGGGAGGGAAGTTATGGGAGGGGGAAGCCATTGTAATCCATAAGCTGTAATTTGGAAATTTATATTCATTAAATAAAAGTTTTAAAAAAATCCTACTTTGTGTTTCAATGATAAATACAATTTATGATTCAAAATTATTGACATGAAATGTCAAAAAAATCAAGACTGAAGCTAATCTATTTTATTTTACACCATTGATCTTATTTCTGATGTATGATTTTTAAAAACATACAGCTACTAAAATTTAGGGAAATTAATATTAGGCTTTGTAATTAAATTATTCATTCCAGTAATAGCATTTCATATAATGTCATTGAGAAATATTTATAAAGAATAAAACTAGAATATATAAAATCATTTTCCACCTTTTGCTCATTTTTGTTGTGAAATTTGAGATTATCTGGAAAGAACAACTCAATACTCCCCTTCCTGAATCAAATCTCTATTATCTTCTTTTTCAGAGAAAAAGATAATTTCTCCATAGTGGCTTTGACACCACCTTGCCTCACTTTCCCTTCTCTGGGACTTTTTCTTAAATCATCTCTCCACCTTTCATTTCACAAATCACATCTCACTGGACTTTTCCCCTTAGCTTGTAAACATTTGCATATATATAATTTCTGAAGCAACAATCTTTCAGTAACTTTCTTACCTTCTCAAACCTTGTCAACTACTAACTTATCTGCTTCCTTTCTCTTCCTGTCAAATGTTATAAAGAACATATACTAACAAGTTCCTATATATTTCCTCCGTGTACTTAAGCCCAACTTATATTTCATCTTCACTAAAACTTTTCTCCCAAGGTCAGCAACAAAATGCTAGCCATCATTCATTGCCTTTTTCTCATTCCCATCTTTCTCTGCAGCACTCAATTGTGTCCAACTCTTGTTTCAAATGTCTCATTTCTGGTCTGCTTTATACTCTTCTGCTTCCTTTTTTACCTAAGCAGTCTCCAGGCACCAAACTAATAATAGTCTATAGATATCTTCACGTCTTTCAATGCTTTCTCCTTTGTCAGACTCTTCTAGCTTCATAACTTCAAACAACTCTGTATAATGATAATTTCTAAATATCTATTTAAAAGCTTTTATTTATCCCTAATATCAGCCCTTCATTTTCAACTTAACTCAATATATTTTTCTTTTATATAGACTCCATTCTCCAGAGATCCTAGGCTTAAAACATTTTCAGACCCTTAACACTTCATTTTCCCTTTGTCAAGAGGTAATCAATATTGATTCTGCCTTCAAAATACCTATAACATCCACTTCCTTCTCTTTAATCTTATTACCATTATCTTAAGTCTTCAGGACTTCCCATCTGTGTTCCCTTGCTGTAGTCTCCAAGTCATCTTCCTCCTCAGTGTTTCTCTATCTACACTGTGTTTTATACACAAAGCCAAACTCTTCTAAAACACCTCTAGAAAGTGTTCCATAAGTCCCTGTTACAAAATAAAGTATAAACTTTTTTGACACTTAATTATTTTTTCTCCACTAAGTAATCTGTACTTAGGAGCCTCAGTATTTACCAGCCTCAAAAAAGCCTCAGCCTTCTTGATTCAGTCCTGCTTTTGAGTGAACTTAACATATTTAAGATTCACTACAAATAGAGCAGTTGTTTGGCCTCTGATTAATGATCAAATATTTCATCTCAGCTGAGTTGAAATACAATCACCGAAAATGATGCTCAAGTCTCATTTTTAAAGGACAAGAGATGCCTTTCAATAAAAGATATTCCATCAATACATTTAATTATTCTTTATATGCAAGAGGATTGGTTTCTCATCTTTCAGTCAAATTCAAAGCTTTGCTCTCTGGTATTACCTAGTTTGAGGAAGAAAAATTGAACCACATAGCCACTTTGAAATGCAGCCTTAATTTTCTAATAAATCTAAAATTTTTTATTTATTGATTTTAATTGACAAAGATTGCACACATATATTGGTTATAATGTTTTGAAATATGTATATGCTGTAGAATGACTAAACCAAGCTAATTGTTATGTGTTAATCTCTTATTGTGGCCGGCGCCACAGCTCAATAGGCTAATCCTCCGTCTGTGGCGCCGGCACACTGGGTTCTAGTCCCGATTGGGGCACCAGATTCAGTCTCGGTTGTCCCTCTTCCAGGCCAGCTCTCTGCTGTGGCCCAGGAGTGCAGTGGAGGATGGCCCAAGTCCTTGGGCCCTGCACCCACATGGGAGACCAGGAGAAGCACCTGGCTCCTGGCTTCAGATCAGCGTGGTGCGCCAGCCGCAGCGGCCCTTGAGGGGTGAACCAATGGTAAAGGAAGACCTTTCTCTCTCTCTCTCTCTCTCTCTCTCTCTCTCACTGTCCACTCTGCCTGTCAAAAAAAAATTTTTTTTTAAATCTCTTATGGTGAGAATGCTTAAAATCTACTTTCAAAAAACAACCCATCCTTAACTGTAGTCTCCATGTTGTACAGTAGATATCTTGAACTTATCTCTGCTTTCTAATTGAAGTTTTGTACCCTTTGAACAACTTTCCATCTCACCCTCTCCAGACCCCAGTAAGCACCAATTTACTCTCTGCTTCAATGAGTTCAATATTTTTAGTCTCTTCATATAAGTGAAATCAAATGGTGTCCTTCTGTGCCTGGATGATTTTGCTTAATGTATTGATAGTATGTAGGAATGTGCCATGGCCGGCGCCGTGGCTCACTAGGCTAATCCTCCGCCTGCAGCGCCAGCACCCCAGGTTCTAGTCCCAGTTGGGGCACCAGATTCTGTCCCAGTTGCTCCTCTTCCAGTCCAGCTCTCTGCTGTGGCCTGGGAGTGCAATGGAGGATGGCCCAAGTGCTTGGGCCCTGCACCCACATGGGAGACCAGGAGGAAGCACCTGGCTCCTGGCTTCAGATTGGCACAGCTCGCTGGCCATACCAGCCATTGAGGGGTGAACCAACGGAAAGGAAGACCTTTCTCTCTGTCTCTCTCTCTCTCTCTTTCACTGTCTAACTCTGCCTGTCAAAAAAAAAAAAAAAAAAAAAAAAAAGAATGTGCCATGAGGGACACTTGCACAAAGAAAATTACCTAATAATATTGTTCAATATATCAGTAATAGAGATAAGATAAAGATAAAATCATTGAAGTCATCAGTAATTATGAGTCAGAAATTCACTAAAATTGTATAAAATAATGCTAAAGAATGGTGGCTAATTCCATTAAAGTCAGTATCCAATACTATACCAAAATTTAAAAGAAAAAAACATTTTAAATAGTATGAAAGAGAAAACTTGACAAGAAAACAAATCACTAAAACGAGCATGTTCACCTGTTTCTGCATGATACAGAAATGAAGCAGAGAAAAGTGAGCGAGCTGATTGATCATCCCATAGACCATTTTTGACACTCCACCTGCTCAATCCTTCAGGCTCTCCAGGGTTCTGCAGCTCCGTATGTCATGTCTCAGTCTTCATGCTCCTGATTCTAAGTTTAAGTCTAGCAGCATTGGGGCCACACCTGCTTTCTTAGTAGAACTGGCTCTCAACAAGGTCTAGCTGGGCATGGAAGAAGCATACTTCGCCTAGATGGTTTAAAAAAGTTTTGAATTTCTAAATATGTGTAAAATGTACACATTACATGTAGTGTGTTGACCTAAAAAGAATAATTTTACCATAGCACTCCCTGACCTGCATTGGTGAGTGCCCCAGTAAAGGTCTGCAGAGAAAATACTGGATGTGGAGTCGGAGTCGGAGGATTCAGTGGCAACCTAACCCTGCCATTTTTCAGCTAAGGGACAACTCTCAGCATGGCACATGGACTCTTTGACCTGAAGTTTCCTCGGCCATAAAGCAGAAGTGCCAATTCACGCTCAAGTGATACTTTTGATATGAGTAAAAAGTGATACAGTATATGTGGCAAACTTTGTGAAACTGTTAGGCAATACATAAACATGAGATTATCAAAATGTCAAGAAAATAAGTATTGTGAAAGAACTATGCATGTATTTCAAAAAGTTTTTACTAAATTAAACTGATCCCTTACGATTTATTTTTATTTTATTTTAAAGACACAGCTACAGAGAGAGATTGAGATCTACCACCCACTGGTTCACACTGGTTCAATGGCCAAGGATGGGCCAGATGGAAGCCACAAGCTGGGAGCTTCTTCCAGGTCTCCCACTTGGATGCAAGGGCCCAAAAGGCCTGAGCTATTTTCTGCTGCTTTCCCGGGCACATTAACAGAGAGCTGGTTCAGAAGTGGAGCAGCCAGAACTCAAACAAGCCCATATGGGATGCTGGCATTGCAGGTGGCAGCTTTACCTGCTGTGCCACAAAGTAGCTCCAAAACCGATCTTTTAGTTCTGTTTTTCCATGACCTGTTTGAAGTCCCCTTGTATAAAACATATTTTTTATGAGGCCTCAGAAAATCACTCCTTAGAAAAACCTCATTCCTCAAGTCACATTTCTGTCCCTACATCCTATTAAGGTAAAGTTTACACCTCAGGAAAACTACTTTTCAGGTTGAAAGACTTTTAGCTCCATATGTCTCTGTACAAAACTAAAAAGCAAGTGCACTTGGACTGACTAATGGCTATATAACTTTGAAGAAAGCTGAGCTAAAATGGGACTTGGATAATGTTAAGGTTAAACTGAGCAATATTAGAGCAAAGGGTACTGTTAGGTTTCAGCTTCAGGAGATAAAATGTGAAGTAAAAATATATATTTCTCACACAACATCTCTACAGAAGTTGTGTTTACTGAGGTCAGCAAACATACTGTAAAATCTATGGATCACTTAATATCAGTTATAATCTTCCAGGAGAGAAAGGAGAAACTAAGTTTATTCCAAAGCTTCTCACATGGCAACAACTTTTCTCAACATTTATGTCCTTCTGATACTAGAAAGTCAAGACATGGTCCCTATTTTCTCATAATTAAAGTACCTCTCTCCATATTCTTCATATGATGATGCATACATAGCTGTATGAATATGATGTCTGATGAATTGAACTAATGTTATTGACTATAGTATTATACCAGAGAGCATTGGTTTTCATTCATGGTCAAAAATCTCAACACTTGAAAGAAAAGGCTCATTGTCAGACTATAATTACAGAAAAGGTGAAATTAAACTTTCCATTGGGTCTTCCCCATTCTTGACACTTCCCTGTGTTTCTTTCTCATAGTGCTTTATTGCTTTTATTTAGTTGCCCAGAAAAACCTCTGTCTCATACTCGACTACCCCTAGAATGTCCCAAAATACCATAAAAATATCTGTCTAGCTCCTTTTTTTATTTTTTTTACAGGCAGAGCTGGACAGTGAGAGAGAGAGAGAGTGAGAGAGAGAGAAAGGTCTTCTTTTCCGTTGGTTCACCCCCCAAATGGCCGCTGCAGCCAGCGCCCTGCGCCGATCTGAAGCCAGGAGCCAAGTGCTTCCTCCTGGTCTCCCATGCAGGTGCAGAGCCCAAACACTTGGGCCATCCTCCACTGCCTTCCCTGGGCCATAGCAGAGAGCTTGTCCAGCTCCTTTTAAACACTTCCCTTTTACAACCACTTAACTATTTATAACTTCAGAAACTCTCTAGCTTCAGCAATTCTCATAAAAATGTTTGGGCTACCTCCATTAACAATCTGAATATCTACATTTATATACAAATAATTACATAACTTTTGCATTTAAAATGACAACTCTCTAGTATTAGCTTTTACAGTTTTGATAGTCTCAGTGCAAAATATGTGTAATAAAAATATAGCCAGAAATTAAGTGCTGCTATATCTGTGCATTTATATGTCTCTGTATGCTCCTATTTGGGGAGGATAACCCTTAAATTACATTACTTTAGACAACCTCCTGGTCTGTTATATGTGAGGTCAACCAAGAGATTCAACAACCATTTTCTCCCTGAAACAAGTAAAACATAAAACAACAGACAAGATCTTTACAAAATGATTCTTGCACTATAAATATATCTCTCTTTAAAATTTTTAGGTTAAATGGTTTCTAAAATTGGTTTGGAATCTTGAAATTGTTCATGATTGCTGCAATCCTTATTCTGAAGTCTCTTCTTATGTCGTTGTCTCTATGACAGCTTCCCAGACAAAAAAAAAAAAAAAAAAAAAAAAAACTCTTCTCTCCCCTTTGAATAAAGCTACTTGCTTCAAGAAACTATTTTAGGACCCTCTTTGAAACATCTGATTTGAAAATAAGTATAATAGTGATGTCTACCTACAGATAATTATCACATTTAGGTTTACCATATAATATTTATGTTTCATGCAATCGTTGACATTAGGAAATAAGTATAACTTCAATTGCGAAGTGAAGAACTGGAAACATGTACAATTTAAACTAATAGAGCCAATTGTAGCACACAACAAATAGACCACTTATAGTAGAGTCTGATACAACATATAGCTAACAGATCACCTATCAGAGTCTAATGCACATAAAATTGGAATTCACAGGTCCTGGGCCATTCTTCTCTGCCATGACTTAACACAATAACCACCTTGGATTTCTGTTTCCTCCCAGCACCAATTTTGCCTTCCCTGTCTCAGAGGGCCTTGCTGAGACTTCATATGATTTAAAATATTGTGCTTTATATTTACTATTTAAGTGAAGGCCACTGTATATTATTTTGACCATGTAGGAAAACAGATTATTCAAAATTCCAGAACTACATAATTTTGGTAGCTTAATGAGACATAAAGACCTTATTAATTATATAATTGTTTAAGTAATTGATTTAAATCATGCAAGTTTTAGGAGGCTCCTGAGGACCATGGGAGGACTAAAAGTTGAGGTCACAATTGAAGCAAACCTAGTAAACTAAAATCATGCAATTGGCTTACGGGTGTCCAAACAGCCTACTTACTCCCTCCAGGACCTTCAGCTTTCGTCATAACTCTCTGGCTTTGAATTTGCTAAGCAGATGACCCCAGATTCCCTTTTCCCCTTTTAAGAAGAAAATCTCTTTAGATTAAATGTATCTCTGTACTTAATGTGTTATCCAATGTGAATTAATGCTATAACTAGTACTCAAACAGTATTTTACACTTTATGTTCTGTGTGGGTGCAAACTGATGAAACCTTTACTTAATATATACTAAATCAATCTTCTGTATATAAAGATAATTGAAAATGAATCCTGATGTGAATGGAATGGGAGAGGGAACGGGAGATGGGAGGAGTGCGGGTGGGAGGGAAGTTATGGGGGGAAAAAGCCATTGTAATCCATAAAGTGTACTTTGGAAAATTATATTTACTAAATTGAAGTTTAAAAAAAATAGATTAAATGTTCTCAAAACCCACTCCCCACACTCTAGTAGTATGTATTCCCAAAACAACCAGAATAGAAAAGTTAATGCATTATTATATCTCAAAATTTATCCAACTAAAATATTGTTCTCACTTTCTAATTCTGCACCTTAAAATGAGCAGTGTCTTCCCACTCACCATAAAATGAAGTCCATGTTACTTAGGCAGACCTACAAGTAACATAACAAGACAACTTCAACTCTCTAATCCCAACACCCCAGTCGCACCTATGCTGGTAAATATTCAGGCTCATTCCCTCCACTGTCCCACATAAATTGTTCATCTCTACCTACTCAAATCCAGCTGATTGTTAAAGGTCCACAATTGCTATCTGCCTTCTTCAAGCACTTTCCAGCCATCACAAATCTATGTCTTTTATCAACATTTGAAGTACCATTTACAGCCCTCATTTCTGTCTTCTGCTACTGTCTAATTGTTTTGTGATAAGTATTTAGTTTCCAAATATATTATGAGCTCCTTATAAAAAGATAACTTGGGAGTAAGGATAATCTTCAAACCATCATAGAAGCAATTAATGACATAACCAAAAAAGGTGCATATATAAGTTAGTACTGCCATCCTCACAGAGCTTCAAAACATTCACAGTAATATTAGGATATTAGGATTGATGGCGATTTCATTCTTTTTTTTTTTTTTTTTTTTTTTTTTTTTTTGGACAGTGAGAGAGAGACGGAGAGAAAGGTCTTCCTTTGCTGTTGGTTCACCCTCCAATGGCCACCGCTGCCGGCGCACCGCGCTGATCCGAAGCCAGGAACCAGGTACTTATCCTCGTCTCCCATGGGGTGCAGGGCCCCCATGCACTCCCGGGCCACTCCACTACACTCCTGGGCCACATCAGAAAGCTGGCCTGGAAGAGGGGCAACCGGGACAGAATCTGGCGCCCCATCCGGGACTAGAACCCTGTGTGCCTGCGCCGCTAGGCAGAGGATTAGCCTATTGAGCCGTGGCGCCGGCCGATTTCATTCTATTTGCTGTGAAAGACAGTGAGATTGAACTTTTGTCCTCCAAGGTTGTGTTTGTGTATAAGTTACTCTGCTTTCCTAAGAACTCAGTAAATATCAGAACGGAAAGACCAATTGTTCCTATTAAGACTGTCACCAAGGCATATATACACACATCATTAAGGATAGAAAAAAGTAGGCTTGAGAATATTATAGTTCAATTTACATCAAGTGTAGGTGGTGGTTATATTTGTGAACATCTTTAGTTATTTGTCATTGATTTCTTCCACTTGAACAATCTTCATCTATTGGAAATCAAGGAGAAATGAGGCAAAGAAATAGAAAGTTTCACTGGCTTTTAACCCTTTTAATCCTCACGCTGATCAGATTTTAGAGGTTTGTGAAATTGCACTGCCAAATTAAGACTTCTAAAAAATAAAAACTTATGAAAATACTTCAAAAAGTTCATGAAAAATGGGAGTAAAAGATAAATTTATTTTGGTACAAAAATTAAAATATAAATATTTTTTCATTATATGTGTTCTTCAAGAGCTTATCTTTTAGTTCCATTTTCCACAAATGTTTAAAGTATCCTTGCTTTCACCAAGCTTAATCATATTTCTCATGGTTTTTTTGTTTTTTTTTTTGTTTTGTTTTTTGTTTTTTGGTTTTTTTTTTTTTTTTTTTTTTTTTTGACAGGCAGAGTGGACAGTGAGAGAGAGAGAGATAGAAAGGTCTTCCTTTTTGCCGTTGGTTCACCCTCCAATGGCCACCGCGGTAGGCGTGCTGCGGCCAGCGCACCGCGCTGATCCGAAGCCAGGAGCCAGGTTCTTATCCTGGTCTCCCATGGGGTGCAGGGCCCAAGAACCTGGGCCATCCTCCACTGCACTCCCTGGCCACAGCAGAGAGCTGGCCTGGAAGAGGGGCAACCGGGACAGGATCGGTGCCCCGACCGGGACTAGAACCCGGTGTGCTGGCGCCGCAAGGCGGAGGATTAGCCTAGTGAGCCGCGGCACCAGCTATTTCTCATGTTTTTTAAAAGGAAATTATGAAGTGGAATAGAATTAAAACTCAATACTGTATCTATGTCTTTAACTTAGCTAGGGCAATTTGTATCATGTATATTTTATAGTTTCCCACAATTTATTACATTTTCATTCCCATCTGTTGGAGCAGATGAGAGGTTAACTAGAAGAACTCTGTTGACATGTGTCAAAGAAAAGGATTGAGGCAGCTAAACTTTGTATCACTGGGAAATAGTGATAATAACTTACAGAAACATCTGGTATATATCTCACGTTGAGGACAAGTTAACATATTAGGAAAGAATATTAAGAGTAGACACCTCAAGGCAAATACAAATTGATTTTAAAAAAGCTTTAAGAAAATCTGAACACAGAAGGGTGATTATTAGATAATAGGATCATGGGAAGAATAGAAGGAGTTTGGTTAAAAATAGCAGAGGCTGATTATGGTTCATTAATTAGTATAAATATATCACACTAATATGAGATATAGGTATTAGGGGAAACTAGGTTTTAATTGATTGGTACAAATATGTAATACTAATAAGATGCTAATAGGGGAATCTAGGTTTGAGGTATACCGGAACATTCTGCTCCTATTCTCAATTTTTGTTTAAAATTTTAAAACTGGAAATAAAAAGTTTTTAAGAGTTGAAAGAATTTTAGCTGAAATATACAGGTCCAGTACCAAAGAAATCTTTGCAAAAGCTAACCTAGGTAGAAAATTTCTATGAAACAATTATCACCCCTGCCATCTGAGTAAACTTATGACAGAATTTTTTAGAAGTATTCTGCACTATGTTTTATCTTCCATTTTGCCTAAAGTGCTAAAGTTTAAATCCCAAATAACAGTGCAATATTACTTCTAGTACTTAATTAAAAATCTTTGGCATTTTCACAATGATCCCATGATCATTTAAATCTCCTGATTTAAAGTTAAATAAGCAATGAATTTTGGGGAAGCATAAATCAATTGGCACGGTCTATAGTAAATGTGACATTGTATAAGTCTTCCTAAGACTGCTCCTAATTAGCAATAAAGTTTTGCAATAGTGACGTCTAGGGGCTTAAAATAATACAAAAGCAGTATCTTTATCCTAAATTTTTTTTTTTAATTGTGGTGAGGAAACTTACGAGATCCACCTTTTTTTTTTTCCCCAACAGGCAGAGTGGATAGCGAGAGAGAGACAGAGAGAAAGGTCTTCCTTTTTGCCGTTGGTTCATCCTCCAATGGCCGCTGCGGCCGGCGCATCGCACTGATCCGAAGCCAGGAGCCAGGTGCCTCTCCTGGTCTCCCATGCGGGTGCAAGGCCCAAGGACTTGGGCCATCCTCCACTGCCTTCCCGGGCCATAGCAGAGAGCTGGCCTGGAAGAGGCGCAACCGGGATAGAATCCAGCACCCTGACCGGGACTAGAACCCGGTGTGCTGGCGCCGCAAGGAGGAGGATTAGCCTGTTAAGCCACAGCGCCGGCCGAGATCCACCTTCTAAACAAATTTTTAAGTGTATGAGAGAGTACTCTTAAATAAAGACACTGTGTTGTTTAGCAGATCTCCAAAACTTACTCATCTTGTATAACTGAAATCTTAAAACCCTTAAAAGGCAAATTGCTATTGTCTACCCCCTCATCTCTTAACAACTACTGAAAAATTCTCTTCCTACAAAATTGTTCTAGAAATATCCTATAAGGATTGTACAATATTTGTTCTTCTTTAGTTGACTTATTTGAATTAGCATAAATCCCTCCAGATTCATTCAGCTTGGTGAGTATGGCAGGATTCCCTCCCAGCTTATGATTTAATAATATTTCATTATATGCAAATACCATATTTCTCTAGCCATTCCATATCTTGTCTATTGTAAATACTGTAGTGAACAAGGGAGTACAAATGTCTCTTCACTATCCTAATTTTTTAAAAAAGATTTTATTTATTTGAGAGGTAGAGTTACAGACAGAGACAAGGAGAAACAGAAAGGAAGATCTTCCTTCCTCTGGTTCACTCCCAAAAGGGCCGCGCTGGATCCAGGGCAATCCAAAGCCAGGAACCAGGAGCTTCTTCCAGGTCTCCCATGTGGGTGCTAGGTCTGAAGCACTTGGATCATCTCCTAGTCCATAAGCAGAAGCCATAAGCAAAGAGTTAGATTGGTAGAGGAACAGCCAAAACATGAACTGGTACCCATATGGGATGCCAGCACCACAGGTGGAAGCTTAGCCTACCATGCCACAGTGCCAGCCAAGATCTAATTTCAATTTTTAGGCTGAATATACAGATGTGAGAGTACTGAATCTTTTGTTAGTTCTATTTTTTTCATTGCTTATTGAAACATCCAAACTGCTTTCCACAGTGTGTACACGTTTTGCACTTCCAGCAACAATTTACACAAGTTCCAATTCATCCACCTCCTCAACACTTGCTGTTTTATGGGTTTCCATAGTAACTACCCTAGCAGGGGTGAGGTATCTTATTGTAGTTTTTATTTGTATTTCACTGATGATTAGTGATATTGAGTATCTTTATCATGTAACTGTCAGGCATTTGTATATCTTCTTTGGAGAAATATCTGTTCAAGTTTTTTTAGCCTATGTGTTTAACTAAATTGTCTGTGTTTTAGTTAGTTTTGTGTTTTTCTGCTTTTCTACTAGATTGTATGACTTCTTTATTTTTAAAATTAACCTGTTATTAGACATGGGACTTACAAATATTTCCTCTCACTCTGTGGACTGCCTTTTGATTCAGATGCTAGTTTCCTTTTCTATGTAGAAGCTCCTTAGTTTAATATAGTCCCTGTTGGATCTGGCACTGTGGTGCAGCGGGTAAAGCAGTCGTCTGCAGTGCCAGTGTCGCTTATGGTTGGGGTCTTGGTTGCTCCGCTTCCACTCCAGCTCCCTGCTAATGTGTGTGGGAAAGCAGCGGAAGATGGCCCAAATTTTTGGGCCTCTGCAGCCACATGGTGCAGAAGAAGCTTTCCAGAAGAAGCTCCTGGCTCCTGGCTCCAGCCTGGCCCAGCCCCAGTAGTTGTGGCCATTTGGGGAGTGAACCAGCCAGTGGAAGGTCTCTCCTCTCTTGCTGTACCTCTGACTTTCAAATAAATCTTTAAATATATATATATATATATATATATTTATATTTATATTTATATTTATATATATAGGGGCCAGTACTATGGCATAGTGGGTAAAGCCACCACCTGCTGTGCCAGGACAACATATACAGTCCCTCTTGTCCATTTTTGCTTTAGCTCTCTGTGCTTTTGGCATCATATTCAAGAAAGAATTGTCAAAGCAAATATCAAGGACCTTTCCCTGTTTCTTTTTGGAATTTTGATTTTCAGGTCTTAGCTTTAAGCCTTTAATCCCTTTTGAATTGATTTTTATATCTAGAACAAGGGTCTAATTTCATTCTTTTGCATGTGGATATCCATTTATTCCAACACCATTTGTTAAACTGATCATTCTTTCCCTCATTATGTATTCTTGGCATACTTGTTAAAGATCATTGATCATATAGAATATAGACCACTTAAAATTAATCTCCTATTATCTAAAATTACTTAGGACTACAATTACAAAAACTATGGTAATATTGATTGAGTTTAATCAATTAAAGATTTGAAAACCTGAGAACTGTAGGGATGAAATTTTCTGTTTTCTTAGAACTAACAAGTTTGTAAAAAGAAATGAATTATAAGCCTCTCTGTTCTTCAGATTGTATCTCCTTCCTTGTGCTCAATAGATTTCATTCTATTATACATTCATAATAACAAGAGTCCTCTTTTCTACTTTCACATTTTTAGTGACAATGCCTGCGATATTAGAAAAATAAAGCTTCCACTTTAGTTAATGAGAAGGAAAAACAGGTTAAGGCCTAGATACACCTTACATGGGTTTTTTTTTTTTTTTTAAGACTTATTTATTTACTTCAAAACAGAGTTACAGAGAAAGAGAAAAGGAGATATAGAGAAAGAGAGAGATCTTCCACTCCCTGGTTCCCTCCCCAAATTGCCACAATGACTGGGACACGGCCAAGCTGAAACCAGGAGCCAGAAACTTCTAGGTCTCCTACATGGGTGCAGGGGCCCAAGCACTTGGACCATCCTCCACTGCTTTCCCAGGCAAAGAGCTGCATCAGAAGTGGAGCAGCCAACTGAAACTGGCACCTATATGAGATGGAACTGCAGGCCATGGTTTCACTGGCTACACCATAGCACCAACCCCTATGATGAGGTTTTAATACAAGTGCTTGAAGTAGCTTCAGATTGGGAGAAAATATATTATTTGTGTTTAATCCAATTATGTTTACATTGTTTTCTATATCCAAATGTTAAGATCTACTTATAGAATTTTTATGACCATGTCTTTGACTTCCTGCTGCTCATATTTTTATATTATTAACTAAATGGTGAATAAAGTTAGTTAGAATATTTCAATACTTCTGATGTTATGTAAAATAAATGTTTTGATATTCTCATTGATATACTTTTCTTTTTAAAATATAATATCCATATTTTAAATAGTTGCTGCCAAAATAATTTTATATCACCAAAATAAATTATTTTTTAATTTGCTTAATTAAAAGTTTTCACTTTCCCTATTAGTACACTGCAAGTGAAGATGCACATTCACTGAGCTCTCACAAGGATCATATAGGTCTATTTGCCTCATGAGAAACTGAATGCATTTAGGAGGAAATTTTTTAGGTCAAGAGTAAGTGTTAGGCCAGTGTTATAGCACAGTGGGTTAAGCCACTGCTTCCAGTGCCAGATCCCACATTAGTGCACCAGATTAAGTCTCAGCTGGTGTACTTCCAATCCAGCTGCCTACTAATGCAACTGGGAAAGCAGCGGGAGATGGGCCAAGTAACTGTGCCCCTACCACTCACATTGGAGACCTGGATGGAGTTCCTGGCTCAGCCCAGACTGTCACAGCCATTTGGGGAAATGATCCAATGGATGGAAGATCACTTTCTGTCTGTCACTCTGTCTTCTAAATAAATAAAAATCATTTTTACTATGTATACTACCATGATTACTTGCAAACTTTACCAGAAAGCCCCACAAGTATTGATAGCTCTTTCTTCATTTACTTTTACCTGGTCATAATTTGGATCTATCGCTTTCCACACAATATATTATCATATTTCAGTTTATTTCAAGTAAGTTGACAACTGTATGGCTATTGATGATAGATATAGGGGGTTGGGGGAGATTTTTTAAAATTCTCATTCGAGATTAAAGTGAAATCAACACATGAGGGTACTTCAAAACTTCATGATAAACTAAATTAAAATATAAATTCAATTTTTGTATAAAAATTTGCAATCCATGCAGTTTTTCACGAGTCACATTTTCCATGAACTTTCTGAAGACCCTTTATATGGAGGGAAAAGTCCTTTGCTATATGATTAATTTTGCATTATTTTTAAAGCTCATATTAAAGCAACTGAAATGTGAAAAACAAATTAAAATCTGGGACATCTGGGCCTGGCATATTATAGCATTACAATAAATAAATGAAACACAAGCCTACATAGCCCCAGAAGAGATTCTCTGATAACAAAACAAGAAAGGTAAAGGAAGGATGCCAGGGACAGCAAGTTTACTCTTTCCATCCTACTAGCAAGCTAAACTATATTGCCCAAATCTCCCGTCACTCAATGCCTTATTTTTCTACTTTGCCTTAGAGCCAATTTTATACACTTGTCTGTACTCATTGTCTCTACTTCACCACTGCCTATTCATTTTGTAACTTATTTTTTATTGTGAGACAGTCTTCCCATAAGGCTCAAAGTAACACAATGGCTACAGTAGAGTTGCAACCATATCAGGGAGATGCAGGCAGGGTGATAGCCTGGGATGCTACAAACATACCTAGAGTTTCTCTTCCCCTCCACACAGTGTCTCAGAGGTTAATCTCAGGAATTTATGAGCTATTTACAACTGTGACCACAGGTGACTGAGCTTCCCCAGTTGCAGGCTGCCTAAGTCCATTTGTGCTACGTTAAGAAAATACGTGAAATCAAATAACTTTTAATTCCTAATTGTTGTGGAGGCTGGGAAATCCAAGACGAAAATCCTAGCAGATTGGGAATTGTGTTAGAGCTGCAGAATCCAGAGAAGAATTCTGTGTGCTCACATGGCAGAAGTCAGAAAGGCAAATTAGTCAAGTGCTGCAGGAAGACTCCTTTATAAGAGCCTTAATCCTATGTACCTGCAGAGGAGCCCTCAAACCTAACCACCTCTCAAAAGCCTCTCCTCCTAATACTATCACAATGGCAGTGTCTGCATTTTGGAGGGGACAGATTCAAACCATAGCAGGGGTTACAAAGGAGTCAAAGCATGAGCTCAGCCAAGGGTGTTAAGCTGCTCTGCTTCTGTTCCAGCTCTCTGCCAATGTGCCAGGAAAGAAGTGGAAGATGGTGCAAGTATCTGGCTCCTGTCACACATATGGGACACACAGATGAAGTTCCTGTCTCTCCTAGCTATAGTGGCCCAGACTTGCCTGGTGTGACCATTTGAGGATCAAACCAGCAAATAGAAGATGGATCTCTCTCACTCATTCTGCTGCTCAAATAAATAAATCTTAAGAAAACAATCTCAACAGAACTCTAGGGAAAGGCAGTAGGAAAGAGAAACTATGTACTAAAAGGGCTGAGAGAACAAATTCCAGGTGGCAGCACCAATACCACCAGGATATCCAAGAGGAAACCCCTGCAGCTAAGGGCAACAAATGTGCAAGGTCAGCAAATGGAACAAAGGCACCTCCCCTAATCTGTGAACTTAAGTGAAAATGATGTGATGTGTTGAATAAGGGAAATCCTGCACTCAGACTCAGCAAGAAGGAGAGAAAGAAATGGAAAAGGGAAAAAACCTGAAATCTTGAATATTTACTCAAGAGTTTGAGGTATGGACAGGACAAAGGGATCTGAAGAACTGTTACCTTCAATGGGACAGATGACTCACAGGAACCACACAAGATGAGATAAGAAGAGTTCAATGACAGAGAAATAAAGGAAGTTTTGTGTCTGCATCTCTGAGTTGTGACTACAAATTTTAAATGCATTGTGTTGAAAATGAAGGCTAAAACGCATACGAATTCTGTGTTAGCATCTTCCCCTGCCAGATGGAACCCCACAGAGGATGAGCAGCAAACACTCAAATGACCAACAATTTCCCTTCCACAAATGACAAACAGATGCTACACAATTCCCTAATTTTAGAAAAGGTAAATTGAGATGCAGAAAACAATAGTGATTAGTTTAACTAAATTCAGTGATTCTAAATATCCAATTTATCAGCCACAGATGCAAATTCCAAACTTGTTTTTTCCAACTAGCACCCACTTATGGGAGGAATAGGAAACAAACATGAGGGCTTGAGGATTTGGAGCTTTAAAGTTCAAGGAAAGAATACAGTTAACTTTCAATTGCAACATAGCAGAAATTACTGTTTTGAATCTGAGTGTCATGTTTCTTTTATTAAATAATGAGCTCTCTGCCAGATAAATGAGTTTTAATCATTCAAGACGTATTTGTTGAGGGCATAATTATGATCAATTTATTCCAATCAAATGTTTACTGAGAATTAGCTATTTGGCAGCCATTGTACTAAATGCCAGAAATAGAGGTGTAAGCTAGACCAACATGGTCACCACCTGTACAAAACTGGGCTTGGAAAGTGAGTTGGACCAACAGTTACAAATCCTATGGATCTAAGAAGGTAAGGCAGAAACACAGGCTTTAACAAAGTTGTGAATATTATGAGAGGTTTTAGAAAACATGATATATATAGTTCTATGTGGAAGTAAAGGGAGTACAAAATAAGAGTCTAATCTATATTAGTCCCACCCATGTAAGTATATACCATGGATTTTATTTAGAGAATACAGATAAAAATTCTATTTAGAGTCAAAAATATGAATATAATGCCATTTTTAAAATGAATGACATTGTAAAGTAACACAGATAACTGATTTATGATGACTAGATGAAGAAATTGTGGTATATATATATATATATATACACACACACACACACACACATATATGTATATACAATAGAATACTACTCAGCCATAAAAAATGAAATTCTGACTCTTGAAACAAAATGTATACAACTGGAGACCATTATATTTAGTGAAATCAGCCAGTCCCAAAGATAAAATATCATGTATTCCATGATTTGTGGTAACTAATATACAGAGTACAAAACAGTGTAATGTATATGAGCAAAATTGATATTTTGAGATCTGACTTGTTTATAGCCCTTGTCTATACTCTTAAGAAAAATAGTGATTTTTTCTATTTAAAAAAATAAAATTATAGACCATCAAGATCTGAAGATTCAATGAACACAGTCCTTATAGGTTCCCTTACTAGTATTGCTTTCTAAAACTTTATATCTGACATTCCACTCATCTCTGTACAAAAGAAACAATTATTCTATTATTAAAACCAAAGACCATTCTATGTGCAAACAGTATAAATTTGTTTATATAATAAATATTGACAGATATTATAATTATGTTTCATTTCTAAAGAATTTTAAAACCCAAAGACATCAACATTAGTTGTGCTAAAACTGAAAATAAATAATTGGAAAGCCCTTAAATCCCCTTTATTAAACCCTAAAATTTATGTGATCTATAAATCTTATTACAAAATTTGATATGTGATGATTACTTCAACTATTGGGAAATATTAAAAATAACACAGCTAATAACTGAAAGTATTAAAATTTAAATATTGTAGTTTTATGTTAAACTAAACACATGCAATATTGCTAATATGATAAGGTTATTCTCACTCATTTTGCATTATGATGTGCTTTCCTAGGAGAGGAAGGAATAAATGAGGTTATGACTGGGAAGCTGGTAATGGCACTGCTAAGTGAGCCCATGGAAATACATTATTCATTATAGGTTAAAGTACATATACATTATAGGTTAAAATGCTGAGTACTTGTGCTCTAACTGCAGCTGATATGTCATCCCACCTACCTTAGGTATTTCCAGAGACAGAAAGCTTGTTTACCATAATTCTACTTTCCTGAAGGCTGTTGTCCTCTAGGTAGATTGAAGTTCAAAAAACTAGGCTATTCCACTAGCAGAATGAATTCCTAATATCCACTATGAGGAATGAAAAACAGCAACTCCATCTTTGTTTATGTTTGGGGATAAGGCAGGTTCTAAGAGATTTGAGATATTTCACTCATGGTTTTCTTCCCAAGGAACTCTCTGCAGAAAGACATAGAGAATTTATTTTTTTTAAAGATTGTATTTATTTATTTGAGAGGTAGAGTTACAGACAGTGAGAGGAAGAGACAGAAAGAAAGGTCCTCCTCTGCTGGTTCACTCCCCAAATGGCTGCAACAGCGGGAGCTGCCCCGATCCAAAGCCAGGAGCCTCCTCCCAGTCTCCCACACAGGTGCAGGGGCCAAAGCACTTAGGCCATGCTCCACTGCTTTCCCAGGCCACAGCAGAAGCTGGATCGGAAGAGGAGCAGCCAGGACCAGAACCAGCACCAATATGGGATGCCAGTGCCACAGGCAGAAGATTAACCCACTGCACCAAGAATTCATTTCAACTTAAGCAGGTTATAATGTACGCAGGTGTTGCTAGAAACTAGAAAGCTAAAGATCTATTCTTATGTATTGCCAAATAGACATGTTTATAATTATTAATTTGTTTGATTATTAGGTAACAAAACAATTAAGGTATCTTTACTACAAAATTAATATAATTAAGCCTAGTGATTAGACCTGCAATATAATATATAATTTTTATTGCTACATTATTTATTTTAGACTTGCATAGGTGGCATGAAGCAAGAGCTACCATGGCATAACCAACATAGTTTATTTCTTCCTCATGTAGTAATTGAAAACAGATATAGATGGACTCTACTGAACAAAGCTGTTCAGATCTTCAAAACATGAAGGTTTCTCCTATCTTCTAACAGACCTTTAATGCATGGATTCATGAACACAAATGACCTACCTATAATTATCCATGAAGACATAGAAAACCTAAACAGATCAATAACCAAGACAAAAATCAAATCAATAATAAACCCTCCCAACAAAGAAAAACCCAGGACCAGATGGCTTCACTGCTGAAATCTACCAGACATTTAAAGAATTAACTCTGATTCTTCTCAAGCTACTGAAAAAAAATTGAAAGGGAGGGAATCCTCCCAAACTCCTTCAATGAAGCTGGCGTCACTTTAATTCATAAACCTAAAAAAGATACAACAGAGAAAGTGAACTAGAGAATAATTTCCCTGATCAACATAGTTGCAAAAATCCTCAAACAAAATACTAGCCAACTGAATCAAAAAAACAAATCAGAAAGATCATTCACACAGACCAAGTGGGATTTATTTCTGTTATACAGGGATGGTTCAACATTCAAAATCAATCAATGTGATACATCACATTGATGTATAACAAACTGAAGAACAAAAATCATATGATTATCTTAACAGATGCAGAGAAAGCATTTGGCAAAACGCAGAACCCTTTCATGATGAAAACTTTATTCAAATTGGGTAGAGAAGGAACATTCCTCAACACTATCAAAGAAATTTATGACAAACCCATGTTGAATGAGAAAAGTTGGAAGCATTCCTACTGAGTTCTGGAACCAGACAAGGATGCCCACTCTCACCATCACTATTCAATATAGTTGTAGAAGTTTTAGCCAGAGCCATTAGGCAAGAAAAAGAAATTAAGAGGGTGCAAAATGGGAAGGAAGAAGTCAAACTACCCTAATTTGCAGAGGACATGATTCTTTATATAGAGGATCCAAAAGACTACACTAAAAGACTATTGGAACTCATAAAAGGGTTTGGGAAAAATAGCTGGATATAATATCAACACACAAAACTCAACAGCCTTTGTACACACAGACAATGCCATGGGTGAGAAAGAACTTCTAAGATCAATCCCATTCACAGTAGCTATCAAAAACCTTGGAACAAATTTAATCATGGATGTCAAAGATCTCTATGGTGAGAATTACAAAAAATTAAAGAAAGTGAAGACACAAACAATGGAAAAACCTTCCATGGTCATGATTGGAAGAATCAATATCATCAAAATGCCCATACTACCAAAAGTAACTTATAGATTCAATGCAATACCAATCAAAATACCAGACATTCTTCTCAGATCTAGAAAAAAAAAGAAGCTGATATCCATATAGAAACATAGGCGACCCTAAGAAGCTAAAGCAATCCTATACATCAGACACAAAGGTGGAGGCACCACACCATCAGATTTCAAGACATATCACAGGGCAGTTATAATCAAAACAGCTTGGTACTGGTATAAAAATAGACAAATAGACCAATGGAACAGAATACAAATGCCATAAATCAATCCAAGCATCCACAACCAACTTATCTTTGACAAAGAAGCTAAAATCAATAACTAACTGAGCACCAAAGGGGAAACCTGTTGAATTGAAATGGACACTATGAGAAACAGTGACTTTATCAGCTCTTGTCCTAACTGTTGATGTACAATGTAATACTTTATCCATTTTAGTATTTTTTGTTTTGTTCGAATACTATTGGTTGAACTCTGTAATTAACACACAATTATTCTTAGGTGTTTAAATTTTAACTGAAAAGTGATCCCTGTTTAATATAAGAGTGGGAATAAGAGAGGGAGGAGATGTACAATTTGGGACATGCTCGATCGGACTTACCCCGAATGGTGGAGTTAGAAATGTGCCAGGGGATTCCAATACAATCCCATCAAGGTGGCATGTACCAATGCCATCTCACTAGTCCAAGTGATCATCTTCAGTTCACAATTGATCACACTGATAGGTCTAAGAGTCAAAGGGATCACACAAACAAGACTAGTGTCTGCTAATACTAACTGATAGAATCACAAAGGGAGAGAACAATCCAACACGGGAAGAAGGAGACACAGCAGACTCATAGAATGGCAGATGTCCTAAATAGCACTCTGGCCTCAGAATCAGCCCTTAAGGCATTCGGATCTGGCTGAAGAGCCCATGAGATTATTTTAGGCATGGAAAGCCAAGACACTCTGGGGAAAAAAAAAGAAGACCTAAATGAAAGATCTTTGTGAGTGAGATCCCAGTGGAAAGAACAGGGCCATCAAAGAAGGAGGTACCTTTCTCTGAAGGAAGGAGAGAACTTCCACTTTGACTATGACCCTGTCAGAATAAGATCGAAGTCGGCCAACTCAAAAGGCTTCCATAGCTTTGGCAACTCATGACTAGGGCCTAGGGAGATTACTGACGCCATAAACAAGAATGTCAAATTGTTAAGTCAACAACAGGAGTCACTGTTTACTTACTTCTCATGTGGGATCTGTCCTTAATGTGTTGTCCAATGTGAAGTAATGCTATAACTAGTACTGAAACAGTATTTTACACTTTGTGTTTCTGTGTGGGTGCAAACTGATGCAATCTTTACCTAATATATACTAAATCAATCTTCTGTATATAAAGATAATTGAAAATGAATCTTGATGTGAATGGAATGGGAGAGGGAGCAGGAGATGGGAGGGGTGCGAGTGGGAGGGAAATTATGGGGGGGGGGGAGAAGCCATTGTAATCCATAAACTTTACTTTGGAAATTTATATTTACTAAATAAAAAAAATACTTGGGGTAAGGACAGTCTCTTTGACAAATGGTGCTGGGCAAACTAAATAACCACATGTGGAAGCATGAACCTAGACCCCCACCTTATGCCTTACACAAAATTCCACTCAAAATGGATAAAAGACCTAAATCTATGGCCTGATACCACCAAATTTTTAGGGAACAGTGGGGAAACCATGGAAGATATTGCCATTCGCAATGAGTTATTGGAAAAGACCACAGAGGCACAGGCAATCAAAGCCAAAATTGACAAGTGAGATTACATCAAATTGAGAAGCTTCTTTTTTTATTTCATAAATGTGAATTTACAAAGTGCAAATTTTGTATTGTTGTGGCTTCCCCCCCCCCAAACTTCCTCCCTCCCGTGGCCCTCCCCTCTCCTTCTCCCATCCTGCCCTTTATCAAGTTTCATTTTCAATTTCCTTCATACACTGAAGATCAACTTAGTATATACTAAGCAAGGATTTCAACAGGCTGCATTCACATAACCGCACAAGGTATAGGGTATTGTTTGACTAGTGGTGTTTTTAAGTTTCATAGTAAAACACATTAAGGACAGAGATCCTACGTGGGGAGCATGTACCCAGTGACTCCCGTTGTTCATTTAACAATCGGCACTCTTATTTATGAGGTCAGCAATCACCCGAGACTCTTGCTATGAGCTGTCTAGGCTATGGAAGTCCCTCGAGTTCACCAACTCTGAACTTGTTTAGTCAAGGCCGTGTCACAGTGGAGGTTCCTTCCTCCCTTCAGAGAACGGAGCCTCTCTCCTTGATGGCCTGTTCCTTCTGCTGGGGTCTTGTTCACCAGGGTCTTTCATTTAGATTGTTTTTTGCCACCATGTCATGGCTTTCCATGCCTGTGAGACTCTCATGGACCTTTTAGCCAGATCCAAATGTCCCAAGGGTTGATTCTGAGGCAGGAGTGCTGTTTTGGGCATTTGCCATTCTATGAGTCTGCTGTGTGTCCTGCTTCCCCCGCAGGATCATTCTCTCCCTTTTAATTCTATCCTTCATTATTTGCTTACACTGGTCTTATTTGTGAAATCTCTTCTACACATACCCTATATTTTTGATCGGTTGTGTATTTATACTTATCACTTTACCAAGTGCGCTGGCATTGGTACTACACCGCAAAAGAAGCAATCAGCAAAGTAAAGAGGCAACCAACAGAATAGAAGAAAATAATGCAAATTATACAACTGATAAAGGATTAATATCCAGAATACATAAAAAGATCAAGAAACTCAACAACAAAACAACACAGTTAAGAAATGGGCTAAGGATTTACACAGACATTTTTCAAAAGAGGAAACCCAAATGGCTAACAGGTACATGAAAAAAAAATGCGCAGGATCATTAGCCATCAGAAAAATGCCAATCAAAACCATATCTAACCCCAGTTAGAATGGCTTTCATACAGAAATCAATAAACAGCAAATGCTGGCAAAGATGTGGGGGGAAAGATACCCTTACCCACTGTTGGTAGGAATGTAAGCTGGTAAGAGCACTATGGAAGAAAATATGGAGATAGCTCAGAAACCTGAATATAGACCTACAATATGACCCAGCCATCCCACTCCTGGCAATTTACTTAAGGGAAATAAAATCAGCATATGAAAGAGCTATCTGTACCTCCATGTTTCTTATAGCTCAATTCCTATTAATAAAGACATGGAATCAACCCAAATACCCATCAACTTAAGACTGGATAAAGAAATCATGAGATATGCCCAGGCCAGCCAAGTAATGAAAGTCAACAGAGTGCCTTCCCCTAGGAGGTTCACACCTCCCTTAGGATATACCCCATGTGAAGAGATAGATAGGTCTGGGCCTCTGAATTTACAAGGCCTAAAGCCCACCAGATTATAATCAAGCCCCTTCTATCAGGTTCTATTTGCCTCTCAATCAGAAAACTTAATTGTAGCTTAGACTGCACCTTTCTTAGCTCCTCTAATAATGACTCTGTCCTTTGTTCTAGACCCTGTCTAACGTACTTGGGCCTCATTCCTTTGTAATCATAACCTCTACTCTACCACCAATGGCTCTACTCCCAACCTGTGTGTACTGATGGTCCTCTTCCCCACTTAATGCTGTATAATTGTTCAGACCTGGTTAATGCCACTCTTAGGATCATTGGTTACTATCCTCACTCTGTCTTTTATGACCTTGTCTAAATATGATCAGAGTCGGCAAACTTGGAAGGCTTCCATAGCATTAGCAACTCATGAAGAGAGCCTAGGGTGGTTACTGGCGCCATAAACTAGAGTGTCAATTTGTTGGGTCAACAACAGGAGCCACTGTGCACTTGCTCCTCATGTGGGATCTCTGTCCTTAATGTGCTGTACATTTTGATTTAATGCTATAACTAGTACTCAAACAGTATGTTTCACTTTGTGTTTCTATGTGGGTGCAAACTGTTGAAATCTTTATACTAAATTGATCTTCTGTATATAGAGAATTGAAAATGAATCTTGATGCAAATGGAAGGGGAGAGGGAGCAGGAGAGGGGAGGGTTGCGGGTGGGAGGGAAGTTATGGGAGGGGGAAGCCATTGTAATCCATAAGCTGTACACTGGAAATTTATATTCATTAAATAAAAGTTAAAAAAAAAAGAAAAAAAAAGAAATCATGGGATATGTACACCATGGAATACCTCACAGCAGTAAAAAAAAAAAAAAAAAAAAAAAAAAAGAAAGAAAGGAAAAGAAAAGAAGAAATCCAGTCATTCGCAACAAAATGATTAAAGCTAGAAAAAAATTATACTTAGTGAAATAAGCCAGTCACAATGGGACAAATTCTATATGTTTTCCCTGACCTGTGATAACTAATAGAACACCTAAAAGGCAACCTGTTGAAATGAAATTGACAATTTCAGCAGCAATGACATTGAACAGCCCATGCCTTGATTGTTGGGAACAGGTTTTTTTTTTAATTTTTTTCTTCCTTTTATCTTATACTTACCCAACTTTTCTTTCATGCTAATCACTGAACTCTTAACATAAAGTTAACCATATGTGTATAAAGTTAATTAAAAATGAATCTCAGTTAAAAATAAGAGAATGAGAGAGGGAAGAGGAAGGTGGGTGGAAATGTAGGTGGGAGGACAGTCACAGAGGTAAGAATCACCATGACCCTAAAATTGTAATTGTGAAATGTATGAAGTTTATAACTGTAAACTATATAGTTCTATATACATTCCTATGGACTTACTTCCAATGGTACAGCTTAAAAGCTTGCTATGGTAAAAATAGCATTGTACATGTTATGGAGATCATATAGGTAGGATCAAGTGTTAAAGTGATCATATAAATTGGACTAAGTGTTTGGTAATAATAATAGATAGAATTAAAAAGGAATGAATGCTCCAACATGGGAAGCAGTCCACACAGCAGACTCATAGAATAACAATCTTTTTAAGTAGCACTATGACCTCAGAATCAACCCATAAGGCATTCTGGTTTGGCTGAAAAACCCAGGGGGGCATTTCAGGCATGGAAAGCCAAGATATAGTTGCAAAAAATGTTCTACATGAAGGACCTCTGCAGGTGAAACCCCAGTGGAAAGAACTGTCCACCAAAGAAGAACATATTTTCCTCTGAAGAGAGGAGAGAGCTTGTAATTTCCTATGCCCTTGTTGAAATATGGAAAGAGTTTGAGGATCCAAAAGGCTTCTGTAGCCTACGCAGCTCTTATCAAGAGCCTCAGATGATCACTGATGTCATACATAAGAGTATTCATTGTTAAGTTCACAGGAGTCACAGTGCACTAACTTCCCATGAAAGACCTCTTTCCTTAAGGAGTTTTATTATGAGGCTTAACAGGAAAACTTGTTCTCAAAGAATTCTTTGTTTTAGTGCATGAAGTGGAGGATATTCTTATGTCTTATAAATTGTAGTTATGTTTAAGTGCACACAAAAGATGTAATATTCTTAGTTTCTTCTTTAAAGATAAGTGTTTCTAAAAAAAAAAAAAAAAAAAAAAAAAAAACAAAAAAAAAAAAAAACAGTGAAAATACCCTCAAAATGCAATGACTTTGAAAAAGCCATGTCTGCACTGTTGAACAGTATTGGTTCTTGGTTTTTTTTTTTTTTAATTATTTTTTATTTTTAGGGTTTTTTCTGTTTTATTTTTCTTTCTCTTCCTCATACAAAATGTTGAACTCTTTACTTTGAATAGAGATAATCTTCTGTGTATAAGGTTAAACGAAAATAGATCTTAGTTAAAAACAAGACGGGGAACAATAGTGGGAAGAGGAAGGGGGTAGGAGAGTGGGTGGAAGGATGGGTACAGTGGGAAGAATTACTATGTTCCTAAAGTTGTATTTATGAAATTCATTTAAATAAATTAAAAATGGAAAAAAGTTGTAAAGCCTCCTTCCCCAAGAGCATCCAGTTCTCCAACTACACTACAAGAAAAAAATAAGGTTAGTGACATCAACATGGCTGTTTATCACAGCTTTGAGACCTTGCACCTGGTCTACAAGAAACCTTCTCAAAAAAAATAAATCAGTGTTACTTTAAATTTACTACAGGCTCATTATTTTTATTGATAAAATATGGAAATTTGTGATGAACTACTGGGCTTAGTTATAAGTGTTTTAATTAATAACTAGAACATCAGCTAGTTAAATTTTACAAAGAAGGATATATATCCAATAAATTAAGGCTATGCATACATAATGGATTTTAGATTTGATTTTAACTAAGATTTGTGATTTACTTTATGGAGACCCAAGTAATATTATAAAGGGTACAGATACTTGGAAAAAATGTCCAATTTAACAGTTAAAATGAAGGTCTGGCATTTTTTCCCTAACTACTTTTAGTGACAGATTTGATTTGATTTGATTAATCAGGGAATTTGAGACTTCTTAACTTTCATAACTAGTTATTTTTGTCTTTTAAGTACTTGGAGAACTAATAAATGAGATAAAAATTAGACCACATCAGTCACTGGTGAAAATGAAATTGAGTTTCAAATCATTGATGGATCTACAAAATGTAATTTCCATAGCAAGTCCTGTTTTATCTCATCAGCTGTGTTCTAGGATGTACTTGAATCAGCCTAAATAAACAATGTGTCAGAGGTTATCAAATATTTTGTCTTAGGACCCTTTTCTCCTCTTACAAAATGAGGGACCCAACAAGCTTTTGTTCTTATGGTTCCTATCTATATTTTCTCTATGAGAAAGTAAAACCAAGAAATTTTAAATATTCAAAATTAAATATCTGCCATTATTTGATATATACAAAACTATTTATTTGAAATAATACAGAAATTGTCACAGTTTCCAAAACAGAAAGAATAGCATTGTCATGTGTTTTTTTAAAACTGTTCAATATCTCACTTAACAAAGGCAGCTGAATTCTAATAGCAGCTTCAGCATTGACCTTGTTTTGATATTATTTCTATTGAAGTAGATGGAGAAAATCAAACCTTGCTGAAATGTGTAAGTGAGCAAGGAAGAATTCTATGGATCTCCTGAGAGGATCTTGTTGACTCAAGGAATCCTCAAGTTACACTTTTTTTTTTTTTAATTTTTGACAGGCAGAGTGGACAGTAGAGGGAGACAGAGAGAAAGGTCTTCCTTTTTGCCGTTGGTTCACCCTCCAATGGCCGCCGCGGTAGGCGCGCTGCAGCTGGCGCACCACACTGTTCCAATGGCAGGAGCCAGGTGCTTCTCCTGGTCTCCCATGGGGTGCAGGGCCCAAGCACTTGGGCCATCCTCCACTGGCCACAGCAGAGAGCTGGCCTGGAAGAGGGGCAACCGGGACAGGATCGGTGCCCGACCGGGACTAGAACCCGGTGTGCCGGCGCCGCAAGGCGGAGGATTAGCCTGCTAAGCCACGGTGCCGGCCAGGAATCCTCAAGTTACACTTCGAGAACAACTGCTCTACACATTCTTGGACATTGGATTAAGGTGTTTATATCTGTCTCTTCAAGCGGATCCAAGATTTGCTTGACCAGGAAGGAGCAATCCTCAGGCTTCAGGAAAGGAAGAAGTCAAGCTTCCATCATGCCAAGGTTCTTACCTCTGGTTTGAAGGAGACTTTTGACTGGGAGAAGTACTATGAAAATATCCTACAACAAAAGAAACATACTGAAAGATGAGCAATAAAACCAATAAAGGGAAATCAAATAAGAAGAAATGAAAAACTTAACATTAAACATTGGTAGAATTGGCTGAGTGAAAAAGATCGTTAAGGATAGAAATGAATGAGAGAGATAATAAGAAGTGACCATGCATTATTCACACATGCCCCCAAATGTTCTGAACACCTTTCCTCATATGGAAATACATACAGGAAATCCAAGGACTTTTTTTTATTTTTCTCCTGCTTATTTGATGACAGGTGATCTAAATTCTACCATGGTACCTTCATAACAGGGAATATCCTGGTCTCTGAAGATGTAGCAGATGGTGCTATCAGTTTTGGAAACTTAGCCAGCATCGGTCAGGCTCCCAACAGAAAACACTTTTTATATTGAGAAAGGTTTAGCTAAAGAGAATTTAATGGAAGGACTATTGCAGAAACATGAAGAAATTCAGTAGAACCAAGGATGGATGGTTAAGCAATCAGGGAGTAACCGCATTTATCTCTGAAGAGAAAAGAAATGTTGAGTATGTTACTGAGCTCTAGGGAAAGCTAAAGCCAGGGAGTAGGAGCCACCTGATAGAAGATACAGTCTTACAGGGTTCCAGCAACTGCCAAAACCATCGCATTGCAAAGGCAAGGAGGGGTAAATACATAACCTCTTTTCTACTAATCTCTAACCTTCTGCCTGGTGACTCCCATTGAATGAATCCAGCTGGAATTTAGGCTACATAAAGCTTTGCTAATGCATTCCATGGAAGTCCATGTTCTGGGGCACAGGAGGACAAGGAATTAAGTAGGGAGTGTGGGGATTAAATAGCTAGTAGAAAATAACCATTACGTAGCTTAAAACTGTTTATTCACTCTGAACTTTCTATGTCCCTTAATAAATCTGTTTAATTGGTTGGAGTAATGCTGTTGTTTGCAGCTAAAAATCCTGGCCTGTATGTTATTTGTACCTGAGGTGCTTGAAGCAAAACATCTTCAGGGAAATGAAAGTGAATGTATAACCTAGTTGGATTTAAAGACAATGAAGATGCAGTTAACTTTAGAGGATGATACATAGCTAATTCTTGGCATGGGATGCAGTGACCAGTATTTCTTAAAATGGAAATTTGATAACATGGGATAAAGTAATTATTGAAGGCAAGCATTTGGCAGACCAAATGACTTCTCTGAAACATCATTAAGAGAGGAACAAAAAATAACAGGAATTAGAATAGTTGCTTATATACACACAGAACTTTAAATATTTTAGTAGTAATTTTAGGGTTTTCAAAACCTATCTCCAGACATAGTAAAAGAGTCAAAAACATTCTGAAATCTATATATGTGGAAAGTATCAGGATCCCTTAAAAGTATACAAGTGTTGTCCTTTGTAGGCTAAGGAGAAGGATGAACTATGTTGCTTTGAAATGAAATTCTTGATCTCCACAAGTGCATCAGGATCTTGAAGTAGCAGAGACAAAAAAGATACTGATGACAACGAACACAAGGTATCTATAGCTAATGTGATAGGCAGCAGGGCCAGAGTGAAATAAATTATTTATGGAACCCTTTGGTATTTGCATATTGATCCTGAAGTATCTAGGAGCATAATAAATGAAATGGGTAGCTAATTTCCTACTTGATCATATAACAAAGGAAGAATATAGTATATTTGGACATTACTAAGTAGATATAAGATTTCTTAGATTTGGGGTTGGTGCAGTAGAGTAGCAGGTAGAGCCACTGCCTGCAGCACCAGCATTCTATATGGGCACCAACTCGAGTCCTGGCTGCTCCACTTCCATTCCAGCTTCCTGCTAATGCAGCTGGGAAAGCAGAAGATGGACCAAGTTCTTGGGTCCCTGAACCACATTGGGGTCCTAGAAGAAGCTCCTGGCTCTTGGCTTCTACCTGGCCCAGCCCCAAACGTTTCAGCCATTTGGCGAGTGAACCAATAGATGGAAGATCTCTTCCTCTTCCTCTCTCTCTCTCTGGTGGTGTGTATGTGTGTGTGTGTAAGTCTGTCTTTCAAATAAATAAATCTTAAAAAAAATTCTCAGATTCAGGGAGCAAAGATTTTCTAGCTGGTCCAGAAGTCTTCAGAGGTCTTTCTACCTCTTAGTTTCCAAGACCCAGTAGACAAACTGATGACTTTAGTCTCTTTGGTGTCTATGGCAGGTTGAGATGCTGCATGAATCCTGTGCTGGACCTTTGAGAAGAATCGCAGGCGGAACTCTTCTCTGCCACGTAACTATGTCTTTAAAAATATTCTTTTGAGTCAAAGGGATCACATAAACAAGACTAGTGTCTGCAAATACTAACTGATAGAATAAAAAAGGGAGAGAATGATCCAATGTGGGAAGCAGGATACACAGCAGACTCATAGAATGGCAGATGTCCTAAACAGCACTCTGAGCCAGCGCCGTGGCTCAATTGGCTAATCCTCCGCTTAGCGGCACTGGCACACAGGGTTCTAGTCCCAGTTGGGGCACCGGATTCTGTCCCAGTTGCCCCTCTTCCAGGCCAGCTCTCTGTGTGGCCCGGGAGTGCAGTGGAGGATGGCCCAAGTGCTTGGGCCCTGCACCCCATGGGAGACCAGGAGAAACACCTGGCTCCTGCCTTCAGATCAGCATGGTGCGCCAGCCGCAGCGTGCCAGCCATAGCTGCCATTGGAGGGTCAACCAATGGCAAAGCAAGACCTTTCTGTCTCTCTCACTATCCACTCTGCCTGTCAAAAAAAAAAAAAAAAAAAAAAGATCATGTCACTTTAGGCCGGCGCCGTGGCGCAACAGGCTAATCCTCTGCCTAGCAGTGCCGGCACACCAGGTTCTAGTCCTGCTTGCACACAGGGAACTCCTGGAGTTTGGCACTAGCAAGCCCCTCTGGGAGAACTAACTGCAAGACCTGAAATGAAGAGTCCAATAATAACTAGACTTGTGGTTCTTTGGAGATTTTTTTTTTCATTTTATTTGAAAGAGAGTGATTTAGAGAGATCTTTTGTACATTTGTGCGTCCCCCAAATGCCCACAATACCAGGACTGAGCCAGCACAGAACTCCATTTGGCTTTCCCACGCAGGTGGCAGGGGCCCAGATACTTTAGCCATCATCTGCTGCCCAAAGTATATATTAGCAGGAAGCTGAATTGGAGGTAGAGATAAGATTCAAATCCTAGCACTCCATTATGGGATGCAGACATCCTAACCAGCAGCTTAACCACTACACAATGCCTGTCCTTAGACATCTGATTTTTAAAATATCTTGAATCTTATAACTTTCTTAATGTTTAATAGTTTTATATTAAAATATTTCTTTTCTTTAGTAAAATAGTAAAAATTTTTCATTAAATATGAAATTACTTTGAATATTAATTTTGAAGGTTAAAAAGAATTGGAGAATTTGTGTTTAGTCCCATAGTGGATTTTGAAACAAAAATCCCAGATGGATGATAGAGATTTCTTAAATAAAAAGCTGGGTCAGTGAAAACCTTGGTGATTTGGAAGAAGTGAAAATGAAGGAAATATACAGGTAATGCAAGCCAATTTAGGAAATAAATTGAGATTTTAGTGAACAGAAAAATCTCATAACCTTAACTGTGATGATGTGTGCTATTGGGAGCCACCACTTGTAGATTCATAAAAATAGTAGTGGGCAAGCATCAGAGATTTGAATCCAAGTACCTGGCTCTGCCATTTGGAGCTTCCAGTGAGTTACAAGTTTCCTCATTTAAAAAACAGGGTAACAATACCTACCTCCCAAGATTGTCGTAAGAACATAGTAACTAATGGGTGTAAAGGCACATTCTCACTATATTAATTCACAGCTATACCATGCTTCAAGGCCGCACTCCAGTGGGCAGAACTAGCATTTGCGGTTAGGACCATATGAATTAATGATAATTAGTTGTACAATCTGGCAAACAAGGCTTCACTTCTCCATTATTTCCGCCTCTCTATAGCAGTGATTTCTCAACCTTGTTTATAGAATTGTTGTTCAGAAATATTAGTACATACACAGTACCTAAAGTCTAGTGAGCTCTCAGTAAATATCAATTCCTTTCCCTAGCTTGGATCAATGGCCTTGAGAACATCTCAATATATGACCTGAGCAGGCTTGCACTGGATTCCTTCTGCCTTTCATAGAGGCCTGGGAACATCATGATTTTTTTTTATTTTGCTTTGTGATTTCTTAGTTAAAATAATTCATCTTGCCTTCAAGTTCATTTGCAGTGTACAGTTCAGGGCCAGGATATTAAATTGTAGTCCACATATAGCTACCTGTTGGATTTAATGTCAAGAAATAAATATCTAGAAGGCAAGTCATGATGTTGTAGGAAAAAAATAATATTTGAAACAGCTTAATAATAGATGTCCAATTTCTGGTTTTCTTTCCTGTCACTTAACAAAAGCTGTATCTGCCACAGTTCCAGAACACTGGACTCCTCACAATCAAATTAAAAATACCCTGGAATCTGCTGTCTTCCTTTTATTCTGGGATCCCTCTCCCCTCGATTTTCAGAGTTGCTGTCTTTCTTGCCTGTGGCAGAGTCCTTGCCTCAAAGAATAGTCTTTTACCCAAGGTATTAACAGCCCCACCAATAATGATTTTCTCTCTCCCTTCTCTGCGATGTTTCATTTCTTTGATTCACACTGATATCTGCACAAAGTTGTAGCAACTGCTCTTTCCCAAAGGAGAATAACCTGAATTCATCTTGAAGTTCTGTGTTCTGGCTGTTTGATGCTGTCATCTTCCATCTGGAAAGCTGCAGCTTCTATGCATTATTACAGACAAAGGGAAGCTGACATGAAGAATATAACACAAATCAGACTTTTCACAGTTCAGGCTCAATTCTGATTTCCTCTGTGTTTTGTTAATGCCTGGACACAGATCTTTTTTCTTACTAAAGAACTCTTCAAAAAGTTCTGGTACTAATCATCAATCCACTCCTTAAAATAACTTGGCACAGCTAAAATTAGCAGTGAAAGGAAATTCTGGGCGTTGTGGCATAATGGGTAAAGCCACCTTCTTCAGTGCCAGCATCCCATATGGGTGCCGGTTCATGTCCCAGCTGCTCCACTTCTGATCCAGCTCTCTGCTATGGCCTGGGAAAGCAATAAAAGATGGCCTAAGTCCTTGAGCCCCTGCACCTGCGTGGGAGACCCAGAAGAGATTCCTGAATCCTGGCTTCAGATTGGCACAGCTCCAGCCATTGCAGCCAACTGGGGAGTGAACCAGCAATGGAAGACCTCTCTCTGCTTTCCCTTCTCTCTCTTTCTAACTCTGACTTTCAAGTAAACAAATCAACTTTAAAAAAAGGGAAATTCTGACATATGGTGAAGTTCTCCAACAGCAATTGTGGAACTACAATGTAATAGCCACAAATCTGTGTGCAAGTCTATTTTGTATAGCTTAAGACTTCTTGAGGAGGAGTAAAGACCCAAACACAGCTGATGACTCCCACTCCCAAATTCTCAGTCCAGTACTCTGTGTAATGTAGGTATTAAATACAGGATTGTGAATGATAATTAACCCAATTCCTCAATCTGTGCGTACATGGAGAGTACAAACTAATCTTTTTTTCTCTAAAAGCAATTCAAATCCATATTCCTACCTTTCCCATTAAGCCAGCCTAGGAAAGAAGCCTCATCATAAAGTCAACTCTAAAATTTAAAAAGGATTTTTAAAATTCTCTTGCTAGAATATTTAAGAGGATCTAATTAAACCACAATCTGTAAAAGAAATGAATCCTGTAATCTATCATTACTGCTGAAAAGAGACAAGAAAATTCAATTACAATAAAAAGTTCAATTATTTCAATTTCATCTTTTCTCAAAATGATCATTCTTTTTCATAAGACATCTGTAATTTAGTACCAATTTTCTTCCCCAGAATACCACCAATTATAATACCTCAACAAAAATTTATATAAGTATTCATAAATTATTTAATGGTATTTATAAATGTTGAAATTATAAACATATAATTGCTAAAGTTCTGTCTTTATCCCTAATCCAATTATTAATGACATCATGGATATTATACATACAGATATATACATATACATATGCATACATACATACGTATATATATATATACACACAAACACATAAAAGAGTGTTTCAAAAAGTTTGTGGATTGTGAAAAAAAAATAGAAGTTTGTTTTGAAATCAGTGCACCCACAGGGTCTTCTTAAGTCTGTGAAAGGGAGCAGGTATTTAGCCTTGCATTTGTTTTTTTTTGTTTGTTTGTTTTTGTTTTGTTTGTTTTTGTTTTGTTTTGTTTTGTTTTTTTGACAGGCAGAGTGGACAGTGAGAGGGACAGAGAGAAAGGTCTTCCTTTGCCGTTGGTTCACCCTCCAATGGCCACCGTGGCCGGCGCACCGCGCTGATCCGAAGCCAGGAGCCAGGTGCTTCTCCTGGTCTCCCATGGGGTGCAGGGCCCAAGCACTTGGGCCATCCTCCACTGCACTCCCTGGCCACAGCAGTGAGCTGGCCTGGAAGAGGGGCAACCGGGACAGAATCCGGCACCCCAACCAGGACTAGAACCGGGTGTGCCGGCGCCGCTAGGCGGAGGATTAGCCTGTTGAGCCACTGCGCTGGCTTAGCCTTTGCATTTGAAAGACACCTGTATCCTGCATGAGAGTACATGGGTTCAATTCCTAGCTCTAGCTCCTGACTCCAGCTTCCTCCTGATGCAGACTTTGGAAGGCAGCTGTGATGGCTCAAAGAATTTTGTTCTGCTACTCACCTGGGAAACTTGGATTTCATTTCTGGAAACTAGTTCCAATCCTGGCCCAGTCTCAACCCTTATGGGCACTGGGGAACTAAACCAGTGAATGGGAGTTCTCTTTCTCTTTCATTCTCTCTTTCCACATCTCAAAAAAATTTAAAAGAGCACAGAAAATAAATATTTTGAAAAAAAAAAAAAACTAAACATGTATTTCAAAATACTTTTGTACCAAAATGAACTTACATTTCAATTCCATTCTTCTTCAAACTTTTTTTAAGATTTATTTTATTTATCTGAAATGCAGGGTTACAGAGAGAGAGGGAGAGACAGAGATTGTCCACCAGCTGGTTTACTCCCCAGATGGCCACAGTGGCCAGTTCTGGGACAAGCCAAAGCCAGGAGCCAAAAGCTTCATCTGGGTCTCTCAAATGGGTGGAGCACTTGGGCCATCTTCTGCTGCTTTCCCAGATGCACTGACAGGGAGCTGAATTGTAAGTGCAGCAATCAGGATTCAGACTGTCACCCATGTGGGATACTGGTATTGCAGATGTGGCTTAACCCATTGGGCCACAACACCAGTCCCTCTGCAAACCTTTTGAAGCCCCCATGCATGCATGTGTGTGTGTGTACTCAAGTATATATAGGGAAGATAGCTCTGTATGTAAACAAATTTATCTCTCCCCAGAATCACAAATCCACAAAGAAAAATCTTTTATAGGTAATCATGTCTGCCTTTTGAATTTCCATGAGTACCTATGACTAGATAGGTTCCAAAAAAGTAACTCACTGATCTTTCTTTCTTTAACTTGATTCCTTGTAGTTTGTGCTCAAGAATTGTAATCACTTTAACATTGCAGTAAGGAAAATGCTACTACTCTTTCATGCATCTTAAATTTGGAGAAAGAGACCAGATTTGTTTCTCTAATGGCAACACATTATTGGCACAGGAAATCTGTATCTCATATCCCCTCTCAGGCAGACTGGGAAAAAAAGGTTTTCAGTGGAAGGCAGAAATGGACTTACTAGAACAATCATCAAGAAATTGGTGCCTGAGATGAGAAGAACAGAGTTTGTGCAATAATGTACAGGATCTGGTTACTACTGAAGGACAAATATTAAATATGAAAGAATCACAGTAGAAATCAACCATAACAAAAGTATTTAGACCATTAAAATGGCCAAATGCTCTAAAGCTGGTCTTTTGTTGTTGTCCCTGTTTCTGTTGTGACTGGAGAGAGAATTTTCTCTATTGTACTGCACATAGTGCACTGCACTGTCAGCAATCCAGACATTAGTATTCCAGACTGACACCTAAGACAGCAGCTGCTTCCTAGAAGTAGCACCACACTCTACTAGGGTCTCTTATCCTGGGCTACTTAGTTAACCCCACTCATAACACTTTATTAGTCATTGTCTAGGGAAGTTTACAACGGGCATGTTAAGGTTAGATAATAAAGAACATAATGTTTTTGTATAACTCTTGCCTATATTCCTACTAAACTATTGTCTTTTTACTTTTTAGTTGTTGAAACCATTTTTTCAGTGGGTCCTTAAGCCTTTGACTATAATGTAAATTAAAGATATGGCACCTCAAAATTGTAAAAGGAAAGAAAAAAGAAAAGAGGGAGGGAGGAAAGTATCATATTCTTAGAATTGTGTCTATGAACTACATTGAATCTGTTCTCATTATATTAATATCATATTAACATGAGAATTATAGTAATTATCATTCATTTGCTATGACCCTAAGAATCTAATATATTAAGAAAATCTTAAAGTAATATAGTATATATTTTATTAGTTATAATAAGCATCTGTATAGTAACCCAAAATCCTATTTTTAAAATTTCAGTATCTTATATTCTCCTGTGTTTATTTCCCAGAATAAAAATATTTCATTAAAATGAAAAGGATTATCAATACCTTCACCACACTATGATTTACTAAATCTTTGTTTACTACTATCAAAGTGGTAATCATTGGTACTATCAAGTACCTTTTATATGTAAGACATTTTTTCTAATCACATTGATACTCAAATCTGAGTTAGAAATTATCACTCCCATCTTATGAAATCAAAACTGAAGCCTGAGAAGTTTAAGTAGCTTATTTAAAGTTTTGGAACAGGCTGGTGCTTTGTAGCACAAAGGGGTGACAACCAGAATTTAAATGATAGACTGTAAGCATAAAAGAAAAGAAAATGGAAAGCCTCATTGCCTGGTATAGTCAGTTTAAGCTATGTATATGTGTTGAAAAGCTGCACTGTGACTCTGAAACATGACACGTTAAAAAGAAATTTAAAATATGAAGGCATATAACCATAAAAATAGTTTTACAAACAGTACTTGTCAATCCAAGAATGAAAATAATGATAAAAATCATTAATACTTTAAAAATTTTTTCAGAACAATTAAGAGTGCAGGTGGGATTAAAAGTCCAGTTCAAAGCTCATTTTGTAAACTACTATATAGTCTTTTATGCGTATATCATTGTTGTACAGTCAGACACAAATATTTCTTTCCACCAATTAAAAATATTCAGAATTGTTTGTGCCCAACTCAGGTTAAACTACTGCCAGCAACACCTGCATCCCATATAGCAGCTCCTTCGAGTCCCAGCTGCTATATTTCCCATCCAGCTCTCTGCTATTGCACTTGCAAAAGCCAAAGACTTTTCTAGGCTTCTGGCTGTGGCCATCTGGGGAGTGAACCAGCAGATGGAAGATCCTCTGGTTGTCTCTCCCTCTCTCTGTAACTCTGATTTTCAAATAAATAAGTCTTGTTTTGAATTATTTGGAATTGTGTGCTAATTAACCATAGCAATTCCTTATATGCCCATGATTGATATAGAACTATTGGCCATTTATGCATGTTCTTCAAAGTGTTGGTGGAAAATGGAATTAAAAATTGTTTATACAGGCCAGCATTGTGGCATAGTAGGTTTAGCTGCCACCTGTGATGCTGGCATTCCATGTGGGCACCGATGCCTGTACCATCTGCTCCATGTCTGATAAAGCTCCCTGCTAATTCACCTAGGAAAGCAGTGGAAGATGGCTGGAGGGCTTGGGCACCTGCCATCCACATTTGAGACCTGGAAGAAGCTCCTGGCTTCAGCATGGCACAGCCCAGCCTATTGCAGTCATCTGGGGAGTGAACCAGCAAATGGATGATCTTCCTCTCTCCCCACCCTCTCTTGGTAACTCTGCTTTCCAAATAAAAATAAGTCTTTTCTTTAAAAATTGTTCATATTGGTGCAAAAACATTGAAATCCATGCATATGATGGGTCTTTCACCAGTTCATGGAAAATGTGTATTATGAAGAACTAAATACACTATACACAGTTCTAAAGATTTTCTGTAGTAAATTAATCTTTTGGTCTATTTCTCCATGATATTCTTGAAGTTCCTTCATTTAAGGATAGTTTTTTATAAAGTTTATGCTAAATCAAGATGTTGGTTTTAATACATCTATTGACTAAGTATTTGGTGTCAAAAGTACCATAATGTAAGTATACACAAACCCCTACGTTATGTAGTTACACCACAGTCCAAAATTTTGTCTACCTTCACATCAACTCTACAATGAAATTTCAGTTGATGCCAATGATTCCAGTTATTGAATACATTCCTTTCAAATTAAACATTGCATTGACCTAAAGCAGTATAAAATTCCCTAAGCCCATACTTTCATACTGGCTCTTAAATCCAAAGATTGAATCTCATTGTTTAATATGAAATAATTACTCTGGTCCTATAATCCATATATTAATTTTGTCCACATTTTTATCAGTAAGAGGAAAGTCTACACACTTAGGATAAAAAACTGTTTGGGGAAATAATGCCAAGACATAGCTGATATATTCTACAACAACAATTGACAGTGAAATATCATTTGCCTTCTGAAACTGACAAATATGATTGTGCCTGCTATGTTGAAAAATGCCCTGTAAATGGTAGAAAAGGAAAAGCTTAAACCTTGGGGAAGTCGCTGGAAGTACAAGCTTTTAATAATCACATTGTGAGGAGAGAAATGCCATGGGATTTCAAGGACATTATTAAACTGTGGACAGACTTACTGTTGGCTCACAAGCTATTCAGCAGCACTTCACCTAAATTTTGAGTTCTCTTGAACTGGAAGCCCCTGATCCTGCCCATTTATTTTCAAATAATTCCAAAAGGAGAATTTTATTAGATGATTTTTAAGGATGAATAAAAGTGTAGAGGTCTATCAGTAACTGCTTTTCAGCTCAGTCACTCTTTATGCTTTCAAGAATAACATAATTTGACTCAACTTCACCTTCATTTTCAGTGAGAAATAGTTATCTCACATATGCCAGAAAAAATGTATTAAAAACTCAATTATTGTGCTCAATTGGGATTACCTCCCTATATGTAATGGTGCATTACCATAAAACCGTGTACTCATACAGGCTTCTCAGAAGCCTATTATGAGAAAATATATTTATTTAATTAACAAGGAAGTGAATTTGAAACCATATGATGACCACTTGGATTATCTTTGCATTTCTCCTGATAACCACATAAGTTTCTAGTGTTCATTGATTGCTCACAAGATATTATGCATGCAGTCTGCTATGGAATAGTCATATTATATTTTTGCATTAGAACAACTTAAGAATTTACACTAGATTATTTCTGAAGTCCTCCCAGGTCTAAGTTTTAATGATCTGATGTCTATATTCCATACATTTCCATATTTATACTAAATTAGCATACTACTGTATGCTCAAGTATCTTATGTAATTATGCTGTTTCTTCTAACATTTTCCTGATCTTATATGATAGCAATATTCCGTTTTGTTCTTTTTCTAACAAATTTGTCAATGAGTCTTATGTTAACGACACCTGTTCTTAAGTAATTACGTTCATGAACAATGGCCTGATCTTCCTACTCAGCAAATGCATGGCTGCTTCTGTGAAAGCACAATGGTTGTCATGACAACGGATGTGGCCTACAAGGAGAAGAGGCAAGGCTTTTGTATCACATCCAGTAGAAACGGCATGTAATTTCTTAAAGTTGTTATTCAAATGAGATTTCATGATCCATTTCAAGAAAATAGAAAGAAGCATATAACTCCCAATTTTTTTTTCTTCTCTATAGGTTAATTGTTCCAGGAAAATATCTCTGTACCAGACAAAATACTTCAAGTCAAATTAAAATTTTATAAGCTTAATTGGCATATGTACAATGGCCTGAGAGTGAATATGAAAGAGAAGTGATGTAACAGTAGACTTGAGTGTTCAGTAAAAACAGACTGATCCAACTTATTCCTTGGAAACCAGGGCCTAGTCTCACCCACTTTGTTTAAATTTATAGGATAGCAAAAAGAGAAGGATTTGATGTAGATGTGGTTTTTTTAACCTATCAGTACATATTGCTCTCAAAAAACTGAGCCTAACATGGCTGCCAGTGCTTGGGTAAGTAAAACAACAAAGATTGATGTAGAGCTCTCCTGAGATACACAGTCAAGGGCCCTTCACTGTGCCACTGAAGTAGCTTTTCCTACAGTTGGCTTTTTCCCCACTCTGCCTCTTAGATCCCGAAGGATTCTTAAGCCTTTAATAGGAAAAAAGATAAGAGTCAAGGCCAGAGTCTATATAAAAATGACAACAAGCTCTTGTGGGAATATGAGCTGACAAAAATGAATGAATATAAGAATAAAGTCAATAGAGGTGTGTCATTGAGCCCTGGCAAAAGAGGCGGAGGTGATAGGCAAGTGGAAAGAGATGCAGAGCTGAAGGGAACAAGCTGAGGAGGAGCAGAAGTGCTTGACATCCCAGAACCCAGTTCTGCAAATAAACAGAACACCATAAAAAACAAGCCAAGCAAACTGGAAACTGTACAAGTTACAGAATTCAGGAACTTACCAGAATATAGGTAATTTTCACCTATAAGAATCTCAAAGTCCCAAAGCCAAAGTTTCAAGTTATCACAATAAGACAGTAGCTTTCCTTGCTTTGAAGATAGCAAAAACAAGTCAGTTAGTGTCTGAATAGCTGTTATTCCCTGTGGTTAACTTCCATCTGTCTGTGACATGCTGTTGTATATTTTTTTAAAAATAGACATTTTAGAGCAGCTTAATTTCCTAGCAAAATTTAACAGAAAGCACAGTATGCCTGGGATATACGTACACTCTCTTCCCACACATGTGTATAGTCTCACCTGCTGCAGACTTCACCCACTAGTGTGGGTCATTTGTTAAAAATGATAAACCTGTATTGATACATTGTTATCATTCAGAGTCCACAGTTTTACAACAGGATTTACTCATGGTGTGGCACATTCTATGGATTTGGCAAATACACCATTAAAGTGTCATTTACAGTGGTTTTCCTGCCCTAAAAATCCTCCCTGTTCCACCTATTTATCACTCCCTTCTCCCAACCACTAGCAACTACTGATTAATTTTTTACTATTTCTATAGTATTGTCTCTTCCTTTGAATGTTAGAATCATACAGCATGTAGACTTTTCACATGGTTTTTTACTTGGTGATATTCACATAGGTGTCCACCATGTCTTTTTGTGGCTTGTTGGATCATTTCTTTTTATCACTGAGTAATATCCCATTGCCTATATGTACCAGAGTTTATTTATCTATTTACCTGCTGAAAAACTTGTCAACTGCTTCCAAGTGTGGACAATTATGAATAAAGCTGCTTTAAACATCTGTGTACTGGTTTCTGGGTTAACATAAGTTTCCAAATCCTTTGAGTAAATACCAAGGAGCATGACTGCTGGATCATATGGTAACAGTGTGTTTAGCTTTGTTTAAAAAAAAAAAAAAAAGAAATCTCCAAGCTGTCTTCCAAATGACTGTACCATTTTGCATTTGCATCAGTAATGAATTAGTGTTGTTACTCTACATCTTTTTCAGCATTTGATGTCATAAACGTTCTGGATCTTCACTAGTCTAATAGGTATGTAGTAATAACTCCTGGTTGATTTAATTTGCATTTCTCTTATGACACAGGATGCCGAGTATGTTTTTACATGTTTGCCATGTATATTTTCTTTAGCATTCCATGGATTTTGTGTTGAACATTTACAAACGGTTGCATCTAAGTTCCCAGTCTAAGCCCAAACAAACCAGATAGAAATCTATAAAAGTGCAGCAATAGGCCGGTGCTGCGGCTCACTAGGCTAATCCTCCGCCTTGCGGCACCGGCACACCAGGTTCTAGTCCCGGTCGGGGCACCGGATTCTGTCCCGGTTGCCCCTCTTCCAGGCCAGCTCTCTGCTGTGGCCAGGGAGTGCAGTGGAGGATGGCCCAAGTGCTTGGGCCCTGCACCCGCATGGGAGACCAGGAGAAGCACCTGGCTCCTGGCTTCAGATCAGCGCGGTGCGCCGGCCGCAGCGTGCCAGCCGCAGCGGCCATTGGAGGGTGAACCAATGGCAACGGAAGACCTTTCTCTTTGTCTCTCCCTCTCTCTGACTGTCCACTCTGCCTGTCAAAAAATAAAAAATAAATAAAAGAAAAAGTGCAGCAATAAGGAACATCCTAGGGGTTTGTCCACTCTGGGGAGAAAAGCTTACCAAAGCATGAAGTTCCTTGGTCATCAGAAAAGGAGGCTATCGCTCTGATTGGTCTCTTTAACTGATCTCCAAGCCCTCGAGGATTCTGCTCCTACTATGCACTAGGCTTAACTCTGGGGATACAGAGATGATCATGATGACAATGGTTACTGAGCTGCTGAAACTTGACATCTGTCACAGAAGCTAGGTGTCGCACTGCAAACTACAAATGAAATCAGTGGGTAGGAACTGCAGGGTACTGTAAGGGCATTCTACAGGAAGCTTCTGTTATTGAGTATCAAAAATTCACATGTGAATCAAAAATTCACATGTGGGGACTTAATACCCAATGTGACACAACTAAGGAGTGAGGCCTTCGAGAAGTGATTAAGTCATGAGGACTACAACCTCATGGATAGAATTAGTGCCTAGACATGTGATACAAAGGATACTGGTGCTGTGGCACAGCGGGATAAACCACTGCCTGCAGTGGGCACCACTTCAAGTCCTCACTGCTCCACTTCCCTTCCAGCTCCCTGCTAACTCACCTGGGAAAGCAACAGAGGATGGCCCAAGCACCCATGTGGGAGCCCCTGCACCCATGTGGGAGAACTGGATGAAGCTCCTGGTTCCTGGTTTTGGCCTGGCCCAGCCCTGACTATTCCAGCCATTTGGGGAGTGAACCAGCAGATGGAAGATAACTCTCCCTCTCTCTCTATCACTCTTTCTTTCTTTCCCTCCCTCCCCCCATTCCCTACCTCTCTGCCCCTCCCTCTCTCTACCTCTGCCTTTCAAATAAACAAATATTTTTTCCAAAAGACAGAGAAGTTAAAGGGAGATCTCTGTCTCCTCACAGTATATGAAGAACAGCAGCAAGGAACCATTTTTGAAGCACAGAGCAAGGCCTTACCTGATACCAAATCTACTGGAAACATGTTCTTGAAATTCCCAGCCGCCAGAATTTTCATAGCAGCTCAAATTGACTAAGACAGAGGTCTAACCCAAGAAAGTCAAAGAAAGAATCTCTGGGAGAGAGACAACTTGAGATTCAAGTGAACAGATACCAAAGGCAAGTGATAGGGAAATTAAATTGTGCAGGTCCCTAAGTATCTGCTCATGAGACTCAACTCCAATAATACCATACTGGTGTCTAGTGAGCATTATATTATGTGCCTCTTATATGACACTTTTAAGGACTTGGGCCTGTATCCCAAGGACAATGGAAAGCCACTGAAATGATTTAAGGGGAGAAGATAAACGAGAAAGGATTACAAATTAAAAATTGAAATAGCTGCTTTTGGTAAAGCCTAAAAATTGCCATTGTGTTGGCCAAGTGATTTGAGCTACTCTCCAACAAGTTAGAACATAAAAGGGAGGGTGAGATATCTTCTCCATGGTGGGTGATTCATATAGTCCATGCATCTCAGCCTCCTGGAAGACTTCACACATCACTAGAGTGGCAGCTTGCAGGGCACAGCAGGAGACACTGATAGAGATGTAGTCTCCATGGAAGAGTGGCTGAGCTTCCACCCTATTGCCTCTTTCTTTTTCCTCCCTGATTTGTCTTAACGCTAAATAGAATACGAAGTCCATTATATATGACATTGGCAAACATTTTACCTTTGCTGGAAATTTGGGGTTAACAAGAGTTTACATGGCAGCAATGAATAAAACAAATAATTGAATAGTACATAGCCCTTGTCTTAAAATACTTTAGCAGCCCAGCCCCTCCAAAAACCTAACAGGCTTCAGTCCTCCATTTGCTAAACTATTAACTCCACTAGGTCAGGAATTTTTATCTGTTTTGGGTACTAATAAGCTGCCAGTACCTAGAACAGTACCTGTCTTATTTTAAAAACTCAATAGATACTTGCTGACTAGTGCAACGGGTCTATAGGGTCTTCCTCACATTTCCCAGCTCCTCGATTTCTGAATTTTCTTCCAAAAGCGCCATATTCTCACTTTATTATGCAGAGCAAATTACATTCCACTTCTCTCTCCTTTCCAGAGCTGCCCTTACATACATGAAGATGAAATGATGTGCTCTGTCAAAGGGCCTCTACGCCCTACACTTCAGATGAGGAAACAGATGGCAGAGACCGGAATTTCCACTTTCCATGCCCTAAAGTCTCTCTAAAGAATCAATAAGGAGTTAAATGATCTGCTTTTTACCCAGCAGGTCACATGTATTTGAAACAAAATATTGTCTCTTTAAAGTATCTTTTTTTTTTTACTTTTATTTACTAAATATAAATTTCCAAAGTACAGTTTATGGATTACAATGGCTTTCCCCTCCCATAATTTCCCTCCCACCCGCACCCCTCCCATCTCCTGCTCCCTCTGTTGCAGTCCCACCAACAGTGGGTTAGTGTCCCTTTTTCCCCACATCCTCGCCAGAATCTGTTGTTGGTAGATTTCTGAATGTGAGCCATTCTAACCGGGGTGAGGTGAAACCTCATTGTGGTTTTGATTTGCATTTCCCTGATGGCTAGTAATCTTGAACATTTTTTCATGTGTCTGTTGGCCATTTGGATTTCCTCTTTGGAAAAATGTCTACTGAGGTCCTTGGCCCATCTCTTAAGTAGGTTGCTTATTTTGTTGTTGTGGATTTTCTTGATCTCTTCGTAGATTCTGGTTATTAAACCTTTATCTGTTGCATAGTTTGCAAATATTTTTTCCCATTCTGTCAGTTGCCTCTTCACTTTCCTGACTGTTTCTTTTGCAGTACAGAAACTTCTCAATTTGATGCAGTCCCAAATGTTAGTTTTGGCTTTGACTGCCTGTGCCTCTGGGGTCCTTTCCAAGAAGTCTTTGCCGGTGCATATATCTTGTAGGGTTTCTCCAATGTTCTCTAATAATTTGATGGTGTCGGGTCATAGATTTTGGTTTAATCCATGTTGAGTGGATTTTTGTGTAAGGTGTAAAGTAGGGGTCTTGCTTCATGCTTCTGCACGTGGAAATCCAGTTTTCCCAGCACCATTGTTGAATAGACTGTCCTTGCTCCAGAAATTGGTTCTAGATCCTTGATATATAAGTTGGCTATAGATGTTTAGATTGATTTCTGGTGTTTCTATTCTGTTCCATTGTCTATCCATCTGTTTCTGTACCAGTATCATGCTGTTTGGATAACAACTGCCCTGTAGTATGTCCTGAAATCAGATTTGTTTTCGTTGTACAAGATTCCTTTAGCTATTCAAGGTCTCCTGTGTCTCCATATGAATTTCAGCATCATTTTTTCCAGATCTGAGAAGAATGTCTTGGGTATTTTGATTGGTATCACATTGAATCTATAAATTGCTTTTGGGAGAATGGACATTTTGATGATATCGATTCTTCCAATACATAGCATGGAAGATTCCTCCGTTTTTTGGTATCCAATTCTATTTATTTAACATTTTGTATTTCTCATCGTAGATATCTTTAACATCCTTGGTTAAGTTTATTCAAGGTATTTGATTGCTTTTGTAACTATTGTGAATGGGATTGATCTTAGAAGTTCTTCCTCAGCCGTGGCATTGCCTGTGTATGCAAAGGCTGTTGATTTTTGTGCATTGATTTTATATCCTGCTACGTTGCCAAACTCTTCTATGAGTTCCAGTAGTCTCTTAGTAGAGTTCTTTGGATCCCCTAAATAAAGAATCATATCATCTGCAAAGAGGGATAGTTTGAGTTCTTCCTTCCCGATTTGTATCCCTTTAATTTCTTTTTCTTGCCTAATAGCTCTGGCTAAGACTTCCAGAACTATATTGAATGGCAGTGTTGAGAGTGGGCATCCTTGTCTACTACCAGATCTCAATGGAAATGCTTCCAACTTTTCCCCATTCAATAGGATGCTGGCCGTGGGTTTTTCATAAATTGCTTTGATTGTATTGAGGAATGTTCCTTCCATACCCAGTTTGCTTAGAGTTTTCATCATGAAAGGGTGTTGTATTTTATCAAATGCTTTCTCTGCGTCTATTGAGAGAATCATATGGTTTTTCTTCTGCAGTCTGTTAATGTGGTATATCACATTGATTGATTTGCGAACATTGAACCATCCCTGCATACCAGGGATAAATCCCACTTGGTCTGGGTGGATGATCTTTCTGATGTGTTGTTGCATTTCATTGGCCAGAATTTTATTGGAGTTAGTTCTTCTTTAAATGTCTGGTAGAATTCAGCAGTGAATCCGTCTGGTCCTGGGCTTTCCTTTATTGGGAGGGCCTTTATTACTATTTCAATTTCTGTCTCAGTTATGGGTCTGTTTAGGTTTTCTATGTCTTCGTAGTCAAGTTAGGTAGGTTTTATGTGTCCAGGAATCTATCCATTTTGGATAGATTTCCCTGTTTGCTGGCATACAACTTTCTATAGTAATTTCTGATGACTCTTTTTATTTCTGTGGTGTCTGTTGTTACGTTTCCTTTTTTTTGTGGCTTTTATTTTATTTTATTTTATTTTTAAACTTTTATTTAATGAATATAAATTTCCAAAGTACAGCTTATGGGTTACAATGGCTTCCCCCTCCCAAAACTTCCCTCCCACCCACAACCCTCCCCTTTCCCACTCCCTCTCCCCTTCCAATCACATCATGATTCATTTTCAATTCTCTTTATATACAGAAGATCAGTTTAGTATATATTAGGTAAAGATTTCAGCAGTTTGCCCCCATATAGCAACACAAAGTGAAAGAAAAATACTGTTGGAGTACTAGTTATAGCATTAAATAAGACTGTACAGCACATTAAAGACAGATATCCTACATAATATTTTTTAAAAAAATTAATTAATTTTCTATGCCATTTCCAATTTAACACCAGGGTTTTTTTTTTTTCATTTCCATTTATCTTTATATACAGAAGATCGATTCAGTATATAATTAGTAAAGATCTCATCAGTTTGTACCCACGCAGAAATACAAAGTGTAAAAATACTGTTTCAGTACTAGTTATAGCATCACTGCACATTAGACAACACATTAGGGACAGATCCCACATGGGATGTAAGTACACAGTGACTCCTGTTGCTGACTTAACAATTTGACACTCCTGTTCATGGCGTCAGTAATCTCCCTAGGCTCTAGTCATGAGTTGCCAGGGCTATGGAAGCCTTTAGAGTTCGCTGACTTTGATCTTATTCCGATAGGGTCATAGTCCAAGTGGAAGACCTAAATGAAAGATCTCTGTGAGTGAGATCCCAGTGGAAAGAACGGGGCCATCAAAGAAGGAGGTACCTTTCTCTGAAGGGAGGAGAGAACTTCCACTTTGACTACGTTTCCTTTTTAATCTCTGATTTTATTGATTTGGGTCTTTTCTCTTCTTTTTGAGTTTGTTGGGCCAATGTGGTGTCAATTTTGTTTATGTTTTCAAAAAATCAGCTCCTCGTTTGGCTGATCTTTTGTAATTTTTTTTGGATTCAATCCTGTTGATTTCTTCTCTGATTTTAATTATTTCTCTTCTCCTACTAGATTTGGATCTGGTTTGCTGCAGATTTTCTAGATCCTTGAGATGAATTGAAAGCTCCTTTATTTGATGCCTTTCAAATTTCTGATGTAGGCACCTATTGCTATAAACTTTCCTCTTAACACTGCTTTTGCTGTATCCCATAAGTTTTGGTGTGTTGTGCTGTTATCCTCATTTACTTCCAGAAAATCTTTGATTTCTCATTTGATTTATTCTATGACCCATTGTTCATTCAGGAGCATGTTGTTCAGTCTCCATGTGTTTGCATATGGTTGAAATTGTGCTATACACATTGTGTCCTGATGTCTTCAGGTTCTTACATAGTAGGAATCTACTAATTAAAATTACACTAACTAAAATTATACCACATTAAAATTATGATACAAATAACACATGTTACAAAATGCAGAGAACTAAAACAGCAAAAAGAAAAACAAAAGCAGGAAAAAACTACTGAGACACCTTGCAAGAGATTTAACTTTGACCTGAACAAGAAGGAAAGGCAATTTTAGGAGAGAGAAATTTCAGACAACATAAGTGATTTTCTGAAGAAGAACAAGGCAATCATTTGGGTTAAGCAAGAGATTTATCCTGAAGGTAGGATAAGAGGCACATAGGAAGATATACTGGAGACACAGTTTAAATTACACTACAAAGAGCCTAGTCAATGAAGATATAAACAAATAAAATACTCAATGTGATCTTCATACAATACTGTGAAATGTGGTTAAAATATATATACAAATGCATATACACAAATATATCCACATAGTCCAATTGAGGAAACTTGTTGGAAAGCATCATATTGAATTTATTTCAGAAAAGTTATTATTTTAGCATAATCAGATAAGTTTCTTTTCTGTAATGAGAATGATTTTTCCAACTGTATCTCTTAGCTGCCAAAGTCGGCCCTGAAGTTCTGTAACTACTGTACCAGACACCACACTAAAGGATTTTTCTTTTGTTCCATAATTTAACCTTAGCAAAGAGAGTTTTTAACAGTAGATCTGCAGTTTCATGATACATTTTTCCTGAAATTCTGTTGAAAATAATTTTTTCTCAGTGTAATTTAGCAAACAGCAAGTTAAAAATGGGTGCTGGGAGTGACTGACTATATTCTTGCTTTTAATTTACACAATAAGACCTCAATCCAATGATTTTTTTAAAATTACACCAACTCAATTTCAGCCATAAAAGGAAGAATAATAAAAGGAGTAGAAGAGATGCTGCATTCTAAAAGTTTTTTTTTTAGTCTTTAATATTCATCTACCATACAAGGCCCACTTCTGTCATAGAATACTTACGTGAGGTTTAAAGAAAAAATTTACACACTTAAATTATTCATATACAGAACAGCTCAATATTCTTAAATTATCTCCTAAAAGGATTTACTGTATTCTTACTCCAATTATACTTAAAATTAACTAAATTCTTTCAGTTGTAGACAATATTGTATAATAAATTATACACATTAAACAGGAAAAACTTCAAGGAAGTGGGACATGGGCAAAAGCACTGTACAAACTATTATCTATTCATTAATTTGTAAATGCAATATAGATTACTGGTACCAGTTTTCCCATATATGGACATCAAATTTCCCAGTACTGAAGATTAGCTTACTCAAAGAAGCATGTATGCTAAAACAAGCTCTATTACATTTTAGACCTGTCACTCTGAATAGGACATCCAAATGATTTCATTTGTAAACCAGACACTAATATTTCAGTTAATATGTGTGAATCATAATCACTAGCAGCTAAAATTACATAACTCCAGCAAACACAATTTTTCCCTTTGCTGGTCTCATTGATCAACAGCCCCTTTGTTTCACCCATAAGAATGAATTTGTGGTTGGTTATAAGATGGCAGAGTAGGGAGGGAGCTTACAAGAGAAGATAGTTTTTAAAAAAGTAGAGAGAGTGTAGCCTCAGGGAAGAGTTAGGGAGAAAATGTAAGAGAAAACTATCAAAATTATAGGGAAACAGTGGACCTATGTGGAAGGCGTGGGTGCCCATGGCTCAAGACTCCAGCAGTCAAGAGCATATGCACCAGTAGTGGAAAGTGAAGTGAGACCAGACCCCAGCAGCCCAAAGTACTGGTGAAAAGCTGCAGGGAGAGCCTAAAGGGAACCCAGCTTGGAACCCCATGGGGGAAAGTGTACGAGCCAAACTAAAGGAGAAAAAAAGGACAGTACTGACACATTGCTCTCTCCCCTATCATTTTACAACACATCCTGTTTGGACATATATAACAGCTGCACCAGCTCATGTCTGTGCCCAGCAACCAGCTGAATGGAGACTCCTGACTCTGGTTGAGAGAATTAATAGGGGTGAGGACCTTGTGACTATGTGAGGCTTCTCTACTGAGACTGAAAAAACTGAGGGTGTGTGGGAGGACTCACGGTGTGGTTGAGACATTCAGCAGTTGCAGTGGGAGACTGCACAAGCTCTGGGTTTCCTGGTTATCTGGTGAGAGACATTACTGTGGAATCTGAACCTACGTTGAGGACTGCACAGATCCTTTGTGTGGGCCATGGGACAGAGCAGACAAACATTATACCCACTGGGGCTAGCACTCAGGCATTGGTCTCCATTGAGGAGGTGAGCAGAATACACTGAGAAGAATAAACTTCCCTTCTAATAAAAAGAAAAGAGGGAGAGAGAGAGAAGATATACCTTGCCAAACCTGGTGTGTCACCTTATACATGCGCTTAACCCTGAAGAACTGAACAGAGCTCTCTGGCCACACCCACTACAAGCCTCTAGAGATTCACTGAAAGCAGACATTCCACTTATCTACAGAGTCATAGTACAAAGATAAAAGCCAACAAAGCAAAAGAAAAAAAAGAAAGAAAGAAAAGAAACCAATGAGTCTCTCCACAAATGCCAAACAACAAGAATAAGGAAGACAACATGACACCCCAAAAGAGCACAACACTTCAATACTAAGTATGAAGATGATGAGATAGAAGAAATGCAAGAAATGGAATTCAAAAAATTTATCATAAGATTGCATAGAAGTAATCAGAAGCAAAGAAACGAACTACTGAAATCCATACAACACATGAAAGAAAATCTCTTGCATGAAATTGAGATCTTAAAGAAAAATCAAAATGAAATGAAGAATTCAATAAAATAAATTAAAAATGCAGTGGAGAGCCTTAAAAACAAATTAGAATAAAGAATATTAGAAGACAAAGCACAGGAAAGTATACAAACCAAAGACAACAAGAAGAAATTAGAAAACTAAAATACACTGTTGGGAATACACAGGATAGTATAAAAAAATTCAACATATTGGTTCTAAGAGTTTCTGAAGGAATGGAGAGAAAGAAAGGATTAGAAAGCATTTTAGTGAACTAATGGCAGAAAACTTCCCTGGTTTCAAGAAAGAAAGGGACATCCAAGTATAGGAAGCACACAGAACTTCTAACAGATATGACCAGAAAAGATCCTCACCATAACACACTGTAATCAAAATTGCCACAGTAAAACATAAAGAGAAGATTCTAAAATATGCACAAGATGCGCCGGCCGCAGCGGCCATTGGAGGGTGAACCAACAGCAAAAAGGAAGACCTTTCTCTCTGTCTTTCTCTCTCACTATCCACTCTGCCTGTCAAAAAATAAAAAAATTTTAAAAATGCACAAGAGAAATGCCATATTACATTCAGAGGATCTCCAATTAGACTCATAGCAGACTTTTTATCAGAAACCCTACAGGCTAGGAGAGAATGGTGAGATACAGTCCAAGTCTAAAGAGGAAAAAAAAAAACTGTTCCTGGAATATTATACCCTGCAAAACTGTCATTTGTGAATGAAGGTGAAATAAAAACCTTCCATAACAGAAATTTAAAGAATTTGTCACCACCCACACAACCCTACAAAAGGGGCTTATGGGTGTGTTGTACAGGCACACAGAAATATGGTTATAATTACAAAAAAGGAAGAAAATGTCTAAGTAAAATTTCAAAGGAAATTCAAAGGAAAAATAGAAATATTTTTGGAAAAATGGCAGGGCAAATTTGTTACTTATCAACAGTCACCTTTAATGTAAATGGCCTCAACTCCCCAATTAAATGGCATGGACAAACTGAATGGATTAAAAACAAAACCCATCTATTTGCTGCCTACAGGAAACACATCTCACCAACAAAGATGCACTCAGATTGAAAGTGAAATGATGGAAAAAGATATTCCATGTCAAAAGAAACCAAAAAAGAGCTGGCATAGCCATCTGAATATCAGACAAAATAGATTTTAACACAAAAACAGTCAAAAGACACAAAGAAGGGCACTATATAATGATTAAGGGATCAATTCAACAGGAAGATATAACTATTATAAATTTATATTCACCTAATTATGGGGCACCTGGCTATTTAAAAGAAATATTAAGGGATTTAAAGGGAGACTTAGACTCCAATACAATAGTATTGACAGACTTCAATAATCCAATTTCAGCAATGGACAGATCAACAAGACAGAAAATCAGCAAGGAAACAGCAGTTAATTGACACTATAGACCACATGGACCTAACAGATATCTGCAGATCTTTTTATCCTACATTTGAAGAATGCACATTCTTCTCACCTGTGCATGGAACCTTCTCTAGGATTGACCACATGCTAGGCCATAAAGCAAGTCTCAGCAAATTAAAAAATTATAATAATAAAATCATACCAAGCATCTTCTCAGACCATGATGCAATAAATCTGGAAATCAGCAACTCAGGAATCTAGAGCATGTGCAAACACATGGAGACTAAAGAACATGCTCCTAAACTTACAGTGGGTAATGAAAGAAATCAAAAGAGAAATCAAAAAAATTCTGGAAACAAATGAAGATGACAACACAACATATCAAAACTTAGGGTATGGCCGGTGCCACGGCTCACTAGGATAATCCTCCACCTGTGGTGCCGGCACTCTGGGTTCTAGTCCTAGTGGGGGTGCCAGATTCTGTCCCAATTGCTCCTCTTCCAGTCCAGCTCTCTGCTGTGGCCTGGGAGTGCAGTGGAGGATGGCCCAAGTGCTTGGACCCTGTACCGCATGGGAGACCAGGAGAAGCACCTGGCTCCTGGCTTTGGATCAGTGCAGCGTGCCAGCTGTAGCGGCCATTTGAGGGGTGAACCAACAGAAGGAAGACATTTCTCTCTGTCTCTCTCTCTCACTGTCTAACTCTGCCTGTCAAAAAAAAATAAATAAATAAACTTAGGGTACACAGCAAAAGCTGTGTTAATAGAAAAGTTTATAGCAACAGGTGGCTATATCAAGAAATTTGAAAAGCACCAAATAAATAAACTATCAACACATCAAGGATCTAGAAAAACAACAGAGAAACAAATCCAAAACTAGTAGGAGAAAAGAAATAATTAAAATTATGGAAAAAAAATCCACAAAATTGAATCAAAAAAAAATACAAAAGATCAGCAAAACAAAGAACTATTTTAAAAAAAATAAACAAAATTGACACGTCACTGGCATAACTAACCAAAAAAAAAAGGACAGAGAAGACCCAAATAAAATAGAGATGAAAAAGGAAATGTAACAGCAGACACCACAGAAATAAAAAGAATCATCAAAAATTCATACAATGAGCTGTATGCCAGAAAACTTAGAAACCTCAGGAAATGGACAGATTCCTGAACACATACAATCTACCTAAACTGAGACATGAAGATAAAGAAAAACTAAACAGACCCATGGCCAAGATGGAAATTGAATTATTAATAAAGACCCTCCCAACAAAGAAAACTCAGGACTGTATGCCTTCACTGCTGAATTCTACCACCTTTGAAGAACTAACTCCAATTCTTCTCAAGTTATTCAAAACAACTGAAAGAGAGAGAACCCTCCCAAATTCTTTCCATGAAGCCAGCATCATCTTAATTCCTAAACCCGAAAAAGATGCAACAGAGAAAGAAAACTACAAAAGATACAATCAGGAAAGTGAAGAGGCAACAGACAGAATGGGAGAAATTTTTTGCAGATTATGCAATAGATAAAGGGTTAATGACTAGAATGCACAAAGAGATCAAGAAACTCCATAACAACAAAACAAACAACTGAGGTAAGAAATGAACAAAGGTCTTAAACAGACATTTTTCAAAAGAGGAAATGCAAATGGACAATAGAAACATGAAAAAATGCTCAAGATCACTTGTCTTCAGGGAAACACAAATCAAAACCACAATTAGGTTTCACTTCACCATGGTTAGAATGGCTAAATACAGAAATCAACAAACAACAAATGCTGACCAGGATGTGGAGGAAAAGGTATACTAATGCACTGTTAGTGGGAATGCAAACTGGTAAAGCCACTATGAAAGACTTTGGAGATACCTCAGGAATCTGAATATAGTCCTGCCACATGACCCAGCCATCCTACTCCTTGGAATTTACTCAAGGAAAATGAAATGAGCAAATTAAAGGAGCTATCTGCACCTCCATGTTTATTGCAGTTCAATTCACAATAGCTAACTTGTGGAATCAACCTAAATGTTCATCAATGCAAGACTGGATTAAAAAAATTATGTGATATTTACTCTATGAAATACTACACAGCTGTAAAAAAAATGAAATCCAATCATTTGCAACAAAATGGATGAATCTGGAAAACATAATACTTAGTGAAATAAGCCAGTCCCAAAGGGACAAATATCTTTTTTTTTAACAGAAAGAGTTAGACAGCGAGAGAGAGAGACAGAGAGAAAGGTCTTCCTTCTGTTGGTTCACCCCACAAATGGCTGCCATGGCTGGAGCTACGTCAGATCTGAAGCCAGGAGCAAGGTGCTTCCTCCCGGTATACCATGCAGGTGCAGGGGCCCAAGCACCTGGGCCATTCTCCACTGTCTTCCTGGGAGACAGCAGAGAGCTGGACTGGAATAGGTGCAACTGGGACTGGAATCTGGCACCCATATGAGATGCCAGTGCCACAGGCAGAGGATTAACCAAGTGAGTGATGGTGCCAGCCTGGGAAAATATTATATGATCTCCCTGATCTGTGACAACTAACAGAAGAAGCTGCACTCTAAGCTGCCCTGTAAGAGGAAATGGCCTAACCACAGACCATTGTTGCAACTATCTAACCCTTCACTAGGACTAGGAGGCCTAGGAGGATGGCGTTGCTATGACTACAAGACCCTGGGAGGGCAGTGCAGGGGTGGGGTTGCCCTTCAAAAACTGTATAAATGGACCCTCAGATGCTGTAAAGCAGAGGTTGCTCAGCCTCTCTCCCCAGTCCATAGTGCCTTGTGCCCACAGGAATTCTCCTGGTCCACAGTGCCTTGTGCCCGCAGGAGTTTGGCTGAGCAGTCTTTTGCTCTAGATGCCATAATACAGGTGTGTACCTGAGTCTTCTCAGTCTCCTTTGTTGAACCTGTCGTTGGCTTCCTGGCCAGTTGCTGATGATTGGGAAGCCGACAGTTGGCTCCTGAACAGGGACCTGACTGAGGCAGTGGAAGGAGACGTGCCCTTGAGAAGACTACAGAAGGGTGAGTAGCGGTGGTTGAAAAAGACCACAATGAGTGGGACGTCCCAGTCTAAAGAGTATAGGAAGGCACTAGAGCATACGGGAAAAGTAAAAGTCTTTCCAAGACAAACACAGGAAGGAAAAAGAGTAAAATGCTACACACCAGGTAATGTAACATGGGCTTGTAAGCTGGCAGCAGCTTGTACAGGACGTGACCTTTCTAGTCTTAGGACAGTAGAAGACATAGAGAAGATGTTAAAGGACTTCCTTCTAAAAGGAGAAGGTGATCTTGGAAAGGATTGTAAGTGCGCAGCCAAGACCCTTAAGGTGTTTGTCTGCTGTGGGAAAGAGCTATGCCCTAGGAACACTGAGGAAGCCTGTAGTCTATACAACATGATTGCAGACTTTCAAGATAGACCTTCGTGGCATGAGCCTTTGCCCACTATGACTGAAGAAAGAATGAAAGAGCAGCCAGCCTACCCTGTAGTAGTGCAAGCTGGTAACATAGAATATGAACCATTGGGTCCTAGCGCAATTTCAGCTTGGGTAAAGCAGGTATAGGAACATGGCTTAACAGGAACCCCTACCATTACTGATTTTGGGGTAGTCTCAGTAAATCTTACATCAGTAGATATAAATATGCTTCTAAATGTGATACCAGGGGCAGCATCAGAGAAGCAATTAATTCTAGAAAAAATAAGGGAAAAGGCAGCACAGTGGAATGAAAAACACCCATCCCTGCCTGCTGGCACAGCAGGACCAGCACCATTAACATCTATCCAAATAAGGGGAATAGACATGACACCACAGGAAGCAGCTGACCCTGTATTTAATAATGCCCAAGCCCTATATAGTCAGTGGATAATGGAGGCAATGCAAGAAATCCAGAGGGTAGTTAGTGGGGCTCCAAAAGCAGTTAGCTTAAGGCAAGGACCGAAAGAACCTTATTCTGATTTTATTGATAGGCTATATCCTCAAATTGACTAAGGGGTACCTAGAGAAGATTTAAGGGAGTACTTAAAGGGCACCATGAGCATTCAAAATGCCAATGATGAATACAAGAAACTGCTTAGAAATTTAAGACCAGAATACTCCTTAGAGGATAAAATGTATGCTTGTCAAGAGTTTGGGTTCACAGCCTATAAGATGGCAATGCTGGCAGAAGCATTAAAGGTGGGAAGTGAAAAGGGAAGCTCTAATACATTTAAAGGAAATTGCCATAAATGTGGAAAAAGAGTTCATATGGCAAAAGAATGTCATGGGAGGGAAGCCACTGGACCTCCTTTAAAATGTTATAACTGTGGGCTAATTGGACATATGGCAAAAAATTGTAGAAAACCGAAAAACGGGGGACGTGGGGGCTTCACGCCTCCCCAGACGATGATGGCCACAATGCCATTGGGGGAGAAACCTGGTCATATCCAACCCTCTGCCCCGACAATGAAGGAAATGCAAACAGAAACTCCGCAAGTAGGATTTTACCCAAAATTACCGAAAGACTAGGCTTGGAAAAAAGACCAATGATAAAAATTAAGATAGGGGGAAAAATGATTGAAGGATTATTAGATACAGGAGCAGATTTATCTATCATAGGAAAACAAGATCTAGAAGGCATATAAGGTGGGATTAATGAGGGATGGCAATATGTAGAAGGAGTAAGTAGAAGTACTAGGTTACAGAAAATGTCAGGACTGAAACTGGAAACACAAAATGGCATCAAACGGACATCTTTGTTAGTCTCCCCCAATATCCCTATCAACATATTTGGTAGGGATTTATTATTCCAGTTAGGAGTAGCCCTAGTAAAGGCACAACTGTCAACTAAAATAGAACCAGTGAAAATAAAAATGAAAGATCCCAGTAAAGGCCCTATTATTCCCCAATGGCCCTTAACTGAAGAAAAAACTGATAGGATTAAAAGAGTAGATAAATTATTAAAGGAAAATATCCCCTGCAGCCGCAGACAATCCGTGGAATACCCCAGTTTTTGTTATCAAGAAAAAAATCTGGTAAATGGCGTATGCTGATAGACTTTCAGGAACTTAACAAGTTAGTTAAAAAAGGAAAAGAGGTGCAATTGGGTATTCCACATCCCGGGGGGTTACAGAAAAGAAGGCAGGTCACAGTATTAGATATAGGAGATGCATACTTCACTATCCCTTTAGATCCAATATTAGACAGTATAATGCTTTTACCATCCCAGAAATTAATAACAAAGGACCAGGACATAGGTATGTCTGGAATTGCCTGCCACAGGGATTTGTATTAAGTTCCTTAATTTATCAGACCACTTTAAGGGATACACTGGAGCCTTGGAGAAAGCAACATCCAGAAATAGACCTTTATCAGTACATAGATGATTTATATATTGGTTCAGATTTACCATTGCAGGAACATAAACAGATAGTCAGTAACCTAAGGAATCTACTGTTGGAACAAGGCTTTGAGACTTCACCAGAAAAATTACAAGAAGAACCTCCTTATTTGTGGATGGGATATCAACTCCATGCAGAGAAATGGACATTACAAAAATTAGACCTCCCCTAACTCCCAGAGAGACCTTCCTTAAATGAATTACAAAAACTAGTAAGCCTCCTTAATTGGCTAACTCAAGCCGTTCCCGGCATAAAAACAAAACCATTTACCCTAGTGATGAGAGGTTATCAGGAGTTAAACAGTAAGAGAGAGTAGACTCCAGAGGTAAGACAAGAGCTTCAAAACATTAGAAAGCTACTAAAGGAACATAAGTCATTAGCATATTGGGAAGCTAGTGAGGAAGTATATTGTACTATAATGATATCAGGGAATACATTAAATTATAAAATTCACCAGGGAAACAACATCCTCTGGATAGGAAGGATAGAGTTTCCTAGAGTAATGGCAGATTCCCCTTTAAACAGAGCTATTCGGTGCCTACACAAAGTAAGACAGGAAAGTAAGACTAGGAAGAGAACCTATTTATAGGCTTTTTTTTTTTTTTTTCATTTGGCAACCTTTTATTGAATATCCAATTCAGTTTCAAGCAGCAGTCTTCCATTCCAAATAGACGTGATGAGTAAGATACAACTTTCAGGAAGTTTATAGTCTGGGAAGAAGGAGAGAAGTTATGAAATATATAATCATAATACAATGTGATATATAGATACAGTTGTTTTCCAATTATAAAATATTACAGTATTGCATAAATTCTATAAAACACAGAAAAATAAAAAAGCCAAAAGGGAAAGAAAACACCATCTTCAAAGTACTACTTTCCAAATTCAACCACAGTTGACATTTTAGCGTATTTCCTTAATCTTTATACTTTAGTCTGCTTCCTTTTCACTCATTTGTTTGTCATAAGGATAATTTTAATGGAAACATAATAGTCTATCTTAAAAATATTATATAATTTATCTAGACTGACTTATGCTTTGAATTGTTAGCAGTTTTTCTTTTTTTTTTTTTTTATTAAACTTTTATTTAATGAATATAAATTTCCAAAGTATAGCTTATGGGTTACAATGGCTTCCCCCCTCCCATAACTTCCCTCCCGCCCACTACCCTCCCCTTTCCCGCTCCCTTTCCCCTTCCATTCATGTAAAGATTCATTTTCAATTCTCTTTGTATACAGAAGATCAGTTTAGTATATATTAGGTAAAGATTTCAACTTTTTGCCCATATAGCAACATCAAGTGAAAAAACTACCATTGGATTACTAATTATAGCATTAAATAGCAATGTACAGCACATTAAAGACAGAGATCCTACAGAATTTTTTTTTTCAAATTAATTAATTTTCTATGCCATTTCCATTTTAACACCAGGTTGTTTTTTTTTTTTTCATTTCCAATTCTCTTTATATACAGAAGATCACTTCAGTATATAATTAGCAAAGACCTCATCAGTCTGCGCCCACACAGAAACGCAAAGTATAAAAATACCGTTTCAGTACCAGTCACAGCATCACTTGGCTTTAGACGACACATTAGGGACAGATCCCACATGGGGTGTAAGTACACAGTGACTCCTGTTGCTGATTTAATTTATAGGCTTTTTATAAAGAAGAAAGATTTGGATATCATGATCCAAGAAGACCCTTACCTACACTGGGTACCCCAAATAGAATGCATACATGCTCCTATAATGCTCAGGAGAACTTTAAGCAGTCTACAAGCTAAGCTGGTAGAAGAACCCACATATTACGTTGGTGGAGGTAGCAAACAGGGAATGGGAAAATATGGCTTTTGGACAGCTGAAGGAAAAATAATGATTAAGGAACATGAAGGAAGCAACCAAGAATTAGAAAAAAGAGCTATACTTTCTGCCCTTCAGGCAGGACCTGAAAAAATGAATATAGTTACTGACTCCCAGTATGTATGTGGGTTAATTGAGGCAAGGCCTCAGCCTGAAGACATCAAAGAACCTCTCTTGAAGACTATACTAGAATCTATAGAAAGCAAAGAGGAGCTCTATATACAGTGGGTACCAGGGCACAAAGGTATACCAGGAAATGAAAACATTGACAGGCTAGTATCCACATCTTGTAGAACGCAGATACACCTAGTGGTGCAAGGAGGCAATATCCGGGAGAAGGAACCAGAACAGATAAGATTTAAGCACCAAGGAATTTATTTCCTTGAAAACATCGAGTCAGCAGAAGAGGACCATACAAAATGGCATGGAGATGTTCAATACTTAAGACAGGAAAAGGTGGCTGTGCGTCACCAATATTCCATGGGAGAATCTCTCAATCCCTAATTCTATGCAACTGGCAGAGATGTTTGCAAACTCCTCCCTGACTTGGCAAGATTGGGTTAGTAAAACCTCTTCCTTAGAATATAATATCACCCAAAATGCGATAAATTTAACTGCCACCATAGTCAGAGCTAAGCTTAATATAGATAGAGTACAAACAGTGGAAAATATGATTGCATCCATGAGCAGTACACTTAGTAAATGGTTGCCCACATGGTCTTGGATAAGATCAGCTATTATCCTCCTGGCAATTATAATATGTCTACCTGTTCTCCAGTGTCTTTTCTCGACTGGAAGGAATTTGGCGAAGGGCTACCTTGTCTTTGAGGAAGCGACAGTCCCAGAAATAGAGGAAGAAAGCGACAGCGGAAACGATGAGGACACAAAGGGACATTTTGGAAGAACATGCGAGCCTTAGTTAAAAGCATCTGTCCCCTTGGTCCAGCAGCTCAGCATGCTCTACAACAATATAAACAGCTCTAAAATAAAAAGAAAGGGTGGACTAGAGGGAATTACGAAGGAGAAGAAGCTGCACTCTAAGCTGCCCTGCAAGAGGAAATGGCCTAACCACAGACCATTGTTGCAACTGTGCAACCCTTCTACTAGGACTACGGGCCTAGGAGGGCAGCATTGCTACGACTACAAGACCCTGGGAGGGCAGCACAGGGGCAGGGTTGCCTTTCAAAAACAGACGCTGTAAAGCAGAGGTTGCTCAGCCTCTCTCCCCGGTTCGTAGTGCCTTGTGCCTGCAGGGATTCTCCTGGTCCACAGTGCCTTGTGCCCGCAGGAGTTTGGCTGAGCAGTCTTTTGCTCAGGATGCCATAATAAAGGTGTGTACCTGAGTCTTCTCAGTCTCCTTTGCTGAACCTGTCGTTGGCTTCCTGGCCAGTTGCTGACAATCGGGAAGCCGACAGTTCTCATTACATATTTCACTACTTCCAATATTAATAAGTGCAGGACTCCTTCAAAACATAAAGCATGGCATTCATGTTACTCAGCTTATTTGAGAAAAATCTTAAAGAATTAGTGAACAATTGGGGAAGATTTAACAAATAATTTTATGAGCACCTGCTATGTGCCATAGATAGTGCCAAGGTATTGCCTATGACCTTATTTAATTTTCAAAGCAACCTTATTTCTCCTTACTTCCACAAGTTAACTGTCTAGGTTCTCTGGTACATTTGTCATAAATGGGCACAGCTATTTTTTTCTACTGTTTAAACCCTTCATGGAAATGAAGTAAAATTCTCTGATGCATTTTTCTTCCTATGCCCAACAACCAGTGGATCCTAACTACTGCGTAATGTTTTAAGTGGTTTTATACAAACACTTCTGGATCATTTTTCACCTGATACATTTTTATCTTGGATTGATTTAACTTTTAATTTTACTTTTACAGCTTTATTGAGAATCTAATTAATTATGATAAACTAAATACATATATAAATATAGCACAACTTGATGAGCTTTGGAGTATCTATATATATGGAGTCATGTACTCTGTGCTCTTTTATGACTAGTTTCTTTCAGTTAACATGATTATTAGCAGATTATTTTGATGCAATATGTTTCAAAATCCATTCCATTTTATTGCTGAATAATAGTAAACATTATACAAACATAACACAATTTATTTACCCATTTACTTCTTGATGAATATTTTGAGTTGTTTCTTTCCAACATTTCTCTTGGTTAAATATCTAGAAATTAAATTGAAAAATCATTATGTGCATGAGTTTAACACCTTAATATTGCCAAACTATTTTTCTAAGCATTTGTGTTTTACTATTCTGCTAGTTCCTATGTTTTCTCACCAACATGGTTAGCCTTTTTTCATTGTATCCATTCTAAAATTTGTGTAAGCAGTGTTTCATTATGGATTCAATTAGATATTATAGATATAAGTCCTTTATTGGATATAAAATTTACAAATATTTTCTCCTCTCATTTAACTTATTTCATTCTATCAAAAATATTTTTTCTTTAAAGATTTACTTATGTATGTATGTGTGTGTGTGTATGTATCTATTTGAAAGGTAGAGAGAGAGAGAGAAAGAAAGAAAATCTTCCATATACTGTTTCACTCCCGAAATGGCCACAATGGCCATGGCTGGTCCAGGCTGAAGCCAGGAGACAGGAGCTTCAACCAGGACTCCTATGTGGGTGTAGGACTCTAAGAAATTGTGTCATCCTCTGCTGCTTTCTCTGGCCTTTTGGCAGGGAGCTGGATCCAACACGAACCTATAAGGGATGCTGGCCTCATAGACAGCAGCTTAACTCACTGCACCACAACATCAGCCTCAAAAATATTTTTTGAAGAGTAGCAGAAGTTTTTGGCTTTGATGATTTTCAATTTGTCAAGTGGTATTTTTGCCAATTGTGCTCTTAATACTGTATCTAAAAAGTCTTTTCCTAACTCAAGGTAATGAAATTTCTGCCTACATTTTAAGTTTTGCATTTAGTCTTAATTATAAACATTGAGATGTTATCCATCTGAGTTGATTTGTGCATTGTTTAAAGTCTGATCAGCCCCCTCTTTTTTTCACATGTAACTATCCAATTGTTTCATCATCATTTGTTGAAAACACAATACACTGTTTTTTTTCTGAATTACTTTGTAGAAAATCTCTTTTTCATATGTAAGTAGTTCTATTTCTGGACTGTTCCATTTATCTTTAATTCCATATGGTCTTTATTACTATAGCACTATAGTAAGTCCTGATATCAGATAGTGATAGTTCTCCCTTGTTCTTTTTACATGTATTTTAATATGTTATCATGAAACTATTCAATATAAATTTCCAGTATTAAGAATTCACATATGGTATATTCATACTATCCACATTTAGAGGAAATGTTCTGGTCAAAGATTTTAATGCTATGCTCTTTCTACTTTTGAGACACAATCTTGTTCTTAGAAACTATGAGAAGTGTGGCCATTTATAAGCAACACTGGACAGCTCTTTAAGTAAAAGCAATAGGCTAAGATAACTAAGAAACTTCCACTTTACTATTTGCTTTTCCCAAATAACTTACTTGTTGAAAACAGTGCATGTTACATATGCATACCATAGGAATAAAATCAAACTTAACTGTACAAATTGTACAACTGTTTATATTTTCTGACAGGAGTCTTGGAGTTGAAGTCCTTGCCTTTGTGTATCCTTCAGACACAGTTAAATGTAAATTAAAAGAAACCAGTTAGTCAGGAGCAATTTAGAATTTTCTGAAAGCAGTGGTTTCTGTTCATTAAACTTGTATTCATAATTGATTCATTCACTCCACTCAACTAAAATTATCTGAGACCACCATGTGTCTGTCAATCACAGTTGTAAGCATGAAAGACTGAGCAATAAACAAGGAGGACATTTACCTTAGAGTTATACTCTGGAAGTGTGAAATACATAATAAACCAGTAAATAACTGAATAAACACATTACCTGTAATAGTGACAAGAACTATGAAAAATGAACAATAATATCAAGACAGGGAGAGCAAGGACCTTTAGATAATGTCATTAGGAAAGGTTTCCTTTCTGAGAAAATGAATGCTTAATTCAGACAAATGATTTTTTCAAGGAAAGAACAAACCATTTATTGTTCTTCTGGAATCATTTTCAAATACAGAGGCTTTGAAACAGGCATGAGCTTGTCTTGTTTGAAGAATTAACAGAAGCCTATGTGCTTGGTGAGCTGTGAAGAAGGGAGAAGCCATATAAATGAATTGGAGAAGCAGGAAGGAGGCAGAGTAGACAGAATGGGCTTTTAATTTCAGATTATTTTTCTAACAGAGCTCATAGTAACTATGAACAAAGTCAGCTAAGCCACAGACAATGAATTTTTTTTACAATTTTATGGAAGACAGTTGCCTTGCTTAGTAGAAATTTGTGTATCAGAGCTGATTTAGGGCACTCTAAGCCACTTGATCAAGGTTAATGTCTTCAATTCATCTGAAATTTGCAATTAATACAGTAGGTTGGCTCCTACAGTCACTTTTTTAAATTGAACATATCTGCGGGGCACAGTGTGGTAATTCTATACATCCAAACAATGTAGAATGACTAAATCAGAGTAGTAAGCATTTACATCTCTCTAAACATGTTTCTAAACTTATGATTGATATATAATCATTATACATATTTATCAGGTACAATGTGATATACCACTGAAATACCGAATGTTTATCCATCATTATATTAACTGAGTTAAGAGCTGAAATACATAACTTAACAAAATCAAAGTGCTGGGGCTGACGTTGCGGTAGAGTGGGCTGAGCCTCCACCTGTAGTGCCGACATCCCATATGGGTGGCGGTTCATATCCCAGCTGCTCCTCTTCCAATCCAGCTTTCTGCTATGGCTTGAGAAAGCAGCAGAAGATGGCCTAAATGTTTGGGCTCCAAGCTCCTGGTTCCTGTTTTCTATTCAGCCCAGCTCTGGCTGTTGTGGCTATTTGGATAGTGAACAAGTTCATGGAAGACCTTCCTCTGTCTCTCCCTCTCTTTCTGACTTAAACTCTACCTCTTAAGAAAATAAATAAGTCTTTAAAAAAATAAAATAAACAATGAGTGTGCAGGTATCAAAAGTAGGAAAAAACTCAAAACTGTATTTAACATTTCTATCTAGAGACAGCTATACTTAATAGAAACCCCTCAAGACTCTTAACTTGAAAAACCGAGAAAGTCCTAGTACAATGATATCTGTACCAATAATTACTTTATTTTCATAGCTATGCTATATTTTGGGATTTTTTTCCCTCAGAACCCTTTTATTTAAGGTGTACAGACTTCATACATTTCATGAATACCACTTTAGGAACATAATGCTATTTTGATATGTTGGAATACTGCATAGTCCTTAAAGAACCATGATGTAATCAAAATATATTAAGAGAGTGAGAAGGCAAGCCACATGCTGGAAGAAGATGGTCACAATACATGCACTTGCCAAAGGAATTATATCTAACATATAGGAAGAATTTCACATAGTAAGAGAAAGACAACCTGATTTTTTTTTATTTCTTTCCTTTTTTTCTTTTCAATTTATTTTTGAGTGACAGAAATAGAGAGCTCCCAATAATTAGTTTGCTCCCCAACTGTTCACAATGGCCAGGGCAAGGCCAGGCCAAAGCTGGAGCCAAGAATGTGAACCCAGGTACTCCAATAAGGAATGAAGTCAACCCAAGTGGCATCTTAACTGTTAAGCTAAATGCCTATCTCCAGTCTGACTTTTAAAATGAGCAAAAGGCCTAACAGACATTTCAAAAAAGTATAACAGATAATCAATAGATTGAAAAAATGCTCAATATCATTATTCATCAGGGTAATGAAAATTAAGAATAAAGCCTTTATCAAATGGCTGAAATTTAGGAGGCACAATTCCAATAGGTGGGGAGGATTAGGAGAAACTGGAACTCTTTTATTGCTGGTGTGAGTATGAACTTGTGCACCACTTTGGAAAACTGGTAGTATTCATTAAAGCTAACTGTTGACCTCCTCTATGACACAGCAATTCCTTTTTGTTTATTTATTTATTTATATATCATTGCATTTCATAAGTATGACTTTAGGAATATAGTAATTCTTCCTATCATACCTGTCCTCCCACGTATTCTCCCACCCCTCCTTCTCCTCCCTCTCCTATTCCCAGTCCCATTCTCCACCAAAATCCATTTTTGATTAACTTCATACACAGAAGACCAACCTTATACTAAGAGCTCAAAAATTTGCACCAAAAAAAAAAGAACTGTTCCTCAACAGTTGAGACAAGGCCTGTTAAAAGTCATCACATCTTGAAGTTAATTCCACTTTTTTATTTTTTAAGAAACTTTAAAGAAGCACCCAATAATGATATATCTTTTGCGAGCACTTAGACATAATTATAATACAACTCTTTGAGCACAGAGTTCCTGCATGGGAAGTTAGTGCACTGTGACTCTTGTTGTTAATTTAACAATTAACAGTCTTATGTATGATGGCAGTGATCACCCAAGGCTCTTGACATGAGCTTCCTAGGCTTTAGAAGCCTTTTGAATCCATAAACTCTGTCACTATTTAGACAGGGCCATAAGCAAAGTGGAATTTCTCTCCTCCCTTCAGAGAAAATTACCCCCTTCTTTGATGACCATTTCTTTCCAATGGGGTATCACCCACTGAGATTCTTCATGTAGACCATTTTTTGCCACAGTGTCTTGGCTTTCCATGCCTGAAATGCTCTCATGGGCTTTTCAGCCAGACCAGAATGACTTAAGGGCTGATTCTGAAGTGAGAGTGCTATTTAAAGCGATTGCCATTCTATGAGTCTGTTGTGTGGACTTCCCATGTTGCAACATTCACTCCTTTTTAATTTTATCTATTATTATTTCCAGACAATTTCAATTTTTTTTACAGCTGAGTAGTACTCCATACTTTCTTTTTTTAACTTTTATTTAATAAATATAAACTTCCAAAGTACAAATTTTGAATTATAGCAGCTTTTCCCCCCAATAACCTCCCTCCCACCTGCAACCATCCCATCTTCCACTCCCTCTCTCATCCTATTCTTGATCACAATTTATTTTCAATTATCTTTATATACAGAAAATGAACTTAGTATATACTAAGTAAAATTTCAACATACTGCACCCACAAAGACACACAAAGTATACAGTACTGTTTGGATAGTAGTTTTAAAATTAATAGTACAATACATTAAGGACAGAGGTCCTACATGGGGAGCAGATGCACAGTGACTCCCATTGTTGATTTAACAATTGACACTCTTATTTATGATGTCAGTAATCACCCAAAGCTTTTGTCATGAGCTGCCAAGGCTATGGATGCCTCTTGAATTCACCAACTTCAATCTTGTTTAGACAAGGCCATTTTCAAAGTAGAACTTATCTCCTCCCTTCAGAGAAAGTACTGCCTTCTTTGGTGGCCCATTCTTCTGGCTGAGATCTCACTCACAGAGATCTTTCATTTAGGTCATTATTTTTTGCCACAGTGTCTTGGCTTTCCATGACTGAGAAACTCTCATGGGCTTTTCAGCCTTATCTGAATGCCTTAAGGGCTGATTCTGAGGTAAGAGTACTGTTCAGGGCATTTGTCATTCTGAGTCTGCTGTGTATCCTACTTTCCATGTAGGATCATTCTCTCCTACTTAATTCTATCAATTATTATTTGCAGACACTGGTCTTATTTATGTAATCCCTTTCACACTTAATCCTATTTTTTGAGCAATTATGAACTTAAATTCATCACTTTAACAAGTAAGATGGCATTGGTACATGCCAACTTGATGGGATTGAATTTGAATCCCCTGGCACATTTCTAGCTCTACCATTAGGAATAAGCACGAATGAGCATGTGCCGAACTGTACATCTCTTCCCTCTCTTATTCCCACTCTTATATTTAACAGGGATCACTATTCAGTTAAATTTAAACTCCTAAGAATGATTGTATATTAATTGAAGATTTCAACCAATGGTATTAAGTAGAACAAAAAATACTAAAAGGAATAAAGTAGTAAGTTTTTCCTCGACAGTCAGAACAAAGGCTGATCGATTCACTGTTACTCGTAGTGTTCATTTCGCTTCAACAGGTTTCCTTTTAGGAACTCAGTTAGTTGTTACCGATCAGGGAGAACATATGATATTTGTCCCTTTGGGACTGGCTTATTTCACTCAGGATGATGTTTTGCAGATTCCTCCACTTTGATGTGATTGACCAGATTTCATTTTTTACTGCTATATAGAATTCTATAGAGTGCATATCCCATAATGTCTTTTTCTAGTCTTCTGTTGATGGGCAATTAGGTTGACTCCGTGTCTTAGCTATTGTGATTTGAGCTGCAATAAACATTGATGTGCAGACGACTATTTTATTTGCCAATTTAATTTCCTTTGAGTAAATGCCAGGGAGTGGAATGGCTGGGTCATATGGTAGGGCTATATTCAGGTTTCTGAGCAATCTCCAAACTGACTTCCATTGTGGTTTTACCAGTTTGCATTCCCATCAATTCTGTTGATTTCTTCTCTGATTTTAATTATGTCTCTTCTCCTACTAGATTTGGGTCTGTGTGCTGCAGTTTTTCGAGATCTTTGAGATGCCTTGAAAGCTCATTTATTTGGTGCCTTTCCAATTACTTGATGTAGGCACCTATTGCTGTAAACTTTCCTCTTAACACTGCTTTTGCTGTATCTCATAAGTTTTGATGTGTTATGTTGTTATCCTCATTTACTTCCAGAATGTCTTTGATTTCCCTTTTGATAACTTCTATGACCCTCTGTTCAGTCAGGAGCATGTTGTTCAATCTCCATGTGTTTGCATATGCTCTAGGGATTCCTGAGTTGCTAATTTCCAACTTCATTCCACTGTGGTCTGAGAAGCTGCATGGTATGATTCCAATTCTTTTGAATTTGCTGAGACTTGCTTTATAGCCTAGTATGTGGTCCATCCTAGAGAAGGTTCCATGTACTGCTGAGAAGAATGTGTATTCTTCAAGTGTAGTATGAAAAGTTATGTAGATATCTGTTAGATCCATTTGGTCTCTAGTGTCAATTAAATCTGCTATTTCCTTGTTGATCTTCAGTCAGGTTCATCTGTCTATTGCTGAAAGTGGAGTGTTGAAGTATTGGAGTCTAAGTCTCCCTTAAAGTCCCTTAACATATCTTTTAAATAACACAGTGTCCTGCAATTAGGTGCATCTACGTTTATAAGAGTTACATCTTCCTGTTGAATTGATCTCTTAATCATTATATAGTGCCCCTCTTTGTCTCTCTTAACAGTTTTAGTGTTAATGTTTATTTTGTCTAATACTAAGGAGACTATTTCAGCTCTTCTTTGGTTTCTGTTGCAATGGAATATCTTTCTCCAACCTTTCACTTCCAGTCTGCAAGCATGTTTGTTGGAAAGATGTGTTTCTTATAGGCACCAAATAGATGGGTTTTGTTTTTTAATCCATTCAGCCAGTCTGTGTCTTTTAACTGGAGAGTTGAGGCCATTAACATTCGATGTGACTATTGATAAGTAGTAACTTTGCCCTGCCATTTTCCCAAAGATATTTCTAATATATGCTTTGAACTTCCTGTGATCTATTACTGGGAGATTTTCTTCCTTTACCTTCTTTCATATTGATGGCCGTGTTTCTGTGTTTCTGTGTGTAACACATCTTTAATCACCTTTTGCAGGGCTGGACGAGTGGCGACAAATTCTTCCAATTTGTGTTTGGTATGAAAGGTCTTTCCTTTATTCACAAATGAGAGCTTTGCAGGATATAATATTCTGGGCTGGCAGTTTTTCTGTCTCAGCACCTGGACTATGTCTCACCATTCCCTCCTAGCCTGTAGAATTTCTGATGAGACGTCTGGTGTGAGTCTGATTGGAGATCCTCTGAGAATAATCTGATGTTTCTCTCTTGCATATTTTAGAATATTTTCTTTATGTCTCACTGTGGTGACCTTGATTACAACGTGCCATGGCGAGGATCTCTTTTGGTCATGTTTATTGCGGGTTCTATGTGCTTCCTATACTTGGATGTCTCTTTTCTTCTTCAAACCCAGGATGTTCTCTGCTAGTATCTCACTAAAAAGGCCATCTAATCCTTTCTCTCTCTCCATGCCTTCAGGTACTCCTAGAACCCGAATGTTGGGTTTTTTAATAGTATCCTGTAGATTCCCAACAATATTTTTTAGATTTCTAATTTCCTCTTCTTTTCTTTGGTTTGACTGTATACTTTCCTGTGCTCTGTCTTCTAAGTCTGATATTCTCTTTCTGCCTCACTGATTCTATTTTTAAGGCTCTCAAATGTGTTTTTTATTTTTTCTACTGAATTCTTCATTTCATTTTGATTTCTCTTCAATATCTCAACTTCATGTTCTACTAAATTCCTCTTTTCATTTTGATCCCTTTACGACTTTACTTTCACAAGAGAGATTTTCCATCCTATCCAGTATGGATTTCTGTAGTTCATGCATTTGGTTTTGATAACTGATAAATGTTTTTATCATAAATTTTTGAATTATGTGTCTTGCATTTTTTCTATCTCATCATCTTCATAATCTTGTATTGGAGTGTCATGTTCATTGAGGAACATCATGATGTCTTCCTTATTCTTGTTTCCTCGTTTTTTGTATTTGTTTTGGCATTGTGGAGATAGTCTTTGGTTTCTTCTTCTCCTTCTCCTTCTCCTCCTCCTCCTCCTCCTCCTCCTCCTCCCCCTCCTCCTCCTCCTCCTCCTCCTCCTCCCCCTCCTCCTCCTCCTCCTCCTCCTCCTTCTCCTTCTCCTTCTCCTTCTTCTTCTTCTTCTCACTATAGTGGCTTTTCTCATTATACTATGACTCTAGATTAAGTGGACTGTCTGCTTTGATGGATATCTAGAGGATAGTGGTGGGTGTGGCCAGAAAGCTCTGTTCAGTTCTTCAGGGTTAAGGGTGTGCCAAAGGTGACACACCCAGGTTTGGCATGGTAAATCTCTCCCTTTTTTTTTATTCAGAAGAGAAATAATTCTTCTCAGCTGAGCTCTTTTCCTCAATGTCAATCAGTGCCTGAGCACTAGCCCCAGTGGGTATAATATTCATCTGCTCTGTACCAAGAACCACACAAAGGATCTGTACAGTGCTCAGTGTAAACTCAGATTCCCCTGCAGTGTCTCTCACCAGGTAGCCAAGGCCGCCCGAGTTTGTGGCATTTCCCACCAAGACTACTCATGTCTCAGCCACACCATGAGTTCTCCCACACACCCTCAGTTTTTTTTCCCCCCACAGCCCCAGTCAATAAGCTCCACACATTCACTTGGTCTTAGTATCCTGTTATTACTTCCCACCAGAATCAGGTTTTTCTGCTTGGTTGAGGGCTGGTGCAGCCTCGAGCTGGCACAGCTGTTATGTATATCCAAAATGGTGCCTGTTCTATTGTCTCGCTCACCTTTGTAAGGTGTGTGGAGAGAGAGAATCATGTCCATACCATCCCTTTTATTTTTTTCTCTCCTCTAGTTAGGCTGGTGTACTTTTCCCCATGGGGATTCAAGCCTCTTTCCCTCTAGGCTCTTCCTGCCACTCCTCCGCCAGTGTCTCAGGCTACTGTGGTCTCCTCTCACCTCTCTTTCCAGCACTGGTGGGGAGCCTCTCAGCAGCTGGGGTCCCGAGCCGTGGGCACCTGTGCCCTCCACGTAGGTCCACCAAGTCCCTCTAATTACAGAAGAGTTTCCTCTGCCTTTTTTCCCCTTAATTCTTCCCTGAGACTACACTATCTTCACTTTTATTAGTCTGTCTTCTCCCAGACTATCAGTAAGCTCCCTCCCTATTCCTCCATCTTGGCGCCCGATTCCATAATTTATTTATCCAGTCAATATATGGGTTGATTCCATATCGTATCCATTCTGAATTGAGCTGCAATGAACTTGGGGGTACAGATAACTCTCATATTCTGATATCTTTTAGTTTGGGTAAATTCTGAGTGGGATAACCATATTATATGGTAGGTCTATATTCAGGTTTCTTAGATATTTCCATACTGTATTACACAGTGACTGGACAAGTTTACATTCCCACCAATAGTCAATTATGGTACAAATTTTCCCTACAACCTCGCTAGCATTTGTTATTTGTTGATTTCTGTATGAGAGCCATTCTAACTGGTGTGAGGTGAAACCACATTGTGGTTTTGATTTGCATTTCCCTGATTGCCAGTTTAGGTCCTTGTTTGCATCTTTTTTTCTTTTTTTAGGCATTTGAAGGAGTCAAGGTGAAGGGAGAGACACACACACATACACAGGGAGAGAGAGAGAGAGGGAGAGAGAGAGAGAGAGAAGGAGATAAAGTCCTCCATCAGCTGGTTCACTCCCCCAAATGGCTTCAGTGACAGTGCTGGGCCAGGGCAAAGCCAGTTGCCTCTTCCAGGTCTCCCACATGGGTACAGTGCCATCCTCTACTGTTTTCCAGGGCTACCATCAGGCAGCTGGAACAGAAGCAGAGCAGCCAGGACTCGAACAGGCACCAACACGGGACACTGGAGCTGCAGGGGGAGGTTTAACCTGCTATGTCACAGCACCAGCACCAAGTTTGCATCTTTTAACTAACATATCCACATTTCTCCCACTGCCCCAGTCCCTGACAACCATTGTCCTACTCTACTTCTATGAATTCAACATTTTTAGCTGTCATACATAAGTAACATCATATAATGTTTTCATGTCTTGCTCATTCACTTAGCATAACTTCTTTTTTTTTTAACTTTTATTTAATGAATATAAATTTCCAGTGTACAGATAATGGATTACCATGGCTTCCCCCTCAAATAACTTCCTTCCAACCCACAACCCTCCCCTCTCCCGCTCACTCTCCCCTTCCATTCACATCAAGATTCATTTTTAATTCTCTTTATATACAGAAGATCAATTTAGTATAAAGATTTCAACAGTTTGCACCCACATAGAAACACAAAGTGAAACATACTGTTTGAGTACTAGTTATAGCATTAAATCAAAATGTACAGCACATTAAGGACAGAGATCCCACATGAGAAGCAAGTGCACAGTGGCTCCTGTTGTTGACCCATCAAATTGACACTCTAGTTTATGGCGCCAGTAACCATCCTAGGCTGTCGTCATGAGTTGCCAAGGCTATGGAAGCCTTCCAAGTTTGCCAACTCTGATCGTATTTAGACAAGGTCATAAAAGACAGAGTGAGGATAGTAACCAATGATCCTAAGAGTGGCATTTACCAGGTTTGAACAATTATACAGCATTAAGTGGGGAAGAGGAGCATCAGCACAAACAGGTTGGGAGTAGAGCAATTGGTGATAGAGTAGAGGTTATGATTACAAAGGAATGAGGCCCAAGTGCACTAGACAGGGCCTAGAACAAAGGACAGAGTCATTCTTAGAGGAGCTAAGAAAGGTGCTGTCTAAGCTACAAGTAATTTTTCTGATTGAGAGGCAAATAGAACCTGAGAGAAGGGGCTTGATAATAATCTGGTGCGCTTTAGGCCTTGTAAAATTCAGAGGCCCAGACCTATCTATCTCTTCACATGGGGTATATCCTAAGGGAGGTGTGAACCTCCTAGGGGAAGGCACTCTGTTGACTTTCATTACTTAGCTGGCCTGGGAGGAGAGCTGGCCAGGAAAAGGCAGGGGGCATCTCTAACAAGAAATTTACAGTTCTGCCTGCAATGTTGCTGACCCTACTTGACCATCCCCTCAGCTGCAGTGGTCACTTTGGAAGTTGGGCTGAGTGAAGGGCTTTTCAGCTTAGAGCCAATAAGATCTGTGGCTCTGACCTGGGCATCCTTTGACTCCAGGGCAGGTCCATTTCCAGTGATCCAACTCTTGGCAGAGCTGCCAGGGCTCTTCACAAGCTGACTTCTGCTGACGCCCAGGCTTACCACATTGAAAGCCACTGCAGTGGACTGGCCTGTTGGGTCTCCTTGAGGGCAGATCACTGTACAAATCAGCCTGCCACCCATTGCTTCTGATGCTGAGCTTTCTTTTCTTCCTGGTTTGTGTTAAAGCAGACCAGAGGATGCAAGTCAAAGGAGTGCCCAAGTCCCATCTCTAATCTTCGGTGGCCTGAACTACAAGTCTATAGTCACAGGCATGTTCTGTAGTAGGTTTTCTAAGGTAGACAATGCCCATGAGGAAAATTATATTCTCACTTTAAAACTTTCTTTCCCTTTGGTCTGAAAGGGAGGTTTTTTCTACTTACTGTATACTTCACTGATGGCGAAGTGAATCTAGCTATGAGATTATTATTTAAGTTCTTATTTTGGCTATGCTATTACAGAAAAATGTTAGCCATCTCTTTTATAAGGTCTAAAGATTAAATTGTGCATCCTACAGATTCCTTCATAATAGAATTAGTTTCCTACCTTGAAGAGAATATAGAAATGAAAGAACAAGTTGGGCTTAGAATAGAGAAATGAGGGAGCAAGTCCTAGATCCCTTGCTGACATTAGCAATATCACATGAATACTTAGCAAACCGTTTCAACCATTAGATAACAACTTAAGAAAACATTTACCAGAAGGTCCAATGCCTTCTATAAATTTTAAGAATCATGTATTTGGAAACACCTCTTAAATATCTAACATGGTGTAGTTTGTTTAACCAGTAAACTTAAGCACAACCATCTAAAATGTTCTTAGTTTCTTTCTACCAACAAGTTTAAAACATATGATACACAGAGTCAGGTCACACAAATTAAAATGTATCTTTGATTGATTTTAGCAGCTTAAATTTATGGACAATCTTATCTAAAAGCCATTTAAAATAAAACTCTTAATAAAATTTCCCCATGTGGACATACAATATGTACACACATATAACATAGCATAGTAGACCAATATAGCAATTTTAATAATAGCTTTTAAAATCTCTAACTCTTTTTGTAGATTGCCAATTGATTTGAATTGCTTTTTGTTTTTAGTAACCTCAGTTAACCATACTTTCTCTCAGTTGGTACTGTTAATACATTATTGGCTTCATCTGTTTACAGAGCCATCCCAAATACTGAATACAATAGAAGTGGCTGGAAAAAGTCCATAGGAACCTATAGAAGGACAGCTGGACACAGAACCAACAACGCTTTAGTTTTATGAGCAGCAAATCATATATAACTGTGGATGACAAGAGACTTTAAGTCGCCATGTTTAAAATTATAAACTCATCAACCAACAAGAGGCATTTGCTTACTTCACAGTATTTTTGAAAGTACCTGTAGGATTTTACAATCATTTAACCCTTTAGGCCTCTGGGACTTTCTCATTAATATAACTATCATGTCTAGTAACACAAGATCATTAGACTTTTTAATTCTCAAACATTTGTATTAATAGCATTTTCCATTATAGAAACTTAAAGTTTGGTACCATATCACATCTTGACAGTACTTCTAATATAAACCAAATAGCCTGATTAGTTGGTGTCTCTATAAGATGAGAGACATAGGTCCTTCGATTTTTTCAGTTGGGCCCAAACTGGAAAAACCAAAGTCCAGGATTTACTGGAAATTTTAGAGACCAGATTGTTTGAATCTTTCATTTTTTGAATGCCTGTCAACAATGCCAAGAAGGCTCAAAATCCAAAATATCTGGTTGAAATAAGATTTCTTAAAATCATGACATAACATAGACCAAATTTGATCATTGTTACAAGGTGATTATTCAAATCTTTGAAAATAAGCACATATTTAATTAACCCATAGCTCTTAAAAATTCAGCTGTTTTTGATCAATTAGAATTTAACAGACATCAAGAGAACATAACAGATTACTTTAATACATTGCTTTAACAGAGCATCAGAGTTTAATTCTATGTCAAAGAGAAATTGAGCTTCCTGTGATCTTTTGCTGTGAGGTTTCCTTCCTTTACCTTCTTTCATATTGGTGACCATGTTTCTGTGTTTCTGTGTGTAACACATCTTTAAGCATCTTTTGCAGGGCAGGATGAATGGCAACAAATTCTTTCAGTTTCTGTTTGCTATGAAAAGTCTTAATTTCACCTTCATTCACAAATGAGATCTTTGCAGGATATAATATTCTGGGCTGGCAGTTTTTCTCTCTTAGTACCTGGGCTATGTCTTGCCATTCCCTTCTAGCTTGTAGGGTTTCTGATGAGAAGTCTGCTGTGAGTCTAATTGGAGATCCTCTAAGAGTAATCTGACGTTTCTCTCTTGCACCTTTTAGGATCTTTTCTTTATGTTTCACTGTGGTGAGTTTGATTACAACATGTCGTGCTGAGGATCTCTTTTGGTCATGTTTATTAGGGGTTCTATAAGCTTTCTGTACTAAGATGCCTCTGTCCTTCTCCAAACCTGGGAAATTTTCTGCTAGTATCTCACTGAAAAATGCCTTCTAATCCTTTCTCCCTCTCCATGCCTTCAGGCACTCCTAGAACCTGAATGTTGGGTTTTTTAATAGTATCCTGTAGATTCCCGACTGTGCTGCCGTCAGTGTGGGCTCTAATTCTCCTGAGTCTCCCACTGGGTTGCCAAGTTAGATGCTATTCTCCTGTTATTTCACCCCTCCCCCCAGAGTCAGGTTTTTCTGCTAGGCTCAGGGCTGGTGCAGACCTGAGGTTGCCCTGCTTATGACGTATGTCCAAAATGGCGCCTGCTCTTTGTCTTGCTCGCCTTTGAGGGGTGAGTGGAGAGAGAGAAACTCATGTCCATATCGGTCACTTTTTTTTTTTCCTCTCTCTCTTCTAGTTAGCCTGGTGAACTTTTCCCCACGGAGTTTCAAGCCTCGTTCCCTCTAGTCTTCTCTTTCCGCTTGCCCGCTGGTGTCTCGGGCTATTGAGGTTTGGCTCACCTCGCGTTCCAGCGCTGGTGTGTTGAGTCTGCCGCTGGTGTCCCGAACTTGGGCTCCCATGCTCTCCACGCAGGTCCACTGTGAATCACTAGTCCCAGAAGAGTTTCCGCCGCTGTTTCTTCCCCTACTCTTCCTTGACCCTGCAGTATCTCCACTTTTATTAACCTGTCTCTCCCCCGGACTAATAGTGTGCTCGCTTCCTATTCTGCCATCTTGCCGCTCTGCCACTTAGCATAACTTCTAGATTAACCCATGTTGTTGCAAATGCAGGATTTCTTTTCATAACTGAATAACTGTTGTGTGTGTGTGTATGTGTGTGTAATATTTTCTTTACCACTTGTCAATGAATACTTAGTTTTTTTTTTTCCATATCTTGACTCCATATTGTAAATAATGCTACAGTGAATATGGGTTAGCAGATAGCTCTTTGACATATTCATTTCATTTCGATATGTACCTAGAAGTTTGATTGCTGGATCATATGATGACTCTATATTTTATTATTTGATGAAATTCCATAGTATTTTCTATGATGGTGCACCCAATTTGCATCCCACCAACTGAAAACAAATATTCCTTTTTCTCTTCTCTCTGGCTAACACCTCTCATCTGTCTACTATTTCTCTTCTTGGAAGTCTGACTATACAAAAGCAATACTTAAGTTATAAGAATTATATGTGAAACTTCTTAATTTTTTTAAATTTATTTGAATAAAAAAGAAAGACAGACAGGCAGGCAGAACTCCCATCTGCTGCTTCACACCCCAAATGCCTGCAGTGCCCAGAGCTGGGTTGAGGCCTGATCCAGGAACCAGAAACACAATCCAGGCATCAGACAAGGGTCACAGGGTCCCAATTACTTGAGCCATCACTTCCCACGGTCTGCATTGTCAGGAAGCTGGAGTCACAAGCAAGAGCCTGAAATCAACCCAAGGCATCTAAAGTGGGATGAAATCATTTGAGCTACTACACTAAATACTGACATCTACATGAGACCTATAGATCAAATGTATATATATTACTTCTCAGGCAAATTTTTGCTTAAATATCAACCATTTTATCAAAATATTGTCCTAAAAATAATGAGGATTCCAGCTGATGAAAGTAATAAGCATTTCTTCATAGCTGTACTCATCATTTAATTATCAAAGACAGTTGTAAAACTAAAACATTCTTAAATTAATACAGTGTCAACTAGAAATCATTGCTACTTACAATTGCTACATGATCATTAATAATCCAATTTGTGATAAAAACATGAAAGTGTTATAAATTTGTAAGTTCATTGTAAACTCATTACTTGTTCTACATTTTCATAGACCAATAAACCTAGTTTTATTTTTTGGTTAAATATTCTGAAAATTATTGTAGTTTTATTTCCCTCTCAAGAAGATCAATGCAGAAAAGCCTTACAGGAGGCAGAAAGGCAATATTATAAACCAAAAGAGTTTACTACATGTTTTTATTCGTATGGGCTGATGATAATGTTACTTTTTTTCAGTGTCTTGTCAATACAGACATGTTGCAATAGAGATAGGGTTTTTGTTTGCTGGCTTGTTTTTTACTATATCTTGTCTAGTATAGATGGTTTTCATTTTATATAACATGAAATTAAGTTGAAGCCAGTCCCATTTCCTTTATCTGAAGACAAGTTTGCTGTGGTATTTATTAAGCAGTGAATTTTGTTCAAGAGGAAATTCACCTTTCCCTTAACCGTTACTTTTTTTAAACCCTGATTACATCGAGTGTCAGGCAGTGCATTCTATAACCACATAAACTTTTCCAACCCTAAGGGGTTCCTTTTCAAGGCGTCCTAATGACAGGCTGCCTATACGCAACCTAGTTGACTCCTGCACAGCATTGACTTGAATACCCAACATGCTGCCTGAGACCCAGCAGGGCAGAACAGGAAGGCAAGGGTATTAGCACAGAAATAACAAACTTCAGGAAATGTCAAAAATGAAAGAACTGAGTTAAATTTTTGAGAGGATTCAGACAGAAATAGAAAATATTTGAAAAATCATTCATAAACATGTAAACAAACTATTATCTGTAAACACCTTATGCTCTCTCCTATCTTAGCTACTGTACAAAAAGTGGACACAGCAGTTAGATAAAGGTTGCAGACATCCCAAGGGGCCAATTTATCAGTCAGCTTTTCATTAACATAACAAAATATACACAAGTCACTTAGGAAGGAAAGGGCTTATGTTGTCCCATGGCTCATAGTTCAACATTGGCTGGGCCCACTGGTTCAGCCATCTGTTGGACCAGAGAATGGCATGGCATAGCATGTGCAGAAGGATAACCTCATGGTGAGCCATGAAGCAGGGAGAATGGGTACACCCAGCTTGGCTTTCGTAAGCAACTCTCTCAGGAGAACCACCTTTGGAGGCCACACCTTCAGTGACCTCAAGACCTCTCCCATTAGGCCTACTTCCCAGACACTGTGAGTGCATAGAGTTTCCACCCTCTGAGTATTACCAGCTTATGACTTTGGGATTTACCTGTCTGCCTGAGTTTGGGAGTCATACCTATTCAAACCATAGTGTCCATTCAATACCTCACAATGAAAGAATTCTCCTTTTTTAAATAAAAACATTGTCAAAAACCTAGAATGGGACAAAAACTGACCTTCAGTCAAGCACAACAGGGCCGCAAACCTGTTTTGTCTCTGTGATCTCTCCTCTCCATGATCTCTCCTCTCCACAAAATAAGCCCTATCATTTACTCATCATGAGCCACTGAGTAAATTAATCTTTTTGTGTCTCTGTTTGCTTATGTGTGAAACAAAAGACAATGATTGTATCCCTGTCATAATGTTCCTGTGTGGATAAACGTGTACACATTGTACTCAGTAAATGGTAAGAACTCTTAAATACAGCATAGTTGATACTGCTCATTCCATCGCCAACTCCACCCAAGATTAGCACCTGATAGAGGAACCGGAGAGGTTTCCTTGGACCTCTATGCTCTGATAGGATTCAGATTGAAGTAGTGATATGTCATAATCCGGATGAATGTGTGCATAAATGTAACTTTATTTAAAATGGTTAAAATTCATTTACACTAGTATTTTTAGACACTTAGCTAATTAAAAGTTCAAACACCTTATTTCCCCACCAAATCATTCATTACTGCAACTACCTCCACCTGTCATTCTCGTCTTGTAAATTTTTCAAACCTTACCCATCTTTTACATACTATCCTGAGTGGAACTCTGTAAATATTTTCTGACTATGCTGTCAACATTCCCCATCACTTTCCACACCTTCTGAAAGCCCAACAGATAGCTGTGTATAATATTTAAATCATATAAAAGTCAAAATACATCAAAAGTAAATATGAAATTATATTCAAAGTAGAAATTGAATTTTGGTTTATTTTAATCACACATAGATATATCACTCAGAAACATTTCCTAGTTTCCTAAAATTCCATAGGAATAAAATATTGCAACATAAATACATCTGTGTCTTACTACACCTTAAGTGTTTTTTAACACCTTATGTCATTTAAAACCCATGGGTTTAGTTGTTGAGAGGGGGAAGGTAGATTCAGGAAAAAAATAGAGAGGATTATCATTTGTGGAGCCAGATATTATAGTTTTTATATAGTATGCATTGAATTTTCCTAACAATCTTTGAAGGAGATTCTAAATTCTCTACTTTATAGATGAGAAAATTGAACTTCAGTAGGTATAATAAACGGATCCAAGGTCATCTAACCAGCAAACGGTAAGAGCAAAGTTTGAATACAATAGTTTGAAACACTGGTGCCTGTGGACTAATCCTATGCTGACAGAGTATCAAGCCCCATTCCATTCTCTGATTGGCTTGTAGCCTTCAGAAAACGAGTTAGACCGACCATATCTTAGCTCCCACAGTGGAAAGAAATTACCAGAACCTAACACTTACTGAACACATACCACATGCAGCCATTGTGCCAGGTGGCCTATCAGAATTATTTCACTTTCTCCACAGAAAATAATCTTCAAGTCTCTTATTATTATCCCTCTTCTACAGATAAGGTAAAAGAGGTAGAGAGTGACAGAACTTGTCAAGACTACACAGGTAGTAGAGTTGAGCTGAAATTCAAATCCTATTTTCCTCTCCATCAAGTGTAACACCAGTGACAGGGATCGGAAAGGCCTGTCACAAACACTGCCCCTGGTGTTGTGAGTGCTAAGGGAAAGGACATATATGAAAATGCCTTGAACACAAATGTCAGCTTTGCTTACAGAATTTCAAGTAATACCAACCAGCACATGAGTACTAGAGGACAAAATCAGGCACTTGAAAATTCTTCACTGTTGGCAGAATTGGCCATAGTAACAAAATCAAATTTCACGGGAATAACAGCAACACTCTAATTAGGTTTAAAAAACACCAAATGCACCAATTCTAAAAGAACAGGCATAGACATGGTTAGCATCTAGTATACAAACAGATTTCAGTAGATTCCAAGCTCCAATATGAGATAAGATTGTCATGTAGTTGCCTTCATAAGAAGCAAAATAATCTTGAACCATATTACCAGAAATTCTATATCCAAACATCATGAAACATAGTGGGACTGAGTTTTCACTACTCAGATCAATACAGAGAACTGGGGTTGTCTCAAGGAGTCACATTTTAGACAGAAATCTGGACATTCAGACTATGGCATATATTAGGAAATTCACATACATGGCCATAAAATAGTTAAGAGAATTATATTATGGATGTTGCTGATTGCAAAATACGAATCATGGTTTCGAGAAAAAAAGGAGGGGCCTGCGCTCGCTCTCTCTCTCTCTCTCTCTCTGCCTCTTCTTCTCACTCTATGTAACTCTTTCAAATTAATAAATAAATCTTTTTTTAAAAAAAGATACAGGAAAGAATGTTCCTACTTAGCATAACAAAAACTTTACAATAATTAAAGATATTAAAATCTTATATGGGCTTCAGCAAAAGCTTTTAAGGACAATAATATACACTTAATTAAGGCAATCGACAGGGGCTAGCATTGTGTAGTCTTGGTCCCTTTGTTGGCTTTATAAGTCCATGTGTGAAGAAGAGGGGGAAAGTATTCAAATGTAACCCAAGATGGGACAAGTATTTTAGGCAGTGGTTAATTGCGATGCCTGTATCCCTTATCTGAGTGCCTGCCTGGGTTTATATCCCAGTGCAGATTCTGATTCCAGCTTCCTGCTAATGCACACCCTGGGAGTCAGCAGATGCTGGTTCAAATACTTGGGTTCCTGCCACCCATGTGGGAGATCCAGATTGAGTTCCTGGCTCCTAGCTTCAGCTTGACCCAGTCTCAGCTATTGCAGACATTTTTGCAATGAACCAGCAGTTGGAAGAAATTTTTCTGTCTTTCAAATAAAAATAATTTTTTTCAAAAAATGACAGATGGTACAAAATTTGCTTGTTTAAATTATTTTACACAGCACATTAATAGCATAGCACTATACTCAGAAGCTTGTCTCTAAAGAAAAATTTTTCCAACATATCAAATAATTTGTGTTGTCTAATAAATTGAAAATGCAAATGCAATTTAAGTCCATTCTGTAAGATGAACACTTTTGTATGTTCTTACAGACTGATAATTAATTTAATATCATGTGTGACAAGCTATACAAGGGCTTCTTCGCCTCTACTTTTTTCTTTTCCTTGATGGCACTCACAAACCCCCTTCCCCACAACAGTTGAAACAGCACATATTGCCAATCCAGGCCATTTTTCAGAGCCCAAATTTACGCATCCTACTTGATACTTTCATTAGATACCCAAAAAATTATTACTACAATTGAGCTCTTAAAGACCAGCTTCTGCCAGCAGCCAATATATGGTCTTTCTTCAGTTTTCCTAGTCTCAGTAAATCTCACTGCCAACCCAAATTTTCCTAGACCATAAACCAAGGAGCCATCCATAAAATTCTCTTTTCCTATGCCCCACATAATAATACCTTTAACTCCAAACTGACCGTTCTAAAACTATGCCTCATCCATTCTCTTCATGCCTTTTCCCCACACTCCAGTGCATTCCAACCTCATTTCACTCCGGAGCTGCTGCACTCCCAGAGCTAGTCAGCCCAGCTTTCACTTTAATATCTTTTTTGTTTTGTTTTGTTTTTTAACTTTTATTTAATGAATATAAATTTCCAGTGTACAGCTTATGGATTACAATGGCTTCCCCCTCCCATAACTTCCCTCCCACCCACAACCCTCCCCTCTCCTGCTCCCTCTCCCCTTCCATTTGCATCAAGATTCATTTTCAATTCTCTTTATATACAGAAGATCAATTTAGTATACATTAGGTAAATATTTCAACAGTTTACACCCACATAGAAACACAAAGTGAAACATACTGTTTGAGTACTAGTTATAGCATTAAATCAAAATGGACGGCACATTAAGGACAGAGATCCCACATGAGGAGCAAGTGCACAGTGACTCCTGTTGTTGACCCAACAAATTGACACTCTAGTTTATGGCACCAGTAACCACCCTAGGCTCTTGTCATGAGTTGCCAAGGCTATGGAAGCCTTCCAAGTTAGCCGACTCTGATCATATTTAGACAAGGTCATAAAAGACAGGGTGAGGATAATAACCAATGATCCTAAGAGTGGCATTAACCAGGTCTGAACAATTATACAGCATTAAGTGGGGAAGAGGACCATCAGTACACACAGGTTGGGAGTAGAGCCATTGGTGGTAGAGTAGAGGTTATGATTACGAAGGAATGAGGCCCAAGTACGCTAGACAGGGTCTAGAACAAAGGACAGAGTCATTATTAGAGGAGCTAAGAAAGGTGCTGTCTAAGCTACAAACTTTAATATCTTAATTGTACTCTGTTACAATAGCTTCTCTTCTGATTATCTTGTGTTTCTACAAATACAATCAAATTGTTCTCCAACAAGATGATTTGCTTTGTACTTTTTAATATTTATATTTCTTTTTCCATCTCTTGATTATTGTAATACAATATTGAATACCATCTGTGAAAGAAGATATTTTCAGTAGTATTTTAACATCTGGAAGTAGAGAAGTGGGCTTTCATGCATGGAAAGAAATTCTCTCTGAAATTTGCTATGTTTTGATTAATATTTAATTTTTTTAAATTTATATATCTTAAAATGTAACTTTACAAAGCACCATAAGATCTTTTTATATTTTGAATTTTTAGCTGAAAAGATACCTCACATTCACTTGTTCTTTGAATAATAAATTCATAAACTTATAAATTTAACAGATTAAATCATTTTAAAACATTAAATACTACATACATATAAAATTAAATTCTTAGACAATTCAAACCACAATTATCCATTCAATATACCTAACTTTCTCAATTATGTTAAACACAAAAATAGATACTTACAAATTGAACAAATAATATTTCCTTAGAACTTCAGTCTTTAAGTCTGTCAGACATAATTTAAATAGATTTTATTTAATAAATATATAATTTAATAATATATAATTTAATAAATTTTATTATGTATTTCAAAATCTAAAAAATAAAAAAACAAAAACTAGAATACTGAGATTAACATTTGAAAATATACATCTACATTTCCTCCTCCTGAAGCCACAGTACAAAAATTTTGTTACAAATGTACCCACAAATATACTAGAGTCCACAGTAACAAAATTGTGAAGGCTAAAATGCTTGGTTGGTACTGGCATTGTGGTGCAGCATTAAGTTGCTCCCTGAGATGCCAATATTCCCAAATGAGTGCCAGTTCAAGTCTTGGTTGCCCCACTTCTGATCCAACTTCCTGATCATGCACTTGGGAAAGCAGAAGATGGCCAAAGTACTGGATCCCTGCCACCCATATAGAAGTCCTGGATGGAGTTCCAGGCTCTTGACTTCAGCACCCAGGCCTGGCCATTGCAGCCAACTGGAGAGTGAACCAGCAGATGAAAAACTGCTTTATCTGCCTCTCTCTCTGTAACTCTATCTTTCAAATAAATAAAATAAATCTTTTTTTTAAAAAAAGGATTGTCAATGGGAGGGCATTTGGTGCTACAGTTAATACACTGCCTGGGTTGCCAATATCTCACATTTGATTGTGTGGTTCAAGACCTGGCTTGACTTCTGATCCCAGTTTCCTGCTGATGTGCACCCTGGGTGGCAGCAGGTGATAACTCAAGTACTTGGGGTCCTTGCTAGACACCTGCGAGACAAACTTAATTTTTTCTTAATTTAAAAATCTTAGTCGAGAAAGATTCAAGTCAGTAACACAGAGAGCTATGAACTAACACAATTAAGAACATAGAAACGTTCAGAAGCATGCAACAATTGATAATTCTGTAGAGGAGCTTAGTGGTGGGAGCAGAGGTTGATGGCTAAAATAGGAATGATTCCATTTTAAAAAGGTACTTACATTTCTAAAATTTTCCCCTCTCCCCAGTTTTGACAAAAAAGTTTATTACTGAAGAGAAAAATTGGAGACTCTGGACTAGAAGACACTAGAAATAATTGAGTGCATAGTTATCAAATCTACTCAAGTGGAAATGACAGCTCATACCTACCACATGAATGCACAAATAGCACCAGCCTTCCCCATTGAGCTCTCACAAGCTTGACAGCCATGCCTTTCCAAGCCCCAAGGCAAGTGGTGAACAGGCTCTTTCTTGGTAATCTGATCAGCAAAGAGGATGGAGCAGGGAGGAGCTTTTTAGGGGGTTGCTAAGAAATGATTTATACTAAACTGTATATTCATTGTGGGGTAGTTTTGCCACTCCTGTGGGACATTTGACAATGTCTCAAGACTGGAGGAAATGCTATTAGTTTCTCATGGTTAGAGGACAGAGGTGCTGAACTATATCGTTCAAAACAGCTCCATTATAAAGAATTATCTGGCCCAAGATGTCACTTGTGTTGGCATTGAGAAGTACTCCACTAAAAAGAAGCTCAAAGTTGACAGCTCCTGACAATGCATTAAAGTTGCCAATAAGATTTTGATTCTTCCATTCTTTTTTTTAAGATGTATTTATTTATTTGAAAGTCAGAGTTACACAGAGAGAAGAGGTGAGGGCGGGGGGCGGAGAAGTCTTCCATCTGATGGTTCACTCCCCAATTGGCCACAAAGGCCAGAGCTGCGCCGATCCAAAACCAGGAGCTAGGAGCTTCTTCCAAGATTTCCACATTGGGTGCAGGGGCCCAAGGACCCGGGGCCATCCTCCACCACTTTCCCAGGCCATACCAGAGAGCTGGTTCAGAAGTGGAGCAGCCTGGATTCGAACCAGCGCCCATATGGGATGCCAGAGCTTCAGGCCAGGGCATTAGTCCACTGCACCACAGCACGAGCCCCAGTTTCTGCATTCTTAACCGTGAGCAGGCAACCAAGAATTACCCAACATATAAGGAAACCTCTGAATGACAGGAAAACAGTATATAAATGCCAAAGGAAACTAAGATCATGGGGCGGTGAATAAACTTCAAAAACATACAAGTCATCTCTGAAAAGAAGGAAGATGACATTGACTCTGTAAGACTATAGAGAATATACTAAAAGAGGTCTTAGATATTATATCCACATAGCAGAAATGAAAAAAATCAATGAAGTGCTGAAAAAAATCAAAGATAAAATTATAGAAATCCCCTAGACCATCATTAATGAAGTGTGGCAAAGCAGCTTAAGCCACCACTTGGGACACCACATGAGTGCCTGGATCACATTCCACATCTACTTCTTTTTTTTTAAGATTTTTATTTATTTATTTGACAGGTAGAGTTACAGACAGTGAGAGAGAGAGACAGAGAGAAAGGTCTTCCTTCCATTGGTTCACTCCTCAAACGGCTGCAATGGCCAGAGCTGCGCCGATCCAAAGCCAGGAGCCAGGTACTTCTTCCTAGTTTCCCATGCAGGTGCAGGGGCCCAAGCACTAGGGCCATCCTCCACCACCCTCCCATGACACAGCAGAGAGCTGGACTGGAAGAGGAGCATCCAGGACACAAACCGGCACCCATATGGGATGCCTGCGCCACAGGCAGAGGACTAACCTAGTGCACCACGGCGCCGGGCCCCCCCACCTCTACTGCTGATCGAGCTTCCTGTAAATTCACATCATTTGACTCAAGTACTTGGGTCCCTGCCACCCGCATGGAAGAACTGGATGGAGTTTCTGGCTCCTGGCTCTGATCTGGCCCAGCCCTAGCTGTTGCAGGCATATGGGATGTGAAACACTGCATGGATTCTCTCTCTCCTCCTTCCCACCCCGCCTCCCTCTTTCTGTCTATTTCTCCGGCACTGTACTTGCCAAATAAATGAACATTTTAATAGAAGTTAGCCCATCAAATACTGTGTCTAAATAATATATGGGCAAAAAAAGAGAAATAGAAAGAAGTTTTCAGGTTAAAAGGTTAGACAAAATACCCAAATAGCAACTATGAATTCTAGAGGTTAGTAGTACAACGTCTTAAAATTATGAAAGTAAATTATGTCTATTCCCAGACAAACTGTTAGCCAATTTGATTCTTTAAATATATCCTCAAGGTTTGGGTATTTGGCATAGTGATCAAGAAGCTACTTGGGTCACTTACATCTCATAACGAAGTACCTGGATTTGAGTCCCAGCTTTGCTTCCCATTAATCCGAACTCCTACAATTATGCATCCTGAGAGGCAGCAATAGATGGTTCAAATACTTGGGTCCCTAACACCCATGTGTGAATCAAAGATTTAACTCTCTGCCTTTCAAATAAATAATAAAGTTTTTTTAAAAAAATGAACCTCCAGAAGTCATCTCTGAAAAGACATATAGACCGTCAGAGTAGAAAAGGACACAGAAACGGGGGCCGACACCGTGGTGTAGTGGATAAAGCTGCTGCCTGCGGTTCTAGCATCACATATGAGCCTGGGTTCAATTCCCAGCCACTCTAGTTCCAATCCAGCTCTCTGCTATGGCCTGGGAAAGCGGTAGAAAATGGTCCAACTCCTTGGGCCCCTGTACCTGCAAGGGAGACCTGGAAGAAGCTCCTGGCTTTGGATTGGCACAGCTCTGGCCATGGCGGCCAACTGGGGAGTGAACCAGCTGAAGGAAGACCTCTCTCTCTCTCTGCCTCTCCTTCTCTCTGTGTAACTCTGACTTTCAAATAAATAAATAAATAATTCTTTTTAAAAAATAACACAGAAACAAAACCTCAGATTCTAGTCCATCACTGGTTGACTCCTCAAATGGCTGTAATAGCCAGGACTTGACTAGACTGAAGCCAGCAACCAGGAACTCCATCTGGGTGTCCTATGGGTGGCAATGGCGTAAGCACTTGGACAATATCCTGCTGCCCTCCCAGGCATACTAGCAGGAAGCTGGATCAGAAACCAAGTAGGAAACTCCTGATATGGGATACTGGTATCCCAAGCAGCAAGTTAACCTACTGCAACACAATGAGAGCACTGATATATTTATTTTTAATGTTTATTTATTTATTTTTATTTCAATTGAAAGGCAGAGCTACATAAAGAAAAATAAGAGAGAGATTTTCCATATGCTGGTTCACTCCCTAAATGCCTACAACGTTAGGGCTAGGCCAGGCTATAGCCAGGAAGCAAGAACTTCACCCAGGCCTTGCATGTGAGTAGCAAGGACCCAAGTACTTGCATCTGTTGCCTCCCAGTACATTCATTAGCAGGAAGCTGGATGAGAAGCAGACTGGAGACTTGATCCTAGGAGCTCCTATGTGATGGTTTAATCCACTGTCCCATAAGCCCGTCCTTATTTTTCTAAAAAAGAAATACAAATGCCAATAAACAAATGAAAAATTCTCAGCATCATTAATCATTAAGAAAATACAAATCAAAACCATAGTAATACATATATACAGGCCGGCGCCATGGCTCAATAGGCTAATCCTCCACCTAGCGGCGCCGGCACACTGGGTTCTATTCCTGGTCAGGGGTGCCGGATTCTGTCCCGGTTGCCCCTCTTCCAGGCCAGCTCTCTGCTATGGCCCGGGACTGCAGTGGAGGATGGCCCAAAGTGCTTGGGCCCTGCACCCCATGGGAGACCAGGATAAGTACCTGGCTCCTGCCTTCGGATCAGCACAGTGCGCCGGTCGCAGGGCCCCGGCCGCAGCGGCCATTGGAGAGTGAACCAACGGTAAAAGGAAGACCTTTCTCTCTCTATCTCTCTCTCACTATCCATTCTGCCTGTCAAAAATAAAAAAAAAATTAAAAAATAAATTTAAAAAACTATATGGGCACTGAATAGAATTATAGCATGATCAAACAAATAAAAATTTTAATATGAAGATTTTGGCTTTATTTAAAGAATTTTTTAGACACATAGTATGTGAGAAACTCCTTTTTCAAGATTGATTTATTTATTTGAAAGTCAGAGTTACACAGAGAGAGATGGAGAGGCAGAGAGAGAGAGGTCTTCTATCAGCTGGCTCACTCCCCAATTGGCTGCAACCACTGGAGCTGCACCAAACTGAAGCCAGAATCCAGAAACCAGGAGCCTCTTAACAGTTCTCCCATGTGGGTGCAGGGGCACAAGGACTTGGGCCATCTTCTACTACTTTCCCAAGCCATAGCAGAGAGCTGGATCAGAAGTAGAGCATTCGGGACTCGAACCAGCGCCCATATGGGATGCTGGCACTGCAGGTAGTGGCCTTACCCACTATGCCACAGCGCTGGCCCCCGTTAGCAACTCTTTCTAATGTTGCTTAGGGCTCCACAGATGTCAAGAGAGGCCTGAGAAACACTAGGGACCACATAGATCCTCAGAAGCAGGAGACTGCACACACCTTCAAAGAGCCACGCTAACAAGAAGGGAGTCAAAGCAGATATCAGGGAACCAAAGAAACTGTAATTTAGGAAAGAATTTACATGGAGACTGGGGGAAAAAGAATATGTGTCATTTCGTTTTAGGTTCTAGATATTTTCTTTGCCACATAGTTGGTACAGCTTTGATAAATAAACTAATTCCCAATTAATATTCAAAGACAACCAGAGAGATGAGTTGTCACTTCTCCAACACTCACACTGGGGGTTATTCTCTGGATACAAGCAAACTCACAGTAACAAAGGGCTTCTAGTTAAATCTTAAGGGAAATGATATTTGCATCCTGTTAAATTTCTAGAAGAATGAGGAGAAAGAACTAGTATTTGAAGAAAATTCAAATAGCAAGACATTCTTGCCATCAACTCACTTCCCGGATGAACTCTGTTTAAAATAACTTTTAAAAAAAACGCGGCCACTTGGGGGGTGAACCAATAGAAAAAGGAAGACCTTTCTCTCTGTCCCTCTTTCTCTCTCACTGTCTAACTCTGCCTGTCAAAAAAAAAAAAAAAAAAACAACAACAACAAAACACACACACACACACACTAGCACTTCTGAGGGGAGAAATACAAAAATTTAAAGTGCTAAAAGGTTCCTTTTAAGAAGGAACAGCTCCAGCACTACAGAGTAATCACACCTCCAAGTGCAGAAGACACAAAGGAGTCCATGGGCCCTGAACAAGCCCTCTTCAGGGTCAGCAACATGCAGCACTCTCTCCCTCTGTCCTTTATTGGCATCTGTGTACAGATACAGGCTGCCACCTCTCATTCTAATCTTACAATGCCAGCACCATTGCAGAGCGGACTTGGAAATCATACTGCAAGGAGAACTTACATGCAACTGGAAATAAAAGGAAAACTGATAAAGAGCTTTAAAAATCCATTAACACAAGAGCACATACCAAGGCTGGGTTAGTTTAAACAATGTACACTGCATTGCCATAAATTTGGCAATTAGCAGCCAGAAGCATAACTCAACCATAATGACCGAAAGAGATCAAACACAGCTTCTGTACTACAATGCTGTGGTGAAAAATATCCTAACTATGGAGAGAGAAACCCAGATAATTGCAGCAGGAGGGAAGCTGACCACAGAAAGCTAGATCTGCACTAATTGTGCTTCCTGAGGTCCTTTCTGAGGCTGGCACGACCAGTCTTTTTCTATTTCACTTTTTATTTTCTTCATGTAAAATGCATCATGGAAAGTCATGATCAATGAATCATTTATAATATTAATAGGACAATATAAAATACATATTGGCACAGTTAACAGCCAAAATGTGACTACAATATTAAGGTTGATTTATGATTTCCATATGTGTAAAAGAAATTAACTATAGAAAAAAAATTAATCCTGAGTGTTGTATGGTAAATCTTTCTCATTTCAATTTCACATAGCAAATAACCACGACATTAACTAACCTCTTTTCTCTGTGCTATCCTTAATATATTATGGCAGGAGAGAGAAAACATCAATTAGTATTCTTATCAGTTAAATGATGATTTATGATTTATTAAAATATTCATGGAAGAAAATCATGCTTAGAAAAATTGTTTTGAATGATGTATCTAAGGTATGCATGATGCAAGTCTATTTGTTCCTGGCTTTCAGTATCTATATAAAAAACAAATGATATTTACCTATGGTAAGACATCAAGCATGGAATGAACTTCAAAATGACTTCTCCAACAGTATGCATGCCAACCAGAAAATTAAGCAAATATTTATGATGCAGTGTGATTAGAGAGATAAATGTCCTTCCATCACTTTCCCTATGCCCCACCTGAAGTCTTGACTGATAGTATCTTTGGGTTTCTTTATTTACTCAGGAAGCCCTACTCTGACCCCAGATCTGCATGAGGCATCCCATATATGCTTCCATCATATGCAAACCTGTACCTCTGATATGACATGTCCTTTCTCAGTGCATCACAAGTTCCTGCTTGCCTTCTAGAATGCCCCCCTCACCTCCACCCCAACACACACACACAGACACACACACACACACACACACACTGGCCAGAATACTCTTAGAAGTGAGTGAACATCTCATCCTTGTCTCTGATATGTCAAGTATCTCCAAAGTATGTGGCACCCAATAGATATTACACTATATATGAAGTAAAACATCTCTTAAGAGGCTCTTGCAAAGGACCCAGCAGTGCAGATGAACCAAGATGGTTGACCATGTGTCATTGCTCTCTAATCAGTAATAGTAGTTTGACAGCATTGATATTCAGTGCTGCTCTATACCATACTACAACTGATAGCCCTTAAGGAAATGCAAAAATTGGCTCCTAGTCAAATCAGGGAAAACAGGTTTATTTTCTTTGGAATTTATTTTCCCTTCTAGGCAGTACTTAACATTACCTTCAAGATGCCACTCTATAACACTGATTTTCTGTTGTTTACAGTAAATTTATGATAGTCCCTCCATTTCTACCATCCCTTTCTCCACAGTATCATTAAAGGACATGGAACCAGACCAGATACTGTATTATATAAATACTTTTGATCAAAAAGATCAAAAATTGGCTCAAACATTAGAAAAAATTCAACAAGTACTGATTTAAAAAGGGAAATCCAGGCAGGTTTTCATAATGTGCATTGTACCATATGAAAACAAGAAGCCTGTTTTAAAACAATTTGAAGTTCCATTATAGTGACTTACACAGGATTTTTGTTGGTTAAGAAAATAAATGAATGAATATTCAGATTTCTTATGCCTCACTCTTTTTAAAATGTAACAGAATTTGCACGTTATTATGTCAAGTGTAGAATCTGACTTGTTAGAACATTTTTAATTACTTGTATTTGTATTCCAGATTGAAATTCAACCACCCTAATTTTTCATTAATCAATAATTATTAAGAACTGCAGGGTCCAGTATTGTTGTCCAGTGTGTTGCACCACTGTCTGCATCACCAGCATCCCATATGAGCACTGGTTCAAGTCCTGGTTGCTGCACTTGTGGCCCAGCTCCATGCTAATGTGCTGGGGAAGTCAGCAGAAGGACGACCCAAGCACTTGGGCTGCCACCCACATGGGAGACCTGGATGGAATTCCAGGCTCCTGGTTTTAGCATGATCCAGTCCTGGCGCTTGCAGCCATTAAGAAGTGAAGCAGCAGTTAGAATCAATCTCTTTCTCTTTCTCTTTCTCTTTCTCTTTCTCTTTCTCTTTCTCTCTCTCTCTCCGTAACACTTTTTGTCAAATAAATATTTTTAAAAAACTGTAAGGTATGTATAGGGTATGTACTATATGTAGTCTGGTGTCTATAATTAATAACAATGTATTGTATTCTTGAAAAATGCTTAGAGGACATTTAGTATCACACAAAAAGTAAGAGGAGGGGGTAGCACATTTGTTAATTTGCTCATTTCACAATGTATACATATCTTGAAATAACAGTTTATATATGATAAATACATATAATTTTTATTTTCAATTAAAATTTTTAGTTTTAAAAATAAAGCAGCATATGACTGCAGACCACAGTGTTAGAAGATTTGGTGTCTCAGAGAACTAGTTCTTGTGCTGGAAAATGTATAATTCATCCAGCAAAACAAAGAAAGTCATAATAATCAGTCAATGTATCTTTAAATCAAAAATGAGTTAAGAAGCAACACATTACAGGATACAATGCAGTGAATGAATATTTTCCACATAGCTAAATTAGATTACACTTGTGTTTAGAAGAGAAAGACAGAAATAAAGACTAAGTGATTCATTAATAGGAATTGAAACATAGTAGAAACCTCTGATTTGCCATTTTGATAGCCAAAACTTATATACCACGCTTTTTTTAAACCTATAGGTAAAATCCTAATTTTCAGTTCCCATCTCAAGGACCAGTGTCTACCTTCAATATTTGTGACTCACAGAAAATATGTTGTCCTCCCCTAGACTGAATGATTCCACTCCAGAAGAAGTCTGGGTTGTGAGTGTTCAGAAAGAGCAGGGGCATGGCGGGGGTGGGGGTGATTTCATCCTCTAGGTCACATGGAACCTTGGTCCACACTCAGGGTTCTGTCCAAGTAGTGCTTCATCTGCCCACTTCCCCTTTCCATCTAGCTTCTTTTGGTTCCCCATAAAGTAATTACAACATCATGCTTAGGAAAAAGTAGAGACTGACCTATATATTACAATGCTAATCTCCAGAGTTATAAACAATGTTAAAGCAATGAGCCTACCCCAGGTATTTCTGCCCCAAGTACCCATCCTTCCTACTTTCTGCTGGGCTTTCTCTTCTTCTTGTATTTGACAATATATCATCATCCTAGCATCCAGTTTCACAATGCTTGGATTTTTTGCATGTATGCTATTCCAAATTTTTTTAAAAAATAATTTTAAGAGGATAGTGTAGAAAGTAACCTAATCCACCGTTTTTGGGAATGTAAACTAGTATCACCATTATGGAAGATAATCGGGAGATTACTCAGAGATCTGAAAATACATCTACCATATGACCCAGCCATCCCATTCCCGGGAATTTACCCAAAGGAAATGAAATCAGCATATGATAGAGTTACTGTAGCTGAATTCACAATAGTGAAGCTATGGAATCAACCTCAATGTTCATCAACTGATACTGGATGAAGAAAATGTAATATATATACTCTATGTAATACTACTCAGCCATAAAAAAAAGAATATCTTGTCTTTTGAAGCAAAATGGATACAGCTGGAAACCATTGTGCTTAGTAAAATAAGCCAGTCTCAAAAAGACAAGTGTGCTTTCTCTGATATGTTGCAGCTAATGCAGAATACAAAATATATATATATATATTGGAAAGAAATGGTCACTTTGGAATATAATTGTCATTTTTAAATTGTGTTTGTACCCTGGAACTGTGGTCTTCCTACATTTTACTTGTTCAATATTATGATTAATGGCAAATTAAACCTGTAACTATAGAGTGGATTAAAATTATTATCTTCATAAAAACTGATGAAGAAGGGGAGGGAGAGAGGAGGATTTGGACAGAAGCAGGGGAATGAGGCAAGTGTGGTTGTCTTCTTAGAACTTTACTTTAAAAATGCGTAAAATATGTTTTCTTTATATTAGTAAAAAATTTTAAAAGAAAGAAAACACGGCTGGCGCCAATACTCACTATGCTAATCCACCTGTGGCACCAGCACCTTGGGTTCTAGTTCCGGTTGGGGCGCCAGTTCTGTCCCAGTTGCTCCTCTTCCAGTCCAGCTCTCTGCTGTGGCCTGGAAGTGCAGTGGAGGATGGCCAAGTGCTTGGGCCCCTGCACCCACGTGGGAGACCAGGAGGAAGCACCTGGCCCCTGGCTTCAGATCAGTGCAGCGCGCGGGCTGTAGCAGCCATTTGGGGGATGAACTAAAGGAAGGAAGACCTTTCTCAATATCTCTCTCTCACTGTCTAACTCTGCCTGTCAAAAAAAAAGAAAAGAAAGAAAACAGCTTATATAGTATGATCTCATTTCTAAATTAAATATATTCAAGTTCCTAAGTAAAATTTTTAAGTCTAAAAAGAAATACTCCAAAATGATAACAGTAGTTATCGCTAGATGGTTAGATATGATTTTCATTGTTTATATTCTTTTTTTTAATTTTCACTTTGTTATTGTTCTGTGTTAAACAAATACGCTTAACATTTTTAAAGGATAAAGAAAAATATGGGCCGGTGCTGTGGCATAGTGGGTAAAGTTGCCACCTGCACTGCCAGCTTCCCATGTGGGCACCAGTTTGAGTCCCAGCTGCTCCACTTCCAATCGAGCCCACTGCTATGGCCTGGGAAGGCAGAAAATAATAGCACAAATCCTTGTGCCCCTGCCCCCATGTAGGAGACCTAGAAGAATTTCCTGGCTTCTGGTTCATATCCGCCCAGCTCTGGCCATTGTGGCCCTTTGTGGAGTGAACTAGCAGATGGAGGACCTCTCTCTCTCTCTCTCTCTCTCTCTCTCTCTCTCTGCCTCTGTGTAACTCTGCCTTTCAAATAAATAAATAAATCTTTAAAAAATAATAAAAAACAATTTTAAGATTCTTATTTTCCATGTTATTCTGGAATTTTTCATGGAAAATTTTAAGAATGCATGTAATTAGTAAAGTCTTACTTTATGCCACAACTTCTCAAATTAATGACCTCAAAAGTTAATGAAAATTCATTTTAGGAGGGGTCTATTTAACTTGTGATTCTTTTATGGTTTATGGAAGGAAGACTACGTAGTATTTTTAGGGAGATAAAATTACAATCAGCCAAATCCATATCTACATCAAATCTTGGCCACTTCCAACTTATATTCTCCTGGGTAAGCTACTTTTCTACTCAGAGCCTGTTTCCGAGGCTCTGAATAGAAAATGGACCAATACTACATTAAGTGTTACCTAAAATAATGAGACAAGGACAGAGTAAGTATTTAAATAATCCCTGCCACGATGATCATCATTCCTGCAGATTTGAGATGCACCTTTCTGAAGTACAACTCCAATCAAATCATAGTCCTAAGTAAATCTGATGTTCTAATTTCCTTTCTTTTTTCAGTTAATTCCTCTTCTTTTAAATGAAGATTTAAAATAAAAGACTTTATTGTCTTCATAATAAAAACGATGAATCTTGGCCTTCTCTTCTTTTGTCCTCCCAGTTTCAAAGTGCTTGTCAACATTCTCTGAGAGCTGCAGTTAAGATCCACACTCTCAAGGCTCAGCACAATCTTCTTTATAGTTTTGGTCTTCATTAATAACTTTAATTTTTTGCATTCCACAAAGGTTTTATACATTTTTTATTAACCTGTAATAATTATACATATTTATGGTGTCAGTGTGATATTTTAAGACATTTATTCAGCATGTACTGATCAAGTCACAGCAATTAACACGTTCTCTCCTTATTATTTCTTTATATTTGGAGGTTTCAAGATCCTCTTTTCTAGTTCTTCATAAAATATGTAGTAGCTGTACTCAGTTCATCATGCTGTAAAACACTAGAACAGAATCTTTATATTTGACTGTGTTTTCGTACCCAGTATTCAACTTCCTCTATTTCCTCTCCTCAAACTCCAAGCCTATAGTTAATGCTAGTCTACCTTCAGGTAAAAAAAAATTATTTTAGCTTCAACATATGAAAGAGAACATGTGGTATTTTTCCTTCAATGTCTGCTTATTTCACTTAAAATAGTATCCTCCAGTTCCATCAACTGTGAGGCAAATTTCAGGATTTCATTCCTCTTTTTGGCTGAATAATATTTCATCATATATGTCACATATTCTCTATCCATGCATCCATCATTGGGCACCATGATTGATTCCATATCTTAGTTTCTGTGAATAGTGCTGCAGTAAACATGGAAGTGCAAATATTTTTCATATGCCAAATTTATTTCTTTCAGATATGTATTCAGAAGTGGAATAGCTGGGCAACGTGGTACATCAATTTTTAGTTTTTTTGAGGAACCTCCATAGTATCCTCCAAAATTGTTGTACTAATTTGCTTTCATACCAACAATGTACAAATGCTCCCTTTCGAACAGACCATCAAGGAGAGAGGCGCCGTTCTCTGAAGGGAGGAAGGAACCTCCACTGTGACACGGCCTTGACTAAACAAGTTCAGAGTCGGTGAACTCAGGGGACTTCCATAGCCTAGACAGCTCATAGCAAGAGTCTCGGGTGATTGCTGACGTCACAAATAAGAGTGCCAATTGTTGGATCAACAACCGGAGTCACTGGGTACATGCTCCCCACGTAGGATCTCTGTCCTTAATGTGTTTTACTATGAAACTTAAAAACACTACTAGTCGAACAATACCCTATACCTTGTGCGGTTGTGTGAATGCAGCCTGTTGAAATCCTTGCTTAGTATATACTAAGTTGATCTTCAGTGTTTGAAGGTAGTTGAAAATGAAACTCGATAAAGGGCAGGATGGGAGAGGGAGAGGGGAGGGCCACTGGAGGGAGGGAGGTTGCAGGGGGGAAGCCACAACAATACAAAAGTTGCACTTTGTAAATTCACATTTATGAAATAAAAAATAAAAAATAATAAAAAAACTAAAAAAAAAAAATTGCTCCCTTTCTCCACATACTAATCAGCATTTGTTGTTTCCTTTTAAATAGTCCTGGCATTGTGGCATAGTGGGTTAAGCTGCCACCTGTGATGCCAGCATCACATATGGGTGCCAGTTTGAGTCCTGGCTGCTCCATTTCTGATCCAGTTATCTAATAATGCACCTGGAAAAGCAGCAAAAGATAGCCCAAGTGCTTGGGACCCTGCACCCACCTTGGAGATCAGGCTCCTGACTTCAGAGCTAGACCAGCTCTGGCCATTGTAGTCATTTGGCAATTAACCAGCAAATGAAAGATATCTCTTTGTCTCTCCATCACTCTCTGTAACTCTGCCTTTCAAATAAACAAATAAATCTTTAAAAAATAATCAATATGGGGGTCGGCACTGTGGCGTAGTGGGTAAAGCCACCGCCTGCAGTGCTGGCATCCCATATGGGCTTGGTTCGAGTCCTGGCTGCTCCTCTTCTGAACCAACTCTGCTGTGGCCTGGGAATGCAGTGGAAGATGGTCCAAGTCCTCGGGCACCTGCACCCACATGAGAGACCCAGAGGATGCTCCTGGCTTCAGATTGGCGCAGCTCTGGCTGTTGCAGTAAACTGGGGAGTGATCTAGCAGATGGAAGATCTCCCTCTCTCCTCTCTCCCCCTCTCTTCTCTCTCTCCTGTGAAACTCTGACTTTCAAATAAATAATAAATAAATCTTAAAAAAATAAAGAAAAAAATAATAATAATCATTCCCATTGGGTTAGAAGACTGTCTCATGGTGGTTCTGATTTGCGTTGCTCTGATGACTAATGATATTGAGTGTTTTTGCATATATTTATTGGCCCATTTGTATTTCTTCTTTTGAAAAATGTCTATAGATTATTTGCTTATTTTTAAGTTAGATTAATTAGAGATTTTTTTGTTAAGTCTTTTCAAGTCCCTTAATTATTTTGTGTATCACTCTTTATCAGGTGAATAGTTTCAAATGCTTTCTCCCATTCTATAGGTTATCTCAACTCTGGTCATCATTTTCTTTGCTGGTACAAAAACTGCTTAGTAAGATATAATCCATTTGTCTAGTTTTGCTTTTGTTATTCATGCTTTCAGTATCTAAGCTATAAAATCATTGCCTATATCAATGTCTTAAAGTGTCCCCTTGTTTTTTCTTCTAGTGACTTCTTAGTTTTGGATTTTACAGTTAGGGCTTCAGTTCATTTTGAGTTGATTTTCACATGTGGTCAGATAATTTGTTAGTGTAACATGTAAGACTTGTCATGGCCCAGCCACTGCTTCCAGGTCAATGCCAACTCAGCATTTTGCATTCTGCTCTTTGTGCCAGGTATAGCACATTGCCTTCAGTTCCCCCACACCTCCTGAGCAATCTCCCTGGAATCTACATATCTGTCAAACATCAGGATAAACACTGACTCTTTCAGTAGTTTTCTTGGTCTGTGCTCCAGCTACACATCCCTCAGTCCAGATTTGCTTCTTTCTACTGCATCCATCATATCCTGTATAGCCCTCCAGCACAACCATAACCAATTGTCTGGTGTTATAAGCAATGTTTACCTGATTAGATCCCCATTAAAATAAAATAAAAGTTAAAATATAAGTTAAGTGTTGAATCCTTCAAAAGTACTCTTCCATGATTTAGGCCAAAATCCCCTTGAAATTTAAACTGTTACCACCAATTTTTGTCACACTTCAGCAACTAAATATATTAGGCCACAAATGCATTCAAGTGGGAATATTGCATTTATTCTCTTTTTAAAAAAAAAGTTCAGGGGTGGGTATCCTATTATGGCAGTACAGATTAAGCTGCCATTTAGACTTGCAGCCTCCCATATCCGAGTGCTAGTTCCAGTCCCAGTACCTCTGCTAAAGATCCAGTTTCCTGCTACTGCATCTCAAGAAACAGCAGTTAATGGCTCAAATGCATGGGCCTCTGCCACCCACACAGGAGACCGGGACAGAGTTCCAGGCTTCTGGCTTTGTCCTGGCCCAGCCCTGGCTATAGCAGACATTTTTGGAGTGAAGCAGAGAGTGGAAGATCTCTTGGTATCTCTCTCTCTCTCTCTCTCTCTCTGCTCTTCATGTAGATGAAGATAAATAAATGAGCATAAAAAATAAATAAGTTCAGACATTAGAAAGAAAACAAGAAGAAAAAATTCAACATGAATAGTATCCAAAATTTTTTCACTATTTTCTTACCAAAGAATGAAAAAAGCCCAAAATTTTTCATCAGAATTAAAAATCAATATGGGATACCAGAAGTTACTAAGTAATTAAAAAATCTCTCTTCCTCTAAAGCAAAGTTTAATGCACTAATTTTTCTATTAACCACTGTGGATAAGGATATATTGTTCTCTATAAAAATAGTTGCTAGCAATTTCCAATGCCATAATTTCTTATAAAGTGATGAGCTAAGCATCAAGATGGTATAGTGTCTGGCTCTGGTTTTTGTTCTTCAAGAGAGACCTTTTTAATGGCCACTATAAGATAGAATGGAAATTTTTAGAATATTTGTGGAATGGTTTAACTGGCACAGAAAGACCTTTAATGTGCTGTTTCATTCAATCATTTTCATTATTAACAAAAACAACAAAAAAAAAAACCTGATCACTTTGACTGTGGTTTGGGCCATGAGGGGTATAAAGATTTATCACTTAGGCCAGTCATTATACTTGGATGAAGATGAATTAATAAATCTCTTAATTTTAGCATTTTCTCTTAAAATGTTCCAGGATTTTTTTCTGGTTACAGTAGAATAGACAATGAAGGATAAAATGATTCTTCTGGGCCGGCGCCGTGGCTTAACAGGCTAATCCTCCGCCTTGCGGCGCCGGCACAACGGGTTCTAGTCCCGGTTGGGGCGCCGGATTCTATCCCGGTTGCCCCTCTTCCAGGCCAGCTCTCTGCTGTGGCCCGGGAAGGCAGTGGAGGATGGCCCAAGGGCTTGGGCCCTGCACCCGCATGGGAGACCAGGAGAAGCACCTGGCTCCTGGCTTCGGATCAGCGCGATGTGCCGGCCGCAGCGGCCATCGGAGGGTGAACCAACGGCAAAAGGAAGACCTTTCTCTCTGTCTCTCTCTCTCTCACTATCCACTCTGCCTGTCAAAAAAAAAAAAAAAAAAGATTCTTCTGATAATGGATTCCCATTGAGCCTGCTGAGTTGTCCCAGACTTCTTCCTATATTAAAAGTGAGAATTAAGTACCAGAACCAACAAACCTATCTCAGAAATTGTTTAACAGTCATCATTCCCATTAAATGTGTTTGCATTATATTTTTGTGTTGATATTATAAATACAGAGATTATAGAACAAATTAAATATGTATTTACATATTTTATCATTTAGAAGAATCACTTTGACCCATCAAATGAGTACCCAACTTATTTATAAAAGTTAAATATCCCTGGGCTTACTGTTTTGTTAGTATATTGTTAGTCTAGCATCAAAGTGACCTCACTCCTCTTGAATTTTTTTCTTTTCCTTCCCAACTCTCATCTATTAATTGTAAATGCACTGGTCAATCATCTTTATGTCAAAATGAGCCTCAAAATTTATATCATATATTCAATATCCACTATACTTCTTATACAATCACTAGATTGTACCTAAACATTCTCTTATTGGGAGAATGAGCCTACCATTGGAATTAAATTTTTCCCGAAAATATATTGCTCAAACAACTCAGGGAAAACAATAATACTGAGGATGACATAGGTTTTTTAAGACCTCTCTATGCATACACTTCTATTGATTTCCACCAACATCTTCCTAATCCTAATTGTCATCATATTTGGCACATACTCTGGCCTCCTCCAACAGGTTCCACACCGTAGCCCAACTGACTTTTTTTCCAACTGAGTTGTTCTCCATGCAAAATTGGTGACATTGTACACACCCTTTCCTGCATCACCCCGTAAAAACTCTCAATGGCTTGCCATCACTCTGTAAGTAACAAACAATCCTGAATATAGCCTATTAAGATAAATCTGACACTGCTCTTACTTTGCATTCTCAAGCCACACTGGCCTTCTTGTAGTCTTTCCGATTTCTCTTTGCCCTTTCCTAGCCTTAATTCTAAATATTCATGCAAGTTCCATCTTGAATCAGATGCCTAACTTGTAAGTGATGGGTATTCTGGAAAGAAGAGAGAAGCAGGATCTTAGTGTCTATACTGTAAATGAGAAGCCATCACCACAAACTGGGAGAAATCAAATGGTCATTGTGAATGGAACAGGGACTCTTAAAGATAAGCACTATACTTTATTCACTACAAGAAATATATTCTGAGGCCAGTGTCACGGCATAGAGGGTAAAGTCACCACCTGAAGCACCAGTATCCCATATAGCCAATGGTTTGAGTCCCAGCTGCACCACTTCTGATGAAGCTCTTTGCTAGTGCACCTGGGAAAGTAGCAGAAGATTGCCCAAGTGCCTGAGCCCCTACATCCACACAGGAAACCCAAAAGAAGCTCCTAGCTCCTGGCTTTGGATAGACCCAGCTCCAGCTGTTGCAGCCATTTGGGGAGTGAACCAGCAAATGGAAGATTATTCTGTCTGTCTCTGTAACTGCCTTTCAAATAAATAAGTCTTTATCTATGTGTACGTGTGTGTCTATGTGTATGTGTGTATGTATTCTCAGATGCTGTTTCATGGCTTAAAGTTTAAAAGTCAGAATGGAATCTAGAGTATATTTGCCATATTTACCCCATGCATACCTGTGATGTAACATGAGCAGAGCAGGGCACTATGAGAAAAGAGGAAGAAAATGTTGTAGAGCCCATGTGGAGCTCATATGACAATAGATGAGATAACAAGTAAACTGAACTGCTAACAATATTAAAGAGTTTCCAGAAGGAATTCATGGAAAATTTCACAGAAAGTATACGGTTTTGTGATTCTAAGTGAAAGTAAAAATCTTTCAAGCAGGACAAGCTCCAGAAGTCATTCTTCCTGTCAGAAGGCATGAACTCATGAGAATCCTCCCATTAGGGAAAGTGGGAGTTGCCAAGCACAAGAGCGGAGTCAGAGAGAAGGCAAAGATGTGTTTGTAAAGGCTTGCTTATGTGTTGAGATTTCTGATCCGTAAGTGGATCAGGAAATCAATCCTGTGGATCCAAATCATGTTTTTTCATAAAATGAGACTAGTATAGAAAAGTAAACAAGCATGCTGTGCATTATAGTGATGAACGCAGCATTCCATTAGCTCATTTTGTTTCAGTAACATGTATTATATATAATATTATATTATTAGATTATATAATATATATTATATATAATATGTATTATATATAATATGCTATTAATATATATTAATATAATGTATTATATATTATATATAAGTATATATATTTGTGTTCTAGATCACAGTTAAAATGTGCTTCTTCATGTGATTCACAAAGTTTGAAATACACTGTTCTATCGAATAAAGAGCACATACCATTAGCAACTAGGAGTAGACATTTTACAGAATGCATTTGTACATTGACATCAAAATACAACATAAGTAAACTATGAGCAGTTACATCTGAAAAATAATCATTTTCTAGTTCTTCCATGCCTCTGTTATGGGTCAACTATGTCCCCTCAAAATTCATGTGTTGGCCGGTGCTGTGGCTCACTTGGTTAATCCTCAGCCTGCAGCTCCGGCATCCCATATGGGTGCCGGGTTCTAGTCCCAGTTGCTCCTCTTCCAGTCCAGCTCTCTGCTGTGGCCCAGGAAAGCAATGGAGGATGGCCAAAGTGCTTGGACCCCTGCACCCGCATGGGAGACCAGGAGGAAGCACCTGGCTCCTGGCTTCAAATCCGGGCAGTGCTGGCCGTAGCAGCCATTTGAGGGGTGAACCAATCGAAGGAAGACCTTTCTCTGTCTCTCTCTCTCACTGTCTAACTCTGTCAAATAAAAAAAAAAAAATCCTCTGTTGAAATCACAATGCCAGCACCTCATTTAAAGTTCTTAGAAAGGTAATTAAGCCTAAATGAGTTCCTTAGGGTGGGCTAATCAATATGAATGGTGCCCTTACTAGAACAGACCTACATGGGGGGAAGACCAAGTAAAAATAAAATCTGTTGAAGTGAATTGGACACTATGAGAAACAGTGACTTGATCAGCTCTTGTCCTGACTGTGGATGTACAATGTAATACTTTATCCTTTTTAGTATTTTTTTTTTGTTCTAGTACTGGTGGTTGAACTCTGTAATTAACACACAATTATTCTTAGGTATTTAAATTTTAACTGAAAAGTGATCCCTGTTAAATATAAGAGTGGGAAAAAGAGAGGGAGGAGATGTACAATTTGGGACATGCTCAATCGGACTTGCCCCAAATGGTGGAGTTAGAATGTTCCAGGGGATTCCAATACAATCCCATCAAGGTGGCATGTACCAATGCCATCTCACTAGTCCAAGTGATCAACCAACCAACCAAATACAATTGTATAAATCTTTGAAAAAAAGAAAGTGGCAACTTAGTTCAGAATGATGCACATCAGAAAATACACAGAACATAAGGAAATCTCATTATTTGCAATGCAAGAAGAATCAGAATAAAACAGACTTGAAAATCAACTGGCTAAAAGTTTTGTTTCCTTTTTTTTCATTTTGCATTTGGTTGGTTGGTTGGTTAGTGGGTGGATAAGTTTATTGTTTAACATTTCATTGGGAAAGCATTGCAGTAGAGAAATTGTTCTTAACTTAACAAAATTAACACAGTTCTCATCCTACAATGAAAATTTAGGCATTCCCCACTAGGATTTTATATTGTTCCCATAAACTTTACAGCGATCAACACCCCCTCAAATATAGCCACAGTTAGAGTTAAAAATGAAGCAATAGCGATTCTTTTTGACTTTTGAAGTGAGATCTCAAATAAGCCATCCACGAAGACAAGCCAGGCACAGTGTCCCACTTACAGAGGATTGTGTATTCAAAAACATTTCTGTGTAGGTGTGGACTTCAGCAATGCATGTACTAAAACAAAGCAAATTTTCTTAACCACCCTTCCTAGCGCAGGATACTCAAACCAACAGCTACAGAAAGTCAGGAAAAGTAATTTGCCTGTTTGTTTTATTACCATCACTTCAGATACCACACTAAATCATTCACAGATCCAAAAGCTAAGTTTTGCAGTTTGTTATAAACTATAGGCAATGCCCAAATACTTCTATCAGATGGCTTTTATCTTTCTTCTGATCATAACTTAAAAGAATGGTTTACTATTTTTGCATAAGTTACTTGAATTCTAACTGATAAAGCCAATAAGACTGTAGATTTTCATATAAATTAGAAAAAATGTTCCTGCTGCCCCTTTTGTACGCAAGACTTTTTTAAAAGTTGGGTTCTGGGGCTGATCCTGTGCCATAATGGGTAAGCTGCTGCCTGCAATGCCGGCATCCCATATGGGCGCCAGTTCATGTCCCCGCTGCTCTATTTCCAATCCAGCTCTATGCTATGGCCTGGGAAAGCAGTAAGATGGCTCAAGTCCTTGAACCCCTGCACCCATGTGGGAGATCCGGAAGAAGCTCCCGGCTCCAGGTTTCAGATTGGTGCAACTCCAGCCATTATGGCCAATTGGGTAAAGAACCAGTGGATGGAAGACATCATTCTCTCTCTCTCTCTCTCTGCCTGTCCTTCCCTCTCTGTGTAACTCTGACTTTCAAGTAAATAAATAAATATTTTAAAAAATAATAAAAGCTGTGTTCTCTACTCTCAGCCTGTTTAAAAACTATTATCTTTCTATTTCAGAACCATTTTTTGTGTCTACAGAAACCAAAATGACTGTTAAGAAACTGGTATTTGGTATAACGGCTAAGATGTTGCTTAGCACACTAACATTATGTATTGGAATGCCTGGATCTCATACCAGCTCCACTTCCAATCCACGTTTCCACTAATGCGTACACTGGGAGGCAGTAGATGATGACTCAAGGAACTGAGTTCTTGACTCCTGGCTTTGGCCTGGCTTAACTGTGGCTGTTGTAGGCATTTCAGGGATGAATTAATAGATGGAAAAATCTTTCTTCCTCCCTCTGTCTCTGCCTTTCAGATAAAACCACATAAATATTTCAAAATGAGTGTCAAATTCTGAGCTTATAAATTAACTCTCACAAAGGTTTCTTCTGTAGCCCTTGAACTGCAAACACAAACTTCTGACACATGAGAACAATCTACATTTTCCTGCCATCTATCTTTGGCCAGGAGTAGGTCAATTTCAACAAAAATAATCAGGAAATGCAACAAGGAGTGTCAAGTCTGAGATCCCTACTTTAAAAAAAAAAAAAGTAATTAAACTTCTTTTTCAATGCTTTATTTTTGTGGTGTCTTACCACAAAAAGATAGAAATTTTATCTAATATTGATCCTGCTGTTCATATCCCATCAGAAAAAGTAGCTATTTCTATTTGATTTTATGTCATCACTCCCTAGTAAACACTGCATTTCTGTAACTGCTAAGTTGGAAAAAATTTCTACCTTCTCTCATATTTCTTCAACAGAATCTCTTCCTAGGGTACACTATCTAAACCTAGAAAACTCATAGTGAACTGGAAAGTTCTTAAATAAAAGGCAATTTTTATACCCTAAATAGTACTTGATCACATAGCTGAAAATGAAAAAAATGTAATAATAAATCTTGCATTCTTAGCATTTGACTTCACTTTCCTAGAAAACTCATATAGTCTGTAGTGAAGTTTCCTGTTTTTGCTCTAAAATCCACTAAATTATAAATTTAGTCCTACTCAGCTGCACCCAAGTCTGTCCTCTGTGTTCAGGAATGGTGTTTGTCATTGTAGTAAACATTTGATTATCTGTTCTGATGAAGCAATGCAAAAGTATGAACACCATAACAGAAGTTCTGACTTTAATAGTTACTCTTGTAATTAAAACAACAGAGACTCACTTAGGCTCATATGTCAATACATTTGCATTAGTTTGAAATAGAGTGTTAAAGTGGTATGAGACAAATGTACTGGATTGGGGATTTTATCCAGAATAAAATTTCCTGCATATATATATAATATTCAAAATAAAAAAAATTCACATAACTATGTATTGACTGTATAAACACCAAGCATTGCTTTGTTTGTTAATCTTCAAAAATTCTACTTAATAAAGTCAGCAAGTTTGTATTTTTATTACAAATTGTCAGTAAAATGTTCAAACCTTCTTGGACATGTATTTATACACTACAGTTATAGTCATAAAGACATTAATGGTTTCTATCAGATGTCCCAGACTTCAAAGGCCCTTGGTGCTCTACTTTTTGTTTCCTGCAGCATTGCTAAGATAAATAGTCTATGTGATTATTCATGGCCTGAAGAATACTCTTGCTCAATGAGGTTCATAGATGAGGCATTGAAGCCAATCTTTTAAAGACTTTCATGTGAAGTCTATTGCTCTTCATTAAAAGTTTATTTTATACTGTTATATGCAAATTTGTAAATGCTATTAAACAGCTTCTATTTAAGAATCTTGGGTGAGAAATTTTAAAGCTTACATAGTGGACATCATCTTAGGACAGCAGAAAAGAAGCAAAGAAAGCAATTGTTAACTCTGTTATTTTGAAATTTCTGTAAAAATTTCAGTGGCTACAGAAAGATAAAGACCATCAAACTTCATTATACAGTGAAGGGTAGGAACCAAGAAATCAAAATAATATTACTTTCATTATCTCTATTTACAATTAAACTAATAAAGTCCAGAAATGCTTAAGTGACCAAGAGTAACTTGGTAGGTACCTACAAAAATCAGAGCAAACTTCCTCCGCCTTGCAGCGCCGGCACACCGGGTTCTAGTCCCGGTCGGGGCACCGATCCTGTCCCGGTTGCCCCTCTTCCAGGCCAGCTCTCTGCTGTGGCTAGGGAGTGCAGTGGAGGATGGCCCAAGTGCTTGGGTCCTGCACCCCATGGGAGACCAGGAGAAGCACCTGGCTCCTGCCATCGGATCAGCGCGGTGCGCCGGCCGCAGCGCGCCAACCGCGGCGGCCATTGGAGGGTGAACCAACGGCAAAAGGAAGACCTTTCTCTCTGTCTCTCTCTCACTGTCCACTCTGCCTGTCAAAAAAAAAAAAAAAAATCAGAGCAAACTGCAGAACAGGAAATTCACTTCCTAATTTCTTTATATAGAAAAGTACTACCAAACAACCATTCTTATCAGAAATACATTTTATCAATAAAATATCTTTATTGAAGACTCACAGTTTACAGGAACCTTTTGAGTTGCCACTTATATATACCAATTGCAATTGAAAAGTATAACCATCTTTAAAATCCTTGTGAATTTTCATAGCTCATATATAAACTATGGATATTATTAATTATTATGATCATTCAATATGCATTACAAATTAATTAACTACATTTTAAGTATTAAGTTATTTAGTACACTGTTCATTATTTGAACCATTGAATTCTAGAGAGAGATTCAGTAGTAAAAGATAATTTGGTTTTACAATTCTTTTTATTTCTTTCTTAATTCATTAACACATTTTTTGAAAGTTCTTTGTGTTACACTTTTTGATTTGTGCTATTGAAGCTAAAATTAAATTTTGCTTTGAAAAGGTGTTAAAAAGCATTACTCTGGCCGGCGCCATGGCTCAACAGGCTAATCCTCCGCCTTGCAGCACCAGCACGCCGGATTCTATCCCGGTTGCCCCTCTTCCAGGCCAGCTCTCTGCTGTGGCCCGGGAGTGCAGTGGAGGATGGCCCAAGGGCTTGGGCCCTGCACCCCATGGGAGACCAGGAGAAGCACCTGGTTCCTGGCTTCGGATCAGCGCGGTGCACCCGCCACAGTGCGCCGGCCACGGCGGCCATTGGAGGGTGAACCAACGGCAAAGGAAGACCTTTCTCTCTGTCTCTCTCTCTCTCACTGTCCACTCTGCCTGTCAAAAAAAAAAAAAAAAAAAAAAAAAAGCATTACTCTAAGTAAAAGTTTACATCTGATAAAGAGATAGTGTATCTAAACAAAAGTGGTTACTTAGACAATGCTGTTGTTCTTTTTTCATTTTTTATTTCATTTGAATGTACAGATTTAGGAACATATTTATTTGAATGTACAAATTTAGGAACATAGTGCTACTTTCCACTCCACCTCCCTCCTGCCCATGATTCCACATTTTCCCCTCCTTCGTCTCTTATACCCTATCTTAATTTTTTTAAGATTTATTTTATTTGAAAGACAGAATTACAGAGAGAGGTAGAGACAGAGAGAGGTCTTCCATCTGCTGGTTCACTCCCCAGATGGCTGCTATGGCCAGAGCTGAGCTGATCTGAAGCCAGGGGCCAGGAGCTTCTTCCAGGTCTCCCACGGGGGGATACAGGGCCCCAAGGACTTGGGCCATCTTCTACTGCTTTCCCAGGCCATAGCAGAGAGCTGGATTGGAAGTAGAGCAGCCAGGACTACAACCGGCGCCCATATGGGATGCCGGCACCTCAGGCCAGGGCTTTAACCCACTGTGCCACAGCACTGTCCCCTATCTCTCTTAATTTTTACAATGATCTTCTTTCAGTTTACTTTATATTCATAAGATTAACCCTATATTAAGAGTTCAACAAATAGTAAAAAAAAAAAAAAAAAAAAAAAAAAAAAAACACTATTCCTTAACAGGAGAGACAAAGGCTGTAAACAATCACTGAAGCTCAAACTGTAAATTTCACTCCTATACATTACATTTTATGGGAGTCTATTAGCTACCACAGATCAAGGAAAATATACGTTTTTTGTCTTTTTGGGACTGGCTTATTTCACTAAGATTCATGGTTTTCCAGTTGCATCCATTTTGTTGCAAAAGACAAGATTTTTTTTTTTTTTTTTTTACTGCTGGACGTATTCCATTTGTGTGTGTGTGTATATGTGATATATATATATATATGTATATATATATATTATAATTTCTTTATCCAATCATCACTTTATGGACATCTGGGTTGATTCCATATCTTAGCTATTGTGAATTGAGCTGCAATAAACATGTGGGTAAATATAACTCTTTCATATGCTGATTTAATTTAATTTCAGTAAATTCCCAAAAGTAAAGATTGCTGGATCATGTGGTTGGTTTTCATTCATATTTCTGAAGTATCTCCATACTGTTTTCCACAATGGCTATATTAGTTTACATTCCCACCAACAGATTAGAGTACCTTTTCCCCCCACATCCTCACTAGCATTTAGTGTTTGTTGATTTTCATATGAGAGCCATTCTAACTGAGGTAAAGTGAAACCTTGGAACATTCCCTAAGGAAAATTGATATCATCATCTTTGCTTGGGGAAATGGGAAAATAAGAGCACTATGAAATATTTGGCTTAGAATAGTTTGCTTTTGGATTCTAAATTTACTTCAACAATAAAGCTGTTGAGTCAACAATAACTTGATTTCACTTTCCTGAACTACTACAAATAACCTGGTGTTAAAAAAAAAAAAAAACTATTTCTAACAGATCAACCTTACAAGAGGCATAACGATAAAATGGAAACACTAACTCAGGGCAAAGCCCAGGAACAAGATTGGTCTTATTTGACTGACACATCTTTCATGTTTAGATGATGACTTGACACCAGACAACTTTTACAGCAACCCATGAACCGGAGCTTGGGCAGAGGCCCTTCAGAGCCCAGCCATGATTCAAGAAGACATTTGCTGCCAGCAACATCCATCCCAAGAAAGCAGCCATAAATTTGGGAATGTCCTCTCTTAGAAGAGGACAAAAGAGGAATATGTTGGTTGATAGCACTTCCTTGTCTTCTCCACCCAATAAATAGATCCTCAGCCAAACCATATTTTTTAAAAATATATTGAGGCATCACTAAGAGCTCTTTTCAATTATGATTTCAATTTACAAATGTTCAATTCACAAATGCCAGACATAGCCAGGATTGATCTGGGCCAACCCAGGCCAAAGGAACTCAATTCAGGTCTCCTACATATGTGGCAAGGATCCACGTTTTTGAGGCCTCACTTAAAGCCTCCCAGAATGGGCATTAGCAAAAAGCTGGAATCAAAAGCAAAATCAGGATTCAAGCCCAGGCAGTCTCATATGGGATGAGGCTGTTCCAAGAGCTGTATTAGCCACTGCATCAAATATCTACCCCAAAGGGTTCATTTTGACAGGTTCCTGCAGATGATTTCAGAGAGAAGTGAAATTAACAAATCTCCCCCTTTATCTACTCTCATTCCCTTAGAGACTTTATAAAACCATCTTAAAGATAAATGAATACTTTCTTTTGAACTTGTATGCATCAAAAAAGTGTTGGCACTGCAGGCAAAGCTTAACCCCACTTTGCCACAGCGCCAGACCCCCATCAAATTTTCAACGTTACCTTCATAGGTAAGCATTATCTTTATTTCATGAATTAAAAAATAAAAGTTTTACTAGATTAAGTAACATAACTTCCATGTCATTACATACACAGTTTAAATTATTTTAACTTGCATCTTTAGGATAAAGTTCAGTCCCTTTAGCATGGCATTAAAGGCATTTCATGACCTGATCCATCAACTCCATCCGAGTAACTCTTGTCATGACTTTCTCTATACCCTTCACAAAACGCCCCTCTTTCTATCAATATACCACACTCCATTCCATTCATAGGCTGTTCTTCCTCATCAGAGACCTTGCCTTTAGTCTAATGCCTATCCACCTGGTAGATTCCTACTTATTCTCCCAGACTCAGCGCAAACATCATCTCTTCCACAGGAAATCATCTGTTCCTTCCCCACCTTCTTCAATTCAGGTCACCTCCTTGTGTCTTCATTCTTTCACAGCTTGGATCACAGGACACTCACTTTGCTGCTCTATTTAGATACTGAGTGAGAGCGAACAACTATTTTTCATTATCTCTCCCAGAATTTTATACAATTTCTGGCACATGATATGTACTTCCTACTTACTGGTAAAATGAAAGGAAAAATAAAAGAAAGAATGAATTAATGCACAGAGGAGATAAGCAGTAGACAAGAACTTCAAGCAAAAATCTGTGAATCCAAGTTTTTTACCTAGTAGATATTTGTGGAATTCCACTATTATTTTCTGAGTTCACTCCTAAGAACTGAAGAGAGTGTTAAAGCAGGCATAACTCACACCTTGCAAGACAAATATACACATGCTGACAAGTCAGGAAAGTCAATGGTTAAGAAGCTATTACACACATTATTTGAAATACTGACTTCCTGGCTCAAACAATTATCCAAGGCTCCCCACACACAACAGCCAGCCTTTGTCTTTTTGACTCAGGCATTCAACTGTGCACCTGGTAGTGATATCCTGAATGTTTTTTCACCTCAGCTAAGTCATCAGACAACCAAAGATGCACAAGGAAAATTACAGTTTATACAGAATATATGATTAGTTATCATAATTTCCATTATTCTTTTGATTCTGTAGAATTTGATAGGGTAGGCAAAAGTTCTGATATTGTCCTGTATCTAAATTTTTCAATGCATTTGATAGCGAGCCCTTATTAAAACAATATAAAGTGACAGAAATTGATTGTGTTTTCTACCAAGACTCTTTATGTCATTAGTTCCACCAGTTGGAATTTAGATTCTTTGCAGAAGGAAAAATATTTTATTTGAAGTCATTACTGAATTAAGTATAAAATATAAGAACTCATTAGTTGTTGAAAATTATTTAAGGAAAATAAAACAGAATACATAATTTTTTTTTTTTTTTGGACAGTCAGAGTTAGACAGTGAGAGAGAGAGAGACAGAGAGAAAGGTCTTCCTTTCCATTGGTTCACCCCCCAAACGGCCGTACACTATGCCGATCCGAAGCCAGGAGCCAGGTGCTTCCTCCTGGTCTCCCACACGGGTGCAGGGCCCAAGCACTTGGCCATCCTCCACTGCACACCTGGGCCATATCAGAGAGCTGGACTGGAAGAGGAGCAACCGGGACAGAATCTGGCGCCCCAACTGGGACTAGAACCCGGGGTGCCAGCACCGCAGGCAGAAGATTAGCCAAGGAATACATAATTTCTCTTCTTGTTGAGGGTCATTTTCAAAATTGGAATTTATCTGACAGAAGCTCCACTCTGAGATTTGAAGCCTGATAAGGTTAGACAGTACCTATTGTGCCTGGGAGTGCAAGCTTTGCATTTTCATAGGAATGATGCCTCCTTGGAGTGATATGAAAGATGCCAGAAGGCCCATCAGGTGAAAGTACCTCTACATAGGCCAAGCATGACACTGCCTTCCCCCAAGTCTAAAATATTCACCACTAAAGTTTATCCATCAAAGACAGAACAAACCTTTGGGAAACTGTCAACTCACTTGGGTTAATTGCAGAGAGCTCTCCAGTGTGTTCCTATTAAAAAGAGCATGAAATATTTGGAGACATGCAAGAAAGAAAGGGGTGAATAATAAAGCTAATGAAAAGAGAAGGTAATATCAATTTTAAAAACTGCTTTGCCACAAAAAAATCATGCCACCTTTCTCATCCTTCTATTTTAAGTGCTTCTAAAAATAGAGAATAAATCTATTAGAGCTTATTTTTATATGAATCCTTCTCTAGTTGTAATAAAAGTTTTCTTCTCATGCTACGCTATATCCTAAGACTATTATACTTTTCCATATACCTTAAACCATTTTTAAGTTAATTTTAAGAATTCATATTGGGCCAAAACACATATACAATTTTAATTTTTTAGTTTACCTACAATGAACACTTACCATATGCTTAATAATAAATTATAAGTATTATTAAGATAAGCACGAATTAATGTTTTGATATTACAGGATTTGAGTAAGTGGTTTTCACGTTTTCTTTTCTCACAAGTTAACATGTTTGTTCACTTCTGTCTTTTCTATTAGATTGCAGAAGTGAATTTGTTTTCCATTAGTCTACTTCGCATCATTTATTTACATTCACTGTGAGTACTCTCTTGGAACCACCTTCCAGCTCTCTCCATAGCACTCTATCCACTGCCCCCTGCAATTCCATAGAAAAATAATAACAAAATTTGGCACTACATCAGGTACCAAGCTAATGTTTACATGGGACTCCTGATTTGATACCCCCCAACTAATGAAATAAGTCCTGCCATTACCTTGTTTACACATAAGGGAACTTGGGCTTGAAAAAATACACTATTTACACAGTCTCTCCCAAGTGACCAATAGCTGAAATAAACATGAACCCAAGCAAAGCCCATGCATTCAAACACTATAGTGCTCTCCTGCTAGAAAAAAAAAAAATAGTCTGCCTACCAATAACTTACATACGCAAAGTAGTTTATAGTGCTCAGGGCACTTTTACAAACATTCTTGCTTTGAGCCTTTGCAATGGCATGGGAAATATCATCATCATTTTTCAGTTGAGGTGACTGAGAGTCAAATGCTCAAGTTCACAAAGCTAATAGAGGATTCCATCAATTCGGATCCAGCCAGGAAGTTAGCAATCACACTCTCTATTTAATTTAAAAGTGACTTAATAAAATCAATTCTTACCAAAGTGTTGTAAGAACTAAATTGGAAAAAAAGAGAAAGTGCTCTGTTAACCCCAGAGAATTGTGACCAACCTTAGAGTTAGAGAAACAGGGTGGGGTGGGAGGTGGGACAAAGAGCCCATGAGCAACGCACAGTGGGCCGCATTATGAAAGTCCACATGTCTCTTGACAATAAATCAGGAGTCTGCTACAGCTTCTGAGCTGGTATCTTTCACTGCTAGAGTCCATGGTCATCTCCCACTGCTACTGCCAACTGCTAGAGCCAGAAGTGGGAAAAAAAAAAAATACAGCTTCTCTCTTACTGCACAAACTCACTTACGACCTTATATGAATATTCCCATTGGCTGAGTCAAAGATCTCTAGGAAATATGGTTTTCAGAATTTCAGCCATATGCAATAGAAAGCAGAATAGAAAGAATAGGGCCAGCGCTGTGGCTTAGCGGGTAAAGCCTCCCCCTGCAGTGCTGGCATCCCATATGGCACCGGCTCAAGTCCCAGCTGCTCTTCTTCCAATCCAGCTCTCTGCTATGGCCTGGGAAAGCAGTAGAAGATGGCCCAAGTCCCTGGACCCCAGCACCCACTTGGAAGACCCAAAAGCAGCTCCTGGCTTCAGATTGGCCCTGCTCCGGCCATTGTAGCCATCTGGGGAGTGAACCAGCGGATGGAAGGCCTCTCTCTCTCTCTCTCTTTCTCTGCCTCTGTAACTCTGCCTTTCAAATAAATAAACAGATATTTTTTAAAAAAAGCAGAATAGAATATAGAAGGATATCCAGAACTGAGAATCCAGAGACAGATAACCAACAATGGTAGAAACAAAAGTGAACTCACAAAGTTTCTGAGTTAGAGCAAATATTTTTTACTCAACATGCATTTACGGAATTGCTCTGAGCCAGGCACCAGGATAACTGCTTATTAAGGGTTTCCATTATAAAATATATGTGTGTGATCATGATCTTATGGCATTTACAGTATAGTAGACATGAACACTGTAACCCTTTCTATTACATTCTGCTCTCTGGTCAGCATTGAGAGCATCATTTACAGTCGTTTGTTGCTGTGTCATCTGGGTCAATCTGGGAACCACAATGCCCAGTGTTCCTTTCTCTATATATTTCTGAATTAGAGTTGGCCAGAAGAGGAATTTGCAAAAGATTGGGAGGCAAAAGTGAAGTGGAGCTATTATTTTCAGAAGTCTTTATGGTCAGACACTATTGTGGACATTTGCAGAAGAGTTTTCTGAGTCCCAACCATCTTACACTCGGCCTATCTTCCTAAGCTTTGGTTTTTCTGGCTGCCTGTTGCTTGACTGCATAGAAGAAGGAGTTCTACAGTGTCAGCTGCTCCCTATGAACCACTCCCTGAGCCTGCCCCTCACAGTGCCACTTTAGCAGCTGGATTGCTAGGCTTTGAAGAGTTTCCTGAAAGCTCCGACTTGTCCATTAAAGCTGGTGCCTCAGAAAGACTGGTTACTGATTCCTCCTCTGAGCCCCCCTCGCAGAACTTCCACATCCCAGCTCTCTAAGAATTATGTACAATATAGCTCCTATTAAAAGTATTTTATCTTATAAACTCAAAGTAGCCTACTATCCTGACTGATAAAGGTAGAACATATTCGCCTTGGTACTTCTAAAAGTAAATGGATCCCTCATAATCCAGGGAGAACTGCTACATGTTATACTAAGTCATCTCTTAGGCACATTTCATGGTGATTTCTCACACAATTCTAAGACATATCAACCTCTGAATCTATTTCTCTCCCAATCATCAGCAAAGCACTCTGATCTGGCTGTGGAATTCAAAGTCTAGTTGTGCCTCTGACATTAATGAATAATTCAACAAAATTCAGGTCTCTAAAGAGCACGAAGTGGATGACCAAAAAGATAACTAAAAAAAGATTTGAAATGCTTCTCTTTGTGTAAAACAAGTTTCTTTCTTTCATTGCTTACATTAGTTTATTTTTTTCCATTCCCTGGTATAAATGCTTAATTCTCTGCATGACAATGCTAACATGACAAGTCTTCTCAACCTGTTTGCAGATAATTGTCTTATTGACCATGTATTGGAAGCAGAGAATATCAACTACCTTTTGTTGCGCTGTAGCAATAATTATCAAAGAGTATACCATAGATCTTAGCATAGGCCAAATCATCAATAAAAAATTAGGAATTGCTTTGCTGGTCTACAAAAAAATGAATGAAGACTTTGGAAAGATAATCATATGTTCTTTTTTGTGAGTCACTAAACCATTAAGTGTCATTTTCCTTTATGACTTCAGTAACTGTCATAGAAAATGTCATCATCCAAACTATTTGAAGTGCTGACCACGGAGATAAGGCTAATACAAAGACTTTGATAGTAACAGAGAAAACTGCTGCAATCCCACATCAGCTTATACTCAACTTATACTTATTAAGGTTTAGTTAATATATAATGAATGTATTTAATAAAAGACACCTTCCTCTGTGCATCTCCTTCTCTGTGTCTGTAACTCTATCTTTCAAATAAATGAATAAAATCTTTTAAAAAAAAAAAGTGGAGACTAACCTAGAATGCACTGGGAGCTTAGAGGGATTTGAATAGCCAGAAGGGAAGACTCAAATCAGAATCCCAGTGACTGAGCCTCAAATAAAAACTAAAGAAGTAGTTCTCCTACTGAAATCTTTATACAACATTGGGCATGTAAGTCATTAGTCTGGGATTTCTCATAACAAAATGAGACAATACAGAGAGAACAGATGGACAGAGATTCCACCCAAGTAGAGCAGTTTTGTTAGGAGGCCTTGGTGCAGAATCATCTGGAGAGAAGGGCAGTCAAGAACAGGAAGTGCAAGCAGCAGAGGAGGACTGAATAGCAGTAAGGAGACACTTTAAGGACTCTGAAGACCAACTTTCAAAGAATGCCAAAGGAGGAAAAAATATTAGATGATATAAGAACTTGAGAGTATATCCCAGAAACAATCTTCACACATGCCCTGCAGACTCTGAAATCTCACTGGAAAGAGTTATTGTAGGAGAAGCAGGAGGTGGACAGTGTCACAATAGCAGGTAACCACAGGTGCAGATTTACATTTGAACTCTTTCTAAATGAGGAAACATTGGAATAGCAGGTAACATGCCTCTTGGGTCATGCCTGCATCCCACATCAGAGTTTCTGGGTTAAAGTCCCAGCTCCATTCTGCTAATGTGTACTCTGGGAAGCAGTGGATTGTGGCTCAAGTAGTTTGGTCTCTACCCACTTGGGAGACCTGAGTGGAGTCCTAGGTCCTTATTTTGATCTGGCCAACCTCACTACGTGGCAAGCATTTGAGCAGTGAACCAGCAGATGCAAAATGTGTCTGTATGCTTGTCCCCCTCTCTTTTACAAATAAAAATAAAACTGACAATTTTAAAATGTATAGTAAAAAGTAAATTATTCCAAAATATTTTCAGGCAGCTCAAAATAAAAGTAAAAATTGCTAACTCTTAAGAATTTAAGACACAAGGGATGTCTCCTTGTTCAGTTATAAAACCAACACCACACTCCACCAAGTCTAGTACTATGCCTGTAACATTTAGGAGCTCAAAAGGCATGTAAGTTATGAGTAATAAATAACAGTTTTAAGTCTTAACCATATTCAACATTTGAATTAATCAATAAATAAAAGCAAAAATAGCAGATCCAAAAAACTGGGAAATGAAAAGGAGGGAAATAACATTTCCATGAAAGGTTTAGATCTCTAAGCATTGACTAACAACTGAACTTCCCACAAGCAAAAGTAGATTTTATAATATCAGCATCATAGTCTCATGCAATGGTGGACAGCTGCTCTTCAGTCCCCAAGAACTTTTCAACACAAAGATATTTATATAAGAGACTATGAGCAGTGTCATGGACACATTCTCCAAAGCCATTCAGCAAAACTATGACAAAGAACTTCCACATATGATTATGTCATATGTTTAGACTGTGAAAGCTAAGGATGGAAGGTTAAATTTTCTTTAAGAAATTTAAATAAAAGTCACCACATGGTGATATGGTCTAGCTATATAGCAGTGTATTTTGAGCATAACACATAGATAACATTCAATGTATTTTATAGGATGATGTTTATAACCTTTCCCTTAATACCCTTCTCAAAGGTCAATTTTTTGAGCCAATCACTTGAAGAGATTTTATATTAAGTGATTATAACTGTAGAAACTAATGATTACTGAAGATGCAGAATTCTGTGATGCTGATTCAGAGAAATCCTTGGCTTTGGACAGCTGGAGTGGAAATAACAGAGATACTGCTTTACAAGGACTTTGCTGGGTCATGACCAATTGCCGATCTAAAAAGGAATGCCCTCAAGTGGGTTTCAAGCCTTTTCTCAAGCTCCAATGCTATCCAAATGTTTCAAAGTATGTTTCACTATCAGTCCACAGATATGGATTAAATGACAGTGGCCTGGAAGATTTTGAAAACTGAAGTTAGCACCTCTACAATTGTGCCACTTTGACCTACACATACAAACCAATTTTGAACAGTGTTGAATCCCAGAGTCTAAGATACTAATCACAAAAGGACCTCCAATTAGTCAAACAAAATTGGTCATTGCATAATATTGTAAAATATGAACCTATCTCTATGTGAAAACAAGCTGCCCAAAATGTTGATTTGGGTTTTTACACAATTATTTTTAGATGCTCTGGAAAAGGTTACACTGATTCTTAAGATTTTTGCTGCGATGTGAAAGCCATTGTTTTATCAGCACAGGAAAAATATGGAATCCTATTGGCAAAAAGTATAATACACACTCATCTGCAATTAAGTAGAAATAAATTTAAACTGACAAGGCAGGATGTAGCCCTGTTATGTAACATATAAAGAATTTGCTCTGCCAAGAGTTGGATCACTGGAAAAGGACCTGGAAAAAAAAAAAAAAAAGAGGGAGGTGCCTTTCTCTGAAGGGAGGAGAGAACTTCCACTTTGACTATGACCTTGTCTAAATATGATCAGAGTCGGCGAACTTGGAAGGCTTCCATAGCCTTGGCAACTCAGGACGAGAGCCTAGGGTGGTTACTGGTGCCATAAACTAGAGTGTCAATTTGTTGGGTCAACAACAGGAGTCACTGTGCACTTGCTCCTCATGTGGGATCTCTGTCCTTAATGTGCTATACATTGTGATTTAATGCTATAACTAGCACTCAAACAGTATTTTTCACTTTGTGTTTCTGTGTGGGTGCAAACTGTTGAAATCTTTACTTAATATATACTAAATTGATCTTCTGTATATAAAGAGAATTGAAAATGAATCGATGTGAATGGAAGGGGAGAGGGAGCGGGAAAGGGGAGGGTTGCGGCTGGGAGGAAAGTTATGGGGGGGGGGGAGCCATTGTAATCCATAAGCTGTACTTTGGAAATTTATATTCATTAAATAAAAGTTAAAAAACAATCAAAAAAAAAGAATTTGCCCTAGGGGCCAGTGCTGTAGCGTAGCAGGTTAAGCTGTGGCCTGCAGTACAGGCATCCCATATGGGCATCAGTTCAAGTCTGGCTGCTCCACTTCCAATCCAACTACCTGCTAATGTGCCTGGGAAAGCAGCAGAGGATGGTCCAAGTCTTTGGGCCCCTGCACCCATGTGAGAGATATAAGAGGAAGCTCCTGACTCCTGGGTTTGGCCTGGCCTACCCATGGCTGTTGCAGCCATTTGAGGAGCGAGGCAGCAAATGGAAGATCTCTCTGTGTCTCTCCCTTTCTTTCTCTATAACTCTGCCTTTCAAATAAATAAAATCAAATCTTCAAAAAAAAAAAAAAAGTTATTGGGGCCCACGCTGTGGCGTAGTGAGTAAAGCCGCCACCTGCAGTGCCAGCATCCCATATGGGCACCAGTTTGAGACCTGGCTGCTCCACTTCCGATCCAGCTCTCTGCTATGGCCTGGGAAAGCAATACAAGATGCCCCAGGCCCCTGCACCTGTGTGGGAGACCCAGAACAAGCTCCTAGCTCCTGGATTCGGATCAGGGCAGCTCCAGCCATTGCAGCCAGTTAGGGAGTGAACCAGTGGATGGAAGACCTCTCTCTCTCTCTCTCTCTCTCTCTCAGCCTCCCTTTATCTCTCTGTGTAACTCTAACTTTCAAAAAAAAATAAATCTTTAAAAAAAAAGAAGTTATACTAACAGTGATTATTCCTGTCTAATTTTGCTCTAGAACTATCTTTGCAATCAAGAATGGAAAATTTGTCTCTGGAAGAATTTGAAAAAGCTTCAACATATAGGGATCACATAATTTGATCCATAAACAATTTTTTCTATGAAATTAAGTCATTAATAAGTCAGTAAAGCCACTAAAAAGTATAGTTTATTTTTATTTTTGTTAAAGATTTATTTTATTTATTTGAAAGGCAATGTTACAGAGAAAGAGGGAAAGCCAAAGACAGAAATATCTTCCATCCACTGGTTCACTCCCTAAATAGCCACAATATCCAGGGCTGAGCCACACCAGAGCCAGGAGCCAGAAGCTTCTTCTGGGTCTCCCACACAGGTGTACAGGTCCAAGCACTTGGGCCATCTTCCACCACTTTCCCAGGTGCATTAGCAGGGAGCTGGACTGGAAGTGGAGCAGCCAGGACTTGAACCAGTGCCCATATAGGATGCCAGTGTCACAGGCAACAACTTTATCCACCATGCCAAAATGCTGGAGCCAAGTATAATTATTGTTATGGAGGTAAAGCAAAATACTGAAACTATGATCAATTTTGGAAGCATTGAACCTAAATTATCCCTGTTCCTCTGTAAGAAGATAAATTACAAAAACTTTGCCACCCTCAGAAAAACTTACTGTGCACATCTGAGAAGCTGTTTAGAATCCTGATGCACACATAACACTGGAGGTGACTGTTTAACATATTTGAACACAAGCAAGACCATTTTCTATTCTGCTTGTGGAGTTATGTTGGAAAAGTAAATTAGAATAACTGGTATTGCAAGAATTTAAACTCATAGTAAGAGTTTCAAATTCCCTTTAATTTTATTTATATAAAGGGAACAGATTTCATGTATTTTGTATATACAGTTTTAATAACATAATGACACTTAGCATCCTCCCTCCTTCTTTATTTTTCTTTTAATTTTTGTAATACTATACTTTCAATTTACTTCATAATCACAAGTTCACTCCTTCACCAAATGAAGAATTCAATAAGTAGTAAGAAGATCACTGTTACTCAAGATTATAGACAAAAGCAATAAACAATAATCAAATCTCAATATGTCAATTCCACTCATAAGCATTATATTTTTGTGCTCTCTGTATTAGTAACAACAAATCAGAAAAAAACACAACATTTTCCTTTTGAAAACTGATTATTTCACTAATCATAGTGGTCCTTTTCTCTGGAAATACTGTTGGTCACCTTTTTATTAGCCAACTGGGCTCAAATATCAGAATCATCTGTAGAGCTTTTCCATCTACATTCAAAAAGGTCTGCGCCTCTCAGAAGTACCCAGCTCTCCAAGTCAGTGATAAGAAGAGCACAACCCACAAGTTAAGGTCAGATACTTGGGAGCAAGAAATGGACTTCTAGCATGTTTGCACTTACACATTTGGAAATTATGTGGTAATCAGCTGGCATTACGAACTGAAACACATTGATAGAATATAAGGTTAGAAGGAAAATCAGGATTCAACTGTAAGAATCGTGGGAATTCAGGTCTCCCTCTTCCTGAGTCTGACACTTCAGCCATTTATCCAGTCTTTGCCTTCTTTCTAGGATGCCTATGCTCCTGGGGAGGGTTGTTAAACATTTCCCCCTACTTAAGGGCCTTAGAGCCATTAAGTGATACTTGTCACTCTATAGTTTGTCGTATTCTGCTCATTTTATATTTGCTACTTTGACTCATCCTTGAATGTACAGTCTAATCAGCTGAGCACAGCCACTGGAACATTTTTCTTATCAGAAGCACACACCTGGTCAAGGTTTATCAATGCAGAACAATCTTTCTAATTATCTGGCATACAATACACACAAACCCCTTTCAGATATTGGTCAATGCTTAATTTCTTAACAGATCAAAAATTAGTAACTGTGGTAACAAAAACACCCATAGCAAAGGCAGTCTATTCCCTGGACTGTAGGGGATGGCTAACAGAACAAAAGATTTCATTGGGATCTCCTGAACCTCCCACTACAGCATTCTAATTCTACATGCTTTTAAATCTAAAGGGGTTAGTTAACACAGAGGCAGAACATACTGGATATAGGAGACACCATCACGTTTACCCAGCGATCTCCACGGTTAGTATCACAGTGATACTGATCCTCTTGAGTCACCAGCTTCATTGTCTGATGGAAAAATCCCAGAAGAGAAACCTAAGACCTTGAGTAGAAGGCAATTTACTCATTAAAATTTAGGTCACTTGTAGGCAGAGCATGTTAACTCTCCTGGGCACAAAAGTGGGGAGTTTCAGGTGAACTCTAGGGTGTTTGCTTCCTTGCCCTATCAAATTGCAAAGCAAATTTTTTTTCCAGAAACAGAGCTGACAGGATGAGGGAATATGCAGCTGTTCAGCTTTTGTAACTTACAGTTGAATGTGTCTACACTTTCTGATTTGCTAACTCTGACAGGGTTTGACAAGCCTGGTGAATACAGTACACTTGACCAATTTCTTGGGGCAGGAAATTTTTAAGACTTTTTCAGCTAATATATACAATGAAAAGAACTGCTGGGAAAAATAAGAACACTGCAGGCAGAGATTACACAAAAGTTGATGAGAATCGAATTGGATGTACATGGAGCTAAATACCGGGCTCTGGGAATAGAAGATCAAAACGTGAAGAAGGATCATATTCAGGTAAAGAATGAATAGTGTGAATGAATGAATGAATGAATGAATAAATAAATAAAGGATAGTGTGGCAGATCTGGGGGATATCAGTTGAATGATAGTCTCAACTGCAGCAGGGGTCTCTACATATTAGAACTCAAATGAACAATTAATGAATTGAAGCAGGAGTTGAGAAATTAAGACCAGAGATAGGTTATTAGTATAAATGATTTCTCACTACAGTCTGAAGTCCCAACATTATACATTTTCCCTACGTGTTAATGCTTTGTGTATGTATATGTTTTGCTTAATGAAAAAGGCTATTCAATTTTTCTTCAGGTAAACAAAGGAGATCTGTAGGAAGAATTCTTTTACCAGTTACAATAAACAAAGGACTTTTTTTTCAGCAACAGGGTAATTTTTTTCTGGCATGCAAGAGTAAATTAGGTCCTGTAGTATCAAAGCATTGTAGGTCCCAGAACTGAGATGCAATGACCCAGTGCTACGACTCTGGATGGAATTAATGCCAGCCCTACTCAATTTCTCTTTCATGTTTTCCAGGACATATCAATTCAGGGCAAAGGTGGAGGAGAAAAGAGCAGTAGCCAAGAAGGGGTATAACCATCCCAAACCAGTTTCTCTCTGTCACCAGAGCTGGCCTGGAAGCATTTATTCCCACCTCAAATTCTCCACAAACATTTCCAGGCATATTCATTGTTATCAATCAACCAGGATTTCACAGAAGAAGATGGGGCATATTCTCAGCTGTCCCTGGCCTCCTTCATTTTCTCTTCTATTAATTACTGTTGTCTGTCCCACAGTCTTGTTAGTGTGTACAGAAGTACTTGGAGGTACTTCTGCTATTCTGTTCACCAGAGACAGTACGATTACAGGGTCCTTAACACTAACACAAATACCACCCACCTCAAGTACGAGGATATGAATCTGCTAACTGTGCTGTGTCACAGGGGTGCCATCTGCCATCCCTGTAGAAATATCGTAACTATCTGCTATCACAGTAAAACCTAGTACTATCAATGCAGTTAATATTTGATTTATCATTCCTTTCATCTTTATCAAGTTTAATTGGATCTCCTTCACCCGCAGCTCAGCCTGAAGAGTTGCATTTTTTTCCAACTCCTCCTTTACCATCTAGTCCATACTCCTTTTATCAAAGTTAAAATGTGCCTTCATGTTTTCTTTTCTTAGACTGAGTTCCCTCTAAAGATGCTTCCCTATTGTGGATAAAGTGGAGTTCCTCCTCTCCTCTGGACCTGCATCATCATTTCTGATTCCAAAGCAATTCTGGAGTACCAGAACTCATTGATTTGTTCTTTCAACAAATATTTATTTAACACTCTGTGAACCAGGGACTCTGCTAGATATTAGGAATGCAAGGGTAACATGCTTTTAGGAAGCTTCCATTGTACTGGGGAAGATGAAAAAATAAATAAATAAAGGGACATGAGCTTATATAATTGGAAAATAGCTGACTACACTAAAACATGAAGCAATTTTTTAACCTATGCTTTGAAGAGAGGAAAATCAATTCACTCAAGCTTATTCTAGAAGTAGGTCAACATAAATAAAAAGTTCCAATGATTATGACCTTCTCAAAAAAAGTTTTGAAGGAAGCTGGGTGTTCTCCAGCATCGGTCCAAACAAATGGAATTATAGGTCCCTCCACCTAAGTAAGTTTCCATAGTTATTTCCTTCTTGTCTGTGATATGGAACATTCAGTATAATTAGCTACAGTCAAAAACCATGAGTTTTAGAGCACAAATTGCCCATGGAAATTCTCAATGATACTGGAAATAAGATAAAAGCATTACTCCAATTCATTCAGAATCATCGCTGAGGTTGATCTCATATGTCCCCTGAGGAGTTTATCTGGCCAGTGGCTCTCCTAGATGCCCTGTGCAGAAAAAGTCCAAAGACAAGGGTGTCTAAATTTGCCCCGGAAGCCACCACAATTTCCACTTTTACTGCTATTTATTTATTTGAAAGGCAGAGTTACAGAGAGGCAGAGGCAGAAAGAGGTCTTCCATCCGCTGTTTCACTCCCCAGATGGCAGCAAAAGCCTCAACTGTACCAATCCAAAACCAGGAGCTTCTTCATGGTCCCCCACAAAGGTGCAGGGGTCCAAGGACTTGGGCCATCTTCTGCTGCTTTCCCAGGCCAGAGAAGAGAACTTGGAGTGGAAGCAGTGGGACTCGAACCAGCACCCATATAGGATGCTAGCACTACAGGTGGCAGCTTTATCTATGCCACAGAGCCAGCCCCACAGCTACCATCTTCATGGTCATGATTACTTTCATGCTTGGGTTTGGAAGCAGGTGGCCTCTGGGAAATGAAAGGCAAAGCACATGAGTCCAGGGAGAACTTCCTATTCCATGGCAACAAATGGGGAGGCAGAAGAGGATCCTTCTTGCTCCCTCACCAATGAGGGAAGGTCACTACACCAACTGCTCAGACCTGGATTTGCACAAAACCATTTACAACACCTCAAGCATAGCTGCTACAGTACATATCCCAAAATCAACGAAAGATCTGGAACATCAGGCATGAAGGTAGTGTTTATGATCACATAAGATGACAATGGTATAGCCATAAATGTAGAAATTATGGGGCTGGCATTGTGGTATAGTGGTTAAAGTCACTGCCTGCAACACCAGCATCCCATATGTTCATTTGTTCAGTTTCAGCTGCTCTATTTCCAATCCAGTTCCCTTCTAATGGCCTGGAAGGAACATGGAGACCTGGAGGAAGCTCCTGGCTCCTGGCTTCAGCCAGGGCAGCCATCTGGGAGGTGAACCAGAAGGTGGAAGATCTCTCCCTCCCTCTCTAACTCTTTCAAATAAATAATTATTTTCCAAAAAAAAGTAGAAAATGCAGTGGGAGCAATATTTTACTGTCACAAAACATCCCACCTTATACTTTCAAGATCACAGAAACCATCATCCAAGTTCCTAGCCACCATTCCTGAATCACACCTCTCTTCTCAGTGGTTACTGCAAATGCCTATTTGGCTGTGCTTTGGTTGTTCCTCCATGCACCCTCCACCCGTGTTTACAATGTCCAAATACTGCTGCTGCTCTAACCACTAGTCACATCCAGATTATGTGCTGAAACTCCTACTGTTCCTCCCAAACCTTGGCTTTGCCCTGGGACAAGCTCCTTCAGTCAAAGTATTTTATAGCCACTCACTTATTCCTCTAGAAATCCCTTGAACACTGGTTGAGGAGTCTAGAAGGATAATCAAAGCTATTACCCTTTCACAAATGTTTATTTTCTTCTTATGGTATTAAAAATAGAACTTCCTATTAGAATTTTAAAGATGGAATAAATTTGACCTCTGACTTCTAAGACTTTATGATCTCTCACAATCATGTCAGGTGATGTTGGCCGAAATACAAAGTTTCAGTGAACAGAGATGAACAAATCCTGAAGATCTAATTATGGCATGGTGAAGAGCTACAAATGATGTACTGTGTTACCTTAGTTTCCTAAGGGGGTAGATCTTAAATATTCTCATCAAATGGTGACAGATATATTCATTAGATTTCACGATGAACATGTATGTCAAAATATCATATTGTACACCATAAATATAAAGTTGTGAAGAAAAAGAAAACAGTCAACATTTCTAAGAGGTGAATGAATGATAAATTTAAATAAATAAAATGCTCATATCATAAGGTCATCCTACAGGACAAAGTTATGGATTTAGAAATTCAATAAGATAATTATTTAACATATACATTTATTTGAAGTCTTTATGGGAAAAACAAATCCCACTGATAGAAAAGAACCAGATATCTTCAGGCCTAAGGGAGAGCCAACCTCATGGCTGTGCAATAATAAATGTGGGGACACTGGGGCACTGCATTTTCATTCTGCACTAGACCCTGAAGTGTAAGCAGCTGGACATACCTAAGTGGGTCAAGATCACCCAGTACTCATATTCAGCAGAGCCCTAATGCAGCACAATTCAAATAAAATCAGAGAAGAAAATACAAATCACTAACATCCACTACCAAATTACCCTAAGAGATTCAAAATGAGGAGAAAAATAAGCCATCCAAACTGTCTCACCAACCAGGGCAAACCTCTTGTCTAGTGTAAATCCTTTACTCTGGTCTTTATGTTTTTAATCTCCCAGTTAAAGAAACTCTCAGAATTTGCATAAGAAAAAGCCTAAAGAAAGCATAAGGAATGTTATAGGAAATTTAGGGCTTGACATCTTCCTTGTTTACCTGCAGGGATATGGTGTTTGTATGCAGAATATTCTTACATCAAGAAATAGAAGCTGTTTACAAACCAAAGATCAAGAACTGGCAGGGTATGTGCGTAAGTCAGTATAATGTAGTACCAGATGTACGCGACACGACTGAAAGAATGCGCTAGGACAGGGATTGAAGAAAAGCGGCAGATTCAGGGGAAATTTGAAAACAAAAATTCAAGGAATAGGTAAGAGAAAAACAAGACAGATTCTTAAGCAAGCAAATAAAGTAAAAGTGTGATTGTCTTGTTTGACAAATATTTACCTCTTGTTCCTAGGTGGGAGAATATAAAATGAATACAGCCATATGTATTAATGTTATAATCATCTACAACAATTTCACCAAGGATTGAAATGAAAATAAGGATGTAAAATGTGTTTTCATTTTCTTTTAAATTATTTCCAGAATTTTTGGTGACCAAAAAGGAATCCAGATTAAAATAAAAGCAGAAAAGTTGGGAAGGTAGTACAAAGCTCTGGGTAGGGTTTGCATTCAGTGCCCAGGAAAGTGATCAAAACCAAGGACCCAGTATGGAAAATGGATCAAAAACAAACACCAAAAAGAGGCAAAACACTCTAGAACATTCTATGCTCATACATATTTCTAAGATATTAAGGTGAAAAAAGTTATAAGCAGAGGTCCCTGGATTTGCCAATAAGCAATTTAATACTGTCAAGATTTAGCTTACCAATTTTCAAAGTGATGTTTGTCTATTTTGTAATTTACATCTTACTGCATCAGATAAAGCTCCTATCATATATCCTAAGGGTGAAATATCTCAACTAACATGGAAATTTCATGTCTTTCTTCCTTTCATAAATACTAGATACTTTCTAAATAACTTAAGCATATTTCCAGACAAATACAGTGCCTTTTTCCCAATATTGCCATCAAATATTTTCAAAGAGCCCATTCAAGGGATGGTAGAAAGATAAAAAGAACTACTTTGCCCTCCCTGGTTGAATATCTTGATACTCAGTATCTTCCCTACCTAAGTGTCAGAGTCCTTCCCTCTACTGACCACAGAGCAAATCCAGGAGATGAAGCTGCCCAACATCTTTTCGTGTTAAGGGGTGAGTGATGGTCTCCAGCTGGTGAGCACTCCTTTCTCCAAAGCAGCTGTATACACAGGAAAGCCTTGCTTAGGAATTCTGTGGCTTTTGTTTTCTACAACAAAAACTAGCGACACAAAAGGCATTCCAAAAATTTCAGTGAGTGAATTAACAATGATGCATACTCTACATTGTAACCTCTGGATAGCCATCCACTTACAAATATCAAAGGTATGGATTTTTGCTTTGTTTAAAGTATGAAAAGAAATGTGTCTTCTCTACCTGTCCATTGCACCTCAATAAAGCTGAGGGGAAAAGAAACATGTCTGAAATGGGCCTGCCTGTAAGTCACTGGGCTACAGATATTCTGACAGTTAAAATCAAATAATGAATATAGAGAGCAAAACAAAAGCTACTGTATATACTTTTATTTAAAAGATAGATAAAAACACATTTAATATGAGAGCTGGAAATTTGAAGAAAGGCACATGAGAATTTTTGAAATTTGGATAAAGGATATGAGATTGATTGAAATTATTAGAAGCAAGGAAGTATTTAAGAAAGTAAAGACTGTGAGCAAAGAAAATATTAAGAAGGCTGGCGCCGCGGCTCAATAGGCTAATCCTCTGCCTGCGTTGCCGGCACACCGGGTTCTAGTCCCGGTCGGGGTGCCGGATTCTGTCCCGGTTGCCCCTCTTCCAGGCCAGCTCTCTGCTGTGGCCAGGGAGTGCAGTGAGGATGGTCCAAGTCCTTGGGCCCTGCACCTGCATGGGAGACCAGAAGAAGCACCTGCTTCCTGGCTTCGGATCAGCACGGTGTGCCGGCCGCGCGCACGGCAGCCATTGGAGAGTGAACCAACGGTAAAAAGACCTTTCTCTCTGTCTCTCTCTCTCACTGTCCACTCTGCCTGTCAAAAAAAAAAAAAGAAAAGAAAGAAAATATTAAGAAGAAATAACCAAAGAAACCCAGAATAAAATGGTTACACAGAAAACTGCCGCCTTTCTCTTGCATTTCATCTCCAGGATGTCGCTATCAAAAATGTTAATAGATGAAAAGGCAATTAAACAATACATCTAGAGCCATTGTGAGCATTGACTAGAACCAACAAAACAGTACATAGGTCACTGGAGTGTATGTAATACATAAGTAAAGAATACCTCAGGCACAAACATGCAGGTGCAAAACACAAAGGGCCCAAGGACAAATCTCTAAGATACTATGGGGTGGGGGAAGTGGACCCATACACTGTGTGCAGATACAGGGGTGAAAGCAATGAACTGTATCTAGACAAGGATGTGATTTAAATTATGCTGGTGTCATGCTGGATGAACCAATAAAGGAGCTTAATCGCTGTAACAAAAGCCCAAGGTTAATAGTGACAAACTCCACTGACAGTTGCACAACAATAATGTGAAAAAAAAAAAAAAAAAAAAAGATGACTTTGGACAGAACCCATACAGTGGCTACTTCTTGCACCTGGAAAAGTTCAATAGAACTGCGTGAAAGAAATCAGATATAAATCTGTCCAAAAGGGAAAGGAAAAACTCTGAGACAGATGGTATTTTTAAAATTATAATGAAATCAGCTTCAGGTGAAGTATTCAAAAAGAAGTGAGGAAAGGAATTCAGCAGCATTAGTACAACGGGTCCCAGAGTCCAGGTACGATACAACCAGTGCTGAATGTTTAGTAGATTGAAGAGCCACCAATATAGCCCAAATGCACCAAAAAGTCTGGGCTTTCAGACTTGCCAAGAAAAACGCGAGAGATTGCCATTAATTTCCTGCTTCCAGTTGACCTTTTCTCACAAAGACGTTTTTCTGGGAAAATTTATAACTAGGGAATCAATCTCAGTGGGTACAGAGGACTTTCTCTGCCTTGTCCTCAACTTTGGAGCCAGGTTAAAGATTGGGGGGGGGGGGGGGGGAATGGCATAAAAAGTGCTTTTGACTCTCTAACAACAGTTACTTTAAGAGGACAATAATCTTGGGTATTATGTTACAGCCATTGAGAAATGCAAGATATAGCAGAAGCTGGGGGATATGCTATGTCCCTGTTTGAGTCAGAAAGACTGTTTTGTTTTGTTTTTCACATTGTAAATATGCCAGACAACTACAGACATTTCCTACTCCCACTAGGCGCATCCCTCTCCTCCTGAAACTCTGCATTCTCTGCAACTACTGTGTGTGTATGTGTCTTAAAGAGAGAGAGCGGGAGGAGGAGGGGGAGTGGGAGTAGCAGCAGGGGAAACAAGGGAATTGCATTAGCAGAAAGAATTCGTTCCCAATCATGTCCTCTGTGTCAAAGGTTGTGTCATGTCTGTTACATCCCAAATTAGCCCATACTGTTCGCCTTACCCACAGGAAGCCTGACATCTGCCTGGTAATTAACAAAACTGTGCAAGAACCCCAGGACAGAGGAGAGATAGCCAACTCAGTTAGCTGGAAACAGTGAGCAAAGAATACCCTCATACAGACACCTTTTCCACAATAGTAAAGGATGCTTTATGCTCCCTACAGTACTAAAAGAAGAGGACCATGTTTGAAAGATTTTCCTTCCCTCTGAGTTCACTGCTGTATCGGTTTCAATGTAATCTCAACATGGACAAAAAAAGTATTACAAATCAATCATTTCCAACAAACTCCACAGGCCCAGAACACTTCTCTCCTCTCTAGGTCTATTCTGGCTTCTTCCTTCTTAGCACCTTCCCAATTCTTTCTTCCTTGCTTCCCTGTATCCCTCGTTATTTCTGCCTATCATTTTTTCTAATATTTCCCCATCTGCCTTTCTCTCTCCCCTACTTTTAGCTCCTTTTACCAAGTTCCTCCCTCCTTCCCCTCCTACCTAAGCCTACCTGCTCCAATCCCCATGGCCACTCACCAAATTGATTCTCTGAAACTTTTTGAAATTTGTTCAAGGGTTTTTGAGTAGAATAACATCTCTGTAATTCATTGTAATTTGGAGGGAAAAAAAGTCTTTTTCATTTAAGGAAAAATTTTAGAGTATTTCTTTGAAACTGGGTTTCAAAACATTCCAGGAAAAAGCAATGAAACTAGTCTCAAGTAAGGCAAGCTGTGAAAGAATTTTGACTGATAACATATTTATATTGCAATTAGCACACCCATTGTTTGAATGCAAATGTTTCAGCTGAAGGCCTTCACTGTCAGTGAGGCGAAACGTTTCCTTTGTTTATTTTATCAATTTATTTAGCAACTCCTTTTTCATAGATGAAGGTTTAAAAAGGATTCTGAGCAGCAAAGCTCTAAGTCCCAGTAGATGATGGCACAGAGAAACAGTCTTGTTGGTCTAGTCAAAACAAATGTTGCACAACCAACCCTTGCTCTATCCCATGGCCTTGTCACAATCCCACTCCATGTCAGAGTCATTCTCTGTGGAGGAAAAAAAAATTAATTGGGTATTGTTTGTTGTTTGCATTGTAAGTAGGCAGAGCTGGCCTTGCACATAAATATGAAAACTGTCTAAGTCTGTTATCTAAATCCAACCATCACTTTTTCTTATCCTTCCTCCTTTTCTGTTGCATGGGAATACCTTGTCTCATTTCTCTGCCATCCAGGCAAGCGTCTCCTTCTTCCAGAGACCAACCTGCACTCCACTGGAAAATTCACTGTACTAATTAAACTAGTAAAAGGAAAAGTAATTGCATACCATGGATCCTTTCATTATTACAAAACAACTCCACTGCCAGTTAAGATGTAGTCTACCTAAAAATGCCAATTATTTTTAAGAATTTAAGGTGCTGTTTTGAAACAAAACAAAAGCACTGATTCTGATTAACATGAGTTCTCTAAGACTCAGTTTCTCAGCATCTCTTTCTATGAAACCCAGCCTGGACACCTCTCTGTAGGGATACACCCACATCTCCTGTTGAGAGGCTTCCTGTGGGGCTCCTGATCCCTACAAAACCCAATCACTGCTGACTGGACAAGGATACCTCATCCAAGTTGAGAAAGAAAAACTAGGAATAGGACTAAGAGAATCCAATCATCTGGAATCTAAGGGCCTATACTCACATAAAGGCTAAGTTGGGACTCGTGGAGTAACTTTGGCACATCAAACTGGCCTAAATAAATTGACCATTTACTACTAACTAGGATCTTTCACCAAAGGCAGAGATAACAATATTTCAGCATCACAATTTGGCTTAAATATATTGCACAACTGAGTGAATCCATAAATGGAGCCAAAAAGACATTTGACAAGGGATGTTCTTTCAAAAATGCAATCTTTACACCTGCTGTATGAGCGAGTAGCTACATATAAGATGGTACTTTCAAAAGTTTGGAGGGAAAAGGGAATTAAAAAATAAATTCATTTGGAGTCAGCACTGTGGTGCAGTGGGTTAATGCCCTGGCCTGAAGCACCAGGATCCCATATGGGTGCCAGTTTAAGACCCAGCTACCCCACTTCCGATCCAGCTCTCTGCCATGGCCTGGGAAAGCAGTAGAAGATGGTCCAAGTCCTTGGGCCCCTGCACCCATGTGGGAGACCCAGAAGAAGCTCCTGGCTTCGGATGGGAGCAGCTTGGGCCGTTGCGGCCATCTGGGGAGTGAACTATAGGATGGATAAACCCCCACCCCCGCCCTTTCTGCCTCTCCTCTCTCTATGTAACTCTGACTTTCAAATAAATAAATAAATCTTTAAAAAATTCATTTTGGAGCAAAAAATTTTGAAATCCAAATTTTTTTTACCAAACATGCACTTTCCACAAACTTTTTAAAAATCCCTCATACTATTTGTTGAACGCTTTACTTAGTATAGAATTAACCTTATGTGTATAAAGTTAATTGAAAACAGATCTTTGTAAAAAATAAGAATGAGAATAAGAGAGGAAATAAGAAGGGTGTGAGTGGGAGTGGGAGGGCAGATAGGATGGGAAAAATCATTATGTTCCTAAAGTAGAACTTATGAAATACATGAAGTTTGTATATACCTTAAATAAAAGGTTTTTGAGTAAAAAAAGAAAAGAAAAGAAAAGAAAAGAAAGAAAATCTTTGGCACCAAAAATAAAATTCTCTAATTCCATTTTCCATGGACTTTTTGATGCTCTCATGCTGCCAGAAAACTCATGAACATCACATATTTCACTAATGAAAGTTATTTCTGATGCCCTGAGTGCTAATTTTAAGACTGTCTAGAGAGAGGTCTTCCATCTGTTAGTTCAATCCCCAATTGGCTGCAACAGCCAAAGCTGAGCTGATCTGAAGCCAGGAGGCAGGAGCTTCTTACAGGTTTCCCATGCAGGTGCAGGGCCCCAAGCACTTGGGACATCTTCTACTGCTTTCCCAGGCCATCAATAGGGAGCTGGATTGGAAGTGGAACAGCCAGGACTTGAACTGGCACCTATATGGGATGTTGGCTCTACAAGCAGGTGTTTAACCTACTAAAAAGATAGATATCATATTTTCTATCTGATCTTTGGTAACTAACAGAGTACCTAAAAGGTAATCCATAAGAGTGAAACTGACACTTTGTGATATGATTTTAAATAGTGCTTCTCTTGACTATCGAGGAACAATGTTTTTTGTTTGTTTGTTTGTTTTCCTTCATACTACTTGGCAAATTCTCTATTTAGTGTAGAGTTAATCTCATGAGTACAAAATTAACTGAAAATAGAGCTTTGTGAAAAATAAGAAAGGGGGAGCTGGCACTGTAGTGTAGCAGGAAAAGCTGTTGCCTGCAGTGCCAGCAAATCATATGGGCACCAGTTTGAGTCCTGGCTGCTCCACTTCCAATATAGCTCTCTGCTATGGCCTGGAAAAACAGTGGAAGATGGACCAAGTCCTTGGGCCCTGCAGCTGCCTGGGAGACCTAGAAGAGGATCCTGGCTCCTGTCTTTGGATCGGTTCAGCTCTGGCTATTGCAGCCATTTGAGGAGTTAACAGCATTTGGAAGACCTCTCTCTCTGTCTCTGTCTCTATCTCTCTGCCTCTGCCTCTCTGTAACTCTGCTTTTCAAATAAATAAATAAATACTTTAAAGACATAAGAATAGGAATGGGAGAGAGAGGAGGAAGAAGGACAGGAGTGTGGGCAAGAGGAAGGTAGGCTGGCAAGAATCACCATGTTCCCATATTTGTATATATGAAAGGCACGAAGTTTGTATTCCTTAAATAAAAATTGTCTAGACTGCTCTAAGGTCAGCAAGATTGAAATGTGAAACTCTCTGAAATGTGGATTTCTGGGGGCCGGCGCTGTGGCACACTAGGTTAATCCTCCGCCTGTGGTGTCGGCATCCCATATGGGCGCCGATTCTAGTCCCGGCTGCTCCTGTTCCCATTCAACTCTATGGTATGGCCTGGGAAAGCAGTGGAAGATGACCCAAGTCCTTGGACCCCTGTACCCGTGTGGGAGACCCGGAGGAAGCTCCAGGCTCCTGGCTTCAGATCGGCGCAGCTCCAGCCATTGCAGCCATTTGTGGAGTGAACCAGCAGACGGAAGACCTTTCTCTCTGTCTCTCCCTCTCGCTATCTGTAACTCTATATATCAAATAAATTTTTTTAAAAAGAAAGAAAAGTGGATTTCTGGTTACATTCTATCAAGTACCACCACCTCCCCTGAAAAAATACCTGATTGGTTCCTTAAATTATTAACTATAGCCCTTCAGCTATAAATCAACTAGATGCACATAGACATAGGTGAGTTTATATATACAATATATGTACACATATGTGCAAATGGTCTTCTCAAAAGTTTTTTACAGTAATTTACAAATATTATAAGAGCCATGTACCAGCAGAGCCCATGTACTCAGTCTGCAGAATGGAGGATGAGGAAGAGGTGCTAGGCGAGAACTCTCAAGATGGCTACATTGGTTTTGGTGATTTCCTTTTCTTTGGCTTCAATACTTCATAAGATCTCCTTGTATGTCACACTTTTGTCTTGCATGGGATACCCTTATATAATTATATTAAATTTCCTCTTTTCCTTGAAGTCAGTATATTCTGTTACTTCTTAGCAAGTAATCCTAACCTACAGGATTAAGGCTACTGTTAAATATCATTACAAACAAGAATAAACAGCATTTAATGTAGCTTTCCAGATGCATTAGAGGTAAAGGTATGTTTTCCATTAGGTTATTAAAATACTCAAATAGTTCAAGGGCCATCCTTACTATCTTCACAGATTCATAGGAACACCCCATTGAGAACCACTAAATAGAGGTAGGTATGGATTTCAAGTAATTTCCCCTAAGTCTTTCTAAATATATGTTCATTTAAATTTTTGAATTTATTCTCATTTTCTAATTTATTTGAAAGGTAGAGAGACAGAGCTGGAACTAGAAGATAGAGATGGAGATAGAGACAGAGATGGAGAGGGAGAGAGAAGAGACAAGAGAAGGATAGAGCTCCTATTCTCTGGTTCATTCTCCACATGTCAGCAACAGCCAGGGATGAGCCAGCCCCAAGCCACGAGTCTGAAATTCCATCCAGGTCTCCCACATGAGTGGCATGGACCAAAACACTTGAGCCATTCAGTTGTCAACCTGAGGTCACCCAGGGTGCTTATTAGCAGGAAGTTGAAATTAGAAAGGAGCCTGGACTTGAACTCAGGCACTACAAAATAGGATGTTATCATCATAAGTCACATTGTTACTGCTATGCCCTTCCTCATACATTCACTTTAAAAGAAGACGCTTTGTAAACTAAACAGGACTTCGTTGGTCCCCTAATAAATACAAGCAACTATTTTAGGTGCCACCTTTAAAGGTATGAGACATAATTCCTTACTGTAGGGGGTTAGGATTCTATTATCATTTTAATGAAGTAATAAGAAAGCATGAAAAATGACTATTTTGAAAATCAGAATATATTAAATGTCATGAAAAATATAAACACTAAGATGATGTCAAAGCAAGGTACAGAATCCTCAGGTGTATCAGAGTACACAAAGTTCTCAAAGTATTGGGTAGATTGCAAGAGATTAGTGTGGTCTGCACAGGCAAGACAAACTGTAGGGTATACGGAGGCTGGAAATCATAGGTCTTGTTATAGAAACAGCAGCAGCATGGCTCTGTTTGGTGTACAATGCCTGGGGACATTGATGCGAGACTACAAAGGTAGATTACCTGATTAGGGAAGGCCCTGAATCACAAGCTAAGGTTCTTAAAACTTCTTATGGTCAAGGGAGTGGAGAGAAGTAAGGTTTTATAGCAGTAAAATGTCATGATGAATTTTATGTTTGAGAAAAATACCTCTGGCCACAGGATATAGAATGAATTGGAAAACAGAGACAAGAGCTGTGAAACCAGTTAGAAAGCTGCTAAAGTCCTCCAGGTGAGAGTTAATGAGGTGCTACTCTAGGGCAGTTGCAGTGAGAATAGTAATAAAGGGATAAAATTGAGAATCGCTGTAAAGGGAGAATTGACAGGATAGTCTGACAAATTATATAGGGAGAACGAGGGTGTAAAAAAAAATGACTTAGAGCTTCCTAACCATGGAGATTTGGATTCCTCTTATTTAAAAGGGAGTTGGTATTTTCTCCCTCACAATATTTTGTGAGAATGAAGAGGTGTGATGCCTATAAAAGCTAACACTCACCAAAAAGAATTGATTGCCTGTAATAAATTAATGCTTCAGCTCTGTATCTAGAATGGTAATAGTGGGATTCTTTTAAAAGTTTGTAGGAAATGCATATAATGAAAAAAAATATGCATGGATTTTAAAATTTTTTACACCAAAATTCATAAGCTTATCTCATAATTCCATTTTCCATGATCTTTTTGAAGTTCTTTCATATACCAACCTTGGGAGAATGAATAGTAATCATGAATTTTATTCCCATTACTCTATACCTTGCCAGTGGAATCACAATGGCTTAGCCAAATGTCAAACTTTTCTATTTGTTCCCATCTCACACAGCCAGGACTAACCAAGGTATCAAGCAGACTGCTGACCTAGGAGTGTGCTGTGTAGAAAGCACAAGAAAGATAGAAAGAAGCAACTTCTTGAAGTTCTCCCTTAAGCCCATCAATGCAATATCTAAAGCAATAGAAATGCAATAGATAAAAATCTGCAATTACAGTCTGAACTTTGAAACAATGGTCAGTTACAGACAGAAGCAGAGGAAAAGGACATGGTCATTCAGACAAGGTTGGCAGGCAACCCAGACTTGCAAAGGACACTGCAGAGGATCAAAGGAACCAAAGAGAACTTACTTGGAGAAGGTCAAGATAAGGATGAATCTAGAAGCTCTTCCTAAATAAGTCTGCCAAATTCTTGTTCAGAAGAAAGGGGAGCAAATCAGTTTCCACACCTAGGTTATCCCTTTAGTCAGATGTATATGGTTCATTACATAATGTGAATTCTGACAATTTATATAGAAATTTCTGTTCAAAACACTTTCCTCCACCCTAGCCCCTGTCAGAAAGTGATGGATATTTGAATCAGGTGTATGTCAAATCAACCATTGTAATTACGACTTTTGTGGCCCTGAGAGGACAACTTAAACAGCTTCCATTATGAAATTTGTCTAGTTAGGGTCTCCTGTCTAAGTGTGCTACACTTCATGAAAGCACCTGGTACAGCCCCTTGTGTATTATAGACGTCCAAATGTTTGTTTTGCTTTATTAAATTTGAAGGCCCTGTTCAGGAAGGGGACTCAACAGCCCAGCCTCTCTCCTGTGTTCAGTGGGATCCCTTGGAGGCCCACAGACAGCATCCTTTCTGCCAGCCTGTCAAGGCTCCTTGGTCCATCACACCACTGTTATCTAGATTAGTACCACCCAGGACTAGAATTGTACTTCTCTTTTCTCCCCCTGCAGACTTTGCCCTTCTTCCACACAGTGTTCTAACTTACAGACCTCTGCTTAGAGGAAGTCTGGGAGATTCTTTACACCTTTCCCAGGATAATGGGAGACTATTTGCCTTTTGTTGCATAACTAAGAAGCCATCCGACTGATTCTCCACTACAAAGGTCCACACTAAGGTGACTTTAGCACAAAAGAAAGTATCTCATTCACTCATCCAGTAAATATGTGTTGATCCCCTGGGTGGAGGTGGGCTACAATGCATTTTAAACTTTGTTTTCCACTATACCATTCACTCAGCTCTCTTAGTCTCTAAAAAGCACAGATTTGCACCGGCGCCATGGCTTAACAGGCTAATCCTCCGCCTTGCGGCGCCAGCACACCAGGTTCTAGACCCGGTCGGGGCCGGATTCTATCCTGGTTGCCCCTCTTCCAGGCCAGCTCTCTGCTATGGCCCGGGAAGGCAGTGGAGGATGGCCCAAGTGCTTGGGCCCTGCACCTGCATGGGAGACCAGGAGAAGCACCTGGCTCCTGGCTTCGGATCAGCGAGATGCGCCGTCCGCAGCGGCCACTGGAAGGTGAACCAGCGGCAAAAAGGAAGACCTTTCTCTCTGTCTCTCTCTCTCACTCACTATCCACTCTGCCTGTCAAAAAAAAAAAAAAAAAAGGCACAGATTTGTGTATCCATTTTCCCTTTGAATCTGATTACATGTATTTTCTGCTGATACACTTGCTTTTCTTTCCTTTGTGCCCAATGAATTCTATTTAAAGTAAAGTAATTAAATGTAATACTTATGAGAATAAGTTTTATATCCCCACTTCCTGAGTTTGACTCCCAGCTCTGGCACTTACTAGGTATGTGACCTTGGGTAAATTACTTTGCTCCTGCATCTCTCCATTTCTTCATTTATGAGCTCCTACTGACCTCCCAGAACAGTTGTGAGAATAAAGGTTGATTTAGGTAAAGCATTTTAAAAGAAGTGTTTCTGGCACAATAAGTAAGCACTATATAAGTGTCTCCTATTACTATGCAATCTCCACTCTCATTCAGGGGTCTGGGACTGGTCCAATCAGTGCAACATTGTTGACCTTCACCACCACTGAAGTCTGTGGAGTTCAAGATACATGAGATAAAACCCAGCCCCCTTTAATAACAAATACCTTGTAGTCTCACAATACTCACCTTGAAATAAAATTCATAGATGATATAAACTATCCACGGACATAATTTCATAATTATTAACGTAACACCCTAACTGTAATAAATTGGAGATAATAAAATAGCAGGCACTTCACAACACAAATGGTGGGCAGACTACAATAGCACCCTCACATTAAAGTTTGGGTGAAAGAGCATGAAAAAGAAATCACTCACTTCCTGGCAGCCACTTGAAGCAATAGCCAAAAAGCACACTAATACATGCACCTAAATAGAAACTGCCTTCAGTTTACTCTAGTTTTATTGGTAGAAAATTCAGTGAATAGTAGAATATGTAATTTTTATAAATAAATAAAGCAGAATCAAGTTCCAGTCTTAAATAATTATAATTCTTGGCATATATGAATTTGAGGATAACAGTCAAAAACTGTACCATGTTGAAACCAAGCCCCAGTACAATGTCTGGAATGCAGAAGCTACATTCTGTCAGGTCCTAGTCTCCTAGAATTGCTCAGCCTGCCTCCCTCACTTAAAATTTCTTGCCCTAGGTACCTGGTGCCTCCACCTGTGGCACCTGAACCAGCATTCTGGATGGGCTCCGGTTCATTCTTGGCTACTCCACTTTCAATTCAGCTCCTTGTTAATGTGCCTGGGAAAGTAGCAGAAGATGGTCCAAGTGCTTAGGTCCCTGAACCAATATGGAAGACCCAGAAGAATCTCCAGGTTTTGGATCAGCCCAGCTCCCACCATTGGGTACATTTAGGGAGTGAACCAGCGAATGACAGATCTCTGTCTCTCCCTCTCTCTCTCTCTGTAATTCTGCCTTTCAAATAAATAAATAATTTTTTAATCCTTTTCCCTATTTCATGATTGCAAATCAACCTCTTACTAAAATTAGCTTACTGAATTGAGGGGTGGTACAACAGGCCCTACAGGGTCCCTGAAGTCAAGACAAATAACATCATTTATCTCCCCTGTAAATAAAATCTTGATGTTGGGTCTTTTCATGAGGGAGTTCTTTTTCAGGATCCCAGGCCTGGAGCAAAGAGTAACTCCACCTGCACATAGCCCCCACACTAACTGAAGCCCATGTTTCCAACTTCAAAATTCCTTTAAGGAACCAGTAACACTAAGTAACTGAAGAAGGTCAAAAGCCCTACATACCAACTAGTGACTTAGATATGAGCTGAACAAATACCTCTCAACCCCAACTTCAATCTATGAATCCTAGTGCCTTGGGGAGACCAGGAATTAAGTGATAACTGCCCAGTTCCTTGCTCTGTGCTTTGCAATAAATACCTACTTTCTTCTATAACTCCAGTGTCAGTAATTGGCTCACTGGGCATAAGATGAGCAGACACAGTTTGGTGGTGGGTTCTAAAGCAATTCCTCCAACCAGTTTTTAGTGTGTTCTATAATAATATGAGGAAGAATTCTTCACAAAGTCCATTAGCATTCCTTCTCCCCTTCAGTCATTTGACAAGTGAAACAACCCAACAAAAATTCCAAACAGCCTTTGGGAACCATCCTATCACAGAGAAACACTGGCTTAATAAATGAGGGTGGGGAAGATATTTACTGGCACACAGAAGGGACACACCTTTGTTCTTAAAAGGTGACCCTAAGAGCAATAGCCCAACAATGGAAAGAATTATCCTAGCTAGACTACCCTAAACAGTAGAAAAGGAATCAAATCACTTCTTTCTACTTCTCTGCTTTCAAATACTTGATCTATGATCAGGTATTATTACATTTATAAAATAAATATTAATTTATAAAAATAATTCTCAAAATCATGCATAAATCATAAAAGCATATTTTGGAAAAATGGAAATGTGGAAGCATCTACATTTAGTAAATTGTAAGGAAGAGAGAAAGTAGGGGAGAATTGAAAGATTATGGATTAAAAGACACTTGAATGCCATATTATCCAGTCACAATTTGTGGAATTCATGATGCAATTAAAAATATGAGCACTGGCTTAACATTTGATGATATTAAGGATATTTTTAATGCATTGGTGATACTAGGAATTCTTAAGAGATTCCTATCACCTAGAGAAACAAATAAAAGTATTTAGAGATTGTTAAATATATGGGATTTGGTTGAAAATAATATGGGACTGGGAGAAGCACAGGCAGAACATAGCTACAATAAGAATGGCCATGATTTTCATTTTGGTTTTGGACATGGTTTTTAAAATTCCATTTTTAAAAACAAATAAACAAAAACTGTAAAGATGTAATTATAGAGGAAGGAAAAGTTAATGATCACAGGCTGGTTATATTTTAATCAATGCAATATTGCAGAAAAAAAACTTTAGAAATATGCAAAGGGAAAAACATTGCTTTGCTGATGACTCTTTCCCAGGGTCAAATTTATTGTGATTTGGGGAATTCAGCAATAACTCTTTTGTTTGTTGTAGTCATCCAGTATCTCTTTTCGACTTTACAAAGCTTTTAAAAGTTTCTTAACAAACCTCATTAGGGTTCCAGAAGAAACTCTGAAAGGAAAAGAGAGAAAAGAGTATAATAGAAGTGCTTTATTCCATGGAGAAACACATATAAAGCAAACCTTGGAGGACAGCCCTAGTCTGAAGCAACAGCAGGTATAGCGGATAGTTAGATTTTTTTTTTTAAGATTTCTTTATTTATTTGAAAATCAGAGTTACACTGAGAGACAAAGGCAGAAAGAGAGAGGAAAAGAGAGAGAGAGAGGAGAGAGAATGAAAATCAGAATGTCTTCCATGTGCTGGTTCTCTCCTCAAATGGCCATAATGGCTAGGGCTGGCCCAGGCTGAAGCCAGACTCCACAAATTTCATCTAGGACTCCTACATGCGCGCAGGGCCCAAGGACTTGGTCCATCTTCCACTGCTTTCCCAGGCACATTAGCAGGGAGCTGGATCAGAAGTGGAGCAATCAGGACTCAAACTGGCACCCATATGGGATGCTGGCATTGCACATGGCAGCTTTACCTACTACACTACAGCACTGGACCCAGACAGTTAGATCTTAAGAAAGGAAAAGAATGGATAGGAATTTTCCTGGAACCAATTCATTCCTCCATAGGTTTCTACTTCTAGAAATCCCCTGTCCTCAAAGAATTCACAGCTCCAATTCCTTAAAACCACTGTCCTTGCTCCTACTCAATCCTTCCAATGAATAACCAAACTGACAATGTGCAAAGAGAGTCCTCTTCCCAATTTTTAATGGATAGAATGGAATGAGGAAAAGAAAATGCCAATATTTTGGAGGTAGTTGTCATCTAGAAGAATACCATAAGGTCTATAGCTCATTTTAAAATATATAGGCACAAGGGACACTCCAAGATGGAGAATTAAGGGGTGATGTGATGTGCTAGACTAGGGATAAACAGTGAAAGGAGTATAGGAAGTGCACTCTCAGGGGACAATTGGATAGAAAGCCACCCTGGAAATCCTACAGGGGGAGGAGGAACCCCATAGACCTTTGTGGAAAGTGTGGACGTGCAGCATGAACGCAGGCACAGAGCATGACTACTGCAGTCCAGAGCCTGAAGGGGCAGCAGCTTAGCGACAGAGATGAGACCAGAATGCAGCTACCCGTGGTGATATAACTGGGCTGGAGCCCTGGGGCTAGTGGTTGCCCACAGACCCAGTGGAAGTAGAGGGGGTACATTTGTCTCACTCCAACTTCCCCACAACTGTGCCTGCTGCCCCGCTGAGAAAGGGTGGGTGCCATTTTGGGTCTAAGAGGCAGCTGTGCAAGTCTTTGTGCATGCACAGAGCAACTGGCTGAGACAGGACACCACCTTCACAGCAGTACCAGCAGCACTGACAGAGCAACTTTCATCCAGGGCTCTTGTATACCCATGTGAATCAGTGATTCTAGCAGAGGAAGCAATATGCAGTCTCCACTGACTTTGATCCTAGCTGGGAGATGACTGGGCAAGCAAGTAGAAAAGTGAGGCTCCTGCAGCCTCCCAGGATTAAGTGCCTAAGCAGAGCTGTTTCAGGGACACCTGTCTGTTGACTGGGCAGGCTGGCAGAGAAAACAGAAACCTCTGCTCTCAGCTACTGTGGCAGCCTTGTGTGCTGACACTGTGGGGACACAGTGGTTACATGAGAAGGTGCAGGGAGTAGCTGGGTCTCTGAGAAATCACTGGATTTGCCTCTACACACTCACTGTGCTCACAGTGAGGACTGCAAAGATCACTTCTGTGGTTCATTCTGTGCACTGAACACAATGGGGACTAACACTTGGGCATTGAGATTTACCAAAACAACATATTCCTGAATGAACAGTGGGTCATTTAAGAAATCAGAAGAGAAAAAAAAATTCTGGAAATAAAGTAAGGTCACAATACATATCAAAACTTATGGGATACATGAAAAGCAGTGTTAAGAGGGAAGTTTATAGCAATGAAGAAATTGAAAAGGCACCAAAAAAGGAGCTATTGATGCATCTCAAGGACCAAGAAAAACAACAACAAACCAAAACTAAAATTAATAGGAGGAAATAATTAAAATTAGAGAAGAAATAAATAAAATTTTAAAAATACAAAAGATTAGCAAAATGAAGACATGTTTTTTTGAAAAAATAAACAAAATTGTTACACCACTGGATCAACTAACCAAAAAAAGGAGGGAGAAGACTCAAATTCAATAAAATCAGGGATTAAAAAAAGGAAATTAACAACAGATACCACAAAAATTAAAAAACATCATCAGGATTTACTACAAAGAGATGTATGTAAACAAATTAGGAAATTAGGAAAAAAAGGATAGATTCTTGAACACATACAATCTACCAAAATTGACTCATGAAGACATAGAAAACCTAAACAGATCAATGACCAAAACAAAGATTGAATCAGTAATAAAGACCCTCCCAGCAAAGATAAGCCCAAGACCAGATGACTTCACCACTGAATTTTACCAGACATTTAGAGAACTAACTCCAATTCTTCTCAAGCTATTCAAAATAATTGCAAGGCAAGGAATTCTCCTTCTATGAAGCCTGCATCACCTTAGTTTCTAAAACAAAAAAGAAATACCAAAGAAAGAACTGTAGACCAATACAGTATCCCTGATGAACATAGATGCAAAAATCCTCAAAAAATATTAATCATTCAACAACACATCAGAAAGATCATTCACTCAGACTAAGTGGGATTTATCCCTGTTATGCAGGGATGTGTCAACATTCACAAATCAATCAATGTGATATATCACATTAACACACTGAAGAACAAAAACCATATGGTTATCTCAATAGATGCAGAGAAAGCATTTGATAAAACGCAATATCATTTCATCATGAAAGCCTTAAGCTAACTGGGTATCCAAGGAACATTCTTCAGCACAATCAAGGCAATTTATGACAATCCACGGCCAGCATCCATTGAATGGGGAAAAGCTAGAAGCATTCCCTCTAATCTGGAAACAGACAAGGATGCTCTTTCTCACCATTGTTATCTAAATAGTCCTGGAAGTTTTTCCCCAAGCCATTATGTAAGAACAAGATATCGAGGGACACAAATTGGAAAGGAGGAAGTCAAACTATTCCTATTTGCAGATGATGTGATCCTATATATAGGGTATCCAAAAGACTCTACTGAGAGACTATTGAAATTCATTTAAAAAAAAAAAAGTTTTGTAAAGTGGCAGGATATAAAATCAACATAGAAAAATCAATACCCTTTGTATACACAGACAATGTCATGGATGAGAAAGAACTTTTAAAATCAGTCCATGCACACTTGGACTTACCCTAATGGTAGAACTACTTACGTGCCAGAGGATTCCAATTTAATCCCATCAAGGTGGCATGCACCAATGCCATCTTACTTGTTAAAGTGATCAGTTTCAGTTCATAATTGATCAAAAAGATAGGATTAAGTGTCAAAGGGATTACATAAATAAGACCAGTGTCTGCAAATAATAATTGATAGAATTAAAAAGGAGAGAATGATCCTACATGGGAAGCAGGATACATAGCAGACTTGCAGAATGGCAGATGTCCTAAACAGCACTCTGGCCTCAGAATCAACCCTTAAGGCATTCAGATCTGGCTAAAAAGCCCAAGAGAGTATTTTCGGAATGAAAAGCCAAGACACTGTGGCAAAAAAAAAAAAAAAAAAAAAAAAAAAAAAAAAAAAACCCTAAATGAAAGATCTCTGTGAGTGAGATCCCAGAGGAAAGAATGGGCCATCAAAGAAGGAGGTACCTCTCTCTGAAGGGAGGAGAGAACTTCCACTTTGACTATGACCTTGTCTAAATAAGATCAGAGTTGGCGAACTCAAAAGTCTTCCATAGCCTTGGCAGCTCATGACAAGAGCCTCAGGTGATTACTGACATCATAAATAAGAGTGTCAATTGTTAAATCAGCAACAGGAGTCACTGCACTTATTCCCCTTGTAGGACCTCTGTCCTTAATGTGTTGTACTATGCGAATTAACAGTAAAACTAATACTCTATACTTTGTGTGTCTGTGTGGATGCAAACTGTTGAACTCTTTATTTAGTATATACCAAATTGATCTTCTATATATAAAGATAATTGAAAATCTTTCATGTTCATGGATTGGAAGAATCAACATCATCAAAATGTCTATACTATCAAATGCAATTTACAGATCCAATGCAATCCCAATCAGAATACCAATGGCATTATTTGCAGATCTAGAAAAAATGATGCTAAAATTCATATGGAAACACAGGAGACCCCAAATAGCTACAGAAATCTTATACAACAAAAATAAAGCTGAAAGCCTCACAATACCTGATTTCAGGATATGCTTCAGGGCAGTTATAATCAAAACAGCCTGGCACAAAAACAGTCTTGTAGAACAATGGAACATAATAGAAACTCTAGAAATCAGTCCACACATCTACAATCAAGTTATCTTTGAAAAAGGAGCTAAAATCAATCCCTAGAGCAAGGACAGTCTCTTTAACAAATGGTGCTGGGGAAACTGGATCTCCACATGCAACAGTTTGAAACTAGACCAATACCATACACCTTACACAAAAATCCATCAAAATGGATCAAAGACCTAAAGCTATGACCTAATACCATCAAATTACTACAGAACATTAGGGAAACTTTTCAAGATGTTGTCATGGGCAATGACTTCTTTGAAAAGACCCCTGAAGCACAGGCAATCAAAACCAAAATTGACAAATGATATTACATCAAGCTGAGAAGTCTGCACTGCAAAAGAAACAGTCAGGAAAGTGAAGAGGCAACTGACAGAATGGGAGAAAATTTTTGCACACTATGCAACTGATAAAGGATTAACATCCAGAATCTTTAAAGAGCTCAAGAAATTCAACAACAGCAAAACAAACAATCCAGTTAAGAAATGGGCAAAGGACTTGAACAGGCATTTTTTCAAGAGAGAAAATTTAAATGCCCAGCTGTCACTTGAAAAAATGCTCAAGATCACTAGCCATCAGGGAAATGCAAATCAAAGCCACAATAAGGTTTTGCTTCACTCCAGTTAGAATGGCTCTCATATAGAAATCAACAAATGACAAATGCTGGTGAGAATGTTGGGGAAAAGGTACCCTGGTTCACTGTTGCTGGGAATGTATACCGGTGCACTCAACTGTAGAAGATAGTATGAAGATACCTCAGAAATCTGAATATAGACCTACCATATGATCCAGCCATCCCAGTCCTGGGAATTTACCCAAACCAAAATAAATCAACATATGAAAGAGTTATCTGTACCCCCATGTACGACTGCAGCATAATTCACAACAGTGAAGATATGGAATCAACTCAAATGTCCATCAGCTGTTAACTGAATATAGTAATTATGGTATATCTACATTATGGAGTACCACTCAGTTGTAAAAAATAAATAAATAAAACCCAGCGGCCAGCGCCATGGCTCAAATAGGCTAATCCTCCACCTACGGCACCAGCACACTGTGGAGGATGGCCCAAGTCCTTGGGCCCTGCACCCGCATGGGAGACCAGGAGAAGTACCTGGCTCCTGACTTCAGATCAGCGTGGTGTGCCAGCCACAGCGCGCCAGCCACAGCGGCCTCTGGAGAGTGAACCAACAGTAAAGGAAGACCTTTCTCTCTGTCTCTCTCTCTCTCACTGTCCACTCTGCCTGAAAAAAAAAAAAAAACCAGCTTTTTGCAACAAAATGGAAATAACTAGAAACCATTATAATTAATGAAATAATCCAATCCCAAAAACACAGATATCAATCATGTTTTCCCTGACCCAAGATAATGAGTAGAGTATCTAAATCTAATGTGTAGGAGTGAAATAGACATTCTGAGATTCAATGATTCTCTATAGCTTTGTCTCTTCCATTGAGGAACGCTGGTTTTTTTTTTTTTCTTCTTCATACTATTTATTGAAATATTTTATTTAGTGTAGGGTTAACTGTATGATCATTAAGCAAACTGAAAATAGATCTTTGTAAAAATTAAGAGTGGAAATGTGAGATGGAGGAGAAGGAAGAGTTTGAGTGTTGACAGAAGGGAAGGGAAGGGGGGAAATGTCACTATGTTCCAATATATGTATATATAAAACTTGTATAACTTAAACAAAATTTTATATATTTTATATATATATAGTATATATATATATAGTCACAGAATTTGTGATGTATATATGGATTTTGGTTGAAATCCACACCTAAATATTATTTTATGTTTGATGGCCCCTAATCAAAATCAGGTGGTTGTATTTGAATGATGATAATAGAAGCCTGTCCTCCAGAGACAGCTATCATAGCATTTTTTACTATTTTAACCTCCTAGTAGCACCAGAGCATTTGTCAGCTAACATAAGAGATATTAGAAATGATTTTTCATAGCTGGCGCTACAGAATAGTAGGCTAAGCCTCCAGCTGTGGTGGCAGCATCCTATATGGGCACCACTTCATGTCCTGGCTGCTCCTCTTCCAATCCAGCTCTCTGCTATGGCCTCATAAAGCAGCAGGAGATGGACCAAGTACTTGGGACTCTGCACCTGCATGGGAGACCTGGAAGATACTCCTGGCTCCTGGCTCAAGATCAGCTCAACTTTGACCATCGCAGCCATTTGGGGAGTGAGCCAGCAGATGGAAGACCTTTCTGTCTCTCCCTGTCTGTCTGTTACCCAACCTCTCAAATTAAAAATAAAATATTTATTTTAAAAAAAAATGACTTTTCATTGGTGAAGTGACAAGTATTCCAAACATATAGATTGGCTAGAAATGTATGAGTACTTTGGCAACTATATTTGTATAAATCTGGTCACCTATGGCTTCCACTGGAGTGATATCCTTGGCCTAGATCTTTCTTATGTACTAGGTTTTTCCATTAACAAAGTATTCAGGCTTCTGGTTCCAAGGTTATCTGAATCCTGAATGTAGAATATTGTCCTTGTCCAGTGCACATTTCATGAAAAGGATTAAAGTTTCCCAACAGCAAGACTTTGTTGAAATTGTAAATCAGGTTGCATAACTACCTTTATGTATTTGTTATTCAATGTTCACAGATATACAGAATCTTCTATGGAACATGCTTACCCTATATCACACACACTGGATATGGAGGTTGGACTGAGGGGGACCTAGTGATCTCCCCTACTTCAAAATAATGGCTTTCCAATCTGGCAGCAAAAACCTATTCATTGTGCATTGCCATCTTGGCTTAGAACATTTAACAACAAATGTTTCCCTGACATTTCCAGCTGGATATAAAATATTTTTATCTATAGAAGGCTCAAGTTACTCAAGTATTTTAACAAACAGAGTTACACACATTTATTAAAACAAGGGTCTGAAAACTACTGCTTAGGCATCAAGTAAGGTCTGCCTCCAGTTTTTGTACAGCCAGTGAGATAGAAATAGTTTTTATGTTTTTACTACTTTTAAACAATTACATGAAGTTTCGTAAGTTGGAACTAAATAAATGTTAGAACACGGTTGTATTCATTGTTTTATCATTGTCTATGTCTGCTTTTGCACTGCAACATGAAGAGTTGTGATGGGAACAATATGACACACAAAGCTGAAAATATTTACCATTTGGTCTTTCATAGAAAAAGTTCATCAACCCTGGTGTACACAGAGTCTTCCAAAAGTTCATAGAAAATGTGTCTTATTACAAAAATAGGTACGTATGTTTTGTGCCAAAATAAGCTTATCTTTTAATTCCATTGTTCTATGTTTAAGCTCCCTCTTACATCATATTTTTATGGTTTTAGACCTATGCAAAACAAATTATACAATATGATTTTTGATTCCCATGTTCCAAATAGCTAATACAAGACTAATGGGAGAAAACACAAACCATCTGTAAGCTGGGAACAAGCTCTAAGAGGGTATTGGAACTTCTAGTTTTGAAGTAAGATAAATGTTTGATTATCACCCACACGTAAAGGTTAATAATATTTACCAGCCATTGGACTGATGCCAGAGAACAACACCTGAACAAATACATTTTAAACAAGGAACAGAAATGGTTTGATCAAGCTGTACATATAAGCAAATCTCAAGTAAGGCTTTCACTACCACATTGCCTCAATTTAAAAGCTACCTTTAACACTCTTAGCTTTTTTTCTATTTTCAATCCTACAAATACACAAAAAATGGCTTTTATTTAGTGTGTTTATCTATTTTATAGTTTTTAACATGCCTACAAAGTCAAATGCATGAAAAGGAGAATTGTGACTATATGAGATCAAACAATGAGCCAATGAAAAGTTTTTGGAAATGGTTTTGGATTAAGAACAGCCAATTAAAGTGTACATACCACAGCATTCTAAGTCCTTTTGGTACGATTTTTCAACAAATGGGCCAGGGACTGCCTGAGTTGTTATTTTAAATCAGAAGAGGCAGGTACATTTTAATATACTAATCTACAGATTTCTCTGGATGCTATGTCTCTTCTATTTAACTTCAGTAAGAGTCACTCCAGGCTAAACACAAACAACCTGTCAATCAGTCATGAAGGAAGAAGCTTTCAGTCCTTTAGAATTACACAATTCACTATCTTAGCTACTAGAAAAATGGGGAATTAAGCATGGCAGTTGATGCCACATAAAGTAAATCTACACAGGAAGATTTTTCTAGTACATCTCTTCTAATCTTCATTGAAGGCCTCATTGAGAATTTTTGACCAAGTGGGAAAAAAGTTTTTAAAGTGCATGCATCCATACATGCATTTTTCAGGATTCAGCAATTTATGTCTGAGAGAAATTCCAAACCATCAAGAAGAAATTCAACATACTAACATTAACATATGGAAACATCTGTGAATCAAGTCAAATTAAAGTAAAAAAAATCAAAACCGTTTGCTGGTCTGACTGTTTTGTTTGGTTGTGGTTTTTTTGTTTTGTTTTTGGTTTATTTTTGTTTGGTTTATCTGTTCTTATTGATTTATTTAATTTTATTTAGGGTATACAAATTTCATGTATTTCGTATATGCAGATTTAGGAACATAGCGATACTGCTCACACTTTCCTCCCTCACTTCCATACTGCTTCCTCCCTCTACTATTCCCACCCTTAATTTTTACACGTATGTATTTTCAGTTTACTTTATACTCATAAGATTAACCCTACAGTAAGTAAAGAATTCAACAAATAGTATGAAGAAAAAAAACACTCCTCTATAGTAGAGACAAGGACTGTAATGACCAAAGCTCAAATTGTCTATTTCACTCCAATACATTACATTTTAGGCACTCTATTAGTTACCACAGATCAGGGAAGACATACAGTATCACTCTTTTGGGGACTAGCTTATTTCTCTAAGTAGGATGGTTTCCAGTTGCATTCATTTTATTGCAAAAGACAGTGTTTCATTTTATTAACCACTGAGTAGTATTATATACTGTATATATACCATAATTTCTTTATCCACTCATCAGTTGATGAAGATCTGGGTTGATTCCATGTCATAGCTATTGGGAATTGAGATGCAATGAACATGGGAGTACAAATAATAAGTTTCATTGGCTGATTTCATTTTGTTTGGGTAAATTCCCAGGAGAATTGCTAGGTCATATGATAGATCTATTTACAGCTTTCTAAGGTATCTCCATACTGTCTTCCACAATGGCCACATCAGTTTACATTCCCACTAATAGAGGATTAGGGTACCTCCTTCCCCACATCCTTACCAGCATTTACTGTTTGTTGATTTCTGTATGAGAGCCATTATAACTGGGGTGAGGAGAAATCTCATTGAGGTTTTAATTTGCAGTCCTCCAATGGCTAGTGATTCTGACTTTAAAAAAGAAGAAGAAAACATTAAAAAAATTAACATAGCATTGGAGATTTACGGGATACCATCAAATGACCAAACATAAAAGTCTTAGGAATTCCTGAAGAGCTGGAAAGAGAGAATGGACCACAGGGCTTATTTAGTGAAATAGTTACAGAAAACTTTCTTAATTTGGAGAAAGGGATATCCAAGTACACAAGGCACACAGAACTCCTTATAGATATGATCATAAATGATCTTACCATGACAAATTATAGTCAAACACTCAACAGTAAAACATAAAGGAGTCTAAAATGTGTATGAGAGAAGTGTCAGATTACTTCCAAAGGATCTCCAATTAAACTCACAGCTGATTCTCATTAGGAACTCTACAGGCTAGAAGAGAATGGAGAGACATAAACCAAGTTTCAAGAGGAAAAAGACTGTCAACTCAGAATATTGTACCTCACAAAGTTCTAATTTATGAATAAAGATGAAATATAGACATTCCATAGGAAACAGAAACAAAGGATTTGTCACCGCTCTTCCAGCCTTAAAAAAGATGCTTAATGATGTGCTACACACAGACACACAGAAAGATAGCCATCATTATGCAAGAATGTGAAGGCAAAAAAAAATCCCTCAGTAAAAGTACAAAGGAAATTCAAAATAAACAATACAAATATTTATGGGAAAATGGCAGGTTCAAGTAATTACTTATCAATAGTCACCTTGAATGAAAATGGCATCAACTCTCCAGTTAAAAGATACAGGCTGTATGAATGGATTAAAAAACAAGACCCATATATTTGTTGCCTATAAGAAACACACCACACCAATAAAGGTACATGCATACTGAAAGTGAAAGGATGGGAAAATGATAATCCATGCTAATAGAAAGCAAAAAAATTTGGTATAGCTATCCTAATATCAGACAAAATAGACTTTAAAACAAAAATTGTTAAAATAGAAATGTAATATAATGATTAAAGAATTCCTCAGAAACCTGAATATAACCCTACCATTCAACCCAGCCATCCCACTCCTTGGAATTTACCCAAAGGAAATTAAATTGGTAAATAAATTAGCCATCTGCACCTCAATGTTTACTGCAGCTCAATTCACAATAGCTAAGATATGGAATTAACCTAAATGCCCATCAACAGAAGACTGGATAAAGAAATTATGGGATATGTACTCTATAGAATACTATACAGCAGTAAAAAAAACAATAAAATCTGGTCATTGCAACAAAATGGAGGAATCTGGAAAACAACATGCTGAGTGAAATAAGCTTTCTGGTCTCTTATTCCCCCTTGCTAGTCCTGGTACAAGTCATTCCACATGGAGATTCTACAGGAGTTTGCATTGTCATAACCACCTACCCCTTAACTCTCAAGGCCCATCCAGAATTCTGCCCATTTTGCCTGATGTTTTTAGATGTGATTATTCTAGCCAATATTATAAGTTGCTTGATACTGATGTGAGCCTGAAATTACATTAATGCAACAGCAACAACCACCACCAGTCATGAAGTGTAGACAAGGGTATAATGTCCACAATGGTGAAAAATTCTTCAGACTCAAATAAAATTAAGAACAATTTCCCCTGAATTTACCTGATAGACATGTGCTTTTAAAAGTGCACTATTTTAAACCATTCAAAAATTACTGTTTGCATGTGAAACAAAAATAGGTTCTAGGCTTGAAGAACTCTTAAAAACAGGATTGTACAATAGAAATAGCCACAGGACATTAGAGACATGTATGTGAGCCAAACCTTCATTATGTGAGACTATCTCTCACCTTGCAAGAAATTAGCAATAACTGGCTCCCACCCACTAAATGACACTGGCACTCCCAAATCACTTTGACAGCAAGAACTCCCTTGAAATTCCACAAGACTCCCAGAGGGCAGCCCCATTGACAACCATTGGATTAAATGACAGGAAATATAAACCTGGTCACCTGGTCAATGCTCAAGTTAAACTATTTTTACAACATCTTTCCACTTCTGTGTACTGTCTCCTACTGCACTGAAGAATTTGTCTGGACTGTTTATTCTCACATCCTATTAGAGTCCAGCAAAATAGACACTATTCTATGTAGAACTCTGCCCTGGGTTAAAGCAGGTCTTGAGGGTCAGTGTATGCCTTGGAGTGACTTAAAGAGCTAGTGTCTCTTCCATTGTTAGTAGATAGGAAAACAATCAGCAACCTAACTCTCACCATTCATCAAATAATAGGATGAGATGTCTAACGGGATATAAAACTCTGAATAACCTATTTCCTAATCGGGCTTTAAAAGTCCTAATAGGGTATGGATCATGGGAAATCATTCTTTAGGGAAAGCAAGGGTTGCATATATATAAAACATGACAGAATGAATCAGGACTTTTAGAGTTTTGGAGCCCTGATTTTGTTTTGTGTCTTCTCATTTATGCTCAGCAAGTATCAAATAAAGCAAGTACAGGACTTAATCCAAGATAGAAGACTAGTGAGGCTGGTTTCTACCGAATCTGGAGGCCTGTTTTAGGCAGTAAAATGACTGCAAGTGGTAAGCAATGGCTTTACAGTCTGCAAGGGTTAGGGGAGACAGGAGACAAGAAGGTTCCCAATACAGGGCAAAGTACCCAATTTTGTTTAAAGAAAAATAGGACTTGGGGAATATCATTCTACCCATCTACCTATTCTTACTTCTGAAGTAACTTCATCTAATCTTGAGAGTTTAAAGGTATACACCCAAGACTCTTGACTGGATCAGTCCTCAGAACCTCAGATTTGTTCACCCAACTGCCTATTCAATAATACAAATTGGTTGTCTAGTGGGTATCTCAAATTAACACACATCTGTGCTTCGAGATGTGATACCATGAGCAGAATCATAAATAGTTGTTGGATGGCTGAATAAACAAATGTTAGACAGTAATAACCAGAGAAAGCAATACACAATCCAAGTTGTATTCATCAAAGAATTTCTGTGAGACAGACCAACCAACCTCTGAGCCACTAGAAACCAGGAATAGCTGACATTACTGAAGGAGGCCCGACTCCAGGGTGGGAAATCTTGACCAGGATCCAGGTAATTGTAGGCCTAACCAGAGCTGATGTCTCTAAAACTGGCTAATTTTGAATCTGTGATGAAACATCTGATTTATAGCTTAGTTTCAGGTTCCAACTAAAGAATATATCTATGCTATAGGATTATGAGGATATGGGCATGTCCTATGGCACAGAACTATGACTAAGTTACCCCTTCATCTTGTATCACATCAGAACCAACACTGCTTTGTTAGAGGAACACTGCCTTTTGCCTTTCTGAGGTAGCTTCCTCTTCAGGATTTTTCCTCATTAACTATTTAAACTTTCTTTTTTTTTGGGGGGGGGTAATTTTCTTTAATTATAAACAACACTTTGATGTGCTTGTCTCTAAAGCATCTATGAGAAAGAGTTCAAATGAATAAATAGTTTCTGCATTTCTTTTTTTTTTATCTTTCATTTAATGAATATAAATTTCCAAAGTACAGCTTATGGATTACAATGGCTTCCCCCCATAACTTCCCTCCCACCCTCAACCCTCCCCTTTCCCGCTCGCTCTCCCCTTCCATTCACATCACGATTCATTTTCAATTCTCTTTATATACAGAAAATCGATTTAGTATATATAAAGATTTCAACAGTTTGCCCTCACATAGCAACACAAAGTGAAAAAATACTGTTGGAGTACTAGCTATAGCATTAAATAACAGTGTAGAGCACATTAAGGACAGAGATCCTACATGATATTTTTTAGAAAAATTGATTAATTTTCTATGTAATTTCCAATTTAACATCAAGTTTTTTTTTTCATTTTCAATTATCTTTATATACAGGAGATCGATTCAGTATATACTAAGTAAAGATTTCATCAGTTTGCACCCACACAGAAACACAAAGTGTAAAAATACTGTTTCAGTACTAGTTATAGCATTACTTCACATTGGACAACCCATTAAGGACAGATCCCACATGAGACGTGAGTACACAGTGACTCCTGCTGTTGACTTAACAATTTGACACTCTTGTTTATGGCATCAGTAATCTCCCTAGGCTCTAGTCATGAGTTGCCAAGGCTATGGAAGCCTTTAGGGTTCGCCGACTTCAATCTTATTGCGACAGGGTCATAGTCAAAGTGGAAGTTCTCTCCTCCCTTCAGAGAAAGGTACCTCCTACCTTGATGGCCCCGTTCTTTCCAGTAGGATCACACTCGCTGAGATCCTTCATTTAGGTCTCCTCCTCCTCCTCCTCCTCCTCCTCCTCCTCCTCCTCCTCCTCCTCCTCCTCCTTCTCCTTCTTCTTCTTCTTCTTCTTCTTTTTCCAGAGTGTCTTGGCTTTCCATGCCTAAAATACTCTCATAGGCTCTTCAGCCAGATCCAAATGTCTTAAGGGCTTATTCTGAGGCCAGAGTGCTATTTAGGACATCTGCCACTCTATGAGTCTGCTGTGATTCCCCCTTCCCATGATGAATCCTAGTCTTGTTTGTGTGATCCCTGTGACTCTTAGATCTATCAGTATGATCAATTGTGAACTGAAATTGATCACCTGGACTAGTGAGATGCCACTGGTACATGCCATCTTGATGGGATTGTATTGGAATCCCCTGGCACGTTTTTAACTCCATCATTTGGGGCAAGTCCGATTGAGCATGTCCCCAATTGTACATCTCTTCCCTCTCTTTTTCTCATTCTTATATTTAACTGGGATCACTTTTCAGTTAAGATTTAAACACCTAAGAATAATTGTGTGTTAATTACAGAGTTCAACCATTAGTACTAGAACAAAAAAATACTAAAATGGATAAAGTATTACATTCTACATCAACAGTCAGCACAAGAGCTGATCAACTCACTGTTTCTCATGGTGTCCATTTCACTTCCACAGGTTTCCCCTTTGGTGCTCAGTTAGTTGTCACCAATCAGGGAAAACAAATGAAATTTGTCTCTTTGGGACTGGCTTAATTCACTCAGCATGATGTTTTCCAGATTCCTCCATCTTGTTGCAAATGACTGGGTTTCTTTGTTTTTAACTGCTGTACAGTATTCTACAGAGTACATGTCCCATAATTTCTTTATCCAGTCTACTATTGATGGGCTTTTGGGTTGGTTCCAGGTCTTAGCTATTGTGAATTGAGCTGCAGTAAATATTAATGAGCACACAGCTTTTTTGTTTGCCACTTTAATTTCCTTTGGGTAAATTCCAAGGAGTGGGATGGGGGGGTTGAATGCTAGGGTTATATTCAGGTTTCTGAGAAATCTCCAGACTGACTTCCATAGTGGCTTAACCAGTTGGCATTCCCACAAACAGTGGGTTAGTGTCCCTTTTTCCCCACATCCTTGCCAGCATCTGTTGTTGGTAGATTTATGAACGTGAGCCCTTCTAACCGGGGTGAGGTGAAACCTCATTGTGGTTTTGATTTGCATTTCTCTGATTGCTAGTGATCTTGAACATTTTTTCATGTGTCTGCTGGCCATTTGGATTTCCTCTTTGGAAAGATGTCTGTTGAGGTCTTTGGCCCATCTCTTAAGTGGGTTGTTTGTTTTGATGTTGTGGAGTTTCTTGATTTCTTTGTAGATTCTTGTTATCAACACTTTATCTGTTGCGTAGTTTGCAAATATTTTTTCCCATTCTATCAGTTGCCTCTTCACTTTCCTGACTGTTTCTTTTGCAGTACAGAAACTTCTCAATTTGATGCAATCCCAAATGTTAATTTTGGCTTTGACTGCCTGTGCTTCTGGGGTATTTTCCAAGATGTCTTTGCCAGTACCTATATCTTGCAGGGTTTCTCCAATGCTCTCTAATAATTCGATGGTTTCAGGTCGTAGATTTAAGTCTTTAATCCATGTTGAGTGAATTTTTGTGTAGTTGAAAGGTAGGGATCTTGCTTCATGATTCTGCATATGGAAATCCAATTTTCCCAGCACCATTTATTGAATAGATTATCCTTACTCCAGGAATTAGTTTTGGATCCTTGATCAAATATGAGTTGGCTGTAGATGTTTGGGTTGATTTCTGGTGTTTCTATTCTTTTTTTTTTTTTTTTTTTTTTTGACAGGCAGAGTGGACAGTGAGAGAGAGAGACAGAGAGAAAGGTCTTCCTTTTGCCGTTGGTTCACCCTCCAATGGCCGCCGTGGTAGCGCGCTGCGGCCGGCGCACCGCGCTGTTCCGATGGCAGGAGCCAGGTGCTTCTCCTGGTCTCCCATGGGGTGCAGGACCCAAGGACTTGGGCCATCCTCCACTGCACTCCCTAGCCACAGCAGAGAGCTGGCCTGGAAGAGGGGCAACCGGGACAGGATCGGTGCCCCAACCGGGACTAGAACCCGGTGTGCCGGCGCCGCAAGGCGGAGGATTAGCCTGTTGAGCCACGGCGCCGGCCTCTGGTGTTTCTATTCTGTTCCATTGGTCTATCCACCTGTTTCTGTACCAGTACCATGCTGTTTTGATAACTACTGCCCTGTAGTATGTCCTGAAATCTGGTATTGTGATGCCTCTGGCTTTGTTTTTGTTGTACAAGATTGCTTTAGCTACTCAAAGTCTCCTGTGTCTCCATATGAATTTCAGCATCATTTTTTCCAGATCTGAGAAGAATGTCTTCGGGATCTTGATTGGTATTGCATTGAATCTGTAAATTGCTTTTGGGAGAATGCACATTTTGATGATGCTGATTCTTCCAATCCATGAGCATGGAAGATTTTTCCATTTTTGGTATCCTCTTCTATCTCTTTCTTTAAGGTTTTGTAATTTTCATCATAGAGATCTTTAATGTCCTTGGTTAAGTTTATTCCAAGGTATTTGATTGTTCTTGTAGCTATTGTGAATGGGACTGATCGTAAAAGTTCTTTCTCAGCCATGGCATTGCCTGTGTATACAAACGCTGTTGAGTTTTGTGCATTGATTTTATATCCTGCTACTTTGCCAAACTCTTCGATGAGTTCCAATAGTCTCTTAGTAGAGTTGTTTGGGTCCCCTAAATAAAGAATCATATTGTCTGCAAAGAGGGATAGTTTGAGTTCGTCCTTCCCGATTTGTATCCCTTTATTTCTTTTTCTTGCCTAAAGGCTCTGCCTAAGACTTTCAGAACTATATTGAAGAGCAGTGGTGAGAGTGGGCATCCCTGTCTGGTACCAGATCTCAGTGGAAATGCTTCCAACTTTTCCCCATCAATAGGATGCTGGCCGTGGGTTTTTCATAAATTGCTTTGATTGTATTGAGGAATGTTCCTTCCATACCCAGTTTGCTTAGGGTTTTCATCATGAAATGATGTTGTATTTTAACAAATGCTTTCTCTGCGTCTATTGAGAGAATCATATGGTTTTTCTTCTGCAGTCTGTTAATGTGGTGTATCATGTTGATTGTTTTGTGAACATTGAACCATCCCTGCATACCAGGGATAAATCCCACTTGGTCTGGGTGGATGATCTTTTTAATGTGATGTTGCATTCTATTCGCCAGAATTTTATGAGGATTTTTGCATCTATGTTCATCAGGGATATTGGTCTGTAATTCTCTTTCAATGCTGCATCTTTTTCCAGCTTAGGAATTAAGGTGATGCTGGCTTCATAGAAAAAAATTTGGGAGGAATCCCTCTTTTTGGATTGCTTTGAATAGTGTGAGGAGAATTGGAGTTAATTCTTCTTTAAATGTCTGGTAGAATTCAGCAGTGAATCCATCCGGTCCTGGGCTTTTGTTTGCTGGGAGGGCCTTTATTACTGTTTCAATTACGGTCTCAGTGATGGGTCTGGTTAGGTTTTCTATGTCTTCCTGGTTCAATTTAGGTAGGTTGTATGTGTCCAGGAATCTATCCATTTCTGATAGATTTCCCTGTTTGCTGGCATACAAGTCCTTGTAGTAATTTCTGATGATTCTTTTTATTTCTGTGGTGTCTGTTGTTACATTTCCTTTTTCATCTCTGATTGTATTGATTTGGGTCTTTTCTCTTCTTTCTTAGTTAGTTGGGCTAATGGGGTGTCAATTTTGTTTATTTTTTCAAAAACCAGCTCCTCATTTGGCTGATTTTTTGTAATGTTTTTTTTGGATTCAATCCTGTTGATTTCTTCTCTGATTTTAATTATTTCTCTTCTCCTATTAGCTTTGGGTCTGGTTTGCTGCTGATTTTCTAGATCCTTGAGATGAACTGAAAGCTCATCTATTTGGTGCCTCTCCAATTTCTTGATGTAGGCACCTATTGATATAAATTTTCCTCTTAACACTGCTTTTGCTGTATCCCATAGGTTTTGGTATGATGTGCTTTTATCCTCATTTACTTCCAGAAAATTTTTGATTTCTCTTTTAATTTCTTCTATGACCCATTGTTCATTAGGAGCATGTTATTCAGTCTCCATGTGTTTGCACATACTCTAGGGATTCCCGAGTTTCTAATTTCCAACTTTATTCCTTTATGGTCTGAGAAGCTGCATGGTATGATTCTACTTCTTTGAATTTGCTGAGACTTGCTTTATGGCCTAGTATGTGGTCAATCCTAGAGAAGGTTCCATGTACTGCTGAGAACAATGTAAATTCTTTATGTGTAGGATGAAAAGTTCTGTAGATATCTGTTAGGTCCATTTGAGCTATAGTGTCATTTAAATCTACTGTCTCCTTGTTGGTCTTCTGTCCTGTTGATCTGTCTATCTCTGAGAGTGGAGTATTGAAGTCCCCCAGTAATATTGTATTGAGGTCTAAGTCTCCCATTAATTCCCTTAACAAATCTTTTAAATAAGCTGGTGCCCTGTAATTAGGTGCATATACATTGATAATCGTTATATCTTCCTGTTGAATGGATCCCTTAATCATTATATAGTGCCCCTCTTTGTATCTCCTAATAGTTTTTGTGGTAAAACTTATGTTATCTGATATTAAGATGGCTACGCCTGGTCTTTTTTCATTTCTGTTGGCGTGGTATATCTTTTTCCAGCCTTTCACTTTCAGTCTGTGTGCATCTTTGTTAGAAAGAAGTGTTTCTTGTAAGCAGCAAATAGATGGGATTTGTTCCTTAACCCAATCAGCCAATCGGTGTCTTTTAACTGGATTGTTCAGGCCTTTAACGTTTAATGTGACTATCAATAAGTAGTAACTTTGCCCTACCATTTTTGGGTTTCCTGTGATCTTTTGCTGTGAGGTTTCCTTCCTTTACCTTCCTTCATACTGATGACCGTGTTTCTGTGTTTCTGTGTGTAGCACATCTTTAAGCATTTTTGCAGGGCAGGATGAGTGGCAACAAATTCTTTCAATTTCTTTTTGCTGTGAACGGTCTTTCTTTCACCTTCATTCACAAATGAGAGCTTTGCAGGATATAATATTCTGGGCTGGCAGTTTTTCTCTCTTAGTACCTGGGCTAACCCTCCTAGCTTGTAGGGTTTCTGGTGAGAAGTCTGCTGTGAGTCTAATTGGAGATCCTCTGAGAGTAATCTGACATTTTTCTCTTGCACATTTTAGGATCTTTTCTTTATGTTTCACTGTGGTGAGTTTGATTACAATGTGTCGTGGTGAGGATCTCTTTTGGTCATGTTTATTAGGGGTTCTATGAGCTTCCTGTACTAAGATGCCTCTGTCCTTCTCCAAACCTGGGAAATTTTCTGCTAGTATCTCACTAAAAAGGCCTTCTAATCCTTTCTCCCTTTCCATGCCTTCAGGAACTCCTAGGACCCGAATGTTAGGTTTTTTAATAGTATCCTGTAGATTCCTGACAACATTTTTTAGATTTCTAATTTCCTCTTCTTTTCTTTGGTTTGCCTGTTTCCTTTCCTATTCTCTGTCTTCTAAGTCCGATATTCTCTCTTCTGCTTCACCCATTCTGTTTTTAAGGCTCTCTAATGTGTTTGTCATTTGATCTATTGAATTCTTCATTTCATTATGGTTTCTCATCACTATCACAGTTTCTTGCTCTACTAGTTGTTTCATTTCATTTTGATTCCTCCTTAATATTTCATTTTCAAGAGAGAGATTTTCTATCTTGTCTATCAAGGATTTCTGTAGTTCAAGAATTTGTTTTTGAGAGCTTCTTAATGATCTTACCAATTTTTTGAGGTCTGCTTCTTGCATTTCTTCTATCTCATCATCTTCATAATCTTGAATTGGGGTGTCTTGTTCATTTGGGGGCATCATAGTGTTTTCCTTGCTCTTGTTACCTTGGTTTCTACGTTTGTTTGGCATCTTGGAGGTGTTCATTGTTTCCTTTGCTGTGGTGTTTTATCTCATTATACTATGACTCTATAGTATGTGGACTGCCTGCTTTTGATGGATCCTTAGAGGCTTATCTGGGTGTGGCCAAAGAGCTCTGTTTGGTTCTTCAGGGTTAAGGGTGTGCCCAAGGTGACACCCAGGTTGTTCTCTGGCTGGCTTGCTCTCTTGCTCTCTCTCTCTCTCTCTTTTTTTTAGACTCAGTTGGGAAGAAATTCCACACAGATCACCGGGTTGCCTAGTTTGTTTTGTTTTACATATGTAAAATGTTGCCTGCTCTTTGTCTTGCTCGTCTTTGTAAGGTGAGTGGAGAGAGAGGCTAGTGACCCTGCAGGTTTTCCTGATTTATTCGCTTTTTTTTTTCTCTCCTCCAGTCAGCCTGGTGCACATTCCCCCGTGGGACCTCAGACCACGCTCTAACCTTCCCAGCCAATGTCTCGGGTTACCTCTCCTTCCAGTGCCTGGGCTCAAATTCTGCGGCTGGGCTTCTGTGGCTGGGCTCGCTGGGTTCCCCGCTCCTGCAGCTCCTCTCTCGCAGCTCTGGTCCCATGGCGCGGCGCGGCTCGGTGCGGCAGTGGGCCACCTTGCTCTCCCCGTAGGTCTTCTGTGTCACATCCACTAGATCCGGAAGCGTTTCCTCTGCAGTTTTTTTTTTTTTTCTGAGTCTCTTCCTGAGGGTACAGTAACTCCACTTTTGTTAAACTATCTTTTCCCAGACTGTTGGTGCACGCCCTCACTCTTTCGCCATCTTGGTTCCGCCCCAACTATTTAGACTTTCATAAAAGGCTGTTAACCTTATTACCACCCTAGCCAATATTGATTATGTGTGATACTCTTATCCTATAATACAAATATCTGCATAAGTATAATAACTTATTTTGCTAGATATGAAAGCTACACCCTTTCTGTCAATTCACTTAATGTAACTTAATGTAATAATAAATAACTGAATTTCATGAGTCTTAGGCTATAGAGTGACTAACTTTATTCATTAAGTGCTTTTTTGAATACCAACTCAATACTGGGTTTTAATATATACAAAACAACTGAGATTAGTGTACCATGTACAGAGGGAGGATGGGGACATATAAAGAAGATAATCTCCAATTAGAAGCTAAATTTTAAGATGATACACAGTTGGTTGATGTGATGTTTGGAGAGTAACTTCAGAGTGGATGACCAGGAAAGTCTTCTTTGGAGGTCAGAGTTGAGTGAAGACTTAAATGATGAGGGAAGAGTCATGCAAATATCTTTTGATGAAGAGTGTTCTAGATAGAAAAATTTGTGCAGATGGGGCCAGCACTGTGGTATTGCAGATAAAGCCGCCACCTGCAGTGCAGGCACCCCCATAATGGCTCTGGTTCAATTCCTGGCTGCTCTACTTCTGATCTAGCTCTCTGGTATGTCCTGGGAAAACAGTTGAAGATGGCCCAAGTCTTTGGACGTCTCCACCTGAGTGGGGGACCTGGAAGAATGTTCCTGGTTTTAGATAGGCAAGCTCTAGCTGTTGAAGCCATTTGGGGAATGAACCTGTGGATAGCAGACCCCTCTCACTCTCTCTCTCTGCCTTTCAGATAAATAAATATTTAAGAAAAAAGAAAAACACATATGGAGTCTCTGGTATGAAAGACAGCTTGATGTGTTAAAGGAAGAAAAGAAAGTATAATTAGCAAAAGATGAAGAGGTGGAAGTTAGGTCCAAGAAGTTGGTGGGGGCTATATTAGGGATGTGGCTATGCTGAGAATAAAAATGAAATGATGACAAAGAGGAAACTGTATAGCTAGTATAAGCTGGATAGTGAGAAAAGAATTTACTATGGAGGTGAAAAATAACTGGAGACTGTACAGAGACTAAACTGGCCCAAAGACATTCATTATAGAAAAAGTGTCAAGCAAGAAAAGGACAGAGAATTGGCCGTTAGATTTTACAGGCTGAAGCTATTCATGATCCTAGCAATCAAACTAGAGTCAATGGAGTGTTGGGGGAAAGAAGCTTGATTAGAATAAGAAATAAATGAGATATGTACCATGTTTAGTGATAAAAAGATTCAAAGTAAAAAATGTTCCAATTTTTATCCATATATTCTATCAAAATCTCCCCAGGGATTACATGATCTTGAAATAATGTTCCTAAAATTTACATATGCATTAGTGCAAAGAACTAGAAATTATTTTTTGAAAAAACATTGGGAAATACACCTCTGTCAGATATCTAAATCTATGGTAAAACAGTAGTAAATAAGATTATGTACCCTTGATATATAATTGTATAAATAAACTGTTTAATTAATGAAGCAACACAGAGACCCAGAAAAAAATAAGACACAATTGGCCTTACAAAGAAGCAGTTAAGATGAATGGACAAAAGGTATGAACAGGAAATACAAAAAGAAGAAACAACAATGCCCAATAAACATAAAAAATGCACACTATTTTACTAGCTATCAGGAAAATGTACACTAAAATCACAGTGAGGTACTATTTCAAACTCAGCAGTTGGGCAAAATTTAAAAGTCTGACAATTCAAATGTTGTCTCCAATATGGAACAACAAGGAGTTCTCATCTACTGAAGGGGAGGATAGAAATTGGTATAACATATTTTAGAGTTTATTTGACCTGGAGGTGTCAGTGCATGCTGAGTAAGTCCCAAGAATCTTATGTACATGAACCAGAATGTGCTATCAATTTACAGTGTACTAATATGACTTAGCTTCCTTCATATGCAGAGCTGTTTGGGAAAGAAAATTTCAGGGGTCAACACTGTGGCACAGGTTAAGCCTTTGCCTGTAGTGCTGGCATCCCATATGGGCACCAGTTTGAGCCCCTGCTGCTCCGCTTCTGATCAAGCTCTCTGCTCTGGCCTGGGAAAGCAGTAGAAGATGATCAAAGTTCTTGGAGATGGCACAAGTTCTTGGGCCCCTGCATCCACATGGGAGACCTGGAAGATATTCCTGGCTCCTGGCTTTGGATCGTCCAGCTCCAGCTGTTGCAGCCATTTGGGGAGTAAACTAGTAGATGGAAGACCTCTCTCTTCTCTCTCTCTCTCTCTCTCTCTCTTTCTCTCCACCAGTAACTCTGCCTTCAAATAAATAAATAAATCTTTAAAAAATAATGAATTGGTATAATACCCATCAATGGAGAATAAAGCAGGCAGCTGTTATTCAATAGAATACTATACAGAATTGAAGTGAATAAATTTATATATTAGCAGAAATAATTTTCAAGAACATGATTGTTGCTTTTAGCCCATGTTTATACTCCAGAACTGTGGTCTTTCTACTTTTTACTTGCTGAATATGATGATTTGTGGTAAATTGAACCTGTGATTATAGAGCAGGTTGAAATTATGTTTTTGCAAAAAATGAAAGAAAAAAAAGGAAAGGAGGAGGGAGTTGAGGCATAGAGAGGAGAAGAGAGGGAGGTATGGTTATCTTCTTAGAACTGAACCTATGAAAACATGAAATTATTTTCTTTATATCAATAATTTTTTAAATGTTGACCAAAGATATAAGTTGCAAAGTGACACATACACTATGTTACTTATATAACATTTGAACATTTGTAAAAACAATGCTATGTATCAGTTGTGGATGAATGTATTTGTGAAGTACATATATGAACTGATGAAAACCAAATCCAGGTTACTGAGTGATGGCTAAGTGATGGAAGAAGAGGGAAACTGAAGTATTTCCCATCTGACTACACCTACATCTCAGGAGAAATAGAGGGCAGAGAGGTGGAGGCTGCAGAGGAAGGCATCAGGGTGGGAATATTAAGGAGAGGAAGATGCTTTTTGTAAAAATAAGAAAGTGAGCTTACAGAGAAAACACAAAGTCATATGTTTTGAACTGACCTAAAGCAATTAGATTACAAATAGATCTTAGTAGGTTGCAGTGGATACCAGTAGTTGAAAGTAGGCAAGTGCTTGCTTTGGCAGCACATATACTGAAATTGGAACAAAAGTAGGCAAGAGGCAGCTACTCTCCTACAACGTTATTGTCAGGTTCTACTAAAAGAATCAGGCAAAAATCTTCCACACATACAAGCAGTAGCTAAACTAGCATTTATTGAAAAGTAGACCCTAAACAGATCAACTAGCCTATCCTGAAAGCCTGATGAAATCTCTATTTGGTTTCACAAAAAGGTTTGAAATCCCTAAAACCACACCTTGCATGGAAGACTTTTTTGAGACAATATGGAAGTGTTCTAGAGTTGGGATTTAATTAGTATTCTGGTCATCATCATCTTAAGTCTTAAATTCTCCAGAGTTGACTTTAGGACAGTTGAGAATGAAGCTTAGAATTTCATCCTAAGAGTGCAAGGTAACATACTTTATGCTGGGTTAGACAGTATTTCTAAAATACTTTAACAATTCACAAATTTTAATTATCACTAATCTCATTAATGAATAACACCCATTATCTAGTTAACAAGCCACTAGACCATCAATGTGGTTAATATATAAGTGGAAGAAAATTATTTAAAGTGGTTATAATAGTTTATACTGAAAAATATTTGTTTTAAGGTAAAAGTACTTTGGCTCACATCTTTTGGCTGACATAACTTTAGAAGGTGCTGAGCTGGTAACTCTACCTCATCATCTCTGTGAGTATTACGTCACTTCCAGTTTGTAAGCCCTTTTAGAGTAAATGTCCATATACTTCATTCCCTACCATTCCTCTGAGTCCTACAAAAATGTACAATTTGAACACTTGCTTTTAGGGTAAATGCTTGTTAGAGGAATATTGTGCTAGCAACTCCCTGTTCCTCCTCGCTTCTCCCTTTGTCTCCCCATTTCCCCCAACTGTGCAACATACACCTCTCATATGTCTCCTGCTCTGCCTCTAAACAATCCTTTCTAAAAAAAAAAAAAAAAAAAAAAAAAAAAAAAAAAGTGCTTGCTTTGACACACCTAGATCGTTAGACTAATTCCCTCCGACCTTATGAAGGGAAATCTCATTCACAGCCTAGTTCCACTACCCAGTTACTTTGTAATGCCCTGTAAACTGACTTCCTCCCCCACCAGGCTGCTCAGTCTCCCAAAGGTCACAGATTCCTCCCTATCACAGATGCAACAGTGTGCCCTTAGCACTTCTCTTCTTGCTTCTCTTCTCAGTCCTTGAACTGCTGTTCACTGCCTCTCCTTTGCCCCATGTCGAAGTCCTCAGAAAGGGACCACTGGAAGAATTCAGACCTTCAGACCTCAAAGATCTTTCGATCATTCAAACTGAGTTTTAATGTCTATAAAATTCTAGTCACTGATGAAAGTGCCTGTGCTCTTAGGATATACATTTATCATGACCTCTTAAATCACATAGGGAGGGCAATATATATGACTTACCGAAAATAAGCATCTTATTCATTCTCTTAGCAGAAGTGAAAAATCATTTTTTAAAAATATGCATTTCAAAATACATGCAGAAACACCTTAAAGACTAAAAAAGGTTAGCTACTTGTCAGCTTTTCTGGTGTTCAGCTAATATTTATTTTTACCAAGGACAAACTCACTCGGTTTCTTCTGCGTCCACTCATTTCTTAGCAAGGACTCAAAGAGGGGCAGGGAAGTGTGACAAGGAAGAGCCCTTGTGCAAACCTCTGAGAGAAGGCTGACCTGCTTTTTTCTCCATGAGGGAGTGGAGTCCTTCAAGTGCCCCCAGACCAGGATTCAACAAAAAGGTCTCTGAGAAAATAATGAAGGTAGATGAGCACATAGGGCCCTGTCCCTGGATTGCGATCATTCATATCCTCGTTAAAACTGTCATAAAATTGCCTCCCTGAATTCCTGCTTAGTGCAGTCACCTTCTGACAGATTGCATTTTTTTCTCCTCTCCAAGCCCTACTGGAGCTATCCGTGTCTTGGTTAATCAGGTACTCTTTAGCTGACAGCCAAAGTGAGGTGTATCCTGAGGGGAAACTTAGAAAATGGAAGCCCACCCTAGGTGACATTTCAGTCCATGTTACCCTTAGGTTTCTTTCTGAGTACCGTATCCCTCCTTCCTAAGCAAGTGTAGTAATATAGGGGAAACTCTGAGTTATGCAGAATGAACCTTGTATTAACAAGAAAGGCAGACCCTGGGCTTTTCTCAGGGGTGATACAGCATGTTCTGTCCACATCACAGATTTAATATCCTCCCCTCCTTGGGATGGTTCCTTCTATGAGTAGTTCACCTGTGCCTGATTAATCACACATTTTTATGGTAATGAAAATCCCTCAAGAGTCCCCTCCATCTGCCTGGAATGGAGACACAAATCCAAAATCAACAAAGGGAGCAAAGACAAACCCAGAACACTAACAGCAGTTCTTTTACAAAAAGAAAAAAAGAAACAAACAAAAAACCCTGCCAATTTTAGAGTTCTATACAGATATCTTATCTACATGAAGGAAAAGAGCAATCTTCAGTGTGGTTAACCTGCCCAGTGAGCAACCGTTTCCTTCTTAGCATCTGTTTTGCCTAATTGGGGGACACAATGAGGAGCAATAAAGAACCCAGGCTTCAGAGGAGAGCGATCTTTGTTAGAAACACTGCTTCAGTTTTACTAGTGGCATTAGTTGAGCAATTTGCTCATTATCTCTGTTCCTCAGTTTCATTATCTATAAAGTAGAAACAAAAATAGGACTTATCTCATAAGGCTGCTGAGAGTTGGACATTGAATTCATTCATATGGATTAAAAAATTTAACTTTTTTATACAAATTCATTTTTAACAGATTTCATATGAAGAAACACATCTGCAAAGACACACTGCCCTTTGTACCTTATCCTGTACATTTTAAATGCACCACTGAAATTCTGCTAAAAACATAAAAGGGAAACCATACCTCTTTAAGGATATATAATTACTACTGACAGTCAACCAGCATGAAGAAGCACTTCTGGATTAATTATCAGTGACCCATAATTAAACACAACAGTACTTAGAGAAAGATATGATGGTCCCTGGAAGCAATGTTTTCAAATGTTATAATTCTTGTTTGCTTTCTAAGCAGCAACATTTGTTCCAGAGAAATTTTAATCAAAAATTGGGAAACTGCATAAGGTACTGCCATCAAATAAAGTGTTTAAATATTTGTCACTATCAAATATATTAAACACCTTTATATTCATATATATGATATAGGATACTTTTAAGAAGATAAAACATAACTACATTTTCCTTTAAGCAATATATTTCATTAAGAAGGCTATTAAATGGAAACAGTTTTCATGACCGGAAATTGTTGTTTTTTCTTCTACAGCAAGAACACTGATATTTCTCAACAGAGTTAGAAATGTAAGCATCAGAGGCAAAACAAGACAGAAGTATTTCACTAGCACATACCATCTTTCCAGCCCCTATAAAATATTTACATATAAGCAAGTATAATCTGTTGCACTCATATTGTTTTTCCTAGACATACCCAAAAATAGATTCATCTTTCATCTATCTCACTTCTTATTTTCAGATATACTATAAGTAGGCCTCTATGTCAATTTTATGAGAATTTGCTTTGCATATCATCAAAATAATCTGTAAAGATAAAATGCTAAAATCCCATTACCTTCAGCTACCTTTAGATATATCCCAAGAAAATAATGTTGAAGGAATTTTAAGAATGAAGCTACAACAAATAATGAGAGAGGAGACATTTTAGAATGTATGCAGTAGAAGTATTCAATATTCTAAGTGAATGTTATTCCCAATCTAGATTTCTATGTCCAGCAAAACCATAAATCAAATGTGAGGGTATATAGAAACCAATTTCAAATAGGTAAGATTTGTGAACGTATTACCATGAATGTTCAGTAATCTACTGCAGCGTGCACTCTGCTAAAACAAGATTAAGTTGAGAAAGAAGGCAACACAGGACCCAGAAAACACAAAGAGGATCCAGTGCCAGGGAGAGGTGGATGGAATCCCCAAGATGACTTCAGCCAGATGGCTGAAGTGATCAATGACAGGAAAGTAAGCCATACAGACTAGAGTAGGGTTACAAAGCACTGACATGTTTATATGCAGAGGAACTTTATTCATCTGGGGATAAATTATTGCTTTATATTTAGAAAGCAAAGAGAACTTTTTAAAATAAACATGATATAATTACAAAAAGTACCCTGGAGGGTAGGGGTTTAAGTATATAGGACATTATGTTAAGTGAGAGAAGTCTGATCCAGAAAGACTTATCTCACATATTCTCACTTACATGTGGAGCTCAAACAATTGATCTCATAAAATAGAAGAGTGGCTACCAAAGGCTAAAGAGGGCAGAAACAGAGAGGCGGTGGCTAACAAGAGCAAGGGTAGCTGGTAGGATGAGTGGCTTCAACTGTTCTCTAGCATAGTAGGATAACTCTCGTTGACTGTAAGTCATTGTGTACTTCAAAATAACTAGTGGAGAGGTTTAGGATTTTTGAATGGTCCCAACACAAAGAAATGATAAATGTTTAGGATGATGTATATCCCAATAACTCTGATCACCACACAATGTATATATTTATTGAAATACCACAATGTCCCTCACAGATATTATTATTAGTTGCCAATTAATTTTTTTTTAAAATTTATTTAATGAATATAAATTTCCAGTGTACAGCTTATGGATTACAGTGGCTTTCCCCTCCCATAACTTCCCTCCCACCCGCAACCCTCCCCTCTCCCGCTCCCTCTCCCCTTCCATTTGCATCAAGATTCATTTTCAATTCTCTTTATATACAGAAGATCAATTTAGTATAAAGGTTTCAACAGTTTGCACCCACATAGACACACAAAGTGAAACATACTGTTTGAGTACTAGTTATAGCATCAAATCAAAATGTACAGCACATTAAGGACAGAGATCCCACATGAGGAGCAAGTGCACAGTGGCTCCTGTTGTTGACCCAACAAATTGACACTCTAGTTTATGGCACCAGTAACCACCCTAGGCTGTCGTCATGAGTTGCCAAGGCTATGGAAGCCTTCCAAGTTTGCCGACTCTGATCATATTTAGACAAGGTCATAAAAGACAGAGTGAGAATAGTAACCAATGATCCTAAGAGTGGCATTAACCAGGTTTGAACAATTATACAGCATTAAGTGGGGAAGAGGACCATCAGTACACACAGGTTGGGAGTAGAGCCCTTGGTGGTAGAGTAGAGGTTATGATTACAAAGGAATGAGGCCCAAGTACGCTAGACAGGGTCTAGAACAAAGGACAGAGTCTTTATTAGAGGAGCTAAGAAAGGTGCTGTCTAAGCTACAAGTAATTTTTCTGATTGAGAGGCAAATAGAACCTGATAGAAGGGGCTTGATAATAATCTGTTGGGCTTTAGGCCTTGTAAATTCAGAGGCCCAGACCTATCTATCTCTTCACATGGGGTATATCCTAAGGGAGGTGTGAACCTCCTAGGGGAAGGCACTCTGTTGACTTTCATTACTTGGCTGGCCTGGGAGGAGAGCTGGCCAGGTAAAGGCAGGTGGCAACTCTAACAAGAAATTTACAGTTCTGCCTGCAATGTTGCTGACCCTACTTGACCACACCCTCAGCTGCAGTGGTCACTTTGGAAGTTGGGCTGAGTGAAGGGTTTTTCAGCTTAGAGCCAATAAGATCTGTGGCTCTGACCTGGGCATCCTTCGACTCCAGGGCAGGTCCATTTCCAGTGATCCAACTCTTGGCAGAGCTGCCAGGGCTCTTCACAAGCTGACTTCTGCTGAAGCCCAGGCTTACCACATTGAAAGCCACTGCAGTGGACTGGCCTGTTGGGTCTCCTTGAGGGCAGATCACTGTATAGATCAGCCATTAATAGGCCTGCCACCCATTGCTTCTGATGCCTAGCTTTCTTTTCCTCCTGGTTTGTGTTAAAGCAGACCAGAGGATGCAAGTCAAGGGAGTGCCCGTGTCCCATCTCTAATCTTCGGTGGCCTGAACTACAAGTCTATAGTCACAGGCATGTTCTGTAGTAGTTTTTCTAAGGTAGACAATGCCCATGAGGAAAATTATATTCTCACTTTAAAACTTTCTTTCCCTTTGGTCTGAAGGGAGGTTTTTTCTACTTACTGTATACTTTGCTGATGGCGAAGTGAATCTAGCTATGAGATTATTATTTAAGTTCTTATTTTGGCTATGCTATTACAGAAAAATGTTAGCCATCTCTTTTATAAGGTCTAAAGATTAAATTGTGCGTCCTACAGATTCCTTCATAATAGATTTAGTTTCCTATCTTGAAGAGAATAGAGAAATGAAAGAACAAGTTGGGCTTAGAATAGAGAAATGAGGGAGCAAGTCCTAGATCGCTTGCTGACAATAGCAATATCACATGAATACTTAGCAAACAGTTTCAACCATTAGATAACAACTTAAGAAAACATTTACATGAAGGTCCAATGCCTTCTATAAATTTTAAGAATCATGTATTTGAAAACACCTCTTAAATATCTAACATGGTGTAGTTTGTTTAACCAGCAAACTTAAGCACAACCATATAAAATGTTTTTAGTTTCTTTCTACCTACAAGTTTAAAACATATGATACATAGATTCAGGTCACTCAAATTAAAATGTATCTTTGATTGATTTTAGCAGCTTAAATTTATGGACAATCTTATCTATAAGCCATTTAAAATAAGACTCAATAAAATTTCCCCATGTGGACATACAATATGTACACACATTTAACATAGCATAATAGACCAATATAGCGTTTTTAATAATAGCTTTTAAAATCTTTAACTCTTTTTGTAGATTGCCAATTGATTTGAATTGCTTTTTTAGTAACCTCTGTTAACCATACTTTCTCTCAGTTGGTACTGTTAATACATTATTGGCTTCATCTGTTTACAGAGCCATCCCAAAGTACTGAATACAATGGAAGTGGCTGGAAAAAGTCCATAGGAACCCATAGGAGGACAGCTACACACAGAACCAACAACGCTTTAGTTTTATGAGCAGCAAATCATATATAACTGTGGATGACAAAAGACTTTAAGTCGCCATGTTTAAAATTATAAACTCATAGACCAAATTTGATCTTGTTACAAGGTGATTATTCAAATCTTTGAAAATAAGCACATATTTACATAACCCATAGCTCTTAATAAAAATTCAGCTGTTTTTGAACAATTAGAATTTAACAGACATCAAGAGAACATAATAGATTACTTTAACACATCGCTTTAACAGAGCATCAGAGTTTAATTCTATGTCAAAGAGAAATTGAGCTTCCTGTGATCTTTTGCTGTGAGGTTTCCTTCCTTTACCTTCTTTCATATTGGTGACCATGTTTCTGTGTTTCTGTGTGTAACACATCTTTAAGCATCTTTTGCAGGGCAGGATGAGTGGCAACAAATTCTTTCAGTTTCTGTTTGCTATGAAAAGTCTTAATTTCACCTTCATTCACAAATGAGAGCTTTGCAGGATATAGTATTCTGGGCTGGCAGTTGTTCTCTCTTAGTACCTGGGCTATGTCTCGCCATTCCCTTCTAGCTTGTAGGGTTTCTGATGAGAAGTCTGCTGTGAGTCTAATTGGAGATCCTCTAAGAGTAATCTGACGTTTCTCTCTTGCATCTTTTAGGATCTTTTCTTTGTGTTTCACTGTGGTGAGTTTGATTACAACATGTCGTGGTGAGGATCTCTTTTGGTCATGTTTATTAGGGGTTCTATAAGCTTCCTGTACTAAGATGCCTCTGTCCTTCTCCAAACCTGGGAAATTTTCTGCTAGTATCTCACTGAAAATGCCTTCTAATCCTTTCTCCCTCTCCATGCCTTCAGGAACTCCTAGAACTCGAATGTTGGGTTTTTTAATAGTATCCTGTAGATTCCCGACAATATTTTTTAGATTTCTGATTTCTTCTTCTTTTCTTTGGTTTGCCTGTTTCCTTTCCTGTTCTCTGTCTTCTAAGTCTGATATTCTCTCTTCTGCTTCGCCCATTCTGTTTTTAAGGCTCTCTAATGTGTTTGTCATTTGATCTATTGAATTCTTCATTTCATTATGATTTCTCGTCACTATCAGAGTTTCTTGTTCCACTAGTTGTTTCATTTCATTTTGATTCCTCCTTAATATTTCATTTTCACGAGAGAGATTTTCTATCTTGTCCATGAAGGATTTCTGTAGTTCAAGAATTTGTTTTTGAGAACTTCTTAATGTTCTTAGCAATTTTTTGAGATCCGCTTCTTGCATTTCTTCGATCTCATCATCTTCATAATCTTGAATTGGAGTGTCTTTTTCATTTGGGGGCGTCATAGTGTCTTCCTTGTTCTTGTTAGCTTGGTTTTTGCGTTTGTTGTTTGGCATGTTGGAGATATTTGGTTTCTTCACTGTGGTGTTTTTTCTTGTTACACTATGGCTCTATATTAAGTGGACTGTCTGCTTTTGGTGGAGCCTTAGAGGCTTGAGATGAGTGTGGACTGAGAGCTGTGTTTGGTTCCTCAGGGCTGAGGGTGTGTCAAAGATGACACTCCCAGGTTAGGCGTGGTAAATCTCTCTTTCTTTTTTTTGATTCAAAAGGGAAGTAATTCCGCACAGCTGAACGTAATTGGAGGTAGTAATTAGCAGGCAAATGATATACCCACAGGAGCCAGAGATCGGAAGCTCTTTCCCAAGGACCACACAGGGAATCTCTGCTGCCCTCAGTGTGGGCTCCAATTCTCCTGCAGTCTCCCACTGGGTTGCCAAGTTAGATGCTAATCTCCAGTTATTTCACCCCTCCCCCCAGAGTCAGGTTTTTCTGCTAGGCTCAGGGCCGGTGCAGACCTGAGGTCGCCCTGCTTATGACGTATGTCCAAAATGGCGCCTGCTCTTTGTCTTGCTCGCCTTTGAGAGGTGAGCGGAGAGAGAGAGACTCGTGTCCGTATCGGTCACTTTTTTTTTTCCTCTCTCTCTTCTAGTTAGCCTGGTGAACTTTTCCCCACGGAGTTTCAAGCCTCGTTCCCTCTAGCCTCCTCTTTCCGCTTGCCCGCTGGTGTCTCGGGCTATGGAGGTTCGGCTCACCTCGCGTTCCAGCGCTGGTGCGTTGAGTCTGCCGCTGCTGTCCCGAACTTGGGCTCCCACGCTCTCCACGCAGGTCCACTGTGAATCACTAGTTCCGGAAGAGTTTCCTCTGCTGTTTCTTCCCCTACTCTTCCTTGACCCTGCAGTATCTCCACTTATATTAACGTGTGTCTTGACGAACTATCAATGTGCTTCCTTCCTATTCCGCCATCTTGCCGCTCTCCCAGTTGCCAATTAATTTTTTAAGTATAGATTCTTGTAGCAGACTCTTTGGGTTCAAATCTTGGCTCTGCCACATAAACCTTATTTTCCTCAAATATAAAACAGCTTTAATAATGATACCTATAATGTTATATTAAGGAATATAAGGATAATCTATTAAAATCTCTAAGAATGATATCTATCCACAACACAAGAGCTCCATACACATTAGTAATTGCAATATGGGTCAGCTATGTATTATATATTTATGGTCACAATAATGTAAAACTGAATACCCAATAAATTGAAATTATAATACTGTGGCAATCCATGGAAGGATGAGACAAGTACAAGTTTATTATGGGTGGAAAGGATATGTGTAAAAAGGAAGATATTCTCAATATCTTGAGCATATCTAAAGTGAAAACTCCCAAAGTAGTAATAGAATTATGCCATTTAACTGCATATGGGGGGTGCATTGTGGCAGAGGCCCACATCCAACATCAAAGTGCAGACTTGTATCCCAGGAACTCCACCTCTAGCCACTTTCCTACTAATGCATCCTAGAAGGCAGGAGGTGGTGACTCAAGCACTTGGGCCTCTGTCACCCACATGGGATACCCAGGCGGAATCACAGCATCCTGGCCCAGTCCTGGCCCTGTGGGATTTTGGGAAGTGAACCAACAAATCAAAGATACCCTCTCCTCTTTATTCCTCTTCACACCACCATCAGCCCCTGTCCTCTTCCTCTTCAGCTTCCCTCTCCCTCTCATTCAACCTTTCAAGTTGTTACAAATAAGTATTTTTTAAAAGTATATACAGGAAAATAATTTTACAAAAGTGGAAAGAGTGCAGTCTCAAGGAAGTTAGAGAGAAAATGGCAGAGAAAACTCCACATAAATCAGAAGGAGGCAATAAACCTACGTGGAGAGTGTGGACATGAGCAACTCAGGACCCCAGCCGTTGAGAGCCTCTGCACCAGCTTTGGAAAGTGAGGTAAGACCAGACTGCAACAGCCCAAGCCACTGGCGATACAACTGCAGGAAGAGCCTGGAGGGAATCTGGCTTGGAGCTCTGTGGGGGATAGCGTATCTGCCCAAATAGAGGAGAAAAAAGGTGGGAGGGGCATGTTTCTCTCTCCCTGATCACCATGAAACAAGATCCTCTGACAAACCAATAGATCAGGCACCATTTTGGACATATATAACAGCTCATGTCTGCACCCAGCAACCAGCCAAGTGGAGACTTTCAAGTCTGGCGAGGAGAACTGACAGGGGGCTGGGTATTGGGGACTTGGGAGGCTTGTGCCAGGACTGTGAAAACACTAAGGTTGTGTGGGAGGGCTCAGGGTGTGGCTAGGACTTTGCTCAGTCACTGTGGGAGGCTCCACATGCTCAGGTTCCATGGTGAGGGACATTGCAGGGGAATCTGTGCTTATACCAAAGATTGCACAGATCCTTTGTGTGGTCCTTATGGCATTGAGGATGAATATTATACCCACTGTAGCTAGCGCCCAGGCACTGGTTTCTTTTTCTTTTTTTCTTTCTTTTCTTTGTTTCTTTTTTTTTTTTTTTTTTTTTGACAGGCAGAGTGGATAGTGAGAGAGAGAGACAGAAAGGTTTTCCTTTTTCTGTTGGTTCACCCCCCAGTGGCCGCTGCAGTCAGAGCGTTGCAGCCGGCGCACTGCGCTGATCCGAAGCCAGGAGCCAGGTGCTTCTCCTGGTCTTTCATGGGGTGCAGGGCCCAGGCATTTGGGCCATCCTCCACTGCACTCCCGGGGCACAGCAGAGAGCTGGACTGGAAGAGGAGCAACTGGGACAGAATCTGGCGCCCCGACTGGGACTAGAACCCAGTGTGCCGGCACCGCAGGCAGAGGATTAGCCTAGTGAGCCGTGGCACCGGCCCAGTTTAATTAATTTTTAACAAATCCAGTGTGACTTGCAGATGCAATTATAGGAGTTCCTGAAGACATGGAAAGAGAGAAAGGATTAGAAAGCCTTTTTAGTGAAATAATAACAAAAGCTTCCCTAATTTGGAGAAAGAAATGGACATTCAAGTACAGGAAGCAAATAAAACTCAAATTGACATGTCCAGAAAAGATCTTCACCATGACACACTGTAAACAAACTCTCCACAGTAAAACATAAAGAAAATATTCTAAGATGTATATAAGAGAAATGCCAGTTTACTTTCACAGAATCTCCAATTAGACTCACAGCAGACTACTCATCAGAAACCCCACAGGTAGGAGAGAACGGAAAGACATAATCCAAGTTTTAAGAAAAGAATGCTGCCAACCCAGAATACTGTACTCTGCAAAGTTCTCATTTATGAGTGAAGGTGGAATAAAGATCTTCCATAACAAACAGAAATTTAAAGAATTTGTCTCACAAAAGATACTTAAGGATGTGCTACACACAGAAACACAGACATATGGTCATCACAAGTAAAAAGGTGAAGGGAGAAAATCTCCTGGTAAACGTACAAAAGAAATCCAACATAAAAAATAGAAATATTTATGGAAAAATGGAAGGAAAAGTTGTTACTTTGTCATCTTGAATGTAAATGGCCTCAACACCCAGTTAAAAGACAGATTGAATGGATTAAAAAACAAAATCCATCTATTTGCTACCTACAAAAAACACATCTCAGCAACAAAATGCATGCAGATTGAAAGTGGGAGAATGGAAAAAGATAATCAATCCATGCTAACAAAAAACAAAAAGGAGCTGATATAGCCATCCTAATATCAGTCAAAATAGACTTTAACACAAAAACTGTTTAAAAAGACAAAGAAGGGTCTATGTAATGATTAAGGTATGAATTCAACAGGAATAATTAGCTATGATAAACATATATGCACCTAAATGCAGGGCACTTGGCTATTTAAAAGTAATATTAAAGGATATAAAGGGAGACTTAGACACAAATACAATAGTAATGGGGAAATTTGATACCCCACTTTCAGCATGGACAGATCAACCAGACAGAAAATCAGCACTATAGAACAAATGGGCCTAACAGGTATCTACAGAACTTTCCATCCTATAGCCACAGAATACACATTCTTCTCACCAGTGCATGGAACTTTCTCCAGGACTCACCTATGGTAGGCCATAAGCAAGTCTCAGCAAATTCAAAAATAAATGAAATCATACCACGCATCTTCTCTAACCACAATGTAATGAAGCTGGAAATCTGGATATCTGGATCTCTGCATGCAGAAGTATGAAGCAAGACCCCTACCTTATACCTTATACAAAAATCCTCTCAAAATGGATCAAAGACTTAAATCTACAACCTGATACCATGAAATCATCAGAGAACATTGGGAAAACCCTGCAAGGCATTGGCACAGGCAAAGAGTTCTTGAAAAAAGATCCCAGTGGCACAAGCAATCAAAACCAAAATTAACAATTGGGATTACATCAAATTGAAAAGTTTCTGCACTGCAAGAGAAAGACTAAGGAAAGTGAAAAGGCAACCAACAAAATTGGGAAAATTATCTGTAAACTATCCAACTGAGAAAGGATTAATAACCAGAATATAGAGAGAGATAAGAAACTCCACAGCAACAAAGCAAACAACCCAGTTATGAAATGGGCAAAGGACTTACAGACAATTTTCAAAGGTGGAAATCCAAATGGACAATAGTCACATGAAAAAATGTTTAGCCACAATGAGGTTTCACCTCACCCCGGTTAGAATGGTTCACATATAGAAATCTACCAACAACAGATGCTGGCAAGGATGTGGGGGAAAAGGGACACTAACCCACTATTGGTGGGAATGCAAACTGGTAAAGCCACTATGCAAGTCAGTTTGGAGATTCCTCAGAAACCTGAATATAGCCTACCATACAACCCAGACATCACACTCCTTGGAATTTACCCTAAGGAAATTAATTTGGCCAACAAAAAAGCTGTCTGCACATTAAATTTTATTGCAGCTCAATTCACAATAGCTAAGACCTGGAACCATCCCAAAAGCCCATCAACAGTAGACTGGATAAAGAAACTATGGGACATGTACTCCATAGAATACTATACAGCAGTCAAAAACAATGAAACCCGGTCATTTGCAACAAGATGGAGGAATCTGGAAAACATCATGCTGAGTGAATTAAGCCAGTCCCAAAGAGACAAATATCAAATGTTCTCCCTGATTAGTGACAATTAACCAAGCACCTAAAAGGAAACCTGTTGAAGTGAAATGGACACTCTGATAAACAATGACTTGATCAGCCCTTGTCTTAACTGTCAAGGAACAATTTACTACTTTATTCTTTTTAGTATTTTTTTGTTCTACTTAATACTACTGGTTGAACTCTGTAATTAACACACAATTATTCTTAGGTGTTTAAATTTGACTGAAGAGTGATCCCCGTTAAATATAAGAGTGGGAATAAAAGAAGGAGGAGATATACAGTTCAGCACATGCTCAATTGGACTTACCCCAATGGTAGAGTTAGAAACATGCCAGGGCATTCCAATTCAATCCCATCAAGGTGGCATATACCAATGCCATCTCACTAGTCAATGTGATCAGTTTCAGTTCATAATTGATCATAATGATAAGATTAAGAGTCAAAGGGATCACACAAACAAGACTAGTGTCTGCTAATACTAACTGATAGAATTACAAAGGAGAGAACAATCCAACATGGAAAGCCAAGGCACTCTGGAAAAAAAAATAAAATGACCTAAATGAAAGATCTCTGTGAGTGAGATCCCAGCAGAAAGTATGGGGTGTCAAAGAAGGAGATACCTTTCTCTGAAGGGAGGAGACAACTTCCACTTTGACTATGGCCTTGTCTAAATAAGATCAGAGTTAGTGAACTCAAGAGGCTTCCATATCCTTGGCAGCTCATGACAAGAGGCTAGGGTGATTACTGATGCCATAAACAAGAGTGTCAATTTGTTAAGTCAACAACAGGAGTCACTGTGCACTTACTCCCCGTGTAAGATCTCTGTCCTTAATGTGTTGTACTATGTGAATTAATGGCATAAGTAGTACTCAAACAGTACTTAACACTCTATGTTTCTGTGTGGGTGCAAACTATTGAAATCTTTACTTAGTATGTACTAAATTGATTTTCTGTATATAAAGATAATTGAAAATCAATCTTGATGTGAATGGAATGGGAGAGGGAGTGGGAGATGGGATGGTTATGGGTGGGAGGGAGGTTATGGGGGGAAAAGCCACTATAATCCAAAAGTTGTATTTTGGAAATTTATATTTATTAAATAAAAGAAAAAATATTATGTCAAAAAATAAAAATAAAAAAAAGTTTAGGATCATTAACTATCAGGGAAATGCAAATAAAAACTACAATGAGATTTCACCTTACCCCCATGAGAATGGCTTTCATATAGAAATCAACAAACAACAAATGCTGGTGAGAATATGGAGGAAAAGGTACCCTAATCCACTATTGGTGGGAATGTAAACCTGTAAAGCCACTATGGAAGACACTAAGGAGATACCTCAGAATTCTGAATAGACTTACCATATGACCCAGCCATCTCACTCCTGGGAATTTACTCAAGGGAAATGAGATAAGTAAAACAGTTGTCTGTACTCCCATTGTTGTTCATTTCACAATAGCTAAGATATGGAATAAACCTAAATGCCAATCAACGGGAGACTAGATAAAGAAATCATGGTATATGTACACTATAGAATACTACACAGCAGTTAACAAAAAATCCAGTCATTTGCAATGAAGTGGATGAATCTGGAAAACATCATACTTAGTGAAATAAGCCAGTGTCAAAGGGACAAGTACTGCATGTTCTCCCTGACCTGTGATAACTAATAGAGCACCTAAAAGGCAATCTGTAGAAGTGAAATTGACACTTTGAAAAGAAATGACTTGAACAGTCCTTGTCTTGACTGTTTAGGAACAGTGTTTTGTTTTGTTTTGTTTTGTTTTGTTTTTCAAACTATTTGTTGAACTCTTTGCTTAACATAGAGTTAAACATATATGTGTAAAGTCAATTGAACACAGATCTCAGTAAAAAATAAGAGTGGAATAAGATAGGCAGGAGGAAGAGGGGTGGGAGTATGGGTGGGAGGGCAGGCATGGTTGGAGGAATCACCGTGTTCCTAAAGTTGTAATTATGAAGTGTATAAAGTTTGTAACTGTAAAGCCATATAGTTCTGCACACATTCCTATGGACTTACTTCTAAGTGTGCAGTTTAAAAACTTGCCGTGGGACCCCAACTGCCCTTAATTTGGGTGGTAAAATATCATCTTTTAATATCATCTGGTAATATATCTTTTAATATCATCTGGTAATAATAAATAGAATTTTTAAAAAGTGAATGCTCCAACATGGGAAGCAGTCCACACAGCAGACTCAGAATGGCAATCGTTTTAAGTAGAACTCTGACCTCAGAATCAGCCCTTAATGCACTCTGGTCTGGATGAAAAACTCACAAGAGTATTTCAGGCATGGAAAGCCAAGACACTGTGGAAAAAATCATCCTACATGAAGGAACTTGGTGAGTGAGACCCCAGCAGAAAGAAATGGTCATTAAAGAAGGAGACACTTTTCTTTTAATAGAGGAGAGAACTTCCACTTTGTTTATGGCCTTGTCTACATACTTTGAAGTTTGTGGATTCAGAAAGCTTCCTAGGCAGCTTTCTTCATATGAGTAGCCTAGGCAGCTCATGTCAAGAGCTCAGATAATCACTGACATCATACTTAAGAGTGTTAATTTTTAAATTAACAGCAAGAGTCACTGTGCACTAACTTCCCATGCAGGACCTCTGTCATCAAAGAGTTGTATTATAATTATGTCTTAGTGCTCACAAAAGATGTATTATTCTTGGGTGCTTCTTTAAAGTTAATTAAGTTTATAAAAAAAAAAAGTGAAATTAACTTCAAGATGCAATGACTTTGAAGAGCCCTTGCCTCGACCGTACAGGAACAGGTTTGTTGTGGGGAACCGCAGGCTGGCCACCTGTGAGAACCTCCTCATCTGCATAGCTTGCAGCAATTGGTCGACCACAAGGCCCACGAAAACAGTCGGGTGAAACAGATAAAACAGAATGGACTCTGCATAAACAACTAGGAGGAACCCGGTGAAACAGATGAAGTTGAGGCAGGACGGACTCCGCAGAAACAACTAGGAAGAACCAGGTGAAACAGATGAACTTTCGACCTGAGACTACACACGTCCTTTCATCTGATTGGACGATACCAGTGTGAACTGCACGGGAAGAGAGCCGCTATTGGCTGTGGAGCGGATGCTCCACGGACTTGGGGTATAAAGATACATTGGGAATTGGGCTTGGAGCTCCTCCTTCTCTTTTCTTCTCTCCCCACCCCCACTCTTTCCTTCTGCCCCCACAAGTAAAAGTTCCTTGAGAATCGAGAAACAGTGACCGTGTCGTGATTGCGTTGGACCCTTGCTGGCGAGGGTCCGACAGTTTGTTGTTTTTTTCCATGCAAATTTTTGAACTCTTTATTTAGTATAGGGTTGCTCTTCTGTGTATAAAGTTAATCAAAAATGGATTTTAGGGGAGAATGGGAGAGGGAGTAGGATGAGGGGTGGGAGTGTTGGTGGGGAGGGTGGGTATGGTAGGAAGAATCACTATATTCCTAAAGTTGTATTTATGAAATGCATGAAGTTTGTATTCCTTAAATAAAAAGTTTCTTTGTGGGGAAATTAAAGTATACTCAAATAAGAATAAGAATTAACAAGGAATTTAAAATGGCTTTCCTTTCAATGGAGGAATTAGTAGAAGGCAGGCACAGTATTTTTTGAAACCTTTTAAAAATATCTTGTATTCTTAAACTCTGCAGGGACAAATTTTAAAAATTAAAACCAAATTTCAAACAAATAAAAAATACATCCATGTGTAATGCCAGATAGGAAGTGATTTACAAAACATATATGGAAGAGAATGGAGATAGTTAGTCTCTGTGGAGACTAACATATACTGAATAACCATATACTGCCAGGGATAGCAAGTACACTCTCGGTGGATGTTCCTTGTGCATATCACTTTAGAAAATATTTGACCCTGTCAGCCTTCCTCTGCACTGGCCAAGACTTCCCTTGGCTCTCTGTATCACTGTAACAGGTGCATAACTAAGAAAAAAATGTGTCTGTGGGCACTTCTTTATAATGGCATTCAGGATCCTGAAGCTAGGCTGTCAGATGCCCCTCTAGAAGGTTAATGAGATAAAGGTTCCTCCAGCTGGCCCTTAAGCAGAGATTACACCTCAGGGGAAGATAAGCAGATTATTCCAGGAACAGACGCTGTTTCCTGTTCAAAAATTAGCACCCCCGTAAAGGTAAACCAAGAAGGTTATTCTCACTCAGCTGGCATCAATACTTAATTATTTTTCGTATTTCTGTTATTGTATTTTTTTGGCTGAGATATTAGAGTTGCTCTTTATTGTCATAATTACCAATGAACAAAAGCCATGATGTATTTGGAAACTAGAAGGTTTATCTTTATTTTTTGGATAATTCTACAAGTTCAAGGAACTAAAGGTAAGTTGTTTATATGTTTGCTTATTTTTAAAATGGACTATCTATAAAATATATTTATAGACATGAACATTCAGAATCAACAAGGTTGCTATTTTAGCTCAGGGGACTATAAATAAGTACTATTAGTGACTGAATGATTAATTATCAGAAATGGTCTCCATTGGACTTAATATTTACTACAAAATTTTTTTTTCAAGGTAGAAAGCACATTTATTTTTTCTTAAACTTTTATTTAATGAATATAAATTTCCGAAGTACAGCTTATGGATTACAATGGCTCCCCCCCCCCATAACTTCCCTCCCACCCGCAACCCTCCCCTTTCCCACTCCCTCTCCCCTTCCATTCACATCAAGATTCATTTTCAATTCTCTTTATATACAGAAGATCAGTTTAGCACATATCAAGCAAAGATTTCAACAGTTTGCCCTCACATAGCAACACCAAGTGAAAAATACTGTTGGAGTACTAGTTATAGCATTAAATCACAATGTACAGCACATTAAAGACAGAGATCCTACATGATATTTTTTTAAAAATTGATTAATATTCTATGCAATTTCCAATTTAACACCAGGTTTTTTTTTCATTTTCAATTATCTTTATATACAGAAGATTGATTCAGTATATACTAAGTAAAGATTTTATCAGTTTGCACCCACACAGAAACACAAAGTGTAAAAATACTGTTTCAGTACTAGTTATAGCATTACTTCACACTGGACAACACATTAAGGACAGATCCCACATGAGACGTAAGTACACAGTGACTCCTGTTGTTGATTTAACAATTTGACACTCTTGTTTATGGCGTCAGTAATCTCCCTAGGCTCTAGTCATGAGTTTCCAAGGCTATGGAAGCCTTTAGGGTTCGCTGACTTTAATCTTATTCCGACAGGGTCATAGTCAAAGTGGAAGTTCTCTCCTCCCTTCAGAGAAAGGTACCTCCTTCTTTGATGGCCCCGTTCTTTCCACTGGGATCTCACTCGCTGAGATCTTTCATTTAGGTCTTCTTTTTAGAAAGCACATTTAAAGAGATAACACAAAACTTGCCAAACATACACAAACATACATCTAGGTTCAGGAAGGTCAAAGGTCACTAGTTGTATCCAATCCAACTAAGTGTACCCAAGATGATGTAGGCAGGCAGACAGGATAAAATTGATCTGAAAGCTGGAAGACCACGCCTTTACCACGACCTTGTGTGATCTCATGGACATTCAGGTGTGGTCAAGTAGGGGCATGAGATTACTACAAAATTTTAAGCACAATTTAACAAAACAGAAAAGATGAACTCATCCTATTTGCTGTTATAAAATATTCAATTCAAATTCATATCATTAATAATCCATTTATCCACCTAAATTCAACATATAAAATCTAAAAATAAATTAATATTTCAACTCACATATGACCAAACCAAAATGTTCTTCTAACTTTCTCAAAATTAAATTGTGAATGCTTTCCTTAGAAAAGAGGAAGTATGCTTCTTGTTCTTTAGGGTCTATGATAACAACCAATGTACAGAGTTGGTTTATTTATGAAGTTAGATGCTTACAAGAATATAACAGTGTGTATTCTCAGAGAATATCTTCGACAGTATCTAAAATTGAAGCAAGTCATAAAAACATATTTTAAGAAAAGTCTTGTATTTAATTTTTCTAAAAAAGCTGTTGAAATCTTGTAATTTTTAAAGGAAAAGTTCAATCATAATAGCACATTCAATTTTTTAAAACATTTGAAATCATTAAGTTTTGGTTCATCTTTAAGGATTATTAAAACATTGAGACAATGAACATTTTAATTGAAGCATTATTGTTTGAAAATGTCCATAGGAAAGAGGAATAGTTATTGTAAATCACAAAATAACTGTGAATCCATCAATTGTTTTATATTTAAGTTCTCAGTAGCTGCAGTTAAAGAAAGAAGTTACTGGAAAAGTTTGCATTAAAGGTTCTTTCATGTTTTGTTTAATATAAATAATGGTGATAAGACAAAAGTTTATTTCTCTTTCCTTTTAATTATCAATTGGGCATGAATATTGACACTTCTAAAAACATTTTAATTAGAAACAAATGATGATATTTCAATATATTCTGAGCTTAATAAGATGATGCTAACCAATTTGTTTATTTAATAAACCTAACAAGGCAAATTTGATTTTTTATTAAAAAAGTTAACTAATTTAAGAATTTTTATTTTAATATATTTCATATCAGCCAATAACAAATTTACAAATAGTTTAATTATATAAAAAGTGAAATTTTAAAATTTCACTAAAAATACTACAATTTGTTATGAAAAATAATACCATCTATTATGTCACTTTTTTGAAAGAACACGCTATAATTGCATAATAAAAAAACCTAACATTCTACTTGTTTGGGGAATTTTTTTCCCCATAAAAATCTTAGATCTGGATATCTGTTAATCTTTAATTAACGAGGTCTACATTTATTTGAATTTTCCTCAGTCACATTTATTTCTTATTTGTGACAAATTAACCATCATGAGTATATTTACTTAGACAATAGTTTGGAGAAAGAAAACAATGGTCAATTCATTACAACTAATCGAACAACTGTTAAGCTTAACAATCTGATATTCATCAAAAAGGCATTTTTAAAATTATCCTTAGTACTTCCATCCAACCACAACCCATGCTAGTACTTCCATGTATTTCCTGAGTCCTTTGTATAGCTATGCTTTTAATTCAACTTTTACTTGATGATAACTTCAGTTCTACCACACATACACACACAAATTTTATGTCAGGCTTCTAGCACTTTTATTAAATCAGTGAATGTTCTACACTGCTGTCTACTTTTAACAAGCATCATTTTATTGGCAGTAATAAATATAAGAAGTTTCGCTTTACCTAAAAACTCAACAAAACAGAAGTGTTCCTAATTATTTTGTTTTTACAAATAATATCACAATAAATAGCTTTGTGCATAAGTCTGTTGGTATTTAAGGCTTAGTATAAACATACTAAAGTAAAACTATGGGGTTGAAGCAATACAATCCATTTTATGGTACTTGACTCATAATGTCAACAGCTTCTCAGAAGCTGACCTACATCCTTAGCTTAGTTTTCGAGATTTGATTCCAAAGAGTCTTTATTGCATGCCCCAAACTGCACTTGACACTGAAAATGAAGAGATCCAAGATTTCAAAAGGTTTCCTTTAAGATTTGCAGATTCTGAATGTAGCATTTTTCCAATAGATATATAAAGGTGAAATAGCTTTGATTTCGAAACACTAAATAAAATTGTTTTAGCCCAACAAAAGATAGTTCAAAAATTTCAAAGAGCAATTACTTCATCAAGACACCAAGGCTCCTCTCTTTGGAACTTACAATACGGATGCCACTTAAATCTAATATGCCCGGCACTGTTTTATGCTCTTACCTTTCCATTTCACACAAATAATTACTTTTCTTTCTTGTGACATTCAATGTGTGGGAGAAGAAAAGAGAAAATCTACCCTTGGCAAGTCCTAAAATGTAAATGGTGTTTATCTTAGTAAGTGCCTTTTGCATTACATTTGGTTATACTAAATGAAACCTTTAACTAAGTTATTATTAGTTCACCAAAGTAGGATAATTATTTTAGTAGCTGTGAAATGTCAGGAAATTTGCATCTGAAGACACTCTACTTCTTGCTAATCCCTTACTACTGGGATATGCTCTCATTTCATTAAATTGCTCAGAAAAGTATTTTCCCTCATTGTGGCTCCATTAACAGAGAACATGGCTTCATTTCTATACCTGAGACAGCTGCCCACAGGGAGTCAAATTAACTTTGCACCTCCTATACTTTGTCCATCAGTCTCAGGGCAGTGCAATTCAAAAGATTCAAGGCAAATATTTTTTGATTGTTTCAAAATATCTAAGATGTTCTTAAAATTGAAGCTGTGTAAGTTGAAGACATTTCGTGTCCAATTAAACAAACTAGCTGTGTAACTTATTATGTGATAGCTTAAAATAGGAAAAAATGATGGCTGCTTTAGGGTCCCTCCATGCTTATACTACTGTTCACACTAGAGAACTATTGTATGTCTGAGCTTCTTAAACAAGATAGATGTGACCTACTGCTTTCTTGGTCATTTCTGTCACTCAAAGTGCAATCACCCCTTAAACTTCAACTACATCTGCATATGGAAATTCAGATCCTACTTATCTTCGGTGCTATAATCATTACCACCTATTTTATGCTGCTTTAAAATAAGACATCCAAGTCAGCAGTGTTTAATATTTACAATGGTTGCTAGGTTTATATTGTGATTCAGTATGTATGCGGAAATAACCATAATAAAAGTATTGACCTCCTCACTACACTTTAAAGTATCAGATTCCAGAGTGACTGAAGTTTCCATCCACACCACATCCTCTTGCCTAAGGGCAGTAAATCATTTCTGCATTTGTGGGAAGGACACTGTTATGCCAATCCTTAGAATAACACAGAGCAAGGCCAGCGCCGTGGCTTAACAGGCTAATCCTCCGCCTTGCGGCACCAGCACACCGGGTTCTAATCCCGGTTGGGGTGCCAGATTCTATCCCGGTTGCCCCTCTTCCAGGCCAGCTCTCTGCTATGACCCGGGAAGGCAGTGGAGGATGGCCCAAGTGTTTGGGCCCTGCACCCCCATGGGAGACCAGGAGAAGCACCTGGCTCCTGGCTTCGGATCAGCGGGATGCGCCGGCCGTAGCGGCCATTGGAGGGTGAACCAATGGCCAAAAGGAAGACCTTTCTCTCTGTCTCTCTCTCTCACTATCCACTCTGCCTGTCAAAAAAAAAAAAAAAAAAAAAAAAGAATAACACAGAGCAGTTTGTGGAAAGCAAAGAAATCCTCCACTCAAAATGTGAGTTTTAACCTCCCAAAGTGGATAACTTTCAGCAACCACAGAGCCTGAGTTTACTGTCATATCTCTTCATCCAAGACTGAGATTTCAATCTCACAAAACAAAAGCACTAAGTCAGGAGGAACCATCTTTAATAAGCAAGGGGTGTGCTGTCTTTGCTCTGGGCCCAAGACAACCTGAATGCCAAAGCTCATCAAAAAATTACTAGCAAATCCATGGTAGTGAGAAATCATTTATGGATATGCTGCTGTCAAGCTCTGACCTACAGCATGCACCACTATAATTACTGATTGAGAACGGATGGTCTCCCACTATTGCATCTCTCTTCCAGACATCATGAATATAGGAAGAATGAAAAAGACCCATAGCACAGCAGTGCTGTTTCTAAGCATATGGTTGTATTTAGTAGATAAATACTTTCCCATTTCCATTCAGTCATTCTTGAAGAAACAATGTTATTCCATGGTCCTTTGTAAAGTCATCTTATTTTTTTTAAACTTTTATTTAACAAATATAAATTTCCAAAATACAACTTTTGGATTATAGCGGCTTCCCCCCCCCCCCATAACTTCCTTCCTATCCACAACCCTCCCATCTCTCGCTCCCTCTCCTATTCCATTCACATCAAGATTCATTTTTAATTATCTTTATATACAGAAGATCAGTTTAGTACATACTAAGATTTCAACAGTTTGCACCCACACAGAAATACAAAGTGTTAAGTACTGTTTGAGTACTAGTTATAGCATTAATTCACATTGTACAGCACATTAAGGACAGGATCCTACATGAGGGGTAAGTGCACAATGACTCCTGTTGTTGACTTAACAAATTGACACTCTTGTTTATGGCATCAGTAATCACCCGAGGCTCTTGTCATGAGTTGCCAAGGCTATGGAAGCCTTTTGAGTTCTCCAACTCCGATCTTATTTAGACAAGGTCATAGTCAAAGTGGAAGTTCTCTCCTCCCTTCAGAGAAAGGTATCTCCTTCTTTGATGGCCCAGTTCCTGGAATTCCCCTCTGGCTACTGCCCCCTACCCCTACCCCCAGCCCTAGCCCTCCTTAAAAAGGTCCAGCCCCTGAGGTCGGGGCCTTCTGCCTCATATTCCATCTTGTACACGCAGGCAGTTGGTCACCCACCTCTGCGGATTTATTTTCTCTGAATAAATTTGGTCTGGCTGTAAATTTGTGCACTGCCTCCTCTCTATTCTAGGACTTTTTTCCAAACATTTTGGTGCCCCATGTGAGGAGGCACCAATCTGCAACTCTTTTCCTAACAAGCCTGCTTTAACACAGCACTGCACTATCAATTTGGTACAAAAATCTTTTTTTTTTTTTGCTTCAATTTAATCTTTGCATCCCTATCATTGTCTTTCTGTTAGCCTTCTATGCCCACGTCTCATGGGTCCAGATATAACAGTCTCTTCTCAAGTCTTGGCCATTGACTTTCCAATTTCCTAAATCAGGACCAAATCTTAACAACTATCTCATAAATATCTCTTTATTTTCCTAGTTTTAATTAGCTTTGTTATCCACTGTACATCATATTGAAATCAATGTTGTAGAGATATCTACACTCATATTTTCATTGTAGTATTATTCACAATAGCCAAGGAAGAGAAATAGACAGAGACAGGCAGAAAAATAGGCAGACAGAGGTCTCCCCAGATATCCACAACAGCTGGAGCTAGGCTAGTGAAACCAGGAGCCAAGAAATCCACCTGGGTCTCCCACATTGGTGGCCAGAACACAAGCTCTTGAACCATCACCTGCTGCCTCCGGAGTGCACATTAGCAAGAAGCTGGAATTAAAAGCAAAACTTAACTTGAACCCAGGTACTCCTGGATGGGATGGGGACATTCCAAGCAACATCTTAACTGCTGAGCCAAATGCTCACCCTTAATCCTTTTCTTCAATTGATATCCCCAAATTATATACATATATAATATATATATATTTGATATATACATATTTGATATATATAGGGGATATCATATATATATATATATATATATATATATATATATATATATATATATAATAGGCTGCCATGTAATGTTTTAACACATGCATACGTTGTGTAACATTCAAATCAGGGTATGCACATACATCTCAAATTTTTCTTTCTTTGAGGTTAAAAAATTCAAAATCATTTCTTCTAGCTTTGTTGAAATATACAGCACATTGCTATTATCTATAGTTACCCTATCATATCTAGCTGTAACTTAGTATCAATGGGCCAACCTATCCCCATTGCTCCCTCCTCTTCATTCTCTCAGTTGCTGGTCCCCGCTGTTATTCTTTCAACTTCTATGAAATCAAATTTTTGGATTCCACATAAAAGTAAAATAATACTTTTATAAAATTTCAACTTGTTACGTCCTTCTATGACTTTGAAACCTCATCAGTGGATGCGTCCATCTTCATCTTTGTAATGCTTCCTGCTTAATAATGCTTTATCCACCACTGTGCTGGATGTGGTTTGTATCAATTAACAAGAGCCTACTGTGTACATTTCTTCCTTCCTCAATGTCAGGTTTTGTCACATTGGTGGCTAAAAAGAGGGTGGAGTATTAACACATGAAAGCTGGTAAATGCTACAAATCTCACTCCATACCCCAGAGCTGGTTATTTTTTTTTTTAATTAAACTTTTATTTAATGAATATAAATTTCCAAAGTATAGCTTGTGGGTTACAATGGCTTCCCCCGTCCCATAACCTCCCTCCCGCCCGCAACCCTCCCCCCTCCCGCTCCCTTTCCCCCTCCATTCGTGTAAAGATTCATTTTCAATTCTTTTTGTATACAGAAGATCAGTTTAGTATATATTAGGTAAAGATTTCAACATTTTGCCCATATAGCAACATCAAGTGAAAAAACTACCATTGGATTACTAATTATAGCATAAAATAGCAATGTACAGCACATTAAAGACAGAGATCCTACATAATTTTTTTTCAAAATAATTAATTTTCTATGCCATTTCCATTTTAACACCAGGTTGTTTTTTTTTTTTTCATTTCCAATTCTCTTTATATACAGAAGATCACTTCAGTATATAATTAGCAAAGACCTCATCAGTCTGCGCCCACACAGAAACGCAAAGTATAAAAATACTGTTTCAGTACCAGTCGTAGCATCACTTGGCTTTAGACGACACATTGGGGACAGATCCCGCATGGGGTGTAAGTACACAGTGACTCCTGTTGCTGACTTAACAATTTGACACTCCTGTTCATGGCGTCAGTAATCTCCCTGGGCTCTAGTCATGAGTTGCAAGGGCTATGGAAGCCTTTAGGGTTCGCTGACTTTGATCTTATTCCGATAGGGTCATAGTCAAAGTGGATGTTCTCTCCTCCCTTCGGAGAAGGGTACCTCCTTCTTTGATGGCCCCGTTCTTTCCACTGGGATCTCACTCACAGAGATCATTCACTTAGGTCTTTTTTTTTTTTTTCCCATGGTATCTTGGCTTTCCATGCCTGCTATACTCTCATGGGCTCTTCAGCCAGATCTGAATGCCTTGAGGGCTGATTCTGAGGCCGGAGTGTTGTTTAGGACATCTGCCATCCTATGAGTCTGCTGTGTATCCCACTTCCCATGTTGGATCTTTCTCTCCCTTTTTGATTCTATCAGTATTAGCAGATACTTATCTTGTTTGTGTGATCTCTTTGACTCTTAGACCTATCAGAGCTATCAATTGTGAGCTGAAATTGATCACTTGGACTAGTGCGATGGCATTGGTACATGCCATCTTGATGGAATTGTGTTGGAATCCCCTGCACATTTCTAACTCCCCCATTTGCAGCCAGTCCGATTGAGCATGTTCCTAATTGTTTACCTCCTCCCTCTCTTTTTCCACTCTTAGATTTAACAGGGATCACTTTTCAGTTAAAATTTAAACACCTAAGAGTAATTGTGTGTTAATTACTGAGTTCAACCAATAGTACTAGAACAACAACAACAACAACGAATACTAAAAAGGATAGAGTATTACATTGTACATCTAAAGTCAGGACAGGAGCTGATCAGTTCATTGTTGCTTATAGTGTCCATTTCACTTAACAGGTTTTCTCTTTGGCGCTCAGTTGTCACCGATCAGGGAAAACAAATGAAATTTGTCTCTTTGGGACTGGCTTAATTCACTCAGCATGATGTTTTCCAGTTTGCTCCATCTTGTTGCAAATGACTGGGTTTCATTGTTTCTTACTGCTGTATAGTATTCTATGGAGTACATGTCCCATAATTTCTTTATCCAGTCTACTGTTGATGGGCATTTGGGTTGGTTCCAGGTCTTAGCTATTGTGAATTGAGCTGCAATAAACATTAATGTGCAGATGGCTTTTTTATTTGCCAAATTAAATTCCTTTGGGTAAATTCCAAGGAGTGGGATGGCTGGGTTGTATGGTAGGGTTATATTCAGGTTTCTGAGGAATCTCCAGACAGACTTCCATAGTGGCTTAACCAGTTTGCATTCCCACCAACAGTGGGTTAGTGTCCCTTTTTCCCCACATCCTCTCCAGCATCTGTTGTTGGTAGATTTCTGAATGTGAGCTATTCTCACCGGGGTGAGATGGAACCTCATTGTGGTTTTGATTTGCATTTCTCTGATTGCTAGTGATCTTGAACATTTTTTCATGTGTCTGTTGGCCATTTGGATTTCCTCTTTCGAAAAATGTCTATTGAGTTCCTTGGCCCATCTCTTAAGTGGGTTGTTTGTTTTGTTATTGTGGTTTTTCTTGATTTCTTTGTAGATTCTGGTTATCAATCCTTTATCTGTAGTATAATTTGCGAATATTTTTTCCCATTCTGTTGGTTGCCTCTTCACTTTCCTGACTGTTTCTTTCGAGGTACAGAAGCTTCTCAATTTGATGCAATCCCAAATGTTAATTTTGGTTTTGACTGCCTGTGCTTTTGGAGTATTTTCCAGGAAGTCTTTGCCTGTGCCTATATCTTGCAGGGTTTCTCCAATGCTCTCTAATAATTTGATGGTTTCGGGTCGTAGATTTAAGTCTTTAATCCATGTTGAGTGAATTTTTGTGTAAGGTGATAGGTATGGGTCTTGCTTCAAGCTTCTGCACGTGGAAATCCAATTTTCCCAGCACCATTTATTGAATAGACTGTCCTTATTCCAGGGATTAGATTTGGATCTTTGGTCAAATATAAGTTGGCTGTAGATGTTTGGATTGATTTCTGGTGTTTCTATTCTGTTCCATTGGTCTATCCATCTGTTTCTGTACCAGTACCATGCTGTTTTGATAACAACTGCCCTGTAGTATGTCCTAAAATCAGGTATTGTGATGCCTCCGGCTTTGTTTTTGTTGTACAGGATTGCTTTGGCTATTCGAGGTCTTCTGTGTCTCCATATGAATTTCAGCATCATTTTTTCTAGATCTGTGAAGAAGGTCTTCGGGATCTTGATGGGTATTGCATTGAATGTATAAATTGCTTTTGGGAGGATAGACATTTTGATGATGTTGATTCTTCCAATCCATGAGCATGGAAGATTTCTCCATTTTTTGGTATCCTCTTTTATTTCTTTCTGTAAGGTTTTGTAGTTTTCATCGTAGAGATCTTTAACGTCTTTGGTTAAGTTTATTCCAAGGTATTTGATTGTTTTTGTAGCTATTGTGAATGGGATTGATTTTAGAAGTTCTTCCTCAGCCGTGGCATTGCCTGTGTATACAAAGGCTGTTGATTTTTGTGCATTGATTTTATATCCTGCTACTTTGCCAAACTCTTCGATGAGTTCCAGCAGTCGCTTAGTAGAGTTCTTTGGGTCCCCTAAATAAAGAATCATATCATCTGCAAAGAGGGATAGTTTGAGTTCGTCCTTCCCGATTTGTATCCCTTTAATTTCTTTTTCTTGCCTAATAGCTCTGGCCAAAACTTCCAGAACTATATTGAATAGCAGTGGTGAGAGAGGGCATCCCTGTCTCGTACCAGATTTCAGTGGAAATGCTTCCAACCTTTCCCCATTCAATAGGATGTTGGCCGTGGGTTTTTCATATATTGCTTTGATTGTATTAAGGAATGTTCCTTCCATACCCAGTTTGCTTAGAGTTTTCATCATGAAAGGGTGTTGTATTTTATCAAATGCTTTCTCTGCGTCTATTGAGAGAATCATATGGTTTTTCTTCTGCAGTCTGTTAATGTAGTGTATTACGTTGATTGTTTTGCGAATGTTGAACCATCCCTGCATACCGGGGATGAATCCCACTTGGTCTGGGTGGATGATCTTTCTGATGTGTTGTTGCATTCTATTGGCCAGAATTTTATTGAGAATTTTTGCATCTATGTTCATCAGGGATATTGGTCTGTAATTCTCTTTCAGTGTTGCGTCTCTTTCTGGCTTAGGAATTAAGGTGATGGTGGCTTCATAGAAGGAATTTGGGAGGATTCCCTCTTTTTCGATTGCTCTGAATAGTTTGAGAAGAATTGGAGTTAGTTCTTCTCTAAATGTCTGGTAGAACTCAGCAGTGAATCCATCTGGCCCTGGGCTTTTCTTTGTTGGGAGGGCCTTTATTACTGTTTCAATTTCTGTGTCAGTTATTGGTCTGTTTAGGTTTTCTATGTCTTCCTGGCTCAATTTAGGGAGGTTGTATGTGTCCAAGAATCTGTCCATTTCTGATAGATTTTCTTGTTTGCTGGCATACAAGTCCTTGTAGTAATTTCTGATGATTCTTTTTATTTCTGTGGCGTCTGTTGTTACGTTTCCCATTTCATCTCTGATCCTATTGATTTGGGTCTTTTCTCTTCTTTTTTTAGTGAGTTGGGCCAATGGGGTGTCAATTTTGTTTATTTTTTCAAAAAACCAGCTCCTCGTTTGGCTGATTTTTTGTAATGTTTTTTTGGATTCAATCTTGTTGATTTCTTCTCGCATTTTAATTATTTCTCTTCTCCTACTGGGTTTGGGTTTGGTTTGCTGCAGATTTTCTAGATCCTTGAGGTGACTTGAAAGCTCATCTATTTGGTGCCTTTCCAATTTCTTGATGTAGGCACCTATTGATATAAACTTTCCTCTTAACACTGCTTTTGTTGTATCCCATAGGTTTTGGTATGTTGTGCTGTTATCCTCATTTACTTCCAGAAAATTTTTGATTTCTCTTTTAATTTCTTCTATGACCCATTGTTCATTCAGGAGCATGTTGTTCAATCTCCATGTGTTTGCACGTGCTCTAGGGATTCCTGAGTTGCCAATTTCCAATTTCATTCCTTTGTGGTCTGAGAAGCTGCATGGTATGATTCTAATTCTTTTGAATTTGCTGAGACTTGCTTTATGGCCTAGTATGTGGTCAATCCTAGAGAGGGTTCCATGTACTGCTGAGAAGAATGTAAAGTCCTTAGATGTAGGATGAAATGTTCTGTAGATGTCTGTTAGATCCATTTGGGCTATAGTGTCATTTAAATCTACTGTCTCCTTGTTGATCTTCTGTCCTGTTGATCTGTCTATCTCTGAGAGTGGAGTATTGAAGTCCCCCAGTACTATTGTATTAGGGTCTAAGTCTCCCTTTAAGTCCCTTAACAAGTCTTTTAAATAGGCTGGTGCCCTGTAATTAGGTGCATATACGTTGATAATCGTTATATCTTCCTGTTGGATGGATCCCTTAATCATTATATAGTGCCCCTCTTTGTCTCTCCTAACAGTTTTTGTGGTAAAGTTTATGTTGTCCGATATTAAGATGGCTACGCCCGCTCTCTTTTCATTTCTGTTGGCGTGGTATATCTTTTTCCAGCCTTTCACTCTCAGCTTGTATGGATCATTGTTGGATAGATGGGTTTCTTGTAAGCAGCAAAAGGATGGGTTTTGGTCCTTAACCCAATCGGCCAATCGGTGTCTTTTAACTGGACAGTTCAAGCCATTAACATTCAATGTGACTATTGAGAAGAAGTAACTTTGCCCTGCCATTTGCCAAAGATATTTTCTAATATCTGGTTTGAGCTTCTTGTGATCTTTTGCTCTGAGGTTTCCTTCCTTTACCTTCTTTCATATTGGTGACCGTGTTTCTGTGTTTCTGTATGTAACACATCTTTAAGCATCTTTTGCAGGGCTGGACGAGTGGCGACAAATTCTTTCAATTTCTGTTTGCTGTGAAAGGTCTTAATTTCACCTTCATTCACAAATGAGAGCTTTGCAGGATATAATATTCTGGGCTGGCAGTTTTTCTCTCTTAGTACCTGGGCTATATCTCGCCATTCTCTCCTGGCTTGTAGGGTTTCTGATGAGAAATCAGCTGTAAGTCTAATTGGAGATCCTCTGAGAGTAATCTGGCGTTTCTCTCTTGCACATTTTAGGATCTTTTCTTTGTGTTTCACTGTGGTGAGTTTGATTACGACGTGTCTTGGTGAGGATCTCTTTTGATCATGTTTATTAGGGGTTCTCTGAGCTTCCTGTACTAGGATGTCTCTGTCCTTCTCCAAACCTGGGAAATTTTCTGCTAGTATCTCACTAAAAAGGCCTTCTAATCCTTTCTCCCTTTCCATGCCTTCAGGAACTCCTAGAACCCGAATGTTGGGTTTTTTAATAGTATCCTGTAGATTCCTAACAGTATTTTTTAGATTACTGATTTCTTCTTCTTTTTTTTGATTTGACTGTTTCCTTTCCTGTTCTCTGTCTTCTAATTCCGATATTCTCTCTTCTGCTTCATCCATTCTGTTTTTAAGGCTCTCTAATGTGTTTGCCATTTGATCTATTGAGTTCTTCATTTCATTGATGTTTTTTGCCAGTATCGCAGTTTCCTGTTCCACTAATTTTTTCATTTCATTTTGATTCCTCCTTAATATTTCATTTTCACGGGAGAGATTTTCTATCTTGTCCATTAAGGATTTCTGTAGTTCAAGAATTTGTTTTTGAGAACTTCTTAATGTTCTTATGAAATTTTTGCCATCTGCTTCGTGCATTTGCTCTAACTGTTCCTCTTCATAATCTTGCATTGGCGTGTCTTGTTCACTTGGGGGCGTCATAGTGCTATCCTTATCTTTGGTACCTCCGCTTCTATGTTTCTTGCTTGGCATGTTAGAGATAGTTTGTGGTGTTTTTGTTTTTGTTTTGGTTTTGGTTTTTGTTTTTGTTTTTTTCTCTCGTTATACTGTGCCTCTGAGTGAGCTGTCTGTTTTGTTGGAGCCTTAGGGGCTGTGATGGGTGTGGCTAGAGAGCTATGCTTGTTTCTTGAGGTTTAAGGCTGTGTAAAGAGCGACTCTCCTGGATTACTTGCTCCTTGCTGGGACGCTCTCTCTCTCTCTCTCTCTCTTTTTTTTTTTTTTTTTTTTTTTTCTTTTGACTCAGTTGGGAGTGGAGTTGAGGGTAGTTGAAATCTAGCCTCTGTGGGTATTCGTTTGATTTATGCCTGGGAACATACACAGGGTTTATGCAGCCCTCAATGTGTTCTCCAGTTTCGCTAATGATACTGAGTTTGGCTGAGCTTTACATATGTAAAATCGCGGTGCTCTTTGTTTTGCTTGGTGAGTGAAGGGAGAGGCCTCTGTTCCCCCTCCCCCCAGTGTCTCGGACTTCTCAGGTCTTTGTCTTACCGACCTCCGTTCCCGCGCTGGCGAGATTCTGTGGCTCTGGCTCCTCTCCCGCTCGGCTCGTCTCGGTTGGTTTTCCACGCGGTGGGTTCCCTGTAAGTCCTCCGTGTCTCATCCACAAGGTCCGGAAGCGTCTCCTCTGCAGTTTTTTTTTTTTTTTGAGTCTTTTCCTGAGGCTACAGTAATTCCACTTTTATGAGAGTTTATTTTCCCAAACTAAGGCACACGTCCTCACTATCCGCCATCTTCCAGAGCTGGTTATTAAACACTTATCAGCAATACTCTGATTTCATTTTATATCAATGTAACTATACCAGTTTTCTTTTTTTTAAGATTTATTTATTTACTTGAAAGAGTGACACACACACACACACAGAGAGAGAGAGAGAGAGAGAGAGAGGTCTTCCATCCTATGGTTCACTCTCTAATTGGCCGCAACGGCTGGAGCTGTGCTGATCCAGAGTCGGGAGCCAGGAGCTTCTTCTGGGTCTCCCACATGGGTGCAGGGGCTCAAGGACCTGGGCCACCTTCTACTGCTTTCCCAGGCCATAACAGAGAGCTGGATGGGAAGTGGAGCAGCCAGGTCTCGAACTGGTGCCCAAATGGGATGCCGGCGCTTCAGGCCAGGGCGTTAACCCACTGCACCACAGCACTGGCCCCATCAGTTCTCTTCTAATTCATGCTTGCATTTTATACATTTTTTTTTTTTTGCTATCCTTTTAATTGCAACGCCTCTGTATCCTTTGAGTTGTGTCTCTCAAAACAGCATTAGTAATGGGACTTTTTTAAATGCAATCTGACAATCTCTGTCCTTTAATAAAAAGCATTTTGTCTATATACACATGATGTGTCCCAAATATTGCTTTGGCATTGCTTTACTAAAAGAATTATTTTTTGATTCTCTGAAATTCAAATTTGATTGAACATTGTATTTTCATTTACTAAATCAGGATATCCTATTTGTACCAGCTTAGCCCTAGGCCTCAGGATACAGTAGCACTGTAACATAAGAACTCACAAATCCTGTCACTTGTCTTCCTCACTTATCTCCAAGGCAGCTTCACAGACCATGAGCAGTACTTGTCTGCTGCTCATGAATTACCTGGCACTTTCTGGCATGACTCCTTGGTTTCTATGTATCATGCTAGGCTATATAAATGCTCCAAAAAGCATGATGTTCCATATGTTTATGAGGTATAGCTGTAACTTACCATCCACATCACTCAGATTTACTTATGAAATTCCATTCCGATTCTCTTAACAGTGACATGTGTACTTATTTCAGCTCCACATTCTAAAACCTACGGAGTTGATCTAAGAATTGAGAAGATGAAGTCATGAAAATGGTTAGTGAAATTTCAGTGAATGTAGATGAGATGATTAGAAGTGGCTTAATGATCCTGGCCATATACATATAAGATGAAGGCTTCAGGATGACTTGAGGGATACTAAAAATCCCAGCTACTGGGGCAAATACTGGTTTTTTTCTATCAGCTCCTAAAAATTAGGCAACCATGTTTGAGACCTTAGTTATGCCAATAACAACATAATTGCTCTCACCTCAGTTTCACATCATGTTACTTCAGCCCTTTCTCAGTGTTAAACCAACTCCATTTGCCATTGCTTCGAAGTAATACATTTTACTATTAATCACAGCTTTTAAAAAATGTCCTATTCTCCTAGCTTTCAAGATTGGTTCACATACAGAATTTTCCTGGTTCTTGTTAGATATTCATGTAAAAAATATTTTATGATCTCTAACAGTTTTAACTTTTTTGTCAAAATTCTCAAATATGCCATGAACAATCAACATGTTAGTCCTGTGGTTTCTCACAACCACTGGCACAGTGCTGCATACTCTGAGGGCACATAAATCCCTTCTTGAATGGAAAAAGGCACCCTCCTCCCCATTTATGGAAACATGGTTCTGTATAGGAAACAGGTGCAGCACCTCTGGAACTGGCAGCTTATGTGAGTGGACCTCAGCCAAGAGGCTGCATTAGCAAGTGATTTCATGCTTTGGGTGAAGGCAGCCCGGTAGGATCCTTTCTCCTCACCCCATAATACCTCCTTCCCATATACTTCTACCCTTTTGCTGAGCCTTCCTCTCCTTCCCAATATGACCTGCACTCTCTCACTACTAAGAGGGTAGGGAGTTGGCACATATATCTGTTCTAGGTAGTTAAGGACATGGCCCTGCCAGTCTGCTGCCTCTTCACTCCCTGACATTTACTCGGGCTAAAGAGCTGGTAACTCCCCCTGCTCAAAGGATTGTCCCTTCTAGGCACAGAAGAGGCAATCAACCTTCTTTCTCTTTCCTACCTCTCCCTTCAACATCAGTTCAGTTCTGCCTACTCACCAAGCTCTACATACACCCAACAAGAAATACAGTTTGTATAGCAGCAGAATGTATCACCTCAACTATAGATTTGATTCTTCCTCTTTATTTTCAGTGCAATGGAGAGGAAGAGGGGCTTAACACATGCTTACAGGCAGATAACTCTCTTGTGCCTTGTGTTGATTTTCCTTCTGACATGGCAAGTGTAATGGCTAAAACTAAGTTTTACAATGAGAGAAAGATAGTTCAACTTTTCTAAGCCTTTGAGAAAAGGGACCACTGATTTTAAGACAGTAGGGAGTACTATCACTGAGAAAATGCTTTTGGAGGTAAGAAATTTCCTATGCTGCACACAATTTTCAATAGCTTCAGAGAAGAAACGGCATAACAACCTCCCAACCATGCATCACCGATAATGTTTGTGAATGTTTAATTACTTTATAATTCATTAAAGGAAATAACTGGAAATTCCCTTAATCACTAAGCTCCTCTTTTGCATCATTTATTCAAACATGTGTTGACTCCCAGCCCACAGATTGGGTTAGCAAAGTGTATGTTTAATAGGAACTACCTGTTGGAGGAAGGTGGGAAAACAAGATCTAGAAGCTCCTGCATTCTCCGCTTGATCATCCAAAAAACAATGTGCTAAAATCCATGCAATTTTCTGAAATGGCGTGGAATGGAATACTGAGGAAATCTATGTAAGTTGCTGCTGCATGCTTAGTTATGTTAAGCACAATGTATATTTGATTGTCTTTGCTCCTTGGAGAAGGTTGACAATCTACTAAATGGAGGAGGAGGATAGAGATGCAAAAGATCACAGACAAGTGGATTGTTGGCAGAAATGCTGAAGCTCTTCACCCTTTTAGTGTGAGGTTAGAGAAGTTTGTGCAAGATTTAATAATTTTTAAAAAACCTTCCAGTTATTTATTTGATCCTGAAACACTATCCTCTTTGTCTCTGTGGAGTTCATATTCTTCAAATGGAGATTTATGTTCTGTAGGAATTCCAGTAAATTTGTCTCTAGTACCATCAATTCATTCATTAAAGCATTGAGGTTTTTTCCCTTAGGAAAACATACTGGCTTTTCTAAGTGCTCATACCAAGAACTGTTGTTTTCATAGCAGAGATGCTGTGAAAGTCCCATTCTCCTATTCCGGTTGTCTATTACTGTCACTATATTAGAATTCTTCAAAACATACATGGAAAATGCATATGATTAAAAAACTATGTGTAGATTTAAAAAATGTTTGCACCAAAGTTAACTTATTTTCAATTTCTCACAAATTTTTCAAAATATCTTACATGTATACAGAAAGCCTTTATTGTAAACTTGTACAGTTAGATGGCTAAAAAAAAAAGAAATTCCTCCAGAAGAAAAAGTTTGGTAAGGAGTGGGCCAAGCAGGTTGGTAAGTATTATATCCACTTGAATATCTGATGGAGAAAGAGACTACTTAATGGACAAAGATGAGCTTGAAATGGAAACTGTAATTAGCCTATGAATTTTGGTAGGAGGGGAAAATAAAGAAACTCTTCAGTGACACAAGAAGGAAATGATGTAACCTCTAATAGCTTCAAGGACACCCATCAATGTTAAGGTCATGTAGCCACCAGTCTACAACCTGGCATGGAAATGGTACTGTTCACAGAAGGTCCAAGTTTCACATTAGCTAGTGGACACATTTAGACTATTCAAACATAGATGTTAAACAATAAACCCAGCATTTCAGAGCTGTCGCTCCTTCCATGGCCAGATTTGACTTTTTCCTGAATAAAGTAATGTTTGAACTCAATGTATGGATTAAGTGATTGTTCCTTTAACTTTCTGTATATTTGGAAATTTCCAAACTTTTTATGGCTACTTGAGGATTCTGGAGCAGTTCCAGGAAAAAAGTGTCTTAAAAGAGGGGGGTGGGGGGAATAAAAAACACCCTCTCCAATTAAAGCCTTCAGTGCGGACCATTTTCTGTGGGCTGCAGAAAGTCTCCCTGCCCATAAATACCTGCTCCTTCCTGCCTAATCGAATGCTTTCCATTTTCCAGGACTCTCACAAGAACCTCCTAGCCCAAAGGCAGCCCATCCTACCATGCTGAATTTCAGCTTTCTCTCATATGGTCTGTCTTACTCCAAATCAGTGTCTTCATCACCACCCCCATCAACAAATGTCAATACTCAAACTCACAGAAATGATCATTGACATTATGTTTTACAATGTTCCATTTCATGATACAATAATCCCACTTTACCCATGGCTTCATTTTCAGCAGTTTGTAGTAGAACCAAAGACAACCACAATCCACTAATATTAAAGGGAATATTCCAGAAGTAAATCACTTAAAAGTCTCAAATTGCATGCCATTCTGAGTAACAAGATGAAATCGTGCCCTCCTGCTGTACCCTGCACAGGAGATGAATCAGCCCCTGATTCAGCATATCCACGTAGTACATGTTTCTTGCCTGTGGGTCACCTAGTAACTATCTCAGTTATCATTATCAATTGTCACTGCATCACAGGTCCTGTGTTCAAGTCATCTTTACTTTACTTAATTAGTAAGCCCCAAATTTTAAGTTGAAAAGAGTTTCCTTTAAATTAAAAGTTCAGGATTTAAGAAGTAAATAAAAGATCATATGCTAAGTTGCTAATATCTGTGGTAAGAAAGAATCCATGGGCCGGCACCGTGGCTCAACAGGCTAATCCTCCACCTTGCAGTGCCGGCACACCGGGTTCTAGTCCTGGTTGGGGCGCCAGATTCTATCCCGGTTGCCCCTCTTCCAGGCCAGCTCTCTGCTATGGCCCAGGAAGGCAGTGAGAATGGCCCAAGTGCTTGGGCCCTGCACCCGCATGGGAGACCAGGAGAAGCACCTGGCTCCTGGCTTCGGATCAGTGAGATGCGCCGGCCGCAGTGGCCATTGGAGGGTGAACCAACGGCAAAAAGGAAGACCTTTCTCTCTGTCTCTCTCTCTCTCACTATCCACTCTGCCTGTCAAAAAAAAAAAAAAGAATCCATGAAGAAGGAAAAAACAATGTGCTAGTTTTGCCATCAGTGTGCTTCAAACTGCAAAAGTCATGGCCACAATGCACAATATGTGCTTAGATTTTATGGGAAAGCATCAGATTTATTTGTGTAAGGAAAAATAAAGGATACAAAAAGGTCAGTACAATCCACTGTCTCAGGCATCCACTGAGGGACTTGGAACGTATCCCCCCACCCCAACAGGTAAGGAGGGACTATTGTATTTTATATTAGATAGTAATCCTTGCTGATGAGTGTCACATTAGCATGTTGAATACACCAGGATCTATGGACACGTCTCAAAAGTAGAAGTAAAAAGTAAACGAAGGGAAAGATAAACAATGAATGTGGTATCAGGGAAATCTTCTATGTAGGACTTTGCTTTATTCTAGAGAAGCAGAGAGATAAAGATCTTTCAAAGTGTTTCACTACAAGTGTAAATAGAAAAATGACTCAATAGCTGGAAGAAATGTGAAGTGAAGAGGAGGACTCTTTTAAAAATTATGTTATTTATTTAAGAGGCTGATAGACACACAGAGAGAGAAAGAGCTCCCACCCACTGGCTTACTCCCCAAAAGTCCACAGTGGCTGGAGCTGAAGCCAAATCCAGGAATGCAATTCTGGTCTCCCATGTGGCAGGAGCCAACTACCTGAGCCATGGTCATTGCCTCCCAGGGGCTGCATTAGTGGAAATCTGGAGCCAGGAGCCAGTGCCAGGAATTGAACCCAGATACTCCAGCATGAGACACTGGCATCCTAACAGCTAAACTAAATGCTTCCCCTTGAGAGTTTTTCTTAACAGAAGTAACAGAAATAACACATTTGTGCACATATAGGAATAATTCAGTGGGAAGGGGGGGAAATGATGAGGCGGGGAAGTTACAGGAGTTTCTGGAAGAAGGTGCTTGGGCAGTGAAGGATGCTAACTGGTCCATGAGTAAAGGCGCTGGTCTCAGGCAGGGACACAGGCCACTCATTAAATCTTCACAGCAGGGAACTCAGCGCGTATTAGCAGAGATGCAAGCAGTGAGCAGATGCAGTCCTGAAGGTCCAGGAAGCTCTGGCTCCTCTTGTTCTCAGTAAAATGTGAAATCAAGTTATCAACTGAGAGTGAAAATTGGCAAGGAGATAGAGAAAATCTGAGAAAGTTGTGTACAGCTCTCCAACTGAGTGGGAAACTGAATGGACCGAGACAACGTGTGATGTTATTTGAGGATCATAAATGTGAAGAAGGTCATGACGCTTCTGTTTCTCCAGAGACACCCAGCTACAAGGAAGCAGATGAGCAGTAGGCAGAGGCTTGGATTTAAACATCACTGTGCTGTTGCCTGACAATGATTGTGGAGCGAGGGAGTTTGGGGCTTGTCATCCTAAAGGACTAGGCAACAGGGACAACTTTCTTTTTTTTTTTTTTTAACTTTTTTTTTAACTTCTATTTAATGAATATAAATCTCCAAAGTACATCAGTGTGCTTCAAACTGCAAATGGCTTCCCCCCCCCCATAATTTCCCTTCCACCCACAATCCTCCCCTCTCCCGCTCCCTCTCCCTTTCCATTCACATCAAGATTCATTTTCAATTCTCTTTATATACAGAAGATCAGTTTGGTATATATTAAGTAAAGATTTCAACAGTTTGCACCCACATAGAAACACAAAGTGAAAAATACTGTTTGAGTACTAGTTATAACATTAAATCACAATGTACAGCACATTAAGGACAGAGATCCTACATGAGGAGTAAGTGCACAGTGACTCCTGTTGTTGACTTAAAAATTGACACTCTTGTTTATGGCATCAGTAATCACCCTAAGTGCTTGTCATGAGTTGCCAAGGCTATGGAAGCCTTTTGAGTTCACCAACTCTGATCATATTTGGGCAAGGTCATAGTCAAAGTGGAAGATCTCTCCTCCCTTCACAGAAAGGTACCTCCTTCTTTGATGGCCCCGTTCTTTCCACTGGGATCTCACTCACAGAGACCTTTCATTTAGGTCTTCTTTTTTTTTTTTTTTTTGCCAGAATATCTTGTCTTTCCATACCTAAAATACTCTCTAGAGCTTCTTAGCCTGATCTGAATGCCTTAAGGGCTGATTCTGAGGCCAGAGTGCTGTTTAGAACATCCGCCATTCTATGAGTCTGCTGTGTATCCCACTTCCCATGCTGGATCGTTCTCTCCCTTTTTTTTTCTATCAGTTAGTATTTTCAGACACTAGTCTTGTTAATGTGACCCCTTTGAATCTTAGTCCTATCATTATTGGTACATGCCACCTTGATGGGATTGAATTGGAATCCCCTGGTATGTTTCTAACTCTACCATTAGGGGCAAGTCCAAATGAGAATGTACCAAATTGTACATCTCTTCCTTCTCTTATTCCCACTCTTATATTTAACAGGGATCACTTTCCAGTTAAGTTTCAACACTTAAGAATAATTGTGTGTTAATTACAGAATTCAACCAATAGTATTAAGTAGAACAAACAGAAAAAAATACTAAAAGGGATAAGTATTAAGTTGTTCATCAACAGTCAGGGCAAGGGCTTATCAAGTCACCGTTTCTCATAGTGTCCATTTCACTTCAACAGGTTTTCTTTTTGGTGCTCGGTTAGTTGTCACTGATCAGGGAGAACATTTGATATTTGTCCCTCTCGGACTGGCTTATTTCACTCAGCATGATGTTTTCCAGATTTTTCCATTTTGTTGCAAATGACCGGGTTTCACTGTTTTTGACTGCTGTACAGTATTCTATAGAGTACATGTCCCATAATTTCTTTATCCAGTCTACTGTTGATGGGCATTTGGGTTGGTTCCAGGTCTTAGCTATTGTGAATTGAGCTGCAATAAACATTAAGGTGCAGATGGCTTTTTTGGTTGCCAATTTAATTTCCTTTGGGTAAATTCCAAGAAGTGGGATGGCTGGGTTGTATGGTAGGGTTATATTCAGGTTTCTAAGGAATCTCCAGACTGACTTCCATAGTGGCTTAACCAGTTTGCATTCCTACAAACAATGCGTTAGTGTCCCTTTTCCCCCACATCCTTGCCAGCATCTGTTGTTGGTAGATTTCTGTATGTGAGCCATTCTAACTGGGGTAAGATGAAACCTCATTGTGATTTTGATTTGCATTTCCCTGATTGCTAGTGATCCTGAACTTTTTTTCATGTGCCTGTTGGCCATTTGGATTTCCTCTTTTGAAAAATGTCTATTGAGGTCCTTGGCCCATCTCTTAAGAGGGGTTGTTTGTTTTGATGTTGTGGAGTTTCTTGATCTCATTGTAGATTCTGGTTATTAATCCTTTATCTGTTGCATAGTTTGCAAATATTTTTTCCCATTCTGTCGGTTGCCTCTTCACTTTCCTAACTGTTTCTTTTGAAGTACAGAAACTTCTCAATTTGATGCAATCCCAAATGTTAATTTTGGCTTTGACTGCCTGTGCTCCTGGGGTCTTTTCCAAGAAGTCTTTGCCAGTACCTATATCTTGCAGGGTTTCTCCAATGTTCTCTAATAATTTGATAGTGTCGGGTCATAGATTTAAGTCTTTAATCCATGTTGAATGGATTTTTGTGTAAGGTATAAGGTAGGGGTCTTGCTTCATGCTTCTGCACATGGAAATCCAATTTTCCCAGCACCATTTATTGAATAGACTGTCCTTGCTCCAGGAATTGGTTTTAGATCCTTTATCAAATGTAAGTTGGCTATAGATGTTTTGATTCAATTCTGGTGTTTCTATTCTGTTCCATTGGTCTATCCATCTGTTTCTGCACCAGTACCATGCTGTTTTGATTACAACTGCCCTGTAGTATGTCCTGAAATCTGGTATTGTGATGTCTCTGGCTTTGTTTTTGTTGTACAAAATTGCTTTAGCTATTCAAAGTCTCTTGCATCTCCATATGAATTTCAGCATCATTTTTTCTAGATCTGAGAAGAATGTCTTTGGTATCTTGATTGGTATTGCATTGAATCTATAAATTGCTTTTGGGAGAATGGACATTTTGATGATATTGATTCTTCCAATCCATGAGCATGGAAGATTTTTCAATTTTTTGGTATCCTCTTCTATTTCTTTCTTTAAGATTTTGTAATTCTCATCATAGAGATCTTTAACGTCCTTGGTTAAGTTTATTCCAATATATTTGATTGTTTTTGTGGCTATTGTGAATGGGATTGATCTTAGAAGTTCTTGCTCAGCCATGGCATTGCCTGTGTATACAAAGGCTGTTGATTTTTGTACATTGATTTATATCCTGCTACTTTGCCAAAATCTTCTATGAGTTCCAATAGTCTCTCTTTTTTTTTTTTTTTTTTTTTTTTACAGGCAGAGTGGATAGTGAGAGAGAGAGAAAGGTCTTCCTTTTTGCCGTTGGTTCACCCTCCAATGGCTGCTGCGGCCGGTGCTTCGTGCTGATCTGAAGCCAGGAGCCAGGTGCTTCTCCTGGTCTCCCATGCGGGCGCAGGGCCCAAGCACTTGGGTCATCCTCCACTGCCTTCCCAGGCCATAGCAGAGAGCTGGCCTGTAAGAGGGGCAACCGGGATAGAATCTGGCGCCCCAACTGGGACTAGAACCCGGTGTGCTGGCACCGAAAGGTGAAGGATTAGCCTGTTAAGCCACGGCGCCGGCCCCAATAGTCTCTTAGTAGAGTTCTTTGGATCGCCTAAATAAAGAATCATATCATCTGCAAAGAGGTATAGTTTGACTTCTTCCTTCCCAATTTGTATCCCTTTAATTTCTTTTTCTTGCTTGATGACTATATTGAATGGCAGTGGTGAGAGTGGGCATCCCTGTCTGGTACCAGATCTCAGTGGAAATGCTTCCAACTTTTCCCCATTCAATAGGATGCTGGCCGTGGGTTTTTCATAAATTGCTTTGATTGTATTGAGGAATGTTCCTTCTGTACCCAATTTGCTTAGAGTTTTCATCATGAAAGGGTGTTGCATTTTATTGAATGCTTTCTCTGCATCAGTTGAGATAATCATATGTTTTTTCTTCTGCAGTCTGTTAATGTGGTGTATCACATTGATTGACTTGAGAACAACAGGGACAACTTTCCTAATTGATAGTTAATATGCTTAATTGGTCCCATTGATTAGTTATTGAGTTATTTATAGATAATTGAAAATGCCTGGGAATAAAGATTTTTACTCAAATATAATTTATACATAAACCATATCTTTTCTGTTTTGGTGCTCATTCACAAAAGAATTTCATGTTTGTATTTTTACCTAGAATTTTATCTTAATGTAATGGCTATGTCCTAAACCTTTGATATTAGATACTGGAAAGGGGGAAGAAATTCAAGGGCATGGAGAGTGGCAATAATGTGGGTGGAAAGGAAATATGGAGCTGTTTTTGTGTTCCAGTGGGTTTTAAAATAAATATAACCCATACATATATTGTGAAAGACCAATGAATACTTCCACAGGGTTTTATTTATTTTTAGAGGGAGAGACAGAGACAGAAAGACAGATCCTCCAGCCACTGACTCATTCCCCAAATGGAGCTGGGCCAACCCAAAGCCAGGAGCCAGGAGCTTCCTGCAGGTCTCCACTGTAGGCACAGAGGCCCAAGCACTTGGATCCACCTCCACTGCTCTCCCAGACCATAAGCTGGATGCGAAGAGGAGCAGTCAGAACACAAACACATGGGGTACAGGTACTGCAGGTGGAGGCTTAACCCACTATGCCACAGTGCCAACCCAATTATTTATCATAAACTTAATATACATTGCCTATCATGTACAAAATATTGTACATACTATTCAAGCACCTAGGTGAATTGACGAAAGGAGTCTGGGATTATAATACAGATGTTCAAGGTACTTGTAGTCTAAAGGGTGAAATTAATATATTGAACTAATGATTTTTGCAAAGCTGGACAAAACCAGCACCACAACCATGCATTTGTTCCTTTAATTTTCTGCTATATACTGCATATAGCATGAATCACAGTAGGCATTTGATGAATACTGGTGAATCCGTGAATGCCATATAAAGATATGAACCGCTTTGGAAGAACACAAGGGAGCAAGGAACAAATTCCAAATGTGGGATCTGAGAAAACTTTAGAGGGAAGTTTGCACATCAGCTGGTCTTTGAGGGTGAAGTCAGAGCCCAACAAAGAGGGAAGGAAAAGAGGGGCTTTCCAGAACAGAGGAGCCAATATGCAATGAGCACAGCAGTGTGGAAGACAGGATGACTCAGGGGCAGAAGCACAGTCTGTAGAGGACTGAAGAGCCGTCCCGTGAATGTTAGAACAGAGCAAGAGGAATGCACAGATTATCCAACAAAAGCGCTCTTACTGTGCACTCACACTGTGCCCAACTGTGCTTTAAGCACTGCCCATGCAGTCACTCATTTAATGTCACTGAAGCCCAATAAGGGAGGTGTTATTCTTCCTTAGTTTCCATGTGAGGAGATGCAAAAAGTCCTTGAAGAACAAAAATATCCAAGTTATACAGTTAGCAAATGACAGAGCCAGTCTGAGTAAAACTTTTTATTTATTTATTTATTTTTTGGGTCACAGAGAGAGACAGACAGAAAGCTCCCATCTGCTAGTTCTTTCCCCAAATGCCTGCAGTAGCATCCAGCAGAGGCTCAATCTAGTAGCCAAGAACTCAGTCGTGGTCTCCCTCACTGAAGGTAGGAACGCAAGTATTGAGCCATCACTTGCTCAGGAATGGAGAGTGGTTCCTAATTTGGGACAAAGGCATCTTATTCAGTTCCTTAACCTCTGAGCCAAACACTTGACCCATGTTTTGAATAATTGAGTGATATTGTATGATTTGTGCCGTTATTTTCTTCTTTCACAAATAATGAACATATTTAGGTTAAATCTAAAAAATAAATACCATGCATATGATGGCTGTGCCTCGTCTATGTTCAGAAGTTCTGAATATTCAAATGTATTAATTTCCATTTTTTTCTTTCTTCATTCAATGACATGACTATTTCCCAAAACCATTGATTTAGGGGTTGTTGTACTTAATGTATAATTTATAAAAGCACAAGTTCATATTTTTTCCAAATCCAGAATATATTTCAACTAAAGTTTTCTAAAATTCTCTCATTCAGGGAAAGATGGATTTTTGTTTGCTGAAATCAGTTTACTCCTCTCTTCTCTGTATAATTTTGAAATTCATTCAGAGATAGTTGTCAATGGCAGCCAATTCATCATCATGCAGGTAGTACTCATGTTCTGCCATCATCCTAGAAAAGTGTTTTCTGCCTCAAAAATCTTTCCAGTCTTCCTGCAAATATGTTCCTTCTTTATGATAGATCTTGAAACTATGAATTCATTCTCATTAAACTTTTACCTACTTTTTCTAAACATATAAACAAAAAACATCAAACTCATGAAAATGCATCTAAAGAATATTTAAAAATTCAATTCAATATCAATATTACAGTTTATGCAGCAGTGGAAAAATAGCATCTATTCCTGATTTAATTGCCTTACCCAAGAGTACTTTCATTAGCTCCAACAAACACCAGCTCTTTTATCTCACTGGCATCGGTAACATTCTTGCTTCAACTCCTTCTTCCTTTTCTCCCTTTTCCTTACTGACTTCCTTTATTGATTTTACTTGAAATTCTTGAGACAGACACAAACTATCTATGTCAGTGAGGTTGTGCTATAAACATCCTAGGATCCAAGCAAGTCTAAGATCCTTTTCTCAGAGACCTTGCCCACCTCTTCTCTGGCAATGACTTAGGAAAGAAGCAGACAAAAGATTCTGACCTCAGTACAAACTATGTTATCATCACGGTGGCGGCTGCTTTATCTAACATAGAAAGGGAGCTGTGGTATCTAATACTCATGTGGTCAAGTCTAAAGTTGAGACTAAAAAGAACTCTCTATGGAAGTATCTGCAGTATGATCTTTTGCTATCCTAGAGGTCAGGAATAGGATCACTGTGTGGAGGTCACTGGAAGGCAATTCTCAGGCCCAAGGATGAATTATCTAAGTGGAGATATTTAGAAATGGAACAGGAGGTTTCCTAGAGGAGGGAAGCAGCTATTTGTAGAGTACTTGTCTTGGACCTCCACTAGCAAGGAAATATTTTAAAATAGGAGACCGTATAACTTATTTTCAAAACCCAGACATATTTGAAAATGGAAAGATTACAATAAATCAGGATATCCCTGATCCTGAATAACATAAGCTATTCTAATTCAGCATTGTGGTAGACCACCAGCAGTGTGAAGAACAGAGGAAGACTCACTGTAGGCAGGGGTAGGGAGCAGGTGGGAGCCAGGGGAATGCTGGAAAACAAGGCAAATCTGTTACCTTCCTACTCCTCTTCTATAACCACCATGGTAGAATGAAGCCTAAACACCACTTCTAACAGGATCTATGAGTGTGAGCCTGGGTATGAGCAAAGTGTAACACCCAGATGGGGCCACTTGGGAATAACTGGAGGACAGGGACAATGTTCCCAAAGACAGGGTAGAATCCATACTCTTAACAGGCTGGTGCCGTGGCTCACTTGGTTAATCCTCTGCCTTGCGGCACCGGCATCCCATATGGGCACCGGGTTCTAATCCCAGTTGCTCCTCTTCCAGTCCAGCTCTCTGCTGTGGCCCAGGAGGGATGTGGAGGATGGCCCAAGTGCTTGGGCCCTGCACCCGAATGGGAGACCAGGAGGAAGCACCTGGCTCCTAGCTTCCAATCAGCACAGCACCGGCTGAAGCAGCCATTTAGGGAGTGAACCAAAAGAAGGAAGACCTTTCTTTCTGTCTCTCTCTCTCACTGTCTATAACTCTACCTGTCAAATAAATTTTAAAAAAAAAGAATCCATGCTCTTCCCATGCCAAGTTATTCAGAGAATTCTACACTATATAGCAAGAAGTAAGATCAAGACCAACCCCAAAAAGACTGAAGATTAGGGATGTGGCAAACTTGAAAACAGGATCAGCTTAATAGCAGGACTCCCCCACATTGCAAACAGACATTATGAGAAGAAGGGCAGGGCAAATGCAGAGCCCAGTGTCCCTAAATATGGTCTGTGCCATCCCATCTAGGCCTAGAATTACCCAATGATGCATGCTTCTTCTTTTATGCTAATGACAACTAAACTGGAAGGCTGCTACAAAACACACCAAACACCGGAGTAAGGGAAAGGGTTTATTGAGGGGGGAATTCTGACAGGTCGGACAGAAGGGGCGAAGAAGAAAGAGCACGTGTACAGGAAGCAGGTCCTGTTAGACCTTTGCCAAGGGGACGGCAGGGAAGTAGGAGCACCAAATCCCACGAGGGTGAGGGTGGAGCTGACACCTGTGGTTGGGCCATGGGGACCAAAGCTTACTGTGCAAGGTGACAACAGGGCCTAAGATGTTGTCTGGAGTATAGATGGTGACACAGATAAGATGGCACCTTTTACTATCACAAAAACTTAAACTTTACTATGATAATATCATAACAATCTATATAGTGTTCCAATGGGTTATTAAAATGAACATTACTTTGCAAAAATTTACATTTGCAATATGCAGTATACTCTAACGGCTGTGTGCCTGGCTCTTATCTCCCTTCGGCACAGTGCTGCACTGTTGAAAGGTCACCTTTCACTTTGCCATGCTTCTAGTTTGACTCAGGGAAAACTGACTAGACCTCCACAGTAAGACTGAACCACTCCAGCTAAGTGCAGTTCCCTGCCCTGGGATTACTCAAATCAAACCAGCAGCACTGGCGTATCCCTCAGCACTGGTCTTGATCCACACATATAGCCTACATCAGGTAGAAAAGATACTATCTGATGTGAACAAGGAAAGGAGAGGCACCCCAGTTGCTGCTAAACCACCATTAGGAAAATTCAGTGGAAAGCCATCAGGTGTGGAGCAGAACCCAGGGAAAGGCAGGAGGTCAGAACAGAGATCAATTTTCACTAGGCATTCCCTACCTACAGCTTTCCTTTGCATCCAATAATTACTTCCTTGATGTGTAGGCCAGTTTGAGATAGGTTATCTTGACTCTTCAATGGGAAACATCTCTATAGAGTTATAAAACAGGAGTTCCCAAACCTATCTGTATATTAGAATTACCTGAGGATCTTCACAAATCGTTGATAACTCTGTTCTACCCGGAGATTATGATTTATTGGTCTATCTGCAGTTGGGAGAGTCAGTTAACCCCTAAACTCTATTCTTTCCTGGTAATTCTTTCCTAAGACTTTCCCACTGCCCAGGACCCAAGGAGTACTCTGATACTCTCCAGAGTGACAGAGAATACACATTCCCACCAGGGCTCTACCTTCCATCATGAAGGAGAGATACTTTCAACAAGATGTGAATTGCTCTCACCCTCCTCAGACTCTGTTTATTTTTTTTTTTTTGTCTGTAACCACATTTGAACAGAAATGGGTTTGAAAGCCTTCCCTACTAAAATGGAAATGTGAATCTCTATAAACCACATGCTTGAAGTCTCAAGGGGCCACAATGAGTGGTCTCAACGGTTCATCAATAATTCCTTTCTCAAATGGTAGTATAGATGAAAGAGATGAAGACAAGAGAAAAATTGAAATCTGACTATACTATTAATGGGCTTGGCACTTCTGTAGTATCCTACTACATGGTTAACTGAGAAATAAAATGTTTCATCAAAATAGTAAAACTTTTGTAAGAATGATATGAAATGTCTATGAAAAATTCAAAATAAAAAAGTTTAATGAATATGTTACTATTGTGAAAGGTCCAGAAAGTTAAAAACAAAATCCAAATCTAACCCCAATAGTCATAGCCACATTAATATAATGAATCACTCAGAGTTACATTCTTTGCCAGCTCCTCTCTTTGCCCTTCCCTTTGTCCTGTCTCCCACACCTCAAACAGCAGGTTGGCTCTGTAAATGCAAGTCTAAAGTTCATCCTTGCTCCAAGTCACTTTCAACTAAACTTCCACACTCTGAGCCTCCTCTCCCCACAGCTAGGAATCCCAGAGCTGCCACTAACAGACAGGAAGATTATTTTGCTGCATTTTTCCTATTTTTCCTCTGGTTTTTAGAAGTACTTGACTTCCTCATCAAGAGTACATCTCTGGGTACCACAATGCTGAGTCACTCCCACATGCATTATAATGTCTATCAAACAAGACATCCCTCAGGAGGCTTGAGTGCTAAGTAGAGTGATTTTTAGAGAGATGTGTGAGAAATGGTTTCAATATTTGGCAGTGCCTACAGGCAAGATGATTTGAGACGCTGATATTATAAAAAAAAAAAAAAAAGATCAGCTCATTATACTATTCTCTTATTCCTGAAAATGGCTTGTCATTGTAATAATTCATTTGGCAGTTGTACCAAGATAGAAATTTCATAAACTAGAGGATTATAATTTTTAGTTTTATTTAGTTCATTTATCCTTCTATATCATAAATATCACATGGATGTATATGCTCATTGGGAAATCAATCTTTCTCTTACAGATATCTCCATTAAAATACACCACTCTGAGACTAAAGACATAGACAATGTCCCAAGAATTGAAACAACTGAAAGTATTGCAAAAATGCACAAAGTTTCCACTATGAGGCGAATATTCGATCTGCCAAAGCGTCGAACAAAAAGATCAGCTTTTTTCCCATCTGGGGTTAAAATCTGTCCACAGGAATCCATGAAACAAATTTTAGCCAGTCTTCAAGCTTATTATAGATTGAGAGGTAAGGACATGAAATATATTGAGCTCTTTGTTCCATTAATTCCTTCCCTTTCATTCATCCGTAGGTGGTCCTTAGCCCCAAAATCCAGGGTCTCTCATTTAGCCACAGGAGTTACAAAAACTAGCCCATTAATCCAATAGTAAATGTAGAATAAACATTCAAAACTAATTTTAGATATGAGTTCTTATCTTCAAATAACATCTTCTGCAACACAAAACTATTAGGGCATTTGACAAGTCACCAGAAAGAGCACCTGGATATGAAGTTTTACCTCTTTTGTTTTTTTGTCAAATTCCATATTGAATTTTAATATTCTTCTTATGAAGTTTGAAACATAAAATGATTCCAAGGTGAGAAATCTGAATGAATTGATTTATGACTTAAGAATTCATTTTTTAAAAACAACAATACAATCCAGACTCTTTCTACCTCCTTAATAAGTGTAAACTATTTACTGCTGACCTAAAAAAAATAAAATAAAAAAGCTGAATTTTTGAAACCTGAAAGACACATTGGAGTGCAAAGGAGACACAAATTAAGAATGGTTACCAAAATGTATTACAGGGCTGTTACTGTGGTTTTCAGCAGAGTTAAAGTGCAGATTTACCCTCAAGACAGCATAATAGGCTTCTTCATTCCCAGGACGCTAATGGATTAAGTTCCACCACAGCCATCAGTAGCCATCTTTTTTCTTCACTTATCACAGGTTTTAAAAAATCTCCATGACTTCTTCTTTAAGTGAAAAAAATCTTTGTTGACTGCTGTTAAACTCCTCAAGTAGCTCCAAGTAATGCAGAGTACCTTCGACTATTTAAAGCCTAAATTAAATGTGTCTACCTGTGAAAGTTGAGGGAATTTACTCCTCTCCTCCTTGATCAAATTAGATGCTACTTTCATACCAAGGTTCAACTCTAGCTTGTGGTGCAATGCACATTGCAACAACTGAGAACCCATTCCATAACACGAACATCCAGCAGAGTTCTTGGATGTCTGTGCCAGGTGTGCATGAGCTGTCAATCTGATGAGTTCTTACTTGGTTTTGGAGGCATAGTTAATTAATGGTCTCAGAAGTGTCACGCCTACGTTCCTCATATGGCTCATTTCCAGTAGAATTAAAAGGATACTTGCCTGCTAACAAAAGCAATACTCACAGAAAAATGAAAATTACTGGATCACAGTCAGAAAGGGCTCCAACCAAAGAAGATCCAGTGCACTCTATTAACATGCTGAGGTTCTAGTACTTCACAAAGTAGGTTCTCAGTAAATTCTTACTGGTGAATACAGATGGCAAACAGCCCATTAGAAATTCAAAAAAAAAGTATAAATTATTTATTTTGAGTGTGCCTCACTGTGCACACTGATGAGAACATGACACTGGCAAATTCCATATTGTCTGTTCACAGATAAATGGGTAAACATAAAGTATTTGCATCACATTGAACGTGAACACTATTGCAAACTATTTTCATGTTACTTCTAACTCTTTACAGCATTTTCAAATAGAACTGACTGCATATATTTGTAGAATAGACTACTTAATGCAACGACCAAAGTTTTAGCTTTGGATTTTTTTTTTTTTTATTCTAGGCTCTCTTTTTCTTGATTAAGTTTGCATCTTTCATTCTTGTTTCCCTGGATGAAACAAACCACTGTTTTTCTCCCCACAGCAATGACAGTCCATTATCTTCATGGCTGCCCCTGAGTGATAGGAAATTTTACTATTCATCACTGTGTTTTTCTTAAGTCAAACAAATTGGTTCACAAAGAAACAAGAAATAAGACCCAACAACAAGCAGGATTCCTTTGATGGAGTAACCTGCTTACTGTTCTCATTATTGCTTTTACAAAATTATCCGTTGACATCTTTCAAAATCAGGGGAGAAAGCTCTCATACTCCTAAATCAAATGGAATATTGAGCTATTTCTTTTCCCAATGCTGAAAGCAACACAAATGAAAGTTTTCTAAGCTTTGTGTAGAATCATAAACATGCTCATCCAAAAACACAAAGGCACAGGAGGCAAGTTTGTTTCTGGAAGTCTCCAGGTGGAATTCTGTGCTCCTTCCCAGCCAACTCCCTGCCTTACGGACACTTGCCCTGAACTGCTCTTTCCTCTACCCCCAACCTATGTATCTCCCTCTCTCTCTTTCCCCAAATTCCAATATCAAAAGCTATGCCCCTCTAGATCAGTGATAGGAGACTTACAGATGGTTAAAGATGAATGGATCCCTAGTTCTTGGTATTCTAAGTGCTGTCCTGGGAACTTGTTAGAAATGCACTCAGATACTACCCCCAGACCAGTAGTCAGAATCTGCACTATAACAAGATCCCCACATAATTCATTTGCCCTTACAGGTCTAGAAACACTGATCTAGGGCAACACTATCATTGTACAGATATGAAAACTGAGATCTGACAAGCCACATTGAAAAGACAAATATCATGTTATCTTTAATGTGTGGTAGCTAATATATAGAGTACAAAAGAAATTGATGTATAAAAGTAAAATTGACCCCGTGTGATTTTTTTTAAAAATTTATTTTATTTGAAAGGCAGAGTTAGAGAGAGAGAAAAGAGAGAGAGAGGTCTTCCATCTACTGGTTCACTGCCTAAAATGGCAACAACTGACAGGGCTGGGTCACACTGAAGCCAAGAGCCAGGAGCTTCTTCCAGGTCCCTTATGGTTATGGGATCCCAAGTATTTGGGCCATCCTCTACAGCTTTCCCAGGTGCATTAGCAGGGAGCTGGATTGGAAGTGGAGCAGTCAGGACTCAAATCGGCACCCATGTGGCTGCTGGCACTGCAGGCAATGGCTTAGCCCACTACATTAAAACACCATCCCCACATCTTGTGATTGATTATTTTTGTAGCCCTTGTCTATGTACCTGGAGAATAGTGGTCTTTCTACTTTTTACTCGTTGAACCCTATATGTAGCAGAGCATTAAGCCTGTGAGTATAAAGTAAATGGAAAGTATGTTATTGCAAAAATTAAAAAAGAAAGAAGTGGAGGGGGGAGGGAGGGAAGTATCATTATATTAGAATTATATCTATGAAATACTTGAGATCTGTTCTCTTAAATTAATAGAAAAGGAAATGAAACTGAGATCAGAGGAACTAAGGCAACACATACCCAGGGACACAGTTGGTGGCAGAGCAGGAGTAGAACCCAACATCCTAACTCTGATTCAGTGTATTCTATATTTACCTAAAGTGTGGCAAATCCCACACAGGCATTTTTACAAACCACTGGTCTAACATTAACACTTCCCCAGTGTAAATAACTATCTGTGGTCCTGGCCTCCAGGACATGTACTCTTGGCGTTTCTTCCTGTATCATCAGCCAAGGTGATGACCTTTAACAAAGAGGTTAAGGATGTGTGGGCAGATTGTAGGCATTGGTCAGCAACTGGGGGAAGACTGGAGAGGGCAAGTTGCTGGATTTACCTAGAATTCTTGCTACAACCCCTCCAAGTAAGTTCAGAGGAGGGCAATACGGGACAAGTGAACCAGGTGATTAGGAACTCCAAACTTGAGAAGTTTTATTCCTCACAGCTCTGAGATCTTTTGATGCCTCAGTTTTCAAGGGTTTTTTTAAAGCTCCCTCTAAGGATATTGAACACTCCTGATGGACATGGGCTAGAGCTGCCAATCACAGAAGGAGTCCATGCCACTTGGTTTGTGGAAAATGTCCAGAAAGCCCAAAGAAAGGATATCGAAGGAGAACAGAAACTCCCTTCGAAAAAGCACCAATAGAAAATCTACAGGTTTGGGTTTCATCCACACCATATGATCCCTATAGGAAGAAACATGCCTGCCCCAGAGAGATTTCTTCAGACAGCTTTGGACATTCTCTTTCAGGTAGCAAGGTGTCTCAGGGCCGTTATGGGAAGTGGGTTTGGACAGGACTGAGGAGTTCCATGTCCTGCACTAGGAGAAACGGCAGCAGAAAGGGAAGCAGGACTAGGAACAAGCAAGCACCAAAAACAAATACGTCCTACTTTCCAGTTCAACCTTAGAGTCCTCAACCATATCCAGGTGCTGCCTACAAAAATGTCTGGAAACTGCTGATACATGCTCAAGCTACAAAGTACTCAGGAAAATGAACTTGTCCTTACCTCTGTCTGTATCTGTTCTGATGCTATAGGCTTGAATTTGGGCTCAACTGGAAACAGCTTGGCCCCAGAGGGGAAAAAATTAGTTCAAGCCTTAAACTGAATTGAAATAAAAGGAAGATTAATCAGAGTCCAAAAGAAACATGCCGAAGTTTGTGCCTCACTGGTAAACAGAAGAGAGTACGACAGTATGTCTTCCCAGATGTATCACACAGTTATAGCCAAGGAAGTCACCAACTCCAAGCCCCCGAAGGCCATGGAAGTTTATTTTATGTGTCATTGGGTCTCTGGCACGTATATGGGTTTTGACTTAAACTAAGAGGTGCACTGGAGAAAAGTAGAAGAGCAAAATAGCATCCACAAAGAGTGTAGAGTGTAAGGCGGAAAGGACAGCAGGGCAGCCGGTCACTCAACTGGACACACAACTCTAAGAGTTTGGACAAGTCTGAAAATATCCGAATGGTTCCTTGCATGGTATGTAAACTTTTGGTTAGATGGATGTCCAGAGATTGCACGATGGTTGGCCTTGGGACAAGCATTAAAACTCCCCTGTCTTTGCCTGACAGGCCAGAGTTTTCCAGGGTGAGTCTATATTATTTCCCACATGTATTGACTCCTGTTATTTCCCCAACTGTGGGAAACTAAATGGCACATTTGAGGTGGTGAGAACTACACCCTCTCCTATCTCTGTGGGTTACTAACCCAAAAATCAATTAATTTATGATTTTGGCCAGGGGCCAGTGCTGTGGCTCAGTAGGTTAAGCCCTGGCTTGTAGTACTGGCATCCCATACGGACACTGGTTCAAGTCCCAGTCATTCCACTTCCAATCCAGCTCCTTTACCTGGGAAAAGCCGCAGAGGATGGTCCAAGTCCCTGGGCCCCTCCACTCATGTGAGAGATCCAGAAGCAGCTTGTATCTTCAGCTTGTCACAGCCCTGGCTGTTAATGGCCATTTGGGCAGTGAATCAGTAGATGGAAGATTTCTCTTTCCCTGTCTCTGCTTTCTCTTTGTACCTCTTTTAAATAAATTGAATAAACAGAAAAGATTTTGGCCAGGTAGTTGTTGGCTAATTGCCTGATTGCCTATTGATCTACAATTTTCTTTGCCTTTTAAAATGGAAACCTATGAGAAATCCAGACCCAGCATATGGTGGAGGATGATGACAAAACTTTGGACTGAGTCTCCACAATAGTCACACCTTGTTCCTCACCACAGCTCTTCCTCCCAGCAAAGTAAAGTATTGCTTTATAAACTCAGATGATATCAACTGCTGCCTAAAAGGCCTCAACTGTTTCCCATCCCTTTAGAGGTAAAAGTCAATGTACTATAACTGCTTACAACAAAAATCTTCTAAATTTTTTTCACTTAAGCCCCTAAAATAACTCTTAAGCTGAGTATTTGCATAATTTTCAGTTAACATCTAAAGTTTTCCATGGTGTTGAAATAATTAGATGGGGGATGGTATTTGGCATTTGGCACTTTGGTTAAAATGCCACTTGGATGCCTTCAGGCCATACTGAATGCCTGGGCTAGAATCACAGCTCTCCTTCCAATCCAGCATCCTGTTAATGTGCATCCTGGGAAGCAGCAAGTGATGTCTCAAGTCCTAGGATCCCTTGTTTTAAGTTCTGGGTTCCTGACTATAGGCTGGCCCAGGTTCCACGGTTGCAGGCAGTGAGGAATGAGTCAGCATATGGAAGAGTGTGTGTCTGCTCTCTTGCTCACTCTCTTTCCCTCTCCCTTTCCATTTTCTATGTGTCTGTATCTGACTCTCTGCTTATCAAAAATGCATGAAGATAATAAGTTTTAAAATGCAGTGCCAGCATCCCGTACAGTTGCTGGTTCATGTCCCGGCTGCTTCTCTTCCAATCCAGCTCCCTGCTATGGCCTGGGAAAGCAGTAGAAGACTACCCAAGTCCTTGGGTCCCTGCACCCACGTGGGAGACCTGGAGGAAGCTCATGGCTCTGGATTGGCACAATTATGGCTGTTGTGGCCATCTGGGGAGTGAAGCAGCAGATGGAAGACATCTCTCTTTCTCTCTCCCTCTTCCCCTGCCCACCCCCCAGCCTCTGCTTTTCTGTAACTATGCCTTTCAAATAAATAAATCTTTTTTTAAAAGTTATATAAATAATTAGATAGAAAGTAAATTGATGAGAATATTTAATTAAAAATAAGAATTGGAATCTACTACAGCCTCAAAATACTTACCATCAAATTCCCTTAAATACATGAATAAACTCTTCTTAACAACAAGAACTGTCATATATGCCATTTTCTCCATGCAACCACATTTCTCAAACAGAGAAATATTTCAGAGTCTTATTTCAAAGCAATTTATGTCTATGCTTGAAAAATCTGTTATTAACTGCTCTAAAATACTTCTCAGTAATAAAAATATGTATATAAATTGAATTCGTGGTTTTTATTTTCTAGGACTATAGGTATTACACACAATTTTTTTCTGGATTCAGTTGCATTTGTAATAATTTTAATGTAAAATTGATAGAAACAAATAAGTGTATTAAAAGTTTAACATTTTTTCAAGTTTTTGCTGATGGATATAGGGTGAGATATGTTTTGGGGGTGTAAATGTTTACAAATACAAAATTGGACTTGCATATTTAAAGATTTTATTGATTTGAGAGGTAGAGTTACAGACAAAGAGAGGGAGAGACAGAGATAATGGTCTTCCATCCACTGGTTCACTCCTCAAATGGCCACAATTCCTGGAGTTGGGCCAATCCAAAGACAAGAGCCAGGAGCTTCTTCCAGGTCTCCTATGGAGTACAGGGATCCAAGCACTTGGGCCGTCTTCCACTGCTTTCCCAGGCCACTAGCAGAGAGCTGGATCAGAAGAGGGGCAGCCAGGATATGAACCAGAGCCTGTATGAGATGCTTGTTCGCAGGTGGAGTCTTAGCCTACTCTACCACAGTGCAGGCCCCTGAACTGGCATATTTAGGAAAAGGGCTTTGAAAAGGAACCAGTGTAAATGAAGGGTCTGTAGCTTAAGCTTCCTTTGCTTCTGCCTCTGAATGGATGGAGTTACTTTGATTTTACTCTTCTATGAGTTAATTTACAATTATTCAATATTTATATCATGCATCTATGGGAGAGAGGTCACATTCACAAAATTGAGTCCTAGAAATAGAGTTTAACATCATTTTTTTCTACATTCTTTTATTTCATTTCACTTAGGTACAGATGGAGATATGTTATTTTATTAATGTCCTTATTCCTTATATTTATTTGGCATTATTTGTCAACAATCATATCATGCTCTGTAATCATTACTTTTAATGATCTATCAACTGTCAGTTCCACCAGGAGCTTAAGAAACAGAAATTGCTTGTGTTGCCAACGTGTGTGTTGTCTCATGACTGACTTCACTCTCTTTCTCAAACTCAATGTTGCTAGTTCAAATCATCCCTTTGTGTGGTAATCTATTGTGTGTCACAGTAAGATTGGGAAGAACAGATAAATTGGGGATAGATTCTGACCACAGAGAAGTGAAAAGGGTAAAAAATCACACATATGGGGCTGGCACTGTGGTGAAGCTGATAAAGCTGCTCTCTGCAGTGCCAGTATCCCATAAGGCTGCCAGTTCAAGTCTTGGCTGCTCCACTTCCAATCCAGCTCTCTGCTATGGCCTGAGAAAGCAGCAGCAGATGGTCCAAGTAATTGGGCCCCTGCACCCATGTGGGAGACCCACAAGAAACTCCTGGTTCCTGGCTTTGGATTGGCCCAGCTCTGGCCATTGCAGCCATCTGGGGAGTGAACCAACAGATGGAACATATCTCACCTCTCTGCCCCTGCCTCTCTGTAACTCTGCCTTTCAAATAAACATTTTTTAAGTGACCATGAAAATTGATTTTTTAAATATCTGGGTGCCTGTTCATCACTTGGAAAGTCTTCAAACAACAAGTTAACTGTACCCAAACTTGGAGCCAACAGGTCTATAAGGCCCTCCACATCTGTGTTCTCACCATATTTTCCTGGCTTCAGCCTGAGTCTCAACCTTACTCTGGCCACACTGACATCCTGGCTCTGCTTCAGTGCTCCTAGTGCCCTCCTGCCTAAGGGTCTTTCCTTTTTGCAAACTGCACAGAAGTCACCTTGATAGTAATGTCTTCCTCAACTTCTTGTTTTAAATTCAATCCTACATGCCTACCATATTGCCTATCTTCTCTTTTTTCCTTTTCTCCATAGCACATAGTGTCCATAAATATTTGTTAGATGAATTCAGTTCTATAGGCTGTAAATTAGTTTATCATCATAAGCCACAAATGAACTTTCCATGTTATGAGATCGTGCTGTAGGAGAAGGGGATCTTAAGACATGGCCACTGTGCACCTCTAATGGCTCTGTGTTCCAGTATGTCAGGAGGCAGTATGGGAAGCCTATCGGATCTTTCTGGATCGCATCCCGGATCCAGCGGAATACCAGAACTGGGTCGGCACCTGCCAGCAGGAGACCTTCTGCCTCTTTGATATTGGCAAAAACTTCAGCAGTTCCCAGGAGCACTTGGATCTTCTTCAGCAGGTAAACCTAGCAGCTGTATGGGTGTTTCATGTACCACCTGGATAGCTCCCAACCTCCAGCCCTGCCCACTTTGGAATTGGTTTCCAGAGCATGAGGGTTAGTTGAAGAAATGCTGAAAGTGTCTGATAAGACCAACAGGGATGTAGTTCTTCAGAACAGCATTGTGCAGGCAGGTTTAGACATAGTTGAAAGGAGAAGGAAATGAAAATAGACTTTAGCTCCTCAGTTGGCATTATTTCCTGGTAAAATTACTTTTTATCTTTTTGCAGAGAATAAAATACAGAAGCTTCACTGAGAGGTAAGTTCTCAAAATAGAGCACTGCGTGCTCTTCACTTTTGAAAGATCATATAATGGAGTGAGACTAAGCCATTGTACCCTTACAATTTTATGCCAACCACTAAGATCTGTGTAGGTTATCCTGAAAATTTATGCATATATTATACTGAAGATAAATATATAAAAAGAAAGTGGATATATCTTGTAGATTGAGGTAAATGTTTGCTGGCAAAATGAATTCATCACTGTGACACATATCTAATGCATATTTCCACAGAGCAATTAAAATAGTTTGATTTTTAGAATCCTTGGTAATCTATCAGATACATCAGGAAAATATACAATTAGAGAGCAAGCTAAATTTTTAACTCCCATTGGTATTCTATAACGTGTTAGTACTTCTCAAACTAAATTACTGAAGCGCTGAGTTATATCCTCAACAAGGACTGAATATCAAAACAAGAAAATCAACATGCAAAAAAGAAATCACAAAGGAAAGAAAAGAAAAAGTACATTAGATAAAATTATTTGAAAAGAGATTTTGTTTGCAAACTCAACTCACAAATTACATACATTATTTAGCATTTAGAAATCTAAGAGAGACAAGTTTAGACATATGAATTACTGACAATACTTTATCATGCCTTTCACAATTGTTCCTTCATGCTTATTCCTTCTGCCACCAACCTGGCCCAGGACTTTATTAATTTACTCTGTGAAAAATGTCAGCCCTGATCTCCCTAATAGATGTCCCTACCTCTAACCTCTTCTCCTTCCTAATTTGCATAACTGCTACTGGATTAGTAAGTCTGGAATATTCCTTTTGTTACATTGAGCCTTGCACCATGGCTGTCAAAAGGTTGCCGTATCTTCTCATTGCCCTTCTCAATATTCACTCCCCAGCCTTCTCCATCTGCCTCTGTGGCAGGGAGCTGAGTAGTAGAAACTGTATCATAGCACCCCCTGCCCTCTGGCTTCTGACTAGGGCCAGCCAGTGAGGAGGAGGAGGTCAGAGGGAGAAAAGAGGGGGAGGACAGCTTTTTATAACAAATACATACACACATCTGCCTAATCTTGGAGGTCCATCAGCCTCCTTGAACTTCAGCTCAGCTCCTGTCTGGCAGCTGTATCCACAGAGCCTTCCCTCTCTCTGGTTCCTGGTATCCTGTCATCTATCCTGGCCTGCAGGTGGTTTTAGCACCCTATTATTGCTATACGTTGGGTACTGCACTCTCAGTGTGGTGTTCCTCTACTTTTCTTATAAATTAATAGATAATCCCTTTATTAAACTTTACTCAAATTGTCTCACCATGAATGAATTGTTTGTTTCCTAGTAGAACGTTTACTGAGGCAGAAACCAAACTAATCAAGACACTGCACCCTTCAACTTTGCCTCCCGTTACCCATGACCTCACTGCTGCCTGCAAGGCACTTGCTGGCTTCGAAGTCCACACTCCCTTCATCCCAGGCTCTAACTCCAGGTCTTGTTTTACTGTCTGGAATAATCTGCCTTCTCCACTCTATCAAAATCCTACTTTCAAGCTCCAGATGGAGCCCTTCCTCCCCACTGGTGTCTTAATAGTTTATTTGAGCCTTCAGCAACCTCTTCTTACATTGAGCATTTTTACCCTACTTGGTACTTCTTATTTAATATTTTCTTGCTTTAACTTGTTTCCCTGCAAGAATATAAACTCCTCAAGGACCAAACTGTTTTATATTTCTACATCTACTGCACAAATCTGAGCAAAGTTTGCAGATAATTTGTTAATCGCTTACATGTGTCAAGTCACTCGTTTATGAATTTTAGAAAGCTATTGCCAGGATATAATGTGAATGAGGAAAATCTTAGCACTAGAGTATTAACTTTGATCCCAAGATGCAGAGACAATGACTCTGATTTAAACCCCCAAAATATAATCTACTGAATCATTCACTTTTCAATACTAATAATAAATAAATAAAGCAAAGCAGAAGCCACCCATAAGGAAAAACACCAACAGAATGAACTAAGTCTTGATAGTGAAACCTTAAAAACTTTAAAAAACAAGAACCCAAACCAGAAAAAGAAAGCAATGGAATCATTCCATCCACTCCTGTACCTGCCAACATGGCTTGAGAGAAAGAAAAAGCAAAGAACAAACATTTTACACTAGCTATGGATACCAAGTTAAAAATAAAGGAAAGGAGAGGAAAGAAATCTCTTTTTCTTCAAACCTTTCCAGAAGACAAAACACAAAATTTTCTTACTTGACTGGCTCATAAATCTGCCATTTTCAAATGACTTTGACATAAAAGTTAGTGGAAGAACTGAGTGACTCAGCTTCCCAAACTGTGGCTCCTTGAAGACAAAACAGATCGCCAGTGGAGTGGCATAGTTACACTTAATAGTAAAGGGCAAGGAACCAACACCTATCACAGGGTCCTGCACAAAGTGGCCTGCTGACTTGTGACTGATGCAATAGCTGCCACCTTTGTAACTACTCTTCTTGGCGATTTTCTTTTTCAAAGCAAAGTAAAACATGGAGAGCTTACTATAAAAAAAAGATCTATTAAGCAAAAGGAGAAATTTATCTTTATAATTTCTATACTGTTGATATAGTTAAGGCTTATTTAAATATTATCTTCATTAAAAACTGTTCATTAAGCACATACAAGAGATACTCTAAAAGGTCATGGAAATGTTTTTAAAATTCCTTTTAATTCTGTTTTTTCTATGAAATTTTGAAGTATTCTCATAGTACAATACCAGAATAAAATAACAAGAATAACTGATTCCAAATTCACTGTGGAATCTAAGCTTATATTTTGCCAGCGTGATCCAATAAAGTCATCCATTTTTGCAACTGACATCCATTTTGATGGGCAAAACCCCATGTCAAGATGATTGATAATATGTTCTCTATTACATTTATTAGCACTTTGGCTTAATTGGGTGTGGCAGAAAGATGTAGGTGGTACAGTTGACTATGACCTATCTGGATGGCTCTGTAACAATAGAACATGTAGCCATTTCCTTTGGTCTACCAACAGAAAATTAGATATATTGGTCAATTACTTCTATGTTGTACTGACACAGGCACAATTCTTTGGGTCTTAGAATCATATAACAAATATTTTAGTGAGTTTCAAAAAGCATCACACGACTATTCCTTTCCAAATAAAGCTTTCCAGAATGGACCAACATTATTTGCAGACAGCTCTACCACAATGACCTTGGACTTGCCCTAGAATATCATCCACACTGCCATTCCACAGTACTTCAAACCTACCCCCAACTTCCTGGCTGGTTACTGCTGCAAGCAATGGTTGTGTCCAAAATACAGATTTAATATATCTGTAATATATATTATATATATTATTATAATATATACCCAAAATTCTACCTGCCTTTCACTACAAAAACCATAGCAATTACTTTATTAGGTAAGCCTGAAGACTCTACAGATTTGCAGGCTTGAGGAGCTGAGATTATGGCAAGAATATTTCACTTACAAATCATGTTATGCATTATCTTTGGCGTCAAGAACATGATGTAAGTACAATGGGACTATAAAACATCAGGGCCTGAAGACCAGCTTTGCCAACTGTAGAAATGCTCCCCAAGACTATACAAAGCCAAGATAATTATGGAGAAACCTGGAATCAAACAGAATCATTTCAGGAGGCTGTTTAGATTTTCCTTCAAAGAGAATATATTCAAATGATACTCTTGTAATTCAAAAAATCAGTAAACCTCTGTTGTAAATCCCTAATTTTTAGGCTTTTTCAATATGGGTAAACTTAAATATATGTTCCCAATTGTCATAAAGTTCCTGTCACCAACTCTTCTCTCTGTTCAATTGTGCTAATAGAAAAGATGAAATATCAACAGAGGAAACATTGCGAAAGTCTGATGAAACCCCTGTGTTTTCAACAGGTAAGATTAGATTTCCTCGTACGATTTGCTTCCAATGTTGTGGTTTTTTTTTTTTTTTTAATTTTTTTTTTATTTGAGAGTCAGAAGACTGACAGATACAGAAAGAGAACTGTCATCAACTGGCTTACTTGCCAAATGCTCACAATGTCTAGGGCTGGGCCAGTCCAAAACTGGGAGCCAGAAACCCAAACCCAGGACTGAGCCATCTGCTGCTACTTTCCAGGGAGCATGTTAGCAAGAAGTTGGAACCTGTAGTCTGAGCCAGGAATCAAACACAGGTACTACTGCATGGGACACAGGCATATTACCTAGTGTCTTAACCACAAGGCAAAATACTAGCCCCTAGTTCTGAACTTTAAATCAGCATGAATGCACTACTTACAAAGCAATACTTAATAGTGATCCCTGTTAAATATAAGAGTGGGAAAAAGAGAGAGAGGAGATGTACAATTTGGGACATACTCAATTGGACTTGCCCCAAATGGTGGAGTTAGAAACGTGCCAGGGGATTCCAATACAATCCCATCAAGGTGGCATGTACCAATGCCATCTCACTAGTCCAAGTGATCATCTTCAGTTCACAATTGATCACTCTGATAGGTCTAAGAGTCAAAGGGATCACACAAACAAGACTAGTGTCTGCAAATACTACCTGATAGAATCAAAAAGGGAGAGAACAATCCAACATGGGAAGTGGGATACACAGCAGACTCATAGAATGGCAGATGTCCTAAATAGCACTCTGGCCTCAGAATCAGTCCTTAAGGCATTTGGATCTGGCTGAAGAGCCTATGAGACTATTTTAGGCATGGAAAGCCAAGACACTCTGGAAAAACAAAAAAGAAGAAGACCTAAATGAAAGGTCTCTGCGAGTGAGATTCCAGTGGAAAGAACGGGGCCATCAAAGAAGGAGGTACCTTTCTCTGAAGGGAGGAGAGAACTTCCACTTTGACTATGACCCTGTCGGAATAAGATTGAAGTCGGCGAACCCTAAAGGCTTCCATAGCCTTGGCAACTCATGACTAGAGCCTAGGGAGATTACTGACGCCATAAACAAGAGTGTCAAATTGTTGAGTCAACAACAGGAGTCACTGTGTACTCACGTCTCATGTGGGATCTGTCCTTAATGGGTTGTCCAATGTGAAGTAATGCTATAACTAGTACTGAAGCAGTATTTTTACACTTTGTGTTTCTGTGTGGGTGCAAACTGATGAAATCTTTGCTTAATATATACTGAATTGATCTTCTGCATATAAAGATAATTGAAAATGAAAAAAGAAAAAAACCTTGGTTTTAAATTGGACATTGCATAGAAAATTAATCAATTTTTAAAAAATATCATGTAGGATCTCTGTTCTTAATGTGCTGTACATTGTGATTTAATGCTATAACTAGTACTCCAACAGTATTTTTCACTTTGTGTTGCTATGTGAGGGCAAACTGATGAAATCTTTACTTAATATAATACTAAACTGATCTTCTCTATATAAAGAGAATTGAAAATGAATCTTAATGTGAATGAAAGGGGAGAGGGAGCGGGAAAGTGGAGGGTTGTGGGTGGGAGGGAAGTCATGGGTGGGGGGAGCCATTGTAATCCATAAGCTGTACTTTGGAAATTTATATTCATTAAATAAAAGTTTAAAAAAAAAAAGAACTAAAACTCAAAACTAACTTGTATTTCTCATCTTACAAGTAATGTTAATTCATTATCTAAAACTTGGAAAATGTAGAATTTGAACAAAGGTAAAGCCAAACCACCAAATATCCTAAAATTTGAAGCCAATCATCATCATTTTTACCTATTTCCTCCTGTCTTTCTTTTACACTGTATTACTGAGACCCTACTTCCTTAGAGTTTTCATCATTCTTCCACTTAATTATAAAGAACATTTTATAGTTCCACAAAAACTTCTTCAAATGACTTCCAACATTCTATTGCATCCATATAAATGTAATTTAATCATTGGTCACGTTAAATGATTCCATGCCTTTACAAATAATGTTTAATTAACAGATATGTGCAGCTCCAGCCATGGTGGCCAGTTGGGGAGTGAACCAGTGGATGGAAGACTCTCTCTCTCTCTCTCTCTCTTTCTCTCTCTGCCTCTCCTTCTCTCTCTGTGTAACTCAAATAAGTAAATCTTTAAAAAATAGCAACAACATTCTTCTCACAAAAAATGATGCTGAAATTAATATGGAAACACAGGAAAACCTGCATAGCTAAAGCAAACTTATAAAAGAAAACCAATCTGGAGGCATCACAATTCTAAATCTGAAGACATACTACAAGGAAGTTATAATCAAAACAGCCTGGTACCAGCACCAGAACAGATGGATAGACCAATGGAACATAATAGAAATGCTTACAGCATGGTTTTGCAACTAGGGCTGAAGGGAAAGATGCCAGGAACTATACCTTTTTGAGATTCTGCTATACCACAGGGTATGCATTTTATTAACCAAAAAAAAAAAATCCTCTTCCTCACATGATTGTGATATCCTCTGCCATACACCTCTAGTAGCCACCATAATTTCACATGCAGCATGGTTATTTCACAGGATTTCACAGTGATAAGTGGTCATTTGTGACTGCTGATTCTAAGACAACACTACTCTTCAGGGAGCAAACTGTCAAATCAACCTTGAGTACAACCTGTTTTTTAAAGCAGGAGAATAAACTAATACATTCATATGTTTTGTGTTAATTAAAATAGAATATAATTTCTGGCTGAATAAAGACCAATTAACCAAACCAATATTTTCTCTAAGTATTTTAATATGAGAATTCACCATAAAAGTTATGCGCTTATATTGTAATGATGGCTTTTATCATCTGAATAGAACATATATTTCTATTCTACTGGGATATTTAAATGTGTCAAAACATTTGCCTCGTTTCTGAAATGATTTATAGTGATCTATTCTAAAGGGATGGAATTGATATCATCCTAATGTTCTTCCTTCTCTTGGATTTTATGATTAGAGTCCTAATGCCTCAATTATTACTAAAGCAATCTAAAATGTAAAGAATAGTGTTCTAGGAAAACTTTCAAAAGAATGAATTTAAGTAAATATCTGTCTATGCATCCTTTCTATATTCACAAAAAGAAAAAATTAATCAGATTTCAAAAGGCAAAAGCAACACATTTAAGGGAGTACCAAATTTAGGTTCTAGACAGGATGAATGAGGAGTTTCACTAGAATCAAGAGTATAAGTTACATTTTTCTCAAGAACATATTTATGTGATCTGAGTTCCAAATGAGTTCCAAATGCACCTAACAAAATAAATTTCAGAGTGACAAAAAATAGCATATGCAATGACCTTGTTCTAATTTAAACTTCTCCAGTCTCACTTCTGTGTCTTTTTTAAGTGTCTACAGATGTTGCCACTGTGTCACTCACTCCCTTCCTTCTCTCTCCTGATGACATGCACCTCAATGAAATTCTCAATCATACCCTCAAAGATACCAAGAAACCTCCAACCGTAAGTGTGGTGAGTCAATTTTGCCCTCCATGTGCTTGTTTTTGTTGCTTTTGTGAAACAGAACAAAAGAGTAAATGGAGTGGCCATTTGGTATTCATAGTGTTGTATGTCTATCACTCTCGTTAGAAGTCAGTGACTTTGTGCTCTTTGCTCTTCTCACTTCCTTCTAGAGACTAAGAGTCTGAGAACTAGGATAAGGTAGAAGACTTAGAAGAACTTATTTATCTGCTCTGGAAGGCAGGGGTCCTTTCCACCTACTATTTCACAGAACCTTATATCTAGTAGATGCTCAACAAGCATTAGAATGAATGACAATCATTCAACCAGTGGCACTCTCCCTCCGCTTCAGTATAAAAGATGGTGAGAATAGAGGTTTCATTATCAGGCATGACCAGCATGAATAGGTCACAGAGACTGCAAAACTATCACAATCTTATGTGTAAAACTGTAGTAGAGAGGTACACCAGCCACTACTCTGGATGAAAAGGTAAGCAGGTTGACAGAACTGTTAACAAAATGTAATGTGGATGTATTAGTCCGTGTTTCATTCCTAGAATGAATACTAACGGCATGCTAACTTCATAAAGAAAAGAGGCTTATTTAGCCTCACAGTTTTGGAGAGTAAAACTCCAAACATGGTGCAAGCTCCTCGAGGGTCTCTTTGGAGGCATCACTTAATGGCAGAAAGCAATAGTTGGAGTATGTGGGAGACTATGGGATCACATTTCCAAAGAGGAAGCTAGAAAGACTGTTCAGAAGTCAAGCTCAGGCTTTTTTAACAACTAGCTCTTTGCAGAGCTCACTCCAGGGGACCAGCAATCCCTTGGAGGGATGGGCCCCCATGACCCATGGACCTTCCAGTAGGTCCTGCCTCTTGGTTTTCCCAGCACCTCACCATGACCACACTTGGGAAAATACCTTCATCCAACACATGAACCCTCAAGAGATGAATCTCATCCAAACCTTAGCAGTTGTTTATAAAAAAAAAAAAAACTTTTATAAATTAATAAACATTACACAATTCTTCCTCTTTTTTAAGATTTATTGTATTTATTTGAAAAGCAGAGTTATAGAGACAGAGCAGGAGAGAGCAAAAGTGAGGAAAAGATTCCAATTACTGGTTCACTCCCCTAAGTGGCTGCAATGGCTGGGGCTGGACCAGATGGAGCCAGGAGCTTCATCCAGGTCTCCCACATTGGTGCAGGGGCCCAAGCACTTGGGCTATCTTTCATTGCTGTCCCTGGTAAATTAGCAGGTAGCTGGATATCAGAAGTACAGCAGCTGGGATTCAAACTGGCACCCATATGAGATGCCAGTGTTGCAGGCAGTCACTTAACCCACTACACCAGAATGCTAGTCCCAAAAGCAAGAAACCTTTCCAAAAAGCTTTGGGCCCAGACACTCAGTACTGAAGCAGAGAAACATTGTCTTCATTATTCATGAGTAGCAGAGCTATGTCAGTAAACTGAACAAATTCCAAATAGGCCAGCACTGTAAGGGGTGACAAATTAAACTTGGTTCTTTTTGTCTTAGCACTGCCACTACAACCAACCCACCATCCCCAGAGTCTGTGAGACTGCTCCACTAGTCCTGTCTCTGTCCTTTCACCTCCCTCCAAGGCACAGGTCAAAACTGCATGGCCAGAGCAGCAAGTCCAATCTCACCAGCTCCACTGGAGAAATCAGAGATTGGAGTCCTACTGACCATTCTATCCATGCTTTAGGAAAAATGGTTGAACTATCGTCAAGAACAAAGAATGAAAATAGTTGGGTTTTCTGAAAAATACCACCCTACCAATAGTGAATAGTACTGCTGAAAAAAAATTGACTATATATCAATATATATTCATTATAAAACTTCTAAGACAAATAGCCTGTGTTCCTATGTACCATCCCCTTCAAAATTTAATAGAGTTCCCACCCTCTTAGTATCCCCGAATGTTTCATTTTACATTCCTGGCATCTTAACATCCTTTCTACCACCTGCATTGATCACTTATTCTTTCATTCAGTAAACATTTTACTGAAATCCTCTAATATGCTAGTCATTGAGCATGCACCAAAGATCTTAAGATGAATGATATACAGTCCTTGCCTTCACAGAATGTATAATGCAATTAAGTACAGCAAAATAAGTCTGAGTGCTATGATTGAAGATGTCAGGTGTGTAGACTGGGAAAAAATGATAAGCCAGAACAGGTAACAGGAATACAATCCTTAGAAATCTAAGTCCACCACGTTTTGTGCATAAATAGGCCCCACAATGGTCACAATGGCCAGAGCTGGGCCACACCACAGCCAGGAGCAGAAACTCCATCCAGGTCTCCCACCTGTGTTGCAGGGGTCCAAGCAGTTGTGTCATCTTTCACTGCTTTTCCAGGTGCATTAGCAGGAAGCTGGATTGGAAGTGAAACATCTAGGACTCCAACCAGAGCTCATATGAGATGCCAGTATCACAGACAATGGCTTAACCCACTGTGCCACAATGCCAGCCCCAGAGTTTAGGTTTTAACTCATAAATGATAGTGAGTATCTGAAAGTATAGAGGAAGATGAATGAAAAATTAATATTTCAGTAAGTAGAGATTATAAATAACACTGGAAAGGGGACAGATAATGGGGAAAGAAATGTTGATCAAAGGATACACCAATTCAGTTAGATAGGAGGAAAAAAAATCTTTCTTGATCTATTGTATAGAATGGTGACTTTAAGCAGTAATGAATTGTATATTTTTAAACCTCTAGAAGAGTGGATTTTAAATGTTTTCACCAAAGTGGCCATCAAAGAAGGATGTACTTTTCTCTGAAGAGAGGAGAGAGCAACCACTTTGCTTATGGCCTTGTCTAAATACTGACAGAGTTTGTGGATTCATAAGGCTTGCATAGCCTTGGCAGCTGATGTCAAGAGCCTCGGATAGTCATGTTATCATACATAAGAGTGTTAATTGTTAAATTAACTGTGCACTTACTTCCCATGTAGGACCTCTCTCCTCAATGAGTTGTATTATGAAAATTAACTGTAAAATTTGTTCTCAGTTTGTGTGTGTGTGTATGTGTGTGTAAATTGTTGAAATCTTCATATAGTATAGAATTGGTCTCCTGTGTATAAAATCAATTGAAAATGAATCTTAATGGAGAATGGGACTGAGAATGGGAGAGAGAGGAGTATGTGGGGTGGGAGTGGGGCTGGGAGGGCGGGTATGGTGGAAGAATCACTATATTCCTGAAGTTGTACTTATGAAATTTGTACTTGTTAAATAAAAGATTTCTTTGGGGAAAATAAATAAATAAAATGAATGTTTTCACCACAAAAAATAAGTATATGACATTAGGAATATATTAATTAGCCTGATAATCATTCAATATTGTAATCATGTATCAAAATATCACACTGTACCCTATAAATGTATACAATTATTATTTGTCATAAACATTGCTTTAATTTAAAAATAAAATAGGAAGGTAATTGGCTGAAGGTAACTGCTACCTAACACATTTAAAGGATTTATTTAAATGTTTCATGTAAACCAGAAATCAGCATAAACAAACAATAAGCTTCTTGAGAATAACTCTGTAAGCTATTCTTTTACCATCCCTCAGATTTACCACTGGACTATACCCACACATATGTGCAATGCATGTTTTCTGTGCAACTGAATGGAAACCTTCTAAACAAACATCAGGGGTTTATTAATTGTGAATCCACATCCTCCATATGCTCTCTCAAGTCAGAAGCCATGCTATTGCCCACACCCATGGAAGAGGTTATAGTTTAACAAGAGATGAGGGGACATATACCCATTATCCCTCAGCTGATCTCTGCCCTTCATGGCAATTTCCATTGGTTGTTCTCATCTTTCAATTTCTTAAACTTTGATTTCACTATAAGAGACCATGTATTTAACCAGAGGCGATCAATTTTATGTTGGCATTTTTTATAAAGCTGTATAAATCTCAGGATCATCTGAGAACCTAAAGTTGAAAATCTATCAAACTCATTTGAAACATAGCTCCAGACTTGCTCTGTGCCCTGAGAGCCCATGTGAATTCAGAGCTGTGAGAGACCCCTACTCATTCCCAGATCAGTGAGCAAGAAGGATGACTCCTGACCCTTTGTGATCAAGGCCAAAACCAGATCCTCAGATTTGCTTCCAACATTGGCCCAAATATACCACTTCTGAGAAAAACATCAAAAATCTCTCATGTCTTTGATAGTACTTTCTGGTGAGTTTCAATGTGAAGTTCAACCAACTGTTCTCATTAAACCAGTCTGGACTCTTCTAGAAAGTATTATCACAGTGCTAATAGATTATTTTGTATAATTTAGTTCAATACTTAACAAGGACTTATAAAATCACACAATGATATGGTACAATCTTAATAATGTATCAGTGAGGGAATGGAGGAGAAAGGGCAGAGAGTGAGAAACAGATATAGGTGAGGCTATGTAGGTGTGTAAGTATATAAATCTTTAATGAAGATCACAGACATAAAATAATAATGTTCTCAAGGACTCTGAATAGTTAACTCATGCTGGTACTTTGTCTTTCATTAAAATTCAGAAGCCACCTTTAGGTAATAAGATGTTTATCCTAAAAGCATTTGGGCTTTCATGATGTACTTCTCGAGACAAAATCTATATATTTTATAACGTATACATTTGTTTGTGGCTTATACTAATGCAATTCCTATTTTTTAAATCAGGAAAGAGAAATAGAATTCCCTATTGTATCCAAGGACCTACTGGAGCAGAAGGTAGAATTCAGCATCTCTCTGGCAAACCAGAAGTTCAAGGCAGAGCTCTCTGACTCCCAGTCCCCATACTACCAGGAGGTAGCAGTGAAGTCTCAACTTCAGGTGGGTAGAGACAACCTGCACAATCACATCCCAAGTCACAACTCAAAATCCAGTAGTCGATGGCCCATAAACCCAATTTCCTCTAAGGCACTTATTTATGTATTGATTTGAAAGACAGAGAAACAGAAAATAAGGGTGACAGAGATTTCCATCCACTGGTTCATTCCTCAAATGTCTACAATAGCTGGGACTGAGCCACACCAAAACCAGAAGCCTGGAATTCAGTACAGGTCCCCCATGTGAGTAGCAGGGACCCAAGTACTTGAGCCATCACCTGCGGCTGCTCCCAGAGTACACATTAACAAGATGGAATCAGGATCAGAGCCGAACTTGAACCCACACACTGATATGGAATCCAGGTATCTCGAGCAGTGTCTTAATACTGCCCTAGCCATTTGTTTTTTATTCAAAAAGAACACAAAGGGTACAATGGGTCAAAAATGTTCGGACAACTTGATCTTGAGCGGAGTTTTCCACTCTTGAAAATTATTTACATTTAGGCTGGTGCCGTGGCTTAACAGGCTAATCCTCCGCCTTGCGGCGCCGGCACACCAGGTTCTAGTCCCAATTGGGGCGCTGGATTCTATCTCGGTTGCCCCTCTTCCAGGCCAGCTCTCTGCTATGGCCCGGGAAGGCAGTGGAGGATGGCCCAAGTCCTTGGGCCCTGCACCTGCATGGGAGACCAGGAGAAGCACCTGGCTCCTGGCTTCAGATCAGCGCGGTGCGCCGGCTGCAGCGGCCATTGAAGGGTGAACCAATGGCAAAAAGGAAGACCTTTCTCTCTGTCTCTCTCTCTCTCTCACTATCCACTCTGCCTGTTAAAAAAAAAATTATTTACATTTAGATTTCCTTTAAATGTAAGTCGGTTTTTAAATTTCATTTAACTGACAGTCACTATGCAGATATTCTGTATATCTTAATGACCACTCAGCTGATGCTTTCACAGGTATATGACTATCCCTAAATTCATCCAGATGAATATGTTAGATAAGAACAGCTTTTTATGTGTCAATCCTACCTCAGCAAAGTGAATTAAAATAAAATGACCACATAGGTACTACCTAGGGAACACACTGAGTTGAAATATGAATTTTAGTTCATAATATTTTGTCTTTACATATTTCCATTTTTGCTGTTTGATGAAATTTAAAGCCATGACATTTTTTATGGGTGATAAGTGGAAGGCAATTATCTTGTCCATGTCATCAATTGCTAAACTGAGGAGCTGTTCCAAGAAGTCTGTTCCATCCTTGACCATCATCATATCTGCCTGTTCCTTATGAAATTCAAACGCTCTTCAGTTCCCCATGAGATAAATCCAAGCAGGATACTGAGTGTGACATCTACGAGTCTGTGACATGAAGAGATCCTTGCCTTCCTTTTCAGCCTCATCTACCACCACCAGTTTCTCGTCTTCCTCCTCCTCTGCACATTAGTTTCCAGAACTATGAGGATACTACAAAAAGTATGTGGAAAAATGGATTGAAAATATATTTCACCACAAAAAACTGTAAATTTGTGCCTAGTTTTTTCATAATACGAGTTTTCCATGAACTTTGTGAAGCTCTTCTGTTATAAAGCATTTGCAAATTTTTATTTCATTGTTCTCATGCACTGCTTCCACTTTCTAGAATGCTTGTTCTCCAAAACTCATTTTAGTTATTTTATCATAGAAAGCCCCCTTTACTCATTCTGAGTTCCATGCCTCTTTGTCTGCTGGTGCCCACTGTGGTCACAACACTAATCCCCTGTCCTGAGATTCCTTGCTTATCTATCCATGGCCTTTGCTGTATCTCATCTCCCCCTCACCTGTCACCCTCACCATCACCAGGATATAAACTTCACCTTAAGAGCTGGAACTCTTTCGTTCAGCTCCTAATATAGAGCTTGGAATGCAGTTAACTACTCAGAAATTGTTTGTAGAAATATAACTGAACATAGAAATATCCATGAGTCTACATAATCATGAAGATGTTTATGGACAGATTTAATACATAGAATCTTACTCAGGATGACTAAGAGAACACATGGGCTTCCACTTCCCATACTTGGAGAATCCAACATACTCCTATTCTCACCCAGAGAGCAGGTGAATACATGGAACATTCTTAACCTCCCACCTCTCCCCACATTGGCATTCTGTCAATAAAACATAAAGAATCATTTCTAAAAATTTCAAAGAAAAATATTCAGCAGGGGTATTCACGAACCAGAGATGTACTTAGACATGGATTATCACATAAAATGAAATGAACAGTTTGCTGACTTTCCCATTTGTTTTTTTAAAGATTCTTTTCAGCAAAGACAGTGCAATCAGAGTATCTTCGAAGTTGGGTAATTGTCCTCAGATTTCACTAACCTGTCATTAATTTCCTAAGCACCTAAAACAACTTGATGTTAAATAATGGAAATATATTCAAGTTTTTAAAAAATCTGAATCCTAGTCCTGTTTCTGCCAAGAATTAGCCATTAAAATGTGAAGGTCCCTAACTTTCTCTGGCCTGAGTTTCCTCAGTTAGAAATTAAAGATGGGGTCCAGCACTATGGTATAGTGGGCTAAGCCTCTCCCTGTGGCACTAGCATCCCATATGGTCAACAGTTCAAGTCCAGGCTGCTCCTCTTCTGATCTAGCTCCCTGTTGTAGCCTGGGAAAGCAGTGCAGGATGACCTAAGTACTTGGGCCCCCGCACCCACATAGGAGACCTACGAGAAGTTCCTGGCTTCTGGCTTCAAATCAGCCCAGCTCCAGGTGTTGCAGCCATTTGGGGAGTGCACCAGCAGATGGAAGATCTTTCTCTCTGTCTCTCCCCTTCTCTCTCTGTAACTCTACCTCTCAAATAAATAAATTTTTTAAAGAATTTTTAAAAAATTAAAGAAGAAGGGGCCGACACCACGGCTCACTTGGCTAATCTTCCGCCTGCGGCACCGGCACACCAGGTTCTAATCCCAGTTGGGGTACCAGATTCTGTCCCAGTTGCTCCTCTTCCAGTCCAGCTCTCTGCTGTGGCCCGGGAAGGCAGTGGAGGATAGCCCAGGTCCTTGGGCCCTGCACCCACATGGGAGACCAGGAGGAAGCACCTGGCTCCTGGCTTCAGATTGGCACAGCATGCCAGCCGTAGCACCATTTCTGGGGTGAACCAATGGAAGGATGACCTTTCTCTCTGTCTCTCTCTCTCTCTGTCTCAGTATCTAACTCTGCCTGTCCAAAAAAAAAAAAAAAAGAAATTAAAGATGACTTCATGGTCCCTTTCCAAGCCTAAACTTTTTTAAAAAAATGTATTTATTCATTTGAAAGGCAGAGCTACAGAGACAGAGGCAGAGGAAGAGAGAGATCTTCCATGTGTTGGTTCACTCCTCAGATGGCCACAATGACCAGAGCTGAGCCAATACAAATCCAGGAGCCAGGAGCTTCTCCTGGGTCCACAAAGGTGTAGGTTTCCAAGGACTTGGGCCATCTTCTACTGTTTTCCTAGGCCATAGCAGAGAGCTGGATTGGAAGTGGAGCAGCTGGGACTTGAAGCAATGCCCATATGGGGTGCTGCCACTGCAGGCGGTGGCTTTCCTGGCTATGCCACAGTGGCAGCCCCAAGTCTGAACTTCTATGTAAAGAAATAACAGCACTATTCTTAATGTTTTATACATATAACACATTTAATTTATCCTATAAGTAATATTATTTCTTTTTTATAAGTGAGGAAAACGAGACACAAGGAGAAGAATTCACAGGCCCTACTAAAGACAAATTTATTATCTCACAAAGCAAGATTCTAGCCATGGCAGCCTGGCATTAGAACACTTGTTCTTAAGCACATGCTATTCATAGTTTTTCCCAAATAAATATCTGTGGGGAAAGGGTCACTGTGCCATCATCAAATGGACATGCCCTTTCCAACCTCTAAAAGGAAACATACTAGCTAAAGAAGAGTGCATCTTGCCAAGTCTTGATCCAGAGATACATCACATCAGTCCCACAGGTTCCCTTTGCAACAATGATTTCTCTAAAGTGGAGCCTGAGGCATAAGCCAAGGCTTACAGCCTTTTATTCCCTTCCAGGCTCCCGAGCAGGGCCCCACCACCTGGCAGTCTGACACCAGATAACCAATCAGCCTTACCTACCACATCCTAAAGCCTTCATTAGCACAGCCTTTAGGGCCTAATCAGGAATTAATGGACAGTGCTTTGCAGTAATTTAATTTCCACAATAAACCTAATGAGCAATTTAATACAAATGTCAACAGGAATTGCTTAGTTGTTGTCTAAATGCTTTCTCCTGTGCAAACATTCATGAGAACTCAACATGTCTGCTTTTTTATAATCCCGTTAACATATATTCCAGCAGAATCAGGGAAACCCTTGTGCATTTAGTATTATTAATAAGGTTAACTGAGCATTTAATTAGCAATTTAGTGGTTAGCACTCCATGACTAGAAGGTCCCCCAGAAGATTATTTAGCAGAATTAACTGAAGGCTTTTGTCATCTCCTCCCTAGACACCATCTGCACCCTCCTAAGCAAAGGTGATTTTTAATCAATCGCAGACAGGTTCACAAAGAGGACATGGACACAAACAATAAATCCCCACCCCCAGCCAGTGCCAAGGAGCACTCTTGGACAGGAGACTAGCTCTCCCCAGCAGTGCTCCCTGCTGCCAATGCTGCAACACTGCAGGGTGCCACAGAGGCTGTGCTGGACTTGACTGATGCATTCATATGTTTAATAGGACCTCCGGCACCCTGGACAAGAAAGAGGGATGATTCACGGACTAAATGCCCTGCTGCAGAAACTGCAGCTCATATTTAAATGTTCAGTACTGGTGCTGTTCCTGGAATAGAATGATAAATGGCCTGCCACCCCAAAGCTCTTTGTCACAGGGCCACAGCAGACCAGGAGCCTGTGCACAGGCCTTTCCTGCCTGGCTCCATAAGACAGACCAGCAATGCAGCCCCTAACCTCCTGGTTCTATTAAGCCCATGGTGGGCTTGTCCCCAACTTCTGTGAAAAGCCCCATCCTGTCCTCACACAGACTGGATCTTTCAAAAACAACTAACTGAAGTCTTATTCTGCCTTTGCCATGCTCCACACTGCGTGGTCACTGGGGAAATAAGAGAAAATGGGCCCTTCAGGGAGCCAGCATCCCAGTAGGAGAGGCAGAGAGTAAGCAAATAAATAATCCAATAAAACCAACTCTCAGCCCAGCTGTGTGCCAGGCATTTGCTCTTGTTAGTTATTCCTTACAACAATTGCAAGGATAGATATGTTTCACCTCTTTTGTCTAAAGATATCAAGATTTAGAGAAAGTAGCAATAAACTTAAGATCACACAGCTAGAAAGCAGCAGAACCAGTACCTCAACCCAGGCCCATGCAAGTATCTCCTCATCACCCAAAAGCCGAGCTTCCTGCATCACTGCAATTCCTGGATGTTCAGGGAATTAAAACTATTCTTAATATTGGCACAAGAAAATAAAACTAGGAAGCAAATCAGTCCGCTGGGGAAAAAAATTCCAGGATGCACTTCAAAGCTCGATATGAGTGATTTGGGGATTATCTGTGCATCATTGCTCTAGTCCTTGGCATGGATAATGTAGTCAGAAGTAATTTTAGATTCACTGACAACACAGTAGCATGTTGATGAGTTCAGAAAATGAAGAGATGCACTCAACTGAAACTAAATTTGTTGATTCCCTACTATGTGACTGACAAGCTGCTAGATCCTGGGAATGAGGTAGATAAAGATGAATACGCAAGACTTGATCCCTGAGGCTAATGAAGTATACTGGCATCCACCCCACACACTTGTGTGGAGAATACTGTAATGAGTTCTACAATAGTAAAGAGAAGAAATGATTGAGCCTGATTTGAGGGATTTTAGTGTAGGGGTCTACAAATTCTTTCTCAATACAGAAGATATTCTAGCTGGCTCTGAAAACAGGAATGGGCAGGAGAAGTCAGTGAGCAGAAAGTGAAGAATATTGCATCTTGGCTAAGGGAAAATAATTCATAGGGGCCTGGAGTAGTAGACATGTATATTGTATTTAGGGAGAGACAAGAGTCAGTTTAGTGTCACTAAAGGACGCAACAGTGGCCAAGGGGATAATGATGGCAGGAAGTGTGAATGGTAAAGTACTTGTAGTGGGGATTAGAGGGTGAAGATTCAGGAGGATCTGGAAGGTCTTCCTAAATAATTGAACCTTGTTTAATATGCAGCATAGCCCATCAAAGTAGTTTGAGTGAAGGACAACAGATACAGAGTGATTAACTCATAAAAAAGCTGTAGTCAAACAAAACAAATGCCTTCTACCTTCGCCTCCTCCCCAACAACACACTTTAAAAACCATTTCTCACCCTTTCCCCCATTCCCACACACAGAAACCCTTTCAGAATACAGGAGGGGGGATAGGAAGAGAATACCAGCCATGGGAATAAGGAGAACGTGGCAGAAATAAGACATTATGGGACCCACAGCAACAAGAGTTATTGGCTGCATTTGAGTCTTAGAGAGAAGCCAAGCTTAAGGATGCCAGGCTTCCTGCAATGGAAGATAGTGGGTGCTCATATGCTAAGGGACAGGCTGGAAAAAAGGCAGATTTGGGAAGAAGAGTGACTTTGGTTTGCATTGATTTAGTTGCTGGGAAATGTTAGGATATTCATTTGGAGATTTCAGAGCTATGTATTAGGTGATCATGGAAACCACGGGAGAAAATTAGATCACCCCAACAAGAACAGAGGAAAGGAAGACAAGACCGCGTCCCTGCTCATCTGTTCAGCCTCATCTTTCACCCCGACCTCCCTCCTGAACTTTACTACCTAAACAACTATCCCTTCCCATCTCTCCTGTCTCCTGGCCTTTCTACTGGAAGGCTGGTTGGGGCAGTACTGATCTGCGTGACAATGTCCCCAGGACCCAGCTCAGAAGCAACCATCAACCTTAGGGAATCAATGGGAGAATGAGTGAGAGAGGATGCTCAGCATAGAAACCTGCAGGCTCCCTATGTTTAAAGAGGGAAGGCAGAAACAGGATTAAAAGCAAAGAATACTGAGTGGTCAGGGAGATGGAAAGAGCAGGAATGCTATAGAAAAGGAATAGAAAAATGCCCTGGATTTAGAGGGAGCAGGGAGGAAATGTTCTGGAGAGAACTTTCCCTCTTGGGGACCCAGAGCAGAAGCCAGGCTATGTTGGGTTGGAGAGTGGTTGAATATGGCAGTTGTAATATATTCTGATAGCTGGGCTCATGAACAAAGTCAAATGAACTAGGAAAATATATTGTCAAGTCCACATGAATCTAAGAGCAAATCTAATCTATTAGATAAAAATATGTCTCCACAGTTTTGTGTTACTATACCAGAATTTAATTATCCTCTTAATATTATATATTATCTAAATCATATAATTCAATGCAGAAAAATAGTTAAAATATTATAGTTAACTATAATTATATAGTCAGAAGATATATTACACTGTGTGTGAGTGAAAATTCTATAGCCAAAAAATGTCTTCCAAATACCACTTACAGTTATTTCATATTTCATGTAAGGTAGCCACTAAATCAGGTCAGAACTACCAATTACCACTTATGAATAAATTGCAGGGTACAATAGTTTCAAAAAATAACTAAGAAAAGAAGTTTGGCTTCATTCATTTTTTCAATTTTCCATTTTCATTTTTCCCCTAATTCATCAAAAGTGTTTAGGCTTTTTCAGTTACATAAGATGTGACCCAGCAGAACCATAGTGTTTCAAAAATTTCTTTCTTTCTACAGATGCAAAAGGTATTTAAGAAACTTCCAGGATTCAAAGAAATCCATGTGTTAGGATTTAGGTAAGTAAGAGAATCAGACTCTTGATTTTTGAATTACTTTCTCTCTATCCTTTTTAAAAGCAGTGTCATAAGGATTATAAGGTCCCTTTTCCCTCAATTGTCTGGCTCTGCCAAGTCCTGAAATCTGAATAGATTTCAAATAAAGGAACTGTCTAATTAGGACATGACTCTAGGTGATTTTTAAGAGGCAACACAGGAGCTATACTCCTCCCTCCTTCCAAGAGTCAGAAATACTACTGTCTACAGAGAACTCATCTGATGTCCTTGACATTGCAGCTAATGAATATCATAGGAAAATACCTCAGTAGAGACAGATAAAAAAAAAAAGTAGCAACTAATTGCCTTAGTGTCTTGATTGCCTGGTTCTCTATCAAATACTAAATATTATCACCACTTAAACAAAGCCTATACCCAAGGGGGACAGATGAACCTAATAAGAAGCAGTTCCTGTGGAAGTTGGGGAATTCAAAGAATGGGGTGAGCAGCTATAAATATGGACAAAAGACTTCCCAAAATAAAACTTTTATATCAGTTTGATATCTGAACAATAGCAATGAATTATACTCAGAAATTATTAAATTGAAATTTTAAATAAATCATAAAATAATGCCACACTACAGGGTCTAATCATGTTCCCACAGCTTTGACACAGCAGGCCTATATCCACTAGCATCCCAACACTCTAAAGTGGGCTCACAATTGTTGGCAAGAATTTCTGTCTTTTTTAAGTCCTCATTTTCAAAACATCTGTAGGTAAGGTCATAATATTTTATTTTTAAATGTGTCACAAGGTAACTATCAGCTCTGGACTGAGCAGAATGAGATCCCACACCCTGGAAGGGATCTGTAACTCAGGGGGAGCAAGCCCCACCAGAGTTATTCTGGTGCCCTCGTTCTCTATCATCTTAAAGGAAGAAGGTGTGCGAAGCTCATAAAAGTTCCACAAGCTTATAAAGAACAGTCTCTAGGGGAGCTCAACCCATTTATTTCTTCCAAAACTATCAGGCACCACTGATTTGTATAACTCCAGAGGAAGGAAATATTGAAAAGCATAAATTATAAAAGATGAAACCCTTAATATTTACCAAAGCAGAGTCATTTTTCTTTATTTCAAGATGCCGCTCTGCAGGCTTCCATGTGAAATCAGATGGATTAGAGAAAAATTAAAGTTGATAAGAAAATATTCCACATAAATGGCAGGGTCCTATGGACCAACCACAGTAGTTAAAGAAAAAAATTTTAATTTAAAACTGAAGGAAATTATGGGAATAGTTCCCTTCAATAAAGGAAATGGTAATAGAAAAATATATTTCAGCAGAAAACCAAAATGTTAGGTGATGAAATTTTCCAAGGTAAAAATGTAAACATATAGCCTTTGAAGCTGAATCTTTCCCAAGTGTTTATCTCTGAAAGGATTTATTCTTATTCCTGCCAAGAATGCCTATAAAGTTTGATCACATTCTCTCAGTAACTGTCATTATGTCACAAAGACTCCATCTACCAGAAAATCTTGTCCCCTAAAAACAATAAACAATATGTTTATGATCATAGCAACTTTTAACCATTAGTAACACACAGAGAATATTGTAAATTTATTTAAAAGTAAATGTGCTTCCTTGTGGAACCAGATCCCGAAAGAAAAGCAAAATCACTCTGATTCTGTTGGCACTGTCTTTCCTTTGGCTCATGTGTATCAAGACTGATTCACAATCTAACAAGTTTTTTCTATCAGTGACCTCATTTATTTCTCTTAATACAACAAGGAAGTATTAGAACATCTACAAACACAGTTACAAGGGTCAACAGTAAAATGTCCACTTTAAAATATCACTTCATCTCCTACAGCAACTATGGGACACTATGAACAATCATTCACCTAGTTAGAGAACATCATCCTTCAAAGGCTTGTGCACAAATGGTCATAGTGGTTTTATGCATAATAGCCAAGAACTGGAAACAACCCAAATGCCCAACCACAGGCAAGAGACAAGCAACTGAAGCATATTCATACTACAGATTATCTCTCAACAAAGGCACGCACTACTAAAATACACAACATGGTGCATCATAAATTAACTAAAAATGCATTATGATTCCACATTTACTAAATTCTAGAAAATGCAACTAATCTATAGTGACAGAAAACAGATTCATAGTTGCTTGGAGAGGAGTCAGAGAAGGGTTTTGGAAGGGAAGGATGATAAAGGAGCCATGAGTAAAATCATGGGAGTGATGAATGTTCTATCTTTATTGTGGTAGTGGTTTCACAGGTGTGTAGTTAAATTGAATTGAATACTACTTTAAATATGTCTAGCTTATTTCTGACAATGATAACACAATAAAGTGGTTTTCTTAATCTTATTTAAAGTACACAAATTTCATGTATTCCATATATACACATTTGGGAACATGGTGATACTTCCCACCCTACACTCCTTCCTGCTGATGCTCCAATGCTTCTTTCTCCTCCCTCTCCTATTCCCACTATTAATTTTTACAAAGATCTATTTTCAGTATACTTTATACTCATAATACAGTAAGAAAAGAGTTCAACAAATAGTATGAAGGGGAAAAAAAAACACTGTTCTTCAACAATAGAGACAAGGGCTATAAATGATCATCTAATCTCAAAATGTCAATTTCACACCAATACATTACCTTTTAGGTACTCTATTAGTTACCACAGATCAGGGAAAACATATGGCATTTGCCTTTTGGGAACTGGCTTATTTCACTAAGAATAATGGTTCCCAGTTGAATCCATTTTGTTGCAAAAGACAGGATTAAATTAACAGGGCTTGGCCTAGGAAGCCCAGTATCTCTTCACCTATTAATGGATTACAAAATTTTGCTAAAAACAAGCAATACACAAGCCCTGGATGAATGTCTCTTTGGGGCAAAATGAAGTCCTACTAGTTAGATAGTCATAGATTTTCCCTGGCCTCCACAGAAGCAAAGTTTAGCATGTCTGTAGCATGTCCATGTCACTCATGTTATATCAGAGAACAAAAGTTAGATAAATTCATAGTCCAGGTAGAAGGAGCAACAACACTAATCTCAATATATATGTGGAATGTATTTGGTAGCACCTATCATTAGAAATATAAAGGTAGAAAACTATGTATATCTTCCAAACTAAGTCCAATATACAAGGATATGCCCAGAAAGATCCAAAATGTATTTATTAGTTGGGGAACCAATTGTCCTTTTTCAGGCACAAACAAACAGTGGCAGGGAAAATGAGTCCAGGCTTGAAAGCAGACAAGACAGAGTTTGAACCCTGGCTCTAACAGTTTCCAGCTCTTTCTCTCTGTGTGCATGTTCCTTTATCTGTGATATGGAGATCATGTTGTTGAAAAGATTAAATGAGGATGCATGAAAACTACCTGGCGCAGCCCACCTACTCAGTAAACAGGTGTTTGTTTTCTTTCACATGTGGTCCCATGGTGAATTGGACCAATCCCTCAAAGCTTACTGATTAAAGCAATTCAAAAAGTAATCAGTCAACAAAACATGAGTTCCAGGGGTTAGCCTCAGATAAATTACCTTCAGGAAGAAACTAATCATTTAATGCCATTCCGGAGATGAGAAATCTGTTTACAAAATACTTTTTAAAAACTTCCTGGCACCAACACCATCCAAATGTAAATGTGTAGGATATATTCGCACTCTTTACAAGGCATTTGAGGAAATCAAAGAGTTTAAGAAAAAGACCAAAGTACATATAATCTTTGTGCTACGGCTCAAATTTTAATCAGATGCATCATGTAATGATGTTTACTTCCTTAGAATCAGATGGCTCTCGAAATTTCCATCTAAATTCTGATGCCAGTTTATGTTTCCTTCAAAGTTCTTTGAAAACTTGGAAGACAATAGAAGGGAGGCTTATTTTGGTCTATGAAATAATTCATTGCCTGTCTCAATAAATGTCATAAAATTCTTTCTCCTTTCCATGTTTACATGTGATGAAATGAAGACCAAAGAAAGAAGGAGATGGGTAAATTCAACTATTATTTTTGTATAGAATATAGACTATTTCCCCCTAAAATCTATTTGCTAATATTGTACAAATAGTTTATTTTTGGAATGTTTATGAAAAACTAATGACCTTAGTGGTTTCTTATTTAAATGGGAATAATTGATCAGTGACTCAGTAGCGAAAATAAATAACACCTCTCAAACCAAAATCACTATGTGAGATAAGTAGGAAAATATTGACTTGAGCCATTGAAAAGTATTCTACAAAGCTCAAGATCTAACCAGAAAAAAACATGAAAACATACCTGCCTTGCAATCATGCTTTCATTATTTCTTAAATGTTATTTGTGATGGCAAGTTGTCTGTCTGAATGTATCCATGATCAGGGGACCAACCTAGGTATGGAATAAAGCAGAGAAACTCATTTGCTCCTTGGTTCCAAGATCAGTTTGAATCAGGGAAAGGATACACTATATCTTGCAGAGCTCAGTAATAAGAATCGAGCTTTGGTTCCTATAATTGACTAGTGAAATAATGAACTGTAGACTCTGACTGATTGTGTGGTCTGAAGAACTGCCAAGAATACACATTATCAGTTCCTGTGGCCTTTTAAAACACTTCTACATTCCTCTGTGTGGATTTATTGTATAAACTAAGGACAGGTCTATAAAGAATCCTGTTTCATTTTTACATCCAAAAAGCTTTGAAATTAAGAAATGGGATAACTAACAAAGTTGATCTGTACCACTTCTTTTCCCCTCTTCTCACACCTAGCTTCTCTTATTTCATTTACAATTTTTAATTAAAAAAAATGCTTCTTAGGAAAAAAGTACACAAGAAACAGCCTTAAGAACTTTGAAGCTTTGCACCATGTATACATTTATATACTATGTATATCCTGTTGTCTCACGGCTATGTCCTACATTACTATTTTTTTAAGATTTATTTGAAAGTCAGAATTAGAGAGAGAGGGAGAGACACAGAGAGAGATATCTTCTATCAGTTTGTTCACTCTTCTGGAAGCCACAATGGCCAAGGCTGAGCCAGGTCAAATCTAGGAGCTTCATCCAAGTCTCCCATATGGAGGGAAGGGGCCTCAACACTTGGGCCATCTTCTGATGTTTTTCCCAGGCCATTAGTTCTGAGCTGGATCAGAAGTAGAGCAGCAAGGATATGAACCAGTGTCCATATGGAATTCCAGGGTTGGTTTTACCTGCTATGCTACAATGCTTGTCCTACATTACTATTTTATAGATCTTCCTAATAGAGGCTTTTTGCAGAAGAAAGAACTATTCATCCGTTATCATGTTTGACAGTGCATGACTCAAAAGACCACCAAACAACATAGTTCATTGAACACTTGGGAATACTTTTTTAGAAACACCTGACGTAAAAATCAGTGATCACTTGACATAGGTAGTGGTCCTTGTTCAGGCTAGATTTAACGCCAATGCTGGTTTCTATTTCAGAACCAAAAAATATGTAAAATATTTTTTCTCTCTTCATATTTCTGAATGAATGAAATGAATGTTTTAAAGTGGGATATTCCTTAAAAGCCCATCGGGAAAGAGGTTGAGGCTGTCCTGAGTCTTACTAACAATGGAGTAACTCTCATTACAAGGCACATAACAATGTCTTTGGGTTGGCTGTGTGCTCTGCTGCCTACAGTTCAAGCTCCACACAGATACAACTCATGGCCATCTTTAAGAAAGACAGCACAGAAACAAAAAGCCCTGCAAATGACTTCCTGTCTATTGATTCCAACAAAATCGAAAGCGAAGTCCATCATGGAACCATGGAAGAGGACAAGCAACCAGAAATGTATCTCATAGCAACGGATCTTAAAAAGTTGATCAGCAGGGTCCTAGAGGAAGACCAATCCTTGGATGTGGAGACAATTCAGTTCACTGATGGTCAGTAGGCGAAATCATCATTCTGACACAGAGACTATTTGTGAATGTATCATGAAAACTGTCATTTTAACTTAGGCCTGATAAAATCAATCACTGAGACAGGGACATCATGTGTGTAAATGGTATGGTACCATTTCTGTCTTTCTCACTCTTTCCTTTGTATTTGTTGAATATTTGGTGACCCCTTTATACCTAAGAGAGCTCTAGCAGAGCAAGGTTTCCATTTAGTCCAGGTCAACCATGGTCAGCCAATGGGGTTCAGGCAGGGAGAAGAACTCATGGATAGTTCTATTCCCCTGGCATGTCCTAAACAGATTCCCTCATCCAGTAAATCCAGCAGGTCCCAGCAGGAAACAGATGGCGTATTCAAATGAGAATAATTTGAGGAGATTTTGATAAAGGATTTGCCTGTACCAAAGGGATAAGGAAGTTTCCTGGGGCTAAAAGCAGCATGACCTCATTTCTACCTCTAGGCTTGATGCCTAATGATCTAAGACAGGACAAGAAGGCTTTGGTATAATGCATGTAAGTCACTTCCTGAGGCAGTAAGTAGCAGTGAGAAGAGAGAAAGATGGATCTAAAGAGGTTAATAGGGCATCACGCACACTTGGATTCTCAAGAGTGCCTGGGAGGCACCTAAGAGCCTGGAACTCTTTAGTTGGCACCATAGATGACAAGAAAGATGGAGAATGGAAATGCCACTTTAGTACAACATAGCGTGAAACTGTCATTGTCTTCTAGTTCTGTTTCTCTGATTTAGATGGGCAAACTCTTAACTCAAACTTGACAAAGTTCCATTGAGACAGGCAAGATTAAGGGTAAGGGAACTTCCTAACCAAGAAAAGTTCAACTTCAGACTCATCTCAGAGACAATCTGATACTCTGAATTTGTCTGTTTGTTGGAATTTCTGGGGTATTGTAATAATCTTGCTTTAAGATGAAAGCAGGACACCACAAATGGTCCTTGGTTATAATAAGCTAGTTCAGTTATATTTGTGAGTTTAGCATATATTTATGCCTACTGGCCTAACCAATTGGTCAGTATAGATCTGTAAAATAAAATTAAAAACCCTGAAAAATACACCAGAATAACTATTCATATCACTAAAACACACACAATGCACCCTTGCATCTATCTTTCATCATCTATCATTCAGATTAATGACCATTCATTTATGTGAGCTAATTTCATAATGATTACTTGTACTGTTCCGTAAGAACTGATTTATTTTTATTTTTAACCCTGTTTTATTGTCTCAACTCTAAAAAAAAAAAAAAAAGATACTGAAATCTTGTGACTTTTCACCCACAGATCAAGTTGGATCACTACCAGACCTTGATCCTGACACCAAATCAGGGCTTCCTACACTCCTTGCTAATGTCATAAAGGTGAGTGAGTTTGTTGTCCTTTTGTTCTTTAAAGAGAAATAAAGCCTGAAAACATTCCATCCCCCCACCAAAAAAAATATCAGTTTAAAGACTGAACAGAGCAAATTTCTCTTTGTGGTGCTAATTATAATTCTTTGCTGTTTTTTGCAAGCACTACTTTGTTAACCCACTTCCAATATCTGTATTAATAAAACATAATGCTACTTGCACTTCAAATATCCTAATATTCAAAGTTGCCTTCAATTTATTTAGGGCTTTGTTTCAATTAGTCAGAATGAGCTAAGTTTTTGATAAAACAAATACACTTTCATGACCTGAAAAAAGTAATTAAAGTAGAATATATTATTCAACTTTGACTTTGAGAAATAAATACAAACATACTTTATGAATTTGTTTAAGTCTTATGGTCTTACCCTTGTATTTACTTACGGAAACTTGACAAGTAAAAATTAATTGTTCCAGGAAGTAAAAAAAATTTAGATAACAAAATTTATATTTAAGGGTATGTTGATTTAGTTTATACCGGAAGTTGTCACTGAGGAGTTCATCAATGCAAGTGCTAAATATGCTTTATTCCCTCTTGAAATGAAAGAATTCATAAATTCACACATGATTGACACAATTCAAAGTATTTCAGTTCTTAATTAACCCTATTCAGGCAGACTCAATTAGCCAAGTCAATAGACCATATTTTAACAACATAACAATGCATGTTACATTTTCAGGACATATTTCTATATCAGAACCTTCCTCTATAGTATATTTAAGTCAACTATAAAAATCTTTACCTACATTTAAGTAAGGAGGAAAATATACAGAGTATAACCTTTCCATAGCCCTTCTCAACATGTCTTTCTAACTTCATTCTTCAGGATGCTACTTTGAGTCCAGAACTTCCTCTTGGTGAACCTGGGCTTGAGACAGCAGACAGAACAGAGCATGGTCAACCTGGTGAGTTTCTTCCCACAAAGTCAAAGTAAATGACAGTGTTCTCTTTGAGGATTCCAACTATGACACTGCCTCAAAGAGCAGTGTCAAAGTCATTCTCAGCCCAGAACAAGCTTTATTCTCAACAGCATTTCCAACCAACGAGTTATTCACTGAGCCACCCTCTTCCAAGGCAGAGGACACTCCCCATTGTCCTTCCTTCAGCTATAGTTCACAGTCCCATGGTGAGCACTGACAAGCCTTTCTTGATGGGTCTAGTGAAAGCAGCTGAAACCAAAGAAGGACCATTGGCTACCCACCCAGAACAATAATCTCCTCTGGGCTTCAAAACTAAAAGCACACCAGGACAAGGCAGGAAACAAAGCCCGAGTGCATGACAAGGGCTATGGCAGCAGAAGAATGGACCCTTACAATAAATGTATGTAGGCCTGTATACTGCATGCCCACTGACTGTTGACCCTGTCTATTCTACTCCATGTGCTTCTTTAGCACAAATTAGCTCATATGTAATTGACAAATAAAAAAGAACAGCAGTAAACACTGTAATCCCCTTGACTCACTTTTGAATTTCCAAGAAGGTTAATTTTTTATGCAATGGGATCAAACTTTCTCACAGTAGAAAGGATATCTTTAGCAATATATGGAGACCTTGGGGGAATAATACTGAAACTCCCAAAGAAGAGCCTTTTTTAATACAAGAAGTAGCAGATATATTGGATCCAAGAAGCTCTATTCATTTCAGTATAGAGCTTTAGTGTGAAACTACAAATAAAAAATGTCTTTAAGGGAACAATTCCCAGGATAAAATGCTGATAAGGATGCACTGTGGTTCTAAGCACAAATGTCATGATTTGTCATAGTTGCTATTGTTAATAGGCTTATTATGATTCTAGTTAAGGCTCTCTTTATGAAGTTCTACAGGTTTTGATAGTCTGCCTCAACCCTGTTTTCCTCATAAACCAATGAGCAATAAATATGCAATTTTGCAATACTAAGTTTTCAGGGAATACATACACAGCATAATAGAACACCTATTCAAATTGGATTTGGTTTACATGATTATCAATGAGGAAATATTTAATGAAATAATTTCCTATGGCTACATAATATACCACTTCTAAAGCTAGTGGCTTAAAATAACAATCACTTCGTTGTCCTGCAAATCTGAAATTTGGGCAGGAATCAGTGAGGACAGCCATGTTGTGTCTCATGTAAGACAGCTGGAATATCTCAACTGGGATTGAAGATCCATTTCCAAGATGCTTCTCTCACATGGTTGGCCAACGGGAGCTCACCCAAAGCTGTTAGCTAAGAATCACATCTCCTCTTGATATAGGCTTCACCACAGAGCTGCTTTGGTTTCCCAACAGCATAGCAGCTGGTTCAAAGCGTCAGTATTCTAACCCTTTAAAGGCCCAGAAACATTATCACTTCTTCATATTCTAATACCCAGGAAGTCCAAGAGCCATCTAGATGCATAGGGAGAAAACATAGACCTTATCACTAGATAAGTGTCATTTATAGTTAACCACTATCCACATCAACCATTATTTAGACTTCCAGATCTTTTGAGAGCTGGTTGGATACAAGAAAAAAAAAACCTCTTGGTGAAATGATTAATATTAAATGCTCACTGGATTGTTGCAATTGTGGTCTCATAAGAACCCTATTATAAAGTCAGTGTTTCAGGTAGAATGAGAATATATATAATGAAAATATTTTTGTATTTGCAAAATTGTCTTACTAATCTCATTTATAAATTTCTTCCATTTGTGAGTATAATACAGAACTTTAAAACGAAAAAAAATCTTAGAGATAATTTAGTTAAGCTACTGTGCATATTTTTCACAAGAGATAACCAAGCTAGAGATGCAAAACAACTTTTTCAAACATACACCACAGCTGGTCACAGAACTAGCACCACAAGGTTACCCTTCTAATTACATGTTTTAAGCATTTTGACTTTAACAGAAGTCCCAAATGAATTCCCATTGATCAACCAGCAAATTGATTTTAATGTTCATTGTATTTGACATTTCTGCTGTGTGGCTCTTGTTGACCACTCCCTTCCTGAAACATCACTTATTTGGTTTCTACACAATGAATGACTCCTTGATTCTTATATTACCAGCTACTTCTCCTCAATCTCTGAACTGTGGCTTATTATTAGATATTTTTAATTTGTTTATTAAAATCCTACCTCATTTTTTAAAAGATTTGCAGTGTTATACACAGAAATGCACATAATACAGTAAGATTGTATATCCAAGAACTAAAAGTGAAAATGAAAGAAAATAAAACAAAGATTACAGTGTAATAGAAATGTTTTGGCACTAGTTAGAGGTAGTAGTTGCACCGTGTTGTAGATGCACTAAATTCCATTGAATCATATATTTTTGAAATGTTTAATTTTATGTTCTGTGAATTTTACTTCAATATTTTTTAAAAATCAGATGATTCTTTAGGGAAATTTATATTAAAATTGAGCATCATAAAGTTCTATACTTTTGCTTTAAGTGGTCCAGAAATTTGGTCCCGAGTTTCTTAGCAGACTGTGCAAGAAGGAAAACACAATCAATCAGATAATTTAGATATTCATGCTTACAGCCTGACAGTTGCTTAAGAGAAAAGTTTCTCCTTTGGGTCCTCATCAAGATGACAGTCTGGGTCATAATGAACCACGTTCTGTCCATATCCATCTTCCTACTGTGTAAAACAAGTGTCAGGTGTTTCCTTGAAAGCTCTCATTGGAAATGAGTGCTGAAACCCAAAGCCCAGTTCATCACAGCCACCCTTAGGGGCTGGTGTTGTGGTGTAGCAGATTAAGTCATGGCTTTGCAGTGCCAGCATCCCATATGGGTGCTGGTTCAAGTCCCATCTGCTCCACTTCCAATCCAGCTCTCTGCTATGGCCTGGGAAAGCAGCAGAAGACAGTCCAAGTTCTTGGGCCCCTGCAGCCACATGGCAGACCCAGAGGAAGCCCCTGGTTCCTGGCTGCAGATTGGCCTGGCTCTGGCCATTGTGGCCATTTGGGGAATGAACCAGCAGATGGAAGACCTCTCTCTCTCCCCCTCTCTGCCTTTCAGATAAATTACATAAATCTCTAAAACAAGAAGGGCAAGGTTCTGACAGTATGCCTTAATCCAGGGATTGATTCTAAAATATGTAGAAGAATGGATGTGCTGCTTTATCTTTAAGTTCCCTGTAAGTAAAAAAGGATATCTCACAGCCAGTCTGATTAGCATTGAACAGGTGGAGGTATATTTGCTAACATAGGCCTGGAGTGTAAATACTCTGTGTTGCCAGTTAAGAGAAGATCCATAAGCTTTCAGAATCATATCAGCTGGGGATAAAAATCACATATCTTAATGAAAAGTGAGGACCCTAATTCAGGAAACTTTCTGATAAAAGGCACCAGATGTATACTGGAAAAAAAAAAAAGGAAGAGTCCTCTAGACAAGACCAAGACTTTTCTCCCTTGTAAAATGATTCTGAACCTCTCCCATGAACAGGTAAAATAAAAATTAAGGCTCCAAACTTCTGCACTATAGCATTATCAAGATAATTTTAGCCTGGAAAAAATTTAAGTTTAGTGTCACCAAACGCCTACTACGCCATTAAAATCTCAGAAAAGGACTTGTAAAAGTCGTTCCACATATGTAGTTTAATTTAGTAGTTAATTCTGTAAGACAAAGTACTTGCAAAATAAGCTTCTACAGTACTAAATGAATTGGTATGTTAGAATTACAAGTTCTTCTGCTAGGTATATTTTTAAAGGAGTTGATCCTAAGTCATCCTTTTTTGCAGAGCCAGTTATCTCTTAAGGTCACTCTTATTTCATGCAAATGAGAATTGGAAACATGTAGGGGAAACTGGCATTCTGTCCTCCACACAACCTGTATTCAACTCATTCCAAAGTAGCATCAGATTATTATGGCAGAAATGTTTTGTGTTTTGGTTTGGTTTAAGTGTGTGTAGGTGGCAGTACATTTCTGGTTTCACTCATTACCATGATCATCTATCTGAGCAAGAGAGAAACTCTTCAGTGTTCTCTTCCAAATTATAGATTTTTTTCACTCATAGGTTAGTCCACTCAAACCATGAGCTAAATCTACTTTTTTAAGATTTGTTTATTTTTCATTTATTTATTTGAAAAGCAGAGTCACAGAGAGTGGGGGAGAAAGAGGGAGAGAAATTTTCAAACTGCTGTTTCACTCCCTAAATGGCTACAATAGCCAGGTCTCTGCCCTGCTGAAACCAAGTACAATAAACTTCATCCTGGTCTCCCACACGGGTGACAGGGACCCAAGTACTTGGGCCATCCTTAACTGGCTTCCCAAGCACAGTAGCAGGAAGCTGGATCAGAAGCAGAGCAGCTAGGACTCAAAGTGGCACTCTGATATGAGATGCTGGCATCATAAGCAATGGCTTAACCTGTTGTACCACAGAGAGGCTCCAAACCAAATCTTTTCATCAATTGCAGTATTTGAAGTAAAGAAGCAAACTGCAGGCAGAGCTATTCTGCTGTTAGACATTGTTTTGACGTTTGTTTCCAATATAGGTAATATATTAAAATCAGCATACATTTCCAACTTAATCTCACCTCAGCCTGTGAACTCATCAAAAAAAAAAAAAAAAGTCGGTGAAATGAGCTAAGTTGAATGAATTCAATATAGAACCCAGATGCTAACATTCCTTGACATCAGAAACAGTGGTCTGTCTCTATTCACTTCTGTATTACCAGTGTCTAGCCAGATGCGTGGCATAGACTGGACAGCAAATTAATACATGTTATACAAGTTGAAGGAGGGAATGAATGAATTTGTAGTATAATACCTGCATGAAAGTCAGAGCTGATGATGAAAATTATCTATTTCCCTTCCAAATCTGTCTGTGAAGAAGCTCAGTGCCAAATCAACGGTCAACAGTTTTCTGCTATGAATTCTGGTCAGCATTCACCACTGTCCAAATACCTCATCCACTGTCAGGTTTTTGTGCCTTCACAGAAGTTAGTTTTTCCTGTGCCTGTATCACCTTTCTACTCTTCTGTCCTGATGACCTCTAACCCACACTGTAAGTTTCTGTTCACATACCACATCCTCTGTGAAGCCATCCCCAGCTGCGCCCTGGAACGGATTCATAATCACCATCTGCTCCCTGATCCATAGCATCTATGCCTATATCAACACTTGCCACCCAGTATTGAAATTATCTCTGTGCAGGTCTGGAATCCCTCCAACACTCAATTCCTCAAGTAAAAGGATGCACTCTTGTTCCTTTAAAGAAAAAAAAAAAAAAAAACCCTCCTGCCCTAAGCACAAAGTCTGGCACGTGATTGCAGTCTCATAACTCATTGTCACTGCTGTCTTTTTTTGGGTCAATCATCAAAACTGATCTCAAACAAACACCTGGAGGATGGGCCTACATAACTCCACAGATAGCCTTCCTTTGCAAGGCATTACTCCTTGTTTGGTAAACACTTTTGTCAAATGAAAGTGCTGAAGAACTTTAATCAACTCCACCTCATGTGATATAACAACCACCACACTGATTAATGTAAATGTAGGCATAAAATGAAAGAAGCTTGCAGTAAGACACTCTCCTAGCCAAAAAATTTACATATCCTGAATCTCAATTGGGAAGGCCTGGCAAAGATGTTATTTAAATTGCTCCACTTTAGGATGAAGGGATAATAGTAATACTTCAAAAGGTTTAGAATACAAGTTCAGCTGAACTTTAAGCAACTGAGGTCAGTATTTTCACCTTATCTTCCTTGCTAGAGAATAAGTGCTCCCACAAGGACAATGCTGCTTATAAAAATCATTCTGAGAAGTTCATGAGGCAAATGTCAATGAAAAGAAGGGAAGAATGGCCATTCACCAAAGACTTGCGATTGCACTCCATCCCTAGACATGATCTTCACGCTGGCTAGGGAAAGATGACAAGTAGAGCAGTCTTTCCAATTTTCAAATTTGGTACTTCTAGATTTAACTTAAATGTCAAGTCAGTTAGTATTGTCTTTCAGAACTTCAGTTTGGGAAATTCAAATTTTCGTCAGCCCACCTGGGAATAGAAAGGAGATATCTTAATGATAAATGAGGACCCTAAATAGAAAACATTCCTAATAAAAGGCGTCCCACCTAAACATGGAAAAGAGCACAACAAAGAGCCCTCTGGATAAGGACCAAGTCTTTTGTCCATCATGGAACAATTCTGCCCTACCCCAGATTTTGGCAAACACAAGGTAGTAGTGGCCAGTGAGAAGTTTCTGGTAGAGGGTATGACTGGCGGGTTAGGACAGAGCCATCTGTGTCTAACTTTGGGTTGCTGGCTGGGTGGAGCTGCCATGAGACTGCCTCCTTTATCTCCTCAAACTACAATAAAGCTGGGTCTACCCATAGAAACATCTTCTCTGAACACTGATAAGGGATAGTCACAGAAACAGTTAACCTCCAGGATGGGGAGGAGGTGAGAGAAGAGAACAGATTCAGGCAAGGAGATGGTATAACAGTTCAGAGGAGGACAGAAGATCAGAATAGGTAGGCAAGCACAAGCAAACAGTTTAAAAGAGTCTTCATAGTAATCCAGCCTAGAAATGTTGATATCTAAGGTTTAAGTGGTAGAAGGGGAGATGGGCAGAAGTGAATTGATTTGAGAGGTATTTAAGAGGCAAAAACAATATGAAGAATGGTGAGGCCATTGTTGAGTTCAGCAAGACTGACTGGACTGATTGATGAACAATGTCTGCTGCAGGCTTATTCATGGGGAGATGTAATGAATGTCTGCAGTGTCTGTATGCAGCCAGTGGACTGGTTTTGCGTGTGTCTCTCAGATGTCCAAATATTGCCTTCCTGTTACCTCTTTGTGGTCATGCAACTGGTGAGCACATTCTAGGAGGTGCCAGCATTCACCTGTTCTCAGAAGCTTAACACTGCCACTCTCATCACTTCCATCAAATTCTGCTGATTCACATTTACATAAAGAATAAGACTGATAAGTGTTCATTATGAGCAATACTTCCACTGACCTACCCAGTACAGAGAAGAGAAAATTAAAAGTCAATAACTACAAGAAATGGAATGGGCATACAGAATGATGCCTAGCAATTTAGGATTTCTTCTTATGACTGTCTGTAGTAAACTCTAGCCATGATCACTTTAAGTCTATAGAACCGGTCAAGCTGCTTTCTCCTCCTATACATTCTGATCTAGAGGTTCTATCCCAACCATCCTGTGGGTTTTGATCTGGTTTTTTCCATTTCAATCTTTGTCTCTGTCATATTTTTCACTTTGGATTTAGCATCTGCATTCTCTCTCTTCACGTTTCTTGGCGAGGGCGTGTACACACTGCTGGAGTTGAGTTTGTATCCTACTAATGACAGCAGAAATACCAGAGATTTATCAGTGCCAGAAAAAGAGCACGTGGCAGCTCTCGTGTGTGTCACACCACGGAGCTCTGCAGCCCCCTCACAGACTATCTGGAAGCTGACTCAGTTCTGTTTCTTTTCACACTTGGTGGCACTGAAACAATTAGAATAAACCTGTTGAGCTCTGTTCCCTGGATCATCCCTCAGTGGTAAACAACCATAATGATAAGGAGAATGACTCTGCATGAATAAATCCTTAAACGCATTTCAAAACCAAGCCATTATGACAATTTTAACAGAAATCTGAACTTAAAAACAGATCGTTCAGTTATTATATATGGGAAATTGAGAAAGTTTTTAGGAAAAAAAAATACTTTAAGACCTAAGGAAGAACAATAAAAACAACATTGCATGGAGAAAATAGTGTAAGAAATACATCACTGGTGCTACGATGGAATGGTTTTATTCCCTCAAAACGTGTATTTTGAAGCCTAAAGCTCCAGAGTGATGGTATTTGGAAGTGAGATATTTGGGAAGCAATTAAGTCATGAGGGTGGAGCCCTTGTCAGAAGGGAGATGATCCCTCTGCACCATGTGGGGACACAACAGGGAGAACGGCTTTCTGCAGAGCAGGAAGAGTACTGTCACAAAGAACTAGATTGCAAGTGCCTTGATTTTGGACTTCTCGGCCTCCGGTGTCCTGAGAAATGAATGTTAGTGTGTGGTATCCACTTATAAAAGCTATCAAAATGCAATCCCACCTTTAGAATAACCATGTCCTGTCACCTGTATCTGAGATGTTTCCAAGGCTTAGAATGGGGAGGTGGGGTAGAATTAAAATGTCATTTAAGAGAACTCTTAATTGCAGTAATGCCAGGACTTCAGCATGGTCGTTCAAGTCAGAGAATGGCTATGGAAGGGTAGATTACATTCACATCAAACCACAGTGTACTTTCCATCTCTAGCCTTTATTCAAGCCTCACACATGGCAGACACTCAACAATCCGAGATTTTATGAATGAAATACAAACAGTACTTAAAGAACTTCATATAAACTAGATATCTATGACTGTCTTAGGTCAGAGGAGAATAAAATCAGTGAGAAGGAGGGGCATCCAATAAGGTATTCAGGGAGCTGCAATGGGCCAGGAAATGTACAAAGGACTTTGCAAAAGATAGGGGAAAAGAGTAAGCAAAGATTCATGCGGGTTTCAGAGATAATGCTGAGAATAAGCAGGAGAATGTCTATCTAGCAAGCAGACTGAAACAAAGGAGCTTGTTTTGGGTTTTCAGGAAATAAAGGGAGTAATGAAAATGGCATTTAGGAAAGTCTGACAGCATCTTGGTAGATGTCTTGTGTGAAACTTTGGAGGTGCGGATTAAGGTAAAAACTGGATAGAGCAAAGAAGAAATAAGAGTTTTTTGATATTTTTATTTTTAAAAAATAAAATAAGTGATAAGTATTTAGCCTAGTGGTTAAGATGCCAATTTAAGGGGCTGGTGCCGTGGCTCACTTGGTTAATCCTCCGCCTGCGGCGCTGGCATCCCATATGGGCATCGGGTTCTAGCCCCAGTTGCTCCTCTTCCAGTCCAGCTCTCTGCTGTGGCCCAGGAAAGCAGTGGAGGATGGCCCAAGTGCTTGGGCCCTGCACCCACATGGGAGACCAGGAGGAAGCACCTGGCTCCTGGCTTCGGTTCAGCACAGCACTCCGGCTGTAGCGGCCATTTGGGGGGTGAACCAATGGAAGGAAGACCTTTCTCCCTGTCTCTCTAACTCTGCCTGTCTAATTAAAAAAAAAAAAAAAGATGCCGATTAAAATGTTCACATCCCACATTGAAGAGCCTGGCTCCAGATCCTAATTAGAGCCTCCTGCTAATGCAGATCGTAGGAGGCAATGGTGATTGATCAGCTGGGTTCCCACTACCCAAATGGGAAACCTGGATGGAGTTCCTGGTTCCCAGGTTTCAGCCCTTTCCCAGCCGTGGCAATTTCAGGCTTTGAGGAGTAACCCAATGAACAGAAGATCTCTCTCTCTCTACCTTTCAAATAAAAAATCATCATCATTTAGGTATTGCAACCTAGCCAAGTTGACACATAAAATAAATCTTCATAATATGTCCTAAGTGAGCACACAATAAGTTTTCAAAAAAAGTGTGTATGTGTGCGGCATGGCGGGGGGTGCTTTATATATTACATGAGCAGAAGAGATGCAAAGTCAGGGCTAAAACAGGCAAATAAGGTAACAATTCAAAAATCCACAGGATGCAAAGAAAAAGCAGAGTTGCCCAATGGAATAACCTTATTTATAACAGAAAAGACGTGTTTGTCATTAGTGGTAATAGGCAGTCACTACTCATGGATTGGAAGGAGCCCAAAATAGAAAAAGAGGGTAGGAAATGTGCTCTCGACAGTGGAATGAGAATAGGGTGTGAGTTGTCCAGTGGAGAGCCATAAAGAGACAGGTACGTGATGACATCAGAAAAGGCACCAATGTGGCATCTAGCCGGTTTCATAGTTTTCCCTTCTCCCTATTTATCACTCCTCAAGTAGTAGGAACATGGTTTAGTCATAGCCACAAAGATTTCTACCTCTTGTTCCTTTATCTTGACTCATATGAAGTATTATTAGAGTGGAAGGTCAAGTGTTTTTGCCCACTTTTACAGAATAGGAGGTACAATTCATGTAAATGATTTGAGGCCAATGAGTAACCAGATCACTTGTGAGACCCATGAAGAAGAAATGTCACCTCGAGTACTGTTACAGAGAATTGCATTAATACAGCTATTTTAATCAAAGCCACAGCCAACTCATATTCAGGGAGAGTGTCATCTTAGCGGTCCTATGGTGGGTATAGCCCGAGTATTTATGGTAGATTGAGGGGCATGTATAGAAACTCTCATGAAGTTTTCATCTATCTTTTATGTTATAAGAAAGTCCACTTGCATTTTTGAAGATGTCAGAAGATTAGTGGTCAGTGTACGGAAGAGGGGTCTACACGGGCAGCAGAGCTCTCTTCAGGACTGTGCAGATTGTGGTGCCCATCTGCTTAAGGGGACAGGTCACACCATGCAGCCAACCTTAAAAATGTAAATATCAGGAAAATGAGAACTTTATCTTGAAACAGATCTTATTACTCTCAGAGAGAACTTAACATGTATGGACCACCAAGTAAACCAAAAGGTAGGAGGATTTCCAGTTTCTTCTACCTCTATTTTTTTTTCCTTGGCAATGCATGAGGCAGAAAAAAATGACAACTTTCCACTGCTGGCTGCCAAGTTCTCTCTATTGTCAGGGTAAGTAAAATCCTTGCCAGAGCAGGTGCATAGGCTTTATGCTGTTTAAAATGCTAAGACAAGTGCTAATCCACAGGATTTTAATAAAATACTTGCTAAATATCATCCAAAGTCAGCACTTCCAAAACTTGCCAAACTACATTTAGAGATGGAACAAATACAAGCATTGGTAAGAGAGGTAGATGAGTACATTTATTTGAATTTATAAGATTTTGTTTTAAATGAGTTTTTGTGCCTAAAAATTTTGTATATGTGGCCGGCGCCGTGGCTCACTAGGCTAATCCTCCACCTGCACCACCGGCACCCCGGGTTCTAGTCCCAGTTGGGGCTTCGGATTCTGTCCCGGTTGGTCCTCTTCCAGTCCAGCTCTCTGCTGTGGCCCAGGAGTGCAGTGGAGGATGGCCCAAGTGCTTGGGCCCTGCACCCCATGAGAGACCAGGAGAAGCACCTAGCTCCTGGCTGCGGATCATCACAGTGCACTGGCTGCAACACCACGCCAGCCGTGGCAACCATTTGGGGGGTGAACCAACGGAAAAAGGAAGACCTTTCTCTCTGTCTCTCTCTCTCACTATCCACTCTGCCTGTCAAAAAAAAATTAAAATTGTTTAAAAAATTTTGTATAAGTAAGGTATACAACATAATGTTTTAATATATGACAGTACTTCAAAAAGTTGATGGAAAATGGAATTACAAGATAATATTTTGGTGCTAAAAATTGTAACAAAGCACAGCTTCTTGATTATACACATTTTTACATGGACTTTTTGGAGATTTTGCATATGCATAGATTTCAAGATTTTGGCACCAAAGTATTTAAATTCCATTTTCCACATACTTTTTGAAGTACTCTCATATCTATTCACAGTAATACATATATAATGCAGTCAAGCTAATGAACACTTGATATCTTTACATAGCTACCTTTTCATGTAATAAGAATACAAAATCTGTATATCTTAGAGTTTAAGAAAATTTATCTCTTAAGATTCTCAACTAATATCTATTCTGTTGGAAGGCAAATCTCCCAATGATTTGGGGAGTTTACATGACAGTTTGCAATATTTGTATTCATGATGTGTGTGTGATATTCTTGAATGATCTTTTCATGAAATTTTTTTCAACCTTGAAAGCCAGAGTGTCTCAAGGGTGCTCAGTCAATTATCTGCACTCTTGTAAGTATCTTATATGTGCTAATTTTAAATAGAGGCAGTTGTTCATAATGCTTTCCAGTATTCAAGAAACCATGCAAGAGATGTTATAGCCAGGAGAACTGGACATGGAGAGGAGAAAGAAAGCAGAGGAAGGTTAGTGAGATAGGAGGGATAAAAATAAAATATATAAAAGGGCTTTTAAGTGTGGAAAACATTTGTTTTAATCAAAGGATATTGAGAGTGGCATTGTGATTCAACAGGTTGAGCTGCCTACAGTGCTGGCATCTCATATGTGCACTTGGTCAAATCCTGGCTGCTCCACTTTGATCCATCTCCCTGCTGATGCACCTGGGAAAGTAGTACAGGATGGCCCAAATATCTGGGTGCCTGTCACCCATGTGAGAGACCTGGATGAAGTTCTAGGCTCCTAGCTTCAGCCTGGCTCAGCCACCACTACTGCAGCCATTTGAGGAGAAAACCAGCAGATGGAAGATATCTGTCTCTTTGTCTCCCCCTCTTTCTCTGCCCTTCAGATAAATAAAAAATTAACCTTTTTAAAAGAATCATGAGGCCGGTGCTGTGGCTCACATGGCTAATCCTCTGCCTGTGGCACTGGCATCCCAGGTTCTAGTCTCAGTTGGGGTGCTGGGTACTAGTCCCGGTTGCTCCTCTTCCAGTCCAGCTCTCTGCTGTGGCCCAGGAGGGCAGCGGAGGATGGCCCAAGTGCTTGGGCCCTGCACCCACATGGGAGACCAGGAGGAAGTACCAAGCTCCTGGCCTCGGATCGGTGCAGCGCCGGCCATAGCAGCCATTAGGGGAGTGAACCAATGGAAGGAAGACCTTTCTCTCTGTCTCTCTCTCACTGTCTATAACTCTCTCTGTGTGTCTCTCTCTCACTGTCTAATTCTGCCTGGCAAAAAAAAAGAATCATGATACAGAGAGGGCAGTAGAACAGAAACTGAATGATATTAGAGACCTTGGAGGTAGAGGAAGATATCTGGGTGGAAATATCAATGCTGGGAACACAAGGATGTCCAGGGAGCAAGCTGAGGCTACAACTGGAGGGTTTCCCTGGGAGAGCCAATTTAAAAGAATAATGTTTCATCAAGGGCTTGGAATGGGAAACACCTACTAGCTCAAGGAAAGGAACAAAGCAGAATTAAAGGAAGTAAGTTCATCTTTTAGTGTGGACAAAGCTACAGTACTACTCTGCTGTGTAACTGTGATTTACTAACTACCTTTTACCTATGATTCCTGCATTGCTCTAGGGGGTGAATATTTTAGGTGACTGCCCACAGAAGTGAGTGTGAAAACACTTAGACAACAAGATCCCTGTCTCCTGGGGGATGACACAGGGTGAAGACTTTTGCTAAGGGCTTGGCTGTATTTCATCTCAGATGCATCGTGCTACCTAAAGCTCCCCTAGTGACATTTTTTCCTTCTGAGGCAAAGAGGAATTTTGGTACAGCCAAAGAAAAATAGGAAACTAATACTGCAAAACCTAGATCTTAACGTCTTTACAACACATTCCAGATAACAGAACCTATTGCTTGTTGTGACTTTTGTGTGAATACCCTTAATTACTGGCCTTAAAAAATGCTTTTGAGAAAAATATGATTTAATTATATGTTGGAAATCCCATTTATGGAGCAATTTGACCCATTGTTTCATTGGATGACTAAAAAGAAAGATGAAATATTACCGTTTTAGTAGAATCATCTGGGTTTTACTGTTAGTTTGCTTGTTTCATTTATTTTGTTTGTATTTTTAAGTTTGTAGCCTTCAAACACAAACTAATGGATTTGTCAATTTCTTTTCCCCAGGGGAGTCTCATTTTCTCTTTTTGTTATTAACCTTTGTACTTCCTCCTATGAAGCACAGGCTGGGCAAGCCATCCAATTTGACATTTTGTGCAGTTTATAGCACTATCCCTGTAATGGTATATTTCAGCCTTTATCACTTTTTTCCCAGAGAAACTTTTTATTTAAGGAATACAAACTTCATGCATTTCATAAATACAACTTTAGGAATATAGTGGCTCAGCCTTCATCATTGATAACCACTTCGCTTTGTAAGGACAAGTTATATTACCAGTATTTTCCCAATTTCAAAACTCCTTTGCAAGCCTGAGATCTAACGTAAGGTATCTTTATTTTTTAATTCATTTATTTGCATTTTTATTTGTAAGGTAGAGTGACAGAGAGAGAGATCACCCATCTGGTTGTTCAACCACCAAATGCCCACAACAGCCAAGGCTGGGCCAGACCAAAGCAAGAAGCTTGAGAATGAAATCCTGGGTGGCAGGGACGCAAGTACTTGAGCCACCACCTGCTGCCTCTCAGGGTGTGCATTAGCAGGAAGCTGGATTGGAAGCATAAGAACCAGGACCCCCATTAGAACTCTGATATGGGATGCAAGCATCTCAAAACGTTGAATTTGCACCACATGCTGTCCCCTTCCATAGGGAATTATTATGCAGATTCCCATCCAAATCTTAGCCTTCAATGGCTTCAGTACCAATTCGAGGGCAATTTGCCCATGATTTGATAGACCTGGTTTTTCCCCTAAGGCTTAGCATAATAACTGGTCAGACCTTCAGTCTACACAGGGATTTTTTTTTTCAATTCCTTAGAATTGTCCTTTCATGAGTTCCTGCACAGCCTCACCCAACCTTTTCTCTTCTCCCTCTTCACCTAACCTAGACACACCTTCTATGTGTGGGTGCTTCATGTAGGGCAGGATTGGGATGTAGCTAGTGAGGCACTAACTTCACGTGCAAAAGTGAGGGGGGGACCAACAATTCCATAGTTAATATTTATATGCAATATTTCAAGTCTTTTAAATAAGCCAGTGCCCTGTAATTAGGTGCATATACATTGATAATCGTTATATCTTCCTGTTGAATGGATCCCTTAATCATTATATAGTGCCCCTCTTTGTCTCTCCTAACAGTTTTTGTGGTAAAATTTATGTTATCTGATATTAAGATGGCTATGCCCGCTCTTTTTTCATTTCTGTTGGCATGGTATATCTTTTTCCAGCCTTTCACTTTCAGTCTGTGTGCATCTTTGTTAGAAAGATGTGTTTCTTGTAAACAGCAAATAGATGGGTTTTGTTCCTTAACCCAATCAGCCAATCGCTGTCTTTTAACTGGACTGTTCAGGCCTTTAACGTTTAATGTGACTATCGATAAGTAGTAACTTTGCCCTACCATTTGCCAAAGATATTTTCTAATATATGCTTTGTGTTTCCTGTGATCTTTTGCTGTGAGGTTTCCTTCCTTTACCTTCTTTCATATTGATGACCGTGTTTCTGTGTTTCTGCATGTAACACATCTTTAAGCATCTTTTGCAGGGCTGGATGAGTGGCAACGAATTCTTTCAATTTCTGTTTGCTGTGAAAGGTCTTTATTTCACCTTCATTCACAAATGAGAGCTTTGCAGGATACAATATTCTGGGCTGGCAGTTTTTCTCTCTTAGTACCTGGGCTATATCTCACCATTCCCTCCTAGCTTGTAGGGTTTCTGATGAGAAGTCAGCTGTGAGTCTAATTGGGGATCCTCTGAGAGTGGTCTGACATTTCTCTCTTGCACATTTTAGAATCTTTTCTTTATGTTTCACTGTGGTGAGTTTAATTACAATGTGTCGTGGTGAGGATCTCTTTTGGTCATGTTTATTAGGGTTCTATGAGCTTCCTGTACTAAGATGTCTCTGTCCTTCTCCAAACCTGGGAAATTTTCTGCTAGTATCTCACTAAAAAGGCCTTCTAATCCTTTCTCCCTCTCCATGCCTTCAGGAACTCCTAGAACCCGAATTTTAGGTTTTTTAATAGTATCCTGTAGATTCCCGACAATATTTTTTAGATTTCTAATTTCTTCTTCTTTTCTTTGGTTTGCCTGTTTCCTTTCCTGTTCTCTGTCTTCTAAGTCTGATATTCTCTCTTCTGCTTCGCCCATTCTGTTTTTAAGGCTCTCTAATGTGTTTGTCATTTGATCTATTGAATTCTTCATTTCATTATGATTTCTCATCACTATCACAGTTTCTTGTTCTACTAGTTGTTTCATTTCATTTTGATTCCTCCTTAATATTTCATTTTCACGAGAGAGATTTTCTATCTTGTCCATTAAGGATTTCTGTAGTTCAAGAGTTTGTTTTTGAGAACTTCCTAATGTTCCTACCAATTTTTTGAGATCCGCTTCTTGCATTTCTTCTATCTCATCATCTTCATAATCTTGAATTGGGGTGTCTTTTTCATTTGGGGGCGTCATAGTGTCTTCCTTGCTCTTGTTACCTTGGTTTCTACGTTTGTTTGCCATCTTGGAGGTGTTCTTTGTTTCCTTCACTGTGGTGTGTTTTCTCGTTATACTATAACTCTAGATTAAGTGGACTGTCTGCTTTTGATGGATCCTTAGAGGCTATGATGGGTGTGGCCAGACAATATGCAATATTTCAAAAAATCAAAAACAGTACAAAAAGCTCATGATGGATATCAAAATTAATAAAAATAGTCAATTGTTTTATGAGCCTGCATTATTGTGTGACAAGAAGAGTCATTTCCAATTTGCCCACAGTTGTTTTTTTTAATGGTAGTATATTTATTAACTTCTATTTTTGGCTCACAATATAGAGGGTATTTTGATAAGTATATGCTGGAGTGTACGTTTCCCCTTTGACCTCAAGGCCCTGTATGGCTCAGCACAAGCAGAACTAAATCTCCTTAGAACTGCATTCCGTAAGCCAAACTTCTCCAAACTTTGTCCAGCCTGGCACCAGATAGAGGAGCAATAGGGTTGAAATGTACAAATAACAATATACTCACTGAAATGTAAATTCTGTTCAGCAAGGTTCTGCAAAGAGATTTCTATTTTCCCTTCCCTAATGACTCAGCTAGTCTGTTTAAGGATATAGTCTCTGATCTGGTTCCACTTGGAAAATGCTTGCTGCCTGTGCACATCCACTGGATTTTGGTAAGTGATTCCGCTTCCCTCTGTCTCCTCAGCCATCACCATGCTGTGTCCTGGACCCCTACCCATTGGCTCTTCTATGCCAGTGCCTGCATTTTAAGGTCCCTTTTGGGCGGTAGGGTACTTTTCTTAATTAACAAATATCAGTCAGAATCTAAATAGAAAAACAAAACCATTTTAGTAGTTAATTTCCATTTTCTTAAGGAAAAAAAATCTAATAGCAGCTATTTCAAATGGTTCCTACTACTATTTAGGAACTTAATGTAGACGATGTGATATATGCAGAAGAAGGAAGCACCAGAGAAGCAAACAGAAAAGAGGTTGCCCAGAGACCAGGAAGAGCAGGACCTTGCTATGGCCCCTAGATTAGAAAGACGAAGGAAAAAGGGGATACTACCAGAGTCCAGGGGCTGGTTCACTGGAAATAAGCTTGAGACCTGGAACCCATTCCGTGAGAGTTGGAAATGCAGAGGAAAGAGAATTGTTCAGCCAGAGCAGCCACTTGATGCCAGACATAAAAGGAGAAATAGCTCACACTTGATCCCCACTGGGACACCATGTTGACCAAACCCAGCAAGAGGAAAAAAAAACTTCTACCTACTAGAGTCAATGCCCCAGCCAGCCTCCATGAAACAGAACAGAGTGAGAAAAGAGCAATGAATAACACTGAAGGAATCCAGGCCCAAGTTCCTATCAGAGCCCAATTTAAGGGTCCCCTTACCGAGTAGCAATATGATGCTTAGAGTGATATCATTAAACACTGCCCAGCAAGCCTATGCTGAGTCTTACTACCTAATCATTTCATTCCCAACACATAAGTTCATTATACTTCACAACTGTTCCCTTATTATTTGTACTTAATTAAAAGCAGGAGGCTTTTTTCTGTTCTAAGGAATTCTGAAGTTGCTACAAGGTTGCTCATTTTCCCAGGAAATTATCTTCCCATGCACCCAAATCTATCAGATTCAATAAAGTAATGAACAGGATGATCACTTGTGATAGTTTCCATTTAGTGCTGACATGGTCTTGATGTAGTTATCCATAATAGCTGCCCTTGAATTGAAGTAATTTTACTGTCTTTTTACATTAACTCTTATGCATTTTCTTATTTTCCTCTGTCCAGATACATTCTCTAGGTGAAAGAACAAATGGATAGAGGGATGGGTGATAGAAATGGATGAATATTAGCGGCAGTAATGATAGCCCCAGATTTTAAAGGTAGGGATGGTGGGAATTATAAAGTGCAATGGTTGATGCAGAGCCACAGATGCAAAATGTGAACCTTCTAGGTGTAACATTTTATCTTCAAACCATAGTTAAAATGCTAAATTCAAATTAGAAATGGATGATTTTTCCAAAAAAGATAGTCATCGTACATCATTTTTCACTGCAGCCAAAGGGAGCTGTTGGAATATGTTTTCTTTATTCATTTAGTAAACAATAGACTGTTGCCTGAATTATTCAGATTGTCTTCTTAATGTGCAGATTCTCTATGCATTCAACCTTTATAGGATGAAGTCCTCCTCTCTCCCACCACCATCACTACCTACAGTATGTTCTACAGAGTTGACATATTTTATGATTTCATGTTAATATATGGCAAGAATACAATTTCCTCAAATACAGCTCATTTCCCTTAATATTATAAACTTGCCAAATCTTCTGTGAAAAAAGGAGACAAAATATCATATTTCAGATGCAGCTGTCAATATCAGGGGCATGAAATTAAACTGGTATCTAATGCATTAAAGGCAGTTCAAGTGCATTTTGTAAACTACTTGAAGATGAGTAATGCTTAGAAATTTTAGTTTGAAATAGCTCCAACTGGAACTATTAAAGTATCAAAAAAAAGTTCATGCTTCTAAACTATCTTTTAAAAACAGAAATTTAGAGCCAGTTTCTTGTATCCTTCTGTTCTTTGCACCTAATTATTCCCTCTAGCTAGAATTTGATGTCCTGTAGCTGTATCTTCAAAATACGTATTTACAGAATTTACAGTATGCTTTGAGGCAGGAAATGATTATTTTAAGTGTCTTAAGTACAAATAACCTCTGCAACTGTAATTTGGCAGAAGCCACTAAAAACCATCATACCAGTTCTCTTCCTATGGGGATTTATGTTCCATTAAGATGTAAGCAAAGAAAGATGTTAACCATCTTAAATTGACAACAACCTGGAAATTCAGACTTTTTTTAACATGTAGTTGCTTTTTAACAAGTTCTTTAGATATACTGCAGAAAATGTCATTTATTTTTCCAAAGTGACATTCATTGACATAAAAAACATTTAAAATGTCAACTGGAAGAACATTACCAAACGAACTTCAGTGTGTTCACATTAGATTTCTTACTTCACTGAGTACAAAGTTATTGCGTAAGGTTGAATTTTCTTGCTTTAGTTCTAAAGCAAAGTTCACCTTTTGTGTGCTTGCCTAAATTTTGGTTTAAGCCCTAAATGTTTCTGTAGCTCTCCTTGACCCAAGTCTTCACCAGCAACATAAAATGAAGAGGTACCTGTGGGTGAAGCAGGCACTATAAGGCTTGAGAGCAGAAGAAAAATGGTGTAGGCAGTGGCTACCGCTACATCACAATGCTTGCTTTAGTCAAACTGTAGACCTCTCCTCCCCTAGTGTTCTCAAACTTCCTGGCTCAGAAGTAGGGCTTCTTAAAACACTGATGGCTGACCTGACTCGGTAGCTCTGCGGTGGGGTGAATTTGCGTGTCTAACAAACTCACAGGGAAATCTGATTTGGGGATGGGAAGAACTTGGAGAAGCACTGTTTCACAGTAATAGATGGACTTTGACATTTTCAAACCTTTTTCTTGCCTTTTTACTTAAATAATTCCCAATCATCCCATAAGATGCACCAGAGAGCTATTCTGTCTTTCCATTTCAGAGATGATAACGGAGAAACACTGAGGCTTCTCCTGTATTCCTTGTCTTTATGAATTCACTCAGCAGAGTGAAAGTTCCCAGTCCAGAAACCCAGAAGTCACCCAAGACCCGTCTCACTACACTCACATCCAGCCATTGCCTAAGTCATATTGACTTTACTCTCTGTTATCAGTGCCCTGTTGTCTTCATCTTCTGTGCCTTTCATGCCTTGTTTTCTCTGATACACTCATGTTTAAATTTTTCTAGAAAAATATTCCATAAAGTTTAATACATATTAAATCAGGGTGAGTTTTCTTTTACATATATTGAATGCATTCTCTCCTCTCTAGTATTCATAAATCTAATTTCTCCTACAAATTTGCACATTGTGTGGCCATCTTTTTAAATGGTAACATTCCTTAAGGGTGTGATTGTGTCTGAAACTCTCTTGCTTGAAGCCTATTAGGCATGGTTGGTGAGGTCTACTCTACAAGTGGGAATCTGAGTAGCTAATCCCCCAGTACCATGTAGAACAAGATTCCCATTTCTCATACTTGATTCAGTGTGCTTTTTCTTATTACAAGTACTTTGATCCTTCAGTCTTTCCGTTTCTCCATTGGGTTAATTAATTTCAACTCTAGCATTACCAAGGCTGAGGTTTAACAGAGTGAGTTACTCTTCTGAGAAAATGTTTATTGCTAATAAATACAATTTCTCTTTTGTTGTGAAACTTTATGAGGTATATAAACAAGGCTGCTGCTAAATTGCCAGGCTCACTACTGCAAAAATGTGTCTGATGTAATTTTCCTTAACTCAAAATTTTTACAGCCTGCGTTTTCATTGTAAACAGGTTTTTCTGGGTATCTTGCTTGGTGATTATTCAAATCTCAGCTTCCCAACTCTCCCTAGCCAAAATGAGAACGAGCAGGCATTGTTAATAGGCCTGCCTCTCCCAGCACTTGAAGACAGTTACATCACCAGAAAACAGGATGTAATTGGTTTGGAGATACATTATTGAAAAGACTGATCTTTTGCTTTAGATGAGGAGTTAGTAAACCCATGTGCTCTTGCCTGACAATGTCCTGTTTGGCAATACAACTTCACTTGACACTTCCACTGTCCACTCTTTCATTCAACTCTTCACAACACATATTAGCTCTTGCACCCTGCTAAGCTACCCATTGTACTTTGAGGCCATAGATACATTGCTCCAATGCCAGCCTTACTGAGGCACTGAGACAATACTAAGAGTTTATTAATCTAAATCTCAGTTTCCTTATTTGCAAGAGTGAGGGTGACAATACCTCATAAATTGTACCTCATAATTGTATATTAGATATAATATACACAGAAAGTGCTCAATAAATTGGAGTTACTATGGTATTTTCAGTACTCTAAGCACCTGAGGAAGGGAAAGTATTTATCTTGTTTGTTGGTATTGTCCCAGTGCCTTGCAAATATCTGGCAGATAGTAGATAGTCAATAATCACTATTCAGTGAATGACTAGAGTTTCAGCAAGGGGGACCAAAAGAAAAAGTTTGTGGCTATGTATGAGAAAGAGAGAGAGAGAGAAATGGCTCTGTTAAGAATGTTAGTGCTGATCCTGTCATAGGTTAATTTTCATTAGGACTTTTAACTTTTCTGAACCTCAAATGCTTCATCTATAAGTGAGGTTATAACACCTTACCTTCTCAGAGGTATGTCAACAGACATAAATAGGGTAAGGAAGAACATATAAAAGAAAGCAATAGCAAAACATGTCAGCAATGAAAGGGTATACTTATTAAAGGACAGAAGGAAAAAGCACAAAAATTGGTCATCTTGATAGCAAAGACTCCCAGTACACATAAATGTCAGAGTTGGGAGAGATAGGTCAAACATGAAGCCCATGAGCCAGAAAAGAGAGAACTGAGACAAACAGCACAACAAAGGTTTGTATGTATGAGTATTTAGGGAACTGGTACTGACTTAAGTAATGCAAAAGATTTGTTGTTATGAAAAATAAATTACAAATTTGTATATAAATATCTTGTAATATTTATTAAAATCTTTGTAGATTATAATGGATAAAAGAGATGGAAACATTTTGTAACATAAAATTATATTTCTTTTCAAAGAATAAAATTACTTGGTATTTTGTAGCCAAGCCAACACACTTAGTGAATGTTCCATGAACTCACTCAAAACAAGTTCCTGGCTTTGGCCTGGCCCAACACTGGCTATTGCAGCCATCTGGGGAGTGAACCAACAAATGGAAGATCTCTCATTCTCTCTCTCCCTTTCTCTGTAATTCTTTCAAAGTAAATAAATAATTCTTTAACCAAAAAAGGCCCTCCAAGACTTCCCATCCTAAGACTAACAATGCTCAGAGGAAGTAGAAATTCATAACACATTACAGTCTGTCATTAGCACTGCTCAACCTGTAATCCACCTCCAATTCTTTGTGTAGTGAAGGTTTAAATTTAAAAAATGTATGTTTCAGTCTTTAGCAATTCTCTTAACTTGCCAAATTCTAAGCAATTAGGAAAACAGTAAGAAATTAAATGAAATTTAAATCTTCTTTCATAGAATTGGTTCTCTGTTATGCTTCAAAAAGTGAAAGAATATTACACACATCAAAAATGTCAGAGAAGTCCTATACAATTTCAGTGCATATTTTATATCTTAAAATAGCTTGCCTTTGATATACAAAAAACATTTGAGAGACAGACAATGTTCCCATCTATTACTCTCTCCTGCAATAGCAAGGGTTGGGCCCAATTTTCCTACAGGAGTGGCAGGACACCAATGACTTGAGCCATCATCACTGCCTCCCAGGGTCTGCATTAGCAAGAAGCCAGAGTCAGAGTTCAGAGCCAGGTTTTGAATCCAGGAACTTTAATATGAGAGGTGGGTATCTATCATTAGCCTAAATACTTGTTCCCTTCAATTAAAAAAAAATACATATACCACTTTTTGAAATCCTGGCTGCATGTTAGAATCACCTAGAAAGCTTTTCAAACATACCCAATAGAGGTTCTCCCCTGAGGTCCTACTTTCATTCCTTTGCAGAAAAACCCAGGATCAATGATGTTCTGAATATTTCCCAGCATTTTAATTCATGGTCTCCAAATACCCCCAAATGACTTGCATTAACTGCCCTTGGAAAATGTTAAAGAATAATTTTTTGAAGAGGAAAAATATCATTACTGTCACTCAGATACAAAATGAACACCAGTTAAAGATTTTATTTACCTCAAAAGTTAATGAGAAGCCAAAAAGATGCTACCATTGGTTCAAAGGAGAATCCAAAGTATAAACTAAATATCAGCTAGGGATCAACCAACTGTAGCTCCTAAGCATCAAATCCAGCTTCCTACATGTTTTTTCAGCCTGCAAACTAAGTATGTTGCTCACATTTCTCTGTTGTTGAAAAAATCATAAGAACTATAAAACTTTGTGTCATGTGGAAATTTTACTTAATTTCAAACCCACAAATAAAGTTGTATTGGAGTAAAGTCATGCCCATTCATTTACATGCAGTCTACAGCAATTTCAGAGCTGTAGCATACATTGAATATTTGTAATACAGACCACATAGCCTATACAGCCTAAGATATATATTATTTGGCCTTTTTGAAAAAAATTTGCCAACTTCTGATGTAGGTAACCAGGAATGCTGACCAAATTTGTAAGTTGATGCAAAACTGGTCCAAATCCACCCAATGACTAAACATCACGTAGGAATTGTCACTTCCACAAGGGGAAGTTCAATGGCACCTCCTTCAGACAAAATTCATCCACATCTCTTTGGACTAAAATTATTTGCATTACCATCAGTTTTCTATGCCTTATGGAGCTGTAAAATAGCTCACTAAGAGACAACAAAAAGCACAGAATCCTCTGAAATTACACAACCCCTAAGATCTGTTAGGTGATGTGTCAGCATGTGTGTGAAAAGACCCTCAATCATCTTTTACAAGCATTTCAAAATCTTTTGCAATATTTTCTGACACAAAAATTTTAAGGGCATAAGACATACACTTTGAACAGAAGTCATTTTATTCCAGTTATGCTTAGGACTTAGCCAGGTTCTCTTGTCTGTTTCATCTCACATCTTCTTGGTCTGCTCCAGGAACTCGGCAATTGCCAACAACTGGCCACCACTAATGGACCCCTGACTGAATTTCTATTCACAGACCAATCAGGAATCCGTACTGGGCACATTGCAAAGTGTTCCAAGTATGGTGCTACCTAAGGAAGACCCAGGCAACGCACTCAGAGAGCTGACCTTCCTGGCATAAGCACCTTCCAGGACCTGTAGACTCCCATTCAGATCTGATCCACTTGTGATTCCACAACTTCCTACCATCCCCAAAGAACATGAATCATCTGTCTAAAAGTTTTACTCACAGTGCATTTCTTTCAATTACTGGTAGAAAAACAACTCAGCGTAAAACCAAGTCTCTAAACATCATCTGAAATATCTTTGACTTTTAAATCAACCTTTTGTTCATTTAAACTATTGAATATTTGTTGCAGTTAAGAAAACCCTCATTAAACATACCTTTAGTGTTTTTAATCATGTTCTTATGGAAACTTTGTGAGGTAAACAATTTTCCAAATTTGTATAAAATGTTTGCAGGATCCTAAAAACAGCTCTTGCTTTGATCTCTGCCATTCAGAGTCAAAACTGTTTGAGGTCATTCTCTGAAAAGACTCCCTCTTGAAGTCAAACTGGTATATCCTGCATACATTAGTTTGATTTCTACAAATGAGCACAGCTTGTAGCTCCTCAAAATATAAATAATTTCACTTGGTAATTTCTGCTGTCTTATATCATATTTGACTTTGCTCCTCCCCACATCCCTAAAGCAGGCAGAGCAGGTGTTATCAGCTTCATTTCACAAATGCAGAACGATCAGCCAAGGAGAGTTTATGCCTCCCAAAGTACCATAGGTGTCCTCTTTGACAGCACTTGGCACACTGACAGTTAGGTAGGTAATGCTTGAAGTTCCCTGAAGACAAAGCCTAGGTCTGTTCATCACTCAGGCCTCATCTGTGAAGTAAATTCTGGAGTCTGAATGTATATTCGAATCCTAACCTAGCCACTTGAAACGTTGGGCATATCTCTTTTTTTTTTTTTCACCGCGGCCGGCGCTCTGCGACCAGCGCATCGCGCTGATCCGAAGCCGGGAGCCAGGTGCTTCTCCTGGTCTCCCATGCGGGTGCAGGGCCCAAGCACTTGGGCCATCCTCCACTGCACTCCTGGGCCATAGCAGAGAGCTGGCCTGGAAGAGGGGCAACCGGGACAGAATCTGGTGCCCCGACCGGGACTAGAACCTGGTGTGCCAGCGCCGCAAGGCAGAGGATTAGCCTATTGAGCCGCGGCACCAGCTGGGCATATCTCTTAACCTCTCTCCATGCCTCAGTTTTCTATCTGTGAAATGGTCATATAGTGTTTCTCTCAGAGTTCTTATGGAGACTGAGTTAATACATGTATAATGCTTAGAAATGTGTGTGGTATGTACCAAGTACTGAAAAAATGAAAGCTGTTAGGATGATCTAGTGAAATACTCGGTACACAATCAGTATGCAATAAGTATTTGTTAAATGAATGAATGTGTGAAGTGAAACCAGAATTGGATCAAATATTCAAATATTCCAACTCCAGTGCTGTTATTCTCTTCTTCCATGCTTCTCCTGAATATACAGAAAGCTCAATCTTAAGGAAAAAAAGAAAAGATTCTGGCAAACTATTAGATACTAATTCCACTGATTCTCCATAAAAATGATCATTAGATTAACTGAACATTTTCTATTGGTTTGTTGTTGTAGTCCTTGAATGAAGTCTAGCAGCTACAGCTATAGCAATTGGTTTAAATTATCACTTTATTCTGACATAAATTAATGTTCATTTAATGTTCAATTAATTAACGTTCAATTAATGTTTGAAGAATGATTGATTACAAGAATGAAGAATGTATATAATTTGGTAAAGTTAGAACTCAAACAGTGTGAAAAATAAAATGTACCAGAAAATTTAGAATGGGCACAATTTTGTTCACACCATAGTAATAGGGAGAATGTTCATTAATGAAGACAGTCTCAAAGAATTAGGCTGGGTCTTCAGAGGCCGGGAAACCAGGGAGCTATCCATTGGTCTGAAGGGAGCCAGGACAAGAGTGGACAGTGAGAAGTCTTCCTAAGTCCTGTGAGGAAGAGTGGTTCTTACAGTTACTCTTTCCTTCTCAAAAACAATAACAAATGAATGAGAAGATTTCAGAAAACTAAAGAGGACGAGCAGAGGATGCTTAGCTGCAGGTATTTTCTGAGAGAACTCAGGTGAAGTTGCACATTGCAAGCAGCAATTCTCATATAGATCCGTCTTCCAAACTGGCCGAGTGCTGGAGAACTTTGCTGCAATCGTGGGAGTGCACTGCCAGTAAGTGCTAGAAAGGGTACTTCTGTAATACGCAGAGCAATACTGCACCTCAAAGAATTCATCTGCTGCCAACGAGACTTGTGTATCTTGCCAGACATTCATTAATATATGTGAAAACTATAAATTTCCAAGCCTAGGCTTTAAGCCCTGTTAAAGCAAAACTTTATTAAAAGATAAAATCCTGACTCTCACAAAATTACAAAATAAGCATATGCCAGAGGTTACATTCAACCAACTAATTAATGGAAAGAAAGATGTTATAACCAATTCAAGTGAGAATTCAAATAACACAAAATCAGCCATCAGAAATGAAGAAATAAATCTAAAAAAAAGATGCAAAACCAGTCAATTATATTCCCCTTAAGGAAAATCCTTTGCATTTCTATATGTAAGAATAATTTGCCTTACTATGAGTATCCTACAACTATGGGACACTTAGTCTTTTACATTGTTTCCTGCTATTCCTTCTTTTAAGTAAGTATAATTTACAAAGTATGCTTTGCAAAATTTTAAATACATCTGAATTTTCTAGAAGTACAACTAATGTATAAACAAAGGGGAGAGTGCCTTATTTGTTTGAACTTCACTAAGAATTAACCATTACAGAAAATCACTTCTGTTAGGACAGTGGAGATCATGACATTAATATTGCCAATACAACAACATCTGTATTTATAGCTATGAAATCCACAGTACTCTTTGTAGATGTTTGCATACAAGTACAAAGATCCGCCTACTTTATGTCTTATGATGTTATAATGCCTTTTTAAATACATATTATTATAAATTCTTTTTCCTTTATTTCTCCTTTTCATTACAGTAGAAAAATGCATTTTGAAAATGTGTATTAGCTAGGCTATATTCTATAAAATATTATTTATTTGAAAGTAAGAGTTACAGGAAGAGACAGACAGAAGAGATCATCCATCTGCTGGTTCACTCCCTAAGTGGACACAATGGCCAGAGCTGGCTGAGGCTAAAGCCAGGGGCCAGGGACTTCACCTGGATCTCCTTAATGAGTTGCAGGAGCCCAAACATTTGGTCCATCTTCTGCTGCTTTCCCAGGCCATTAGCGGGGAGCTGTATCGGAAGTAGAGCAGTTGAGCGAGGAACAGCACCCATATGAGATGCCCTCATCACAGACAGTGGCTTTTCCCACTGTGCCCCAACACTGGTCCCTTGGCTATATTGTTGACTAATCTCATTTCAGAATCAAAAAGGGAACATTGTAGAATATTTGTTATAAAATGGATGTACTAGGTTTACTGAGTAGGGAGTCCCAGGCATAGAGATTGCCCGTTTTTAACTAGATTAGGTCGGAGTGGTAAACAATGTTAGAATCTCTCTCTCTCCCTCCCCCCGCCCCCTCCTTCCCCCTCCCTCCCTCTGCCTCCTACCTGCTCCCCCCTCTCCCTCTCTTCCCCTCTCCCTCTCTCTCTCTCCTATCCCAGTCTTCTTATTACTGAAAGCTTCTCTAGGAGCTGCCATTGTGGCTCAGAGGTTTAAGCTGACACCTATGATGCTGGCATCCTATTTCAGAGTTCTGATCAAGTCCTGGGTGCTTTGCTTCTCATCCAGACTTCCTGCTAATTGTGCCTGGGAAGGCAGCTGAACTTAGCCCAAGTGCTTGGGTTCCTACTACCCATGTCGGAGACCAGGATGGTATTCCTGGACACTGGCTTCAGCCTGGCCCAGACCTTGCTGTTGCAGCCATTTGAGGAAGGAATATTCCTTTTTTCTCTCTACCCACCCACCTTGTCATTCTTTCAAATAAGTAAATCTTCAAATAAAATAAAAGCTTCTGTTTAAATAGGAGACAGATATCTCAAACCCCCACTGAAGATCATAATACTGATAAAACATTCATTTCAGCATATTTATGTAAGTTATTCATCCTTGTAAGATAAAAAATGATAATTTTAAAATAACTATTCTAAGCCAAAAGTCAGTTTTATTATGATATTTTGATGAAAGTCAGAAATAGAGATTGGCAGACTCAAAACCCTGTAATACAAGGGTTATGTGTATGGTGGTCACCTCTGCTGCAAGTAAAATTCAGTGCCTTAAAACAGCAATAAACACTTAGGATCTCTCCCATTTTCTGTAGATTGGAAATCTAGGTTTGACTTAGCTTGGCAATTCTGGCTTAGAGTCTCTCCTAACATTATAGCCAAAACATCAATAAAGCACGCACATTTGTCTCAATGCCTACGTGTAACTAGCTCTGTTTCTGACTCCAGCTTCCTGCTAATTCACGCCCTGGGAGGCAGCGATGATGGTTCATATAGTTGGGTCCCTGTTGCCCACATGAGGGACCTGGATTGAGTTCCTAGCTCTTGGCTTTGGCCTGGCTCAGCCTCGCCTATTTTGGTCTTTCGGGGAGACAACCAGAGAATGAAAGATCTCTTTCTCTCTCTTGCTCGCAAATGAAGTGAAAGGAAATGAAAAATAAATGACTTAATAAAAAATGTTAAAGGCTTATTTATCTGAAAGGCAGAGTTACAGAGAGGCAACAAAGAGACAGAGACAGAGGCAGACAAAGAGATACTCCATCTGCTGATTCACTCCTCAAATGACCACAATGGCTGGGGCTAGGCCAGGCCAAAGCTAGGAGCCAGGAGTTTCATCCAGATCTCCCATGTGGGTAACAGGGGCCCAGATACTTGAGCCATCTTCCCACTTCTTTCCCACGCATATTAGCAGGATTAGAAGTAGAGCAGCTTAGGCCGGCGCCGTGGCTTAACAGGCTAATCCTCCGCCTTGCGGCACCGGCACACCGGGTTCTAGTCCCGGTTGGGGCGCTGGATTCTATCCCGGTTGCCCCTCTTCCAGGCCAGCTCTCTGCTATGGCCCGGGAAGGCAGTGGAGGATGGCCCAAGTCCTTGGGCCCTGCACCTGCATGGGAGACCAGGAGAAGCACCTGGCTCCTGGCTTCGGATCAGCGCGATGCGCCAGCCGCAGCGGCCATTGGAGGGTGAACCAACGGCAAAAAGGAAGACCTTTCCCTCTGTTTCTCTCTCTCACTATCCACTCTGCCTGTCAAAAAAAAAAAAAAAAAGAAGAAGAAGAAGTAGAGCAGCTGGGCCATGAATCAGTTTCCATATGGGATGCTGATGTCTCAAGCAGCGGCATAACCCACTACACCACAGCACCATCAGCCATAAATTTTTTACAATGATATGTCTAAAAAGATTAAAAAGATGTCAGCAAAGGCGATAATCTTGACAGGGCCCAATGGGTCCACTTCCAAGCAGACTTATATAACTAGCAAACTGCTTAGAAGAAAGCCTCAAATGATTCTAAAACGGGCATCTTCACAAGGCTGTTTGAATATTCTTTCAACAAGAAGCTGACTTCTTCCAGAACTATTGATCTAGGAGAGTAAGGTGGAAGAATTTTATGACCTAGCCCCAGGACCATCCATGATGTAATGGAAATCAGTCCCATTAGTGTGGAAAGGGTAACAGGCCATCATAGGAGAGGAGTCATCAATGGCCAAATAAGAGGGTGGCTATCATATCATGTTTTGTGTGCCTCACGTGATCCCAAATTCACAATTTTAATCTTTCTTATTTTTAGGCACATATGAAATTATTAAGAATATGCCACTTTGCTTTGTAAACTGGAGATAAAAACACAACTTTTTCAATACTGGCATAAATAATTCAGAAATATCAAGCATTGATTCATGACCATGCTATTAAAAGCTACATTAGATGTCAAATCCATGTCACAATTACTTTATTTGTCCGAAAATGTTCATTTCTTCAGAGACTACAATCACAAATTGTACTAAAGCCATGAACAAAACAGAGAAAGACACACTTGTAGGTGAGTTCTTTTCCAATTTTTCTTACATCAGGCCAATTCTAAATTGAAAGCAAGTAGAGATCATGTTTTTCAAAATAAAGATATGAAGTGATAAGGTGTGATATGGCTCTGAGCTCTGAAGTTTTTATAGTACTTTATGAGCCGGCATTAAAGTCAAATAAGATTTCAGATTCAGCATTTTTGTTCAGTAGGAGAAAAGTGTAACAAAACAGACTGGAAAATGTGCTTTGATTATGGTTTAAGAAGAGGAAAATTCAGCAAGTTAAAAAAAATAGACATGAATATTTCACTCCAATAATGAGCATTTGTCAAAGGGACACCCATCCTGACAGCCTTGGGCTATCTCTCTTAATTGCCCATTTTAATCTCTAAGGAAAGACACAATTAGACATATAGTTCAAGTACTCCAATTATTCACATCAAATAGGAAGTATAGAGTGTATCATCAGTTGGGAGCTTACACAGTGGATTGAAATAAATGGGTTTTTTTTTAATATTCTTTTTCAATGCCGAGAATTTTACAGATGCCAAATAAATATTGGTTTCCTCCCATGCCTTTCTTAATCCTGCCTCCCCAGACTCTAAGAGTGAATTTTAACTTCATAGAAACACCTAAGTAAAATAGTAATAAACTACAACAAAGTCCTCCAGGATTTAGGAATTAAATTTATTGTTTCAGTTTTACTCTAGATATTATTTTAATGTTATTAATAACATTAAATGTTATTAAATGTGTGGCTCTGCTCAAGTCCTTTACTTAATATGTAGATACATTTAAAATTTTGCATTTATCCCAAATAACCAAGGAGCTATTTTTAATTAACAGATAAAAATTGTATATACATGTTTTAAAATTTGTACATTGTGGAGGGACTACAGCAATTAATGTATGACCTCACATACTCATGCATTATGATGAGAGCACTTAAAATCAGCTCAGCGATTTTCAAAATACACTAATACGTTGTTATGCACTATAGTTACCATGTTATACAATAGATTTTGTCAATTATTCCTCCTGAAATTTTGTTCCTTCCCCTTTAAAAAATAATCATTACCATTATTTTCCAAAAAGTGATTCATATTAGTTATTCTAAATGTTAAATTGAGAAAAATACAAAAAAAATAAAATAATGCTGCTAAAATTTTCCTGGTCAGAACTAAATTACTCCCTTATATAAATTTTAAAATTTTGAAAATAATTATGTCTCTCATTACAGACATATTTAGTACTTAAAAAGAGAAGAGGGCATTTGGCCCAGGAGATGAGACACTGCTTGGGACACTGTCACCCCATATCACAGCACCTGGGTTTCCATCCTAGCCCACTGCTGATTCCAGCTTCTGACTAATGCACATGCTGGGAGGTACTGGTGATGGCCAAGCAGTTGAATCCCTGCCATCCATGTGGGAGAACCAGATTGAGCTCCAGGCTCCCCGCTCAGGCCTGACCCAGCCCCAGATCTTGTAGGCATTTGGGGAGTAAACCCCCAGATGGCAGAGCTCACTCACCCTGTTTTCCTGTCTTTCAAATAAATTAAAAATTTTTAAAAAGACAAAGGTATTAGAGATATTTATAAAAGTATTACCATTCCAAAAAGTTTACTACACTTGATTTTACTTCAATTTAATAGAACAAAACTGAAATGAATCAATTTTGTAAACATTTCCCTACCTAATGAGATATTTAGTCACAAAAGATCCCTAAAGGTTACTATCATCTCAAATGTTAGTTTGTAATCATTAGCCTTTGCACTACACGTTTCACTGTTAGAATTTCTGCAGTAACTCTTATTTTTAATACTTATTTACTTGAAAGGCAAAGTTACAGAATGGGGGAGGGAGGGGAGAAAGAGAAAGACATCTTCCATCTGCTGGTCCATTCCTCCAGGGTTATGCCAGGTTGAAGCCAGGAGCTTCTTCCAGATCCCACATGAGTGCAGGGGCCCAAGCACTTGGGGCATCCTCCACTGCTTTCCCAGGAGCATTAGCAGGGAGCTGGGTTGGAAGTGGAGCAGCCCAGACATGAACCAGTGCCCTTATGGGATATCAGCACTGCAAGCAGGGGCTTCACCCACTGTGCCACAGCACCAGCCTTTATTTCTGAAGTAATTCTATCAAAGACAAAAATCTAAGAACCAAAAGAGGGGGATGTTAGTAAAATGGCACAGTCCCGACACTATCCTAGGCTCTAGCCACCATTGCTGGAAACCAGGTGGCCACATGGCCCAATCACCAGTGTCAGCTAAACCCCCATCCTAATAGGATTTGCTCCTCCTACTTCCCTGCCCACCTCCTGGCAAAGTTTTAAAAGGACCTGTTGCTGAACACATGGCTCTCTTTCTCTCAGTCTCCTGATCTGTCTCTTGATCTCTTAGACTCTCCTTCTCCCTCTTTTCCTCTTTTTCCCTCTTCGCTCCTCCCCTCCAGTCTGTCAGCTTTCCCCAATAAACATTTGCTCTTAAAAAAAAAAAAATCTGAGAACACCGATGGCCCACCTATCTTCACCACACCCCAAGTTTTGGTAATTAGTTGACTATTTTACCATTGTTGAGGTCTATACATTTAGAATTAGGTCTACAACCACAACATATACAGCTTCTAGGACAGATTTCTGTACTTAAATGCATCTAGGTCTCACCCTCAAACCTCTACCATAGCTTTCCTGAGTTTTCTGTTTTTATTCCTCCCTTGTTTGGTTGAAATATAACATTAGGTCATTATTTCAAGAAGCGCTCAACAAAATTGACATTTTGAGATTTAATTGTTTACAGACCTTGTCTATACACTGGAGGAACAGTCATTTTTCTGCTTACTACTTGTTGAATTCTTTAGTTAGTGGAGGGTTGAGCTTGTGATTATAAAATAAACTGAAAGTATGTCACTGTAAGCAATTAAAACGAAGAAAGGAGGAGGGGAGACAGGGTGGGAAGTATCATTATGCTCTTAAATCTGTAATAACATGAATTTTGTAATAAATATATGAATTATATGAAATTTGTTCACCTTATATAAATACAAAAATGAAAATAAAAAAGGGCTCAAAAACTTACTGCCTGTAACCCTTCAAACATGAAAGACAACGTGGCTGACTGTAAAGTTCTTGACTCACCCTTTCTTTCACTTAAAACTTTGCTCCATTGTCTTAACATAGGGCTAGCAGATAACAGCACAGTTTTTTGGCCAATTCTGTGTGGTTTCCTGTTCCTAACTTGGTAACCAAATGCTGTGTTTTGTTTAGCTTTGTTTCATTTCAGTTCTTGAGATTCCACACTTCTGTCTTGAGGGATATCTTAGCTCCTTCAGACTGCTGTAACAAAACAATTGAGAATGGGCAACTATATAAATAACACGTTTATTTCTCACAGTTCTAGAGGCTAGTAAGTGCAAATTCAAATTTGTTTTAATAAAACAAAATTATCATCTGTCATAGCTTTGAGAACTTTTATTGATCTATTGTCCAGATGTTCTTATTTAAGAACACAAATAGTGTAGATGTTGGCACCCTTTTGTTTGTCTTCTACATTTATCATCTTTTCTATGATCTATTTCTTAAGTTTATACTTTATCATAAATTTTTGTAATGATTTCCTGTCAGTGAGCTGCCAGTATTGGTCTGGCTCTCTTCAGTTCTATTCATTCTATAGTTTAATAAAATAAGGACATCATTAAAAGTCAAATACATTCCCACCTCCAGGAAGAGAGCATCCATGTGGTTTTCTTTTTCCTAATCCTCTTGCCAAAAACAATGAATCATCCTGGACACCATACACCAAACAAGTGTGGAAAGCCTCTGAAGGGTAGAGAGAGAATGGCAGACCAAATGGGGACCTTAGGACATAGGGAGTGGCATGACAGTGAGTTTCCTTTCTGCCTCCTATTCCCTCAACTAGAAACTTCCTGAAGAAATAATACTTCTGCAAATGACCCTGTTATGAGGAAGAGAAGAAAAAATGAGGACTGGAACGAATATTTGTAAACCATGTATCTGATAAGGAACAAATATCTAGAATATATATATATATATACAATTCTCAAAATTCAACAGTAAAAAAAAATCCGATTAGAAAGTGATCAAAAGATGGGAGGGCCATTTTGCCAAGTAAGATGTACAGGTGGGCCGGTGCGGCTCACTAGGCTAATCCTCCGCCTGCAGCACCGGCACCCCAGGTTCTAGTCCCAGTTGCGGCGCCGGATTCTGTCCCGGTTGCTCCTCTTCCAGTCCAGCTCTCTGCTGTGGCCCAGAAAGGTGGTGGAGGATGGCCCAAGTGCGTGGGCCCTGCACCCGCATGGGAGACCAGGAAGAAGCACCTGGCGCCTTGCTTCGGATCGGTGCAGCGCACCAGCCGTAGTGGCCATTTGGGGTGTGAGCCAACTGAAGGAAGACCTTTCTCTCTGTCTCTCTCTCTCACTGTCTAACTCTGCCTGTCAAAAACAAATAAATAAATAAAATGTTTTCATCATGTAGTACTACTTCAGCTATAAATATAAACATTATTTATACACATCATGATTTGGGTGAATCTCCAGAGAGCTGTGTTGGGTAAGAGAGCAAATCTGAAAACTTACCTACAGTCTTATCCCACCTACGTAATACTTTGAAATGATAAAATTATATAAATGGAAAACTTATCAGTGTTTGCCAGGTACTAAGGAGACAATTTGGTGGGAGAGAAATGGAGGTGCCTGTAAAAGGGTGACCTGATGGAATCCTTGTGATGCTGAGAATCTTCTGTGTGGTCATGGTTGACTTGGTTGACATAGCACTATCGTTTAGCAAGAAGCAACCGTTAGAGGAAACTGAGCTCAGAGTATCCAGGGTCTGTCTTGTTTTTCTTTGCTGAGGTAAAATTCACACAACAGGAGTGGGCATTATGGTGCAGCAGGTGAAGCCACTGTCTAGGTTGCCACATCCCTTACTGGAGTGCCTGGGACAGAGTCCTGCCTCTGCTTCAATTTCCTGCTAATGTGCACCCTGGAGGCAACAGGTGATGGCTCAAGTCCTTGGGTCCCTGCCACTCACATGTGAGACCCAGATGTATTTCTGCCTCCTGGCTTCAGCCCAGCCTGGCTGCTCTCAGAATCTGGGGAATGAACCAGCAAATGGAAGATCTCTATCTCTACCCTTCTGTGTCACTCTGCCTTTCAAATAAAATAAAAAACTTAAATTCACACAACGTAAAACATACTGTGTTAATTTTTTTCAGAAAAAAGTCAATTTCTTTTGGTATATTCTCAACATTGCATAACATTCACCACTACCCAACCCCAGAAATCTTTCACTCCTCCAAAAAGAAACCCCATAAAACAGCTACCCCTTATTAGGCTTCATTGCCTGCTTTAATTTAAACATGAAGCTTAAGCAAAGACTGAAAGTTAGGTCCTCCTCAGGTACTTCCTGAGCTTGTCTACAGTCCTGGGCATGAAGGTGGTCTTCTAAATTCCCAGCAATGTCAGTTTTTGAAAGACTTGTTCCCCAGCCTTTCCTCCCGTTTTTTCAGTCTATCGTGCACCCAGCTGTTAACAGTTGCCTGCAGCAATTAGTACATTTCCCTACATAAAACACAGACTTTCCCCAGGTAGCCACGTTAGCCTCAGAAGGGGTCCTAGTTAGGAGAGAGAGAGGCAAGTCTTTTGAGTTGGTCTTGCCAAGTCAACAAAAGACAGATCAAAACAATCATTGAACTTCTTTGTGAAAGAGGCCCGTTCTGCTCCCTGGGCTCCTGCACTAGAAAGGAGTCCTGCTATTTTCAAGACTACCACTGAGCTGGGTAGTGGAGAATAAGAACAGGGTAAGTTAAAAATGCCACAAAGTTCTCTGTCCTTACCAAGACTCAGCCAACTGTTCTTAATGAAGCTGTCCCCTGATTGCTGTAAGCTTTTGGTTAGTTTCCAGAATTCTAAAACATTTTAAGACTTTTTACCAGATTTGTGTTATTTTCATGGAAAGAGTTTGATTTCTTGCTCTGCCATTTTTTTGATGCCACTCTTTCTTTTTTTTTAATTTTCTTTTTTTTTTTTTTTTTTTTTTTTGACAGGCAGAATGGACAATGGGAGAGAGAGACAGAGAGAAAGGTCTTCCTTTTGCCGTTGGTTCACCCTCCAATGGCCGCTGCGGCTGGTGCACTGCGGCCGTCGCACCGCGCTGTTCCAATGGCAGGAGCCAGGTGCTTCTCCTGGTCTCCCATGGGGTGCAGGGCCCAAGCACTTGGCCATCCTCCACTGCACTCCCTGGCCACAGCAGAGAGCTGGCCTGGAAGAGGGGCAACCGGGACAGAATCTGGTGCCCTGACCGGGACTAGAACCCGGTATGCCAGCGCCGCTAGGCGGAGGATTAGCCTAGTGAGCTGCAGCGCCAGCCAATGCCAAGACTGAGTTTGAATCTACAATTATCTCAAAATGAAAAGGTTAATTTTCATAAAATGTCAAATCATAATAAAGTGTTCTGACAAGTACAGGCTTTTGCTGCCTCGTACCTCTGCACTCTCCTCTCAGCAAACGCAGCCCCTTTTAGCTCAGTAAGCCATTTCTTCTGGAATTCACTCTTCCACATATTTTAATACGTGTAATTTTGAGTAATTACTTTCACATTTCATTTACTGACTTTCTTATAGGTAAGGATTTTTTTTAAGATTCATTTATTAATTTGAAAGAGTTAGAGAGAGAGAGCGCGTGCGAGAGTGCTTCTGTAAGACCCCTTAAGCAGGCGTCCCACAAACCCACAAACCGGACCCCAGAAACACAGACTCCACTCCAATCGATGCAAAAGGCAAGAGGAAAGTTTATTACATTTGCAAATTGGCCGTCTCAGCAGCACCCTCTGGTAGGGTGCAGAGAGAGAGCGGCCCGAACAATAGCTTTACAGAGTATTTAAAGCTAAAAACCACAACATTAGCATACTTAATTGTGTTACAACTCTATTGGGCAAGCTACAGGTTACTAGCATTTTATTGGGTAAGTTAATGGTTGCTAGGTAAGAGGTTTGGGATGGGGGTCGCGGGCAGTTTCTTCTTATCAGCTAAAGCAAGCAAGGACGAGGATGGCAGTAGAACAGTAAAACCTTAGTATGTCACAAGATAAGGGGTTGGAGACTTTCCGTTCTTCTTTGTTCTCTAAAAATAACACATGTTTTACAAGCTTAGCCATTATACAGAAGTAAAAAATTTGGTTAGTGTTAACCTTAGTTCCCCCATCTTGTCTCTTGATTAGCCCTTTCAGTCACAGAACCTTATTGTAACTCTTTTCCGGACTCCTGCAAGTGTTATCGTGTGAGACCGTTACACAGACACAGAGCAGTTTCACAAGGCAGTTTCCCAAGGTTATTCTGCAGGCAGGTGGAGACACAGTTATCTTAAGGAATGGCTACTGTCAGCAGCCAAACTTTTTAACCCTTGCTAGAATTATTTTAATATTTACTTTTAGCAGGGGTCTTACTTTTAGCAGGGGTCTTATACTTCCATCCACTGGTTCACTCTCCAATTGACTGCAACGGCCAAAGCTGACAGAACTGTGTGGATCTAAAGCCAGGAACCAGGAGCTTCTTCTGGGTCTCCCACGTGGGTGCAGGGGCCCAAGGACTTGGGCCATCTTCTACTGTTTTCCCAGGTCAGAGCAGAGAGCTGGACTGGAAGTGGAGCAACCAGGACTTGAACTGGAACCCATATAGGATGCCGGCACTGCAGGCAGCAGCCTCACCCACTACGCCACAGCTCTGGCCCCAGATAAGGATTTACGTTTCTTAAAGCACCATCCCTTCTGTTTCCTCTGGCCCTCCCAATATAGATATTATGACAACAATTGAATCTATATTCAGTATTCATACTACATAGTCATAGCTGATCTATTTGCTGTTTCCTTTTTTCCTGGAGTTAATGATTTCTTTGATTTTTTTCTTTATTTACTTAATATTCATCCCATTGCAATTTTCAGTTTAATTTTTCTACTTCAGGTGACTTAGCAATTTTACTTTTCAGAGACTTCCTTTTCTTTCTACCTGGACCACTGATGTCTAGGTCTTTTGGATAGCTGTTGTCCAATGTGTTTGTAAATTCATTTACTTTTCACTTTACTAAAAAGGCAGAGAGAGAGAGGAGAGAGAGAGAGAGATCCTATCTGCTAGTTTACTGCCCAGGGCTATGCCAGTCTGAAGCCAGAAACCAGGAACTCAATCTAGATCTTCACCACGGGTGGCAAGAATCCAAGTATCTGAGCCATCACCTGCTGTCTCCCAGGGTGCACATTAGCAGGAAGCTGGATTAGAAGCAGAGTAGTGGGGACTCCAACTGGACACTTTTATATGTGTGTGAGTATCCCAAGGGGCATCTTAACTGCTGCACCAAACACCAGCCCCAGAGACAAATGCAATCTTCAGTGGTTGCCTTTTATTTTTTTCCCCAAGATCTATTTGAAAGGCAGAGTTACAGAGCCAGAGAGAATCTTCCATCCGTGGTTTCCTATACAAATGGCCTCAATAGCTGGGAATGAGCCAGGCAGACCAGGAGCCTAGAACTCAATCTGGGTTTCCCACATGGGTGCGAGGGGCCCAAGTACTTGGACCATCTTCTTCTGTCTCCAGGCACATTAGCAGGGAACTGGATTGGAAGTGGAGCAGCTGGAACTCCAACCAGCACTCATATGGGATATTTTCTGTACCTGGGATACCTGTTTCTTCAAAAGTCCTCCTTGCTATCTTCCTGGAGACTTCGCTAATTTTTTTCCTATCTTTTTTCCTTCTTTTCCTGCATGTGAACTACTTAACTCTGTGCCCCTCTTCACACCCTGCTGACTTATCTCTTGAATTTCCATTGCCCTTGAGTTCATCTCCTTTGGGGTGAACCATTTCATCTGTTGCCCTGCCTTGAAGCATTCCTCCTGCCTAGAAAATGACCAAAATAGCCACTTGCTGTATACTCCACAGTCCAGCTTCTCACTAATGATTCAACACATACACATAAACACACCGCACCTCCATAGAAACCACCCACACACTCTAGCACAACAGGCATTTTGAGTCTTTTTATTTTGCATACTTTCCAATGAAATAGATGACCTTGGTTTCAGTACTTGACTTCCCTATTATAGTGTAAAAAAAAAAAAATGTGATGTTGGTATTAGCCCATGTCATTGCCACATCTAATTCTTACTTGAGAACCAGATGAAAACATAATTATGTAAACTGCACTTACAAGTAGTGGTAAGATTTGGATTTTTTTTTCCCCAAAAGGAATTGACCATGGCCTTAGTAGCTTCAATTTGGAGTTGAAAGAAAGTAGGAGGCTTTTAAAAATCACATTTAAATAGGACTGCTAGACTCAAAGAAAAACACAAGATGTCTCATTAAATCTGAATTTCAGGTAAACAAAAAAGTGGCTTTTAAAATAAGTGTGTTCCAATGAGCATCCTGTATTTTATATGTAAATAGCCAGCTGTCCCATCAATGAAATAACTTGGTTAGGCTTATTGTGAATATAAAGAATATTAAGATGCTATGAAGAGAGGTGGTTATAAATTCATTTTTACTGATTGCTGACATAATGCAGCAGCCGATGCTAAGCTGATTAAAATCTGTAGAGTGAGAAGGGGGTGAGCGATGAGATGCTGATCCAGGAGCAGAATGCATACATCTGTCATTGTGCTTATCTCCGATTTCCTTGACCCTTTTCTGTAGGAGCACAGAAATCACATCATAGAAACATGGATTCAAATTCATTTCCCTTAGCACAAAGAAATCAAATCACCTCACAGATAACACCTGAAGCCTTTGAATTTACTCATTCCAGATCCTTCCATGCATATCTTTGTTCAGGCTACCATAACAAAACAAAATAGATGTATGACCTAAACCAGAGAGATTTAGTTCTCACAATTCTAGTGATCAGGACATCCAAAATCAAGATGTGCTGATGAGGTCTGGTTCCTGGTGAGGGCTCTTCTTCCGGTTTACAGGCGGATACCTTCTTGCTATATCCTCCCATGGCAGAAACAGAGATCACCTCTCTCATCTCTTCCCTTAAGGCCACTGATCTGATTAGGGAAGACGCTGCCTTCAGAACTTAAATACTTCCCAAAGTTCCCACCCTCACATACAACCATTCTGGAGGTAGAGTAAGGCTTGCTCCAAATGTGGGTGTTAGGGGAACACAAGCATTCAGTCCACAGGCATGAAGAATTGAGTAAAACTCTAAGTGTATATCCAGAGCAATCTTGGATGACAGGAAGTGTCATATCTGACAGTTGAGGGAGTAATGGGTAGATACACGTGGGTACCCTCTCCAGGTCAGAGAAAAGAGAGCACTTCTCTGAAATCTGGACATAACTCCAACAGGCAGGTTTTATTTTAAGAAAGTAATAAAACTAATATGATTCCACTTTTCAGAGCTGTTTATCACTTGGAGTTTCGGTTGTGGTGATTGCACTGTGGTAAATTAGCTGACTGCGAGTCCAGAGATGATATCTGCATCCAGACAGTCCATTCATCATGCTTAGCATTTGGATTTCAACAGTGCTTTCCTGCATATTTGCCAAAATGCCACTGAAGTAATAACAGAAAGCTCCCTGTTTTGTTCACCTAATGCCTTAAATATTGTCAGTGGCTCTGGATTTAGGTTTGTTGGGGTATTTTAATAATCCTTCAATCTCTTTATCTGAACGTTTCATATAACCACACTCTTAGTTCATAAATACGTATTGATTTTAATTTTGTACCATAAAGGGAGTGAACTCCAATACTTCAATGTGTATTTATACAAGAAAGCCATGCAGGGTAATAGTAAAAATTATCAGGGCATAAAAGTTTTAAAGGCATAAAGGGCATAAAGGTTTTAAATAGTATGAAATATTTCACAATTGTAGCATCAATATAAAAGTTTGAATTACATGTGTCACCTATACTCACATTCTCAATACAAGTTTGCAAATTGAAAAATTGTTCACTTGGAGACTAAACCAGTGAATAGAAGATCTGTCGCGCACTCTCACTTTTTTTTTACTTTTTTTTTTTTACTTATTTATTCAAAAGGCAGAGTTACAGAGAGGCCAGGGAAGAGAAAAAGTAGTCTTCCATCCACTGGTTCACTCTCCAAATGGCCACAGCAGCTGGAGCTGGGCCGACCTAAAGCCAGGAGCTTCCTGCCAGTCTCCCACATGGGATGCAGGGGCCCAAGGACTTGGACCATCTTCCACTGCTTTCCCAGACCATAGTGTCACAGGAGAGAAGTCATGGGGTCCTTGTCTTCGTGCAAGAAAGAATTCAGGCATGAGACAGAGAGCAAAGTAGCAAGGTTTTATTGGGGATACAGCATCCATCAGAAGGGACAGAGAGAGAGTGCCTAGTCACTTAGACTGGGGGAAGCGAGGTTCCGTGGTTCCGTGGAGAGGATACACCTGGTGGGCCAGGCGAGCAGCTCAGCAGAGAACAGAGAGCTGAGCATGCAGCCTTTGTTCAGACTCAGGGCTTATAAGGGAAGGGTCCAATTCGCTCCCACAGTTTCTCTTCCCCTCTCCTCCTTCTCCTCCAGGACAAAGGGTTTCTTGTGTGTAAATAAAAATACTTCCTCCCCAAGTTTACCACTCAGAATTATTAGACTGGGGCAGGCCATCCTGCCGCTGGGCCTAGGGTGCCCGCCTTGCAGGAAGGATACTTATCAGGCCAGGTAACCCATTTGGTCCTGAGGAGAGAGATTCTCCTGGGAGACTGCCTTGGGGGAAGGGCTAGGACCACCTGGAACATTAACCTGGAACGTTATCAGGGTATGGGCAGGACTTTGCTTCCCAAGTGGGCTTCTGTGGATCCCAGTTTCCTCAGGAAACACACACAGGCTAATTTCTAACTTCCTACCTAACAATAGCAGAGAGCTGGATCGGAAGTCGAGCAGCCAGGACTGGAACTGGTGCCCATATGGGATGCCGGCACTGCAGGCAGTGGCTTCACCCACTACGCCACAGTGCTGGCCCCATCTCCCTCACACTTTCAAGTAAATAAATCCATTTCAGTTTCATAACCATTCATTTTCATATATCATGACCACTTAAATGATCAATGCAAATGCTGTATCTTTTCTTAAGTTAAGCCTAACTTTGTATTTCCTGTTCTGTTTTCTCTCCTTTGGCAAATACATGGATCTAAAAATTGGCCTCAGAAGTCTCCTCCATAGATAGCTCTTGGTCTCCACCTGATATGGCTTCTGCCTCTCCATCAGAAACTCCACCATTCTTTACCACACCAAGCATCTTTTCTCTGACTGATCAAAGCACTGTGGACATGTCCATGGACCGGACACTGTTAATTCCTACCAGTGATTATCCTGCCATTAGCCAAGTGGCTCTGGAAATTTCACATTCACCTGCATCTTCAGATGACAGTGGCTTGAGTACAGGCAGCCAAGATACTGGACAACTAGAGTCAATGGTTCTGTCTAACACTCCTGCCTTGTCTGAGGTCCCAGGACTCAGTGGATCTGTTTCCACCCCAGATCATTTCTTAGAAAAGACCACACCTGTCCCAGTTTCACAGTATGTCACCACTAGCTCTATGACCATTGCCACCAGGGGCCAAGAGCTGGTAGTATTTTTCAGCTTGCGTGTGGCTAACATGCCCTTCTCTAATGACCTGTTCAACAAAAGTTCACAGGAGTACCAAGCTCTGGAGCAACGATTCACACAACTGGTGAGTAGCACTGCTTACAATGATCAATTCTCTATGTGTCTCATCTTCCCTTTCGTTGCTGTTGTTGTGTTATAATATAATCACGGGATATCTTGGGCAATGCATGTCAGAAGAGACAAGACCCTGACAGAGCTGTTGCTGAAAGCATCCAGCTAGAGTTGGGATATGGATTCAGATCCAGTCAGGGAAATAAGTTATGTGGTGGACACCTGTGAAAAACACTGCCAGTCAGCCTCATGGAAACAAATTTATTCCAAGGATTTTGTTATAGTTCTTATCTAGGAATAGCACATAATCACTCAAGTACTGAACTTGGAATTTAAAACAGTATGAGCAAACTTTTCCTAAGTTGTCATCATTTGAAATGGTCCAAAGCGAAAAAATATTCCTGACAAATGAATGAGTTCAGGTGCAAAGGCTTCTTAGTGATGACTATGTGGTACCTCGACACGGTCATGGCCAAGTGAAATAGATGATACAGATTGCAGAATTTCTGATAGTAGAAAAAATTATATGTTTCATATAACTTGAATAATTATACAAGTTAGAAATCACATAAAACCCAATCTCTCAAATGAAAAGTTGCTATTAAATAAGACCTTATCTATGTCATCCCCAGCACAATCACCACACACACACACACACACACACAAATGAGGTGAGAAATATTGGAACACTCTTGGGAAAGAGTCCCAGTGAATGTAGCCCAGCCATATAAAACAGGGTCCGTACTACGCTGTCATAATGAATGCATCAGGAATGCAGTGTCTTCAATTCAATGTAAGTTTATTTCTCTTCCACTTGAGTGGGTCAACTCTGCTCCACAATCATCCAGGGATCCCCATTTCCTCAATCATGTAGCACTGGTAACCTCAAGGGTGTTTTCTGATTATCTCAAGGGTGGCTGTGGCTCAGAAGAGGTAAGGGTGGAAACCTGAAGCACAATGCCCTCAGGCATACTTTTGAGATTCTTAAATTATAGTTTGGAATTGAGTACTCGAGTACTCAGGAAGCAATTTTTGCTCTTCTTTGCAATGTAAAACAAGGCACTGAGGTACAGCACAGTGGTTATGTGGCTTGATAAAGGTGACATGGCTAGTTAGGGACAATTCCAGGATTGGCAGCCACATCTCCTGACCACTGGTTCCCTACTATTTCCACTGCACTACATTTGTTTTGACCATGGAACATTTACTGCATAGACAGGTGCACTGCTATATACACTGCTGTTCATTTCAGTAGCTCGTTTCAAATTGGCTGTTTCCAAATATCTGTCTCATTTACACAGGCTTGGGTCAGTCTCCTCCAGGGCACAATTTGGAATGTGTTTTTATTTACTTGAGCTTTTTAAAAAACAAATGAACTTAGCACTGTCACTTTGCTGATAGCATTGGCCTGGATTTTTAGAAAACACCCATTGTCACAAATCATAATGATGAAATTACTGCTCATCCATCTCAATACACAGAAAGAGAGGTAGAAACATGAAACATAATCACTGCAAACAGATCATTGAGTTGTGGTGTTCTGGTCACATGATAAAGCCAAAACTAATATTAACAGAAACAAAAGAGAACTGAAATGTATGCCTCAGATGTTGAAAAGTGAGTATAAATGGAGTTAGTAGCAGCTGAGCACTTAAAACACAGTTAAGAATAAACTGTCTTTTATTTTTGCAGCTGGTTCCATATCTCCAGTCCAATCTTACAGGATTTAAGCAGCTCGAAATACTTAACTTCAGAAATGGAAGTGTGATTGTGAACAGCAAAATGAGGTTTTCCAAGTCAGTGCCATACAACCTCACCAAGGCGGTGCACGGGGTCTTGGAGGATTTTCGTTTTGCAGCTGCTCGACAACTTGATCTAGAAATAGACGGCCACTCTCTCAACGTTGAACCAGGTAAAGGAACCCAACCAACATGGAGGTAGCCATTCTTAGTTCATTTTCTTGGGTTTGGTTTGGTTTTTAAGCATAAAGTTCAACCTACAGGCTACAAAAATCAAATTAAAATCACATCAGATAGAATAACTTTTCTGAAGTTATGGTAGAGTCCTAATCCATGCAGGTTAAAGTTTTCCTCCATCAACAATTAAGGAGCAAGTGTACCTCTTCCTTCACAATCTGAGAGCTTTTGCTATGCTGAAGGGATTTTTAGTTTAGAACACAGCGCACAGCCAAGCTAATTAACATTGGGCTAGAAGTCAAAAGTACTTTCTTACTGAGCTGCAACAACCTGAGGGCTTCCTGCCAAGGAACCTCCCAGTCACAGCTAACCCAGAATAGCTGCTTCCCACACAATGCCAGGTGAGACTGTGACAGCATCCTAAGAAAAGTAATCACTAGGTCCAAATTCACCATCACCACGAAAAGGAAATAATTTCCCTTCCCAGTCAAATTCTCTGGATCAGCTTGCATGTGCAGATTGAGTCAGATATTGTAGAAAACTCATAAAAGATATGAGGGCTTAGCCCAAAGCTCGATAATAGAAGGCAAACGTTTGCTCTGGTAATAAAGCAGAGTATGTGTACCATTGCAACAAGATATGCCCAAATTCCTTTTACTATTAGCTTCAAAATTCTGTTTTCTAACCAAGTAAAACAAGTTTTTTGTTTCTTTTGAATTCCCAAGGTGGAAGGGGAATGGGTTCCAGACTTATTGACAAATCAACCCTCCAGTCAAGTTCAGGGCAAAGCTTCCTAATTGGCTATGGATTAGTGAAGTGAATCTTTAACACACATACTAGCTCTCTGAGGGCTAACAATGAAAGCAGCGGGAAAAGGCCTTGGGCCAAATGCAAGCCAAAAGACTCAGTGGGAGGCATTTATCTTTGACAGAGCCTGCTTTGAGCAACTTTAAGAAAATTGCCTGGGTACCTTAGCAAACAGGATCATTAAAAAGACAGAGAGCCCTTAGGCAGTGAGCCTCGGTTATGCTTACCTCGGGAAGAAGAGCCTCTATAGGACTAGACTCCCTGTGAAATCAAAAGCCTCCTAAATGCTAGTAAGAGACTACCTCTGCACTGAAAAGAAACCAGCGGCTCCCCACCAGTCAGGATCTATAGACAAATTTTCTTCAGTCAATTGACAAAGACACCAGGAATGAAAAGCTAGGAAAGCTAGGGAGGTGAGAGCCCAATCTCCTTCCCTCGGGAGCCCACAGTTTACTTAGGAACCCATCTAGCAACACATGCCAGTGAATGGAGGGAGCCAAGTGCAGGCCGGAGAGAACTCAGTGTGCTGGAGCACTGGTGTGGGGCAGGTTCCTCAACGGGAGTGCCATTTAAGTAGTGCCTTAGGAAGAGGGTGGGAAGCTGGTAGGGCATTGCCAGGGTTGTACACAAGGGACACTGGTGGTGTTGGAAGGAAGCACAGTGCAGCAATGGTTTGGGGGTCCATAACCTTGAATGTGAATTCTGTGTGCTAACATAGGTACTCAATGTCCACAACTGCATAAAAGGAGCTAGAAACAATTATAGAGATTAACTGAAAGAATATTTCCAATACTCAGCATAACACTTGGCACATTGTAGTTGCCTAATAAATCTCAGTTACTGCTCCAAAATTGTCATAATTAACTTGACTATTATTTGTGACCTTCATGGGGTAGTAGCGATAATAATAAAAAGTCACATGACCAGATATTTGTCAAGGTTAGACCTGAAATTATCTTCCTAATTTCTTATGAACTGCTCTGCTATGGAGCTTTTCCTTTAAGCAGTCAATAACAGTAAAAATGTTAACATCCGTTTCAGCCCCTGCTAGACCAAATTTATGCTGAACTACCTAAGAATGCCTCCAGGCTACCTGGTGTACTGTGGGGCCCTGCCCAATTTGTATTTTTAATGGTGAGACAGTACAGGAAGGCCAGAGCATGCTGGACAACCAGGGAAATTGTATACTTTCCTTAGGTCGATCAATTTTGAGCCTGATCAGCTCAAAAATTTCTAGAGAAGTAGGCATGCTAAAGCCAGGTAGAGCAGCGAGTCAGGATGAAAATTTGAAAGAATGATCACTGGTGATGTCTAAAAGGAAGATATTTTGCAAAAGCCACTGAAATGTTACACTCAGCTTTTCAGTAAATTCCTGCTCCATACTCTATTTCTTGCTAGATATGCAGAGAGTGAGACAAGTTTAAGTTTTTCATACTCATAGGATGATGGCATGAGCTGATGCACAGCAGTGCTCACCTTGTACGGGAGCAGCCTGAGGGGCCCTGAGAATCACATTCCCTCCTGAGACCTGAAGGTCATTCTGGCAAGTACATGAAACCACCCCGATTCAGGTTTTTGATCTCTCGAGTATCTGCTTGAACTCACGAATGCTGGACCAATCTGCTAAGAAAATTATTTTGAAAGAGAATTAAAAGGGGAGATCTTTAGGGAGGAAAAGGGCTGTGCTGGAAATACTGTATGTCTGAGATACTTAGCTTTGTCTATGAGAGAGAACTCTAAAATAGAGTAGGCATTTTATAAATTTAGCCTTTCCCCAGCTGGAAGACCCAAAGATTTCTTACCAGTTTGCCACTCCCTTACCACCTTCTTGGTAAAATAAGACTGGAGCTAGTGCTAGGTAACCCTGAAGGGTGAGCAAAGCCAAGGTCCTCCCACCTCCTGTCCTGTGTACCCCAGCCTCCAAGAATCACTGGCCCTACCCTCCTCAGGCTCCCAACGTTTGTCAAAGAATCACCCTAAAAATGTTTGTTGCAAACTTATCAGGGTGGGCATTTGGCATAGCAATTAAGATGCCACTTGATTCACCCACATCAAATTAGACCCAGTGCCTGGGTTCAAGTCCTGCTTTGGTTCCCAATTCCACCTTCCTACTAACTGCATTCTTGGAGGCATCAGATGATAGTTCTAGATGGATCTCTAGCCACCCACATGGGAGACCAGAACTGAGTTCTTAATTTCTAACTTCAGTTTGGCCTTGCCCTGAGACAGACAGACAGACAGATACAGACACAAACACACACACACACACACACACCCCTAACTCACTCACTCTCAACCATTCAAATAAGAAAAAGAAATCCTTTAAAAAGGTAGCTGTCATAAAAAATAGTGAGTACATACTAATGTTTTACTTAGCTTATTAATAAGAGTATCATTAGGATGACAAAGTTTGTGTAGAGAGAATACAGAACCTGGAATTTTTTTATAGCCAGAGAACCAAAGAGAATTGTGGAGTATGACTGATAAATACAAAACAGAAAATACAATCATTGTACCTTACCCATTTTTCCATGCATTAACTTCTAACTTTATAGAGTTGTAAAATGTCTGAGCCATAACCAATAGTAAATAGTAAGTCAAACAAAGTTGCTGCCTTCTAGGCATTAGCAAACTTTTTCTTCAAGGATTCAACAGTAAATGTTTTTGGCTTTGCAAGCCAAAAAGCAAAATCGAAGATGTTATGTAAGTGCTTACATAACCATTTAAAATTTAACCATTTAATCATGTAAAACCATTCTTAGCTTTCTAGTTGTACAAAAGCAGGTGGCTGGTCAAAGTGCCCCACAGGTAGTCCCTGTGTACCAAATGAGATTGTATCCTAATATGACACTGAAAGCCATGCAGTAGACTTTTCCCCATTTCCTGATGTTAATTTTTTTTAAATCAGCAACAATTACCCTGCTCCTAGACCCTCTGGCCCTTATATTCACTGTTACAGAAAAGTTAGACAAGTAAATGATAATGCAACCATGGTTTGGGTCCCTGTTCGTTCACATATTCACTGCACAATTATGGATTACCTGTCAGGAGGCAGACACTCCTATGGGCCCCAGGACCCAAAGATGAATCGACCCTATCTCTCCCTTCAAGGAACTAAATGCCTGACAAGAGAAATAGAGGCATATGCAAAAAGTTATGGCAAAGCCTGTTTAGTACTGTAATCAAGATGTGGATGGAAATGTTAGGAAGTATAGAGGAGAGGGCGACTAATTAATTCTACAGTGGAGAGGGAGACCACAGCAGGCTTTGTCAACAGCCAAAGACAATGATCTCTGCCTCTGTGTCTGTATGGGGTGGGGGCGGGGGGTGTCCAGGCAGAGCAGGTGGGTAGAGCTGAAGGGCAGGAGGAAAGTGCAGATATCTCTGGGTTATACTTCAGTTATCCCACTGTGATAGAAGCCTTGGATACAGAGGAGACAGTGAAGGGATCTCCGAGCAGGAGGAAGTACAATGCAGGCTGAGCCAGGTCACTCAGAGCCAGGCTGTCTAAAACCTGTCAAATACACTGTCATCCACTTTGTCATCCTATTTGTCTTCTTAGTTTTTTGTCTTTTTTTCTGCCTGTGACTTAATGATATTTTAATTAATAAAACTTTGGAAAATACAAAAATCTTCAAAGTACCAAGTATTCCTGAAAGTGTCTTCCAGTCATAATTTTTTTTTTTTTTTTTTTTTTTGGACAGGCAGAGTGGACAGTGAGAGAGAGAGACAGAGAGAAAGGTCTTCCTTTTGCCGTTGGTTCACCCTCCAATGGCCACTGCGGTTGGCGCGCTGCGGCCGGCGCACCGCGCTGATCCGATGGCAGGAGCCAGGTACTTCTCCTGGTCTCCCATGGGGTGCAGGACCCAAGCACTTGGGCCATCCTCCACTGCACTCCCTGGCCACAGCAGAGAGCTGGCCTGGAAGAGGGGCAACCAAGACAGAATCCGGTGCCCCAACCGGGACTAGAACCCTGTGTGTCGGCGCCGCAAGGTGGAGGATTAGCCTAGTGAGCCGCGGCGCCGGCCCCAGTCATAATTTTAAAAAAAAAAAAAAATCTAGTTTAATCATCCCTAAAATATTGCAAGTTTGGAAATTGTTAGAAAATTTAGATAATCATGAAGTCCAGTTTGTAGATTAATTCCTTTTTATTTTAAATGCATATAAGAAGGTGAAAAATCAGTAAGAGCTTTAGGATATAAACACACTGCTTTTGGGGAAATCAGTTCCAAGGAACTGGACTCTGGGTGAATTGACCTCTAGCCTCTGAGGTAGGTGTCAGAGGCCAGCAGAGGCCAAGGCTGAGTGTCTATGCTTGGCAAACCTCAGCTAAAGCCAGAGAACAGGTAAAGGGAGCCCAGGATAATGTGTAGGGCAGGAAGAAGAGAGCCAGGAAGGAATTCTGAGAAGTGCCAGCAGTTCATGGGGAAACAGGAGGATTGGCAGACAGGCAGCTCTTAGCACAGTAGGACCCTTTGCAAAGGCACACCCGTGGAATGGCCAGGGCAGAAACCAGACCCTGTAGTGGATGGAATCACATCAAAGCTGGGTTCTGTCCAACATGCCCTCCTGAGGTAGGCTCCTACCCTCCCCCAGAGACTGGAAGACGGGAGCCCTGTCTTCCGGTTCAAAGGGATGGCTCCCTGGCCCTTGAGAAAAGACACTGCTGGGTTGTAAAACTGGCAAGGAGCTTTGTAAAAGATTTACATCTCAAAGGTGCACGGGAAGAGTCTCCAAATATACTTCCTCTAAATTAACTGCTCTAATGGAGATCAGGGCTCTGGAGGCAGAAGGAGACCTGTCTGAATTTCGATGAAGCTGAGGGGAAGGCCAAGGCCATCTCAGTCAGAGTAGGAGTTCCTGTCTAGGCCCCAGTTTCATTATATGTACAGGCACTGCCCCAACAGACCATTTATTTAGTACAATTTGCAAAGTTTGACATAAATTCTGATCAAGCTTTCACTTTGCTTTTTACCTATGGACAGGATGGAAAAGTTGTTTGTGGCCGTAATGCTGAGAGGGAGAACTAATCCCCAGTAACTAGTTTTGGCACTAGAGAGGAGAGTGTGAAAATTCTCATGCGGTCTCTAGGCTGATGGCATGGCACATGCAGACCAACATATCAATTCTGTACATCCTGGGAATGAGGTCAGCCGTCCATTAGGCCCAAGAACACCTGCAGAGGTGCAGACATGCGGCAGAAGGGACACTGTTATCACTGTGTTTGGTTTGCTATTCACCTTTTGCAAACTCCCTGAATAAATGAATCCGTGATATAAAAAGTATAAACCAATGTTAGAACTTTCTGTGATTTATCAACTGAAAAACCGAATAAATCACAGCTTGCTCAGTATTCTGCCAGCATCTCTGGCAACTAGAGTCGTCTTTCATTTAGGCGGCTATGAAAATTCTTCAGAAGCGTATGAGGCTTTTATGCCATTTAGCTATGCAGGTTGAAGATTTCACAAATGCAAAACCACAAAGAACTTATTCTCTTCTTGAATTCCTAAGAAACTGCCTCAAAAAAAATAAATAAATAAATGGATAGACCTCAAGGCTGGTAAATGATAAACATTGAAATTAATTACAGTCTGGCATCCAGGATGCTTTCCGTGAAGATGGGCATCAACAAACTCGTTTTCTCTAGGGGAAAAAAAAGTGCATGATTTGTAAGACTCCCATTTAGTCACCAGCTCTGAAAAAGTGGTAGTTGTCACTCATCACCATGACAATAAAAACAATGAGAGTCACCATTAATTGGCACTATTTTTTATCTTAATAGATACCAGTGCAAAGAACATGTTATTTCCCTCCATGATATTGAAGAAGCTGTGTTTCACAGAAGTTTAAGTCATTGACCTTTTACCAGCCACACAATTACTGAGTGCTACAATTCAAACCCAGTTTTTGTTCCTCTTTTAACTCTTCCCGATGGCCAGTTTACCAAAGGGAATCTTGTAACTGTCCCCTCCCCAAGTGCGTGCATGCGCACGCGCACACACACATACACACAGGGGATGCAGAGGCTGTTCAATCTATTGAGAAAGTGACCACATGCTTCTGTTCAATTAATCCCAAATCAATTATATTAGTATATATACTTCTCCAAATGAAATTTCCTGTAATATTTTGTCATGCTATTATTAGAATGCAAACAAAAAAAAGTGTTCACTCTCAGAAACCAATGTCCCGAATTTCCAATATTCTCTTCGCCTGAACTGTAATGATTGTCCCCTCCCAGCTCAGGTAGTCATGGGAATTCTTCCAGTGATTCTCTCCAGCCTCTCTTCTTTTGCTTCCTCATCTGCAACATCCCTGGTCCTGTCTCGTGGGTCTACCCTGCTGGCCTTTGCCCCCCAGAATGCCCAGAGGGGATTTAGTGTATGGCACCAGCTTGCAGATGGGACATTTCAACTCCCTCCAGAGTTTCAACATGTGCCCTCTTTCTGCACCCCTGTTACCCCATATGGATCCCTTAGGATTCTCCTAGGGCCCTTCCACACAAGTCAAGGGCAGGGCTCAGGCCACTGTAGGGCCATCTCTCCTGCTGCCCAAGTTCCTCTTTACTGACACCAATTCACTGAGGACACCTCAGTTCGGCAGATACATATACTGGCTGAAAGCTGAGATAATCCTTCAGCCTCACAGTGAGGGCAAGATATGTGTGGGCATTCATGCATTCCCTCTCACAGAAGAGACTGAGGGTACAATCAATGATTCGTGGCAGTTGCTGAGAGTGGTGAAGAACTGAACAAAACCCAGAGCGTCTCACATGGCTTCCCCTTTAAACCACAAAGGGCTCCTTCAATAACTGACTCAATTCCACAAGTGTGTATCAACTCTAATCACTTGTGTGGGGCTGTGCCATGTGCTATTTATCACTGAATAATTTTCCTCACTCTAATCCTACCTTCAGCAGTAAGGCACAAGCAAAACATTTTAGGCCAATACCAATAAGGCAATGACACAGTAACTTATATGCAAATCTTTATATTATTTTTTAAAGACTAATTTGAAAGAGTTGCAGAGAGGCAGAGAGAGAGAGAAATCTTGCATCTGCTGGTTCACTCCCACAACAGCTGGAGCTGGGAGAGTCTGAAGCCAGGAGCCAGGAGCCAGGAGCTTCCTCTGGGTCTCCCACACGGGAGACTTGAGCCATCTTCCACTGCTTTCCCAGGCCATGGCAGAGGGCTGGATCAGAAACAGACCAACCAGCGCCCATATGGATGTCGGCACCACAGGCAGCAGCTTTACCCACTATGCCACAGTGCTGGCCCATTTAAATTCTCTTTTTTTATTATTAAACTTTTATTTAATGAATATAAATTTCCAAAGTACAGCTTATGGGTTACAATGGCTTCCCCCTCCCAAAACTTCCTTCCCACCCACAACCCTCCCCTTTCCCGCTCCCTCTCCCCTTCCAATCACATCATGATTCATTTTCAATTCTCTATATACAGAAGATCAGTTTAGTATATATTAGGTAACGATTTCAACAGTTTGCCCCCATATAGCAACACAAAGTGAAAAAAAATAGTTGGAGTACTAGTTATAGCATTAAATAAGAGTGTACAGCACATTAAAGACAGAGATCCTACATAATATATTTTTTTTTAATTAATTAATTTTCTTTGCCATTTCCAATTTAACACCTGAATTGCATCAACAGAGAGGCAACATATGCCAGCCACATATGCCTGGCCAGCCACTCCCACTGCCTTTACCCTAGTAGAAGGCTCAGAATGGGAGACTGGTGTTTGAGCAGAGGGCCATTCGTGGTACCTAGTGAAAATACTCTGTAAAGGTGAGATCCAGAGCCTTTCCCAAGGCCACAGCCAGTTTCTGGGAGCCAGGCCTTCCCACCCAGGGCACTCTGCTGAGGTCTCAGGGTCCACAGAGGGATGAGTGAGCTAACTTCCTGCAAGTACAGCCAAGCCCACAGTGTCCTCAAGACTTGAGGGAAGAAGCACCAGCAGCCTGTGCGGGAGATGGGGTTCCTGGGTTCCACTGTATGACAGTTGGTAGCAGGACATATTTATTCAAATGATCAAGCCCAAGGCCCCAGCACTATGTAACAGTCGTATTCATGCTGTCCAAAGGGCATAGACCCCAGGGCTGCATGAAGATTTCCTGGGCTCTAGGCCCTTTTGCCTTAATGCATATTAACAAAGAATATTTTAAAAATATATTTAAGACTCCGTGCTTGTAAAAACAAATACAATCCTGGTTAGCCTTTTTTTTTTTCTTTCTGATTTTAAAGAAAACATTTTTATGGGCCCCTAAAAATATGGTGGGCCCCAAGACTATGTCCCCCCTGCAGGCTGCAACTGACTGTAATGTGCGAGTTTGATAGCTATCCCAGGCAAAGAAAGGAGCCCTTTCCCCTCCACCACCACCAAAACCACGACCACAACGTCTTGGTTAGGACAGGAGTGGACCCAATTGAAATCTGGTCACCTGGCTGAGGCACGAGGCTTGCTCACACTGGGCACCAGGGCATGGCAGTGTGGGGCACTGCGTCCCTGCAGAGCTGGAGCTCTGAGGTTTACAAAGCAGAGACCATGATCCAGGAGTTCCCACCACCCTCACGCAACCAGGCAGGCCCTTATCAGCGAGTAACAAGGATTAACAATGGCTCCATCAGCTGTCCCCTGAAGCTGCTCCCACCGCTGTGCCAATGCCTTCCAGACCTTGCTTCCCTCCACCCACGTGCACAGAACGGTGGTTTTTAAGGAGACACAAGTCAGTTCAGGAGGTTAAAATCTCATCTCCTAAATCTAGTCCGGCTTCTTTGGCTGTTGGGCGCCATCTAGTGAACACTGAGTTTCATCGCATTAAGGAAAAACAAAACAACAACAAAAAAAAAATCACAAAGCCTCAGCAACCCCAGCTAGCCCTGAAAAAGCCCGAGTTTTAACCAAGCTGAGCTGAAATCCTGTCCTTAGGTGGAAACAAAAGACAGGTACCTCACCTCCAGTCCAACGCATAAATGGGCTGGGAACAGCACAAAAGGAGATGATGAGATGATCAAGGCTGGGGAGAAAGTCAATCCATACTCAGCCCCTAGATTGTGAGACAAGCTCAGACAGTGTGGGGCTGAACTACGTCTGGGAAAGGCAGGCAGAGACCACAGAGGTCCTGCAGTCAGAGAAAGCCTATTTTCACGCCTGACAAGCACGAGTGCACTTAGGACCAGAAGGGGGTTTGAGAAAGAGACGGTCTCAGATCACTAGGAAGCTATAATATCCATGAACTGATGAATTTTTTGATGACCAGGACCATAATCCTTTACACTTTAGCTGTAAAATGCCTCAAAGTGTTCCCTGCAGCCAGGGGACATTTGCTTCAGTACTTTGCTGGTTGGATGGGGAGCGGAGGACATCCATCCTCGGCCAGCCAGGTGGGAATGCTTTTCAGGACCTCTGAAATGCATGCCAAAGACATTAGATAAGCAAATCCCAAGGAGAAACTGATACTTAAAATGCATTTACGCGAATGATACAAACACCTCCAGGTACTTAAAATGCATTTACGCGAATGATACAAACACCTCCAGGTCTGATATGGCAGCTCACTTATTTACAAGCCATGTTCAGTGCTGTCACATTGGAACAACAGAAAAAGCAATTGGAGCCACTGTAGTGTCAGGCAGCATTTTCTGCAAGAAGTGTTCTGCCTCCTGCAGGAGTGGCAGCAGGTGGTGGCTTTGAGCTTTTGTTAGCTGGAGGAGCGTTTTTTTCAACAGAAAGCATTGGTGGAAGTCTGACATACTGACCAATGGGAGTGGAGGTACTAGCATGCAGGCAGCTTCCACACACTCTCCCTCACCACTCTGTGTCCCTGGCGGGTCCTGGGTATCTCTTAGAAACACTATACTTGAAAAATCACTAAAATGATATAGAAAGCTGAAGATTGTAAACAGACAGTATGGATGTCAATCACAAGTCATACTTAGCTAACATGGGCTTCCATTTTTTTCACCTGTGAAAATGATGTCAGAAATATCTATACAGCTTTAGAAGGTGGTTACGAATACTAGTGAACACACATGTTTCAAGAGCCTGGGCACAGTGCCAAATGTACCATGGCCCTCAGTAAATGATATTCTCCTGTTTGTATGTATTACTGTCATTTCCACCCAGAGTCATGGCCTGAAGGGCACTTCCAGAAATGGAAGGACACGAATGCTCTGACCACAGCCAGAACCCATCTGGGTCACAAAGGAGTAGGCCAGGACCTCTGGGTGCCAGGACAGACCTGCACGTCTCCTGCCAGCTGCTGACTAGCAAATCCTGATATGCTGAACTCACTCAGGCCAAGCACTTTCTAGGAAGTGATTGTCAGACCTGCTTGGCAGAAGAGTAGGAACATCAGTTAAGAATAGAAAAATAGAGGCTGGTGCTATGGCACCAGCCACTTCACCTGCAGTGCCAGCATCCCATATAGACACCAGTTTGATCCAATTCCCTCCAAATGGCCTGGGAAAGCACTAGAAGATTGTCCAAGTACTTGGGCCCCTGCATCCAAGTGGGACACTCAGAAGCCCCTGGCTCCTGGCTTCAGATCAGCCCAGCTCCAGCCATTGCAGACATTTGGGGTGTGAACTAGTGGATGAAAGACCTCTCTGTAACGCTGCTTCTCAAATAAATATCTTTTTTAAAAGAAAAGAAAAATAAGTCATTTTTGCCAGCAATGGATTATAATGAACCCAGAGGATACCCCAAGCTATATTGGGTGTTTATTGAGTGTGGTAAAGGCCCATGGAGAAACCCTTCTATAGTACCAGCAGTAAAAATAATCTATGTGAGGGGGGTTTAAGCAAACCCAAGAAGCTAAGGCAATCATATCAATTAGTCTATAAACCAATCATAAAAGCCTTACTTCCCAGACCTATACACAATTTGATTGACTTAAATATTCTTCTAGGGGCTAGCATAGTGATACAGTGGGTTATGCCAACCACTTGTGATGCCTGCATCCCACACCAGAGCACTGGTTCAAGTCCTGGCTACTCTACTTCGTATCCAACTCCCTTTTTATGTAACTGGAAGGCAGTAGAAGAAAGCCCCAGTTGTTGGGTCCTTGCCACCCATGTTGGAGACTTAGATGGAGTTCCTGGCTCCTGGCTTCAGCCTGGCCCAGACCCGGTTACCCAGTTGTTGAGGCTGTTCGGGGAATGAACCAGCAGCTGAAAAAACTCCCTCTCTCCCTCTCACTATGCCTTTCAAATAACTAAATACGTCTTAAATTCTGAAAAACAGCATCTAATTTTTTTTCCAAATCTATTTTTGGTCTCAAGTTTTCCTTTTCCAAGCTGTAGTCCATGTTGAGACAGAGCATTTTAGTTGTTGTTACACAGCATACAAATTATTATTATTGACCAAATCCAGAGCCAACAGTGGCAAGTTCAGCTAACTTTTTTGTACTAGTGCCTGAAGATCTGTTAAGGAAGAAACAAATAGCTATATGGCCTACCCATGTGTGATCCCCACCCTCCTAAGTTGAAATAAATGTCTTTGGAATGCGAAAAAGAAAATGATACTTAGGGAAAGCTTTAAAAAAAATCTAGTAATTTTCATTCATCACAGAGCTCATCCTTTGTGTCACCTCAAGGGCTACTCCACCCTAATATCAGCCCATATCCAGTCTCAGGCTCATCCTTAAGCATGAAGTTGCAGGAGTCTCTTGAACAATGACATATAAGAGGGTCACCAAAATACCTAAAGAAAGCACTTGCATGGTCAGAAGAGTTAGTTTGAGAGTTGCTCCACAAATTAGTGTTGTGAATTTGGTCTTTTTCTATTTTGATCCTCATTTACCAAATCGCCTTCATTTGCTGTATTAACAGGTGGTCTGACAGCTCCCCTTTGTGCTCTTCCCTTCTCTAGAACTTCTCACATGGTTCCCAAAGAGAACTGGCATGATCTTGGCAACCCTCAGTTTCCCCATTTGCAAGGTAGCGAATAAATCTAAAAGGTTCCCAGAATACCTTTAAGCTCTCAAATTCTATCTGAAATATAAAAATATACATATGGGTAATAAAAAACCTGAAGCATTAAGTCGGCCTGAAGTTCTTTAGTTCTAAAGGTTTGAAAAGCCAAGCTGATAGGTATTGAATGTATGCACACTGGTTTGGCCCTTAGTGAGGTATACACACAGCCAGCAGCGCCTAAGCTCAGGGACATGAAGTCTGCTCCTTCTCTGTAGACGGATCCTGAATAAATGACACAGAGGAAGCAAGTAATTGATGAACTGGCTGTATCTGTTCTTCAACTACACCTGATTCAAGGCCCCTAAATTTGGATAAAATCATTTCTCCAACTGTTGCCTGTTTCCTGTGCAGTTTTACTGATACGCAGACTACGCCTGGCTGTGCTAAAGGAAATCATAGCAAAATAGAGGTATTTATTGTCACAGGGACCTCACTTGGTTATCATGCATTTGTTATCACTCTTCAGAGGGAAAGAATGCGTGCACTCCTTCAGCTTTCCCACTTATACACATTTCTCCACTGCAGGGAGAGGGAACTCCGGAGCCTCTGCATTCCCTCCTGGTCAGTTTGCAAGACTACAGTTCTGAGTGTAATGTGGCTGACAGCTGTTATGTACTCTCACAGGCCCTGCACGTGAAGTCACCTGGGTTGTCGGTGTACATTTGAGTTGTGTCCTAAACAGCAGCAGGGATACCTTAACGTGGCTAACTTTAGGAGCTATGAGGCTGGGAGAGTCAGTTCACACTATCCAGGCGAAGTTGTCTGTAAGGGACCCACAAGCTGCAGAGAAGTAGGACTTCACATCAAGACTTTTAGCAGATCTACCTTGCTGGGAGACCCAAAAATGTGTTTTCAAGGATCAGATCTTGCCCAAATACTTGGGCAAGACTCTCTGCCTCAGTTTGATACCTTTCGCCACAAGGGGGCACTGGTTTGGAACAGAGAACACCCTGGTTCACTGGAATTTTTTCCCCACCCCCTACACCCTGTCCACAGTTTCTGGGGTCAGTAAGTTTGTCAGAGCAGTTGACTGTCTTGTCCACTTCAAGATTCACGATGGACATTAGCTTATTGATCTTAAGAGGTCTAAAAAGAAAAATGGAAGTGGGTGGGGTTGGAGGGAGAGAGAAAGCACAGAATAGTAACCTGTTACATTTATTTCACACAGCAATTTGTCTTTCTTGTTTTTTTAATTTTCTATTGACATATGATTGTACATATTAACGGGAAAGCTGATGTCTCAATGCACACAGTTTAAAGATCAATGCATTCATTGATAATTAGCATATCCATCATCTTAAACATGTACCATCTCTTTGTGATGAGAGCCTTCAAAATCCTCTCTTCTAGCTATTTTGAAATATGCAATACACTATTGTTAACTACCATCACCCTACCATGCAATTTAACACATAGAACCTACTCTTCCTAAAAGTAACTTTGTGTTGGTTCACTGACCTCTCCCTAGCCTTTGGTAACCACTAACCTGCTCTCAAGGACTGTGAGATCAACTTTTTAAGATTCCACACATGAATGAGATCATGCAGTATTTCTTTTCCCGTCTGGCTTATTTCACTTAACATAACGTCCTCAGGGTTTTTTTCTCTTTTTGTGGCTGAATAGTACTCCATTGTGTGTACATATCACTTTTTTTAATCCATTCATCCATTTATGGACCCTTGGGTTGTTTTTGTATCTTGACTGTTGTGAATAGCATTGCAACAAGCATGGGAGTACCGATGTCTCTGACATACTGATTTCATTTTCTTTGGATATATGCCATTATAGTAACGGGACTGGGAACTCATCCAGTAATTCTACTTTTAAGCATTCTGAGGAATCTCCTTGCCGTTTCTCATCATGGCTGTACTAATTTACATTCCCACCAACAGTCACACAATTTTTTTAACAAACAACTTATTTAGCCACTGAACTTGCTTTTGGTATAGAACTTATCAAATCCTGCTGACCTAGAGTTCTGCAAATATTCGCACTTGGGAAATACCAGACCAGATGATCTCTGAAGTCATGCTGATGTGAAAAACTCAATTCTATTCACATATCCTCTAAAGTACACATCTGATCATACCCTTTCTTTGTTCAAAAATTCCTATGACTCCCACCTGTGAAGTCCATTTCCTTAGCACAACATTCAGGGTCTGGCTTTACCATACTTTTCCACGCCTAGCTCCCTTGCTATGTACCCGCAGGTATCTGCTCCCTCCCAACCAGGTCTCTCCTGCTCTCTCTCCACCTTTCTATCATTTTGCCACCTTTGTGCCTCTGCTCATGCTGCTGTCTCCAGCTGGAATGCATTGCCTAGTCTTTGCATGTCCAAATGCAGTATTTTAAATACTGTAATGCCATCTCTGATGATCTTGTCTCTAAATTTACAGTTCTTACATTTGACTATGTATTGGACTTCTTGCATAGAGTTAACTGCATACATCACATACTTTCCCTAGACTTATTGGAAAAATCATCTTATGCATGGTTGCCTGCTCCCTAGTGCCTTACACCTAATAGGTACTTATAAAAAGAATAATCAGAAGGGCCGAGGACTGATACGACTGAACTGGAAACCCTTCCAGGGCAGCAACAACAGTGGGTTGATGACCAGAGGCCTGTTCAAGTTTTATCAACAGCACTTGGGGACTCTGGCCATGCACTCCTCTGCTGACAGCTTAGTGTGCTCAGCTCTGAAAAGACAAGAAAGACCTGATAGGGCCACTGACTTCTTGAAGTTAAATATTCTGAGAGTCTTTTGATTTATAGTTCACTTTCCAAAGAACCTGAGACAACCCTACAGGATTAAGATTAGAGTAAAATAGAATAATTGCTGACAAGAAAGAAGAATGTCTGTTTAAATTTTAATAGGGAGTAAATGATTAATCCAGAAGAATGAATCTCCAATATTAGGGCCTTGATGATCAGCAAGAAACTAGAAGTTTTTTAAATTATAAAATCATCCTGAGTTCTCAAAAATGTCAATCATTTTTGTGAAATGTTTTTTAAAAGATTTTATTTATTTGAGAGGTGGAGCTACAGGCAGTAAGAAGGAGAAACAGAGAGAGAAGTCTTCCTTCTGCTGGCTCACTCCCCAAATGGCCGCAACGGCTGGAGCTGCACCAATCTGAAGCCAGGAGCCAGGAGCTTCCTCTGGGTCTCCCATGTGGATGCAGGGGCCCAAGCACTTGAGCCATCTTCCACTGCTTTCCCAGGCCATAGCAGAGAGCTGGATTGGAAGAAGAGCAGCTGGGACTTGAACCGGTGCCATATGGGATGCTGGCGCTGCAGACAGAGGATTAACCTATTGTATCACACTGCTGGGCCCTGTGGACTATTTTCTAAATATGTACTTAAAAAAAAAAAAAACAAACAAACACTAATGGGGAGGGCATTTGGTGCAGTGGTTAACATGTCACTTGAAATGCCACATCCCAAATTTAAGTGCCTGTTCTGAGTCCTGGTTCCACCTTTGATTCCAAGTTCCTGCTAACACCCATCCTGGGAGGCAGCAGGTGATGGTTCAAGTACTTGGGTCTCTGTCACCCATATGGAACACCCAGATGGAGTTCCTAGGGAGCTATGGTGCAGTCACAACTGTTGTATACATTTAGGGAGTGAACCAGTAGGTGGGAGCTCTGTCTACACTCCTCTCAAATTTTCTAAAACAAAAAGATGAAATGATATGAACCGGAAGCATCATCATCACTTGGGGCCTGTTAGTCCCAATCTCGGACCTCCTGCCTTGGAATCCAGAGGGTAGAGCTTAGAAATCTATCTTGCCAGGGGCTGAAGCACACTAAGGTTTGTATATAATTGTATTTGGAGCTAACTCTGTTATCAATTTTGTCTATAAACTCATTTCTCAAAGATACATTGTGTGATTCTCTTCTCATGCCAGTCTGCTCCCACGACTGTATAGCCCACTCCAAGAGGGGGTATTGGCAAGTTAGATCTAGTCTGCTTTTCCACTGCTGCCTGTGTCATTGCCTAGCCATCCACGCACTCATTAAAATCTGCTCCATCTCTTACAGCTGATCAAGCAGATCCCTGCAAGTTCCTGGCCTGCGGTGAATTTGCTCAATGTGTGAAGAATGAGTGGACCGAGGAAGCAGAGTGTCGCTGTAACCCAGGGCATGCAAGCCAGGGAGACCTGGCTCACAGGGCCTCGGGCCTCTGTGCCCATGGACAGGACTGTGGGGTCATCCAGGGAAAAGGAGTTCCATGCAGGTAAGTCAAGTACACCAACTTCACAGACCCAAGAATTCATTACTAATATTTCTGAGAAGCAGAAATATTAATAAGTCGTTAGAATACATTAATTTGTTCCTTTAAACCTGTGGTTCTCAAACATTAGTGATCAAAGTCACCCAAAGGAGGCTTTATTGAAATACACTTTGCTGGGCCCTACTCTGCTTTGTTTCTGATTCAGTAGCTGTGGGTGGGGCTCAGGGGAGGCTGGTGGGGCTGCTCTAGGACAACTCTGTGAGCACTCTGCTCCAGGTGTTTTGGCAATGCTCCTTGAAGACCAAAAGAGGAGGCAGAAAGAGCCCCCATGTCAGCATTGGGACCTGGTTTACACCTTACTGGGCACATGTGCATATATCTGTGTGTGGGTGATAATGGCTTTTGTATAAGAAAGCTAGAAAACTGAGATTTTTAAATCCTTCTGTAATTCATCATATTAACTGTTATAGTCTTGATGCCCAGTGTGTCTATGTGATTGACTTGTATAGAATTTTCTAAAGCAAAATGGGCCCAGACTAACTTGTTTTGTAGTCAGATTTTACTTAGGACCTTTCCTCGCGTCATTAAATATTTTCCACAGCATCATTTTTAACGATCACACAGTATTCCACTCTCTAGATGTGTTATGATACGTTCAGTCAGTCCCTCATTTCCAGACAGGGAAATCTAGAGAAGTTCGTCAGAAAAAGAGGAGACCAGACATAATAGGCTTCGTATTCATGAACTAGACTGCAGGATGTAGGCACAGAGATAAACAGATAAAATAAGAATAACCTTCACACAAGACTTTATGTATTAGGGAATTTATATTAACAGGCATTTCAAATCAATAAGGAAAATATGAAGTAGTTGATTATTATAGTACAATCAGCCTTTCATTTAGAAAATTAAATTAGCTCCTTACCACAGAAAATCAATTCTACATCAAAGACCCAAATCTAAAGTCAGAACTATTAAAGTAGGAGAAAAAATACTTTTTAAAACATTTCTGTAATCTTGGGACTCATAAAGGCAACACTAAACCCAGAGGGTATCAAGAAAAGGACTTCCATAAAATTTACAGCTACACAATGATGTGGAAGAAAAATATCTATAATGATGAAAAATGAACATACACAATAATAAGAACTCCTACATATCAATAAGACATTCTATTATTAAAATTAGTAAAGAATACAGAGGTGCAATTCATAGAATAAAGCCAAATGATCAATAAAATGTAGAAGATGCTCAATCTCACTATAATCAGGGAAACCCAAAAATGAGATATCACTTATTGCTCATGATTTTGGCCAAAGGTTGATAATAGCCAGTGTGAATAACATGGAGCTAGATTCTCTCAAACACTGCTGATGAATGTATACATTGAAAAATCCCTTTTTCAAGAGAAATTTGTCAGTATAAATTTTTGATTAAAGAACTCTATTGTTAGACAATCATTCATGCAAAAATAGTTGTAATTGTGCACCAGGATACACACAAAAATAGGATCACAGCATCCTTGCTTTGAACTGTGATACAACTGTACAGCCCATTGAGAGGGAGATAATCTAGAGTGTTGTGCATTACACCCTATGAACACAGCAGCTAGAAGCAATGATATATTTGTACTGGAGTGATCACAGGAAATCAAGGCATATTGGGTTAGAAAGCCTATTGCAATAACAGACCCTGTGTACATAATAAATTGATAACAAAATCAAATACTTATAAGTATGTTAAGTTCAACCATATGGTATTGCTATTTTATCAGTCACAAATCAAATATTGGTGATTTTGTATTGTCCAATCCAATATGTAATAAATGCAGAGCCAAAAGGGGGAATGATAGATACATGTGCCTATCATTCCAGTTAACAGAAAGGAAGAGAATGGGGAACACTTCTTTTAATCATATGCTCATGCATCACTTGTATGATTTCAGAGAACATAGTGAGGGGAGAAAAAGCTAGTGAGCAAGGTTGGGAAAAGAAGGTGGTTAAGGAGAAGAGGGGTTGCACGTGGCTCTTAGGAACAGTAATGTGTCCTGTGGTAGTTTAATCAACTCTGCCAGCTGTTTCAGATGTTGTGCAATTTGTATTTTAGGTATGTCTCCTCCTCGAGTAAGCAAAATCACTTCAGCTCTAGGTTGTCCCAAGTGAGGTCAATAACACAAGGCATCAGGTGATCTGGGAGTGGACAGCACCCAACGAGGCATGTGCTGCTCTACTCCACTCTCCTGTGCCCATCATGGTGACGGGGTCGGGGGGCAAATCTGCACTTGAGGTATTCCAAAACACAACAATGTTGAAGCTTCTTAGACTAGGATATTTTTGAGTACCATGTGAGTGGCTAGGTGGTAGACAGGAAGGGAGAGAGAAAGAAAATGAGGAAGATACTTCACTTCTCAAGGAGAAGAGAGAAATGCCCATACTACCCCAATTCTGCCCTTCCCAACTCCCCTTTTCAATCATGTATTGTCCTGATGGCTGCATCTTAAGGACAAACACCTGTTGCCCCATGAGCTGTCTCAGACTCTCACCGTGATCTGCCATGGGTCCCTCCAGGAATCCTATGACCTGCTCCCCTCCCTCCCATCAGTCCTTCCAGTACCTCACAAGATATCACCACTTACATGACTCTGACATTTACTCAGATGCAGAACATCTGACAAACTAAACCTTGATCAGCCATAAATCACACTGGTTAAAATATAAGATGCTTTAAAGGTAGACCCAAGTGCAAGGTAAGAGTTCCAGTTCTAAGTGTGACATTGAGCCACACCCCCATACACACACACACACACACACCTTTAAGCTTCAGATTTCTCATCTATGTAATGTGGATAGCAGAAATGAATTCAGGGGTTTAGGTAAGGAATAAATTAAATGCCCCTTCATGTAAACTACCCAGCTACTAGCATCACAGGAGCTGTTTGTATCAACAAGACAGTCGTGTGAGGAAAAACAGATTCCCTGCCCGACAACAGCACTGTATGAAGAACTGCACACTGTTGCATTTTTGTTATTCTACCTGAAAGTGAAGACAGGAAAATGATATTGAGAGCAAGTGCCTTACCGAGAAGATGAGGCCACTGACACACAAAGAGCAATTCCAATTGACTCAGCTATTTATCATTCTGCTGCAAAGTCATTGTCATTCACTACACTTTCACCTTTATTTTTCCTTCTACTCTTTTCCTCCATTCAATATTTATGACTACATGACATACATTTTTCAGTTCCCTCAATTTTAAATTTTGTATACATATTCTATGGTACCGAGAACTTGGCAAATGTCTCCAAAGAAAAAAGTTTCATTTCCGAAGATCCTTTTTCTGGTTTAATTAGTTTGACTTTTATTAATCACAATTATAAATACCCAGAAAACGCAAATCTAAACGTAACAGTAAATTATATACGACTTTTCCACTTCAGGTCTAAAAGCTTTCACTTTGTCCTTCAATAGGCCAACAGTGTTCTGCGACATTACTAATAATAATGAAAACTGTTTCCAAATTCAGGGACCACATTCAGTAAATGACACAAAGTGACATTCAAGAAGAGTTTTTGTTAATACAGAAATGCATGTTAAAACCAGAGCAAGATCACAGGTGCTACACCTTAGTTGTGAAAGTAAAAAAGAGGTTCGTTTTTTCTCCCTCTCAATAGCTGTCGTACTAGCATTTCCCCACTAGAAAGAAATACCTAAGACAAGCTACTTGGGAAGGAAGGAAGTTTGTTTTGGCTCACGGTTTTGGGGGTTGAGTCCAAGATCAGATGGACAGCACTGCTTCAGCCGTCTGAAACCCGGAAGATGCCAGTGGTGGGAGACTCATGGAGGAAGGATCACATGACAAGCCAGGAAGCAGAGTGAGCCAGCAGGAGGCCTCAGACTCACAGAATCAACCTTTTATGAGAGCTACCTAACAAGCACCTTCCACAGGCCCACCTCCTCAGCACCCTAGTTGAATCACATCTCTGGGGATTAAATGTCTCCAGGAGTAGGGGAATCCAATCATGGGAAACCATAGCAGCTGTTGATAGTCCCTGTTGAGCCCTTCCTCCATTGCATAGTGGGGAGACAGGATGAGGAAGGGTTGGAGTTTACTATAGTCCTATCCTGCTTTAAAACATCATCTGATTCACAATTTGAGTAACCATTTTAGGAAACTCAGTTCTCTTGGGACAGTAAGATTGGCTTTCTTAGTCTCACCAGGCAGGTTCTTTGGAAAGATTCTAGGCCCACTTTTCCTTCGCCTGTGATCTCTTAGATCCAATACCAGCCATCTGCCAGTTTCTTGATGTTGCCAGAGCCTCTGTGTCTCCCAATCAAAGCAAGTGGAAACCAAAACTCTGTATTAGATGGTGAGAGGGAGAACCAGAAACGTGTTACTCAACCTCCTTAAATTACAGCTGGCTCCCCTCTCCTCTGCCTTCCTCCCATCGAGCACTGGGACTGGGATAGGTTTTTTTCCCTTTCCTTCCCCTGAAATTCAGGGAAATCTCAGCCCAGAATGCTGAGAGAAATAACACACTTTACTGATACTGGTGTATATTTAACAAGGTATGCCCTAAATGTTATACCCGTTTTAGGATATGAAGAGGAAAAACAGTGCAAAATGTGTATTGCTACCAACAGAAATTATGTACTTCTTAGGTACATAAGAAGTCTGGAATTATATATTGCAAATTTAAAAATACACCAGAATTTTTAATATTCTTTTTGACAGGCAGAGTTTGACAGTGAGAGAGAGAGAAAGAGAGAGAGAAAGGTCTTCCTTTTTCCGTTGGTTCACTCCCCAAGTGGCTGCTACAGCACGTTGTGGCCAGTGCACTGCGCTGATCCGAAGCCAGGAGCTAGGTGCTTCCTCCTGGCCTCCCATGTGGGTGCAGGACCCACCAAGGACCTGGGCCATCCTCCACTGCACTCCTGGGCCACAACAGAGAGTTGGGCTGGAAGAGGAGCAACCGGGACAGAATCCAGCGCCCCAGTTGGGACTAGAACCTGAGGTGCCAGCACTGCAGATGCAAGATTAGCCTAGTGAGCCGTGGCGCCAGCCCAGAATTTTTAATTTTATGTAAATGTGCTATTACAGAATTGTCAGTGACCACAACTCAGAAGTTGACTTAAAATAATTCCCTTTTTTGCAAGACAAACTTAGCCCTCATCTTTCTCATGAGCTTTCTTCAATGCTTCTGAGAGCACTGCCCACCAGAAAACCAGCTGAATGGCAAAATCTGGTGAGGATGCAAGCAGCATCCTTGCTCCAATTCTAACAAAGACACCTGCAAAAATGCGCTACCTATTTTCACTGCTATAATTTTAACAATAAAACAGTAGAGAGCTGTAGTTGTTAACACTGAAATGCCCAGGAAACAGGATGTCATGTTTTTGCCTTCTTTCGTAGATTTCCAGTTCACTCTAAAAATGAAGCCTATGAAACTAGAGTTAAAAAGTTCCAACATCAGCAAAATAACAAGGTAAAAGTCACACTTTCTTTGCTACGCTGGTTTTAATTACTGAAATTTAATTTTACGGAAGTTAGAAACAGTTCTATATCTGACTCTTGTTTGTTAGCAGTAACTAAAATACTTTCCCTTTATTTGTCAGGTTTTTTAACTTCAGTGCTTTCAGGTGGAGGGGTGGTATTGGTGGTAAGGGGACATCTTGGTGCAAGGATAGAAACAGCTGGCTTCAGTTAAGTGAAATGCATAGATAAAATGGTAACATAAAAATATTTAATATTCAAAGCCTTTTCAACAAGGTTGAAATGTTCACTCTAATCTCTATTCCTGGCACCAAAAAATTTTTAAAAACTTCCTTTATTTAAAATAATAATCAGCTAAGGCAAAATTATGTCAAATGAAATGTAAGCAGCATAATTTGTGAACAATGAGTAACTGCAAAAATTCCTAAAATTTCCCCCTTAGATAAATGTTCTTTCCAGTGTCTATAATGTCTCTTTTACAAAATACTCTTCCATCTTATCAGTTAACTTTACTAAAATAATTTTATTCTAGAAAATAACTTATCTACAACAAGTCTAGTTTCCACAGAGATTTTTTTAACCTTAGGAGAAAATCCTTAGTTAATTTGTTGCCTTAAATTACCTATTTTCAAAAAATTATACTTACTCTTTGATCCTAACAATGGGTGATAATCAGCCACTCTCCACTCCACCTAATATCTGCAGTGCTAGAGAAAACAAACACTTGGAAGCTTGCACTTGAGAAAGTTGTCACAGTGAATACACAATCAAATAGAACACTAAGGAAGTCACATTAAATGTCATAATTTTATGAATCCAAGGGCACAGTAGGAATAATGTATACCATTTTAATTTATGAAGCCATGAAAATTGGATAATCAGAGAAAGTTCATATTAGGGCCATAAAATGACAATAGAACAGAAGATATAAATATTTACAAAACATCTAGGATGAAGCATACACCAACTAATTCCTGATGTACTAAGTAGAGTTAAGGACCACATTTCAAATGAAGAGGTTTTGCAGTGGGACAGGGGATAAAGGATGGTTGGATAATGGTACCAAAACACAAAAGTAGCAAGTTCTAGTGTTTCATAGCACATTGGGACTTTAGTTCACAATACTAAACTCAGAATTGGGTTAGAGGAGCTTATAGACTCCAAACACTAAGATAAGGAAATTAGGCTAGTTGCTTAGTCTGATTGGTTCATGCTGTGTCTATATGTTAAAATATTGTACTATAACTCATAAAAATGTAAATTATTGGATGTTAATCAATAGACATTTTAAATAACATTTAAAAAAACAAGTTTTATGGTGAATAAAAGGAAGTCATAACTTCACAGTGGGAAGTAAACTTGGAGAACTACATCTTATCTCAAGGCAGGAATTAAGTATCAATGCTGATTATTCAAGGGTACATGGATTGCTGTTGACAGAGATCCAGAAGACACATTTCATTTCCATGAAGAAGGATCAGTAATAAACTGTTGATGTCCACTGTGGCTGAAAGGGAATATAGCGGCTTCCATTTACAGACTGCCTGCCACTTCTGTTCCAAGAGATGATTTCACCTGAGAATCTAAATAAGTCTAAGAACAGATGGGACACAATCCTAGGAGGTTATAAACTTAAGCATATTTGGAGGACATGTCCCATCTTTTGAAGATATTCCAAATGGCAAGCATAACCTCAAGGGTAATAACAGGATGAACCATTGATTTGACCTTGGGTAGAATGTCTTAATTTCATTTGTCTTCCAGGTAACCAGGAAAAGAAATTCTGAATTACCTACTGTAGAAAATGAAGAATTTAATCAACCAGAATGGGAAAGAAATTAAGAACTGAAACCACAGATATTATCATTCAAGCCATCTCAAGAGAGATCATTTGCTTTCTCAAAGAAAACTATAACCATTCTGTCAACATTTTTAAAACAGAGGCAGACATATTCATTGCTCATCAGAGTCCAGGCATGTTGTCAACATTAAAGACCAGCACACACCATATTTCAAGCACAGAAAAGTCATATACTTTTAATAAGTTCTGAAGAAAAGAGTCATCAAAATTCAAAGTAGAACCAGTGAAATATATTTTGACTATTCTTGGATAGTAGTTGAAGTAATAGCAAATAGATTTGCTTGAGGTATCCTTAACATAGTACTCTTAGATCATTTGCAACAAGTGCAACTTACTGCTTGGGAGACTGAACAATGTGTCAGGAAGCAAACTATATGTTAGAATATGCTATAAAAGATTACTACTTACACAAGGAGACACAAGTCTCTCTAAATGAATGAATTATAGTATATAAGCACTGTGGTAAGTATACATATGATCCATACTAATATGCCTATTAAAAAAAAGTAGGTATATGTGTGTTTACACACACACTCCCACACACAAACACTGTACTCATCCTTCAGTTTTTTTAGACATGCTAGTTATATATATGCAACTAATGCTTATTACAGTAGGTTGGCAGGTTGCCAATAATTTAATTGTTCTTTAAACAAATTAGGAATTGAAGTTCAGATACATATACATATATACCATGGAAAATCTTTTGTTACTATACAAAGCTATTTTAAAGGAAGACACTATACTAGGGGGCAGAGGGAGAAAGTTTGAGGTGGTACTGACACAACCAAGTTTTGTTTTCCACCTCAGATGAATAGTGTCTCCTTATAACCTCAGTGAATGCTTTCTCACACTAACTTTGCTGTGTGTGTTCCTATATTGGCATCAACATAATCCAATTCAGTTTTTACTGTGCTATTTAATGAAAAATGAATCCCTCTGATTCTCTTCCAAATGTCCTATCAAATATATTTGCTGTAAAATCTGAATTTCAATAAAATGATAAGCACTATATTCATATACTTATAATGAAATAGGTAAGTTTTACTAGTTTTGGACTTTCTTTATGGATTCAATGAATGATTTTAAGCATGAAGATTTTAATGCTGTCAAAAGACAACAGTATACAATGATAGCAACATTTAAAACAAGCTTCAAAAGTCAGCAACATTTAAAACAAGCTTCAAAAGTCAAAATAACATATTTTCTAATAATGGAGATGATCTTCAGGAAAGGGAAAGAGTACATTTCTTAAAAATGCACATCTGTTCTTTTCTACTCCATTCTACCCCAATCCTCCCCAAAAGTGAATAACTATAATATGGGACAAGGATTTCAGGGTGACACATTCCAATTCACAGAGCAAAGGATGGTGTCATTTCCCCTGGAATTTGCCAGAAGAAAACTAAATTATTAGAAGCATTACAAGCTGAGCAAAAGCATATGAAAAAATTCCACCAAGAAAGAAAATGCCTACCATTATCACTTCCCCAAAGTGGGCCTCCCGCTCCCTATATTTCAGCTGTGCTCTAATGTAGGGAATATCATTTTGGATGGGGAAAGAGAAGTGCATATTCTATATTCTGCAAGGGCATCTCACTCATTGGAACATCCATCTGTTGGATTGGACTTTTCCATCAGCAAGACAAGAGCTGGTGAGGAAGCTGGCCAGGGTCTCCCCCACTCCCAGAATACCCACCAGGATCATCGTAGGTTCCAGCATGAGACAGGAAGGAGGCTCTCCAGACCACCTGTACCCGAAGCCTTAGGGAGGGCTCTGCATCCCCAGACCCTCTGTCTTTTCACAGACAAGGGAAGGCCTGGGCAAAGGCAGTTCATTTGCTCTTAGCTAAACAAAATGGGAAGTAATGACACATACACAGTCTTGCCTGTTCCTAGATGAGGTCACACAGGAGTTTGGAATCTTCAGGAAGTTTCAATCCTCTATTGATCCTTGCCTCTTCTTAGAAGAGACTACTCCAACTTTGTCCATCTGATACATTGGCAACTTTGCTTATGGCACCCCATAACTATATTAACAGCTCAAGATGCAAAATGGAGTTCTACACTTAAAGCATTATTTGTATTTCCAGCACATCAATATTTTAGGACAGTATTAGATGTACACTTTTCATGAAATGAGGGCATAAAACTAATAACTACAACTATAGATGACTTTTCACAATTGAAAATAAAATGGCCTATTAGTAAACATTGAAGTCTGAAGGTGAAATCTACATGGATCCAAATTAGGATTAAATATTCTCCTTTTGAATGTGCATTAATTTTCCTGATTATCTCCTTAAGAATTTCTGAGACAACCAAACTTACTTCATCTATATGGGGTCTTCAAAAGCATTATATTAAACTGCATATATGAAATACATGAAATTTGTTCCCTTTACATAAATATAAAAAAAGTTCATGCACACGCATGTCATGAAAAAACTATGCAAAAATTTAAGGTTTTTCTAACAAAATAAGTTTATCTTTCAATTCAGTTTTCCATGAAATTTCTGAAGTACCCACATACTAGGTTAAGTGATGGAGGAGGAATATATTGATTTGAATCCAATTTAACTGTAGTCATAGATGTGGTCTTGCTGTAAGAAGGCTCTGGCTGGGAAAGGATCAACACTTTACTTTTCCATGAGGCTTCTGTGGCAGTGCCACCCCCGAATATTATGCATTTACATTTACCGACCACGTTGATCCTGATGTTGGCTTTTTTTAAAAGATGCATTTGAAAGGCAGAACATGGGGGAGAGGCAATTAGGGAGGAGGGGAGATGTGAAAGGAAGAGAGAGAGAGAGAGAGAGAGTGATTGATTGTATCTGCTGGTTCACTCCTCAAATGGCCACAATAGCCAGAGCTGGGGCAGGCCAAAGCCAGGAGCCAGGAACTCCCATCTGCATCTCTCAACTAGGTAGCAGGGGCCCAGGCACCTGGGCCATCATCTACTGCCTTTCCAATTACATTAGCAAGGAACAGGATCAGAACTGGAGGGGTCAGGACTCAAACCAGCACTCTAATATGGAATGATAGCGTGGCAAGCAGTGGCTTAACCTACTGCACCATAATGCCAGCACCTTGATGCTAGCTTTAATGACCACAGATTTGCTCTTATGTTACATACAATTCATTCTAAAACTTAGCAAAGATCTAGGAGTGCTGTGTAGCCTAAAAACTTACCAGTGTCTCCCATCTTGGTGTAGATTCCTAGGGGTTCATTACCTTTTCTTCCTTTCCTTTCCACCACTGCTCTTCTCTTTCCTTGTCACAACTGCTGTCCCTATTCCCATTGTCAGACAGTCTCTGCCATCTCCTCCCCCTTACCAGTCTATCTTCTGGGAGAAATCAAAACTCTCAATGCCTGTTATTAAGGGAAATGATAAATGGAGAAAACCTGTCACACCTTCTGAAGATGTGGAGTGGCACAGGGTAAACTTTCCTAAATCCTTGGGCAGCTACTAAAAATGTCTGCTTGTTTTGACTTTGTTTGATACATATGCTTAAAGCAAAACCACACATCTTTGCTGCAGTCTAGAACTAAATTACTTGACCTCTCTGGATTTATGTTGCCTCTTCCATAAAAGGAATGAGATCTATCACGAACATCACAGGAATTGTTCCATTCAATAAACATTTATTCAGCTATTTCAAGTACTCTCAGGTCCACATGTATGGATCCCCTGAGAATCACAGTAATAACGTATGAATGCTAATATCTTTTAAATTATCTAATAAATCCCTACCATTGATAAATACTCATTATTCTTGCCAGTGGCTTTCCATTGTCTCAGCTGCCACAGGCACCACCTATTTCCCACTTAAGATGATCTTGCCTTTATGGCTTGCAAAACAAATGGGTTCACTGTGTTACTGGATAGAAGGGCCAAAACAAGTCACTACAAAAGCAGAAGGTAAGGGCAATGGATTGTTTTTATATTTTTGGGGCTCCCAGATTATTTCTTCTTCACAGTATCCTCTGAGAAGTTGCCATCTTCCTACTTTTTCTTTTTTTAAAGATTTATTTATTTGAAAGACAGAGTTACAGAGAGGCAGAGGCAGAGAGAGAGTGAGAGAGAGAGAGAGAGAGAGAGAGAGAGAGAGAGAGGTTTTCCATCCCCCAGTTCACTCCCCAGATAGCCACAGTGGAGTTTCTTCCGGGTCTCCCACTTGGATGCAGGGGCTCAAGGACTTGGGCCATCTTCTATTGCTTTCCCAGGCCATAGCAGAGAGCTGAACAGAGGTGGAGCAGCCAGGACTTGAACCAGCACCCATCTGGGATGCTGGCACTGCAGACAGCAGCTTTACCCCTTATGCCATTGCACTGGCCCTATCTCTCCACTTTTACAACTAAGAAAACCTAGTGTTCTCTTAACGTGAGCAGATTAGAGAAACTTCCATTTCTCAGTGAGTACTGCAGCTCATATTTCAAATCTCAACCAAGTCAGTGGATTTAAGAATTACATTACAATTTAATTTTATGTGAAAACATTTTGTCTTCTCACATTCGGTATTTTGTGTGTGTCTACCTTTGCAAAGCATACAGTATGGAAGGAACTGCTACTGAGTGAAACAAGCATTAAGATAAGATTAGTTCTCATATTCAGTACCCTGGCTTAAATTTCTAATTTTAAATCTCAATTAAAATGACTGCATAAAATATGAGTTAATTTACTTTCAAATCCTTCAGTTTTCACCAAGCATTTATGGGTTTGATTACAAGGTAAGGCAGCCACATCAACATCCTTTAGGACACCATTTCGGAAATTTACTGTAAAAGGCTAACAGAGACCTAAGTTTTTCCACCAAACTGACTTGGGTGTGTATGCACAGCTACTCTATGTAGGTTATTCCAAGTGTGTCTGAATTAGGGCAGATCTCCTGGTAGCCAACATTATAACTCAGGAGACTATTCTAAATGGGTAAGTTCTAGGACAGCCACGTGGCATAATTAGAAACAAAATGGCTTAAGATTATAATTTTATTAATTATTAGAATCAAAAACTACAGGCTTATAAATGGTGTTTTGCTGTGACAGATTTCTTTAGAAATTGTTTGAAACATTAAGTTCTCATTATAATGACTTTAACCCTTTTGATTAATTTCCCATCTAGTGCCTTTTAATGTATCTAGAGGATGCATAAAACAATTTCTGGAAACAGTACTGACAGGACAAGTCATTAAAATCAATTTAGTAATTACATTTTTTAAAAGACTTTACTTGTTACTGGTGAGAAAACAAAGCTTATCATTTTCCAATCTTACACAAATAAAAACAACAATGAAAGGCAAGGGATGAAAGAGAGAGAATAGACCATTTATTTCAGTAACGACACCTTCTGTCACCAATCACAGGGACCAAATGACCCAAGGGCAGGGAAGTCTGTGCAGTAGTACAGCCTCCAGGGAGCAATCACATTCACATTCTCAGTATCAGACAGGACCACTTAATGTCTTTAACACAAATAATCATTTGCATCATAATAAATAAATATCTTTGTACTAAGACACATATGATGAGAGAAGCTCTGAACAGTGTCTGTGGTTCACAGACACTAATTTGATCAGCTGGGAAATCTTTTCCTAACTGAGGTATTCTTTCTAGGAAAAAGAAATTACTGAAGTTTCATTTCAAAGGTTAGAGTCTTTAAAAATTAGAAAGAAAGGTGCAGAGAATAATTTTACTCTCTAATTTGATTCTAGAATAAAACAAGTCTCCTTAGAATTATGCCCACATAACTCCTTGATGTAATTTTGTTCCTGATCTCCTAATATGAAACTCATAAATATTAGGTTTAAAACTGCTGACATCTGATCAAAACTAACAGCACACAAAGACAACTTTTTTAAATTATCAGTTACATGAAACAAGCAATTACTAAGTACAAGAGCTTTTGAATTATAAAGCTTATAAAACAGCTCTACAGTTAACAAAATCTCAAAGCCCAAATGAGACACTAGGAATTAAAAAAAAAAAAAATGTCTGAAGCAGAACATCAACTTAAATTGCATGAAACATCTTGGACAAGATTCTGATACAAAAATTCTAATGAAAAGACTAGTTTAATTCAGTTAGTCCAGTTATGTCACAGTGCCACCTAAGACCTATTTTCCTTTTCTTTTTGAGATATAAAATATATCTCAAAATTTTTACACATTTAAACAATCTGAATTTCTTTGATTCGTCCATGGAATATAAAAAGCAGCACACAGTGTAATAGAGAAGAAAGACAAATCTGGGTGGGATACCATTAATACCTCCTTTATCACAGAACACTCAGGTATCTGATACATAAAGGCTTTTCTAGAATTCTGAAACTTAGATAGAAGAGATTAACAAAAACCAAGACATAATGCAAAAGAGAGGAAAAAAAGTCAGAATCTTCATTCATTAATTTTTGAAAAAGTTAGTAAAGAAAAACACATAGCTTTTAAGACCAGAAACATTAGTGCCTTGATCATTTTAAGCGCCTTAATTCTTGTCAGAAATTTAAGCTAAGATGTCATTACTCCAGTTACATGGTACTGTGCCATCCTTAAAAAGCAAGTACCTTAAATTAAAAAAAAAAAAAAAAAAAAAAAAAAAACCCTTTTCCTAAAGAATAGTTAGGATGGACTTAGAGGAGGCTGTTGGCAAAAGAAGAGAAATGTCAGAATCTGTCCAAGTGTAACAAGTACTAGAATAATGAGATGCCTAAGACTCATAGCTGCATACAGGAAAACGATTTTTAGGTCCAAAATTCACTATCATAATCTTAATTAACCTAAAACAAATTAACAAAAGGCAATGATTAATAAAATCTGTTCACTTTGTTTAAGTATTCTAACATGATCATGAAAGGGTTACATCTTTTGGGCACACACCCCACCCAGGACTGTGGCAAGGGCTCCCAGTTGTCAGGGGAGCGTGCAGCATCTACTTCAACAGATTCTGTAGCATAGCTGTCGCATACGTGGGCCTGGCCTGTCTGCTCTCAATCGCGTTCTGAAGGTACTGGATGCCTCCACAGCGTTCCCAGATTTCTTCAAACTGTCTTGGCAAAATCTCAGCCCCACGCTTTCGAGTCAGGCCGGTCTCTTCAAGATTCAGCTCACACATCTCCATGTCATCCTTACCTGCAAACAGCAGGCATCAGAAAGTTACCATCTCTCTTCCCAGAGACATTCCTCATGAATATTACTGAAACAGCTATCAGTTCTCTCAGACTTGAGAACTTTTTAACTTAACTTTCTATTAGAGGGAATCTAATATTAATAAATAAATTCACCAGAAGCAACTTGGGTTTGTCCCCCATCAAAGAGCCTTCCAAAATTTATAAACACTTCAGTTGACAAAACAAGTTACCAGGGTTAATAAAAACGCTACACTTGCTGAAGCCATTACAAATCACTGGATACAATTACACCAGTGAAAAGGTTCTGAGGACAGAGAAGTCTCTTTATGCACTCCACAGGGACATAATTAATCTAAGCCATTTCACATTATAAATCAGTTAGTCCTCAATTAACTGGAAATGTGACTGAACTACACAACTCCATCCCTCAACTCGGAAATGTAATGAATTCTTACGTTACATATTAAAATGTTTTGTTTAGAGGGCTTATACTCCTTTTTTGGTTTATCCATACACATATTTTCATGTGAATCATACACACCAGCGACAAGAAGGATGGGTGGCTTGTCAGGATGGAGTTCCATTTGCCTGGCAATCCAGGGTCCATCGAAATGGGCATACCACCAGCCTTTCTTCTTACTCTGGGGGTCTTTGTACTGGTCAGCAGGGCGGATGAACGGGATGCGGAAGAAGCGCTGCTGGCGGTTCATTTCAATCTCCTGCTGCCTGGCAGGAAGCTGAGCTGCAGGGTTCTGCTGAGCTATCACACAGAACAACGAAAGTTACACCACAGCACAGGGGAACAGAACACAGCCTCTAATCCTAAAATGTATCAAGAACTTGAAAAACAAGAGGAACCTGCCAGGAAATTTTAAACAAAATCTAAATATTAATTGCCTCTAAATGAATATAATTCAGAGTGTGATATTTTCTTTCTGTCTTTCCCTAAACATGTCCTTTGGCATCGCAAACACATACACACACCACCCCCACCAACAGCAACAACAGTACATCCTACAAGATCACCACAAATGACTATCAATAACCGGCAAGAAACTCACACAGCAGGAAAGCAAACTTCTTTTATGCAATTTATATCTTTCTTCCTGAGTGTTTAAACGAAAGTTACAGCATAACTTATTGGATGTTTTATGATAAAAAAAATACACATTAATGTTAGAACTGGAATATTGATATGTGTCAATTAAAGCACACTTTCCACAAAGAGTGGAAGCCATATAAAAATTTTCTCTTTTGCCAACTGATTCTGGCATTTTTAAATGACTGAGATTACAGTTATTTAGACATCTTCATGACCAAAACAAAACAAGACCTATAAAACAGTTAAGCATGAACTTTATCCCAGATACTTACTCTGAAATCAGATTTCTCTTGAAATTCAATCCACTGAAATAAGTAGAAAGTGTATAACATTTGGTTCTCCTTGTCAGTAGAAAAACCCTTGCTTTTCTGTTAGTGCTAGTCTTTGCATTCATATCAATCTTTCTTCCCTTGTTCAACTTTCATTACTGAACAGTTGGGTTTTTATTTTATCCACCAATGTAAACATTTCCCAAGGGCAATGGTTTTACATCTTTGGCAGTGTAATTTTGGTAAGCCTGTTTAATATGCTTCATACTCATACCTCTAAAAGTGGACCAACCATTTACTGCAGCTCAATTTAAAATCTCACTATGAAAATCTAAGTATGTCAATGAAAAATTACATAATGTACATATGATATAAAAATCAAGAACAGCCACACAGCCTTTGAAAGAATTTGCAAATATTGAAAGGATGAAAATACTCTTATTCTACTTTTTACACCAAGCTTTACAGAAGTTGAATTTATTTCTTTGCAAACCAGAGAAAGCCAAAAGCAATTAGCACAGCTAAATATGCCTATGAAAGGATGAGAGGCCCAGTTTTGTTAGTGACTAAAAAGCTGTGTCACCTTCAGCATAGTAACAGACATGTGCTCTATTTATTCTTTAGTTCTTGTTCCTCCCAGGGTACTCACTATCTTACAAGAGAATCACATTTTAAAAATTAGCTACTTTGAGGGAAGTACACTTAACTCAAAACTGAAACATTTTAAAAGGATAAAAAAAATCTTCACTTCACCTTGGTAATGTCCAGTTGGTAGGAAATTTACTATGACACTAACATTCATTAATTACGCTACTTTTTCTTTTATAATAACTATCTCCTGTAACTTAGTATTTTGAGTAAAATTACAAAACCAAACAGAAGTTCTCTAACTAGCTTTCTCCACTAATGAGAGAAGTGACTTACTATGGAGAAAGGGTGGAAGCTAACATCTATCTAGTTAAATAGAAGGATACACACACTGGAAACTTGAAACTAATCTTCCAAGAAACTTTGTTTCACGTTCAACTACATTATTTTTGAACGTGTCAAATAAGTCACAAACACAGACACTTAAGAGATATGAGAAGCATTTAAAAAAATCAAGACTCAACCAGTTCATAAATGATTATCACACTTATATCCAAATCATTACTGCTTAACTGTTTCTAGAAGAAACTTAACTGTACTTTAAGGTGACCTAAAATGTTTCAATTATCAAAGAATGCATATCATAGGAAGCCATAAATGTGACAGGATGATCTATTCTTCCCAGTAAGAATATCATTATTAATCCTGTGCACCTTATCAAACAAAATCCAAATCTCTTTGGAAAGAAATGCAGACAACCAAGTGTTTGAAGACAGTGTTTGAAACCAACACCTCAATGTTAGTCTTTATTCTAAAAGAAGAGCCATTATATTAAGATAGTTTTGCTACAATAAGAATTGTGTATACTTACAGTTTAAAATGGTAGTTATTTTTAAGACAAGTAATTTGATTTAAAAAAAGATTAGATTCTGCATATGTATTTTGGAGTGATCCAACTAAAAATTTTCTTCCCAAATTAAAACAGATCTTAGTAGGAATAAACCATTTTAACATACAACAATTCCACTTAAAATTGTAGCAAAACAGTGTTTAATAGAAGTTAGTGCTTTACAAAGTATTTTAACCCATTTTCCAGTTAGCTCATGAGTTACCACCCATTGACTTACGTGAATTGTTCAAAAATGGTGCAAAATCTGTGAACAAATGGTTTTGGGTGTTGAACAAAAGATAAAAATGCCAAAACTTTTAATGAGCCTTTTTCTAATTTACAAAGCTGTCTCATCAATTTAGGGGTGAACAACATACCCTAATCAATAAACCAAATAATCTCAGAATTACCTACAAGTAGGTGCTGCTTTTTCATTAAAAAGGGAAGGGGTATTTTGATTCATTACATTGTAGGATATTCTGTTTGAGGCACATAGAAAGGGGTTCAAAATTTAAACCATACTTCATTTTAAATTTTGGGACATGGTAATATCCAAACAAAAATGGTGATTTAATAGACCTGATAATACTTTTTCTCATATACTCCATCTGTTTTCATTTCTTCAATGTTTTCTAAATCTTATACTCATGCCATTCTTATTTTAGGAACCATAAAATAAAACAACTAAAATCACCATTTTAGAAGCACTTAAATACTATTAAAAGTTGTAAATAATCTTCCATTCTTCCAAGACTTATTTCCGAAAATCACTTTTGGCAGTAATTGGGAGGAGACATGCTCATGCAGTACAGCATCAAGAAAAGCATCTGAGGCTTCATAGTTTTAAGAATTTACCATGACTTGTTAATATATTTCTTTCAAAGTCAACAGTATCTATCATTTTTTTTAGTCATAAGTTGTCATCATTTTATTTTCTGACATTAATGAATTCTAATCCCTTTAAATATTAGACTACACAGCAGTTCCTTTAATGTTTTCCCATTAGGAAACCACTTAAGTATAGAATTTTCTCAACCGAGCTACTACGAATCTAGGTGCCCTTCACTTTTCTTTTTTAGCTGGGCTACTATATCAGGATGAATTTTACATGAGAATAAAAAAAGGCAGAGAAAAATAAGGTAAGCACTTTTCAGAGCAGAAGCTATGTTTTATCCTGAAAATGGTTCAAATCAATTTCTCTAAAACTAAACGTATGTAAATGGTGTTCACATAAAATCCCTAAGTTTTTTTGTTTACCTAGATGAGACTTGAGGAATTTTCCTAAACATTTGTTCTCCTAAATAACATATTATGAATTGAAATAGTGTTTGACCTAGCAAGATGAGCCACATATCCTTTACACCTTTTTGGGTGAAGCTGGATGGTTTAAAAATACAAGAAATACTTATATATTATTTTCGAATGTGTGTGCCAAATATTACAGCAGTATTTTTTTGTGTTTGAGAAGTAAAATTATTCAGATGGATAACTTTCGCTATAACATTATAATCAAATTTTATCAGGCTAAAGGGAGCAATTAGAACATTTAGAGCTACAAAAAAAAAAAGTCCATTGCCATTTTTCACTAAACAGAGGTAACATAATAGGAACTCAGTACTCAGAAAGTGAACAAGTAATGGGTTCATCTTGCCATCTTCAATTCACAGAGAAAAAAACTCAAACTGGAGATAGGCTTGGAAGTCCTAGTGTTGACTGTGCCCCTGCCTGCCATTTCTGTTACAGGTGACCACTCACAGCCCTTCTGTTATATTTTGACTGACAACATCCCTTGAACAGTCACCAGCATGGGCTTCTCTCAAACTAATAGCAATATTGCTCTCACTCAATGTATTTGTTGCAACAGCACAGAAACACTGAAATTCCACTGTTTAATTGACTTTACTCAAACTTTGCTTTTATTAACTCAGAAGGTAATAAGGGAAGCAAAATATAATTAAGAGGTCATTTCCTAAGTTGTCTTGGGTCAGGCCTCGCTAAACCCTACCATCAAGTGTTTGGATTACATCTTTAAAAAGAAAAAGCCATTAAATATGCTATCACCTTGACATTAACTTAAACTTCGCTAATAAGTTGTGCCAGTTTAAAAGTAGCAAGTTGAGGGTCCGGCACTGTGGCGCAGTAGGTTAATCCTCTGCCTGCGGTGTCGGCATCCCATATGGGCGCCGGTTCTAGTCCCAGCTGCTCCAGTTCCAATCCAGCTCCTTGCTATGGCCTGGGAAAGCAGTGGAAGATGGCCCAAGTGCTTGGGCCCCTGCACCCGCATGGGAGGCCGGGAGGAAGCACCTGGCTCCTGGCTTCTCATTGGCGCAGCTCCGGCCACTGCGGCCATTTGGGGCGTGAACCAATGGAAGGAAGCCCTTTCTCTCTGTCTATTTCTCTCACTGTCTGTAACTCTACCTGTCAAATAAATAAACAAAATCTTAAAAAAAAAAAATAGTAGCAAGTTGAACAAATAAAATTCCAATTACTGCTTGAATGACTGAAATGACAACTCATATATATCACTCATATCACAGGTATTTTCAGTTAATGTTAAAGCCCGTGCATGCTTTTACTAGGTTATATCTATTTTGCACTATTTTTAAGTATACAAATCCTTTTGCATGATAAAGTAAAAAATCCATTTTTAGGATCAATCCTGGCCTAGGGAAACTCTGGCCTGAACCAAGATAATATTTTTCACTGCTATACTTTCACAGTATTATAAAATAATGTTTGCAGTAAGCATTCTTATGTTTTATTTTTTATTTATTTATTTTTGACAGGCAGAGTGGACAGTGAGATAGAGAGGCAGAGAGAAAGGTCTTCCTTTTCCATTGGTTCACCCTCCAATGGCCGCTGCGGCTGGCGCGCTGCAGCCGGCGCACCACGCTGATCCGAAGCCAGGAGCCAGGTGCTTCTCCTGGTCTCCATTGCTGGTGCAGGGCCCAAGGACTTGGGCCATCCTCCACTGCACTCCCAGGCCACAGCAGAGAGCTGGACTGGAAGAAGAGCAACTGGGACAGAATCCGGCGCCCCGACCGGGACTAGAACCCGGTGTGCTGGTGCTGCAGGCGGAGGATTAGCCTATTGAGCCGCAGCACCAGCCTTCATTCTTATTTTTTAAACAAAAGACTTAAATTGTTAATGGAGAATGCATTAATCAATTCCTTTCTTTTTCTACCCCACAATCCTATTCCAGGTGGAACAGAAAAGTATTTAGGTCTACATATAAAAAAAGATAACAATATTTGCATAGTTAAGGGAAATGCCCTTTAAAACTGAGCTGTATTACATTTAAAACTGAGGGAAAGTTTTAAAAATAAAAATTAAATAAGATCTTTTTAATAAATATAAAAATATTCATTTTTACCTATAAGGCTAAAATTTTTTTTCTAAATTTTTATTTGATTTGAGAGGCAGAAAGACAGAGTGTCCATCTGCTGGTTTACTCTCCAAATGCCTGCAATGGCTGGGACTGGGTCACAGAGAAGCAGGGAGCCAGCAATTCAATCTAAGCCTCCCACATGGGCAGCTGAAACCTAACTATCTGCTATCTTCCAGAGTGCACATTAGCAGGAAGGTAGAATAGGGCATGGAGCTGGGACTCAAACCCAGGCACTCCAAGGTAGGATGTAGGTGTCCAGAGCAGTGCCTCAACTGCTACAACAAACACCCACCCTTGGAAGACTTTCCCTTTCATTTGCATTTCACATGTACAGTAAGATGCATAGTAATCTTTGTGCTGTCACATGATTTTGATGTTTGTGTGTATATTTATATATATATATATGTGGAAAAATATGTATTTAGAATAGTATTGCACAGACTCTTCAAGCAGATTCTTACCTCTAGAGTTTAAGAAGTAAATGCAATATATCTTAAGAAACATGACTTGAGAGACATATTTGATAGAAATAATGCTATAAAAATAGGTCATTATGGTTTTGTTCAATGGATCACAGTTCTACAGTAACAGAAACGCCATATGGGACACTTTGCCCAAATGTCTTATCATAGTAACATGCATTTATAAACAGATACTTCAGAACATTCAAAAGTACAGATTTGTTTTTACCATAATCAGTAACAGACTTTGGAGCACGCTGCTCTGTTTCAGTATTTCTCTTCTTGTTCTTAGATTTCCAAGCATGATACACTTTTAGTCTCCTGTGAAATTCTTCTCTGCAAGCTGCCAAGAGCTCAATATCTATTGATTACATAGAAAAGAGCCAAAAAAAATTAACATCCTAATTTATTCATCCAAATATTTATTCTGTGGCATAAAAGATACAAAGTTTTTTATTTTTAAATTAATATTACAAAACCAAAGGTAAGATTACTATTCATTTTAGAGTATAATTTATATTTGTAATGCTTTTTCTTATACATTATTGCTGTCTTAATACCAATTGTTCCTCACAAGAATCCTAGACTAATAAATTAGTCTTTTGTAGATGCAAAATTGAATCAGAGAGGTTCTATCACTTGTCCAGGCCATAAACACCTTGACAACAGGATACATGGTCATTGTGCTCAACCACAAGCTAGACTTACACACAACACTTATTTAGTGTTTATAATTATGCAGATATATTCAGCGAGAAGGAATTCTGTATAGGTCTTTCGTTCCTACTCATATAGCCCTGAGCTGAAACACTGATTTAAATAAGAATACAACTAGGTCGGATCCTGTGGATATAGTATTTGACTCCAACTGTTTTGCTGGCAGAAAAATCATTTTAAAAAGAAAATCTTACTATTTGCAGTACTGTTTCATAATTTTTACTTTTTTTGTAACCAAAAGATTCAAATATATAGGTATTTAACTATTAAGAATAACATTAGACGGGCTAGTCATTAATATAGCCCAAACCCTTATCTCTTTGTTCTTCCTCTCTGATCTAGGCAACAGATAGGCAAAATGGATTTAATTTAATAAGCATGTCTATCTTTTAGCTTTCAGTATAAACTAGGAATTCATTTGAAGAGTAACAAAGAAATGGGTGTAAGCTAACCTATAAAACAACAACAAATACACTTCGCCCAAACCAGTTTAGGAATTCTTATTTTATCATTACTATGAACCCTTCTTGCTTTTTCACCCTCTTCATGGACTTACCACAAGAAGTATTGATGGTATCTCGTAGTTCTGCATATTTCCACTTACTAAGATCATGTTTCTTGGTACCAGCAGCGGCCTTGGTGGCTTGGACAGCAGGGCCTCTGTAATTGTCATATATTTTTACATATTTAAATATGAATGAAATAGTGACTAAAAAGGTAAGGAAGTGTATATAAGTTGAAGAACTGGAAACAACCACTGTACCAGAAAAACATATAGTGATTTTTAAATGTTTGACAGAGGAGATTCAGGAGGATATAATCAAAACTGGCCCATTAAATTAAAATTTTGCATCTCACTATTTGATAGCCATATTAGTTTTGTTGTTTTTTGTTTATTCGCTTTTGAAAGGCAGAGTTAGAGAGAGAGAGAGAGAGAGAGAGAGAGAGAGAAACAGAGATATAAGAGATATTCATCCACTGATTCACTCCCCAAATGGCTGCAATGGCCAGGGCTGGGCCAGGACTAAGCCAAGAACTTCATCCAGGTCTCCCACTTGGGAGTACTTGGGCCATCTTCCACTGCTTTCCCAGGCACATTAGCAGGAAGCTGGATCAAAGTGCAGCAGCTGGGACTGAAACTGGCAGGCTTATGGGATGCTGATGACTTAACACTCTATGCCACAAATGCTGGCCCCAGCCATATTAGGTTTTTTTTTTTTTATCTTTTATTTAATGAATATAAATTTCCAAAGTACTGCTTATGGACTACAGTGGCTTCCCCCCCATAACTTCTCTCCCACCCGCAACCCTTCCCTTTCCCACTCTCTCTCCCCTTCCATTCCCATCAAGATTCATTTTCAATTCTCTTTATATATAGAAAATCAGTTTAGTATATATAAAGTAAAGATTTCAACAGTTTGCTCTCACATAGCAACACAAAGTGAAAAATACTGTTGGAGTACCAGTTATAGCATTAAATCACAGTGTACAGCACATTAAGGACAGAGATCCTACATGATATTTTGAATCAGAACTTTTGATTCCAATATTCTAGTACCATATACCTGCCCCACACTTCAATTTAAAGGTTCTTCCTGGTGGGTATTTGGACCTCTGAAGTTTTTAAATTCCTCAAAATCAAAACAACACACCTGGAAGATCAGTAGAAGCACTCTAACAGTTTGCTTGTGACCATCAGCTCACACAAAACAATCACCTGTACCAACCACTCAAAGCATAGGTGCTCAAGCTCCATCGACATCTATTGGTTCATAAACTCCCTGGACATCCAGAGGTTCACAAGCTGCACAGGTGAGTGGCCAAACTGCAACTCGGTGCATTGGAGTCATTAAAGACGAGCTAAAGGAACTGCTGCAGTCTGGAACCTCTACTACATGTCAGGTTTCACTGTTAATGAAACCGTGGGAAAAGTCTGTGAACAGACTAAACCACACTCTCATGTTCAATGAATAATAACATGACAACTGGTACACTACAGGAAGGAAAAAAAAGAGCAAATTTCAGAGGACACAGTGTTGTATCTTGCCCTATTTAGTAGAAACATTTCCACGGGGAAAAAGGAAAGAAAGAAAATCTAAAGAACTCAATAAAATGGGACAAATTCAGCATTTCATTTATGTTCATGCATATGATTTGAGATCTTCAATTGGAAAATGTGGGCAATGTTTCTTTTCTCTATAATAATGAATATTATTTTTCAGCCAAGGAGTATACTTTCACATAGCAGACACTCAGAATAAAGTTCAATGTAATAAAGGAAGAGTTTAAACATATCATCTTTCAAGAACCTGGAAAGATGACATTAGTATTAAAATCACTAAATATTAAATAACTAAAATATCGCTTCTTGCATATCACACAAGATTCTTCTTTATCATGTACTACTTAGAAAATATCTCCTCCTAAAGAGATAATTAAGGTCTAATACCCCAAAATAAGCACAGGTTTTCTCATCATTTTACATTTCGAAAGATAAAAACAATCCTTGCAAAAGACAAGATACAGATAACTTAAGATTGCTGTTATTGAAAAATGCTGTCTGAAGCAATGTTACCTTCTTTCTCAAGTGAAGGAAATTATTCTGTCAATAATAAGCTTAACAATGGAATAAGTACGGTGCCTCTGCCTCTTTAAAAGACCTATGAATGCTTTCATTTTAAAGAACAAGAAACAGCTTGCTTCACCCTTAAAATTGTTTGACATGGTGATTGTTGCTTATGTATAAAACTGGCTGAAGAATAATGTGTGGTCATTTAGTTCTTCCTGTATTTTATGGTTAAACTATTTGTAGGTTTCTTGGTAAGTCTATACTTTTCGTAAGCTGTGTGGCAATTTTCCATGTAATTTTTTGTTCTTAATTGCTTTGCACAGAAAGAACCAGCTGTGTGTCAGCAAGGCCTCTCTCTATTACCCTTCAGGATAAATCAGGCTGTAACACTTATTCAAATACTGTTTCTTTTCTTCATTCCTAAAGCAACAGTCCATAAGCTAACAATAACAACAACAACAGCAATTGTCTTTTTTTCCTAGCTCTTCTGGAAGTCTTTTCTAGGAGGGGAGCTGAAAATTATTATGAGTATTATTGTTGTTTTTTCTTTTGAAAGATAGAAGGAATTTTCATAATTGTCAGATTGTCAAAGTACACGTGTCTTGATACCTTTAAAAAATGCAGCACACTGAATTCAAATTATTATTGCCCAATCTATGGTTTTAATATCATCAACTTCTCAGTCATATTACCTTAAACAAAACTGTACCTGCTAAAAAACATACTCAGCATCGGGAGAAGTTTAAATGCTGCCCTCACCCCTGATCACTGGAGTTATTAAAACAGTAAAATAAAGATGAAATTTACTGATGATTTAGACTTGTTATAAAGACAATCATTTAAACAACATAGTAAGGTAGCAGCAAAACTGACTTGATTTAAAAATATATATTAATTTAGTATTTTTAATCAATTGTGTTAACTTCAAAATCAACAGTTAAAATGTTACCCATTCATATCAACTGATAAAGGTAGTGGACCAGATCCTGCTGATTTGCACCAGTGGTTTTGAACCTGCGGCAGAGTGCAGAGCTCCTCAGGAGCCACACTCTTCCTCTACTCCCCTTCAGTCAGGAGCAGTGGTTCCCAAATTAGGCAAAGCACCAACATCGGGAGTTTCGAAGTATTCATTCTGTTACAGTGAGGGGAAGGATCCCCTTGAATTGGCGGAGGCCAATGATTAAACTGGGTATTATCCCCAAAAAGGAATTTTCCCATCCAAAATGCCAATGGTATTCCTACTGAGAAACACTGATTTAAGGAATATCACTTTTTATCTTCATCTGTGTTGAGGTGGAATAAAGGGAGAGCGACATTCCTTGTACACAAAACTTAAAAGAGTGGGCTAGTCACGAACAGGTTCTGGTCCAAATAATCAAAGGTAACTTAAAAGCATGATTCTGAGATGAACACTTATTTCTTCAAATCACACTGAACTAACCTACTCAAAATTTCTGACATTTCTTTGGCCATTTGTTCCCTATAAGAAAAATAAATAATAGAACAGAGTTATATAAAGAAATACCATGTAAACTTTCTAATAAAATTGTTACATTCAGAAAATGATACACTTTATAAATTATCTAAAAATATAATTTAAAATTTTTATTGTTTTTACTTTATAAAGGCCTGTGATGTACTCAGTAAACCTAGTCATTAAACACAGCACCGTTTTTTAAAAATCCAATTAAAGTCCTCTCAATATACATCCATTTTTATATAAGAACTTTAAGATAAAATTGCATACAAGTCACACTCTTGTGGTATTTTTTATGTACAGAATACAAATAGAATATTCTAAATGCATTGAGGAAACTTGGCAGGACACAGATTTTATATGAGGATTTTTGCACTAGAGTTGCTTAGCAAATATTAATTAAAGCATTACAGTAAACCAAGGTGATGAATGCTACAATGTCAGAGTTTAAGTAAGAATCTGATATATTCAAAACTCTGAAATTCTAAATCAAAGCATGCTTTTTGCAAAAACAGAGTATCTACACAAACAATCGTCATATGAAAGATTTGAAGTGTTGTGACCTTCCAAGGATAAACATTTCTCAAAGGTAGAAACCCATATTTATTACCCAGGAGAGTGTAACTTTTCTCAACATTTGTTTAACTTGGTGGAATGGGATGGAAGCTTCCTCTTGTTCATCCACCCTTTGCTAACTTTATTTTCCTGCCCTTTGCTCTTTTGCTTCGTAATTAATCATTTCCCACTCATTTTATTCATCAGATTCTGGCAACTTCAAAACCTTACAAATCAGTAAAAGCCGTAAGAAAACATGATTGATATATTAGCTTCAGGCAGTTTCCTGCCCACCAAGATTCAGACTTTAAAAGTGGAGGACTCCTGTATTCTTTTCTTGCCATGAACATCGGCTACAATTAATTACTGATGGGGGTGGAGGCTATCCAAGCAAGCATGGTTTAGAGAAAAAGCAGTCTTTCATAACAATAAACAAATATAATAAAATTACCTTTTGAAAAATACATTTATCATTCTTTTTTTAAGTTAGTAGTTTCTCAGAATTTTCTTCCAAACTTAGCAAGACTTTGGTAGATATTTTTAATTCTATTATCACCCCACCTTGAGATTTCTGTCTCAGTATCCAAGAGCATAGTTGTTTTATCACCTCTTTCTCCTAAAACTTCCTTCATTTCTTTTCCCACAGCAAGGAGCTCATGGCCTTTAAAAAGTTCTTAACACCTGCTCAGCTGGTCATATAGATTTCTTTGTATGCTTTGATAATGCACTGTATGGCAGTCTCTACTGAGTCATTATCGTACTTGATCCCATATCAAGATACACTTGATTGATACCAAATACACTTCACCAAATTCACTAGATGCTTTTTTCCTTCTGATTTTACTAAATTACATGAAAATGATCATATTTCCACCTTTAGATATTGGTTGCAAGGCTAAATACTAAAGTTCAAATAGTAACTAATGAAGCAGTTATTCTAACGCAGGGCAATAATAGAGATACTTTAAGTGTAACTTGAACATGTCCACCAGACAGGTAAAACACACATGCAAGTGTCCAAAAAATTCATGAAAAATGGAATTAAAAGATAAGTTTGGTACAAAAAATTTTGAAATTCATGCAGCTTTTTTTTTTCCAATACACATTTTCCATGTACTTCCTGAAGTACCCTCAAATACAAATATCCGTTTTACACGTAAAACATATTTTACATGTAAACAACATATTTTTAAATGGCTTCCTTATCTACAGAATTTTTCTAATGATGCAAATACTTTGTAATGGAGAGGAGACTGTACACAGTACAATCTGTGTAGAACTTTACAAAGGACAATTTATAATTTCATGGCATTTGTGTGCCTGCTACAATATTCTTAGAATTTGCTTTTATAGCTGCAGCATTCATGGTGATTCTATGCATAAGTCAAAATGTGATTACTTGATTATGTCTCCTGCTGCAGTGATGTGCAAATAATTTCATATTAAAATAAATTAATATATTTTATTATAAATGATTACCCTTTTTTCCTCTTTTACATGTGATACTTGGAGAGAATTATTTATGTAGACTGCATCATTTTTCAAAACATTTGTTTTGGTATAGGATCCTAACAGAGTCAATAACAACTATAAAGGCTACAGTTGTCATCCTTAAAGGTGTTAAAATTCAGACTTTATATATACTTCAAAAGTGCATATAAATATACACATATTACATACAAATTTTATATGCAAAGATCAAATGTATGCAAAATATATACAAAATGTATTTTTTAATTCATGTTACTGGGATTCTCTGCAGAGAAATTTTCCTACAAAAATATACATTATCACTAAAATTAGCATTACATATAGCGGGTACTTCAAAAGATTGCAGAAAAATGGAATTAAAAGATAAGGGGATTTCTGGTGCAAAAAAACTTGAAATCCATGCGTGTAGCTTGAGACTATGACCTAGTTTAGGTATTTCTAGAATGAACTACATTAGATGCCAAAAACTAAGTATTTCCCTTATTCTTATTTATACGTGCACACCTGCTTCTAAAGATATGATGTAAGGGAAACTTAAAAACACTTAAAACAAAATGGGTATTTTTCCACAGCAAGAAAAAGGTGAAGAAATGATGATTTATTTCATTCTCTTTTAATAAAGACAAAAATTTAAAACATAGTTTTGTAAAACTTTGTTTTACACCTCTGTCAAACCAATGGTTAAGAATGTTATACCACTATAATTTTAATGATTTGTCATTACTTTAAAATTTACTGTGTATGGGTGAAATGGTCATTTTTCCATTCAATTATTATTTATCAGACATTGCTTATATTCCCACTAAACTAGGGTCTTCTGGTTTTACTTGTTAAATTCCTTTTTTTGGTAAAGCATTAAGCCTGTCTTTACTATAATGTAAATTTAAAATATGTTTTCTCAAAAATTAAAAAGAGAGAAAGGGAGAGGGAAGAAGGGATGAGGAGGGAGGGAAAAAGGTAGGGAGTATCATTATATCATATTCTGAGAATTATATCTACTAAATATATGGAACATGTTACAAACTAAAAATTTTAAAAACTTAATACAATAAGGAAACTACTCCTCTACTATATCCATATTAGGATATAATATATTTATACAATACATAATATAATATATCCACATACGGTGTCATTTTTGGTCTTGTGCCATCATTTCTGTGAAGAGAATATATTTTAGTTACTATCACAACCAACTTGGAATTGTGAAGATCTGGGATTGTGCAAATTTGTGTTTTAGTTATTTTACTCATTGATTTGGAAAATTCAATTATTTTTCATCACCATGTGAGATCATTTTAATTTTTAATACATTTTCAAATCATTAAAATGATTAGAGAAGAATGCATTAAAGGCATTCAGTGAAAATTAAAGGGTAAGCATATTACATCTAGATTGGAATGTTCATGCACTGTGAGATTTATTTTTTTTAAGAATTTGGTTATTACTTTATAATCTCATATAATTTGGAACCATCACTTTCTCTCAAGTATCATATGTTTAATTGGTTAAGATTATATTTTAAAACATATATGTGGAAAATATTTCTTACTTAGAAGTTACCGGATAGGAATCCAAGCTGGAAAAGTAACTTAAAATTGTTCATTACAGAATAATCCATTCATACTTTTAAAAAAAATATATCACAGAACTTAAGAACAACATTTTTACACTACATATTAAGAAGCAATTTACTTCAGAATTCTAATTTTACTACAGAAATGATTCCATAAATATTCAAAATTTTTAGTTACAGCTCACGGAGTAAGATTAAACTGTCAAAGAGGAAAACACCTATATGGAACATCACTCATACTTTTGTGCTAGTGCTAATAGTACTGGGTATAAAATAAACATAAGGGGGCAGCAAGAACGAGCTCAAGAGGACCCTACAGTCAAAGAATGCCTCCTTGAAGAGAGTTGACAGGCCTTCCAAGGGCATTCCAAAGGGGAGAATACCACCCTTAAGGGCTGTCGGTCCCACTGCAGAACTAACTCTTCTGCCTTTCAAGTCACAATAGCTTGGATATCTTTCCACTACTTAATGCAGGTCCCACTGTGGAGCTAACTCTACTCAACTCAAATCTTAGGGAACTCGTCATTCACACTAAAGGTCCTAAATGGCCCACTCTTTCAGACTACTCACCCTGGAAAAGGTACACCTTCCTGAGGAAGAAGTCCATGTCTGAGCCAGACGGCAGTACACAGTGTGTGGAACTGGCACTGGACATAGCTTAATTTTTCAAATGCTTAAATACAAACTTTGGCAATGAGTACCAATAAGGGCTGCATTAACAAGTCCCTTAAGAATGAATTTTGGCCATGATAAATTCAGCTCTGCCAACTGCAGTGCTTTCTCACAGACATCAGGGGTGGCAACTGTAAGGTTCATTTAAGAGCTTGGCCTCACTGCTAGGCAGCTACACTTAATAAGGGGTCCCAGCCACTCCATCATTAACATGGGCAGAAGGAACAGGTCCCAACTGAATTGAGAATACATTTACAAAAGCTGTGGCAGGGCTAAAATATTCTAATTACTGTGAAATGTCCATAAAGAGTAAAAATACTGGGACCAAATCCAACAGTTTAACAATTATAATACATTTTGTTTGCATGAGCCTATTTGGTTCAATTAACAAGTAATATACTTTCATGTACAATTCAGAATTAAGAGCTTCACAAAATGATGACTTTCTAGAAAAAGTGTGAGGACAATTTAACACACCCTTTTCCTTCCTTATCTTTGTTTTCAGCTAAATAAAATCTAACAATTAGAACTGCCATTACCTTGTGATTTGAACCAAGGTTTTTTTCTGTTCACAAGGAAATATCTCCATCTAGTGGTGCGCTTTCACTAAATTTTTGTCATAAACTGCTCTCAAGTTCTGAAGCTTGGTTATAAATATTTTCCATGTGTCCTTCAACATATACATAACATACACACATAAAAATAAAGGGACCCTTCAAACAAGCTTTGCTTTTTTTAAAAAAATAAATAATTAGGGGCCAGCATGGTGGTACAGCAGGTTAAGCTACTGCCCGTGATGCCTGCATCCCATATGAGCCCCAGTTCCAGTCTCAGCTGCTCCACTTCCAATCCAGCTCCCTGATAATGTGTCTGGGAAAGCAGTAACGATGGCTCAAGTGCTTGGGCCCCTGACAACCCTGTGGGAGGCCTGGATGGGGCTCCAGGCTTTTGGCTTTGGCCTGGTACAGCCCCAGTCATTGTAGCCATTTGGGAAGTGAGCCTGCAAATGGAAGCCTGTACTTCTGCCTTTCAACTAAATAATCTTTAAAAAAAATCTTTAAACTAGTGATTTTACATTCTAACTTTTTAAATGAAAGATATTAAAACCTTCCTTCAACTTCCTGTAAAATATTAAGAACTTATATGCAATGGTTTGGCTCTTGAACTCATGCAGATGTTTAAACTCCCAAACCACCAGTTTTTAAGAGGGTGGAAACTTAATGCGATTATGGCTTTTAGGAGGTGGTCCTAGTGGGAGGTCTTTAGATTATTAGGAATGCATCCTTGGAAGATAATTCTTGCAAGAAAGTAGGTTATAATGGCTGAGTGGGACCCCATGTCTCTGCTTCCTGGCTTGCCATGTGATACTTCCTCTCTGTATGCTCCATGCTCCACTACTGACATCCTCATTAGAGGCCAAACCAATGGGCCCATTGATCCTGCTTTTGAACCTCCAAAACTGAGTTCAATAAGCCTTTTCCCTTTATAAAGTTATCTGCCAGTGTGGTAATGAAAAGCTGAACACCACACTGCATATTCCTCCACACTCCACTATAGTATTTAGAGGTAATGTGGAAAGCTCAGGCACTAAAGTATTTCAATGGAGTTAACATTCTCACCTGGGAAAGGGAAATCCATTACCCTGAAGCACTGGAAGGTAAATTTCTCCTCATTTCAAGTATTAGAGTATATGATATATTTTTAAAAAACTGAATTAGTAAAATTTTAAAAAAAAAAACAAAATTTAAACATATTAAACTGTTTTATCATAAAGTCACTGAGATCTATACTCAGTGTCTGAGGACAGGTATTTAGAAATCAGTTGTCTATGCGATACATGGTTTCAGAATAAAAGTTAAGATTTTTTTTAACAGTACTGATTAACTGAATTTTCTGTTATTAATTTTAAAGTTTAAAAATTTTATGGAAAATAAAAGTTTTGGACACACACTAAAAACGATTTTACTTCAAATATGAAGACATAACAAATATAATTCTCCTATCCCTTTAACATGGAAGTAACAAATAGGAAGGTGATGGAAAGCAAAGGAGAGGTTGCCACACCACACCCGGGGCCCCATACCTCCGAAGTGCCAGGTCTCCCTGGGCCTCGTCGCTGATGAGCTCAGCTTCGCTCTGGGCTATCCGCAGGGCCAGCTCCCGGTCCCTGCGCTCCTGCTCCAGAACTGCTTGTTGCTGGGATTCCTCCTCCCGCTGCCTGGCCAGCTGTTCCTCCACTTCAGCCTGACAAAGACAAAGAGCCATGTTACCATGAGTTCTTTACTTCTGACTAGACCACTCACATTATTACTTTAAAAAAACAGAAACAAACAAAAATTTCCAGGCCCGTCTGTGATGCCAGCATCCTATATTTCGGTGCTGGTTCGAGCCCCTTCCCATCCAACTCCCTGCTGGGAAAGCAGTGGATGATGGCTCAAGTCCTCAGTCCCCTGCCACCCACGTGGGAGACCCAGATGGAGCTCCTGGCTCCTGGTTTCAGCCTGGCCCACTCCCACCCCTTACAGGCATCTGGGGAGTGAACCAGCAGAGAAATCAATCTCTCTCTGCCTTTATCTCTATGTAGCTCTGTCTTCCAAATAAATAAACAAATCTTTTAAAAAACCTTAATCATTCCATACAAGTACTAAGGAATATATATATTTTAACTACAACTCTGTTCAGTCTCTATAGTCTTCTATATTATGATTAATGCTTCAAACACATGTGTATCTTTCCTCTTTCCCAAACCTAAGAGAAGGGAGAAGAACCATGGTTTCACCATTCTATCAATACCCCAAACATCACCTGAGTATCCTAGGTATCACATTAACACCCAACACCTGGACAGCTGATGGCAGAAACTAAGTGTTGGTTAGGCTTAGGATATATTATGAAAGCCAACACAAACAAAAACACAAATACATGATCAAGTATTTGTAGACATGTGCCTTTTTAAAATGCTTAATGTGTATTAATTCAATTAATGCTTACAATTGTCTATCCCCCTTCTACAGAGAGAAAACTGTAGCCAGCATTACTCATTGTGATGTACACAACACACAGTTCCGTCAGTGACAGAGCCGGCATTGGAACTCACCTCTCTTAACTCTAATGCCCTTTCCCATAACCACTACAGAAACTGCCTTTGGTGTCTGGGATAAACCAGTGAGAGCTTATCAAGCAAATCGAGACCTCATTTTCACTTCTCTCATAGTTTTGCATATTCTGTTTCAATAGAAATTCATTAAGAACTTACCTGGATACGTTTTTCATCATCTTCCCTTTTCTTTCTCTCTTCTTCTTCTTGCTTTCTCTTTGCTTCCATCTCAAGCTTCCTAAGAAAAAGAAGAAGACTCTTTAAAAGATCCTTTGAAAGGCAGTTTAACTATTAATGAACAATGTGATGGAATTGGGAACTCAAGTTCACCTCCTGGCAATACAAGTCATCACTTTATTTTGAATAAAATAAAATAAAATTCTACTGACAGTAATTTTTTGAAGATTTACTTATTTTAAAGTCAGAGTAACAATGACAGAGGGAGAGATAGACACATATATGTACATACACAGAGAGAGAAAGAGAGAGAGAGAGAAAGAGATCAATCTTTGATTTGCTGGTTCACATCCTAACTACCCACAATAGCAGGAGCTAGGCCAGGGCAAAGCCAGGAGCCAGTAACTTCATCTAGGTCTCCCACATGGCAGGCCTCCTCTGCTTGCCTCCAGGTATGTCAACAGGAAGCTGGAGCACCTGCTCAGATATGGGATAGGGGCATTCGAAGCAGCAGCTCAACCTGCTGCACCACAACACTGGCCCATCCCATGTTTCTTAAATGAAGCAAACATAAATACAATTATATTCTACAATGTTTAACATCTCTAAGTTTAAGTTGGTTATAAAACCTAGAAGAGCCCTCTACTCCTTCACCAACTAAACTCTACCTTACCATCACAATCCTCTAAAATGCTATCAGTTTCAAAACTGCAAAAACAAAAGCAAGTTCTTTTCAGCTTATAAAATATACAAGTCACAGCTTTAAAAATTATTTAAGAAATATTCAAGTATAAAAGTATAACCAAAATTCAAATTATATTTAAAAGCAATTTATTGGGCCAGCATTGTGGCACAGTGAATAAAGCCACCACCTGCAAATATCAGCACCTGTGAGAGCACCAGTTGGAGTCCTGGTGGCTCCACTTCCAATTCAGCTCTCTGATAATGTGCCTGGGAAAGCAGAGGAGGATGGCTCAAGTACGTGAGCCACTGGCTCCAGGATCTTGGCTTCAGCCTGACCCAGTCCCGGGCATTTGTAGCCATCTGAGGAGTGAACCAGCAAATGAAATATCTCTCTCTACATCTCTCTTTGTAACACTTCCTTTCAAATAAATAAATCTTTTTTAAAAATTTAGAAAATTAAAGCAGTTTCTGTTATCATTATGAGCTTCCCTAATTTTCATACTGATTCTAAAGTCAGCTTATTAAAAGAAGAACATGGGCAAGAATGCAGTATTCTCCCTTTTACAACGCAGACAGCAATATAAACGCCTTAATGCCTTACATTCGCCTTTCCTCCTCCTCTTTTCTTCGACGCTGCTCATCTTCTTCACGTCTTTTTCTTTCTTTTTCCATTTCTTCTTGAATGCGCCTCAGCCTTTCTGCTTCCTCTTCCTGCTGCTTTTTCTTCTGTAACGCACTGAGGAGTTCCTCTGAGCTTTTCACTAGGGCATCATATTCTTTCTGTATTTGCTGCCTTGTCATCATAGTAGACTTAGAAAACAAAATAATGAGAGTATTGTAGGCATGGAAAGCCAAGATACCATGGAAAAGAAAAAAAAGAAGAAGACCTAAATGAAAGTTCTCTGTGAGTGAGATCCCAGTGGAAAGAACGGGGCCATCAAAGAAGGAGGTACCTTTCTCTGAAGGGAGGAGAGAACTTCCACTTTGACTGTGACCCTATCGGAATAAGATCAAAGTCAGCGAACTCTAAAGGCTTCCATAGCCCTGGCAACTCATGACTAGAGCCTAGGGAGATTACTGACGCCATGAACAGGAGTGTCAAATTGTTAAGTCAGCAACAGGAGTCACTGTGTACTTACATCCCATGTGGGGTCTGTCCTTAATGTGTTGTCTAATGTGCAGTGATGCTATAACTAGTACTCAAACAGTATTTTTACACTTTGTGTTTCTGCGTGGGTACAAACTGATGAGATCTTTACTAATTATATACTGAATCGATCTTCTGTATATAAAGATAATTGGAAATGAAAAAAAAAAACCTGGTGTTAAATTGGAAATGGCATAGACAATTAATTAATTTTTTAAAAAACATATTATGTAGGATCTCTGTCTTTAATGTGCTGTACACTGTTATTTAATGCTATAACTAGTACTCCAACAGTATTTTTTTTTTCACTTTGTGTTGCTATATGGGGGAAAACTGTTGAAATCTTTACCTAATATATACTAAACTGATCTTCTGTATATAAAGAGAATTGAAAATGAATAGTGATGTGATTGGAAGGGGAGAGGGAGCGGGAAAGGGGAGGGCTGTGGGTGGGAGGGAAGTTTTGGGAGGGGGAAGCCATTGTAACCCATAAGCTGTACTTTGGAAATGTATATTCATTAAATAAAAGTTTAAAAAAAAAGTGACAATCAGGTCAAGGATTTTTGAAGACATTGATTCTAAAAGTGACAATTTCACTTCTATAGCTTTCATTTTAGCTGTGCTATTAATTCTCCCAAATCAGGGAGAACATATGGTGTTTGTCTCTTTGGGACTGGGTTATTTCACTAAGTATGAGGTTTTCCAGCTTGCTCCATTTTGTTTATGCATATATTTTTAAACAGTTCTTGTATATATTGTTACATGACATATTATATATTATATTACATGACATGTTCATGCTAATACATTGGCTTTACAGAGCCTACAACATAATTTACTTAACTGTTAGGAAAGCAACAATTCATTTCCTGCCAACTTTTGCAGGAAAAAAAAGTCTGGGGCTGGTGCTGTGGCAGAGTGGGTAAAGGCCCGCCTGCATTTCCAGCATCTCATATGGGCACTATTTCAAGTCATGGCTGCTCCAGTTCCAATCCAGCTCTCTGCTATGGCCTGAGAAAAAAGTAGAAGATGCCCCAAGTCCTTGGGCCTCTGCACCCATGTGGGAGACCAGGAATAAGCTCTCTGGCTTCAGATTGGTGCAGCTCCAGCCATTACAGCCATCTGGGGAGTGAACCATCAGATGGAAGACCCTCTCTCTCTGCCTCTGCCTCTCTGTAACTCTGCCTTTCAAATAAATAAATAAATATTTTTATAAAAAAGTATCTTTGGGCCGGCGCCGTAGCTTAACAGGCTAATCCTCTGCCTTGCGGCACCGGCACACCGGGTTCTAGTCCCAGTTGGGGCGCTGGATTCTATCCCAGTTGCCCCTCTTCCAGGCCAGCTCTCTGCTATGGCCCGGGAAGGCAGTGGAGGATGGCCCAAGTCCTTGGGCCCTGCACCCGCATGGGATACCAGGATAAGCACCTAGCTCCTGGCTTCGGATCAGCAAGATGCGCTGGCCGCAGCGGCCATTGGAGGGTGAACCAACGGCAAAGGAAGACCTTTCTGTCTGTCTCTCTCTCACTATCCACTCTGCCTGTCAAAAAAAAAAAAAAAGTATCTTTGTGTTTTGAAATTCATTTGATTAACTAGAAGGACTAAAATATTTTCTATCTGAGGGGATGCAGGGATGGTTCAACATAAACTAATCAATAAATGTGATATATCACATTATCAAATTGAAGGAGAAAAACCATATGATTATCTCAATGAATGCAGATAGAGCATTTGATAAAAATACAACACCCCTTCAGGACCAGCACTGTGGCACAGTGGATAAAGCTGCTCTCTGTGATGCCAACATCTAATACAGGCACCGCTTGACGTCCAAGCTGCTCCATTTCTGATCCAGCTCCCTGATAATGGCCTGGGAAAGCAAGGATGGCATTTGTCTCCCTGTACCCATGTGGGAGACCTGGAAGAAGCTTCTGGCTCCTGGCTTCAGCCTGGCTGAGCCCTGACCATCTGGGGAGTGAACAAGTGGGTAGACGTTATCTCTCTCTCTGTCTCTCCATGTCTCCGCAACTCTTTCAAATAAATAAATAAATAAATAAATAAATATTGAAAAAAAAAATACAACATGTTTTCATGATGAAAACCTGAAGCAAATTGGGTATGGAAGGCACATTCCGCAACACAATAAAGGTAATTCATGACAAACACACAGTCAGCATTATATTGAATGGGGAAAAGTTGGAAACATTTCTACTAAGATCTGGAACCAGACAAGGATACCCACTCTCAACATTACTATTTGGTATAGCTCTGGAAGCTTTAGCCAGAGCCATAAGGCAAGAAAAAAAAATCAAAGGCCCACAAATTTAAAAAGATGAAGTCAAATTTTCCCTATTTGCAGATGATATGACCCCATATACCGGGGAACCAAAAGACTACTAAGAGACTACTGGAACTCACAAGAGAGTTTGGCAAAATTGTAGAATGTAAAATCTACATACAAAAATCAATAGCTTTTGTATACACAATGAATGCACAGCTGAGAAAGAACCTGTAAGATCAGTTCCATTCTATAGAACACTATGGATATACCTCAGAAATCTGAATATAGTCCTACCATATGACCCAGCCATCCCACTCCTGGGAATTTATCCAAGAGAAATGAAATCAGTAAATAAAACAGTTATCTGCACCCCCATGTTTACTGCAGCTCAATTCACAATAGCTAAGACACGGAATCAACTTAAATGTCCGTCAAACAAAGACTGGATAAAGAAAATATGAGATATGTACACCACTGAATACTACACAGTGGTTAAAAAAAATGAAATCCTGTCTTTTGCAACAAAAATGGATGAATCTGGAAAACATCATACTTAGTGAAATAAGACAGTCCCAAAGGGACAAATACCATATGTTCTCCCTGATATGTGGGAGCTAATAGAGCACCTAAAAGGAAATCTGTAGGAGTAAAATTGACACTTCAAGAAGCAATGACTTGAACAGCCCTTGTCTTGACTGTTGAGAAACACTTTTTTTCTTCATACTATCTGTTGAACTCTTTACTTAATACTGGGTTATTCATATGTGTATAAAGTCAATTGAAAATAGATCTCAGTAAAAAATAAGAGTGGGAATAAGACAGGGGGGAGGAATGTAACTGTAAAGCTGTATAGTTTTGCGTACATTCCTACAGACTTACTTCTAAGGATTAAGAACTTGCCATGGTACCCCAAATCCATTAATCTGGGTAGTAAAAATGCCATCTTAAGTGTTAAAGTGACCATACAAAGTGTTAAAGTGAATATATAGATAGGATTAAGTATTACAGCGATCAATAAATAGGATCAAGTGTCTAGTAAAAATAATAGAATTATAAAAGAGAGAATATTCCAACATGGGAAGCAGTCCACAGAGCAGACTCGTGGAATGACAATCAGTTTAAGTAGCACTCTGACCTCAGAATCAGTCCTTAAGGTATCTTGGTCTAGCTGAAAAGCCCATGAGAGCATTTCAGGAATGGAAAGCCAAGATACTATGGCAAAAAATATTCTACGTGAAGGATCTCTATAAGTGAGACTGCAGTGGAAAGAAGTGGCCATCAAGGAAGAATGTACTTTTTTTCTGAAGGAAGGAGAGAACTTCCACTTTGTTTATGACCTTGTCTAAATACTGATGGGGTCTGTGGGTTCAACTGGCTTCCATAGCCTAGACAGTTCATGTCATGAGCCTCAGGCAGTCACTGATACATACACAGAAGACCAACTCTATACTAAGTAAAGATTTCAACAATTTGCACATACACACACACAAACTGAGAACAGTTTATATTCCTTAAATAAAATATGTCTTTGGAGAAAAAAAAGATCAATCCCATTAACAATACCTACAAAAATATTTTTAAATATCTTGGAATAAATTTATCCAAGGATGTGAAAGATTTCCACAAAGAAAATTACAAAATACTAAGGAAAGAAATAGAAGACACCAAAAAATGGAAGAATCTTCCATGTTCATGGATTGGGAGGATTAATAACATCGAAATGTCTTTACTGACCAAAGCAATTTATAGATTCAATGAGATACCAATCAAATTACTAAGAACATTCTTCTCAGTTCTAGAAAAAAACAATCCCAAGATTAATGTGGAAACACAAGAGACCCCGAGTAGCTAAAACAATCTTAAACAATAAAAAACAAAGCCAGAAGCATCACAACACCTGATTTTAAGATATACTACAGGGCAGTTATAATCAAAACAGCCTGGTACTGGCACAAAAATAGACATTTGAACAGTGGAATAGAATTGAAACCCCAGAAATTTTTTAAAAGATTTATTTATTTATTTGAAAGTCAGAGTTACAAAGAGAGAGAAGGAGCGGCAGAGAGCTAGAAAGAGGTCTTCTGTCTGCTGGTTCACTCCCCAATTGGCCACAATGGCTGGAGCTGTGCCAACCCAAAGACAGGAGCTAGGAGATTCTTCTGGGTCTCCCATGCAGGTGCAGGAGACCAAGGACTTTGGACATCTTCTACTGCTTTCCCAGGCCATAGCAGAGAGCTGGATCGAAAGTGGAACAGCCAGGACTTGAAACGGCACCCATATGAGATGCCGGCACTGCAGGCAGGGGCTTTACCCGCTATGCCACAGTGACGGCCCTGAAACTCCAGAAATTAATCCATTTGTCTACAACCAACTAATCTCTGACAAAGGAGCTAAAACCACTCCCTAGAGAAAGGACAGTCTCTTCAGCAAATGGTGTTGGGAAAATTGGACCTCTACAAGCAGAAGTATGAAATGAGATCTCTACCTTGAACTCTATGCAAAAATCAATTCACAGTGGATCAAGGATCTAAATCTATGACCTGACACCATCAAATTACTAGAGGAAAATAGGAGAAACACTACAAGGCATCGGCATAGGTAAAGACTTCTTGGCTGAGATCCCAGAAGAACAAGCTATAAAAGCAAAAGTAGACAAACGGGATAACAACAAGCTAAGAAGCTCCTGGACAGTAAAGGAAACATTCATCAAAGAGGCACCTGACAGAATGGGAAAAAATATTTGAGAACCATGTATTTGATAAAGGATTACTAATCCTTTATATTTCCAGAATACAAAAAGAGCTCAAGAAATTCAACTACAACAAAACAAACAATCCAGTTAAGAAATGGGCAAAGGATACAAAGAGGCAAAAATTTTTCAAAGGATAAAATACAAATGGTCAATAGATACAAAAATAGGTTCAGGGGGCCAGTGCTCTGGTATAGCGGGTAAAGCCCCCACCTGCAGTGCCAGCATCCCATACGGGTACCGGTTCAAGTCCTGGCTACTCCATTTACAATCCAGCTCTCTATTATGGCCTGAAAAAGCAGCAGAAGACAGCCCAAGTCCTTGGGCCCCTGCACCCACATGGGAGACCTGGAAGAAGCTCCTGGCTCCTGGCTTTAGATCGGCCTAGATCCGACTGTTGAAGTCATATGAGGAGTAAACCAGCAGATGGAAGACCCCTCCCCACCGCCGCTCCTCTCTGTAACTCTGGCATTCAAATGAATGAATGAATGAATAAATAAATAAATCTTTAAGATGAAAAGAAGAAAGAAAGAAAGAAAGAAATGCTCAGGAGCATTAGCCATAAGGAAAATGCAAATAAAAACCACAATGAGGTTTCACCTCAACCTACTTAGAATGACTATCATCCAAAAATAAAAAAATAACAATTGCCAGCAATGGTGTGGAGAAAAAGGTACCAAAATACACAGTGAACTAGTACAACCATTATGGAAGTCAGCATGGAGATTCCTCAGAAGTCTGAAAAGAGATCTACAATATAACCCAGACTCAGGTCCAGCACTGTGGCTTAGTGGATGAGGCCACCACCTGCAGTGCCAGCATCCCATATGGGTGCCAGTTTGAGTCCTGGCCCAAGTCCTTGGGCCCCTGCACCTGCATGGGAAAGTTCCTGGCTCTTGGCTTTGGATCAGCCCAGCTGCAGCTGTTGCAACCATTTGGGGAGTGAACCAGCAGATGGAAGATCTCTCTCTCTCTCTCTGCCTCTGCCTCTCTGTTAACTCTGCCTTTCAAATAAATAAATAAATCTTAAAATAAATAAGTAAATATTTTTTAAAAAGATATATGCTATGTCTATCAACTGATGACTGGATAAAGAAAATATGGGGCCGGCGCCATGGCTTAACAGGCTAATCCCGGTTGCCCCTCTTCCAGGCCAGCTCTCTGCTATGGCCCGGGAAGGCAGTGGAGGATGGCCCAAGTCCTTGGGCCCTGCACCCGCATGGGAGACCAGGAAAAAGCACCTGGCTCCTGGCTTCGGATCAGCGCGATGCGCCGGCCGCAGTGGCCATTGGAGGGTGAACCAGCGACAAAAAGGAAGACCTTTCTCTCTGTCTCTCTCTCTCACTATCCACTCTGCCTGTCAAAAAAATAAAAATTAAAAAAAAAGAAAATATGGAATATATACATTAATGAATACTATTCAACCATAAAAAAAGAATGAAATACTGTCTTCTGCAACAAAATGGAGGCAATTGTAGACCATTATGTTTAATGAAATAAGCCAGATCCCAAAAAGACAAATATCATATGTTTTCTTTGATTTGTGGTAGCTAATATAGAGAGTATAGGAGGGACAGACACTTAGTCAAGTGGTAAAAAGGTCTATATCCCACATCATAGTATCTGGGTTTGATTCCCAACTTTTCATTCCTGGCTCTTGCTCCTGATTCTGGATTTCTGCTAATACAGATCCTGGGAGGCAGTGCTGATTGCTCAGGTAATCGAGTGCCTGCATTCTGGGCATGGGGGAGTGAACCAGAGGACAGGAGCACACTCTGTCTCAGTCTCTCTGCATCTCAAATGAAAAAAAAATTCACGGAAAATGGAATTAAAAGATAAGTTTATTTTGGTGCAAAAAACATTTTGAAATCTTTCCATAACTTTTTTCAGAACACACATTCATTTTATGAACTACTTCAAGTATCCCTGTGTAAAAACTGAAAGCCACTTGCATGAAAATTACATACCTTAATTTTGGTCATCAAAGCATCAATAGAAATTTCAAGATCTTTGATCTGTTTGTTCATCTCCAGTTTTCCATCCTTCAATGCACTTACTACTTCGTTAAACTTATCAAGTCGTTTTTTCAGTGTGCCCACCTTAACCAGGCCATCAATGCTGTAAGGATAATACTTCATCAGAGTTTAACTGTATTATTCAATGCTTTAGGTACATTTTTTTTCAATAATAAAATGCCAAACAGATATTGCTAATCAGGATATTTCACTTCTGCTTTCAATATTATTTAGTACTATCTTCTTCAGATCTTGTATTGAGGATAAAAAAGAATCAAATACAAGTATGAATGACACTGATACCTGTCAATGAAATCCTCTGTATTTAGATTAAAACTTGCAGAATTCAAATTAGAGAAGAACTTAAAGAAGTTACCTAATCTCTTTGAAAGGGCATGACAGATCAATAATTATTCAGACTTTCAAGTTTAAAATGTCTAAATTAAAGTGAAAAACTAAAATAAGAAATAAAGATGAAATTTACAATGAGACAAAATGTAATTACTACAATCTTGAAAATTATTAAAATAATAATGATGGTTTTTGTTTTATCAGTTCATAGGCTATTGATTTAATTTTTATTTATTTTACACTTATTATCCAATACATTCATAGGGAACAGGTTCCAGCAACTCAGGGTCCTTTCCACTGGTTCTGACAAAGTGGGCTTCTCTGGGTTGGGCAGGGTGGTGCTTTAGTTGAACTCAGGGATGTTTCTCTTTGGGTTCCTTCTTTCTCTGATCATTTTCCTTCACACATTTCAGGAAGCCATCTCAATCCTTAAGAGTACTTAATAGGCTCAATAGGTACATTGATTCTCTTGGCCTGAATGTTGCCCCTGTCTCTTTATAGCAATGGCAAAAGCAGGCTGAGTAATGCTGTACTCTTCCTGTGTTGCAACGGTGATGTTTGTGAGTTTTTCTTTTTGAATCATACCCATTCCCCCTGATACCCACAATGTTACCTTTCTTGTATATTCGATGTATGTGGCCAAAGCAACAACTCCATGTTTTACAAAAAGGGCCAGAGAACACGTAAGGAGTGGATGCTTCTCCTCTTTCCCTTTTTGTCTGTCATTTAAGCAAATTACTAGAAGATGGTGGTTTCCAACAAAAGGGCATATTGAGGGGTTTTCATAAACCACTTCAAATTTGTAGACTGAGACAAGGAATGAAATAACGAATGAATAAACTAATTTCAGATTTTACAAGCTACAAAGAACATAAGTGAAATCCTTGAGAATCAAAAGTGTTTTCCATTATGACTGTATTTCCACTTCGTATTAAGGTAATTCAGTTTTGTAAGGTTCTTTAGGTACTACCCATCTTACCGAGGTTTGTGTCTCCTTTTGCAAAGCCACATTCGAATAGTTTTTTGCATTTTTATACAGGCTTCAGCTCGATATTTTATTTTGTTTTTCACTATAAGAGCAAAATAAAATGATACAAAATTATTCAGTTTAAATTGGACATATAATACTAGAAAAGCATTCATTTGCACAAAGCAATTTTCCAGAAAATTGAACTCTTGATTCACACTATGCACCAGACATTAAAATCAGGAAGTTCAACATTTCTCTAGTTTCTCCCACTTCTTTTTAAAAAATTATTTATTTTCATTTTATTTGAAAGGCAGAGAGACAGAGATCTTCCATGTGCTCCCTCACTTTCCAAATGCCTGCAAGAGCCAGGGCTGTGTCAGGCCAAAGCAAGAGTCTGGAACTCAATCCTGGTCTCCTACATAGGTAGCAGAGACTCAAGAACTTGAGCCCTCACCTGCTGCCTCCAAGGTGCATAATAGCAGGAAGCTGGAATTGCCAGTGGATCGAGGACTGAAACACAGGCATTTCAATATGGGATGCCGATGACCAAACAACATCTTAACCTCCATTATTTAATTCTTACACAGTGTTCCATGTACATGGCTAGGTTTACACCTTAAATGCATTATTTCTTTATTTTGTTACACTAATGTTTCCCAAACTATCCTAGGCAACACTGTTCTGTGAAATGTGAAACACGTGTCTTGAACAACTGATTTAGTTGGGAACATTGAGGAAAAGGTACATACTACACCTCATTTTGGGGGTTCACAATGAATATTCTGAGTAAGGCCTCTGGGGATCCTACAGTAAAGGAACCTGTTTAACTTCAGTTACACAGAATTTCCTAGACCTAACCTTAAAACATTTTTTTCAGAACTTCCCTATTAACATCTTGCAAAGACACATGATTACTGACCCCAGTACCACTGTACAACATAGTCTACAAATGAATGGTACAGCACAGATAATTGTAACACAATGTGCTTCCAGTCACAGTGCAAAGTATAAAGCTGAATGCAATGAACTGCAGTGACAAACGTGATTTTACATGATACAATGAGCTCCTGTTATGTTTTTCTTTGTGACAATTTTCTTTTGATCTATATTCACAAATGTCTAATAAAAGGCCTCATAATCATCTTTGTTTACATGGTTCCTTTTCATTAGACCAAGGCCATTTTATCTTTCTATTAATAAGGAATGATTTGCTGGATTCTTTTCATGGGCCTGGCATTATTCCAGGTACCCTAGTAAATATGTGGGAGACACGGTGGATAGCAATTCTAAATGTAACCAAATTGTTGTTTCTTACATAGCAGCCTACAAAGGAAAAGTTCACCAAAGATCCTCAGGTAACCTCAAGCCCCAAGCCCCTCACCCTTGTTTTGGTCAGAGATAAGCACTTGCCAGAACCTCCACACACTCCTCCAGGCAGAAACACACACAAAAGCTGGAGGTCAAGGGATTCCCTGTTCAGATGGCTGAACAGGGAAAAGACATACTGCTTTTGATGAGGGGAGAAAACAGCAGAGGAAAAGCGGAAGAAGTGCATTCCCAGTGGGGAGCTGGAGAAAGTTTATAGTAGAAATACTACAGAGGGAAGACGGACGCCATGGAACAGTGTGGACTGTGTGGCTGCAGAGCAATGGTCAGGGAAACCACACAGAACTGCTGCAGCGGGAAGCTGGAGGGCACACTTAGCTCTGGAGAGTGAGGTGAGAGCAGATCGGGGCAGTCAGTGCGCCAGGGATATTGCCTGAGGGACTTACAGACCACACTGTCTTTGAGTCAAGTCTGCAGCCCTAGTGGAGGGCAGGGTACCCACCTAACCATGTGAAAGAAAAGCACATTTCTTGTGCCTCATCCCTCCACAAAGGCGTCCAGCAACTGGTGGGGAGAAGGCAACATTTTGACACCAGTAGAGGCTGTGGCACTTCTTGTGTGGACCCGTGACTGAGGGTTTTACCAGAGGAAAAATCTACATTCTCTATTGATTCTGAGACTGGCTGGGAGTTGACAGGGTCTGAGCAGCCACATAGGACTGTGGGTACCCCCATGCTCTCAACATATCACAGGTTCAGGGGTTCAAACTGCCAAGGCAGACGCCCACAGGCAGCAGGCTCTGGGAACGTCTCAGTTCTCTCCATGGACAGGACAGGCTCATGGACTGAGTGGATCCTCCAGACTCTGTGACTGCGGGAATTCTATGACTGGACGACAGGGTATCAGGTGTGGCTGAGTCTTCTGGCAATCACTGTGTCTGGTATCAGAGGCTCAGAACTCCCTGATGACCTAGGGTGGGCCACTACGATGGTGCCTTGCTCACACTGAGGATTACACAGATCCTTTGTGAGGTTCATGCACCAGGGTGGATGGGGGGGGTGTACCCACTGTGGGCTAACCCTGGTCAATGACTACCTTGGAAGAGAGGAGGCAAGGCTGATCATGCCAAGAAGCATGATTATACTCTCTCCCCTGCAGACAATAGAGGAGTTTACTATGCCCAACTTGGGTGTCACCCTGGATTCTTGCCCCACCCTGGAGCACTGACCAGAGCTTCCTGGCCACACCCAGCACATGCACTCCAATAAGCCACAGAGGCATAGTTCAAAGATAAAATCAATCAGAAGAGAAAATCAACAAGTATTTCCACAAATGACTAAAAATAAATGCAGAAATTCAAGAAGCAAGAATAAGGAGGACAATATAACTACTCCAAAGAAACATATCAACACTTCAGTAACAGAATGTGAAGATGAAGAGATTGATGAAATGCCTAAAAAGGCATTCAAAACAATGATCACAGGATTACTCAGAAGCAAAGAGAAAGAAATTCATGAGTTAAAGAAATCCATACATGACACTGATGAAAATTTTTATGGTGAGATTGATATTCTGAAGTGAAATCAATCTGTAATATTAGAAATGAAGAATTCAGTATGCCAGATAAAAAATACAATGGAAAGCCTTGACAACAGATTTGGTGAGGTAGAAGAAAGAACATCCAAGCTAGAAGGCAAATCTTTGGAAATATCTCAGACTACAAAGAAAAAATTTAGAGTAATTAAAAAGTGTTCGAGATTAATGAGATACTATCAAACAACCCAACATACAAGTCATAGGTGTTTCAAAAGTGTAGAGAGATGGATTAGAAGGCATATTCAGTAAAATAATTACAGAAAACTTCTCTAATTTAAAGAAAGAAATTCCTAAAACTAAGACAATTCCTAAAAGACATGACCAGAAAAGATCTTCACCACAACACACTGTAGTCAAACTTTCAACAATAAAGCATGAAGAAAAGATACTAAAATGTGCCCAAGAGAAATGCCAGATTACTTTTAAAGGCTCTCTGATCAGACTCACTGAGTTCTCATCAGAAACCCTATAGGCCAGGAAAGAATGGAGAGACATTAGTCCAAGTCTTAAAAAAAAAAAAAAAAAAAAAAATCAACCCAGAAAATACTGTATCCTGCAAAGCCCTCATTTATGAAGGCACCAAAAACAACTTCCATAACAGAAACTGAAATAATTTGTCAACACTTATCCAGCCTTACAAAGGATGCTTAACGATGTGCACACACAAAAACACAGAAAGAGAGTCATTAGGAAAGAATACAAAATTGACATTTTGAGATTTGATTATTGTTTACAACCCTTGTCTCTACTGTTGAGCAACAGTGTATTTTTCTTGTTATTATTTGTTGAATACTTAGTATAGGGTTAATCTCATGTGTATAAAATAAACTGAAAGTAGATCATTTTGAAAATTATAATAAGAAAGAAAGGAGAAGGGATGGTGAGAGTATGGGAGGGAGGGTAGTGTGGGAAGTATCACTATGCTCCAAAGTCTGTATATATGAAATACATGAAACTTGTTCACCTTAAAAAATTTTAAGTAATAATAACAGGGTCTCTGTGGGGAGTGGCAGGAGGAGAAGCTGAAACAGTAAATTGAACCCCTGGTTCACACAACCATGAATACACTCTAGAAATTCAAACTTGACCTCTACTAAAGGAGAGCCATAAAAGGCTTTTAATTTAAAGAGGTCACTCTGGAAAGCCAGGAAAACCAGTTTGGGAATTACTAAGTCACCATGTATGGGGGGCAAGGGGACTCCACTAAGACATAGGCAATTAAAAAACTAAGACAAATGTGTAGTACTTGAAGGAGGAAACACAGGATTTGGTGACTGACAAGATTTCAGAGATTAAGAAAGGAAGGATGGTTACAATCTTGACATTTCTGATATGTTCTGGAGATGGCACACAGGTAGAAACAGAAATGTTTTGGCTTAAGAATGAGTATTGGAGGCCAGGGGAGAGAAAACAAAGAATTGGGATAGTGGGTTCCTTGATAAAATTTATAATCCTCTAATTTATATGAAGAAAACAAGTATCGGGGCTGGTGCTTTGGCAAAGTGGGTTAATGTCCTGGCCTGAAGCAATGGCATCCCATATGGGCGCCAATTCTAGTCCCGCTGCTCCTCTTTCAATACAGCTCTCTGCTGTGGCCTGGGATAGCAGTAGAGGATGGCCCAAGTCCTTGGGCCCCCTGTACCCACGTGGGAGACCTGGAGGAGGCTCCTAGCTTTGATCGGCACAGCTCTGGCTGTTGCAGCCAATTGGGGAGTGAACCATCAGATGGAAGACCTCTCTCTCTCTCTCTCTCTCTCTCTCTCTGCCCCTCTTCTCTCTGTGTAACTCTGACTTTCAAATATATAAATCTTCAAAAAAAAGAAAAAGAAAACAAGTATCATATGGTCGAAACTACTAAAAAAGCAAATCAGTCTACAAAATTACCAGCTCATCACATACTACAGTTTACTGAGGAACTAGGGTTATAATGTGAACACTAGTCACAGTTCCTGCTGCCCAGCATTCATCTCTGAGATGAGCTTCAAACCACCTCACTTCCACAGTAAAAAAAGATCTTGCTGAGAAAGAAAGCACCTACATTTGATGACTGACAGCGAGCACCACTGAACTTTCTTCCAGCGACTGCAGATTAGCCAGTGATTGACTCTTTTAACCAACTCTGCCAAGTGGTCTGGGTCAGACTTCATAATCTGATCAAATTCTGCAAACTAAAAAGTAAAATAATTTAATACTAGTATTAAAAGATAGATGTGTTTAAACATACAGAGAGAAACAAAATAAACCTAATCCAAACCCAAAATCAAACTCTGGAAAATGGTTGGCTGTATGTCAATTATTTAGTTTTATACACATCTTAATGGGGCTTAGAGCAAACCCCAACATACTTGACTGTATTTTGCTTCCTTACTCTTCTTTCCTTCAGGATCTTTTCTAGAAAGGCAGGTAAAGTTGGCAGGAGCATACGGGAGGATACTTACTATTACATTCAATAATAAAAGTAGAAAAAAATCTTAAGTAACAATTCCAGATGGTTGGCAAAAAGTTTGAGAAAATGAAAAAGAACAAATATAACTCTGAATTGGATCACAGTCTCAGATATCTCTATATAGTTCTTGATAAAATAGAGTCAGCTATATAATACTAATTACCACAACCATTCTGTCTTTCCCAAATTCCATCTCCATTTTAGACAAAAGAAAGAAATTACTAAGGGATGGACCTCACAAATAAAATAACTATGAGACTACTGATTAGTAAAGTGCATTATTTTCATTATTTACCACCAAATTCCATGATTTCTACCCTTTACCAAATGTGCCCACTACAGTAGTAAGGATATCACATATTAATCGGTGTGACAGATTCTTAAAATCAAAATTAAGCTAAAGTTATCATAATGATTTTAAAGATCTGGATTTTGGCCTTAGGCTTTCAAGAAATCCCTCTAATTGACTAATTTTTCCAGAGGTAAACAAGAACCAAGTACTTTTTCTGTCAGGCTGTTAATTATATCTACTTAGTTAACATATAATTATATGTAATTAATTATTATATCTCTAAAATAAGAGAAATGTTGAATTTATAATAAATATGATTAAAGCTAAGCCAACTCTGAACTATATCCTTTTTTCTTAACATTTCTTCTTTTACAGTAAATGCTATAGGCCTTCTGTAACAAAAATCTGCACAAAATAGTGCATACATTGGTGATGTGTATACATATTTCACGTCCTGCCCAAAAATATGAAATAAAACTTCTTTATTATGATTAATTTAAACTTGAAGACACCAGGGCTAATTATTAATGATCCAGCAAACTCAAACAAATATGGCTGGCAACTTAAATATGGTAACAATCATTTTACAATTATGCAATGCAATTATATAATACTACTAAACAAGTTAAATGTCATGGAAATATCACTATCCAACTGTGAATAGAATCTCGATATTTCTATTTAGTTATGCAGTATTCTATAACACAGTCTTGTAACTTAGCACAAAAATCTGTGCTAAAACTATACTAATCTGTACTAATCTGTACTAAAACTATAGGGCTATATATAGCCTAAAAAACTATTTTATACATACAAAAGTATTTATACATTCATTTATCCTAGAGGTTGAGAGAGGTCAACACAAACTCTCCTTAAACATCTACCACAGTCTAGTAGAATTTGTTCTCACAGGGAAGAGTAGAAGGGATGGTAAAATCTCCAATCACAGAGAACTGACTTAAACTTGTTTTAGAAATGCTTTCAACATGTTTAAAATTGGATTATTTTCTAGTTAACCCTTCTTTAAGTAAGAAAGCCAACTGAACAGTGCTCTGATTCCAATACTTCCAGCTTCAATGAAGTTGAAAAAATTATATACAATGTATTATACATTACAAACATATCACAAGTAGGGAAATTATATGTAATCACATACAATTTCATGCTGTTTATGACCATATAATTCACATGTAATAATAAAATTACACAACACTTAAAGATATTAACTAACCTCCAACTATCTGTATTCATGATATTAAAATATTAAAAGTTTAAAATATATATTTACCTTGCCAGGTCTAAAAAATACTTTTGTTAACCCAAACTTGTAGTCAATTTCATTTAAGCCCAAGGCTTTAAAAAGAGCCTGAAAAATAAAAGTTAAAACATTTTAATGTCAACTTACAATTACCAGAAGAGTTTACAGCTAAGAAATCTAAACTCGGGTGGCATTTATACCTTACAAAATAGTCTGGGATCCAGTCGTGCAAGTTTGTCTGGCATGTATTTTTTATACATGTTGTAGAGTTCATGAAATGAAGCTCGTGATGGGAATCCACCCTGCATCAAGTCCAAAACAGACACCATACCTAGATTTATAAACAAACACAAATCACTGTTAATTACTGTATAAAAATCCAAAGTAACTTGTGAATGATCAATTTTGCAAATTAATTCTGACAAAGAAGCAATTTGCAGGAATTATCAGCAATGAAACATTATATAGGAAATGTTGTACTCTATATGTCTTAACTTATCTACCACTTAAAACTACTGAAGTAGATTTCTACCTAAAACAAGCATGACTAACCATTTCCTATACGCCAAGTATATGTCTTCAAAAAATTCAATTCTAGTTTCTACGTTTTTTTAAATTTAATTAATTAATTTATTTGACAGAGTTCCAGAGAGAGAGAGAATCTCCCATTTGCTGGTTCACTCCCCACATGGCCACCATGGCCAGTAGTAGGTCGGGCCAAAGCCCGGAGCCAGGAGCTTCTTCCAGGTCTCCCACTGGGGTACAGGGGCCCAAAGACTTGGGTCATCTTCTGCTCCTTTTTCAGGTGCATTAGCAGGGAGCTGGATCGAAGTTGAGCAGCCAGGAGTTGAACTGGTGCCCATGTGGGATGCTGGCATTACAGACAGTGGTTTAACCCATCATGCCACAACACCAACCCCCACTTATCAAATTCTAAGGTTCATTGAACAAGACTTCCAACAGATATCCACAAAGCAGTCAAATACTTTTCTATATATTCCTCAGTTTTCATCAGTATTTAAATAAAGCAAATGAAAAAGAAAGCTCACTAAAGCTACAACAAAGACCCCTTTCTTTCATCTCTCAAGAAACTACTCTATTGGGATGGTGAGTACACAGGATGATTATTTATTTTTCAGTATAACTCTAGCAAGGGGTTGATCAGAGCCGTGAATCAATGTGAGCTTTTCAGGTCAGGAAAAGTGTGAAAGAAGCAGGAAAAAGGCTGAAAAACTATAGCTAGTGCCAGAATCTTGTTCACATAAATGTATTTCAGTCTCTGGGACTATTCAAATTAATGGAGAAAAAAGGATATTTAACAAAAGTGTTGTGGGGCTGGTGCTGTGGCATAGTGGGTAAAGCCGCCACCTGCAGTGCCAGCATCCCATATGGGCTCCAGTTTGAATCCCAGCTGCTCCACTTCTGATTTAGCTCTCTATTAGGCCTGAGAAATCAGTGGGAAGATGACCCAAGTCCTTGGCCCCTGTATCCACATGGGAGACCCGGAGGAAGCTCCTGGCTCCGATCGGCCCAGATCCCGCAGTTGCGGCCATTTGGAGAATGAACCTCTCTCTCTCTTTTTGCCTCTGCCTCTCTGTAGCTCTGCCTTTCAAATAAATAAATACATCTTTTTTTAAAAAAAAAAGTAATTTAAATTAATATTTTTTCATTGTAATTTAAGTCAAATTTAAAAAAACTTTTTTAAGTGGGTACATTTTTATTCTAAATTAACTCATGGGAAATATGGCCTTTCTAGGAAATTAGGTTGAACTGATAACCTATTTGACAAAGTCATAAAACATCAATAGTACCTAGAAATGATGGCAGTATAAGACAACAGACATGCATACTTAGCGGGAAAGTAAACCAGCACAACAATTCTGAGTGGTAATTTGGAAACATTTATTGCTAGGGCTCTATAATTTCTATTTCCATGAATCTATATTATATCTTTTCTCATCTGTGGGAAAGATAATCATGGAGTATGTCCATATGGCCTTTGGCTCATTGTTTATAATAGAAAAATAAACAAATAATTGAAATATCAATTGATCATATGATAGAATATGCATATTAATTTAAAAGAACACAGCAGGAGCCAACATTGTGGCACCGCAGGTTAAAGCCACTGTTTGCAAAGCAGGAATCCCATATCAAGGAGCTGGCTCAGAGTACCAGCTACTGCATACCTGATTCAGATTCCCGCTAACATGCCTGAGAAGACAGCAGAAGATTATTCAAGTATGGGCCCCTGCCATCCACATGGGAGACAAGGATGAAGCTCCTAGCTCCAGCCTGACCCAGCCCTGGCTATCGGACTCATTTGGGTAGTGAACCTACAGACAGAAGATCAATCTCTTTCGCTCCCCAACCCTACCCCTCTGTCACTCTGCCTTTCAAATAAATAAATAAATTTTTAAACTCACACACACACACAGAGTAAAGCTTTATCTAACCAGTATAAAAACATATCCAAGACTTACTATTAAATGGTCATTCCTGAGAAGTGACTTCCTTATTTATTCTGTGCTTTTTACTTTTTGCTACTGTGAGCACATGTAACTGCATAATTTTAATGCTAATTAATGAACCACATAAAAGCAATCAATTCTATTGGGGAAAAAAAAAACCCCAGAACTAGATTTAGTCCCATGCTCTGGTTGAAGAAATAATAGTAAGATATGGTTGGTATTGTCATGGCTTTTACCCATTTACATCAAATACATAAGCACCTTTGTAAATGTATGTAACTGCAACCTCTAAGTCTCTTGGATTTCCCCATGGCTGCAAAATGTGAACTACACAGAGAGCTGGACTGGAAGAGGAGCAACTAAGACTAGAACCCGGCGCCCATGTGGGATGCCGGCACCACAGACGGAGGATTAACCTAGTGTGCCCCATGTTTCCATCTTTTTACAAGTCATGGAATGGCAAGCAAGGACACCAGAACCCACCTGCCGACCGTCCTGGGAAGGATGAGAAACAACCACGGCTGCACTGCGGCGGCCAGGGAAAGCAGCCTGCCCGAGGGAGAGCCAGGTTTCCCGGCAGCGTTTTTATATTTTACTTCAGTGATGTAGAATGGCTCTATTGCACAAGAAACTACTCCCAGTACTGCACTAATAACTTGTCATTCAGAAGAAACAGGGGATTAAAAACCTTACTGCACTTTAAAATAATCAAGATAATGGTAAATTTTCTGAAAACACCACAAATAATGACAGGCACACATGGAAGTATGGTAATACCTGAGCACTGAAGTTGAGACAGAATTTGAGCACCTTCAAAGTGGTGGCTTGTCATCTTTAAATTAGGTTTGATGCATCGAATAAAGCTTGCTCCCTAGGAGAAGAAGGGGGATTTTGAAACAGTACATATGAATCCTTATTTTTCTAACATCTATGAATGTCAGCTACTTTCAAAGCATATTAACACATGAAACTTAATCACTAAGGAACTTAAAAATACATTAGCGTGCTTTTATAATTTAAAGACTGAACTGAATTTCTATACTACAAATTTTTTTAAAGGTTTATTATTTGAAAGTCAGAATTGTAGAGCAAGAGACAGAAAGAGAAAGAGATTCTTCCATCCACTGGTTCATTCTCCAAATGGCCACAACAGCCAGGGCTGCGCCAAGCCGCAGCCAGGAGCCAGGAGTTTCATCTGGGTCTCCCACGTGGGTGCAGGAGCACAAGCACTTGGGCCATCTTCCAGTGCTTTCCCAGGTACATTAGCAGGGAGCTAGATAGAAACTGTAGCAGCCAGGCCTCAAACTAGCACCCACATGGAATGCCGGTGCTACAAATAACTGGCTCACCCCACTGCACCACAGTGCTCACTCTTATACATTACAAATTAATATTAGAAAAATATTACGTTTTAGATTTGAATGTAAAACATTGTAAAATGTCTTTTACTGTAAGATTTCAACATATAAACATACATTTTGGAGTCTTGATATATATAAGGTTATATTCCACATTTAAACATTTATATGCTGTATTTTATATTTCTGTGTTAAGAAAACTATCCTATAAGAAGAGGAGAAAATAAAATTATATCCCTTAAAATTTAGGCCAAATTGTCAAACAAAAAAGAAAACAAAAGTTTTCAACCACTCCACTTCAAAAATATACAAAGTGTCATTAAGCTACACCACTGAAAGCACAATGAAAGTTTTATCTGTTAAAACTATTTTTAAAAGTTGAAAGCCACTCATTTGGAATCAGCTATCAGACTGTGCTGAATGAGAAAGCAAGAATATTGATTGCGTAAGATAATGAAACTTGAGCCCTGAAGCTAACATAATAGACACCCAAAACCACTGTTTCTCTACCAAGTGGTCACCTCGCAGAAGTAAACAGTTATTTCAAGAATGATCATTGTGGGGCCTGCACTGTGGCGCAGCAGGTTAATGCCCTAGCCTGAAGAGCTAGCATCCCATGTGGGTGCCGGTTCAAGTCCTGACTGCTCCACTTCCAATCCAGCTCTCTGCTATGGCCTGGGAGAGCAGTAGAGGATGGCCCAAGTCCTTGGGCCCCAGCACCCACATGGGAGACCCAGAAGAAGCTCCTGGCTCCTGGCTTTAGATTGGTGCAGCTCCAGCCGTTGCAGCCAATTGGGGAGTGAACCAGTGGATGGAAGACCTCTCTCTCTCTCTCTCTCTCTCTCTCTCTCTCTCTCTGCCTCTCCTTCTCTCTCAGTTTAACTATAACTTTGACTTTCAAATAAATAAATAAATCTTTAAAAAAAAAGAATGATGATCATTGCAAATAGTCTTAGGACATGTTTTAGAAATGCTTTGTTTTTTCTATAAATCACAAAAGTAACCTCATCATTTTAAAGTAGCATCCTATTTAGTACATAAATATAAAATATTCCCATTAGATTTAATTTTTAAAGATATTTGGTCCTTAAGAGATAATTATCTGAAGCCAAGGTGGTTATTTTAAAAATTTTCATGATTCCAGAAGCAACTCTTACAGTAAGTTAAGTAACAATAGCACTGACAGAATAAATGTTTGGCTTTTCAAAATGACTACTGGAAAAGGAAGAGTACTCAGTGAAGTTCTGTGATCTGATAGCAAGTCTTACCTTAGAATCATGCTTCATTTACAAGGAGAAATTCATGGAAAATGGAAATTAAATGATAAGTTGTGGTAGGTAACTGGCCTGGTGGTTAAGACACCAGCCACTTGGGGACGCCCTCACCCCATATCAGGTGCCTGGGTCAGCGTCCCAACTCCACTCTCCATTCCAGCTTTCTGTTAATGTACACCGTATAGTAATGGCTCAGTTGGCTGAGTCACTCATGTAGGAGACATGGATTGTAATCTGGGCTTGGACTGGCCCAGCCCTGGCCATTATAGATATTTGGAGAGTGACCTAGCAAATGGGAGCTCTATCTGTCTGTTGTCTGTCTGCCTGTCTCTATCTCTTTATAAATAAAATTAACTAATAAAAAGGTAAGTTTATTTTGATGCAAAAAAGTTTGTTATATTTTCATAATATGTATTTTCCATGAACTTTCTGAAGACTCCTCATTTATAACCCACATATTAAATTTTTTCTCAGTGTTTTCTTGTTGTTGTTTTTTATTTGACAGGTAGTTATAGACAGTGAGAGAGAGAGACAGAGAGAAAGGTCTTCCCTCCGTTGGTTCACCCCCCAAATGGCCACCATGGCCAGCACTGTGCTGATCCAAAGCCAGGAGCCAGGTGCTTCCTCCTGGTCTCCCATGAGGGAGCAGGAGCCCAAGCACTTGGGCCATCCTCCACTGCCCTCCCGAGCCACAGCAGAGAGCTGGACTGCAAGAGGAGCAACCAGGACTAGAACCCAGGGCCCATATGGGATGCCGGCGCCACAGGCAGAGGATTAACCAAATGAGCCACGGCAGCGGCCCCTCTCAGTGTTTTGTTTTGTTTTTTTTTTTTTTAAAGAAAATCACTTTCAAAAAGACTTCTAATAAATTTTGACTCTATAATGGCTCATAAAAATGTTATGTGTTGGGCTGGTGCTGTGATGTGGTGGGTGAGGCCACTGCCTGCAGTGCTGCCATCCCATAGGGCTCCCTGCTAATGCACCTGGGAAAGCAGTGGAAGATGGCTAGGGTCCTTGGGCCCCTGCACTCACATGGGAGACCCAGAAGAAGCTCCTAACTCCAGGCTTTGGATTGGCCCAGCTCTGGCCATTGCGGCCATTTGGGAAGTGAACCAACAGATGGAAGACTTCTCTCTCTCTCTCTCTCTCTGAGCCTCTCTGTAGCTCTGCCTTTCAAATAAATAAATAAATCTTTAAAAAAAATACATTATGTCCATTTTTTCCAGATCATCAACACTGCCATGTCTGGAGAATGTATTTATTACTTAAAAAGTAATAAAATTAAATCAAATTATATGTGTAATCTTTAATCCTAAAAAAATACATTCTGCTCTATACTTCCTATTATTTTCACCTTTCTAAAAGTATAGGGTAGTCAAATTAATAACATTCAAAAAGTTCTCTATTATTTATGAAACAGTTTAACTTCACAATATATTTTATCTGTCTTCAGAACAAACCTAACAAAAACTATAACCATTTTAAAGCCTGAAGTTTTTTTATTGAAGAGAATCTGGTTGAAAATGTATTTCTAATTATTCTAGGGTTACTGTGCTTGCTTGAGTAATTAGCAGCAATAGTCTCAAAGAGCCATTTTTAAAAGCATGGTTTATTTTTAAGTGTACTCACAGTACTTCGAAGTTTATCCAGAAGCAAATTTAACTGTGTCTATGAAAGAAAGAGTATCAGTTTATTATTTCAGAAAAACATATTATACAATATCATGAATTAATACTAGCTTTCCAATGTAAGAATAAAGCAACATGCAACATTCACATGTAACACATTACAGTTTAACAACCTCCTACACAACCTCTTTAACAGATGGAATCATGCAAAATGGCTAATGTAAAATGAAGAACAATAACTTACTTTACTTACACCAAAGTTGTATAATTCAAGGACTGCAAATTAGCAATACTAAAAACATACATACAAATTTTCGCTTGGGATGAATGAGGAAAGAGTGCATAGGAAATGAAAGAAGTAAATGGGATGCATTCATGAGACAAGAGGCTCAGTATTTTCATATGTGGCAAACTTGTGTAGTTGGTGTCACAAGCCATTAAGAATGAACGCATAGTTTAAAATATATACTCAGGTATATATCAGGATCATTTTGTGTATAACTTAGCAAAAAGAAAAGAGCCTTGCCTTGCTATAGAAATTCTCTTTACTATTTTAAAACATTTCACATTTAAATTACTTTTAAAATATGGACAATTTTTTTATAAAAAATTCTGACGATGAACACTACAAATTACTTTCCTTTTTTTATAATATTGATTATAATTTACTCTGGTTCAGTACATTAGAATCCTTGATTTGCTTTACTACTTTGCAAAGTAAATTATATAAAATTCTTACATCTGGATTTTATACTGAGAGGTTTATTATACTACTTTAAAATGACAAACTAATATGTCAATTCTTAAATTAATAGTGCTTTGATTATACATATATAGACATTACTGAATGTTTTGGTCAGATATTGCTTAAACCTTTTCATATTATCATGCTTAACTCTAATTAATGAAATATTATTTGTCTTATCTTAAAGGTGAGAGAATTGAGATCCAGGTAGATAAATATCTTGCCCAAGATCATGGAGCCAAAAATGGCAAAGCCTTGATTCCAACATAGATCTGAGACCAAATTTCATTCTCTGTAATGTGATACTTCACATAGCAAGGCTTAAGTTATAAACTGGAATGAATTTGTCATTGAATTGAAGCAATGCAGTCACAGCCCACTTATCTGACTGACTAGAGTTCTGGCAACCTTAAACATTCTGGACCACCACAGAACTGGAAAGTAAGGACAAGAACCGGGAATTCAGGAGGAAAATAACCACATGTTACAAAGTCCATTATCCTGAATCCACACACCAAGCAGAGGGCTCTGTTCTCTGAAAACTGGAGCTACAGTCAGAAGAGTAGAAGCAACAAATATAAATTAAAACATCTGAGAAAAAAAAGGATATCAAAATACAGAAGCCAAGGACCATAAGGCATAAGGTATTTAGCCTTATTTTTATTTTAAAGCAAACAAATATTTATGTTTACTATAAGATTTCCTTCAAAAAAGATTACTTTTTCTAAAACACTAACAGTAAGAGGGTATGTTTCAATAAACCAAAACAGGCACTTTCCAGTAGAAAATTTGGGGTTCCTAGTGATGTGGATTAACTGAACTATTACTATTGAGAGGTAGCCTGTTCTGATTGTCTTACATACTTTGAATTTAATTTTACTTTGTTTAAAATTAATAATCACTGTACTACTTTTTCATTTCAAAGTATCTCAGATAAAAACATGAAATACACAGCTTTTGGGGCTGGTGCTGTGGTGTAGCGGGTAAAGCTGCTGCCTGCAGTGCTGGCATCCCATATGGGTGCCAGTTCGAGCTCCACTTCCAAGCCAGCTCTCTGCTATGGCCTGGGAAAGCAGTAGAAGATGGCCCAAGTACTTGGGCCCCTGCACCCGCCTGGGAGACCCGGAAGAAGCTCCTGGCTCCTGGCTTCAGATCACCACAGCTCCAGGTGTTTTGACCATTTGGGGAGTGAATCATCAGATGGAAGACCTCTCTCTCTCTCTCTCCCTCCCTCTCTCTCTTTCTCTCTCTCTCTCATATGGAAGACCTCTCTCTCTCTCTCTGCCTCTCCTTTCTCTTTGTAACTCTGACTTTCAAATAAAGAAATAATTCTTTAAAAAATATACAGCTTTTAGCAGCTTAAAGTAAAAAAAGAATAATAATACACATAAGCAAGTATAAGGTATTTCAAGGCTCAACAAATAAGTTTATTTAAGCCAAAGAAGAATTTTAAGAATGTTTTCATTTCTATTTATACTAGCTAAAATTTCAAGTATGGTCTCATCAGCAAAACTACTATAATGTTACAATAGGAAAATAATGAATTATATCCACTTTATATGGGCTACTGTATGATTTTTACATCAATCTGTTATTGAATGTTTATTCAGGAATTTTAAATACTGAAATAAGAGAAAAAATGTTGCCCATCGAGAGGGTTAGGAATTCATAATTCATTTAATATAATTACAAAAAAATCAAGGCTTTTTATTCAGTTACCTAAAATCATATTATGTGCTTACTCCTATATTTATGATTAAGCTTTTTTAAAAATGAATTTTTATGAGCATGATTTTATCAAGCTATTTATTTATGGCCCATTTAAATCCAACAGATATTTGCTAAGTTTATGCTATCAGTCTGTATGACAGTGGAGTTGGCCCTCCATATCCATGGTTTCCACCTGCAGATTCAACCAACCTCCACCAAAGATACTTAAAAAGATAAAGTGCATCTGTATAGAATGCATATCCTTTTATTTCTTGTCATTATTTCTTAAGAAATATGCTATAACAACCTTTTATATTGCATTAGATATTAAAAGTATATGAGAGGATGTGCAGACTGTATGTAAATACTGTGCCATTTTATATCAGCCACCTTAGCATTTGTGCATTTGGGTATCTGCAGGGCATTCTGGAACCAACCCCCTGTGGATAGAAAGGGCTGACTGTGTTCTGATGTTTAAATATTATTCTTAATTAAGTATATATAACAAAAGGCAACTATAGAGTTTTACTATAAATACAACAGCAATGTTAAACAAGCAATTTGAAGAGTTTGCCACAACTAAGCATGTATCTTTTATAGGAGTTATTCAAAGCCTTAATCAAGTTTAGTGCAATATGCATGCCCACAATGCCACAGTGAGAGAACACATTGAAAACAAATTAAAACTGAGTCATTAATTTGAACCCGGCTCTTTTTCACATGGCAGCCACTCTATAAGTAAGAGTCCATGAAGGTGATCATTTACCTGAAGCCCCTGGCTGTGCCTGCTTTTCCTCTCTCAACTCAACTAGTCCTCTCTAGCCATCTCCAGCTGCACTACTCCAGCTAAAACAAAACTGCTGAACGAGGAAGGAAACAGAAAACACAAGGGAAAGAGAAGGTTGGAAGGTCAACTAGACAGGAGGCAGAAGCAAGAACATTAGGAGAAGCAATCAGATATGTTAAGTACCAAGAAAGAACACATTCAGAAAATTACAAGCACTTCTGTATGTTCAACTACAAGGCCTATGTTATTTTTATATGTGTGTGTGTGTGTGTGTTGTTTTGCATACAAATATCAACAACGTAGGGTTTACTTCTGAACTTTACTTATGGGATTTCTGTCAGCGATCTACATTATCCATTTCAGAATATAAAACAATGTATTAATTTTAAATGCAGTAAAAAAATACTTCAAACTATTTATTTAACAGAAATACCTTAAACTTGTTTCCCACACTGATGAAGCTAAGTTTTCCTGCTTTTTGTTTAGTATCTTTGTTGTTATTTGTTGATGATTCAAATAATTCCCGTATAAACTTATCCCTGGATTCACATATTAAGGATTCGAGAGACATGTGTAAAGCATCATTATTTTTCTCCACAAACTGGGTCTGAAAAATAAACCAAACATTAGTATTCTAATCCATCTTACGGGGATATTCCTTAATATACCTGTGTCCAATAGGACTTTTTGCAATGACAGAAACAATCTCTATCTGCACTACCCAATAAAGTTGCCACCTGTCAGTGTAAGCACTTGAAGTGTGGTGAGTGGACTGAGGAACTGAATTTTTATTTTAATTTAAATAGCCACTGTGAGGCAACTAGAGGCTATCATATTTTATAGTATAGTTTCAACATTGAGTGCTTGTTCTCTGAACAAAGTCACACTCACTGTTTCATAGCACACAGCCCCTGCAAAATGCCTGATGATGAAGCCTTCATCATCTCTGATGTTCCTATGAATCGCCAGCTTGGACTTCCTGGGAATCTGAAAAACAATACACAGATGGGTTATTAAGTTATCAAAAATACATTAGATAATTTTTCCTTTAGAAAACATGTGAGGAATAAAACACTTAAAATTATACAAAACAATGTTCACACTTCTCAAAGTTAATACCTTAAATACCTAGTATGCCTTAGAGTACCAGTAAATATAGCAAATATTTGGTTATAATGCCTTTAAAAATTAGATATAACCAAAAAAACCCAAAACCCTATTAGAAGCACATGCAAAATATCTGGCACATTATACAGTTAACTGTCTAAAGCAGTGCTTCTCAAACTTGGCACTATATCAGAATCACCCAGAGAACTTTTAAACATCCCAAAGCCCATATCATTTATTTCTTCAGGGGTTTCTCATGTAAAACAGGTAAAGAGATACCTGAAGTCACCACAGAGACTCTACTACTTACTATATCAAACCATACACCTTAATATGTTTATACACAATAAGCCTAAATCTATCTCAAGGAAACTAAATCATTTTAAGGTTGTAGCACTTAATTTTATCTCATATGTGTGTCTTATCTAAAGTTTCCAAAATGCTTTCACACAGAAGATCACATTTCAAGTCTTCAAAACAATCTTACTTAAAAATGAGAAATACAACACTTGGGGACCTTAAAGGCTCAAAGTCAGACAGCCAGGAGAACTCAGAGGTTCTTCCCTGCCAGAGGCAATAAAGACACTAGAACAAGCTGGGTGCGGACTCTGCAGCAAACTGCCCTTCTTCACACGCCACACTGCGCATGTCACCTAACCTCTCCTGCTATGTCTCTCTCCATAGCACAAGGATACTAACAGGAATAAGTAAAATCATTACAGCACAGCCTGGTACGTAATATGTGTTCAATCAATGGCCATTGCATTCATTTCCAAAGAAATACAACAAAAGCAATGGCCTACATAAAATGTGATTTACTGGCTCGCTCCTGTTCTCTTTTGAGAAAAGCACTCAAGGCCCATTCCTGCTGCTTCTCTTTGCTGTCCTTTGAGTTACAAACCTCTGACTGAGACTACAGTCTGGCTCTGCTCACTAGCAACCAGTACCCTTGCCAAATATAACTATATTTCCACAGGCTGGTTGCCAACCAAGACCAGTGAACTATGAACTGATAGGATTGGATATTTACATTCAATTTTAGCAAAAGCTTTGTCGAGGGTATACATTGTTTTATTTCTATCCCCAGAGAAGTAACAGAAATAGGCTCTACACTGTAAGAAATATTTATAGAGATACAGGAGGAACTCCAAGTCCAAGCACAAGGTAGTTGAGGGATTTTAATCCCTAGAGAAACTTAACACAATTACATCAGCTTTTCAAGTAAATCCATTTAACCCACTTACCATTGATCTTGTTAGTCAAAATGGCAACAAAAATACTTACTATCATTCCTTTAAGAGCCTGGATAATCAAAGCAGTGATTATTGTACTATGTTATCATCTAAAAATAATATACAGCATGCAAAATATCTGCCTGTTTCCTAGTTCCACTAAGGAATTTTTCTTTTCCCTCTCCTGTCTCTCTGTGGTTGCTGCTGTTGCTAGCTGTAAGATGATACAGCTCCTATCTCTGTGGTTGAAATCGACACCCACATTTCTCTGTGCTCATCAAGTTCTCTATGAGTGCAAGAATGGAGCTGTGCTTTTATTACTTCAGGCAATGATGGCAGAGTGAAAAGACAGGATGAGGTAAACACAGGAAACATCCCAACAGTCACACAGTCAGCCCAGCTTTAGGCAGAACTGCTCTACTGTTCACTCCCTCAAGGACTCAAACCCAGCTCTACGGCCCAATAGAGGTTTAGGAACCATCGGCCCTTTTAGAAATGCACCTCTAACTTATTGCTATTGCTCTCTGTGTTTTTTCCTCCCTATATGCTACCTAAATGTTCTATTGCTTCATCGTCTATTGTCCATTCTGAGTGTTTATTTCTACGCAAAATTCCCCAGGAAAGAGGACCAAACAAGTGACTGATCACTACTGTCACATGGATTGTTTCCACCGGTTGAGCTTAAGCCACAACCATAACGGCTGGTCTTACAAATCCTACAAATATGCATTCAGATGGCTGCTTGTGACTCCAAATGCTAACCCCTAAATGCCATCAAGGTCACATGACACAAAAGATAGCAGCTGATGGCCACTTAGCCCAGAAGGGAGAACGTGAAGCCAGCAGGTAAATCTCGTTGCTCATCTCTGGCAGGTGAAATGTACTTTTCCATCCAGAGAAGTGAGACTTGATTACACAGACCATTATCAACAAAATATATATAAATTAAATGCCCACATACAGAAGATGTGGACTGGATATAATACAGTTGCTTTAAATGCTACAGAACTTACGATTCTAATTATCAAAGAATATTTACTATCTAGGACATCTTTTTAAGATTTCTCCCCCCATCATGGATTCTCATCTTTAGAGAGGCAAACTCACAGTAAGTCGGAAATGATCCTTGTGCTTCTGGTGAACTGCAGAGGTAAAGTGCTGATCACTCGGCTGGGGAAGGCGATTTTCTTCATCCAAAATATCCAGGATTCCCACCAGTTTTGATTCAATTAAATCTATATTAAAAATATCAAAGTACTCACAATAGGGTAAAAACAACATTTTAGAGATATGTGACCAGTTCTTATAAACATGGGGTTGGCACTGTGGTGTAGTAGGATAAGCCTCCACCTGCAGTGTGGCATCCCCTTTGGGCACCAGTTCAAATCCCAGCTGCTCCACTTCCGATCCAGCTCTCTGCTATGGCCTGGCAAAGAAGAAGATGACCCAAATGCTTGGGCCCCTGCACCTGTGTGGAGACCCAGAAGAAGTTACTGGCTCCTCACTTCATATTGGCTCAGCTCCGGCCATTTGGAGAAGGAACCAGCAGATGGAAGACCTCTCTCTCTGGCTCTCCCTCTATCTCTAATGCTGCCTCTCAAATGAATAAATCTTTAAAAAAAAAAACCTAGTCAAAAACAACAAAACAATTCAAAGAATTTTCTCAAAAGCTATAGAGAGAGGATAGATTTTTATTCCAGATCTGGTCACTTATGAAAATATCATATATTTGGCCAGCGCCATGGCTCAATAGGCTAATCCTCTGCCTGTGGCACCAGCACCCTGGGTTCTAGTCCTGGTTGGGGCACCGGATTCTGTCCCGGTTGCTCCTCTTCCAGTCCAGCTCTCTGCTGCGGCCCAGGAAGGCAGTGGAGGATGGCCCAAGTCCTTGGGCCCTGCACCGCATGGGAGATCAGGAAGAAGCACCTGGCTCCTGGCTTCGGATCGGAGTGCACCGGCTGTAGTGGCCATTTGGGGGGTGAACCAATGGAAGGAAGATCTTTCTCTCTCTCTCTCTCTCTCTATCTCTCTCTCTCTCTCTCTCTCTCACTAACTCTGCCTGTCCAAAAAAAAAAAAAAGAAAGAAAGAAAATATCATATATTTAGTTGAAGTTTTAGGAGAAAAAAAATCCATAAAGCAAGCAACTAATGTAATAATCATTCCATTTGTAAATTAGGATAAGAAGCTAAGGAAGAAGAAATTCCCACTTTTCCAGACAATACGGACGATTTTTTTTTAAGATTTTTCATTTATTTATTTGAAAGGCAGAGTGAGTGAGAGAAAGAGAAATAGAGAGAATTAGTCATCTGCTGGTTAACTCCCCAAATGGTTACAACAGCAGAGGCTACGCCAGGGTGAATTCCGAAGCCAGAACTCCATCCTGGTCTCCCACATGTGTGGTAAGGGCACAAGCACTTGGACCATCATCTGCTGCCTTCCTGATGCACTAGCAAGGAGCTCAATCAGCAGCAGAGAGGCCAGAACTTGAACTGGCACTCGGATATAGGATGCTGCATTGCAAAAAGCAGTTTAACTTGCTGAGCCACAAATGCCAGTCAATATTTCAAAATGAAGTAAAACCACAGAAGGTTCTGCATGACTAGCTTTTTAATACTACTTTCTCAAAATGATTTAAATGCTTTCAGAAGGGCGTTTGGCACAGTAGTTTACGCTGTTGCTTAGAACACCTCACATTGCAGTGCCCATTTCAAGTCAATTCCACTTCTGATCCAACTTTCTACTCATGTTCACCTTGAGAGGCAGCAGATAATGGATCAAGTATTGAATCTTGGGCTCCACGTGGCCACACTGGAGACCCAGATGGAGTTCTGGAATCCTGGCTTCCGCCTAGACCAGTCCAGACTATTGTGGTCATTTGGGGGGTGAACTAGCAGGCAAGAGATGGATGTTCTCCCTCTCTCTCCATCTCTCTCTGCCTTTCCAATAAAATGAAAATAAATAAAATTTAAATAAATGTTTTCAAGCAAAACTTTTGACTAACAAAACATTTGTATGCTCCATCTATTCATGTTGCTGGATTTCTGGCTCATTCAAAATAACTGTAAAAGGTAAACTGCTTAAACACAGTATACAAGAACTACTAAGTAGGACAAAGCTATAGGACACAGAAATCTCTGATTAGAAATTAAGATTCTAGGCCGGCGCCGTGGCTCAACAGGCTAATCCTCCGCCTTGCGGCGCCGGCACACCGGGTTCTAGTCCCGGTCGGGGCACCGGTCCTGTCCCGGTTGCCCCTCTTCCAGGCCAGCTCTCTGCTGTGGCCAGGGAGTGCAGTGGAGGATGGCCCAAGTGTTTGGGCTCTGCACCCCATGGGAGACCAGGAGAAGCACCTGGCTCCTGCCATCGGAACAGCGCGGTGCGCCGGCCGCAGCGCGCTACCGCGGCGGCCATTAGAGGGTGAACCAACGGCAAAGGAAGACCTTTCTCTCTGTCTCTCTCTCTCACTGTCCACTCTGCCTGTCAAAAATAAAAAAAAAAAAAAAAAAAAAAAAAAAGAAATTAAGATTCTACTGTCATTGGTCACAAAATGATGCTTCTTGGGCAAGTGTGGTGGTGAAGGAGGTGTAGCATGCTGAAGAAAGCTATAAATGGGAGTGTTCCCACAGACACAGAGTGACGCACAGGTGGGTAGAGAGATAAATGGAAGGGGGCAAACTCCAGCCAAGAAAGCAAATCACAAAATCAAAGGCGCAGAGATGAGAAAGGACATGATGTGTTAAGGGAATACTGAGTAGACCAGGTAGAATGTGAAGGTGCTTTGAAAATTCTAATGTGAACTATTACAATATTCTTGTTATTACAAAAATATGTTGCCAATATCTGTGAGTTAATGACTGTATTTTCATATTGGATTTTCAAACGAGGCTTGCCCAAGAGTTGATTTTAGAGATGGACTGGGAAAAAAAAAAGAAAGACTGAGAGCTATCTGGGGTCTACAGAAAAGTTTCTTTACTGATAAAATAGATGAGGAAAACAAAGACTCTATTCTGCTGTACAGTAGCATTTGATGTGACCCATGGGACTTCTAAAGTCAACTTCCAACTAGCCAGATGATGCTGCCAAGGCACAGAGGAGAAAAAAAAAAACAAACAAACAAGAAAATCACAGGATAGCAGAGCTAAACCTTGATGATCCTTGTCTAGAACCTGGCCTGGACAGGGACTTTTTCATTTGAGATGAGAAACTCTTTTTCTGCCTATACAACTGAGTTCCCTCTTAACTGATTCACGTGTTATTTGTTTGAATAGCAAAATACCCACTGCAATAAATACAAGAGACTTTCGAAAATCTTTCAACAAAGCTGAATTTGATGCCTTGGCAGGAAAAATAACATGAAATCAGTATTAGAGAAGTAATCCTGTCTCAAATATCAGTTTCAAATCCCATAACTGGTAATGTCAATCACACAGCATAGAGAAATCATAGTAAATACATTCACTATCTCCCATATTTCCCAAAGGCAGAGTAAAAAATAGCATACCTATACAATCCTGATTATCCACATAATGCACTTCATTAACACCTAAACCTTCTTTTTGATAGAGTTCTTGTTCCTAGGAATGAAAATATGGAAACACTGTGAAATATAAAATGGCTTCAATAGTTTGTGCTGTTTCGGATCGTAACACTTATGAGAGTATAAAGGTTTATACAAACAAGCACAGCCCTCAGCAGTTTTCCAAAGAAAGAACAGATTTAGAACATTTCCAGAAATAGTAATTAATACAAACAGGCTATAATACCTACACGGTGATATCATACATACAAAGTACATGTCATTTAGAAAAAATAAATGTAATATGGAAGAATAATATATAAATCAAAAGTTGAATCCCTAGATGTAAAAACTAGTATCTTATTTTTTTTAAAAAAGTTTCAAAAAAAGGATTTTAACATAGATGGTGAACTATGCAATGAACTTAAGTTAATGTGAGTTAATGTGTCTTAATTTTTTTTATGTTTAAATATTTCCTCACATGAGATCTACTAGAAAAGTTTTCAGAAATTCTAGAAGGCATTGTCCATTTTAACACAATATGAGTTTGAAATTCATGTTTATTTTAAAGGATTATTATAAAAGTAAACATAAATCAAGATACAGTATCCTCTCTGCACAGTTTCTATTTCTAGATAAAGCTTCCTGCTAGGTTGGTGTGGAAGAGAAGGGTTAAGGTACACTAAATGAGAGGCAAGCACGTAAAATCTCACACAGTAATGTGGCTGAATAAAACATTTCCAGTGAAACTATCTTATTGAGAAGTATTTGTTTTACGTATTTGTTTCTGCCAGAATTGGTTTAACTGTACTATATAGGTAAAATGTTCAAAAGCCAAGTGTGCTAGAAAACCCATAAAGACAAAGACATAGAGGCCAGTGTTGTGGCACAGCAGGTAAAGCCTCCTTGTGTGGCATAGGCATCCCATTTGGGCACCGGTTTATATCCTGCCTGCTCCACTCCCAATCCAGCTCCCTGCTAATGGCCTGGGAAAAGCAGTGGAAGATGGCCCAAGTGTTTGAGTCCCTGCCACACACATGGGAGACCTGGATGAAGCTCATGGTTTCCTGGCTTTGGTCTGGCCAGTGGTGGCCAGCAGTGGCTGTGGTAGACATCTGGAGAGTAAACCAGCAGATGGAAGATATCTCTCAGTGCCATTTTCCCTCTCCAACTCTGACTTTCAAATAAATAAATAAATAAACTCAAAAAAGGACAAATACATAATAAAAATATGGAAAAGGGTTAGGTGTTGTGGCACACTGGGTTAAGACACCACTTGGGATGCTTGCATCTCGATATGGTAGTGCATGAGATTAAGTTCTAACTCTACTTCTGATCCAGCTTCCTAGTAATGTTCACCCTGGGAAGCAGCAAGTGATGGCTCAAGTGGCTGAGTCCCTGCCACCTATTTGGGAGATCCAGATAAAGTTCCAGGCTCCTGGCTTCAGTCTGGCCTACTCCTGGCTGTTGTAAACATTTGGGGAATGAACTAGCAGATGGATCATCTATCTCTAGCTCTCTACCCTTGATCCCTCTCTACAATAACAAAAAAATTAAAACTTTAAAAATGTAAAAAGAGGGGGCGGCACTGTGGCGCAGTGGGTTAAAGCCCTGGCCTGTAGCACCAGCATCCCATGTGAGCGCCAGTTCTAGTCCCAGCTGCTCCTCTTCAGATCCAGCTCTCTACTATGGCCTGGAAAAACAGTAGAAGATGGCCCAAGTACTTGGGCCCCTGCATCCACATGGGAGACCCGGAAGAAGCTCCTGGCTCCTGGCTTCGGATCAGTACAGCTCCGGCCGTTGCGGCCATCTGGGAAGTGAACCACTGGATAGAAGACCTCTCTCTTTCTGTCTCTACCTCTCTCTGTAACTCTTTCAATTAAATAAAAATAAATCTTTAAAAAAAAATGTTAAAAGATAGATGGGAGGGGGATAGGAAAGAAAGCATTACACATTTCAGCTGAGACATAGTAGAGGACAGAATTTAGAAAACAGCAGTATTAACATGAAGAAAATACACTGTTGTAGGCCAGTGGCCAGGAAGGGTGTGCTCAGACTTGCAGAAGTTACTTAAATATTTTGGGAACCGTTTTTGTCGTCTACAAAAATAAAGGGCTGGTTCAGGTGAACTCTCAGGTCCCTTTAACTCTACTGTATTCATTTAGTAAAGTATCTCTCAAATGATAGAAAGGAAGTAGAGTCAATGGTATTGGTAGAAAATATTGGAGAATTCATGGCAAAAAAAAATACTAAGCATAATCACAAATCAACTGATCCAAAGCTATTTTTATTTACTCTGCACACTAAAGAATTACAAAATAACTGTCCTACACTTGGTATTGTGACTGCCAGGCCTATAATTATCTGCTGTAAACAGTGGCAGAAAATTCCCTTATGGACCACAGATGATGGCCACCCAAAGGCAAACCATGCACAGGCGGTTGAGCATCCACAAAACAGCATGGAAGGGAGAGTACTACCCAGATGCTTTCCAGGCCAGTCGCTCCACAGAATATCCTGATTTGGCAGCTTTGCTTCTGCACACAGAGAGAAGATAAGCAGGCAGCCAGTGGGCAGAAACAGACTTGGAAGAAAGGCAGAAGTTGCTAGATCAGGAAGGAAACTAGAAACTCACATGTAGTGGCAGAATCACAGAAAGAAGCAAGCAGGACCCCCAGCTTAGTTGGACACTGGTAAGAAACAGCAGATGCTCACTTCTGAAGGGTCACCTATCAGAGCTTGTATCAGCCCCGTGCTTAAGCTGAACCATTAGTATCTGCTTGGCTTCACTGATTCCCCCCTCAATCAGGAGAACTGCAGCATGTCTCTCTTTGAGATTTAAAATACCTTAATACAGATCTTAAATTTAAATTATAATGGCAATTACCTCCTTTAGAATCCTTTCATTAAAAAATTGTTGAAGTTTTTCATTGCAATAGTTGATGCAAAACTGTTCAAAACTGTTATGTTCAAAGTACTCTGAAAACATAAAACCCAAACCAGGAGTCATTATTGAATCAACTTCACAGACATTTATCTTAGAATAAAATGTTATGGTTATCACGGGATGAATTTAAAGTCAGGTCTTAAAAAACACATAAAATTGTTCTATATTTAAATTTTATAAGACACTAAAATTATTAAAAATACCCTGTTTCAAGAGCAATTAGAGAGGAGACAGAAATAAAGGGTATCAAAATTGGAAAAGAAGATGTTGAATTATGCAGAAGATATGATGTTCTACATGGAAAAACCTAAACAATGCCACCAAAAAGTTGTTAGAATTGATAAACCAATTTAGTAAAGTTTCAGGTTACAAAATAAACTTACAAAAACCAGTAGCTTTTCTGAATGTTAATGATGAACTCACAGAAAGAGAAATCAAGAAAGAAATCTGATTCTTGATAGCCACAAAAAATTCAAATATTTAGGAATAAAATTAATGAAAGAAATGACAGATTTCTACAACAAAAGTTATTTTTTTCAACACTGATGAAAGAAATCATCAAGAACACAGAAAAATTGAGAAAGTCTATACTCATGGATAGGAGAATCAGTATTATTAAAATGTCCACGCTACCAAAAGCAATACAGATTCAATCCGATCCCTATAAAACTATCAATGACATTCTTTACAGAAATAGAAAAGGCAATCCTAAAATTCACATGGAATCACAAAAGACCCAGAATAGCCAAAGTAATGCTGAACAAGAAAAATCAAACTAGAGGCATCACAATACCTGAATTCAAAACAAACTACAAAGCTGTAGTAATTAAAACAGCTTGGTACTCTCATAAAAACCAATACATAGATCAATGGAACAGAATAGAGAGCCCAGAAATTAATACACATACATACAGCCAACTGATTTCTCACAAAAGAGCTCAGACCATACAGTGGAACAGGGATGATCTCTTCAACAAAAGGTGCCAATAAAACTGGATGCATATATGTAGAAGAGTGAAATTAGACCAATACTTGTCACCATAAACAAAAATCACTCAAGATGGATGAAAGATCTAAATTTAAGCCCTGAGACTATGAAGTTGCTGGAAGAAAATGTAGGGGAAACACTCCAAGACTCTGTGTAGGAGACAAGTTCCTAGACAAGACCCCCGAAGCACAGGCAGCAAAAGCAAAACTAAATAAATGGGACCACAGCAAACTCAGAAGCTTCTACACAGCAAAGGAAACAATCAACAGAGTGAAGAGACATCCAACAGAAGGAGAAAAAAGATTTGCAAACCACATATCTGACAAAGGATTAATGTCCCAAATGCATCAGCAATTTTAAAAAAACTCTACAACAAAAAATCCGTTCCAGTGGAGAAATGGGAAAAGGACTTCAATAGACAGTTCTCCAAAAAAAAAAAAAAAAAAAAAAAGAAATGCAAATGGCCAATAAATACATTAAAAAATGCTCAACAGCACTAGCCATCAGGGAAATGCAAATCAAAACCACAATGAGGTTATCACCTCACCCTTCTCACAATGGCTAAAACCCAAAACACAGAGTGTAACAAATGCTGGCGAGGATGTGGACAAATCAAACTAAAACTAGTATAGACCAGGAAAGAAATGTCTAAAGATCATGAAATCTTAAGTCACTGACTGGGGTTTCTGTACCTTTGAAGAAAGGCAATGGTTTCTGATAAATGTTAAAACATGTATCACATCAATAGTAAAACAGCGTCCCTTCCAAGATGTAAACACCTATATCTTCCCTTGACATAATCAAGTAATTCCACACCTTCCCAGCCAGAAGGTATCACCCCCATGAATAAAACACAACACAAAGCCATCTATTTTACTTCAAGATTTTTACAACACAATCATTCAGAGCAAAGCAGTGCTCGGATGATGATGACCTATTTTATTTCTGATTGAACAGTTCCACAGTTGTTCTCAATCACTTATGATATTTTATTCATCTGATGGAAAATGAATTAGCAGGAGGTATATTTTGAAATTAACACTAATGAATTCTGACACATGGTAATGAAGTTAGCCTATAGGTTAGGTCAACCTATAGCCAGTTCTACATATTAATCAATGGCTTTAAAGATTATATTTATTGTTACTTATTTACTTAGTGACTATTATCTTTATTAGTAGCATTTATGAATTTCCCTTTCCTCAGCTATATTTACTTAAGAGGACCGCCACATCCTCCATTAAATGGCTTAAATCAACATGTTGTAAGTTTAGTAATGGTACCACTAAAACTACTCCCCATGAGCTCCCTCTTTTTAAAAAACATCATCTTCGGGCAGGCGCCGCGGCTCAATAGGCTAATCCTCCGCCTTGTGGCGCCGGCACACTGGGTTCTAGTCCTGGTCGGGGCGCCAGATTCTGTCCCAGTTGCTCCTCTTCCAGGCCAGCTCTCTGCTATGGCCCGGGAGTGCAGTGGACGATGGCCCAAGTCCTTGGGCCCTGCACCCGCATGGGAGACCAGGAGAAGCACCTGGCGCCACAGCGCGCCAGCCGCGGCGGCCTTTGGAGGGTGAACCAACAGCAAAGGAAGACCTTTCTCTCTGTCTCTCTCTCACTGTCCACTCTGCCTGTCAAAAAAAAAAAAAAATCATCTCCCTCTGTAAGTCATATTATGAAACACAGGTATGGGCATGTAATTGAAAATATATCAAGTATGAGGTGTAACAAGGTAGAAACCTCAAAAAAATCATCTTAATATATGTGTAAAAATATCAAACAAATATAAACTCAAAAAAGAAGCTATACTTACCAAAACCAGCAATATCTAGGACACCAATAAAATAAGATGATGTTTCAAAGGGAAAACACTGATTTACTCTGTTTACTACATGGTCAAACAGATGGCTGTACACAGTCTTGGCCAAGGCATCTCGAGCATTGTTTGCCTGTTCCACTTTCAGGGGTACCCTATTAAAAACAAAAACGGACTATACCAGGGAAAATTCTTTATGGTAATATATAACAAAAATAATGCCTGACATCAAAGTCAATACGTGCTGGAGTATTTATTGTGAAGAACAAAATAATTACCAGGGGACATACATGAATGGGTGTAGATAAATAAGGCTCAGCAGAAAACTATAAGAACTAGAGGAATTTTTTTTTAAATTATCAAGAATATATTCCTGGGTAAAAGAATTTTAGGCTTGAAAAATCTTTTTGTTTTTAACATTTATTTTATTTATTTGAGAGGCAGAGTTACAGAGAGAGAGGGAGAGACAGAGACAGAGATCTTTCATCTCCTGGTTCACTCTCCCAAATGGCCACAATGGCCAGAGATGGGTCAAACCAAAGTCAGGAGCAAGGAGCTCCTCCTAAGTCTCCTATGTGGGTGCAGGGGCCCAAGCACTTGGGTCTTCCCCTGCTGTTTTCCCAGGCACATTAGGAGGGAGCTGGATAGGAAGTGGAGCAGACAGGTATCGAACCAGTGCCCATATGGGAAGCCAGCATTACAGGCAGAGGCTTTGCACACTATGCTACAGCGCCAGCCCTTTGAAAAACCTTTTAAATCTTAATTTACCCTTTCCTTTGATTTTTCTTAAACGTGAAAGGAATAACTGAACTGAAGATAACTTTAAAGTTTAGTAAGTTATTTATATGATTTTTTTTAAAAAAAGTTTACATCTTAAAATATGAAGTCTCCAACTCTACTATATAATATTAAGTAATTGCATGGCATAATATTAAATGTTGCAGACACAAACACACAGTCACTGTCCTCAACAAAATTATAGACTGATGAAAAAAGCCTAACATAAAAGAAAATTTCCAAACACTCTGCTGGGGCGATGGAGGACATGATGCCTGATGCCTACCCACCTGGGCTTTTATGGGTCCTATTTTGGGCTCCCAGAGATTGCTCTATGGAATTTAACAATTTTTTTCTTGACAAAAGAATAATTTTGAATTAACTTAGCAAGTAGTCAGGCTAAATATACCTTGCTAATGTTTCCAAAACTGTAAGTGGTAGCAAATTTTCTAAGTAGCAAAGCTTTGAGGGTCAGCGCTGTGGCGTAGCGAGTAAAGCCGCTGCCTGCACTGCCAGCATCCCACATGGGCACTGTTTTAAGACCACCTGGCTGCCCCTCTTCCAATCCAGCTCTCTGCTATGGCCTAGGAAAACAGTAGAAGACAGCCCAACTCTTTGGGCCCTGCACCCACATGGGAGACCTGGAAGAAACTCTTGGCTCCTGTCTTCAGATCAGCATACCGCTGGCCATTGCGCCCATTTGGGGAGTGAACTACTAGATGGAAAACGTCTCTCTCTCTACCTCTGCCTCACTGTAACTCTGCCTTTCCAATACATAAATAAACCTTTTTTTAAAAAAAAATCTTGACCAGGTCCTTATTTTCTTATCATTTGCAATTTCCTCTAAATGAAGAATCTTAAAGAAGTTCTATTTGGTGAGTATTTTGCTAAAGTGAGTTGCACTTATAGAGTGCATACCATTTGCATGAAAAATCATTTTAAAGTAAAATAATCTATTGCCTACAACATCCTGATAGTGGTGTGCATAATCAACTAATAATTTCATAGTTGTACAAAAGTAAACTTCTCTCTTACCTTATACATTCTAAATTTGTGCCATGCAGAATATCTGCAAGGAACAACTGTAAGAGCAATGCAAATTTCCATTTATTTGTATTTAGATTACCTCAGTGATGTGCATACAATTTTCACCAAGCACAAGTTCTACAGCATAACGAAGAGAAGGAATGATGCATGAAGATCAACTATGAATCTCAGTGTTTTCAGAAAAATAATTCTTCACTATTAAACTGCAAGGCAGGACTTTGCAAACTGCAAAGCAAGATTTTTGCAGAGTAATAAATTAAGGAACTTACTTTATAACTGTTCCTTTGGTGCCCCCTGCTGTTGTTAGCATGACTCTTGTGGTTAAACTTACACGAAGATCATCTTGGTCCAAACCCAGTAATTCAGCACAATATTCCAATGACTGAGTAGATTTATTCTTCAGATTACAACCACCTAATGAAAATATACTTGAATGTGAAATTAATAAACATTCTATAAATCACATTTTTAAGATTCATTTCCTAGAATTGTACTTCCTTTATATACAACTATGGAACAGAAAAGGTTTATCTGTAACTCTTAAATCACCTCACTTTCTCACCATCCACTGCCAAGATCAACAGCAGACCTTCACTCAAGACAGTCCAAGGTTATAACATTCTCAGCCCATCAATACTAATCTGCCACAGTTTCATATTTTTATGATTCTGAAAGTGAAACAGATTAATAATGGATAATTCTTTATATTAAATCCCTAGAGAAATATAATGTCTTATCATTAAAATTCATAACTCCAGACAACATAAAAAGAGCGATTTTAGTGCAAATGTTGGAAGGCACTTTAGTACGTCAATTTGGATATGGAAGTCCTATCTATGTATGTGTGTATAAATGCATGTGCTCATGTTGCTTGGAGGTGGAGTGAAGGAATAAATAACCAACTTCTAGGGGATGGCACTGTGGTGTAGTGAGTAAAGCCGCCACCTGCAGTGTTGGCACTCCACATGGGCGCAGGTTCAAGATCTGGCTGCTCCTCTTCCAATCCAGCTCTCTGCTATGACCTGGGAAAGCAGTGGACGATGGCCCAAGTCCTTGGGCCCCTGCATCCTGGCTCCTGGCTTCAGATCGGCTCAGCTCCAGCCATTGAAGCCATCTGGTGAGTGAACCAGTGGCTGGAAGACTCTCTCTCTCTCTCTGCCTCTGCCTCTGCCTCCCTGTAGCTCTGCCTTTCAAATAACTAAATATATCTTTGGAAAAAAAAAAAAAGAGCTAACTGCTATTAGCTATACATCATATCTAGGGATTTTTATTTATAAATGACTTTTAAAGTACTATATAGGAAGACATTGCTTTAGGGCCGGTGCTGTGGCACAGAAAGTAAAAGCCCTGGCCTGCAGCACCAGCATCCCATACAGGTGCTGGTTCGAGTCCCAGCTGCTCCACTTCTGATCCAGCTCTCTGCTATGGCTTGAAAAAGCAGTAGAAGATGGCCCAAGTGCACCCGCCTGGGAGACCTGGGAGAAGATCCTGGCTCCTGGCTTCGGATCAGCTTAGCTCTGGCCACTGCAGCCATCTGAAGAGTGAATCAGCAGATGGAAGCTCGCTCTCTCTCTCTCCCTCCCCGCCCCCTCTCTGGCTCTACCTCTCTCTAACTCTGTCTTTCAAATAAATAATATAAATATTTTAAAAGAGAAAAAAGACATTGCTACAGTCTCTGGGCTGATCTAGCTCGGCTTGCCCTGTGACCTAGCCATGTCACCTTGAATAAGTTACTCATTCTTTCGGTGCTGAGTTTCTTCATCCATAAAATACTACATGTAGTAATAACCGTATTGACTAAACATGGTTGTTATGAAGACCAATAAGGTCAAATACGTGCAATGCTTGGAATAGTGCCTGGTACACAGTAAGCACTAAACCAAGGTTAACTATTATTTATATAAATAATATATAGCTATGTTGACTATGACAAATAATATTAAAATAAAAAATGTCTTACATATATTTTCAAAGATTAACATTTATAAATGATTTCTTCCAAGCCTAACCTCTAATCTATAAAGAGTATATGAAAATCATGAGGATTTTTCTTTTCTTTTTTTTTTTTGTTCTTATTTTTTAATTTATTTATTCGAGAGGTAGAGTTACAGACAGTGAGAGGGAGAGACACAGAGAGGGGTCTTCTATCCGCTGGTTCATTTTCCAAATGGCTGCAACAGCCAGAACTGAGCTGATCCGAAGCCAGGAGCCAGGAGCTTCTTCCATGTCTCCCATGTGGGTGCAGGGGCCCAAGGACTTGGGCCATCTTCTACTGCTTTTCCAGGCCATAGCAGAGAGCTGGATCTGAAGAGGAGCAGCTGGGACTAGAACCGGCGCCCACATGGGATGCCGGTGGCATAGGCGGTGGATTAACCTACTGTGCCACAGCAATCATGAGAATTTTGTCACGATTAAAAAAAAGTTGAAAAGTATTTAAGAGAGGAGAGAGTAACTTTTTCAACAAATAGTACTGGAGCAATTGGATATCCACATGCAAAGGAACCAACTTGGACCCCTACCACATACCATACACAAAAATTAACTCAAAATTAAGTCAAAGACCAAAATATAAAAGCTAAAATTATCAACTCTTACAGGAAAACATAAGTATAAGTCTTCATGACACTGTAGCAAATCCTCATTTCTTAGACATGGCACCAAAAGCACAAGCAACAACAACAAAAAAACGAGACTTTATCGAAAACTTTTATTTACAAAGAGCACTACCCAAAAAAGTGAAAAGACAATCCATAGAATAGGAGACAAGATTTGCAAATTATTTATCAGATAAGAGATCTACGTCTATAATGTATAAAAGTCTTATAGCTTAATAATAAGGCAACCCAATTAATAAACTGCAAATGATCTGAATTATCAAAAAATATTTGCACAAATGGTCAGTAAGCACATGAAAAGATGCTCAACATGAGCCATCAGGAAAAAGGGAGATAAAAGCCACAATTAGGTAGCACTTTACACCCACCATAATATCTGTAATCAAATAGATAGTGTCAGTAAGGAAATGGAGAAATTGAAACTCTCCCGCACTGTTAATGGGAAAACAAAATGGGACAACTATTTTGAGAAACGGTTTGACAGTTGCACAAAAGGTTAAAAAGTTACCATAAAGCTCAGCAACTCCACTCATGGACATATTTATTACTGAAGAGAAATGAAAATATACATCCAAACAAAAATGTGTACACAAATGTTCTTAACAGTGTGACTCATAACAGCTAAAAAAAAAAAAATGCAAACCTACATATATATCAACAAACAAACGGATAAATTTAGTATTACCCATACAATGAAATATGTTCAGCAATAAGAAATAAAGTGCCACCACATGCTGTAATATGGATTAACTTTGAAAACATTATGCTACAACAAAGAAGCCAGTCACAAAAGACCACATATTGTATGATCCTCTTTATATGAAATACCCAGAACAGGCAAGCTTACATAGAGAAAGACTAGGGGTCACTTAGGGTTCACGGAAGTGGATAATGTGAACTAACTGCTAATGAGTTGGGTTTCTTTGTGAGTAAATGAAAAGTGTTCGAAAACAAAGGTGATAGTAGCCCAACTCTGAAGAGATTGAACTGTACTACTGAACTGAACATTTCAAATGGGTGGATTGAATGGTATGTTAATTATATCTTGATAAAACTACTATAAAAAAGTAATGAAGACACAAATACTTTATATTAAGGGGTCAGTTTTGTGGCACAGTGGGTTAAGCTACCACCTGCAACACCAATATCCTATATCAGAGTACAGGTTCAAGTCCCAGCTGCTTCACTTCCAAGCCAGTTCCATGCTAATGTACCTGGGAAAGCAGTAGAAGATGGCCCAAGTGCTCAGGCCCTGCCACCCATGTGGGAGACCCAGATGAAGCTCCTGGCTCCTTGAAGCCATGTGGGGAGTAAACCAGCAGGTTAAGGCTCTCTCGCTCGCTCGTTCTCTCTCTCTCTCTCTCTCATTCTTTAACTCTGACTTTCAAATAAATAGATAAATCTTTTTTAAAAAGAGAGAAAATATATTAAAAATAAGCTTATTCCTCATGTCTCGATTCTATAAAGCTGCATGCTTTATTATATAACACATTACTTAAAATTACACAACTCAAAAAACAGATTGTAATTTGTTAACTCATTTAAGAATTTTTTATGATATTGAAGAATTTCTTACACAGTTCTGCAAATCATATGTAAGAGTAAGATAATAAAATTTACTTTTAAAGCCTTAAAAAGTCAAAATATTACAAAATAACAAAATTCTCACACCATTACCTTTCCAAAAAAGAACTTTTTCAAACATTTAAAAAATCTGTTTTAATAACATATTTTGATATGGTATTTTCTGCATTTCTATCACACAAAAATTATTTTTATGGCAAAGCCATGTAAGAATTTATTGGATAATAAACTTTCCAATAAAATAATTATAAAAATATAAGTTTCTTTCACATTGTTAGGACCTATCAAAATTGAGCTTTAAAGGGGGAAAAACACTTTTAATTAAAAAGAAACCATTTGGTAGTTGGCACTGTGGCATTGTAGGTTAGACAGTAGTAGTAGATGCCTGCAGCACTGGCATCCTATACGGGCACCTGTTCGAGTTCCAGCTGCTCCACTTCCAATCCAGCTCCCTGCTGATGGCCTGGGAAATCAGTAGAAGGTGACCCAAGTGCTTGGGCCCCTGCACCCAAGTGGGAGACTCAGAAGAAGGTCCTGGTTCCCGGCTTCGAATCAGCCCAGTTCCAGCAGCCGCAGCCATTTGGGGAATGAACCAGAAGATCAAAGACTCTCTGTTTCTCCCTTTCTGTAACTCTGCCTCAAGTAAATAAATAAAACCTCATTTTAAAAAAAAAAAGAAGTCATTTGGATTTATAGGACAAACCATAAGAAAGATGAAGATAACCATAACAAATATCTTAGCTATTAAAAATTTTTAATCAGTTTAATTGAAAGGCAGAAGAGCAGATAGAGATAGGGAGACGGAGAAGGAGGTATCTTCTATCCTCTGGTTCACTCCTCAAATGGTCACAAAGGCCATGGCTGGGCCAGGTGAAAGCCAGGGGTGCAGAACTCTGCCCACATGTGATGCCGGCAGCACAGGCAACAGGTTAACCCACTGTACAACAACACCAGCACCCTAAAATTTAAAGTTTATTAATACTCATGATCTACAGCCTCATTCCAGTTTTTTCTACTTTCTGTTCATTTTCCCATCAACAAAAGGAATAACAGAATGCAAATATGTGCTATGTACCCTTGGACGACTTAGTGTTCCTCAACAAATTGGGTCATATAACATTACTCTGTATATCTGCATGCTCTACCAGTGGTAATAATAAGATATGTGAAAATGCCATCTATCACTTCTAACATTACCAAGGTGTGAGTTAATTCCTCTAAATTTAATTTTTATGTATGTTATTTAGGACTTTCCACAGGCTCCCTTGTACAGTACTAAAGACCAAATAAAATACATGCTAACATTCAATTATATTTTCAAAATAAATTTTCTAGTCCATCCAGAAAACTAATAAAATATTTTATGCACACTAAAAACACACCTAATTTTGTCTGAATGCTTTTCATTTTAAGTTGAGAGTAATCTATATGCTTATGTTGCTTATTCATATGAAACATGGTACAGTGATTACTATGAGCAAAGAACATACATAAAAATACTTCATTCATTAATTCCTCTTCTTAACATGAAGACTTTCTACCTTAGTTTGCTCAAAGATCACAGGGTTCAGTGGCCTGGAAGCAATGAGGGACAATTAGCCATCTCAAGCTCCTGAATTAGACATCAGCAGAACACAGCTCTCACGCCTACAACTTCATTAATCACCATGCAAGTCACCTAACTTCTGCACAGGTTCCACTTCTGTAAAAGAGAGATGATGCTCTTACCACCTTATGTTTATGATAAAATACATAACATGAAGGGTCTTGCCCAGAGTAGACATGTTTTCTTTAACGTTCTTTTTTCCTTTCTCCCACGCCCCTCCCCTATATGCGTACTATTGTTAGGTTCTGCACTTTAAAGGAATTTTTTATGGATTATTCATTTTACAAATGATGAAACCAAGTATCAAAAAGCCTCAAGGATCAGATATGAAAACCTATGTTCTTAAGTACTGTGTTTTAGGTTTCTCAAAACTCATCATCAGTGTAAGGCTCTAAAATAATGGATTAATGTTAGGGTCAACACTGTTTTTCACTATAGGACCAGAGAGTAAGTATGTTGGACTTTGCAGGACATTTAGTCTTTGTCTCAACTATTCCATTCTGCCCCTGCAGCATGAAAGCTGCCACAGACAACATGGAAGTGAACAGGTATGGCTGTGTTCCAATGACATTTTATTTACAAATATAGGCAGTGAGCCAAATGTGACCCTCAGGACATAGTTTGCCAATCCCTGCACTCACGGATCAAATTTAGACCTGTGCAACTGTTTATGCAGAGACTAAAATATTAGAGCTAAAAGCTGATATCATCAGGTATTTAAATATTCTCTTTAATGTGGATAAAAAATGAAGCTTCTAATCTATTTCCATTTCTCAGTAACAAACTATATGGGTTTTTATTTACTAAACTGCTCTAATTAACTTATTGACGTTTAGGTCAATGTGCACAAAAAATTTAAAGATATCTTAACAGACAAAAAGAGAATCTATTCAACCACTCGTATTATGTATTTCATCATAAACATAATTAATCATAAATACCATAAACATATTAAGATAGGAGTATCATATCCATTTCATGGAACTGGAACCTGTGCAGAAGTTATGTAATGCACAGGGTTATTAATGAAGCTGGAGAACTGAGAGCTGGGTTCTAGCCATGTCTGACTAACTCACAAGTTTGTGATAATTGTCCCTCATTACCCACTGGCCAGTGAACTTTGGAAAAATATATCAGTTGAAAAATGTAACAAAATATGACCCTGGTAGTCAGTCAGAATTACTTATCCTTCAAAATGAGAGGTTTACTCCCTGTCAATGTCACTGTTTTGTTCAAAACTGGTCTCACAATGACTGATAATTAAGCTTTTCTTGTTTTTGAGATTCATCACATAGCTCAGTATATTCAAGACATTTCCAGAAAACAAACTTGTACATAAACAAAATCAATTATCATATGACAAAGATATGACAGAAATTTTATTTTAGTATTCTTTAAAGAAAAAAAATAAACAAACAAACCTGAAGTGCTGCCAGCTTCCTCAAAATCAATATTTCCAAGGTGCAGGACACCAGCTACTACCCGGAATAGATCAAGCTTTTCTTCATCATCCAAACCAATTTTTTTCATGGCTGTGCACATTCTAATAAAATCCCCATGGTCATCTAACAGAGGATCTTTTAAAGAACCTGCCTTGAGACACTATAACACAAGAAGATGTCAATGAACTAATCTTTGTATTATTTAAATAGACTAAAACTACAACACCAGGTCTATTACTGCACTACACAGCATGCAAAAATAAAATGTGTCAATTGAAAGACTTCAGCATTATAACATTTAAAACTTGAATGCCAAGATTAAAGTGTTCATAGGATCTTTCCTTATTATTTCCTACAAGTACATACTAATCTGTAATTATCTCAAAAAAGTTTTCAAGACAATGGACCAAAATGTCTTCAAATTAAACTGTAATTCTGACTATAAATCTCCACAATGCTAGGATATTAAAGACATAAACTGGGTGGAAAAGAAGGGATTATTGAAATGAATCAACATCCACAGATCAGAAAGAACTGAGAGAGTAATGCAGATGTTAATTATTCTAAATGCATACATCCATCAAAACATGACGTTGTACATCAATGTGCTGTACAAATATATAATTTTTAATTTGTTTGTTATAAATAAATAAAGCAAAAAAGGTAAGAATTACAACAAAAACTGACAATTAGTATGGCAGTTAACCCAAAGGTTAATCAACTGCACCAATAATAAATAGCAATAAATAGTAGACAGGCTGCTGTAATTTTCATGGACAAAACTTTTTAAAAATCTTTTTGTATAAGTACATATGAAGGAAAGTCTATTTGAAAGCATTGTGCTTAAAGAATTTATTCAATGACTTCAAATATTTCAGAAAAAATAAAGAGAAAAGTTGCTTTATTTCATAAAACAACCTGCATCTTACGTATTCATTCATTAGAACCTATAACAAATTCAGAAAATGGAAAGAAAATCAGACCTGCAGAAACTAGGAGAAACATAAAGTTAATTGGATACAGAAAAACTGAACTAGAAATCTTCCAGAAAATTAAACATTAGGCAACATAATATCAGAATTAATTGGCATTACAGGGGCCAGGGCTGTGGCTTAACCAGTTAAGCGGCCACCTCCAGTGCCAGCATCCCATAGAGGCTCTGGTTCGAGTTCCAGCTGTTCCACTTCCAATTCAGCTCCCTACTAATGCGGTTAGAAAGCAGTGGAAGATGGCCTGAGTGTTTGGGCCTCTGCACTCTTGTGCGAGACCCAGATAAAGCTGGCTCCCAGCTTCGGCCTGGCCACAGGCCTGGTTGTTGCAGCCATCTAGGGATTGAATCGGTGGATGGAAGACCTCTTTCTCTCTACCTCAGCTTCTCTCTCACTCTGTAACTCTGCCTTTCAAATAAATAAATAAATCTTTTAAAAAGTTAGAATTAATAAGTAACACAATTTGGAAAAAAACCACTGTCACTACAGATGCTTCTAGATGTTTTTTTCTCCTTTCCAAAAATGACTGTTTTCCAGCAAAAGTTGAAATTGTTTTTCCACAAAATTCTTAAAATGTTCAGTTATGCATACGTGAAATTTCTGGAAAATGTCTATTCATTCTTAAAAGCAAATGAAACAATCACATGCAGCCAAAATTAACAGAACGCACACATGCAGAATTTTTAGTCTTGCATTTGAATGCTCACCTCATTTAAAACTGTCTCTAACACTACAAGGCCGCCACAAAACACACCAAACACTGGCGTAAGAGAAAGGGTTCACTGTTGGGTGGGGAAGTCCGACAGGTGGGGGAGTATGGCAAGAGAGTAAGAAAGAGCAAGAGAGCCTAAGACAGAGCTTGTGTTTGCTAACAGGTCCTGTGAAACCTTTGCTGAGGGTGGGGGTTGGGGGGTAGGGAAGTAGGAGCAGTGAATCCCATTAGGGTGGGGGTGGAGCTGACACCAGTGGCTGGGCCATCTGGTCACCTGGCTTCCAGCAATGGCAGCATGTGCTAGAGCCTAGGATGGTGCCTGGGGCATAGATGGCACCACAGACAAGAATGCACCATTTTACTAACAAACAGAATTTTAATTATTTGTTATATGCCAGACTAAAAATACTGCATTCTCCTAAAAATTACACACAGCTTAATGACACTCAAATGAAATAGGCAAAGGGATTAATTAGTCAAAACGGTCACCTCATCCTCCTGATAAAGAAGACAGAAAAAGTAATTTAAACACATTAATTCATTGTTCATCTATATAAACATACTCTTTTTCTCTCTCTCTCAATAATGTGAATAAGATTCTTGATAAAGTATACTTAGAGTCCATTTTCCTCTTTGCAGCATATGTGCTATACTTTGGAGGGTTAAATTCCATTTGTATTTCCTCTCTACACAGTTTTTTTTCTATGCCAGAAGATCACATTCATAGTCTTTTTTCCCCCTTTGTAACAGCTGCAATGTCCCACTAGCAAATGTCTCCATTATCTTAATGGAAAGAATACCAGCTCAACATTTTGATGATAGCATCTAATAATACAACCTTATAAAGACAAAAGAAGTCATCATAATAAATACTAATGTTGCTTCTTAAAATTACAAGCATAGCTGTAACATAAAATTTATGATCCATAATTCAGACATCTATGTCTACAATATATAAAATGCTGAACTAAAGAAAAATAAACTGCAGATTCATATGCTTAAAATTTGAAATAACAGGACATTTTGTTTGCCTTCTATTCTTTTACATGAATATATTAAAGACATAATTCATTTATTTTAGAGGACTCAAAAACATCTGACTCAAAAATGCAAGAAAAACTGACTATACTAAAAACTTCCATTAAATACTAAATATAAATCTTGTAAAAACTTTTACAAGGCAATATTAACTAGTACCTATATTTTTGAGTTATAGATTTTTCAGATTAAGGGTTTAATATTTTAAAAGTAATACTTCACAGTGTAACAACATATCTGATTACTCTCAAAATAGGATAACTTACAAAAATACACTAAACTTTTCACAAAGAAGCATGATGTTCTAAAAAGAAATGCAATACTATAGTAACATCTTTTCACAAATATCCACTTAGTGTCTACATCTCTACATCAAAGCTTACTTCATCCTAGACTTACTTCATTCTAGAAGTAGACAACAAATTACAAAACATATTTTAAATTTAACCACAAATGGGTAAAATGAGAATAAATTTCAAAAATGCTAGCACACAGACTTCCTTTACACAAGGGAAAAGAACAAGAAGAGAGTAGTGCATTCAGGATCAGCTGTGAAGAACCAGACCTCTGGTTTCTGTGGCACCAAGAGCAACATGAAGCATCACACTGGGAGAGACGGATGAGTACTGAGGTTTTTAAAAGTAAGCCTTAATGTAAGAAATCTTATTTGGGCTACAAAATAAAAAACATTTTTCAGCATGATTTTTTTTCACTTAAGATTTTAATTTAAAAACACAGTCTACCATACCTCAGGACTTTTGCGGTTCTGTAAAATCTGTTTGTCAGTTTCTTTGTTAGCAAAGTATCTAGTGCAGCCTCTGTTTAAATACTACAACAAAGAAATTTAAAATATAGTTAAATATATATGATTCATAGGGGAAAAAACACAGGACAAAACACAGCTTACCAAGCAGTGCTAACAATACAGAGTGTCTAAACATATGTATCATTTAATCGGGGAGTGGGGACTGTCCAACCCATGGGCAGTATGAGGTCCACGAAATCATTTGGTTTGGCCCTGCCAAGGCAACTGCAGGAGGGACTAGAAATTCAAGACATCCAAAGCAGGTTAATTTTTAAGTTGATAGTTTTGAATGGCCTGCAAATTATGTTATAAATATCCAAACAGTCCATAGCAGAAAAAAGATTTTCACCGTCTCAATTAAAATCAATACTCTTACATTTAATTCCTACTTACCAAACCAAACTATCCAAAATCCTAGATTAAATAAAGGAAATCAATACTATAATTTCCTATTTTTAAAGTGCAGAAATTTTATATCTCAATGTCAAGATCTGTTTTTAAATATCTGTAACTACTAATGAAAATTACCTTCCTACTACATACATAGTCTAAAATAAAAAACCACAGTGTAGTTCAATACTTCAAGTAATATTTTGAATTCTGAATAATTAAGAAATAATAATTTTCTGGTTAACTGATTTTCAAACATGTCTTTCACATTTACTGACAGGATGCCATGGGATTCTATGCACATCTCTCTTACTATTTAATATACCATGAGACTGTTGTGTGTGTTTGTGTCTCATCATATTTTAAGATGTTCAGGAATAAGTACTGTGTCTTATTTATCTTTAATTCTAGTACAATGTCTGGCACCCAATGTACAAGCAATAAATATCTGTTGTTAACCTGAATTAAGGATTATAATCATATCCTTTATTAATATTAATTCAGTGGTCAAACTTTTTTACAGATACAAAAGTAATGTTAAAGTTAGTTTTACAGAGCTATCATAAATTCCTAACTGATTTTAGACTAATATAGGCTTAACATCTATCTGCTTATCTATCCCATTATATACATACCTCCTTAAACAGGTTGAGGATCCCCTACCTGAAATACTTAAGATAAGACATTTTTCAGATTTAAGAGTCTGTTAAGTTGTCAAATCTTCACTCTAAAAATCCCAAATTCAAATTAGTCCAAAATCTAAAAATTTTGAGCATGTCAGTATTCAAAAGAATTCAGGTTTTAGAGCACTCCAGATTTCAGATTTTCAGATAAGGGATGCTCAACCTATATAATAACCTTAGCAACAAACCTCAGTAGAGATCTTCTCAGTACAATAGTCATTCTAACATGACATACAGTCAACCCTCGGTATCCATTGGGGGATGGGTTAAAGGGTCTCCAAGGACATCAAAATCTGTTTTTGTTCAAGTCCCGTATATAAAACAACATAGTATTGCATATAAAATATGCATATCCTCTCACATATTTTAAATCCTCTCTGGATTACTTACAATACCTCACTCAATTTAAATGTTTTATCAATAGTGGTTCTATTGTGTTATTTAGATAATAATGACAAGAAAAAAAATCTATACATATGCAAATTTATTTTTCAAATATTTTCAGTCTGTGGTTGGTTGAATCCACAGATGATAAAAGCCCACAAATACTGAGGTCAACAATGCTTGATTTAACATATCTTACAAACACATACAACTAGATACTGAATCAAGTTTTAGGATTGAAAGCAATTTATTCGCAAAAATTATATAAAATTCTGTTCCTCCAACCTACCCGAAAATTATCTGGGGAGCTCAAATGAAGTTTTTCCCTAATATCTTCAGAAGCACCAGCACATAACCTATAAAAAATATGATAATTCCTTTCCTCTTTGCCTTGAACACAGATCCTAGATTTCTCTAGAAGATAATGTGAAACAAATCCTCCAACAACAGAACTCTAAAAGACAAAATAGAGAGAAAACATATTTTTGCACTTTAAGTCTTAAAGAGTAACTTGCCAATGTCAAACTACTATAAAATAAGTTTTTCTCTATCAAAGAGGTTGTAACATTCATCAAATAAAAGGGAAAAATCAGATACTGAAATGTAAGCTGGGAGTATACAGGTCATCCACCATTTTAAACACCTGCCTTAAGTCTCTACCAATATTATTCTGAGTTTTGAGGCTCCATGTAATCAGAATTGACTTTGCACTACAACACAATGCAGGTGCTACAACGTTTCACAAGAAGACTACTGTAATACTCAGTGCTAAGTTTAAATCTAATATTTGTGTCATAAATTGTGAGAGGAGATTACTGACAGACTGAACAGATCTAAAGTAACAGAGAAACTTAAAGGGATTTACCATAAGCTTAAAAATAGTGCCAACTCTATCAAGACCCTTTTATTTTTCACAAACACTCCCAAAATATATCATCATGAAACTCTCACCTTTTCATTGAAATGTATTTCTACAAATTTTCCAAATCGACTGCTATTATTATTGCGTACAGTCTTTGCATTCCCAAAGGCTTCTAAGAGGGGATTAGCTATTGAGAAGGAAATGAAAATATTCCATCAAAAAACTAGCATGAGAGAAAAATCACAAAATATGGTAGTATGACTCCATTTGTTAAATATATACGTGGCTAGGAAAACTGTTCTGAAAAATGATATGGAGAAATTCATATTTAATATCCAATTCTACAAATATGTATTGACAACCTACTATGTTCAGACAGTAACCAAATGCAGGAGATGATAATATTACTCAAAATATATAAAAAAGAAATAATAAATATTATGGAAAAGACAGTCTTAAAAAGTCACAGATGCAAAATTTATAATTCAACCTTAAAAATAACTCCCTACAAATTTCAAGGTTTTAAGAAGTACATCAGCCCTACAAGGAATGCTGATAACAGGTAAAACAGCAAACTGTTGTGACAGAATTCAGGCAAGAAAGCTGTTACTTGACTTACTTTTCTAAAATAGTGTATATACTAATATAATCTGCAGATTTAATTTCTTATATGCACATATAATGAAATTTAACAAATTAAAAGATTATAGTTATCGATTTAAAACTCTCAGAATAACAACTTTTTAACCCAATAAACAAATGCAACATGTTTGTTTCTGTTTCTCTCTCTGTCTCACACACACACACATACACACACACCATAACTGAAAAAGGGCTACCCAAGTCTATTTCATTCACCAGTCTCAATTATAAACACATCAAATTAGTGTTGATCTTATCTCATCAATCTGAAATGGCTTTAGAATGTGCACTGTTAGATTTTTTTTTTTCTTATTTGAGAGGAAGAGTTGCAGAAAGAGGGAGAGAGAATCTTCCATCTTCTGGTTCACTCTCTAATGGCCGTAGGACTGGAGTTAGACCTGTCTAAAGGCAGGAGCCAGGAACTTCTTCCAGGTCTCCCATGTGGGTGCAGGGGCCCAAGCACTTTTCCCAGGCCATTAGCAAAGAGCTGGATCTGGTATACAGTAGCCAGGAGTTGAATGGGCGCTGCAGGACACTTCTTAACCTGCTGCGCCACAGTGCCAGCACCTAGATATTTCTTATGAAGCCTCTTAAAGTCCAATTCTATTATTCTATTTATAACAGAAATCTAAACTAGTGTCAAAAGCCCTTTAAAGATTATTTTCCAGCTGGGGCCGGCGCTGTGGCACAGTGAGTTAACACCCTCCTGAAGCGCCGGCATCCCATATTGGCGCCGGTTCGGGTCCTGGCTGCTCCACTTCCCATTCAGCTCTCTGCTATGGCCTGGGAAAGCAGAAGATGGCCCAAGTCCTTGGGCCCCTTCACCCGTGTGGAGGACCGGGAAGAAGCTGCTGGTTCCTGGCTTCAGATAGGCACAGCTCCAGCCATTATGGCCATCTGGGGAGTGAACCATCCGATGGAAGACCTCTCTCTCTCTCTGCCTCTCCTTTCTCTGTGTAACTCTGCCTTTCTAATAAATAAATAAACCTTTAAAAAAAGATTATTTTCCAGCCACTTGGTAGCCAAAACAAATAAGAAAGTACTTAAAAGTAATGTTAATCTACAGTTTACACTTCTCAAATGGACAGGAAAACTAAGGTCAATGAGGTCAACCGACTCTCAGGACAGATGACTAACTGTTGACAAAAGGAAGGCTTCCTACGGAAGCATTCAGCCAAGTGGTTAAGCAAGCACTTGGGAGGCCTGTACCCTGCAATGGAGTACCTAGGCTTAAGTACAGGCTTCACTTTCATTCCAGTTTCCTGCTAATGCATACCCTGGGAGGCAGGAAGTGATGGCTCCAAGTACTTGGGTCCCTAACAACCACATTAAAGACCCGGTCTGGGTTCCAGGCTGCTGGCTTTGGCAACCCAGGCTACTACAAGCATTTGGGCAGTGATCCAATGGATGAGATGTCTCTATCAGTCTCCCTCCCTCCCTCCCTCTCTCTCTCTACCTCTCTCGCTCTCTCGCTCTGCCCTTCCAAATAAAATTAATAAGTGCTTGAAGTTTTTTAAAAAAATAAATTGAGTTACAAGTCTCCCCAGATCCGTCACTTATGATCTACTGAAGAACTGAAGTAAAATTTAATATAAGTAAAATATACCATAATAGGAATAGACTCTTCCCATCAGAAAGTCACAGTACTGCTATTAAAAATATATTCCTTCCAAAACAAACAGACAAAATTCCATTAAACATGGAATCAAAAGATTCTATGACGGGGCCAGTACTGTGGCATAGTGGGTAAAGCCGCCGCTTGCAGAAGGCATCCCATATTGGCACCAGTTTTCCAGTCCCGGCTGCTCTATTTCCGATCCAGCTCTCTGCTGTGGCCTGGGAAAGCAGTAGAAGATGGCCCAAGTCCTTGGGCCCCTGCACCCATATGGGAGACCTGGAAGAAGCTCCTGGCTCTGGATCAGCACAGCTCCGGCCACTGTGGTCATCTGGTGAGTGAAACAGCGGATGGAAGACCTCTCTCCCTTCTTCCCTCCCTCCCTCCCTCTCTCTCTCTGCCTCTCTGTAACTCTGCCTTTCAAATAAACAAATAAATCTTTAAAAAATTAGAAAAAAAAAGGTTCTATGACATCCAGTTATGTCTACTCTTCTCCATTAAGGAGCTAAGGAAACATCTGGAACAATACTTTCAAACTTTTCCCACCTATGACAAACTACATACTGTATAACATCATCATGGAAGAAACCAACCTTACATCCAACTCAAGTAAATAAGTACAATAGTGATTAACCTTTTAATGAATTAATTCATAATGTGTTTTTTTTTAATTCATTCAATGTTTAAGAATACCTAGTGGGGCCAAATGAGAAAAAGGGAAGGAGAAAAAACATCCAGCAAGACCCGAAGCAATTCAAGGAATTACAAAGAGACCAACATGACTGAAACTTAATGAGTCAGAGGAAACATGACTCAAGATGAGACCAGAAGGGGCAGGTGCCAGACCAGACAAGCACTGTAAGGGATGTTACAGATCTGAAGTGTTTTCTTGAGAGTAATATGAAGCTGTTAAAAGATTTAGATCAGGGAGCAGGCATTTAGCCTAGCAGTTAAGATGTCTGAATCCTACAGTAGAGTGCTGGGGTTTAATTCCAGGCTCCTGTTCCAGTTCCTGACTTCAGCTTCCCACCAATGAAGACCCTAGTAACAGAGTTCCTACCACCTTGTGAATGACCTGTTTTCTACTCCTGATACCAGACCTGTCCCAGATGTGGAAGGCATTAAAGGGAAGCTGGAGAAGGGTAAAATTTCAACATGATGGGAGCCTAGAACAGTAGTCTCCAGCCTGAGGTACAAAAGAAGACCTTCTAAGGGGTATGTGCAAGCACAGATAACTTACAGAAATCAACTTACATAATCCTGACTTCTAAGCATACTTGTCTTTTTAAGGTTTATTTATTTATTTGAATGGCAGAGTTACAGACAGAGACAGAAAGAGAGAGAGAGAGATCTTCTATCTGCTGTTTCACTCCCTAGATGGCCACAATAGCCAGGGCTGGGTTAGATGGAAAACAGAAGCCTGGAGCATCATACAGTCTCCCACATGGGGGCTGGCGCCCAAATATTTGGGCCATCTTCCACTGCTTTCTCAGGCACATTAGCAGGGAGCTAGAAATGAAATAGAGCAGCTAAGACTTCAACCAGCACCCGTATGGTATGCCTGCATTGCAAGCAGCAGCCTTACCACTATGCCACAGTGCCAGCCCCACTTTAAGCATACTTTTTAGTCAAAATTATTTCTTCCAAAGAGCACCTAATATCAAATAACCCTTCTTTCTCTTTCCTTTTTCATAAAAAACAAAGGCCACAAAACAAACAATAATCCAAAGAACTTCCTGTGTTTCTTTTCATTCTTTCAAAGATATTTATGCTATATATCAGGCATTATTTTAGGGTTTTAGAATATGCAACAAAGAGGCCGGCACCGTGGCTTAACAGGCTAATCCTCCTCCTTGCGGTGCCGGCACACCGGGTTCTAGTCCCGGTCGGGGCGCCGGATTCTATCCCGGTTGCCCCTCTTCCAGGCCAGCTCTCTGCTATGGCCTGGGAAGGCAGTGAAGGATGACCCAAGTGCTTGGGTCCTGCACCCGCATGGGAGACCAGGAGAAGCACCTGGCTCCTGGCTTCGGATCAGTGCGATGCGCTGGCCGCAGCGGCCATTGGAGGGTGAACCAATGGCAAAAAGGAAGACCTTTCTCTCTGTCTCTCTCTCTCTCACTATCCACTCTGCCTGTAAAAAAAAAATAAATAAATAAAATAAATTTAAAAAAAGATTTAAAAAAAAAGAATATGCAACAAAGATATCTCTGCCTTCTTAGTGCTTACATTGGATAGGAGGATAGGAGCAGGGGAACAGATAATGCAAATGAGAATATTAAAACAAAGATTTGCAGGAGAAGGGAGAGTCATACATTTCTGGGAGGAAAACATTCCAAATCACTGAAAGGATTCTTCTAAGTTAATTTCAGTACATGTCTGACAAGAGAAAATTAAAATTAACATACCTTCAACAATTCTATCATCAATATCTTGACCTGTTCCATAGGATTCAGTCAGGTATCTATTTAAAATATGGAATTTTAAAAAAGATGACATTACTGCATACAAATATTTATAAATTTAATACTGTTTCATACTTGCAAACCTAAACTGAGCAATTATAACTGTGGATGGATTTTAAAATTTTATTGCACCAAAATAAACTCATCTTTTAACTTCATTTTCCACAAACCTTTGGATGTACCTTCATAAAGGAAAGAAAGAATAAGAAATTGAACCACTTAGAATTCCAATACTATTAGGAAGGTTTCATTTATTAGGAATTATTTAAGCCTAAGAGTCATTAACAGGGGCCAGCGTTGTGGTACAGCAAGTTAAGCCGCCACTTTCAACACTGATACCAGCTGCTCCACTTCTCATTAAGCATCCTGCTGATGCACCTGGAAAGGCAGCAGATGATAGCCCAAGTGCTTCTGCCCCAGTCACCCCTATGGGAAAGCCAGATGGATTCCCGGCTCCTGACTTTGGCCTGGCTCAGCCCTAGCTATTACAGTCATTTGGGGAGTGAACCAGCAGAAGGAAGATCATTCTTTCTCTTTCTCTTTCTCTTCTTTCTTTTTCTCTTTCTCTCTAACTCTGCCTTTCAAAAATAATTAATACACTTTTTTTAAAGAGTTATTAACAAACGCTTCAGTTGGTTTCATATACATAACTCTGAATAACATACACATTTACCTAAGGAATACCAAAATCTCAAAACAGGTCCCACCACACAGTATTTAACTAAGAACTGTCATACAGTAGGAACAACTGTATGACAACTGGTGAAAATTCAAAATGCACAAGTCCTAGCACCCATCTCACCAGTAGACTTGGCCTCCCTGGGTACATAAATTAATGAGTGCCAGGCCTCCTTCCATTTTTAAAATGCCACAATTCTTTTTTTTTTTTTTAAGATTTACTTTTATTTATTTGAGAAGCAGAGTTACAGACAGTGAGAGAGAGACAGAGAGAAAGGTCTTCCTTCCATTGGTTCACTCCTCAAGTGGCCACAACAGCCAGAGCTGCGCCCATCTGAAGCCAGGAGCCAGGTGCTTCTTCCTGGTATCCCATGTGGGTGCAGGGGCCCACGGACTTGGGCCACCTTTCACTGCCTTCCTACGCCACAGCAGAGAGCTGGATTGGAAGAGGAGCAGCCAGGACTAGAACTAGCACCCATATGGGATGCTGGCACTGCAGGTGGAGGATTAACCTATGCACCACAACGGCAGTCCCAAAATGCCATGATTCTAAACAAAGAATAGAGAATTTAATTTGATGGCAGCAAATGAGATACACTCACTGGGAAGAGGGGTAGGGGTAGACAGAGATAAGGAGGCCAATTGGTACAAGCTTAAGGTAAAAAATTATTTCAACACACTAACTGCACAAATACTGAGAACAGAATATAAATACATGGGGGACTTTGAAGGAACATTCCCAGATTTTCCTTTGCCTAACCAGCACTGGTATCTCTCAGGATCCTTGTGAGGATATCATGTCATAGATGGCTTTCGACAACTACCTATTAGCTTCCAAATAAGGTGTCTGTTTCTTAAAAGGTTAGAGCCCACCATTCTAAACTATGTCACAAAGTATGCAAAGATATCAAGTCAATCTATTCAAATTCTCGAAAAGATGGGGCTGGTGCTGTGGCTCACTTGGTTAATCCACCGCCTGCGGTGCCAGCATCCCATATGGGTGCTGGGTTCTAGTCCTGGTTGCTCTTCTTCCAGTCCAGCTCTCTGCTGTGGCATGGGAAGGCAGTGGAGGATGGCCCAAGTGCTTGGGCCCCTGCACCCTCATGGGAGACCAGGGGGAAGCACCTGGCTCCTGGCTTCAGACTGGCGTAGCTCCGGCCGTAGTGGCCATTTGGGGAGTGAACCAACTGAAGGAAGACCTTTCTCTCTCTCTCTCTCACTGTCTAACTCTATCTGTCAAATAAATAAAATAAAATAAAAAATTTTTTTAAAAAATCCTTGAAAAGATATTTGCACACCCATGTTCACAACGATACTGTTTAGCAGTAGCCAAAAAAGAAGTAGCAGCAACCCAATGAATGACTGTATGGATGAATGAAATGTGGTATACAAAATGAGGAAGGAAATTCTGACAAGATGGGTGAATATTAAGCTGAATTAAATGAAACAAGGCAGTCGCAGAAAATATGATTCCAGCTCCATGAGGTGTACCTAGTGTAAAATCACCCAAACAGAAGGTACCATGGCAGTGGCCAAGGGCCTGGAGGAGGCGGAAATGGAGACCTGCTTAATGGGTATGGTTTCAGTTTTGCAAGATAGAAAGTTGGAGACTGGCTACACAACAATGTAAATATATCCAACACTCCTAAACTTACACTTAGAAATGGTAAAGTTGGAAAATTTTATGCTACATGTTTTTTACCACCAGCAGCAGCAAAGAAAAAAGTCAACCTGTTCAAAGTTTGCCAGGATAGCACTCACCGAAGAACGAATTTTGTATTTTCTGTTTTGCCAGCTCCTGATTCTCCAGATACAATGATGGACTGACTCATCTTGAGCACCTTCATGTCTCGAAAAGCTTTGTCAGCTGGGTCCAAATAACAACAAATGAATGATGAACAATATATCAAATATAAAGTTATGAAAACACAGAAATTTCACTGTAGGAGCATACACTCCTAGAGAAATCATAAATGTGTTTTTACAGTTTATGAAATTTTAAAATAAAATCAGTCAAAAGTGTTCAAAAACATTTCTAAAAGTTTTACTTTCTATGTCCTATCTTAGTCCCCTAACAAGTAATATTAAATCCAAACAAACAACTCTTAAGTTTGTGTGAGAAAGTCTCCATATTATGAACTGTGGCTCAGCTCTCCCTAATACCAGAGCAGATCTGCTGAGGGATAAAAGGCTCACTGTGCATAACTAATGAGGTCCCCAGTGGAAAGCAAGAAATAACATGTTCCCAATTAAGAAATCTGGCAACCAAAAATTCTGCTAGAGACAGAAAAATTAATTGCAGAATGAATCTGAGATTTTTTTCCCTTTCATACTATTACTAAATTTGAACACCATGTAGAATTTATCAGCATTTAAAGACAGGTAAAAGTTTGATTTGAGTCCCAGCTATTTTGCTTGCCATCCAGCTTCCTGCTGATGTACATCCTGGGAAAAGGCAGAAGACGGCTGAAGTACTTGGTACCCTGTCACCCATGTGGGAGACTCACGTGGAGTTCTGGGCTCCTGGCTTCAGTATGGCCCAGCCTTGGCTATTATGACCATTTAGGAGTAAATTAGAAGATGGAAGATGTGTGTGTGTGCGTGTGTGTGTGTTTCTGCCTTTCAAATAAACAAAAAAAGATAAAACATTACAAAATATATATAGGCAAAATTATTTTTTTAATTTCCAGATTTACAATTGTTTATATAAAATTTTTAACTATCCTCATTATACTCCAACAATTTAAACTATAAAATGTCTTAAATCTTGATGTAAACACAATTCTGTTAAAACTGGTCTAGAATTAAAACAATTTTAATTCAAAATTAGTTCTTGACCAATTTGGCTCAATAAGATAGCTATTTCTCACCTCATAAATGTACCAACCACATCAACTAAAAAGGGTTTACCAATGGCTTCTACCCTAAGGGCAACCATATAGAATGCAACCATATAGAGGGGTATACCTACTCCTTTGTTTAATTTATCAGCAATCTATTTTGCCTAAGTTTACAGAATCATTCTAAACACCTTTTTTAGAACTAACTGGCTAAAATAAAAGCTCTCTTATTTACATTTTAAACATATAACTTCTCTACAGAGATGAGTGCTCACATTTAGGTTCTAACGATTATACACCACTTTGCTGGTGGAAAAAGAACAAATCAATGGCCATCAGGGCTCCTCACAACAAAATGTAAATCTGCTTCAGCACTGGACTTGGCTGGCGTATTTGCTCTGCCTAGCAGTACACAGCACACAGGTCAACTAAATGTAGAAATGAAGTCTCTCCTTAGGCCAAAACACAAGCATGAAAGCATAGCCCAAAGACAGACTGCACTTAGATGTAGCACCAAAACAATTTGCACTCCTGGTTTGTCTGGATACAGAAGTTCGGCTAACCTCTCTGTACATGGGGAAGCATTCCAGTTATGTTCAGATAACTTCATTTCTCTGTGCTTCAGAGCTAGAGGACGCCTTGATATGAGAAAGGATGAGAAGAGCAAAGACACTTAAATCTTCCCACACAGATTCTACCGAATACAAAGCACATGCCACTTCCAATCTTTTCATTTTATAAAGCCCTCACGCATGATAAAATACAGAAGTGTGCTCTCACAGCTCAAATCTGCTCCATGCAACATGCTGCCAAGTGACCACCAGGGTTAGAGAGGAAGTCCTGGGCCTCAAAACAGAAGGAGAGGGCATTTTTACAACAGAGTTGGTTATCTTGAGAGTTTGAAAAGAACTACTGTGGTAACTTTTAGCAAGTACTAATTTCGACTGGGCAGACACATCTATGAGGACACAGGTATTTATCAATGATGATGCATGACTGCCCCATGAGTTAGTTGCAAAAGTATTTTTCCCCACCCTGCTAAGACACCTGCTCCTGGAGTTGGCACTATGGTACCATCGCCACATCAGCATTCCATATGAGCACTGGTTTGAGACCTGACTGTTACACTTCAGATCCAGTTCTCTGCTAACAGGACTGGGAAAGCAGCTTGGGCCTCTGTCATCAACGTGTGAGACCTGGATGGAGTTCCAGGATCTGGGGTTCAACCTGGCCCAGTCCCACCCATTGTAGCTATTTGGGGAGTGAACCAGAGGAAGAAGACTAATCTGTGTGTGTGTGGGTGTGTGTGTTAACTCTGCCTTTTAAGTAAATAAATAAATCTTTAAAAAAAAAAAGATACCTGCTCCTAACAATGTTGATATACATGCATATTATACAAAATATATATTCAATTCATGGTATCCTTTATTAATACAAAAAGAAGAGTACATTTGTACAGTATTAGGAAAGAGAAGAACTGAAATATAATTAAGTCACTTACCTATTGCAAAGACATGAGGTGGCATTGTCCCAAGAGATTTTCCTTGATAGGACTTTATTGTTTCTGAGGAATATATTTTAGGGATGTCAAAGTATGGATTCACCGCAATCAGAATGTTGGCGACATATGTCTAATAGGAAAAGCATAAACATAAAATCTTCTAGTTACTATTTGCATGTAAAGCTAAACAAGGCTCACAGAAGAAACCAATGTACAGAAATAGATACCTTCAATTCTCTATAAAACCAAGACTCTCAAATCTACTTTTTCAGCCTTCAATATTCCCTGATCTCTGCAGGATACATATTAGTCCAACTCTTAAAATATATTTGTATCTTGTCATCCCACCAGTATCTCAGAACATTCAGTTATGATAATATTCTCCCATATTCCTTCCCAGGTACAAAGCATCACAGAAATCTCAGTGCCTAAGCCTCTATCTCAACCAGGCTGCTCAAGTTGACGCTACCCAGGAAACTTACTTCCCTGATTCTATTCCTAAGGTGGAGTTCAGGCTATATTTATTCTTCATTGTAACTACTTTATTCACCCTGCAACTGGAGAGTTATAATACACCTCACTGGACCCTCTGGGCTCAACTCCATCACACAATACCAAGGATCGACTTAGCTCTGAAGTGACCACTTGGTCCCAGAGCTCTGCAAAACAACACTTGCTAACCACTGCCTGGAACATTAACAGGCTAAATGTTTAATGAGCAATTTAAGCTTGCTTTTCAAATTTGGAATTTAACGTGTGGTTTTACAAGATCAGAAAAATGGACCAGTAGGATTTATAAAATTCCTTGGTGGGTAGATATACAGCTGTGGTTTGGTTATACTGGCAAAAGTAGGGCACACAGGATCATATTTTTCTCCTCTCTGCTTCTGGTTGTGGAAGGGAAATGTTGCAAAAACTCTGAACTTTCAGACTATCAATCTAGAATTCAGGGAATATTCCTAAAGATGCGTCTTGGAGTACAGTAAAAGATAAGAAATTCCAGATAGTAACATTAGTATGAGAGACAAAAGAAAAGGAACACAGACACAGTAGTCAATGAAAATGTTAAATAGGAATTAGCGAATGCTTTCAAATTTATGGAAGAATCTTGATAATTCTGATAGTTAGAAACATAAAATATTAAATTTAAACTCTTACTCAAAATTGTTTCTATCACTTATATATATATATTGTGTAATAAAGCTATTGTACATTTTTAATGGCTTTATAATTAAAAGGCATTACTGGCTGGGGAAAAAGCATACCAACCATGGCTTCAGTTAAACCTTGAAAATATAGATTCTCCAGTTATACTTCAAAGATGATGTTTCCTGGTGACATCCATATTAACTTTCATTGATTCAGTAGACTCTGAACTGCTTTAACAAACAAACTTAAAAGTTTAGATTATTTTGGTATCTAAAATAGCAAGTTAGCAAGTATTTGATGCTCGAGTCTGCTAATTGATTTTTATTTCTAAATATATTTCTAATCAAGAATTACTATATTTAAGCCTACATATATACTTTATTTAGTGATTTAAAAAATCAAGAATGAAAATAAAGTCTTAACGCAGTATATAAGTGGAAGAAAGTAAACTGTTTTAGAAGAGACTCTATTTCCCAGCTGTCACTACTTGGACAGATGGCAAAGACTAAATGTAATTTAGTCAGAATTAAGTAAGTACAATTAGGCAAGTTGATAGTGATATAAAAGATTAAGACTGTCATTTGATCTAGTAAGTGTCATGAAGCCATGTGTTTTCTTCGTTCAAAAATAATGAAGTGCCCCATCTTTATAACAGGAGAGCAACAGTGCAGTAATTTATCTCCAGCCAACAAAGGAATCTATGACCATGTCAGATTAGTATAAAATTTTGAACATGTCCAGTGAACAATTACAATTGAAACATATTAGGTATGAGTGATTTGCTGCAAACCTCTGGTTTCATTAAAAGCAGTGCCTTTCATTTTCTAACATTTTGACTTTACAAACCTACAGGTTCTCTGTCTAGGACCTACTGAGATAATAAAACTATTTAGGCTCTTTGATCAGCATTTCTATGTTCTTGGTATTTCCTCTGATATTGCCTTTTATTCTTATTCACATTTTTTTCCTCATTCAAATTTCCAAATTCAATACACACTTCTTATAGGCTGCCTTAAATTCTCTGCAGAACAATGTGAAAAGTAAATTAATGAACATCTACACAGACCAAAAATAAAGAGATAAAAAATCTCTAAAATAATTGGAGTTTTTTAAAATACTCAATTGGACATCTGTAAGTCTGAAAAACAGATGATGCTATGAATTTATTATTCTACAAGAATTTATTAAGTACCTACTATGTGCCAGACACATTATAAGACCTGGACTTGGAGCAGTAAATCTGAAAAAACCCATGTTTTCACAGAGCTTGCCTTCCCTACCCAACAGGCTCAGATGTGAATGATTTCCTGTTGAAAATTTCAAGCCTGACGAAATCCATCAGTGGGATGTAAAATAATTACCTCACCAAAAACATAAGTCATTGGTAAAATACTTACATAAATTCTGTCTTTACTGTATCGAACTTTGATATTATGGAGGAGTGTGGCTTCATTTAAGTACATTAGTGAACCTAAGACAAAAAAAATTGTCAATTATTAGACAGTTGAAGGGGAAAAAAGTAAAACAAAACTATTTTCATTTGAATCACTTTGACCTAACCTAAAACTCCTGTGTTAGGTTAGATTTAATACAATCTTTTTAAAACCCAGGACATGTAAACTCAAAAGGCTAATTTAACATACATCCAATTTAGTTAGGTGTTACAGTAGCATTTCAAATTTCCAACCAGAGGAGTCTATCTAGTGAGTACCAGTGAAAGTACACACTGATGAAGGTCAAGAACAATTCAAGTGGAAAGAAAGTACCTCTTTTTTTTTTTTTTTTTTGACAGGCAGAGTTAGAGACAGACAGACAGACAGACAGAGAGAAAGGTCTTCCTTTTGTTGGTTCACTCCCCAAATGGCTGCTACAGCTGGCGCGCAGCACCGATCCGAAGCCAGGAGCCAGGTGCTTCTTCCTGGTCTCCCATGAGGGTGCAGGGTCCAAGAACTTGGGCCATCCTCCACTGCCTTCCTGGGCCACAGCAGAGAGCTGCACTAGAAGAGGAGCAACCGGGACAGAATCCAGCGCCCCAACCAGGACTAGAACCCGGGGTGCCGGCGCCGCAGGCAGAGGATTAGCCTAGTGGGCTGAGGCACTGGCCAGAAAGTACCTCTTTAAAGAGCTCTGATTCTAATACACTTCCGACACAACAAAGTAACAATACTAATCTAGTCTGATGCTCAGAATCTTAACAAATAGAATACAAAAGATAAAATTTTAGAATGAGAAGGAACCATTAGAGCATTCAGTCACTCCCTATTTTTTTTTTACTTTTTTTATTTATTTTTTTGACAGAGTTAGACAGTGAGAGAGAGAGACAGAGAGAAAGGTCTTCCTTCCGTTGGTTCACTCCCCAAATGGCCACTATGGCCGGAGCTACGCCGATCTGAAGCCAGGAGCCAGGTGCTTCCCCCTGGTCTCCCATGTGGGTCCAGGGTTCCAAGCACCTGGGCCATCCTCTACTGCCCTCCCGGGCCACAGCAGAGAGCTGGACTGGAAGAAGAGCAACCAGGACTAGAACCCAGCACCCATATGGGATGCTGGTGCCGCAGGCGGTGGATTAACCAAGTGAGCCATGGCACCAGCCCCTCCCTCACTATTGATGTAACAAAAGTCCTGGGAAAATGGTAAATGTCTTACTGCAGGATATGAAGCTAACCAATGACAGAATCAGAATACCTTGTTTTTCTGAACATGTTCTGCTGACACATCAGCTTCCTCCCAAATCTGTTCTCTAAACCCTCCTATCTACAAAGGGGTATTTCTACCACACGCTAGAGTATACAAAAACACACCTCTTCTCAATCCCCTTCTTTCTACTATTAGCACCACCATTTTCTCAGTCATCTAAACTGTAAACCTTAGTCAATACCACAATCACCTTTTCTCATTCCCCTTGTTCGGGCCCAATTTCTCTGTAAAAAAGTGCAAGGCTCATGACAGCTGCTCCAGCATCAACATAACCTGAATCCAGGAAATGTCCCTCCTTTCCATTTCTACTGCTCTAATCCTGATTTAGGTCTCACTACCTCTTATGATTAAAATAACTACTTACTTCTCTACAGCTTTAGTCTCTCTCCTCTCTAATCCAGACTGCTCAGCACAATAACAAGAGCTCTAATTAAATCTCCTCCTCAAAAAAACAGCAATGGGGCTGGCAATGTGGCATAGCGAGTAAAGCGGCCACCTGCAGTGCCGGCATCCCATATGGTCGCTGGTTCAAGTCCTGACTGCTCCACTTCTGATCCAGCTCTCTGCTATGGCCTGGAAAAACAGCAGAAGATGTCCAAAGTCCTTGGGCCCCTGCACCCGCGTGGGAGACCTGAAAGAAGCTCCTGGCTCCTGGCTTTGGATCCACGCAGCTCCGGCCATTGCAGCCATCTGGGGAGTGAATCAGAGGATGGAAGACCTCTCCCTCTTTCTCTTTCTCTCTCTTCTCTCTCTCTCTCTTTCTCTCTGCCTCTGCCTCTCTGTAACTCTAACTTCAAATAAATAAATAAATTTTTAAAAAATAAAATAAAATGGAGAACAGCACCGGGTTCTTACTCTCAACATACCTATTCAAAGCTGATCAAGGCTCTTAAAAAGCCCATATTCGAATGATCTTTAATTTTCTGCAATTCATTTTAATATGGTCTAACTGGTAGACAGACTAAGCTATTTATCTAAACCAGATATCATCCAAGTGTTGGTTTCCACTTAAAATATCCCCTCACTCCCAATTCTCACTACCACCATAGAACTTTTCTCTTACTTTATGGGGCTTACTAGTACCACCAGCATTATGACGGTAATTTTACATATCTGATTTTGGGTACTCAATCAGACCCTAGAGGGCAGAATGCTGCCTGATTTGTTTGTTCATGTGGGATCCCTCATTGAAGCCGTACAATACGCCTACACAACAAGTATGTCTAACATACAGTTCAACAACTGACCAATGCTATCAAACAAAATCCTTCTTTTTGTACCTATCGTAACAAAGACTGTTCATATTTCTGTCCTCATACAATGCAACCAGTTCAGTTTCCAAAGACACATGCCTCACTGCCTTCTAATGCTACTTAAGGCAGCATAAAAGAATGAGAAATGGGTGGGACCTCCTGACAGTTGAATGGCAGCATTCTTTTTAACTGGGGGAGGATCAGGAGAGGGCTGGGCAGCAGAGGTATATCTGGCTTGGGTATCTGTTGTTTACCCTTCTACAATCCCTGCCCTTCTTCCACTCCTGTCCACCAGAAGCCTGGTCTACAGGTTGCTGTTTCTTTACCATAAGCACTGGGCTGAACCACTACCCATCGCTCACTGTCCTCTGTAACCCCCAGCTGTATGATAATGTCCCTGCTTTTTCTAAGTGAGAATTCTTAATCCAACAGTACATTTCCCCTAGGAAAGCTACTCATGGAAACCTTTACTTACGCATGAACTACTGCCTGCTCTCCTTTCTTTATCAGCTTCCATGCTCACCACATGCCTTCTCAGGGATGCCTGTCAATTAAGCCAAATAAATCACTAACTAGGGGCAGGCATCCCATATGGGTGCCAGTTCATATCCCGGCTGCTCCTCTTCCAATCCAGCTCTCTGCTTGTGGTCTGGGAAAACAGTGGAAGATGGCCCAAGTGCTTGGGCCTCCTGCACCTACGTGAGACACACAGAAGAAGCTCCTGGCTTCTGGCTTTGGATCGGCCCAGCTCTGGCCATTGTGGCCATCTGGGGAGTGAACCAGCAGATGGAAGACCTCTCTTTCTAACTCTGCCTCTCAAGTAAATAAATAAATCTTTTTAAAAAAATCCATAACTGGTAAAATATCTGCCAATGACAGTAAGAATATGGCTAGGATGGTCTTCTTAAATCATGCCATTCTGTCTATTTCATTTTCATTTTTTTTTATTTTAAAATCTTTTTTAATTAGAAACATGTAAAAAAAATTCCCTTTTTAAAAAAATTATTTATTTACTTGAGAAGTAAAGGTAGAAATAGAGAGAGGTCTTCCATCCACTGGTTCACTCCCCATATGACAGCAATGGCCTGGGTTGAGCCGATCCAAAGCCAGGAGCCAGGAGCTTCTTCACGTCTCCCACTTAGGTATAGAGGTCCAAGGACTTGGGCCATCTTCTACTGTTTTACCAGACCAGAGCAGAGAGCTGGATTGGAAGTGGAGCAGCCAGGACTCGAACAAGCATACATATGGGATGCCTGTGCTATAGGCCAGGTCTTTAACCCTCTGTGCCACAGTGCAGGCCCCTAGTCTATTTCATTTTTATAAGGACACAGAAAAGGAAACATAGAGTGGGAAATATTTGCAACCCTCAGTTTGTCAGAATGAGACATAGGTCTCTACTGCCTACACCTCCCTAAAGGTATGACCAAGGCATGTTCACAAGGGTCTCAGAATCACTTCCTACTCTACCTAAACCCTACTTACTGCCCTTTTTCTAATATGCAGAAGACCTAGGGATACTTGGTTTGGCTATTTACATGAAAATCCTGATGTGAACTGATTATTTTTATACCTAAATATTCATAGAATTAACTATATTCAAAAGAATAAACTTTTTAATAATTTAAAAAATAAAATGCATGGGCCAGAGCAGTAGTAGGTTAAGAGCCTCTACTTGCAGCCAGCATCCCAAACGGGTGCTAGTTCGTGTCCTGGCTGCCCATCTTCTGATCCTGCTCTCTGCTACAGCCTGGGAAAGCAGTAGAAGATGGTCCAAGTGCTTGGGCCCTTGCACCCACATGGGAGACTCAGAATAAGCTCCTGGCTTCAGATTGGCATAGCTTCTGCCCTTGTGGCCAATTTTGGGAGTGAACCAATTGATTAAAGACCTTGAGAATTTGGAGAGGTCAGGCACTGTGTCAGGCATTTTTAAATACATCAAGTCTAAGCATATGATATCCACATTACTACTCCCATTTGACAGATGAGAATCGCTCAAGGGAGATACTTCCTAGGGACATACAGAACTTCCTAACAGCACAGTCAGCATGAGAACTAAGCTTGCCTGTCTCCATCGTCCATGGCTCTCATTTACCCCCATTATTCTACAGATTGGGATAGGCTGCCTCAAATGCAAACTTCAGAAAAAAATCAGTGAGAATACATAGAATCCTGTCTTGTATCTTTTTTCTTTAGGTGAAGAGTTAATGTCAGATACCTTTAATTAAATTCATGACAACTGGACATGATTCTTAAACCCAACTGACCTCCTCCCAAACTGAAATGTGATTACACCTTACAAGTGAAAATGTAGGAATAAACATGGCCTGTTCACTGGATGAAATTTTTTTTAGAAAATATGCTAAGATAAATTAATTCTGTATTTAGTATAAAGTCCTGAAATAATATTTTAATCAGTAATTATTACATAGTATTTTAAGAAAATGTCTGCTTGAAACAGTGATATTAATTGACTCCTTACTGACTCAAATTTCAAATTACTGAACCAAATATACTACTATAAAAACCACCTGACTCTTCATAAGGTTCAAAGTAACTTTCAAGACTACTACAAAGAGACCTTTAGTTCCAGCCTCACATTACCATTCCCTTCATTTACACCCAGAAATAACACTAAAAGTACACAGTCAACAGATTCTTTCAGCAAAGTGCAACTCTGAGATAATAAAGACTTAGCACTTTTGAACCTTCATGTCAAAAGGTCACATTTTCTCCTGAACCAATATAGTATACTAATTACAACCACTGATTTTTTGGAGGGGTGGTGTGTTGAGAACTGACTTTTAACTTGATACTTACAGTTATCTTCCACATCTTTTTTACTGTCCTCTTCTGCAGGAAACACTTGGTTTATGAGAGCCAAAAATGTCTAACAAAGAAAACAAAACTCATTAAAGTTGAGACACACATAATAAGAAAAATGAAAGCACTTAACTGGTTGCATGCATTGTAACATAATAGCAACAGCATGCTCTTTATTAGAATTTAACACAAGTCCTACAATTTAACAAATCATTAACCCAAAAATAGGGCAATAGGTTTACTCAAAACATTTTCTACTATTACCATGGACATGAAATCAAAAATTAAAATGAGTAAATAAACATCCCAGGCTCTTACAGCTACAGTAGAACAAAACAAGAAGCATATTAAGCTTACATAGATATACTATTTAATGATCATTTAAGGCTGGCGCCATAGCTTAATAGGCTAATCCTCTGCCTTGCGGTGCCGGCACACCGGGTTCTGGTCCCGGTTGGGGCGCCAGATTCTATCCCGGTTGCCCCTCTTCCAGGCCAGCTCTCTGCTATGGCCTGGGAAGGCAGTGGAGGATGACCCAAGTCCTTGGGCCCTGCACCCGCATAGGAGACCAGGAGAAGCACCTGGCTCCTGGCTTCAGATCAGCACAATGCGCTGGCCACAGCGGCCATTGGAGGGTGAACCAACGGCGAAAAGGAAGACTTTTCTCTCTGTCTCTCTCTCTCTCGCTGTCTACTCTGCCCGTCAAAAAAAAAAAAAAAAATGATCATTTAAAAAATAAAAATTTTAAAGTTTATATATTCAGGTTGAGTATCCCTAAACCAAAAACTCAAAATCTGAAATGTTCCATCATGTTAGGCACACAGGTCTGTCTCTCACAGAAACACACTTGGAGAGGGGTGAGAGGCAGGGGTGCCATGACAAGAGTTGCTGGAATGAAGTTAAAAGCATCCTGAAAGGCACCAATGCTGCTGGGTAGTAGGCTAAGCCTCTGCCTGCAGCACCAGCATCCCATATGGGTGCCAGCACCAATTCATGTCCCAGCTATTCCTCTTCCAATCCAGCTCTCTGCTTTGGCCTGGGAAAGCAGTAGAAGATGGGCCAAGTGCTTGGGCCTCTGTGCCCATGTGGGAGACCTGGAAGAAGCTCCTGGTCCATGGCTTCACATAGGCCCAGCTCCTGTTGCGGCTATTTGGGAAGTGAACCAACAGATGGAAGACCTTTCTGTCTGTCTCTATCTTGGTCTAACTCTACCTCTCAAATAAATAAATGAGAAGCCTGAAAGAACAGGAATGCATCCCAAAAGAAGGGTTCTGTCCATCCCTCATTCTTCATTTTCCAAACTAACCAGCCTGCTCTTCCCCCTCCTAAGAGAAAATTTGTTTAATGAAAACAATTTTGTTCTCTTAGAGGGAGGAAATTTTTCTTAAATACCTACCGCACATCAAACACAGTGTACCAAGCTCCAATGAGAGGACAAACAAAAGAACCCCTGTGCTTGAGAAGATTACAGTCTAGCAGAGATGAGGAGACAAATGTAAACAATCATCTTCAATAAAGATTACAGGAGAGCCAAGAATGCATACCACTCCTCAAGGGAAAAAAGTAAGTAATGGTCAACTCCATTGCAGGGTGGGAGGGAGAGATCAGACATCCCTGGAAAGAGGTGACCTCAATTACTGTTTTGAAAGATCAATCAGTACTTGTTAAGCAAAGGGCTGTGGGGTGTGGCACCGCAGGCAAGAGCACTGTGAGCGACAGAAAGCACCTCACACCACACTCATGACGAGGACCAAACACTTGTGGAAGGGGTGGAGGGAAGAGGAGAAACAGGCACAGAAGAATAAGTGTGTGGCGAAAGTATGAGTGGGAGACAGCTTCTGGACAAAATTTAAGATCAGCAAAGTACATAGGGAAAAGAAATACAGACCCTCAGATGCCATATATTATGAGCTTTAGTCTGAAGAGGGACGAGACAGCATTTTCCACAGAATTAAAAAGATGTTGGAACATACAGAAGGGATGTGTTAGGAATGTTTCATTTGACCTACTGTTTTGTTTCAAAATACACACTAATGCAAACAGACACAACACATATGTGTTGGCATAAAAAGTCTATTTCTTTTCTCTTTTTTTAAGACTTATTTATGTATTTGAAAGGCAGAGTTACAGAGAGGCAGAGGCAGAGAGAGAGGTCTTCCATCTGCTGGTCACTCCCCAGATGGCTGTAACAGCCGGAGTTACACTGATCTAAAGCCAGGAGCCAAGGAGCTTGTTCCAGGTCTCCCACACAGGTGCAGGGACCCAAGGACTTAGGCCATCTTCTACTGCTTTCTCAGGTCACAGCAGAGAGCTGGATCGGAAGAGGAGCAGCTGAGACTAGAACCCATGCCCATATGGGATGCCAGCAATACAGGTGGTGGCTTTATCCACTACGCCACAGCGCCGGCCCCAAAAGTCTATTTCTTATAAACTCTCACACATGACATACATACTCAATGCAATATAAAATCTATTTTTTTGCAAAGGATCACAAAGAAAAAAACCTGAAAAGCCATCATTCTCATCAAAGATATGTCCCCCACCACAGCTGACACCATTTCCTCCTCTGTGCTTCCACTCTACAGTCCATCGCTTTACAGACTTAGTTCCTTCATAAAATGTTTACAGGATGATGATCTCTGGACCAAGAATCATCCAGGCAAAAGATGATTTCTCTTACGTATCTTTCCAGGGGTGGAGAATGTTTGGCCTGCGGGCCATTAAATCATTTGATTTGGCCCTGCCAGGGCCATTGCGGGTGGGACTTGAAATTCCATAAATCTAATTTTTAAGTTGTTACTTTTGTATGGCCTGAGAATGGTGTTATAAATATCCAAACAGCCCTTAGCAGAAAACAGGTTCCCTACCCCTGTACTACCTGGTTATTAAGACACTTTAGAATTTCTTAAGACCCTGTTCAGAAAATAAGTGAAGAAATTAATATTAAAAGAATCCTAAGAATTTGTTAAGTCTCAAAAATATTTTTTAAAAGCAACTTAAACTAGTTTACAGAATCACCCACAGATTCATAATATTTACATGATGCCACAATGTAAACTGTTTCTATTGATTCTACATACATGCCTGACTAATACTATTAAGGCACAGTTAAAAGCATATTAAAATATGAAAAAACCATTTCCCCATAAATAAGATTTCTTCTATCCTTGAACTGAATTATTTTGTCACTTGTGGTTATAACAGAATATACCTAGGAAATATACTTTGCATATCATTTTGGCCTTTTGACTTACTGTGCTTATAAAAATATGTCAAAGAAAAATCAAAAAGTTTCAAATACATAAAATAACTGAGTTTTTTTTTTAATTTTTTTAACGTGTACTGCATTGTAAGTACAAATAGGTACCTGTTAATAAGAGGAAAAACTAGAAACACTCTGTCTTTCCTATCCTGAGGGTATCTTTAATTGGCCTCCTCTAACAAGGCACATTATATATTATGCATTGCGGATCCTGGGTTGTTTACAGTAACAGAATAGTTTTCTCTGTGAAAAGACCTCCTGAGAAATCTACCTTGTTTTTCTAAGGTTCCCAGAAGGACGGTAGTCATATGGCATTAGTTAACCATGTATGGGTAGAATATAAATTATTCATGAACATCTGCAGAGTCCAAAGTAAACAGAAATGACACCCACAAACTTAATTTAGACAGAAGAGCTGTTTAATAGGGATATTTATTGAGGCTCTCCCACCGAAATCATCCATACCAGATCCCATGAAGACTGAAAGGGAGGCATTTACAAGGATGTCTTCTCTGTAAGCAATGCAAAACTCCTGGTAACTTTTCCCCAAAACTTCCATTTTTTGTAACAGTGTCTACTCTACTCTGCATGTAAGCATGAAAGGAAATAAATCCCATGTGTACAGACTTCAAAGTTATTTTTATGCTTTGAAAATTATCATCACAAAAATAATTTTAGATGTGAAAATTTAAGGCTTAAGTATCTTACAGAAACTTACCCAGATCCATGCTAATAAATGTAAGAAAATAAAGCTTTTTTAAAAAAAAATCTTATTTGTAAGCTAAAGAAAAAAGTAAAATTTGATAACCGACCCAATTCACTTTTCATATTTTTACTTAACATGTTGAATATATCACAATCATAAATATTATAGCAATATGACATAAGGAATAAAAATACATTATTACTTGTATTTTATCATCTAGTTATTTGTTATTAAGAATGTGATTATGAAAGGCTCACCAAAATTTACATCTGATTTTATCATTTCTTCCTTAAGGTATGCACTTCTGATGTATTACAAAGAAATCAGTAGAAAAGTAAGATTCACTTACTAGAAACTACCTTTTCCATATACTATGCCAGGGACATCTACTTCATTAAGCAGAGAGGCAGCTCTTTCAAAAAAGACAACTATTTTTTAAAAGAAATCACATTTTGAAAATTTTTTGAGAAACTCACCTTGCCCCTTTGGTTCAAGGGTTCAATTGTTAAACTGTCAGGGCCAATATCCACAATATTGCCCATCTGAAATCCATCGGTAGGGTGTGGTGCCCAAACGGGCTTTCCATCCTCCATTTTTGAAGGGGGCTATCCACTATAGCCTGTTTCAAAGGAACAGATAAATGAACATAAATAACTTTGGAAATACAAATCAAATATCTTTAAAAATTCACATGTAAATTCTAACACACAGAAATACATCTGCCCCTACCACAGAGAATCCCCCTGCCCTCCCTACAACATGCTGCCCTTGCCCCTTCATTCACCTTAGATAAGGCCAAGCAGAGGCTGCTCTACCCTCAGGTTACACCTGCTCTACCACTGTCTTTCTTCAATTGAAATTGCAGTAAAGGACTACACTAGGACCAGGACAGAAACAGAAATGGTCACAGTTTCCACTAGTTGTTCCAGTATAATTTATAATAGCACTCCCTCTTGCTATTCAAAGTATGCTAGCTTGCATAATAAATTCGATTGTAGGAACAGATATAACTATGTGCAGTTAGCTGCTGAAAGCTGAAAATTTGGGGCAGGCACTGTGGCATTGCCAGTAAAGCCGCTGCCTGCAGTGCTGGCATTCCATATGGGGGCCAGTTCAAGTCCTGGCTGCTCCACTTCTGATCCAGCTCTCTGCTATGGCCTGGGAAAGCAGTAGAAGATGGCCCAAGTCCTTGCGACCCTGCATCCACATCTGAGACCCAGAAGAAGCTCCTGGCTCCTGGCTTTGGATCGGCTCAGCTCCAGCCATTTAGAAAATGAACCAGCAGATGGAAGATCTCTCGCTCGCTCGCTCTTTCTCTCTCGTACTCAGCCTCTCTGTAACTCTGCTTTTCAAATAAATAAATCAATCTTAAAAAAATAAAGAGTTGGAAAATTAAGTCATTTTGGACCTGAAGGGATAAAAAGAGAGATCACTTCCTCTGGGAAACCTTGCCCAACACTCTGAGATGCTCCCTATACGCATTCTTACAACACTACTCAGAAATTGGGTTTTTGTTCTTTTCTTATTTTCTTTTGCTGAGGTAAAATGTATACACAGTGAAATGTACCAATCTAAGTAAGCAAGTTTATGAATTCAGACAAATGCTATATAGCCATTTAACTTAAACCTCAAATATTTGTTATCCCAGAAAGTTCTCCCTTGTCTCCATTTGATCAATCCCGACCCTAATGTTCAGTCAAGTTTTACATGTTCTTTTTTAATCTTTTTTAAATATTTATTAATTAAATATTAATTTAATTTTAAATTAATATTAAATTACAAAGAGTAACTTAATATTAAGTTACAGAGAGGCAGAGACAGAGGCAGAGGTAGAGAGAGAAAGAGAGAGAGAGAGGTCTTCCATCCGATGGTTCACTCCCCAGATGGCTGCAAAGGCCAGAGCTGAGCTGATCCAAGGCCAGGAGCCAGGAGCCAGCAGTCAGGAGCTTCCTCCGGGTCTCCCATGTAGGTATAGGTGCCCAAGGACTTGGGCAATCCTTTGCTGCTTTCCCAGGAACATTAGCAGGGAGCTAGATTGGAAGTGGAGCAGCCAGAACTCTTACCAGCACCCATATGAGATGCTGGTGCTGCAGGCTTAACCCACTGTGCTGCAGTACCAGCACCTTACGTGTTCTTGAACTTCATATAAATGATATAATTCAGATTTATTCTTTCCTGTCTGGTTTCTTTTGAATGAAAGGAGTGTTTCGATTTTCAAAATATTCAACCAAGTTATTGTATGTGCTAGTGTAGTGGAAGACTATACCACAATTGCTTCCCAGTTGTCCTGTAGATGCATATTTGAACAGTTTCCAGTTTTTGCCGATTGTGAATTCCAATATAATTTTCAAATGTTTATATAAGGTTTCTTTCATATTTGGCATTCTTAGATGTAACATTTACAATTCTATCAAGAGTAGCCCAAAGGTTCCATGACATTCAAAATACTTCACTTTTGGGGCTGGTGCTGTGGTGCAGCAAGCTAAAGCCCCGGAAGAAGCTCCTGGCTCTGGATCAGCTCAGCTTAGGAAGTTGTGGTCATTTGGGGAGTGAACCTGTCTCTCTCTGACTCTACCTCTCTCTGTAACTATAAAATAAATCTTTAAAAAACATACTTCGTTTTAATGAGCCTGAATACTATAAAACGAATGGATAACAGTGATCAGCTAGTAAGTGATACCAGATATTCCAGTTCCAGCATCTCAACAGAAACTGACTTTTTTCACTGCTTAAAGAACTGCTTCCTGTGTCATGATGCTGCTCTTAGTGGAAGTCTCAAATTTGGGACCCCTAGTATGGGTGCCCTCAGGTGCAGTCCCTCCTGAAAGTTATGAATGTTTGGCATACAGACCAGACAAAAAGATGCTAATCACTGGCACATTTAAAATGTGCCAATTGGTGTATGTCTTCTTGGTAGTGGCTACAAAGTGGGTTGCTTCTCATATCCAGTAAATCCTAGCAGCCTTTATGTGTAATTCTGAGTGAAAAAAATTAGATAAAGATTCTTCATAAAAGTGAATCCAAAACACTGTCTCAGACTTACATGTACACTTGTACTCTTTCCCTAGATAATCAAATCTGGTTCAGTTGCTTTAAACACTATTTATATGTGAGTGATTTCCAAATTTATTTCTCCAGCCAAGACATCCAATGAGTACCCAGATATCTACTTTCCTCCTAGACACCTCTTCATGGATTCAGCCAATACGTGCAACATTATTATTATGGTGCACCATCCCAGACTGCTGTCTCCATATCAGTAAAGACACAAACAATACTTAGTTCCAATCAAACCTGGAGTCACCCTCAATTCTTCTAGCTCCTTTCAATTTCATAGCACCCCCAAATCTGTCAGCTTTATCTCTAACAGGCACTTCAAATCCACCCACTTCTTGGCATCTCCCCTGCTACCCTAATCCAAATCAACATTGCCTTTTACTAGGATTTCTATAATTAACTTACATGCCTGTTTCTACTCTTGCTGCTCCACACAGATCACCAGCAATCTTAGTGAATAGTAAGTCTGACCACGTCATTCCCATTGATCCCGTAGGACACAACACCCCACCATCACCAATATTTACTGGTGGTAAATGAATGAACGGTTTACCTAGTTTGTGAAGAGTTAAAGGAGATAGTAAACTAGAGGGAGTTGGAAGGCTGTAAAACCTAGGCTTGCAATTCAGTTCCACCACTTTTATACTACCTCTTAAGCAAATTACTTAACCTCTTTGATCTTTATCTTTATCCTTATCCATATGGTGGGATAATATCACTTACCTTACAGAATCGCTGTGAGGATTAAATGACATAAAACTGAGATCATCACTGTGTGGCACCCAACAGACACTAGTCACACAACTCCCAGTCCCCTCCTCCCAAATCGCTTGTTTGAAGCCACCAATTTCAAGACAATGATCTTGTGGCAGTTCAGCAAAAGCAAAACCCTCAACATCAAAAAAAGAATGGCAAATTTCCTTGACTATTCTAATTGTTTTTCCTTATTTTTATGGTTTTTTTTATTAATCTGAAAGAGGGAAAGAGACTAATCATCCATTCGCTGGTTCACTCCTCAATTTTGCTGAGAAAACGTCCTACTGCTCTGATCCCTCCTGCCAAGGCGACAGGTTATCTTCTGGAAAAGATAGAGATCTCTGGAGTGAAAAACTCTAGGAAAAAGCAAGGGTATGCACACAAAAACTGCTGCATGCTGACATCTCTCTGACCAACTAGCTAGGCTCCTCTTCCACTTGATAAGGTTTTGACCTTGGCCTCTGTCTCTATCCCTACCAGGCTAGCAAGAATCCTGTGAAGTCAGTTTAGGAAGAATTCCCCACCTTTGATATTTGATTAAGTTCCTTCTCCCTCATCATTCTTAATGTGTAAGTCCTTAGCCTACCTCAAGCAAGAAGCTGATAGCAAGAACCATCACACTCCTCATGCCTTCTCTGAAGAATTTCCCATTCTCACTCCCTCACTCTGTTCCTACGCGACAAATCCTCAACTGACTTTGCTATTTTCAGATTTCAGGCCTTCAATGTCCCCTACTGCAATAGTCCTTGTTATGAACTGAATGCTATATGTCTGCATGGACTAAACCGTGTTGTCCCCAGATTCACATGTTAAAGCCTTAAATACTTCATGTGACCATACATGGAAATACGGCATTCAAAAGATAACTCAAGGCAAATAAGGCCATATGTATAGGGTTCTAATCAGATAGGACAGGTAGCTTTGGCACAAGAGGAAGATAGAGAAATCTCTATCTCCATGGACATGCCCCAAGGAAAGGCCACTTTAGCACAGGCTGAAAAGACAGTTGTCTGCAAGCCAGAAAGAAAGCTCTTATCAGAAACCAATCATGCTGACATACAGCTCTCATATTTCTAGGATCCAGAACTCTGAGAAAATACGTTTCAGTTGTTTATGCTGCTCAGTTTGTGGTATTTTGTTAAGACAGCTCAAGCAGACTAGTATACTTCTAGCAGAGAAATAAAAATACATGCCTATTTCAATTGTCATGGATAAAGTCTTCCTTCCGATTTTAACAAATGTCAGAATAATTTTTAACAAGATAATAGAAATGAATTACTCACTGGAATATATGGAAGATAAAGTTAAGGTAACCTTTCAGAGAGCCTAGAAAGAAATAGAAAGTAGGGAGGGAAAAGTTATGAAAATGAAGGACCAGTATTGTGGCACAGCAGGTTAAGCTACCACTTGCCATGCCAGTATCCCATATCAGAGCACCAGCTGGAGTCCTAACTGCTTCACTTCCAGCTAATGTGCCTGTAAAAACAACAGAAGATAGCCTAAGTACATAGGTCCCTACCACTCATGTGGGAGATCAGAACAGAACACCATGCTCCTGGCTTCTGCCTGGCCCAGTCCCAGTCATTGTGCCCATTTGGGGAGTGAACCAGCAAATGGAAGATCTCTCGCTCTCGTTCGGTCTCTCCCTCTCTCTGCCACTCTACCTCTCAAATAAATATTTTTTTAAAAAAATAAAAACATTCATCATCAAAATACCAGGAAAACTACTCTATTCCTACCCCACAAAAAAAGGGAGAAAGCTTTGAAATATGCAGAGAAAATTCTTCACAAATAGAAGACATGATCTTTTTAAGAGTCTAGCCAAAATATCCACTGAGTTCTCAAAGATAACAGTGAAAAACATACACATAACAAAAAGATGCCAGTGTCAAACTTCGGAGCACCATGAATAAAGATACTGCACATTTAGAGAGCCATAAGGGGAAAAAAAGGGGGGTAAAAAAAAACCAGGGTGTATCCAATAGATCATGAATCAGAATGGCTTCAGTGACTCTCAAAGCAACAGACAAATAAAACAATACTTTTAAAATCCTGGAGAGTTATTTCCAACCTAGAGCTACATTGGGCAATATCACCAAAGACATCCACTGCCCCTGAAACAGGTAAATTTGGCCCAGTTTCTTATCTACCTTGTCCTGCTCTGACTATGTGATATATACATAATGATATTCTTTGCCTGAAAGATATTCTGAACAATCATGTCCTCCTCTATTAAATTAAACATTATATTCTTTTTTTTAATAAGCCCAGGACCTAAGGCTTTCACTTGCTTTATTCTACCAAACATTTCTTTTAAGATTTATTTATCTGAAAGTCAGAGTTACAGAGAGAGAGGGAAAAACAGAGATCTTCCATCCGCTGGTTCACTCCTCAAATGGTTGCAATGGCCAGGGCAGGGCCAGACTGAAGCCAGTAGCCAGGAGCTTCTTCCAGGTCTCATATGTAAGGAGCAGGGGCCCAAGCACTTGGGCCATCTTCCAGTGTCTTTCCCAGGCTACTATCAGGGAGCTAATTGGGAAACGGAGCAGCCAGGACACAAACCTATACTCACAGGCGATGTCAATGTTACAGGAGGCAGCTTTACTTGCTATACCATAAGTCCAGCCCCAAATACTAATCTGTGAAAGATTTTCATTAAAACAAATCTGTTTTAAAGTCTTTTAATTGTTTTTGTTTTTGTAATTTTAAATAATTATAGTATAAATTATCCTTCATTAATGGAGTCCAATCTACTCATCCCACCAAAGACAATAAAATTCTTCTAGATGTGTTCCTATTCCCAAGAAATCCTTCAAAGAACCCATGCGATCAACATTAATTCTTATCAAATGTGTTTGCATATGAAGGGTACTTTAAAATATACTGCAAAGGGAATTTTTAAAAAGTCTCAATTCCCATTGCACCTGCACTAAAAGCCTTACATTTTCTCTAAAGGGAAGAAAGAACTTTCATTTTGCTCATGGCCTTGTCCAAATACTGATGGAGTCTGTGGACTCAAAAGGCTTCCATTGCCTAGGCAGCTCATGTCAAGAGCCTTGGGTGGTCACTGATGTCATACATAAGAGTGTTAATTGTTAAATTAACACCAGGAGTCACTGCGCACTAACTCCCCATGCAGGACTTCTGTTCTCAATGAGTCGTATTATGAGAGTTAACTGTACATGGGTTCAAGGGCCCAAGCACTTGGGCCATCTTTCACTGCTTTTCCAGGCCATATGCAGAGAGCTGGATCAGAAGAGGAGCAGCCAGGACAAAAACTGGTGCCTACTACACCACAGTGCCAGCTCCTCAATTTATTCAATAAAATCAAAAGCGAAGGAACCCTTCTAAATTAATTCTATGAGGCCTTAATCACCTAGATTCCAAAACCAGATGACAAAGCAAAAATGAAAATTAGACTCATGCCCCTTATGAACTTAGATGCAGAAATTGCCAACTATTCTCAGTTTTTGGTGTGTGTGTGTGTGTGTGCAAATTGTTGAAATCTTTACTTAATATAGAGTTGATCTTCTGTGTACAAAATTAATTGAAAATGAATCAATGGAGAATGAGACTAGGAAGGGGAGAGGGAGGAGGAGGAGGAGGAGTGGGAATGTAGGTGGGAGGGTGGGTATGGCAGGAAGAATAACTATATTCTAAAGTTGTACTTACAAAATTTGTATTCCTTAAAAAATAAATTTAAAAAAAAAGTGTAAGATAAATGTAGCATCAGAATGAAAAATAAATAAAGCCTTAAACACATTAAAGGCTAACTAACATAAGCAATGTGGGAATACCAAGGCAAAACAAAAACAGTAAGAACCACTGGGGTTAATTAAGAAAATATAAAATCCCTGAAGCTTTAGGAAAAGAGGGGGAATGTTCTACAATAACTCATCATCAACCAAAAGTTATCTCATTTTTAGTACTTGACTGACAACAGATAGTGTATTTGTAAAGTAAGCACTATAGTAATCGACAGAAGTCCCAGTTAATGTGAAGAATATAACTGACAGCCTTCTTGAGGTACTACTCTACATTTTCATTTAGTCTCTGTTGAAAGACGAAAAGCAAATCACCAGGATGCCCCCTTAGCAAACGCTGGAAGTGAGAGTGACAAATACATTCATGTTTCTTTCTTCTCTTCAATGCCAGTCATGATCCCAGTAACATCCATTACCCATAAGCAAAATGGTCAGATTTGTAACACAAAATATGAGCCATTATCTGGTATGTCACTATTAACTGCAAAAATTATCATTTAAAAAGTATGGTTATGAGTCAGGCATTTGGCACAATGGTCAAGACACCACTTGGGATGCCAGAGTCCCTTGTGGGAGGGCCTGGGTTGGAATCCCAGCTCCACAGGCCTGCTAATGTGTGCCCTGGGAGGTAGCAGGTGATGGCTCAGGTATTTAGTTCCAAGCCACCACTTGGAAGATCCAAGCTGGGGACTCAGCTGTTACAGGCTTTTGGGGAATAAACCAGAGGATGGAAGATCTCTGTCTCTCCTCTCTCAGTCTCTCTGTATTTCAAATAAATAAATATATCTTTTAAAGTACAGTTGTGATATGTAACAACCTTTTTTTTTTTTAGCTAAGATATTAAAATTTTAGTACCAGCTAAAAGGCTGGGCTGAAAAAGTAAAAATAAGATATCAAAAAGGAAGAAAGAAACACTACATGGGGTAGGCAGAACCCTCTACTGGGTGCCTTCGACAGACATTCCTCCTACTATTATTTATTTTGCTTATCTTGTACCTAAAGAGGTACAACAGATGCCTTGGCCACCAAGAGGAAAGCAGCTGCTAAGAAGGCCCTGAGCCCTGAGCCCCTCTGGAGAGATAGGCACAGGGAACTGGGGTGGATGTATCCAATTTCCCTTTTAAAAATATCACTTTTTCACTGGCCAGGCCCTGCCAAGCCTTGCTGACAAAAACAATGCTATATGCACCTTTGGCACACAGCTTTAAACTGGCAACTCCTCTCAGCTGTATCAGAATATCCTAAAAGCTATTAGCTTCCCAAGTTTCCAGATAGTGAGAAAACTGGGCACCAGGTAGCAGCTGGCTGTGGCTCCAACATTTTGTGTGTACCTAAAACAATCTTTTATCAAACACTTCAGCTCCATAAAAACTTATTTGTATGACAAAACTGTCAAAAACATTTCAGCAGGGGTCCCTTTAATCACTAAATTACATTTGAAAGGGCCCTTCCAGAAAAACATTTCCAAGTAAATCATCTTTCTCTAGCTGTAGCAAGTATGAGTAATATTTTATTGTTATAATATTGTATCACACATTAAACACCAGCAATGAACTTTACTATGACTATTATAGTTTTATCAGCAATAAACATTCATGAACAAGGGGAGAAAATATATACCATCGAATCCAAACTCAGGACAAAGAAATAAAAAAACACCTAAAGATTAATAACACCTAGAGACTACTTCAAATTAATGAAAAAAAAATTGATATTCATTTATCTATTTTTCCTGTGTATATTTTCTGAGCACCTACAAGGTGCTTTAGGGTTAGATACTGAAAAGAAAATATAGAAATCAATCCTTTTAAGTGTAAGGCATGAAAAAAAGGGAAATGTCTATTCCAGCCACAACATCCATTTTTTTTTCAACTTTTATTTAATAAATATAAATTTCCAAAGTACAACTTTTGGATTACAGTGGCTTTTCCCTCCCATAACCTCCCTCCCACCCGCAACCATTCCATCTCCTGCTCCTTCTCCCATTCCATTCACATCAAGACTCATTTTCAATTATCTTTATATACAGAAGATCAATTTAGTATATATTAAGTAAAGATTTCAACAGTTTGCACCCACACAGAAACACAAAGTGTAAAGTACTGTTTGAGTACTAGTTATACTGTTAATTCACATAGTACAACACATTAAGGACAGAGATCCCACATGGGGAGTAAGCGCACAGTGACTCCTGCACAACATCCGTTTTGAAGGTTCAGTTGAATACAGCCCCAATCCTGATGACTGACCATTGTTACAAAATAACTTTAAAGCTTAAGACACTCCAATGTATCAATGTGGAAAGCTGAGTTCATAACTATTTGATTCTCAGAAATGGCTAACACCAACAATAACTCCTGCTAAAGAGGCACAGCTAAGGTTATTACGCTAACAAAAAAGAGTGAAAAATTAAAGTAAAAATTTTATTAGGTTTACTACATGGATATTACATATTTTTAAATATAAGATGATTTGAAAACTATCAACAAGATTAGTGCAAGTACTATACAGTCTTAATTGTGAGAACTGATTATATAATTTTCTTACAGATTTTTAGAGAAAAAATCATAAACTCTATTTCAGATACATAAAGTTCTGCATAAATTACAGTCACAAGAGGCTGGCACCTCCATTTGGGGAGTGAACCAACGATGGAAGATTTCTCTGTCTCTCCCTCTCCCACTCTCTGTAACTCAGTCCTTCAAATAAAAAACAAATAAATATTTTTTAAAAAACTAGAATCACTGGGGCCAGCGCTGTGGCACAGTGGGTTAAAGCCCTGACCTGGCACTGGCACTGTGGCGCAGCAGGTTAACACCCTGGCCTGAAGCGCCAGCATCCCATATGGGTGCCAGTTCTAGTACTGGCTCTCCTCTTCCAATCCAGCTCTCTGCTATGGAAGACCTCTCTCTCTCTGTCTCTACCTCTCTCTGTAACTCTTTCAAATAAATAATAATAATAAAATCTTTAAAAAGTAAATAATAAAATAAAATTCAAAAAAAGCCCTGGCCTGCAGTGCTGGCATCCCATATGGGCATCCCATATGGGCACCAGTTCTAATCCCAGCTGCTCCTCTTCTGATTCAGCTCTCTGCTATGGCCTGGGATAGCAGTGGAAAATAGCCCAAGTCCTTGGGCCCCTGAACCCCCGTGGGAGACCCAGAAGAAGCTCCTGGCTCCTGGCTTTGGATGGGTGCAGCTTCAGCTGTTGTGGCCATCTGGAGAGCGAACCAGCAGCTAGAAGACCTCTCTGTCTCTACCTCTCTCTGTAACTATCTTTCAAATAAATAAAAAATAAGTCTTTAAAAAAATAAAATAAAAATTACAATCACAAAACCGATTTTAACTGTCTTGTAATTCAAATACATAAACAATCCTTAAGATAACTGCCCAAAAGTAGACTATTTTTTTTAAAGATTTGTTTAATTTATGTGAAAGACAAAGCTAGAGAGAGAAGTATAGACAGAGAGAGGTCTTCCATCCACTGGTTCACTCCCCAAACGGCTGGAATGGCTGGAGCTGTGCTGATCCGAAGCCAGAAGCTTCTTCCGAGTCTCCCACATGGGTGCAGGGGTCCAAGGACTTGGGCCATCTTCCACTGCTATCCCAGGCCATAGCAGAGAGCTGGATCAGAAGAGGAGCAGCTGTGACTAGAACCAGCGCCCATATGGGATGCCGGCACTGAAGTGGAGGATTAACCTACTGCACCATGGCGCCAGCCCCAAAAGGTATTTCTTAAAAGTTTCTTGTTCTTTACAAAAAAAAAAAAAGGAATTTCAATTCATTTTTTCACCAAGGGATAATTCTGGTCTCCCAACAGGTGGTTAATGGAAAGAACAACCAAATTTCCAGACACCAAGTTGATGTTCAGACCAAAGAAAGGTGATTTCTCTAGCAGGATCCTATAAAAAATGGTCCCACTCTGCACATTCAGCATTTAAACAAAGGTCAGGGGTCAATGTTACTCTGATTTTTCAAGGACTTAAATGTCTGTATGGGAACAAAACCACAATCTAGATGGAACTCTACATGATAAGAAGTCTGGTACTGAGGTGATAAGAATCTATAACAATTGGTCTTTTAAACACATCTGTGACATCTCTGGTATTTTTAACTCACTCCCAAATGATCCCAAACAGAAGTTGAAGACTTTCACCTACAAGTAAAGTAGCAGGGTCATGTCAGGAAGTGATCCCAAGTCCAGCCTAATGCAAGCAATATATAATTCTCCTGAATGAGGAAGGAAAAAACAAAATCCAACCCCAAATGCTACAATCAGAAGAAATCAACTCAGAGACATACAAATTTAAAAAGAATAGAGGATGCTTTGCTTCTGCAACTTTTTTTTTTCAAAGATTATTTATTTATTTGAAAGGCAGAGTTACAGAGAGAAAGGCAGAGAGAGGGAGAGACAGAGACAGAGAGATATCTTCCATCTGCTGGTTCACTCCCCAAATGGCTGCAATAGGCAGAGCTGGGCCAATCCAAAGCCAGGAGCCAGGAGCTTCTCTGGGTCTCCCACGAAGGTACAAGGGCCCAAGCACTTGGGCCATCTTCTAAGGCTTTCCCAGGCCACAGCAGAGAGTTAGATCAGAAGTGGAGTAGCCGAGACTTGAACCAGTGCCCATATGGGATGGCAGCACTGCAGGTGGTGGCTTTACCCACTATGCCACAGAACCGGCTCCCCTACAACTTCTAAACATTCTTTCACAAAAAAAAAAAAAAAAATCAGTACAATCTAGGACAGTCAATAAAGTTCTCATGCAATTCATCAGCTTAAAGAATTTAACCCTATTAACTAGGCTCTGTTGAGTGTGCCTACATCACACGAAAACAGGAACTGAAGACAAACTGGATTTTCTTCTCATAGTTGGTATAAAGTTCAGTTCAGCTAGTCAAAGCAAACAATAAAGTCAAAACATTTCACAAACCATTCACTACACACTGGACGGTACACTACAGTACATTTTTTGTATGCTATCTCACTTAATTTTTACAACTCTGGGAGGGACTCTATCACCCTCGTTTTGTAACAGGAAACCGAGGTCTGAAAGTTCGATAACCTGCCCAGAGACAACTAAGAAACAAGCACAAAGGCCAGATCTGAATCCTGTGTGTCCCCAGGTTGAAACTCATCAGCACTGTACTGCACGGCTTTGCCTAATTGAGCTCCCTGTGCTCTTCGGCGGTTCATATTTGTACACTCTGGAAAATGGCCTAGTTACATAACACTGTGCTGTCATTACCTAGTTTTCAATGGGGTAAGAAATAAATAGCTCAAAAGATAGAGAAATGTGCTATGATTTGAATGTTTCCCCCAAATTTCATGTTACAAACTTAATTCCCAATTGCAACCACATTGAGAAGGGGGACCTCCAAGAAATGATTAGGTCAGGAGGGCGCTGCCCTTCCAGGTGGATTAATGTCATCATGGTGCGCGTGGGTTCGTTACCGAGCCAGTGGATCTGTCAGCAAAGTTCAGCCCTTCGCGCTGTCATTCTCCTGTCCTTCTGCCTGTCTCCAGGAGATGATGCAGCAAGGAGGCCCTCATCAGATGCCAGGCCCCAGAACAAGAAGAAACAAACCTCTGTTCTTTATAGCCTGTGAGACTCTGCTCTAGCAGCACAAGGTGGACTAAGAAAGAAGGGCTTTAAAAAACCTCTCATTACTTCTTCTGTACGCACTAAGAAACATCTTACTTAGGGTCTCAATTTAATTTGTATTTGAATTTAAATTTGTCAATGAGAATATTGACAAGGAAGTGCAAAACTGAACTTCTTGTCTTGAGTGATCTGTGCTAAATGGTAAACATACTTATGCAGAGAGTTAATTTTGTCTTCCAGCTAATTTTTTTTTTTTTTTTTTTTTTGGACAGGCAGAGTGGATAGTGAGAGAGAGAGACAGAGAGAAAGGTCTTCCTTTTTGCCTTTGGTTCACCCTCCAATGGCCGCTGCGGCCGGCGTACCGTGCTGATCCGAAGCCAGGAGCCAGGTGCTTCTCCTGGTCTCCCATGAGGGTACAGGGCCCAAGGACTTGGGCCATCCTCCACTGCCTTCCTGGGCCATAGCAGAGAGCTGGCCTGGAAGAGGGGCAACCGGGATAGAATCTGGCGCCCCAACCGGGACTAGAACCCCGTGTGCCGGCGCCGCAAGGCAGAGGATTAGCCTGTTAAGCCACGGCGCTGGCCCAGCTAATATAATTTTAAAATAACTTGCCGACAAACAGATGATAATCAAAGGACGAGAGCTTTACACTAGAATTTTCCATTTGATGGGTTAGTTATAAAATACCTTTATCATTTCTTTCTTAATTGAAACATCAAATAAAAATATACAATAATCATATTCAGTTATTTTACAAATGATAAACCACCTCTTCAAATTTCTTTTTAAGAGCCACTTTAGGGGCCGGTGCCATGGCTCACTTGGTAAATCCTCTGCCTGCGGTGCTGGCATCCCATATGGGTGCCGGGTTCTAGTCCCAGTTGCTCCTCTTCCAATCCAGCTCTCTGCTGTGGCCCGGGAAGGCAGTGGAGGATGGCCCAAGTGCTTGGACCCTGCACCCGCATGGGAGACCTGGAGGAAGCACCTGGCTCCTGGCTTTGGATTGGCACAGCACTGGCCGTAGTGGCCATTTTGGAAGTAAACCAACGGAAAGAAGACCTTTCTCTCTGTCTAACTCTGCCTGTCCAAAAAAAAAAAAAAAAAAAAGCCAGTTTAATTACTTCCAACCTCACTCGATAATATGTTCTGAAGACTGAATCTACTAAGCTATCTCTAAAAATGCAAATACAAATTTTCTTTTAAAACACTAGGAATTTTTCAGTATCTCCTTACCACATCTACTTATCAACTTATATCTACGACCATATATTCTGACTTGCATTCTGTTACAAATGCCAAATTATTCTTCCTCATATTTATGACTAATCCTATCCCTTACCAGCCATGCAAGTACAGTACTCCAACAATCTCTCTCTCTCTCTCTCCTCTTTTTCCCATCTAATCTCTTCTCTGCATCATCCATCTCCCTCTTCTGACTATTAGACCATCCCATTAGTTGACAGACTCAATGCCTATACCTCTCTTTCTTAATTTTTATTTATTTGAAAGGCAGAGAGACAGAGTTCTTCCATCTGGTGGTTCACTTCCAAAATGTCCTTAATAGCTAGGGCTCAGCCAGCCACAGCCAGAAGCCCAGAATTCAATCTGGGTCTCCCACATGGGTAGCAGGAACCTAGTACTTAAGTTATCACTGCTGCCTCCCAGGATATGCATTAGTAGAAGATGGTCTAAATCCTTGGGCGCCTGCACCCACATGAGAGACCCAGAAGAAGCAGCTGGCTCCTGGCTTTAGATTGGTGCAGCTACGGCCGTTGCGGCCATCTGGGGAGCGAACCAGTGGTTGGAAAACCTCTCTCTCTGCCACTGCCTCTATAACTCTTCAAATAAATAGGAGGAGAGAGAGAGAGAGAGAGAGAGAGAGAGAAGCACAATGCAACACAACGCAACGCAAAGCTCAGTGGAATACAAAGCTGGAGAGGAAGATCTGCATCAAAGTGCAAAAGCCCTCAACTAATTCTTTATTCTACAGAGAACAGATGCCATCAAATTGGACTTGAATAGCAGAAAGATCATTATGTTCTGGTTGGTACAAGAAACCATATCCAAGAATCCAATACAATGAGAGAAACTCACACACTCCAAAACTACAGCAGTTACAGAAAATGACAGAATGAGATAAATATCAGATAGAAGTAAACAATCAATGAATAAACAAACTATAAACTAAACAGGTTTAGTAACTGACGAGACATTTCAAATAAAGTTTTGAAGTTACTATATATGAGAAATTTAATTCCTCATATTTAAAGATGAATTGGTCATCAATTTTACGACTTTATTTTGTTTTACAAACCCACTAAAGAGCAAATTCAGTACAGCAATTATCTTTTAATTTATTACTGAGCAACTAGATTCTTCTGATTGTTTCAATCTGTTGGGCTACAAATATTCCTCTAATCAAATACATTCACTGGTTACCACCCGATTTAGTATTTCACACAAATATGCTGGATTAATAAAATTAAAGAACTATAGTAATATAATAGGTTTTCCAAACCTGGATAAAAATACAAAGTTTAACCAAATAGCTGGCAAAGTTAAGTAAAAATTATCTTCTAAGTAGCCAAATAAAAATACATTTAAAGGGTTGCCACTGTGGAACAGTGGGTTTAGCCTTTGCCTGCAGTGCCTGCATCCCATATGGGTGTCAGTTCCAGTCCTGATTGCTCCACTTCTGATCCAGCTCCCCACTAATATGCCTGGGAAAAAGCAGAAGATGGCCCAAGTCCTTGGGTCCCTGCACCCATGTGGGAGATCCAGAAGGAGCTCCTGGTTCCTGGCACAGCCTGAGCCATTGCTGCCATTTCGGGAGTGAAATCAATGGATGGAAGATCTCTCTGTCTCTCCTTTTCTCTGTCTGTAACTCTCCTTTCAAAAAAAATAAATTTTAAGCACACACACACATTGATATATACACACACATATATAAAGGGAATTTCTCTGAGTGGAATAACTGCTTAGACATTTTCTAGTTTTTAGAGCAAGATTTAGGACAAACAATTTATATGTCATTATGAACCTTTATAAAAAGTGTTTTATGAAAACGCAATGGCCTTGCCAAGGGATTTAAAGTTATTCAAGTAAATTTGTGGAAACAAAAATAACCAATCGCCCTAGAAATGTAAAATGCTGATATATGATCAAAAGCTCTATACAGCTTCCCAGATCATAAAGCATGACAACCTAAAAAAAAAAAAAAAAAAAAGTTTCCTACAGGGTTAAAGGGCTTCAGTTTCCCTAAACAGAGTTCAAAATAAGCAGACTCTTCTGTTTTGTTTTTTAATGGATCTCACAAAGGAAACTGGCTCCTTTACTGGGCTTTGGGCATTTTGCCTTGACTCCTAACCACCAACATAGCTGTGGATTATTTCCTCCAAAGCTACTGCTTTCTGCTTACGCCAAAAGTCAATCTTGAGTTTTTACACTATCATTTTATTTAAAATCCCTCCTTAAGGTCAGTCGGGGTATTGAACTTTATGTCAGAGTAGTCCAAGTAGTCCATTGCTATTTTATAATCTCATTCATTCTCTGAACTTAATTACACAGTAATTATTCAACAATTAAAATTCAACTCAGCTACAATTTAGTCTCAATTCGCAAGAATTACCATCCCAGGATAGAATCCATTAGGACTACTGAGTACTCTTCATGAAGGAAGAATTCCTTGGCACTTAATGTTGGAGCTTTTGTATTTCAGTTTAGCTACTCACATTAAAGTAATATTAATAATTACAATTCTCTCATAAGCCCCATTCAACGTGCAGGGTTTCATGAAGATGCACTTTTATATCTTTATATTAACGTGATGAGGACACTATGGTTTTAATGCTAAATAATACTATTATAGAGGCTTACATAACCAACAACTGTGCCTCCCCTTCCCTCGCTTTGTTTGGTTTCTCTCTGGACTTGCTGCCCAGTGGTCATTCCCCAGAATGACCTTCACTACTCTTGCCTGGGTATATTTTTATCACCCAAAACTGCTATGCTGTTCAGATTTCTGACCATTTGCACCCTTTTTCCTCTCACAAGGAATCTTTATCCTGAGTATTCTAAATGTCCCTGACAAAATGTGGGAGTACACATTGCTTGAATTCATTGTGTTACACATTCGGAAAGTATATGTGGTCTGGAAGAACAAGCCGTAGAATGCTGAGGAATGTTTTGACATTATTTGTATTATTGTTTCAAATTGTTTTCTTTTCTTTCTGAAAGAAAGACGTATCTCTGAAATCGCTGATCTTACTTTATTCTCTTTGCTCCTCTATTATCCATTTTATAAAGTTTATTTAGTTGCTTTTATTTGTTTGAAAGGCAGAGCAAAAGAGAGAGAGAAAGGGAGAGAGATCTCTCATGCACTGGTTCACTCCCCATATGTCTGCAACAGCCAGGACTGGACTAGCTAGAAGCCAAGAACTCCATGTGGGTCACCCACAAGGGTAGCAGCACTTGAGCCATCATCTGCTGTATCCCAGGATGCACATTAGCAAGAAGCTGGCACTCTGATATGGGATGCAGGAGTACCAGGCTATGGCAGCTTAACTCACTGTGTCACAATTTCCCCTGCTATCCATTTAATTATCCCCACATTCCATCTTCTTAGACATGTCTTCCACTTAACTTTTAAATTTCCTCTTAACAATTTTATTTCTAGTCACATTTTTGCACGCCTTCCATTTTCTGTTTCCTTCTTCTTGTCTTTTTTTTTTTCCTATTGCTTTTTCTCTTTCACAGAAAGCCTTTCCTTACCACATCTGGTTTTCATTCATATTTAGAAGTCACTAAAAAGCTGACCAGTAGCCCCGTGTTAGCAGCCCTAGACTATTACCTTGTGGACTTCATTCTAGAGTACTGCACAATAGGTAGGAGTTTCGCCTAGCAGTTAAATCCTCACTTGGAACATCAGCTTCTTGTAAGAAGGGTGCCTAGGTTCAAGTCTAGGCTCTGCTCCCAATTCCAGCCTCCAGCTTAGCATACCCTGGGAGAAAGCAGGTGATGGCTCAAGTAGTTGGGTCCCTCCCATAACACAGGAGATCCATGTTGAGGTTCCAGGCTCCAAGTTTTGGCGACTTCTAGTCTCAGCTATTGCAGGCACTCAGGAGTGAACCAGCGGATATAATCAATCTCTCAGTCTCTCTGTCTTTTACTCGATCTCTCTCCCTCTCTCTCTCCCTGCCTTTCAAGTAAAATAAAACAAATAAAAACTTAGAATAACTGGGCAGCACTCAACACTTTTTTATGGATTTTTCCAACTATTAACATCTATTGGTCTTCCTCTGCTGAAGCTCAGTTACCCAGAAAAAAGTCTCTGGTCTGATAAGACGGCTACAGACCCAGGGCCTACTCTCTTCATATACAGCCTCCCAGTCAGTTCCACTGTTTACCATCCTGAGTCTTCACCCTCACCTTCTGTAGGAACTGGAACCTACAAACGTTAGGGTGACCAAAGATTCTTCAGTTTGATTTTTTTTTTTTTGTCTCTTCCGCAAAAATTTAAAATACAGATTCCTCTTCTTTTTTTTATTTTTATTATTATTTTTTATTTTTATTTTTTGACAGGCAGAGTGGACAGTGGGGGGGGGGGGGGGGGTCTTCCTTTACCATTGGTTCACCCTCCAATGGCCGCTGCGGCCGGCGCACCGTGCTGATCCGAAGCCAGGAGCCAGGTGCTTCTTCCTGGTCTCCCATGCAGGTGCAGGGCCCAGGCACTTGGGCCATCCTTCACTGTACTCCCGGGCCACAGCAGAGAGCTGGACTGGAAGAGGGGCAACCAGGACAGAATCCAGTGCCCCGACCAGGACTAGAACCCGGGGTGCCGGCGCTGCAGGCAGAGGATTAGCCTAGTGAGCCGCAGCACTGGCCAGATTCCTCTTCTTAATCAGACAATATTGCTCTTTCTTGCTGTCCAGTTTTCAAAGATGTGCTAAAACTTTTCATCTGTTACTACTGTTTCTTCTAATCATTTTGTTCTTAGAGATTTGTTTATTTATTTATTTGAAAGGCAGAGGCAGAGAGAGAGGAAAAAAGAGAAGTCTTCCATCCACTGGTTCACTCCCGAAATGGCCACAATGGCCGAAGATGAGGCAATCCAAAGCCAGGAGCCAGGGGCTTCTTCCAGGTCTCCCACCCGGGTGCAGGGGCCCAAGCACTTGAGCCATCTTCTACTGCTTTCCCAGGCCACAGCAGAGAGCTGGATCAGAAGTAGAGCACCAGGAACTCAAACTCACGCCCATATATGATGTTGGAGCTACAAGTGGATGCTTAGCATACTACGCAACAGCACTGGCACGCCAAGATATTTACATTCTCTTAATTGTTACCCTGTAATTTTAATGAAGTCTGAAGAGAGAGGATATAAGAATAGCCAATTTTCCATATTTAACAAGAATTCCATGGTTCAATAAGGAAAATATTATATCAAATAATTCACTGCTAATTATTTTCATCATTGTTTCAGGAATGCTTCATAAAGCTCCCTGACAATTTCTCATCTGTCATTTTAATAGTTCAAAAGTCTCAATACTTTATTAATACAATTATTTCTCTTGAACTGAATATTTGTTTGCTTAAAAATTCATTTGAAGGGAGCCAGCGCTGTAGCACAGCATAACGGGCAGTACCGACATCCCATATGGGCACCAGTTCAAGTCCCAGTTGCCCACTTCTAGTCCAGCTCCCTGCCAATGCCCCTGAGAAAGCAGAAGAGCCAAGTCTTTCGGTCTCTGCACCCATGTGGGAAACCCAGAAAAAGCTCATGCCACCTAGCTTCAGCTTCACCCAGCTCCGGCCGTTGGAGCCATTTTGGAGAGTGAACCAACGGATGGAAGATCGCTCAATCGATCAATTGCTCGCTCTCTCTCTCTCTCTCTCTCTCTCTCTGCCTCTGCCTCTCTGTAACTCAGCCTTTCAAATAAATAAATAAATCTTTAAAAAATAAAAATGCATGTGAATTTTGTTCTCACTGACTTGCATTCTAACTTTCATCACAGAACTGGAAATATGGAATCAGTGTTGTGGCACAGCAGCTTGCGCTGTTGCTGAGGAAGCCCACATCCCATATCAAAACGCATGTACTCCCAACCTGTGTGTACTGATGGTCCTCTTCCCCACTTAATGCTGTATAATTGTTCAAACCTGGTAAATGCCACTCTTAGGATCATTGGTTACTATCCTCACTCTGTCTTTTATGACCTTGTCTAAATATGATCAGAGTTGGTAAACTTGGAAGGCTTCCATAGCCTTGGCAACTCATGACGACAGCCTAGGGTGGTTACTGGCGCCATAAACTAGAGTGTCAATTTGTTGGGTCAACAACAGGAGCCACTGTGCGCTTGCTCCTGATGTGGGATCTCTGTCCTTAATGTGCTGTACATTGTGATTTAATGCTATAACTAGTACTCAAACAGTATGTTTCACTTTGTGTTTCTATGTGGGTGCAAACTGTTGAAATCTTTATACTAAATTGATCTTCTGTATATAAATAGAATTGAAAATGAATCTTGATGCAAATGGAAGGGGAGAGGGTGCGGGAGAGGGGAGGGTTGCGAGTGGGAGGGAAGTTATTGTAAGTTATTACAATTATTATTATTGTAAGTTATTGTAAGCCATTGTAATCCATAAGCTGTACACTGGAAATTTATATTCATTAAATAAAAGTTAAAAAAAAAAGAAAAAAAAAATCTCTAGAAAACCCAAAGAAAAACACAAAAAATGAGAAGTCAAGTTTATATGACTTGGATTGGAACAAATCAGCAGTTAGTGCCTGGTGTGATACTGTGCCTTGCTAATTGGTGGATCAGCTTCAAAGCAGCCTTAGAGAGCTGCAGGAGGCACTGAAATGGGAGAATTGAGGTTGGTCGTGCCTCGGTGGAACCTTGTACCGGTCAATTGTGAAGAAGTTAGGAAAGACTGATGTTATTGGATAAATAGCATATATTTCAGCCTTAACAGAATACCTTGATGCACTAGGAGGGCACCATGAATGTTCTGAATACAATCAGTGATCTCTCAGGATCTAGGAAAATAAGCCAACTTTAATGAATAAATGCTGATGGTGTACAATAAAAAAAAAAATCAAAAAAAAAAAAAAAAAACGCATGTTCAAGTTTCAGTTGCTCTACTTCCAATCCAGCTTCCCGCTAGTGCATTAGGAGGCAGTGGATGATGACTAAAGTTCTTGAGCATCTGTAACCCACATAGGAGGCCCAAATGGTGATCCTGGCTCCTGGCTTCAGCCTGGCACAACCCCAGACGTGCAGCCATTTGAGGAGCAAACCAGCAGATGAGTATCCATCCATCTATCAATCCAGATATAGATCAATCAATATCAGGTGTGTGTGTGTGTGTTATTATAGATAGATAGATAGATAATCTGTCTTTCAAGTAGATGAAAATGTTTGTTAAAACCTTTTCTATGGGCCAGCACTGTGGTGTGGTGGGTAAAACTGCTGCCTACAGTGCCAGTATCTCATATGGGTGCCAGTTTGAGTCCCGGATGCTCCATTCCCATTCAGCTCTCTGCTATGGCCCAAGAAAGCAGTAGAAGATGGCCCAAGTCCTTGGGCCACTGCACCCAAGGTATGAGACCTGAAAGAAGCTCCTGGCTCCTGGTTTTGGATTGCTACAGCTCTGGCCATTGCAGCCAACTGGGACGTGAACCAGCGGGTGGAAGTCTTCTCTTCCTCTCTCTCTCTGCCTCTCCTTCTCTATCTGTGTAACACTGACTTTCAAATAAATAAATAAATCTTTTTTTTTAACTTTTATTTAATGAATATAAATTTCCAGTGTACAGCTTATGGATTACAATGGCTTCCCCTTCCCATAATTTCCCTCCCACCCGCAACCCTCCCCTCTCCCGCTCCCTCTCCCTTTCCATTCACATCAAGATTCATTTTCAATTCTATTTATATACAGAAGATCAATTTAGTATAAATACTTCAACAGTTTGCACCCACATAGAAACACAAAGTGAAACATACTGTTTGAGTACTAGTTATAGCATTAAATCACAATGTACAGTACATTAAGGACAGAGATCCCACATCAGGAGCAAGCGCACAGTGGCTCCTGTTGTTGACCCAACAAATTGACACTCTAGTTTATGGCGCCAGTAACCACCCTAGGCTGTCGTCATGAGTTGCCAAGGCTATGGAAGCCTTCCAAGTTTACCAACTCTGATCATATTTAGACAAGGTCATAAAAGACAGAGTGAGGATAGTAACCAATGATCCTAAGAGTGGCATTTACCAGGTTTGAACAATTATACAGCATTAAGTGGGGAAGAGGACCATCAGTACACACAGGTTGGGAGTACATGCGTTTTGATATGGGATGTGGGCTTCCTCAGCAACAGCGCAAGCTGCTGTGCCACAACACTGATTCCATATTTCCAGTTCTGTGATGAAAGTTAGAATGCAAGTCAGTGAGAACAAAATTCACATGCATTTTTATTTTTTAAAGATTTATTTATTTATTTGAAAGGCTGAGTTACAGAGAGGCAGAGGCAGAGAGAGAGAGAGAGAGAGAGAGAGAGCGAGCAATTGATCGATTGAGCGATCTTCCATCCGTTGGTTCACTCTCCAAAATGGCTCCAAGCTTTTCTAAAAATAATCAATCAATAAAATGGAAATACATTCCCTAAAGGGAAAGAAGATTAGTCCCAGGTATAGTAAAATCATTAAAGATGTTTTAAACTTTAATTATTTTTAAAAAAGTAGTTCAGGTGTTTGGCACAGCAGTTATGACACTGCTTGGGATGCCAGCATTCCCTATGTGAATGTTGAGTTTTGAAATTAGCTCTGCTCCTGATTCCAGGTTCCTACTAATGCACACCTATGCTGGAGACGCATATTTACTTCCAGTCTCCTGGCTTTGATCTGGCCCAGACCCAGCTGTTGAGAGCATTGGGAGTGTGAACTAGTGGATGGAAGATCTGTGTGAGTGTGTGTGTGTGTGTGCATGTGTCTGTCTCTCTCTCCAACCTGCTCCCACCTCTCCACCTTTCAAATAAAAGGAAAATAAATTAAAATTTTAAAAAAATGTTTCTCACAAATACTCAAATATATACAACAAATAAAGAGACAAAATAAAAGAAAAATGCTAAGTCCCCAGAACTATCAGAACCATTACTATTGTTCATCATTCACCACATACTGTACCCACATGGTAGCAATCCCACAATAAACTTCAGTATTTTTGCTTTATTTCAATATTTGTAAATAGAATAGACTAACCAAAAAGTTCTATAGCTGTATAAAAGCAGATGTAGAAATAAGAAACTTCAAAAAACCTCTACCACTCTGAATAAGCCAGAGAGAAAACACCACTGTTATTTTTTGGCATAATGACAAAAATAAACACTTAAGATGTTAATTTCTATGGCACAAAATCCCCATTTTTCTCTTGTAAAAAAGAACTATATTATCTTCCATAGGATAATATAATAATGTATTTTGTTAACAAAATACTAATAACTTCATATCATTGTCCAAGGTAACTTATAACATCAATATCAATAAAGCAAAATAATTTAAAATGTGCAGGATTTGACCAAGCCATGAAATAAATCCAACTTTGTGCCAGGCGCTGTGGTGCAGCGGGTTAAAGTCCTGGCATGAAGCACCAGCATCCCATATGGGTGCCAGTTCAAGTCCCAACTGCTTCTCTTCCAATCCAGCTCTTTGCTATGGCCTGGGAAAGCAGTAGAAGATGGCCCAAGCCCTCGGACCCCTGTACCTACGTGAGAGACCCGGAAGAAGCTCCTGGCTCCTAGCTTTGGATCGGCCCAACTCTGGCCATTGCGGCCAGCTGGGGAGTGAACCAGTGGATGGAAGACTTCTCTATTTCTACCTCTCTCTGTAACTCTTTCAAATAAATCTTTAAAAACAAAAAAATAGAAATCCACTATAATGTAAAACTTAAACACTTGGAACCAAGTAACAACAGTGATTATAACTAACTGATATTTCAATTTTCAACTGAATACGAGAATTTGCCTGTTTTTACAATATGAACGAGCAATAATTAGTGTTATTGTGCTTATTTCCAAATCCAAAAACAGAATCAGCAAAGTTAAGTGATTCATCCATATGTACAGAACACAGCACACAAAGACAAGGCTACCCTTTGTTCATCAATTAGTTGTCAACTAAAATGTACCCAACGCTCTACTTTCTTTAAAAAGTCTGCTTTTATCAGAGCCACTGATAAAAATATTTTCCACAGAAAAATGCTGCATTTTAATAGACATTATTTGGGACCAGCATGTGGCATAGCAGATTAAGCCACCAATCTGCAATGCCAGCATCCTTCATTAATGCCGGTTTGAGTTCTGACTGCTCCACTTCCAATTCAGCTACCTGTTAATGTACCTGAAAAGGTAGCAGAAGTGACCCAAGGGCCTGGGTCCTGGCAACCCACATGGAAGACTCAGTTGGAGTACCAGGCTCAGTCCTGACCATTGTAATCATCTGGGAGTGAACCAATGGATGGAAAATCTCTCTCCTCTGTCTCTGCTTCTCTCTCTTTCTGTAACTCTTCCTTTAAAATAAATAAATGGGGACCAGCACTGTGGCATGGTGGGTAAAGCCACCTGGCCTGCAGTACCAGTATCCCATATGGGCATCACTTAAGAGTCCCAGTTGCTCCACTTCCAATCCAGCTCTCTGCTGTGACATGGGAAAGCAGCAGAAGACAGCCCAAGTCCTTGGGCCCCTGCACCTGCACAGGAGACCCAGAAGAAGCTCTTGACTTCAGATAGGCATGGCTCTGGCTGTTGTGGACATTTGGGGAGTGAACCCACAGATGGAAGACCTCACTCTCTCTTTCTCTCCCTAAGCCTCTCTGTAACTCTTTCAAATAAATAAATAAATCTTTAAAAAAATAAAATAAAATGTCTTTTTTTTTAAAAAAAAGAGTATATTATAACACATTTTAAAAAGAAAACTTAGATTCTAAAAAAATAAATAATATATATCATTTAACATCCAATTTATTGTTCCATAAAGAAGGATCAAAATATGTGCTGGCATATATTTTGATGCATGCTATTTTATAAAAAGAATGAGAGGGGAGGGGCCGGTGCTGTGGCTTAGCAGGTAAGGCCGCTGCTTGCAGTGCTGCCATCCCATATCGGGCGCCAGTTCGAGTCCCAGCTGTTCCACTTCCAATCCAGCTCTCTGCTATGCCTGGGAATGCAGTGGAAGATGGCCCAAGTCCTTGGGGCCCCGCACTCACGTGAGAGACCCGGAAGAGGATCCTGGCTCTTGGCTTTGGATCAACACAGCTCCAGTTGTTGCAACCAATCGGGGAGTGAACCTGGGGATGGAAGACCTCTCTCTCTATCTGCTTCTCCTTCTCTCTCTGTTTAACTCTGACTTTCAAATAAGTAAATAAATAAATCTTTAAAAAAAAAAAAAAAGAATGAGGGGCCTGCACTGTGGCATAGTAGGTTAAGCTTCTGCCTGCAACACTGGCATCCCATATGGGTGCCAATTTGAGTTTCAGCTGCTCTACTTCCAATCCAGCTCCCTTGCTGATGGCCTGGGAAAGCAGTGGAAGATGGCCCAAGTGCTTGGGCCCCTGAACCTCCATGGCAGACACAGAAGAAACTCCTGGCTCCTGGCTTCAGACTAGTCCAGCTCCAGCCCTTGTGGTCATATGAGGAGAGAACCAGAGGATGGAAGAATTCTCTCCCTGTCTTTCCCCCTCACTGTCTGCAATTCTGTCTCTCAGGTAAATAAATAAATCTTTAAAAAATAAATGAGTGTAGGCCGGCACCGTGGCTTAACAGGCTAATCCTCCGCCTTGCGGCACCGGCACATTGGGTTCTATCCCGGTTGCCCCTCTTCCAGGCCAGCTCTCTGCTATGGCCCGGGAAGGCAGTAGAGGGTGCCCCAAGTGCTTGGGCCCTGCACCCGCATGGGAGACCAGGAGAAGCACCTGGCTCCTGGCTTCGGATCAGCGCAATGAGCCGGCCGCAGCGGCCATTGGAGGGTGAACCAATGGCAAAAAGGAAGACCTTTCTCTCTGTCTCTCTCTCTATCCACTCTGCCTGTCAAAAAATAAATAAATAAATAAATAAATAAATAAATAAATAAATAAGTGTAGCTCAAAAGCAACCTTCAAATGCTTCTGTTTCACAATTACTTAGAGATCCTCATGAAAGACCAGTCTGAAATAATTTCTTCACTCTTAAATCAGTGGAGAGTCAAATTCTCCTTGATCACATACTTTTTATGAATGGAATAAGCTAAGAAGTAAAGGACTAGAGCACAATCTCTGACACTGAAATTCCAAATCTTTTATCACTAAGGACAGTATATTCCTATTATATTTTTAGCATAAATCATTACAATTTTAATAATTTTCAGTTAATCAGTTTTCAGAGCCTTTTTAGTGCATGGAAATCATTATCACAGCATTAAGAGTACTATGAACATTACACATGTAATTATTTAAAACATGAAATCTCATTCAGAAAAACTAACAACAGATCAAAATAAGAAACTCTGGAACTCCAGCCCAATCTCCTCCCACGACTTCCTCAAGTCTGTTCCCACTGCATCTCACACACACACTCCTCCACCTCACTGGAGAAAATATTCTTACTAATACTCCCACCAAGCTGAAGCGCCCTGATGGCAAAGGCATCTTATTCACGCAGGCATCCTCCATGCAGATTTAAAGAAGTGGCTGAGCATGTACCAGGGATAACTTAAAAAATAAGATATGTCCTGGACACACCAGAAATGTTCACACAGGCAGCAGAAACAATTTTTAGCCCTTTGAGTTTACTCCATAAAATGTAAACATAATTCAACTTGTCTCATATATTTTGTTTATCCAGTATTTTTCCAAAAAAATGGCTGAATAGTATAATTACTATTTGTATCCATTTTGCTGTCATCTGAAAAAAAGAAGCTTCCTCCTGTCTAAGTTATAATAAGACCCTATATTTCTATTAAAATACCCTTTGCCATTATGAAATAATAGCCCTGCTTGCTGAAAGAATTTTTGTGATTGCTATTAAAAGTTGTATCTAATAAAAATATTGGATTTAATAACTAAATAATAAATTTCTAGTTATATAATAAATATACTATTGTAGCTATGTTATTTTATGGCAAAACTCCAAGTAACCTTAATACAGCAAAGTGGAGAAAATAATCAAATTCATTTTATTTTTTCATAAAGAAATTATCTTTTACCAAAGAATCTGCCTGGAGGGAGGGAGGATCAACAGGAAAATAGCTGTTTTCCACAGTGCCAACAGGGTGAAATTTCTACAATGTAAATATCTCTCAAAGGTGCTTGAAAATCTCAGCTTGAAATCTCTCAAAGGCTCTTGAGTGTTTACAACAGTTTTCAAACACCGTTCTTTTAACAAGAACCCTTACCTTCAACAGCAGTGTATCCAGACAGAGTGAAGCTGCTCTGTTAACAGAAGCTGGTGGTCCTGTGCTGGGATGCCAGTCTTCCCCCTCCTTCAGCAGCAGCTCCTGTGGGTGGTCTACAGAGCAGAGCAAGAAAACCACTTGATTACAGTCAAAATCCTTCAGCTAGGCACAAATTGGGTCTTTTGTGACTTGCACGGTGCCTCTCCCCAACCTCATTTTTACCAAACCTCATGTACACCAACCCCACACTAACAAAGGCCCAGGTTGTTTCTTTTTTTTTTTTAATTTAATGAATGTATTTTTCCAGGTTATTTCACATGTGTTCACAGGTCCCCTCCTCTCTCTGGGATCTTCATGTCCACTGTCTCTGAGGTCTATGTTCATTCCTTTTTCTCTGAAGCTATTGCTACCTCTAAACCCACTAGGGGAATGAAGGGGCCATTCACACGGTGTATCTCCTTGTGTACCTTTTCTAACATAATACTATCCCATAACATTTTTGTTGTAAAATACAATCTGTGCAAAATTGACCACAAGGCTTATGGGGAAAAAAGATTAAGGGCAAATCAAAAATCTATGCAACTTTATGTCAGAGCACCAAAACAGTAACACTAGCTATTAAGACACCTGTGTCCCACACCAGAATGGCTGAGCTCAACACTTGGCTCTAGCTCTTGACTCCAGCTTCTTCCTAATGCAGAGTTAGGTAGACAGTGGTGATGGCTCACACATCTGGGTTCCTGCCTCCCACTCAGGAAATCTGGATTGAGTTTCCAGTTCCAGTGTTCAGCCTGGACCACTCTTCACTGTTACAAGCTTTGGAGAGAAGTCAGCAGAAAAAAAAAAAAAAAAAGCTTTCTCTGTCTCTCCCTGCCTCTCAAATAAATAAAAGTTGTATTTTTCTTTAATAATAATAATAAAACCACTTTGAGCAAAATCAAAATCTAAGCACAGACATTTGGCCTAGCCTTGTGGCTAAGACATTCCTGTATCCTACATGTGAGTGACTTGGTTCCATGCCTGGCTCTAGATCCTGACTCCAGTTTCCTGCTAATACAGACCCCAAGAGGCAGTGGTCATAGCTCAAGTAATTGGGTTCCCACCACCCATCAGGAAACCTTGATTGAGTTACCAGCTTCAGCCTAGCCCAGGAGAGTGAACCAGTGGGTGGGGGTGCTCCCAATGTGTCTATCTCCTCCAAAAAACTTTTTTAAAAATCAAAATCTAATCCAAGCGTCTTTAATCAAATTGGTAATACAAAAGGAAATGTCTTTGCAGCATCTCTGGCTGTCTTTAAAAAAAAAAAAAAAAAGATTTATTTTACTTGAAAGAGTTACAGAGAGAGGCAGAGACAGAGAGGTCTTCCATCCACTGGTTTATTCTCCAGATGGCCACAACGGCCGGAGCTGCACCAATCCAAAGCCAGGAGCCAGGAGCTTCTTCCAGGTCTCCCACGTGGGTGCAGGGGCACAAGGACTTGGGCCATCTTCCACTGCTATCCCAGGCCATAGCAGAGAGCTGGATTAGAAGAGGAGCAGCCTGGACTAAAACTGGCACCCGTATGGGATGCTGGCACTTGAGGCCAGGGCTTTAACCTGCTGTGCCACAGCACTGGCCCCGAGCATCTTTATCTGTCTTTGCAGATTCATTTAGTAAGCCTAGCTCCAATTCCTCTAACATAAAGCATGGGAGTTCTGGATTCAATGGAAATTATTGATTCCTAGTAAGACTGTCAAAACAAATAAATACAAGCCAGAATAACTAAGGTCAGCAATGAAAACTGGACATCATTATAGATCCCACAGACATTTAAACATTATAACAATGAAATTGTTATTGAAAATAACAATTGTTATTGAAATTGAAATTGGAAATTTTAGGTAAATAGATAAATTTTTAGTAAAATAACTTGCCAGAATTAGCAAAAGGAGAGAGAGGAAAGTTTTAGTCTATAAACTTAAAGAAACTGAATCTGTATTTAAAAGCCTTTCTGAGGCTGGCCTTGTGGCACAGTTGGTTAAACCTCCACTTGTGATGCTGTTTTCCTATACAGGAGTGTGGTTCATGTTTCTATTGCTTTGCTTCCTGCTAACGTGCCTGAGAAGCCACCAGAAAATGGCCCAAAAACTTGGGCCCCTGCTACCCTTGTAGGAGATGAGGGTAGAGTTTCGTGGCTCCATGCTTCAATCTGGCTACTGCAGCCATGTAGAGAATAAACCAGTGGATGGAATCTCTCCCTCCGTCTCTTTCCCTTTCTCCCCCTCCCTCCCTCTCCCTCTCCCTTGCTCTCCCTCTCACTCCCTCTGTAGCTCTGCCTATCCAGTAAACAAATCTTTAGATAAATTTTTTAAAAGAACCTTCCCAGAAAGAAAACAAGCACCAAATGGTTTCACCAGCAACTTCTACCAAATAACAAGTAGCTCATATAGCTGGCATGCCAAAATTCCACAGATCATTCTCAGGACAGAGTAACCTTGATAATGAAATGATGAATATATACAAAAATCTTAAACAAAATATTAGAAGACAAATCCAATAATATACAAAAAGTAAAACATATTATAAACAAATTTGGTTTATGCCAGGAACATAACCTTGCTTTAACATTCACTCAAAAGTATTAAGGATGCCAAAGGATCATAGAAAAGATGCTAGAAAATATCACAATGAGGTACCACCATATACCCATTGGGAAGGCTAGCTATTTTTTTTAGATTTATTTATTTATTTATTTATTTGAAAGAGAGGGAGAGAGAGATCTTCTATCCACTGCTTCACTCCCAAAATGACCACAATGGCTGGGACTAGGCCAGGCCAAAACCAGGAGTCTAGAACTCCATCCAGTTTCCCACAGAGGTAGCAGGGGCCCAAGCATTTGGGCCATCTGCTGCTGCTTTCCCAGGTGTATTAGCAGGGAGCTGGACCAGGGGTAGAACAGAGACTCAAACCAGTGCTTATATGGGATACCAGCATTGCAGGCAACAGCTTAATCAACTGTTCCACAACATCAGCCTCAGGGCTACAATTTTTAAAACTGACAATACCAAAGAATAACAAGGGTGTCAAACAATTGGAACTCTCATATATTGCTTACCATCTTCTGGAAATTCTATTCCCAAGCTATTTACTCTGGAACAATGTTCACATAAATACATGTATGTGAATGTTTACAGCAGTCTCATTGGCAACTGCTCCAAACTCAAAACAATTCCAATAGCCATCTACAGAAGAACAGATAAACAAATACCATACAATGGAAAGCAACTCAGCCACAAACAGCATCCACCTACTGACAGCCACAGTATTATGGATGAATCTCAAAAGCATAATGCAAGTAAAAGGACATCAGAAACTAGTATTATCTAGTATAAATTCTGGAACGGGCAGGGGCAAGTATTCGGTGCAGTGGTTTAGACATCACAAGGGATGCCTGCATCCCACAGGAGAATACCTATGCTCAAGTCTCTGCTTCTAATTCCAGTTTCCTGCTCATGCAGACACTGGGAAGCAGCAGGTAAAGATCATGTACTGCTGTCGCTGTCACCCATGCTGGAGACCCAAACCGCATTCTGGGTTCCTGGTTTTGGCCTGGCCCAGCCCCAGCTGCTGTAGGTATTGGGACAGAGAACAAATGGAAAGGAGATATCTCTGTGTGTGTTTGTGTATTCATGTGTGTCATCACTTCTCAGCCTTCTGGCTAAGATCAAGTATGTGTTTATGTGTGTTCCCTCTGCCTTTCAAATACAATGGAAATAAATTTTTTTTTTTAAATTCTAAAACAGGAGAAACTAAGTGAAATGGTGGTCAGCATTAAGAAAAGAGAATAGAACTAACTACAAAGAGAATTGAGGAAAAGGGTATTCTTCTATATCTGTGCTCCTAAAAAGGTGGATTTTACTGTTTGTAATTTATACCTTAACACATGCGATTTTAAGAAAAGCAGTCATTAGAATTCATTACATTAATAAACATTAGTTTGATAATAGCCAACTGCAGTTTAAAAAAAAAAACCTTTAGGAAACTAAGACAACAAGTTAAATTCCTTAATTTCATCCAGTGTCCATTAAAAAAAGAAAAATCATACTTACTGGTAAAAAACATGGAAAGTTTCCCCTTTGAGAATAAGATAAGGATACCAGATACTATTTCTATTCAGTATCTTATTTGAGCTCTTAGTCATTGTAGAAAAGCAAGAAGCAAAAGGACTGGGGCTGGTGCTGTGACATAGCAGGTAAGGCCGACACCTGCAGTGCCAGCATCCCATGTGGGCGCTGGTTCAGGTCCTGGCTGCTCCACTTCCGATCCAGCTCTCTGCTATGGCCTGGGAGAGCAGTGGAGGATGGCCCAAGTCCTTGAGCCCTTGCACCCACATGGGAGACCTGGGGCGGGCTCCTGGCTCCTGGCTTCAGATCAGCTCAGCTCTGGCTGTTGTGGCCAGTTGGGGAGTGAGCCAGCGGATGGAGGAACACCCCCCCCCCGCCGCCGCCTCTCCTTCTCTCTCTGTGTAACTCTGACTTTCAAATAAATAAATAAATCTTTAAAAAAAAAAAGATATAAGGGCTGAAGAATGAAGTCATAAAACTGTCCTATTTGCAGACATGAATACATGCAAAGAAAACATTTTCAAAATATACAGATAAATTATAATAAGTGAGTTTAGTAATTTTAATAAGTTTGTGAAGTTAAAGATCAGTGGGTAGAAATGAATCAGATTTCTATGTACCAAAAATAGAGTTAGAAAATGAAATTCTTTAAAAGCTAACATTTTTACAGTAGCATCAAACAATATCAAATATCTAGGAATGAATAGAATTTTAAAGTATATACATCTCCCCAATGATACTTAATTACAAAACTGAAAAATAGTAACTTTCACAAAAGGTGCCGGATACCCACCTTAACCAAAATGACGAAAGTCCTGCTTAGTACCTTCTATTACTTCTAGGGTACTCACTGCCCTAACTGCATAATGTGTATTGCATCATGAGGTAATATCAAACAAAATCTAATTGAGAAACATTATACAAAATAATTGGTCCTGCTTCTTCAAAAAATTTTTTTAATCTTTATTACATCTACTTGAAAGGCAAAGTTGAGGTCGGCAGAGAGAGATCCAGGGTAGGCCACGAAGAAGCCAAAAACCCAGAACTCCATCTGGGTCTCCCACACGGGTGGTAGCAGCTTAAACATTCAAGACATCCTCTGCCACCTCCCAATGCATAAGCAGGAAGCTAGATTGGAAACAGAGTATCTGGGACTTGAACCTGCACTCCAATGTGCAGCGATCCAATATAGGATGCCACAACACCCACCCAAGGATATAAAGAATTGTTTCAGATGGCAGGAGACTTACAGCATGTGACAAGTGAATGCCAACACATGAGCTGGGGTTTACTTCTATGAATGACACATTGGGGATAATTTGCACTCTGAATAAGGTCTGCAGCTTTAAAATCACATTTTTAATTAGGGTACAGAGACAGAGAGTTTCCAACCACTGGTTCACTCTTCAATAACTGCAATGACTAGGGCAAGGCCAAAACCAGGAGCCAGGAATTCAATCCAGGCGTCCCACTTGGTGGCAGGGGCCAAGCTACTTGAATCATCATTGCTGCTTCCCAAGGCCTGCATTAGCAGGAAGCTGGAGTCAGGAGCAGAGTCAGGAATAGAACCCACGTGTTGCACTCCGGCATCTTAACCGGAGTCTTAAACTCAAGGCTAAATGCCCACTCCACATTTAAACTCTGCGGACTTTAATGACGCTGGTAACTGTTGTGATCAGGTAGGAGAATGACTCTATTACTAGAAAACATACTGAAGTATTCAGGGATAAAAGGGCAGAATGTTCAGGAAAAAACTTTTAAGTGTGCGATGTGTATATATAGCTGAATATACTTATATATAAAAATAAAGAAAAATGAAATTATAGGTAAGTATTCACTTGAGAAATCTGAGTAAAGGGTATGCAGAAACTCTTGCTACAGTATTGCTTGTGTAAATCTTCTGAAAGTATAAGCAAAAGTTAAAAGGAAAAAATACAAAGAATACTATGGAGAAAACTGTAAAATACTAATTAAAAAAATTACCAAGACAGGATTAAGCAACACACTGATTCTGGATGAGAAGATTCACCACTGTAGAGCAGGAGTAGGGAACATCCAGTCTACAGGCCTGATAAAGCCAGCAAAATCATTTGGTCTGGCACTGCCAAGGCACCCACAGGTGGGACTCAGAATTCAATAAATCTCTAGCAGTCTAATTTTTAAGTCAGTAATTTTGTATGGCCCATGAATGATGTTATAAATACCCAAATGGCCCTTGGCAGTAAAAAGTTTCCCCATCTCTGATGTAAAAGTTAATTCTCTCCAGGGTGATCTCTAGGTTCAAGGCAATCCTAATTAAAATTCTCATACATTGATTCTGAAAACTTAACATGTGATTCCAAAATTTATACAGGAATGGAAGCACCAAAAATAGCTATAATGCTTTTGAAAAATAATTAATGAGAAGAAAATAATTACTATAAAGCTACAATGACAGTATAAAGCTTAATACTAATGAAATAAAACAAAAATTCACACCTGTATGAATACAAATGTCATTTACAACAAAGGAAGACAAATGTAGGATGATGGGGAAAGATGAACTTTTCAGTAAACGCTAATGGGATACCTGGACATTCATATGAGGGGATATATCATACACAAAACAATAATATATAGGTAGATCATAAATCTATATGTGAAGGGCCAGCACTGTGGCACTGCAGGTAAAGCCACTGCCTACAGTGCCAGCATCCCATATGGGCACTGGTTTGAGTCCTGACTGCTCCAATTCCAATCTGGCTCTCTGCTATGGCCTGGAAAAATAGCAGGAGATGGCCCAAGTGCTTGGGCCCCTGCACCTGCATGGGAGACCCAGAAGAAAGATTTATTTAATACTGAAACATGGAGCTTGTGCTGTGCAGTAGCACCATATGCAAGTGAACCAACAGATGGAGGGTCTCTCCCCCACACCTCTATAAATCTGCCTTTCAAATAAATTATAAATAAATCCTTCTTATTGTTTATCTGAAAATCAGAGTTCCAGAGAAGCAGAGGAAGGTAGGGGAGAGATCTTCCATCTGCTGGTTCCCCAGATGGCCACAACCGCCCGAGCTGCGCTAATCCAAAGCCAGGAACCAGGAGCTTCTTTGGAGTCTCCCACACAGGAGCAAGGGCCCAAAGACTTGGGCCATCTTCTACTGCTTTTCCAGGCCATAGCAGAGAGCCGGATAGGAAGTGGAGCAGCCAGGACTTAAATCCGCACCCATATGGGATGCCCGTACTGCAGGCGGTGGATTTACCTACTACACCAAAGCGCTGGCCCCATAAATAAATCTTTTAAAAAAATACTGAAACATAATTAATTACCAGAGAGATTCGTTATATCATTAAACTTGTCATTCCTCTATTAATTCCAAAGATTACCAAATTAGAGAAGTGGCTTTCAGTTTATCTATAATGAAAGTCTCAAAGTACAGCAACACCCTTCAGTTTCCAGGAGGCTGGTACTTTATTCCTAGGTTCAACCCTCTTCTTTTTCTTTGCCTCTTTACACATAAACTTCCCTTTTCCTCTGCTCTGTTCACATTCACATCCCATGGTCTACTGATCTTCTCTAGCCTGACTCTGTGACATCCCCAATTCTGCCTTCTGATTTACCTCTACTCACTGTGCCCCATCCTGGTTATTTCAAATTTCTCTCCCACCCTCCAGTCCTTCAAATAAAGTCTCCCATGCTCGGGATCTCTTTTGTAACTCATAGCAAAGTCCTTCTGCCATGATGGCCCTGAAAAAAAGCTATGATGAACAAGAAATGGATTCAAATTTCTTCTCTCCATTCCTTCAACTTTAAGGCTGGCATCTGGTTCCTCACTAAAATACAGCTTCTATTTTGCTTCCCCTCCACTACAAAGATTAAAAAAGTCATGTAACTGTGTTTCAATTTCAATCATAAAGAGGAGCTTTACTTTTATTGTCAAAATAATCAATTTGACCCCTCAGACACAGCCCAAGACTCTGTCTAATCAAGGGATACATTTAAGTATTACTGAAGCAAATGGGACATTTAAAATGGTAACACCAAAAGAGATATCAAATGCCATCTTAGAAGCATAAACGACCCCCTCTGTAAAATATTTGAACATTAAAATAAAGAACTCTGCTCTGTGAACTACTGCCATATAGAGCAAGTGATAGGGAAGAATGCTGAAGGTTCCACTGAACAAGTCCACTTCAATGTCCTCATTTCACAGGCTGGATTACTGGTTCAGTGAGCCCAAACATGTGATCCATGCAGTAGTTCTCACTCGAAATCAAAACAAGACTTAATGCCCAAATGTAGGCTTTTTCCCAAAGGACAGAGAAAACTAAAACTTAGAGGGAAGAGAGGCTAAAATGCTATCTGGAGATATCAAAGACTATCACTTGTTTTGTGAAAAACTAAATCTGCAACAAGCAGATTTTAGAGAGGTCCATGAAGACAGAATCCTTAGTTGGACAAACAGAATCTGTTTTCAACTAAAGAGATAGTAGGCACAAAAATAAGAGATATGGGGCGAGGAAACAAGGACAGCTGGAAAACAGGCGTAAAGGGGGAAAGGGAAAGCGGAGAAAGGAAACTGAATCTGGGGATGGGATATCTGAGCAATGACGCAAAGCAGAGCAGCCAGAGCAGCAGGCCAGTTAGTAAAACAGGGTGTCACTACCAAGGTGAGCTAGATGCACTGCAGGCAGGGGGATCAGGGAAGAGTGGTCATAATCACCATACAAAATGACTGGATCTTAAGTCTTTCTACTTTTATTTATTTATTTATTTATTGACAGGCAGAGCTAGGCAGAGAGAGAGAGAGAGAGAGAGAGAGAGAGAGAGAGAGAAAGGTCTTCCTTCCGTTGGTTCACCCTCCAAATGGCTGCCAAGGCCGGCGCTGCACTGATCTGAAGCCAGGAGCCAGGAGCCTTCTCTGGGTCTCCCATGCGGGTGCAGGGCCCAAGCACTTGGGCCATCCTCCACTGCCTTCCCGGACCACAGCAGAGAGCTGGACTGGAAGAGGAGCAACCGGGACAGAATCCGGCACCCCAACCAGGACTAGAACCTGGGGTGCCACACCGCAGGTGGAGGATTAGCCAAGTGAGCCGCGGCACCGGCCTCTACTTTTATTTTTCCAAGCAAAATTCTGTGGAAGCAGCAGCGATGATCATCTTGAATATGAGGTTACAAAAAGGAACAGAACCCAAGATAAATCCATGACCTAAAGCTATTTTAAACTGAGGCAATGATTATTATTGAATATTACTGAATACTATTAATGAACAGTAACTGCAATTCAACTCATCACCAACTTCCAGCAACATAGCCAGCACAAATTCAGATTTAAAATGCAAAAGAAAATGTGTTCATGAAAATTGCATTCAAAAAGCTGGGAAAGCCATTCCAAAGTTATCTCCATTATCCTGCCTGCACTTTACAAGACTTGTTTCACTTTAATATTTGGAGTAAGGTTACTTAGAATAATTAGTTTCACTCTGAACTCCAGCACAGGTCCTCATCTGTCCATGTGTGGTTTTAGGTGACACTCCCTTCCCACTTTTGTCTTATCTTGAATAGAAACAGTTTCTACAAGTGACGTAAGAGGAAATGCAGGCAACCTTGGGAATCTGGACAGCTATGTGTTACATATCTCTAGCAGAGATCAACATGTCAACTCCATGTTGGATACAAGAGCGCTGGGATGTTACTTCTCTCACTAAACATCGTGGGTCAAATTCTCCAAGGGTATCCTCTTCACTTAGTATATTTTCTGTACACCAAGTGCACTGAAGAGGAACCAATCCATATACACACTTGGCAATCCTCCTGCCAGAAAGGCCTCTCCTTCACTCTTGTTTTTCTTTTGAAGATTTATTTATTTGAAAGTCAGAGTTACAGAGAGAGAAGGAGAGAGAGAGAGAGAGAGGTCTTCTATCTGCTGGTTCACTCCCCAATTGGCCACAACAGCTGGAACTGTGCCAATCCAAACCCAGGAGCCAGGAGATTCCTCCGGGTCTCCCACCCAGGTGCAGGGGCCTAAGGACTTGAGCCATCTTCTTTTTTTTTTTTTTTTTTTCCTTTTTTCTTTTTTTTCTTTTTTTTTAAACTTTTATTTAATGAATATAAATTTCCAGTGTACAGCTTATGGATTACAATGGCTTCCCCCTCCCATAACTTCCCTCCCACCCACAACCCTCCCCTCTCCCGCTCCCTCTCCCCTTCCATTCACATCAAGATTCATTTTCAATTCTCTTTATATACAGAAGATCAATTTAGTATAAAGATTTCAACAGTTTGCACCCACATAGCAACACAAAGTGAAACATACTGTTTGAGTACTAGTTATAGCATTAAATCACAATGTACAGCACATTAAGGACAGAGATACCACATGAGGAGCAAGTGCACAGTGGCTCCTGTTGTTGACCCAACAAATTGACACTCTAGTTTATGGTGCCAGTAACCACCCTAGGCTGTCGTCATGAGTTGCCAAGGCTATGGAAGCCTTCCAAGTTTGTCGACTCTGATCATATTTAGACAAGGTCATAAAAGACAGAGTGAGGATAGTAACCAATGATCCTAAGAGTGGCATTTACCAGGTTTGAACAATTATACAGCATTAAGTGGGGAAGAGGACCATCAGGACACACAGGTTGGGAGTAGAGCCATTGGTGGTAGAGTAGAGGTTATGATTACAAAGGAATGAGGCTTAAGTGTGCTAGACAGGGTCTAGAACAAAGGACAGAGTCATTATTAGAGGAGCTAAGAAAGGTGCTGTCTAAGCTACAATTAAGTTTTCTGACTGAGAGGCAAATAGAACCTGATAGAAGGGGCTTGATAATAATCTGGTGGGCTTTAGGCCTTGTAAGTTAAGAGGCCCAGACCTATCTATCTCTTCACATGGGGTATATCCTAAGGGAGGTGTGAACCTCCTAGGGGAAGGCACTCTGTTGACTTTCATTACTTGGCTGGCCTGGGAGGAGAGCTGGCCAGGTAAAGGCAGGTGGCATCTCTAACAAGAAATTTATAGTTCTGCCTGCAATGTTGCTGACCCTACTTGACCATCCCCTCAGCTGCAGTGGTCATTTTGGAAGTTGGGCTGAGTGAAGGGCTTTTCAGCTTAGAGCCAATAAGATCTGTGGCTCTGACCTGGGCATCCTTCGACTCCAGGGCAGGTCCATTTCCAGTGATCCAACTCTTGGCAGAGTTGCCAGGGCTCTTCACAAGCTGACTTCTGCTGAAGCCCAGGCTTACCACATTGAAAGCCACTGCAGTGGACTGGCCTGTTGGGTCTCCTTGAGGGCAGATCACTGTACAGATCAGCCATTAATAGGCCTGCCACCCATTGCCCTTGATGCCTAGCTTTCTTTTCCTCCTGGTTTGTGTTAAAGCAGACCAGAGGATGCAAGTCAAGGGAGTGCCCATGTCCCATCTCTAATCTTCGGTGGCCTGAACTACAAGTCTATAGTCACAGGCATGTTCTGTAGTAGTTTTTCTAAGGTAGACAATGCCCATGAGGAAAATTATATTCTCACTTTAAAACTTTCTTTCCCTTTGGTCTGAAAGGGAGGTTTTTTCTACTTACTGTATACTTCGCTGATGGCGAAGTGAATCTAGCTATGAGATTATTATTTAAGTTCTTATTTTGGCTATGCTATTACAGAAAAATGTTAGCCATCTCTTTTATAAGGTCTAAAGATTAAATTGTACGTCCTACAGATTCCTTCATAATAGAATTAGTTTCCTACCTTGAAGAGAATAGAGAAATGAAAGAACAAGTTGGGCTTAGAATAGAGAAATGAGGGAGCAAGTCCTAGATCGCTCACTGACAATAGCAATATCACATGAATACTTAGCAAACCGTTTCAACCATTAGATAACAACTTAAGAAAACATTTACCAGAAGGTCCAATGCCTTCTACAAATTTTAAGAATCATGTATTTGAAAACACCTCTTAAATATCTAACATGGTGTAGTTTGTTTAACCAGTAAACTTAAGCACAACCATCTAAAATGTTTTTAGTTTCTTTCTACCAACAAGTTTAAAACATGATACACAGATTCAGGTCACACAAATTAAAATGTATCTTTGATTCATTTTAGCAGCTTAAATTTATGGACAATCTTATCTATAAGCCAATTAAAATAAAACTCTTAATAAAATTTCCTATGTGGACATACAATATGTACACACATATAACATAGCATAATAGACCAATATAGCAATTTTAATAATAGTTTTTAAAATCTTTAACTCTTTTTGTAGATTGCCAATTGATTTGAATTGCTTTTTGTTTTTAGATTACTTTAACACATTGCTTTAACAGAGCATCAGAGTTTAATTCTATGTCAAAGAGAAATTGAGCTTCCTGTGATCTTTTGCTGTGAGGTTTCCTTCCTTTACCTTCTTTCATATTGGTGACCATGTTTCTGTGTTTCTGTGTGTAACACATCTTTAAGCATCTTTTGCAGGGCAGGATGAGTGGAAAAAAAAAATTCTTTCAGTTTCTGTTTGCTATGAAAAGTCTTAATTTCACCTTCATTCACAAATGAGAGCTTTGCAGGATATAATATTCTGGGCTGGCAGTTTTTCTCTCTTAGTACCTGGGCTATATCTCGCCATTCCCTTCTAGCTTGTAGGGTTTCTGATGAGAAGTCTGCTGTGAGTCTAATTGGAGATCCTCTGAGAGTAATCTGACGTTTCTCTCTTGCACCTTTTAGAATCTTTTCTTTATGTTTCACTGTGGTGAGTTTGATTACAATGTGTCGTGGTGAGGATCTCTTTTGGTCATGTTTATTAGGGGTTCTATAAGCTTCCTGTACTAAGATGCCTCTGTCCTTCTCCAAACCTGGGAAATTTTCTGCTAGTATCTCACTGAAAATGCCTTCTAATCCTTTCTTCCTCTCCATGCCTTCAGGAACTCCTAGAACCCGAATATTAGGTTTTTTAGTAGTATCCTGTAGATTCCCGACAATATTTTTTAGATTTCTAATTTCTTCTTCTTTTCTTTGGTTTGCCTGTTTCCTTTCCTGTTCTCTGTCTTCTGTTCTTCTCTCTTCTGCTTCGCCCATTCTGTTTTTAAGGCTCTCTAATGTGTTTGTCATTTGATCTATTGAGTTCTTCATTTCATTGTGGTTTTTTGTCACTATCATAGTTTTATGTTCTAGTAGTTGTTTAATTTCATTTTGATTCCTCCTTAATATTTCCTTTTCACGAGAGAGATTTTCTATCTTGTCCATTAAGGATTTCTGTAGTTCAAGAATTTGTTTTTGAGAACTTCTTAATGTTCTTATCAATTTTTTGAGATCCGTTTCTTGCATTTCTTCTATCTCATCATCTTCATAATCTTGAATTGGGGTGTCTTTTTCATTTGGGGGCGTCATAGTGTCTTCCTTGTTCTTGTTACCTCGGTTTTTGCGTTTGTTGTATGGCATGTTGGAGATATTTGGTTTCTTCACTGTGGTGTTTTTTCTTGTTACACTATGGCTCTATATTAAGAGGACTGTCTGCTTTCGGTGGAGCCTTAGAGGCTTGAGATGAGTGTGGACTGAGAGCTGTGTTTGGTTCCTCAGGGTTGAGGGTGTGTCAAAGATGACACTCCCAGGTTAGGTTAGGCGTGGTAAATCTCTCTCTTTTTTTTTTTTTTTTTTTTTTTTGATTCAAAAGGGAAGTAATTCCGCACAGCTGAACGTAATTGGAGGTAGTTAGCAGGCGACTGATATACCCACAGGAGCCAGAGATTGGAAGCTCTTTCCCAAGGACCACACAGGGAATCTCTGCTGCCCTCGGTGTGGGCTCCAATTCTCCTGCAGTCTCCCACTGGATTGCCAAGTTAGATGCTAATCTCCTGTTATTTCACCCCTCCCCCCAGAGTCAGGTTTTTCTGCTAGGCTCAGGGCCGGTGCAGACCTGAGGTCGCCCAGCTTATGACGTATGTCCAAAATGGCGCCTGCTCTTTGTCTTGCTCGCCTTTGAGAGGTGAGTGGAGAGAGAGAAACTCGTGTCCGTATCGGTCACTTTTTTTTTTTTCCCTCTCTCTCTTCTAGTTAGCCTGGTGAATTTTTCCCCACGGAGTTTCAAGCCTCGTTCCCTCTAGTCTCCTCTTTCCGCTTGCCCGCTGGTGTCTCGGGCTATTGAGGTTCGGCTCACCTCGCGTTCCAGCGCTGGTGTGTTGAGTCTGCCGCTGGTGTCCCGAACTTGGGCTCCCACGCTCTCCACGCAGGTCCACTGTGAATCACTAGTTCCGGAAGAGTTTCCGCTGCTGTTTCTTCCCCTACTCTTCCTTGACCCTGCAGTATCTCCACTTTTATTAACCTGTGTGTCTTGCTGAACTATCAATGTGCTCCCTTCCTATTCCGCCATCTTGCCGCTCCCCTTGAGCCATCTTCTACTGCTTTCTCAGGCCATATCAGAAAGCTGGATCTGAAGTGGAGCAGCTGGGACTTGAACCGGCGCCCATATGGGATGTCGGCCCTGCAGGCGGTAGCTTTACCTGCTACACCATAGTGCTGGCGCTTCTCCTTTACTCTTCACATTAAAACATTTCTAGCGGCTGGCGCCATGGCTCACTTGGTCAATCTTCTGCCTGCAGCACTGGCATCCCATACGGGCACCAGGTTCTAGTCTCGGTTGCTCTTCTTCCAATCCAGCTCTCTGCTGTGGCCCGGGAAGGCAGTGGAGGATGGCCCAAGTGCTTGAGCCCTTGCACCCGCATGGGAGACCAGGAGGAAGCACCTGGCTCCTGGCTTTGGATCGGCACAGCACCGGCCATAGCAGCCATTTGGAGAGTGAACCAACTGAAGGAAGACCTTTCTCTCTGTCTCTTTCTCTCACTGTCTATAACTCTACCTGTCAAATAAATAAATAAATAAATAAAAAACATTTCTATTCACTGCTTTAGAAACCAAGCAAACAACCACGTCCAGCTTTAGCTATAAACAGCCAGCACCCAACACAGTGCATCATCTTTGGGGAATTAACAAATATTTGCTGATTGAACACATGACTTATGAATACCTTAATTAAGCTGCATTGCTAAATACAGATATATGTTCAGTTAGAACCCACATAACAGTTTCCAAGGAAGAAAATGTGTATCACTCTCAGTTCATCTCTACAAAACTTCAAGTCCAGCATATACTTTTTCAAAGAACAAAACAGGCATAATACACTTAAGTGGCATTTTCACATATCTTTTTTTTTTTTTTTTTGACAGGCAGAGTGGACAGTGGAGAGACAGAGACAGAGAGAAAGGTCTTCCTTTACCGTTGGTTCACCCTCCAATGGCTGCTGCGGCCGGTGCACCACACTGATCCGAAGCCAGGAGCCAGGTGCTTCTCCTGGTCTCCCATGCAGATGCAGCGCCCAAGCACTTGGGCCATCCTCCACTGCACTCCCGGGCCATAGCAGAGAGCTGGACAGGAAGAGGAGCGACCAGGACAGAATCCAGCGCCCTGACCAGGACTAGAACCCGGTGTGCCGGTGCCGCAGGCAGAGGATTAGTCTATTGAGCCGTGGCGCTGGCCATCACATCTAATATTTAAAGTGTCCTATTTTAACAATGATCTTTGCCATAACCCAAAAATGTTCATGAATACAACATATAATTCCTAAAGTAAAAAATGACACACTACAATAAAGTATCAAAAATGAAAGGCAACTTCATCTCTTAAAACATTTAAATATGCTGACTTAGGAATGTATGTTTGTTTATAAAAATATTGTGCAGCAAGAATTTAATTAGCAAAGTCAAATGGCAGCAGGAATAATTAGGGAAATGATTAGCTATTCCTCTGGCTCGCTTTTAAGGCATTTTTTCTCTCTCAAGGAAACAGAAAAATGTGAGGAAATAATTTGATTTTCTAAAGCTGTCCTTTTATTGATATGCACTAAATGCATACAAGACAAAAACTAAATACCAAGGAACAATAGAACAAAACTGTTCTTTAATTCTCAAAACATAAAAATAAGGACTGGTGTCATGGCGTAGTGGATTTAGCCACCCCTTGCAATACTGACATCCCATATGGGTGCTGGTTTGATTCCTGGCTGCTCTACTTCAGAACCAGCTCCCTGCTGATGGTCTGGGAAAGCAGCAGAAGACAGCTCCCATGTGGGAGACCCAGAAGAAGCTCCTGGCTCCTGGCTTCGGCAGCCTGGGCATCATGGCTGTTTGGCAAGTGAACCAGCAGATGGAGGATCTCTAGCTCTCTGTTTCTTCTTCTCTGTATATAACTCTACCTTTAAAATGAAATAAATAAATAAATCTTTTTAAAAATAATAAAGATATAATGTACTGTGCAGTATTTATAAGGTGCTTTAGAATTCAATATTATACATTACTTACAATAAAGATGGAGACAGGAGCGGCCGGCTTTGTGGTAAGCTGCCACCTGTGCCATCCCATATGGGCGCCAGTACTACTTCTCTGCTAATGAGCCTAGGGAAGCAGTAGAAGATGGCCCACGTTCTTGGCCCCTACAATCACATGGGAGACAGGATGATGCTCCTGGCTTTGGCCTGGCCCAGCACTGCCATTGTGGCCTTCTGGGGAGTTAACCAGAAGATGGAAAATCAATCATCTCTCTTTCTAAATCTGCCTTTTCTTAAAAAAAAAAAAAAAAAAATGGAGAAAGAAAAACACTAGCAAACATGTATTTACATTAGCGGGAACTATTTTCAAACTTAGCTGAGTATTTTATTATCATTTTAATACAACATTTTTTTTTTTCTGACAGGCAGAGTGGGCAGTGAGAGAGGTAGAGACAGAGAGAAAGGACTTCCTTTACCGTTGGTTCACCCTCCAATGGCCACTGCAGCCGGCGCACCACGCTGATCCCAAGGCAGGAGCCAGGTGCTTCTCCTGGTCTCCCATGGGGTACAGGGCCCAAGCACTTGGGCCATCCTCCACTGCACTCCCAGGCCATAGCAGAGAGCTGGCCTGGAAGAGGGGCAACCGGGACAGAATCCGGCGCCCCGACCAGGACTAGAACCCAGTGTGCCGGCGCCACAGGCGGAGGATTAGCCTAGTGAGCCGCGGCACCGGCTACATTACTATTTATTAAAGCTTGCTTATATAGACTATGCAGTTGCTAAACAAAAACATTGAAGCACGTACAAAATACTTAACAATGTAAAACCTAAACTCTCAAGTGTATTTGATTGCTAATTAATTCACAATTTGCCTACTCGTCAAACTACTTTAAAATTTAATCTTATTTCTCCACTTGCCTAATCCAGGTTAAATATGACACTCTGGTTCCTTCCACATTCTATCCAACAAACTGTGCTTCATCAAAATGGAAAATGCTCCCCAAGGTCTTAGCACTCAAATTATCTGGCTATAGAAACTGAAGAGCAAAGAATATTCCAAGTATTTCTCCTGCATTAGAGCTGGAGTCAAATAAAAACTTAAATGAATCAGAAGGAAGGACTTGCTTGTTTCTTTATGTAAAATCATAAACTCAGCTGTTTTAAACATTTTGGACACAAACTCCAGAAAAGCCTCATTTTATAAATCCATATCATTAAACTTGGACATCTTCCCTGACGAAAAATGTTAATATAAGAAAGACAATCAGATCCTGGGGCAGACATTTGGCACAAGCACTTAAGACACCACTTGGACAGCCACATCTCATAACAGAGCGCCTGGTTAGAGTACTGACTATCTATTACCAAACCAGCTTCCTGAAAATGCGTACCCTTGGAAGCAGCAGGTGGCTCAAGTACGTGGGTCCCTACCCTCTTGGGAGACTTAAATTCAGTCCCACGCTCCTGGCTTTGGCCTGGCCCAGCCCTGGCTGTTGCAAACATTTGTGCCTGCCCGTCTTTCTCTCTCTGCCTATCGAATTAAAAAATTAAAAATAAAAATTTTAAAAATGAATGAGGTAATACTTTAAGGGTTTTAAAGATCTACTTATTTATTTGAAAGGCAGAGAGAAAGAGAGAGAGAGAGAGAATCTCTGTCCAGTAGTTCACTATCCAAAAAGCTGCAACAGCCAAGGCTAGGGTACAACAAAGCCAGGAGCCAGGAACTCCATCTGGGTCTCCTCATAGGTAACAAGGACTCAGGTACTTGAGCTATCACCTGCTGCTTCCCACACACATATTCAGGGAGCTGGATAAGAAGCAAAATAGGCTGAACTTGAACCAGCACTTCATATGAGATGCAAGTATCCTAAACAGTGGTTTAACCTGTTATGCCATGACATCCACCCCAATATTTTGAAAATCTCAAAAAAATAAAAAAAGAGGTACTTTCTTCAGACATCCCAGTGATTTAAAACTAAAAACCTAAAAAGAAACAAAGAAAAGAAACTAAAAAACTACAACACTTGATTCTGCTAATGATGCCTCTGAAGCGCACTTCTTAGATCACCCAGGGTATCTGTTGCCCTGTGACTAAGAAGGAAAAACTGCAAACACTAAATGCTTATCAGCAAAGAAAATGGCTCAATAAACTAAGCTATCTCTGAACTCCAGAGAGTCATGTAGCAATTAAAAATAAGTGAATCTTCACCTTTCAACATGAAAATCTAAGACCTATTGTTTGTGCCAGGGCTGTGGCGTAGCAGGTAAAGCCACTGCCTGCAGTGCCAGCATACCATGTGGGTGCTCGTTCAAGTGCCAGCTGCTCCACTTCCAATCCAGCTCCCTGTTTATGTGCCAGGGAAAGCAGCAAAAGACGGCCCAGGTCCCTGGGCCCCTGCACCCACATGGGAGACCCGGGAGAAGCTCTTAGCTTCTGATCAGCCCAGCTCCAGCCGTTGCAGCATTTGGAAGATCTCAGTGTTTTTCTCTGTGTGTTCCTCTCTCTCTGTTACTCTGCCTTTCAAGTAAATAAATAAATCCTTAAAAAAAAAAAAAAAAGACCTATTGTTACATGAAAAAAGATGCTGTAGAACACTATGTAGAGGCCGGCACTGTGGCTCACTAGGCTAATCCTCCGCCTTGTGGCACCGGCACACCGGGTTCTAGTCCCGGTTGCCCCTCTTCCAGGCCAGCTCTCTGCTGTGGCCAGGGAGTGCAGTGGAGGATGGCCCAAGTGCTTGGGCCCTGCACCCCATGGGAGACCAGGAGAAGCACCTGGCTCCTGCCATCGGATTAGCATGGTGCACCGGTCGCAGCGCGCCAACCGCGGCGGCCATTGGAGGGTGAACCAACGGCAAAGGAAGACCTTTCTCTCTGTCTCTCTCACTGTCCACTCTGCCTGTCCAAAAAAAAAAACAAAAAACAAAAACAAACAAAAAAAAACACTATGTAGTCCATTGATGTAAAAAAAAAAAAAAAAAAAACTACATATTTCCAGAAGCCTTAAAATGTAAATAATGGTAAAAAAAAAAAAAATAGAGACGCATATACATCAAGAGAGAGGTGTTGTGGGACAGATTAAGCCACCACTTGGGATGCCCACATCCCATATCAGAGTGTGGGTTCACGTCCGAGCACCTTTCCTTCTGGATTCAATTCTGAAGTCCTGACTTCAGTCTGACATAGCTCTGGCTGTTGGGGACATTTCAGGAGTAAACCAGACGATCAAAGATCTCTCTCTCTCTCCCTCTGTTGCTCTTTCAAGTTATGAAAAAAACAGAAATTTAAAAAAATAAATACATGCAACAAAGTGGTAATAGTGCCTACTTCCTAGATAGAAAAGAACAACCAGAAGGTAGCCTAGGAGGAAAGTCAGCAGCTGGATTATTTTGATTTGTTGTTGGCCAATGAATACATTCATTTATTAGCTGATTCATTTAAAATGAATACAATGTAAAAATATATAAATATATAACTCACAAAGATTTGTGGGGCCTTAATAAAAAAAATAAAGAATATAAACACTTCTGTAAAAGATCTTCCCTAATAACAATCCCAAAGTTCAGATGTCTCCCCTCTCAGTGGTAAAAAACAGGAAAGTGATTAAATACCACAATTTTAAAATAACTTTTTCAGTGTTTGGTGGTATTCGGTGCAGCAGTTAAGCCACTGGTTGGGACACGCGCATCCGGTATCAGAGTAGCTGGGTCTGAGTCCCAGCTCTGCTCCTGGCTCTACTCTGTTTCTAGTTTCCTGCTAATGCATATCCTGGAAGGCAGCAGGTGATGACTCAAGTAACTAGCTTCCTGTCATCCACTGACGGACCTAGATTACACTGTAGATTCAGCCTGGCCCAGCCCTGCTGCTGCAGCATCTGAGAGACAGACTGTGAATGGATACTCTTTCTCTCTCATCTCTGCCTCTCAAAAATGTTTTTAAAAAATTAATATTAAATAGTATTCCAACCATACTCCAAAGGAAACTGCAGTAAAATTAGAACTACAAAAAGGGGAGGGGGGGCAAACAGCAGGTTAAGCTGTCTCCTGTGACATGGCATCCCATATGGGTGCCAGTTCATGTCCCAGTTGCTGCACTTCCAATCCAGCTCCCTGCTAATGGCCTGGGAAAAACAATGGAAGATGGTCCAAGTGTTTGGGCAGCTGTCACCTATGTGGGAGACCTGACGAAGTTCCCAGATCTTGGTTTCAGCCTGACCCAGCCTTGGCCATTGTGGCCATATGGGGAGTAAACCAGGGGATGCAGATCTCTCTCTCTCTCCCTCCTTCCCTTCTGTAATTCTGACTTTCAAATAAATAAATAAAAATCTTAAAAAAAGCACCTCGAAGAAGACAGGGTAAAATATTTATCTCATTTGGTAATAAGGAAAAATTAATAAAGTTTTTTAAAAGAATATATTAAAATATTAATATTTCTTATTTCTAAGTGAAGACATTGTAGATGATTTTTACTTTCTCCTTTACACATTTAGCATTTTCCAAATTTTCCAAAGGAAAGCTATTGCTTTTATTACCAAAGAAAAAAGCAATACCTTTAAAATAACTTTCAGCCAACAATGCAATACATTCTATGAAAATTCAAACCAGCATAGTATGTATTTATGTGTTTAAACATAAATAAAAATTGTTATTTTAAACATATAACAATCTTTACTACATGATCAGATCTGTCCAACCTTGGGGCCAGAAAAATAGTACATAAAACCTAATGAGGGGGCTGGCGCCGTGGTACACTAGGTTAATCCTCCACCTGCGGCGCTGGCATCCCATATGGGTGCCAGTTTGAGACCCGGCTGCTCCACTTCCAATCCAGCTCTCCGTTGTGGCCTGGGAGGGCAGTAGATGGCCCAAGTCCTTGGGCCCCTGCACCCATATGGGAGACCGGGAAGAAGCACCTGGCTCCTGGCTTTGGATCGGCGCAGCTCCGACCATTGCAACCATCTGGGGAGTGAACCAACAGACGGAAGACCTTTCTCTCTGCTTCTCCCTCTCAAATAAATAAATAAAATCTTAAAAAAAAAAAAAAAAAACTAATGATGGAGGTTTAAAAGAGAATATGTACAAATCACTAAATTCACTTTTTTTTATTTATTTTTTTGACAGGCAGAGTGAACAGTGAGAGAGAGAGAGAGAAAGGTCTTCCTTTTGCCGTTGGTTCACCCTCCAATGGCTGCCGCGGTAGCACACTGTGGCCGGCGCACCGCGCTGATCCGATGGCAGGAGCCAGGTGCTTCTCCTGGTCTCCCATGCAGGTGCAGGGCCCAAGGACTTGGGCCATCCTCCACTACACTCCCGGGCCACAGCAGAGAGCTGGCCTGGAAGAGGGGCAACCAGGACAGAATCCGGTGCCCCAACCGGGACTAGAACCCCATGTGCCGGCGCCACAAGGTGGAGGATTAGCCTATTGAGCCGCGGCACCGGCCCTAAATTCACTTTCTAATATTTCAATGTGATTGCTCTAACCCAAATTACTGCACAAAGAAACAGGAGTTAAATTATTTTTATGGGGCAGGCAACCCATAACAGAGTGCCAGCTCCCCAGCTCCTCTGCTTCCAATCCAGCTCCCTGCTAATCCACCTAGAAAGGCAGCTGATGACGGCCCAATCACTTGGGTCCCTTCCACTCCTGTGGGAGATCTGGATGAAGTGCCAGGCTCCTTGATTTAACCTGGCCCAGCCCTGGCTGTTGCAGGCACTGGCAAGTGAACCAGCGAATAAAAGATTAATTGACTGATCGATTGATCCATCTTTCTCTCTCCTTCCCGCCATCACTCTACCTTTCAAATAAATAAATAAATCTTTTTAAGAAAATGTTTAGCACATGTAGAAATCATCACATTTTTGTCACTTGTCCCTGTCCCACATTCTTTCAAATTGATAAAGAACAAGTTCTTGGGGCCAGTGTCATGGAACAATGGATTAAGTCACCTCCTACAATGCTGGCATCCCCCATGGACATTAGCTCAGGTCTTAGCTGCTTGGTATTCAATCCAGCTCCCTACTGGTGCACCTAGGAAAGCAGCAGAGGATGGCCCAGATGTTTGGGTTCTTGCATCCAAATGGGAGACCTGGAGGAACCTCCTGGCTTCAGCCTGGCCCAGCCCTGACTGTTTTGGCCATTTGGGGAGTGAATCAGCAAACTGAAGAGCAATTGATGAATCTCTATCTCTCTCTCTCTCTTCCTCTCTCTCCCCCTCTCTCTCTCTGTGGCTCTATCATTCAAATGAGTAAGTAAATCTTTTTTAAAAATGTTTACCTTTAGAAAAAAAGAAAAAGTTATTAAGAGAAGCAGTTTTACCTGTTATTTCACAAAAAAAAATTTTATAACTAGCTCCATAATTTTTTTTTTTTTTTTTTTTTTTTTTTTTTTTAGTAATAGCCTAAGTGTCTTGGCTCGCTATTTGCCCTTAACTATCCCAATCTCACCACTTATGGGCTGGCACAGAATTTATACTTGTTTTTCTTGAAAATAATTTGAGGGATGTAGACAATATATTCACATTTAAAACATGATGAAATGATTTATCACACATCTTTTATCACAGGGCAAAGTACTGGGCCCTGGAGACACAAGAACAGCATCAGCGTGTTTACAACCTACTACAGGAGCAAGACAAGCACCTCCCAAGAAGAGCACATGCAGACACTGGGTATTCACAAGCTCAGCAGAAAGGGCCAGGCAGTGAAGGACAAGGACTGGGACTAAGGAATTCCACTCTGAACTGAGTATTAAAAGGGGGCCAGCGTGTGGCACAGCAGGTTGAACTGCTGCCTGCAAAGTTGGCATACCAGCAGCGTTAGTTCAAGTCCTGGCTGCTCCACTGCAGATCCAGCTCCCTGCTAATGCTCCTGGGAAGGCAGTGAAAGGTGGTCTAAGTACTTTAGCCCCTGCTGCCCACACAGGAGACCTGGATGGAGTTCCAGGGTCATGGCTTCAGCCTAGCCTAGCCCCAGATGCTGAGGACATTTGGGGAGTGAACTAGCAACTAAAAGATAAAATTTGTCAATGTCTTCCCTCTCTCTGTAACTCTATCAAATAAATCAATGTTAAAAAAAAAAGAGAGTAGGATAAAATCTTATCACATGCTACATATTCCACAAAAACAAAACATCAATATGGTCTACATATCAGGATTCAAACTATATTGAAATGTTACTAATTAGTCTTACTGGGAATACATGAGTCAATTCTATTAAAAAGCCGCTTTCTATTGCTTTCTAAGGTTAGCACTACAGATTTCTGATATAAGTAGGCTATATTCCCTCAAACAAATGCATTACTGAACTCCCAGCATGCATCAAAATTTAACCAGTAACAAAACATATAAAACAAAAACCTTTAAACAAGTAACTGCATAAAGCTCAAGCCTTAAATAGCCTAAATGGAAAAGGAGAGGATTCTTTTACAGGTCATATACACCTGCTGACCTGTACTTGGCAATCTGCTCCCAGACTATGAACAGATAAGCAGCACAGCTCTCAAAGCAGGAGGCTAATCTTTGGCAAAGCAGGCGTCCACCCAGGTGCTCGTATCCTCATACACTGCCTCAGGCAAGCCAAGGTACACCTGCAATCTGAGAAGGTATATTTCTAATCTGGAGAGCTGCCAGTGTGTCTCATTCAAAGCACCCAGGGACAAGAGCCAGCACAGCCCTCTACCCCCATGCCAGGAGTCACACAGCAGCAGTACCTTCTACATATGTTAGACTCAGAGGTGACCTGCATGCTCTCCTTTGAGCCGTTAATAGCCAGAGAAGAATTCACTCAGCCTATTTACTATGCAGCCTCTAACACTACAAGTCACAACACAGCAACCACAAATTACAAGTCCAAGTCCTAGGAGGATGATATTCATTGTAGAAAATCCATTGGTCTGGCCGGCACTGTGGCTCACTAGGCTAATCCTCCGCCTTCGGCGCCAGCACACCGGGTTCTAGTCCCGGTCGGGGCACCGGATTCTGTCCCGGTTGCCCCTCTTCCAGGCCAGCTCTCTGCAGTGGCCCGGGAGTGCAGTGGAGGGTGGCCCAAGTCCTTAGGCCCTGCACCTGCATGGGAGACCAGGGGAAGCACCTGGCTCCTGGCTTCAGATCAGTGTGGTGCACTGGCCACAGCGGCCATTGCAGGGTGAACCAACGGTAAAAAAGGAAGACCTTTCTCTCTCTCTCTCTCACTGTCCACTCTGCCTGTTTAAAAAAAAAAAAATCCATTGGTCTATCAGGACATAACTAAATACTACAAAAACAGGACCTTCTTTATAATGCATAAATGATAATATCAAAGTATAACATCTTATGCCTAAAATAATCCATCTAAACTTCCCAAATATTTTTAATTTTTTTTTATTTGAGAGCTAGAAAGAGTGAGACAGAGAGCCATCCACTGACCCACACCTCAAATGCCCACAACAGCAAGGGGTGAATTTGGGGGGCTGCAAGCAACCCAATTCAGGTCTATGACTGGAGTGGCAAAACCCACTACTAAAGCCATTTACCACTACCTCCAAGTAGGAGGCTGGAATCAGGGGCCAGAAACAGGGATCAAACCCAAGTACTCCAATAAGGGACACAGGTATCCTAACTGGGTATCTGACCACTAGGTCAAATGCCAGCCCCTTGCCCAAGTTTTTAAGTATGATGCCACAATAATGTGGCAAGAGATTAAAAGCTAAGAGGCATGGGGGAGCTTAGTGTTAATGTCACTGCTTGAGATGCCTTGAATCCCATTTAGGAATACCTGGGATTCAGTTCGAACTCTATTTTAAAAAAAATATTTTTTTATTTGAAAGGCAGACAGAGTTAGAGAGAGAGATAGGGAGAGATAAAGAGGTCTTCCATCCACTGGTTCACTCCCCAGATGGCCACAATGACAGAGGCTGGCCCGGCCTGGTTGTTGTGGGCATTTGGGAAATAAAAAAGAGCTATCTTTTTAAAAAAGGTAAAGACGATTTCTTCATTTTCATCACTAAGGAAAATCTCTACAAAATGACCAAAAAAGTTTAACTATTACTTGAGAAGATTTTTTAAGAAGATAATTATTACATAAAAAGTAAAAAAATGCTCATATTGCCTCTGTGTATTTCAGTGTTTGCAGAGGTAAACAGTCAAATACATTAAATTCATTCTCTAACTGGCAAAAAAAGATTCAATGGAAGGTAAAAGGATATCTGCAATTTAGGGATAGAAAGACACATGAATGCATGAAAAAGACAGCTGGAAAATAAAAGATAAGTTTATCCAAACTCTTGGATTATGGGAGGACTATGATATTGTATAATTTATAACTATCTTTTATGAAAAAAAATTCGTATTGTTATACACAACGCTTCAATAAAGAAATATCTGCTTTGGACTGTAAATGAACATTCATGTAATAATTCACTAAGCAGTTGCTAAGTGGGGCTTTATAGCAGTACTATAAGGATAACTGCTCTGTTTATACAGAATCAATGGTCAGAGGTCCCAAAAATAGTAAATGCCAGTTCTAGAAATGAAATTTCCCAGTCACCTTATAAAGATAAAAATCCATCTAATTTTTAAGGCCTACCAAAAAGCTAGTGATTATCCCTAAGAGTAAAAATAACAAAGATTCTTGGTCACTTCATTTTGGTTACAAAGATTTTTCACAAGGAACAAACAATAAGTTGATTTTGTACTGGGGTAGGGGAAGGATTTTGATTTTAAAGAGAGATAATTAGGGGCCAGCACTACGGCACAGAGGGTAAAGCCACCACATGCACTGCTGGCATCCCACATGGGTGCTGGTTCAAGTCCTGGCTGCTCTACTTCCGATCCAGCTCTCTGCTATGGCCTGGGAAAGCAGTAGAAGATGGCCTAAGTCCTTAGGCCCCTGCACCCATGTGGAAGACCCAGAAGAAGTTCCTGGGTCCTGGCTTCGGAATGGCCCAGCTCCGATCATTGCAGCCGTCTGGGGAGTAAACTGGTGGATGGAAGACATAAACACAGTGACCTAACACCTACCAAATGGCAAAAACAAGGTAATAAGATGTAAAATTCCTGCATCCTCTGTCTCTTCAACTGAACAAACAATCTGTAACTTCACCCATCTATACCTAAACATGCCCCAAACTCTTTTCAGAGCTGATTTCTCCATGTGTACTCCTGACCTCCCTGCTCCCATCTATTCCAGAACTGAGGGGCTCCATACAGTCGGATCTGGTCTTATTTCTTTCCCCATCCATACTCCTCTTTACTAGTAAGGTTACTAAACAATGGTTTCTAATATAAAATGTCCCCTTTATGTTAAAATCTAAATAAGCAGTCAAAATGGAAATTTTTTCAAACTGAACTAGGAAGAGAGTCTATCTTTACACTAAAAAAAAAAAAAAAAAAAAAAGTCTCTACATGCCTGAATAAGGACTTTAAAATGTGCTTGTATATGTAGGAGTATGAATGGGTAGGTGCACCAGTGTTCTTTCCAGAAGATATAAAATTATCATACAGCAATTTAGATTAGATATGAAGTATTTTCATGAAGAATGGGAGACCAGAATAGGTTACAGATACTTCATCTTGGGGTCTAGTTAAGGATAAAGCAGTGAGAATTTACAAGGCCTAAAGCCCAACAGATTATTATCAAGCCCTTTCTATCAGGTTCTATTTGCCTCTCAATCAGAAAAATTACTTGTAGCTTAGACAGCACCTTTCTTAGCTCCTCTAATAATGACTCTGTCCTTTGTTCTAGGCCCTGTCTAGTGCACTTGGGCCTCATTCCTTTGTAATCATAACCTCTACTCTACCACCAATGGCTCTACTCCCAACCTGTGTGTACTGATGGTCCTCTTCCCCACTTAATGCTGTATAATTGTTCAAACCTGGTAAATGCCACTCTTAGGATCACTGGTTACTATCCTCACTCTGTCTTTTATGACCTTGTCTAAATATGATCAGAGTCGGCAAACTTGGAAGGCTTCCATAGCCTTGGCAACTCATGACGACAGCCTAGGGTGGTTACTGGCGCCATAAACTAGAGTGTCAATTTGTTGGGTCAACAACAGGAGCCACTGTGCACTTGCTCCTCATGTGGGATCTCTGTCCTTAATGTGCTGTACATTTTGATTTAATGCTATAACTAGTACTCAAACAGTATATTTCACTTTGTGTTTCTATGTGGGTGCAAACTGTTGAAATCTTTATACTAAATTGATCTTCTGTATATAAAGAGAATTAAAAATGAATCTTGATGCAAATGGAAGGGGAGAGGGAGTGGGAGAGGGGAGGGTTGCGGGTGGGAGGGAAGCTATGGGAGGGAGAAGCCATTGTAATCCATGAGCTGTACACTGGAAATTTATATTCATTAAATAAAAGTTAAAAAAAAAAAAAGGATAAAGCAGTGAGTGGCCTATTTTGAGTGGTTTAGATATGGTCTACCAAAAACCAGAAAACTAGAATCAACAGAATGTTTTTATTTTCAAATTTTGTAACAGGGATACCATTTAAATAAATTTTAAATCTCCATTAGAGAATGTGTCCTATTTTTTTAAAAAAAGATTGATTTATTTATTTTGAAAGTCAGAGTCACAGGGAGATAGAGACAGAGAGAGAGAGAGATCTTCCAATCCACTGGTTCATTCCCCAAATGGTCACCATGGCCAGCACTAGGCCAGGCCAAACCAAGGAGCCAGGAGCTTCATCCAGGTCTCACACACATGGTTGGCAGGGGCTGAAACACTTGGGCCATCTTCCACTGCTTATCCCAGGCCATCAGCAGGGAGCTAGATGAGAAGTAGAGCATTCAGGACAGAAGCCAAAGCCCATATAGGATGCTGGTGTTGCAGGCAACAGCTTTTATCCACTATACCACAACACAGGCACCATTTTTTTTCCCTTAAATCATACACAAGATACCACACATATCAATAATTAATATGCAGAAACAAAATTTTTCAAACATTCTGGTCACCTAGAATTTCATCAACATCTGACAAAGTTTTATTTACATAGTATTAAAAAGAAATAAGCAAATAAACTGCAGATTGGAAATACCTGTGGGCCTTAGAAAAAGTACTCACAACCACATCCCACCCTCCAAGACCTGGGATTTGATGGGTCTAGGCTGTGCAGCACAGGCATCACAACTCTAGAATTATACTCTTGGACTTCTGCCCATGACAAATGTAAATCCTCTAATTTTCATGTTAACACAGTATATATTTACAAAGTCATTCCAAATTCTCAATGATTTGCAGAGACGACTAAAAGAAAATTTATTGTTATACGTAATTTGGGGGAATTTTTAATTGTACTGGTTCCATCTTTATGTAGCTATTTTTCTCCCTTAAGTTTTATTTACAGAGAAATATATTTTGCATCTGGTGTCCTAATGTGGATACTGTAGCTCTGATAAAGAACAAGTACACTCAGTAGACTAATCCTCCGCCTTGTGGCGCCGGCACACCGGGTTCTAGTCCCAGTCGGGGCACCGATCCTGTTCCGGTTGCCCCTCTTCCAGTCCAGCTCTCTGCTGTGGCCAGGGAGTGCAGTGGAGGATGGCCCAAGTCCTTGGGCCCTGCACCCCATGGGAGACCAGGAGAAGCACCTGGCTCCTGCCATTGGAACAGCGCGGTGCGCCGGCCGCAGTGCGCCTACCGTGGCAGCCATTGGAGGGTGAACCAACGGCAAAAAAGACCTTTCTCTCTGTCTCCCTCTACTGTCCACTCTGCCTGTCAAAAAAAAAAAAAAAAAAAAAGAACAAGTACAGATAAATGTACCTTGATTTAAAAGACACAGTGCTCGATTCTTTCCCTTTTATTCATTAGTCAACTTCTTGCACTATATAATATACACTTTAGTGGAAGTCAATAAAAGGGCCCTTTGCAGAATACTTTATTTATTTATTTATTTTTGGTTAGCCAATTTAGTTTTATTATGGAAATGTTTCATAACATACAGAATCACAAACTCTCATCCATCATCCAGCTTTGGGTACATATTAAGAAAATATTACATCTAGCATTTCTAGAAAGGAGTTTGAGGGGCCTGCACTGTGGCACAGCAGGTAAAGCTGCCGCCCCCAGTGCTGGCATCCCATTTGGGCACCAGTTTAGTTCGCGTCTGGCTGCTCCACTTCCAATCCAGCTCACTGCTATGGCCTGGGAAAGCAGTGGAGATGGCCCAAGTCCTTGGGCCCCTGCACCCACGTGGGAGACCCGGAGGAAATTCTTGGCTCCTGACTTCAGATCGACCCAGCTCTGGCCATTGCAGCCATTTGGGGAGTGAATCAGCAGATGGAAGACCTTTCTCTCTGTCTCTCCCTCTCTCTGTATGTAGCTCTACCTCTCAAATAAATAAAATCTTTTAAGAAAATTATTTTCACCAAAATAAACTCATCTTTTAATTTCACTTTTCCAGACCTTTTTAAAGTACACTCATATATGTGTCTTATAAGCTTATATTTCTACATATTTTTTTAAGATTTATTTATTTGGAAAGCAGAGTTATAGAGAGGCAGAGGCAGAGAGAATCTTCCATCCACTGGTTTACTCCCCCAAATGGCTGCAATGGCCACAGCTGGGCCGAACTGAAGTCAGGAGCCAGGAGCTTCTTCCGGGTCTCCCATGCGAGTGCAGGGGCCCAAACACTTGGGCCATCTTCTACTGCTTTCCCAGGTCATAGCAGAGAGCTTGCCTGGAAGTGGAGCAGCTGGGACTCAAACTGGAGCCCATATGGGATGCCAACACTACAGGCAGTGGCTTTACCCACTACGCCACAGCACCAGCCCCTATATTTCTACGTAGTTTTAAGGGAAGCACATTTATACTATCCTTACAGACAATACTAAACTCTTTAATTATAATGTTACCTACTCAGGCTCAGTTAAATTGTCAATCGGACATCAGGTATTCAGGAAGATAAGTCAATAAAAAGACATCTAGTTCTCAATGATACAAACGAAACTTGTTAAGGAATGTCTACAAAACTTAAAAAATGGGGGGAGTAGTGCAAAAGTTCAAATACTAAATACAGAATAATACACTAGAACAAAATGAAAAAAAATTTGTTTTCAAATATGTTATCTCCTTATAGGATATCTTTATGTATATTTATGGTAATTTCTCTATGGTAAAATAATGCAATTACTTTATGGCAATAATTTGCTCCTAATCTTTGCTTATTTCCAAATTCACTATCCCCTGAAGATATAAAAATGAATTACTCTTTACCCTCTTTTGTAAAATAAAGAAAAGTCTTGTATTTAAAATCAGATCCAAAAATAAACCAGATTAGTGATACCCCCAGCATTCCAAATCTCCAGGGGAAAGGTATATGTGCATTCTTTCAGGAATCCTTTCAGGTACCTTCATATACTACTTGCAACTATTATTGTTTCTAGTTTACATCAGTATAAATGAATGTTTTTATTTTTCATTTATTCTTTGTATTTCCTTCTCGGTATCTAAGAGCTTCAGTGCCTCACCTGAAGACAGTCACACAACACTCAAGACATGAACTGAGGAGGAAGTCGACACAACAAAATACTGCAGCCAACACAAATGTCTGCAATGCTTCAAACTGATCCAACTCCTGTGGGTAGGAGGCTAGACTTCATTTTTTATTTTTAAGTTTCAAATTACCTAGTTTCATTAATTATGTATAAAAGGTAAAATGAACAGCAAACTTAAAAAAGATAGGTGAGCCCAGAGCCTAATCCAATATATGCATGAGTATACAAACACTCAGAATATTTTTACATTAATATATACTGGATTCTCCAAAAATTCAATACCATGTAACTGAAAGAATGCTGTCCTTTATTTGAAACCTTGCCAAAAATTTTCAACATTCTGGAAAAAATCAAGTTACAGGGCAATGCTAATCATAGTATCTGAATTGTCAACCTAACACATCCACATCCTAGTCTAATTTAAAGCTGATGCATTAATGATTACTCTATGTAAGGATGTTGGTATCGGACTACTTTATTTTACCCTATAGTATATGAAGGCCCAAGTCTTTCAAATATTAACATATATAATATATGTATTTTTTAATTTATTTATTTGACAGGTAGTTATAGACAGTGAGAGAGAGAGACAGAGAGAAAGGTCTTCCTTCAGTTGGTTCACTCTCCAAATGGCCACTACGGCCGGCGCTGCATTGATCCGAAGCCAGGAGCCAGGTGCTTCTTCCTGGTCTCCCATGCGGGTACAGGGGCCCAAGCACTTGGGCCATCCTCCACTGCCCTCCCAGGCCACAGCAGAGAGCTAGACTGGAAGAGAAGCAACCGGGACTAGAACCCAGCGCCCATATGGGAGGCCAGCGCCACAGGCGGAGGATTAACCAAGTGAGCCACGGTGCCAGCCCCATATGTGATATATTTAATTACTGTAATATTTATATATAATTCATTACAACTTCCTTTTATATACTAGATTTTTAATTTATATATTGGTTATATATTTATTTATATAAAGTACACACATGTGTATAAGTTAAAATATCTACTAATTTCAGTAACAGGAGTAGTACAAAATAATTGCTATGAAAAGGAAGCACCAAGTCTGATAGAACAGATAATAGGACAAACGCTAGAAACCTGTCATTTTAAAGGAAGAACGAGGATCAAAAGAGAAAAAGCATACAGAAGGGTAGACGTACCTTAGGAGACAGTGCTGTGCCAAAAGAAAAAACTCAACAAGAAGGGGTCATAACATCTCCAAATGGTTCAGAAGAGGCTGATTTAAGTCAACAGATTTAGAAATAGGAAATCGCTGAAGTTCTAATATAGCAGTTGAGGGAGAACAAAGAAAAGAGAGAAACAGCTTATAAAACCTTCTCTTGAGTGAAATTTAGAATAATTTTTTGCTTGCTTCTTATTTATGTTGTTTAGGCTAGAAAAACTTGTGAGAAATTAATTCAAACTTATTTTACATAGCAAGTCCTGACTTTATTGTATATGCTAATTTACGTTTTATGAAATGCTGTCCCCTACAAACAACTGTTTATGGATGATGAAATCATATGAAACTAGGATTGGATTCAAAAACCATCCTCAGGGAGGGGCATAATTATAAAGACAATGACAAACAAAGACTGGCTCTGCATGAATCACCTGAACTGGATGATTGCACACAGTTGGTCACACACTCCTCTCTCTCCTGTTGTGAACATGCTGAAAGCTTTCCACAGTAAAATGAAATGCTCTCTTAAAAATGCTCAATTATTTTACTTTTATATATAATCACATGCTACACCCTTAAATGTCAAACTGATGACACTTATTGTTACCAGGGTATTTTGAGGACTTTTTAAGCAATGATTATGTATTAAAATGCCAAATTATCTCTATTTCTCACTTAATCTTCCATCTGATTACAGCAAGCAATTCCATGGCAAATGAAAAAAAAATTAAGTAGAAAAAAAAGTAGTTGAAAGCTGTTCCTAGAGTTCTGGGTAACAAAGTTCAAAAATCTCTCCCCTAAGGAATTTTATTTGGCAGGATTCCTGTTACAGCACAAAAAGAAATGCTTATTTCCTAGTCACAGTTTTATGTAAAATGTGTCTAAAATTCTAAATTTTTTACTACACAATACTGCCCTAAAAAATGAACTCAAGGGGCCAGGATTGTGATGTGGCAAATTAAGCCACCTGCAACATCAGCATCCCATATCTGAGCACCAGTCAGTCCCACCTACTTGGCTCCCTGCTAATGCACCTGGGAAAGCAACAGAGAATGGCCCAACTGTTTGGGCCCCTGCCACACATGTGGGAGACCTAGATAGAGTTCCAGGCTCCCAATTTCAGCCTAACCCAGCCCCAATCAGTATGGCCATGTGGGGAGTGAACCAGCAGAAGGAAGTTCTCTTTCTCTCTCTCTCCCTCTATGTTTCTCTGCCTCTCAAGTAAACAATAAAATAATTCTTCAAAAAAATGATTCACTGATTTAGCTATATGACCTTTGAGAAATCTCAATCGCTGTAACCCTCAGTTTCCTCAACTTTTCAGAAGGAACTAGAACAAAATTAACCCCAGGGTAATGACCAGTTCTAGCACTCTAGGCTTCTACGTATCTAGTATACACAAATCATGAACACACCAACTCAAGTGGATAATTTCCAGAACAGCAGTTGCCTCCCAGTGTGGTCAACAGATACCTAGAGATACCTGAAACCTTCTCAGAGAGTCAACAAGGTCAAAACTTTTCATAACAAGACCGAGAAATCCGCATCTTCACTACGGTTACATTTATAGTAATGATGCAGAAGCAATGGCAGGGAGTCCTGGAAGTTCAGCCAACATCAAGGCAATGGTACCAAACAGTACCAACAGTCACTGTTTATAGACCAAAAATAATGTGGTTTCACTCAAAAATAATATTGTCTCATTGATAAAGTAATGAAAATTACTGCTGGAGCAGACGGTAGTTAAGATGTCACCCAGGACACTGGCATCCTATACCACAGTGCCTAGGTTTGAGTCTCGGCTCTACTTCCAATTCTACCTTTCTGCTAATGTGCTCTCTGGGAGACAGCAGGTGATGGCTGAGGTACTTTGGTTTCTGCCACCCAGGAGGAAGACCCAGATTGAGTTCCCAGGTCCTGCTTCATCCTGGGGGAGATCAAGCTATTGTGGTCATTTGGGAAAGAGCCAGCAGATGGGAGAGAACGCTCACTTGTACTTGCGTGCACGCTCTCTCATGCTCTCTCTGCCTCTCAAATTTGTAAATTGTTAATTATTGTTATATTTTTCCTCAAATACATACCTTATTTAATATTCTGTATGATGAATGGGAAGTCTGCATAAACCACTTCTGCTTAAAGTATGATGGTTGCCTCAAGAAAAACACTTGGGTGAACTTTTCAAGTTATGATCTTCAGGAACTACCCATTTTTTTATTTTGTATTTTTTCATGAAATACCATTTTTCCTAGAAAGAACTTATAAGCCATCACTATTTCACCTTGGGTATTTGGCAGACATGGAATTTTTTTGTTGTTACTTTTGGTTTTTAAGTGAAAACTGTTGCTTCAAGGAAAGCAAGCTGAAATGACAAAATAAGAGCTTTCAAGTGAAAAACACAAAAGTAGAATTTGTATCTGCCACCATGGGCATAACTCTCCTTTCCTGATAATATCAGAGTATAATTTTTTAAGTATTACTAAATTTGGAAAATGTGCATAACTTGGTGAAACAATATGTTCCAATTGACTACTACATCATGTTATAAAACCATGCATGGTCAAAAGATCCATTCAAAGTGCAAAAAAGTACAATGGATTCTAATGTAACAGAGTACAAAAAATTCACTGATATTACTTAAGATTCCACTTTGGAACTTTAAGAAATTATCATTTCCTGCGGGCTGATGCTGTGGCATAGTGGGCTGAGCCTCCACCTGTGGCACTGGCATCCCTTACAGGCACTGGTTCTAGTCCCGGGTGCTCCTCTTCACATCCAGCTCTCTGCTATGGCCTGGGAAAGCAGTAGAAAATGGCACAAGTACTTGGGCCCCTGCACCCATCTGGGAGACCCTGGCTCCTGGCTCCTGGCTCCTGGCTCCTGGCTCCTGGCTTCAGATCAGCCCAGCTCCAGCCATTTCAGCCATTTAGGGAAGTGAACCAGTGGATGGAAGACCTTTTTCTTTGTCTCTCCCTTTGTCTATAATTAAGCCTCTCAAATAAATAAATAAAATATTTAAATAAACAAATCACTTGTACTATTGCAAATTGCTAGTAATTTAAAAAAAGAAATTACCATTTCCTTAGTTTGAGTGAAGGGTCAAAGAAGAATATCAGTAATACTTGAAAAAGCAAATAAATACTTCTTCCTCTTTTCCAAACAGCATTCTCTTTGTGAGGGCAGATTTTCTTCATGTATAGTACTTCAACCAAAATAATACATTATAACAAATTTCTAAGTTTCAATTTCTAACATAATAAATATCAATAGATATGGCACACATAAACAAAATCTTATGGAGTCTTCAAAGATTTTGAGCAGTATACAGTCCTGAGACCTGAGATTCCGATCTACATGAAAACTCACAATGCCTCTTAATGGCAGTTCAAGTCTCTCAGTCACTCATAATCTAGTGAGAGTTGGACACAATGAAGAAAGTTTCACATACATTATATAATGTGTAATGGACATTATAATACAGGCACAGAGACAGGCATTTAATCTAGTGGTTAAGATGCCAGCCAATGGGCCAGCATTGTGAAATGGCAGATAAAGCCGCCTCCTGTGACAGCGGCATCTAGTATGGGCACCAGATCATCTTCCGGCTGCTCCACTTCCAATCCAGCTCCCTGCTAATGGCCTAGTAAAGCAGCAGAGGATGGCCCAAATGCTTGGGCCACTGTGCCCACATGCAAGATCTGGAAGAAGCTCCTGGCCCCTGCAGCCATTTGGCAAGTGAACCAACAGAAGGAAAATCTCTGTGTGTCTCTTTCTCTCCCCCTCCCTCTCTCTAACTCTTTCAAAATAAATAAATAAATCTTAAAAAAAAAAAAAAAGGTTGTCAGTTAAGAGATCCACATCTCACATCGGAGTACTTGTGTTTGACACCTAATTCTGGTTCCTAACTTTAGCTCCCTGCTAATGTAGACCCTAGGAGGCAGCAGAATCCTGCCACTCACATGAGAGACCTACATCGAGTTCTTGGCTGCCAGCTTCCGCTTGGCTCAGACTAGTCATTGTAAGTATTTAGGGAGTAAAGCAGGAGACAGGACTGTACTCCCCCCAACCCCTCTCTGCCTCTCAAATAATTTTATTTTAAATACAAATAAAATTCCAAACAGTAAATTTGTTAAGGCTACTGTAAAAGATTTAATTCAAACAGGTCCTGAAAGATGAGTAAGAGTGAATAATTATAGGGCTGGAGCTGTGGCTCACTTGGCTAATCCTCCACCTACGGCGCCAGTACCCCGGGTTCTAGTCCCAGTTGCTCCTCTCCTAGTCCAGCTCTCTACTGTGGCCCAGGAGGGCAGCAGAGGATGGCCCAAGTGCTTGGGCCCTGCACCTGCACGGGAGACTGGGAGGAAGCACCCGGTTCCTGGCTTCGGATTGGCCATAGCAGCCATTAGGGGAGTGAACCAACGGAAGGAAGACCTTTCTCTCTGTCTCTCTCTCACTGTCTATAACTCTCTCTCTGTCTCTCTCTCTCACTGTCTAACTCTGCCTGGCCAAAAAAAAAAAAAAAAAAAGAGTGAATAATTACAGACAAAAGCTTTTTTGGGCACAGAGATAAGAGAATAGGGATATATCTGTGGAACAAGTCAATGCAACTAAAGCATAAAAGCAAAGGACTAATGAGTGCTGTGCTAGGGTAGGAAAGTGGATCAACGTTGAATCACAAAAAGTTCTGAATCCAACAGTAAGAATCTGGATTCCAAAATGTTATTAAGGAAGTGTTAAACGGGATTCTGAGTTGGAGAATATTACAATAAATTCTACTTTGGAATATAAGCCTAAAGGCAATACACAGGATAGACTGTACACTGAAGAAAAGAGCAAACACAAAGAGATGTATCTGAATGGAAAAGTAATGAGGCGTGCACTCAGAGGCAGTAGAAGAGGAACGACAACCTTGCAGAGGCAGAACAAGTCTGGGCAACTGACAGAATCTTCTAAATTAGGAGGGGACAGGTGAGTGAGGGTTCTGAGCAGAAGCACTCCACAGTCTCAGTGGTGCTACAAGCAAAACAAAGTAAGATGCAAGTTTCTGAAAGGGGATGGATGTTGCTTATAGAGCATCGGTTTTGAAATGCTTGTCGAGATGATGTAGAAAGAACGTTTGGAAAATTGTACATAAAGTTGAGTTGGAACCATATATATTATATAATTACCAAAAAATAAGAACACAGTGAGTAGGGTTGTTGAGGCATAGCAGGTAAAGCTACCACCTGTGACGCCAGCATCCCATATGGACACCATGAGTCCCAGCTATTTCACTTCCAATCCAGCTCCCTGCTAATTGCCTGGCAAAAGCAGCAGAAGATGGCCTATGTGCTTGGGTCCCTGTACCCACATAGGAGACCTGGAAGAAGCTCTTAGCTCCTGGCTTTCACTTGGCCCAGCCCTGGCCATTGCAGCCACATGGAGATCAGCGGATGGAAGATATCTCTCTATAACTCTTACTTTCAAATAAATAAATAAATCTTACCAAAAAAAAGAGTGGGTACAGCAAACTTCCAAGTATAGAATTTTTTTTTTTATTTATTTATTTGAGAGGTAGAGCCACAGAGAGAGAGAGAGGGAGAGATACAGAGAAAGGTCCTCCATCCGGTGGTTCACTCTCCTAGATGGTGGCAATGGCCAGAGCTGAGCCAATCTGAAGCCAGGAGCCAGGAGCCTCCTCCAGGTCTCCCATGTGGGTGCAGGGGCCCAAGCACCTGGGCCATCCTCCACCGCTTTCCTAGGCCACAGCAGAGAGCTGGATCAGAAAGGAAGCAGCTGGCCCAAATTGGCACTTAAATGGGATTCTGACGCTGCAGGCGGAGGCCCAGCTCATTAGGCCATAGTGCCGGCATAGGATTTTTTTTTTTTAAGATGTTATTTATGTATTTGAGAGGTAGAGTTACAGACAGAGAGAGGGAGGGACAGAAGGGTCTTCCATCCACTGGTTCACTCCCCAAATGGCTGCAACGGCCGGAGCTTGGCTAATCTGAAGCCAGGAGCTTCTTCTGGGACTCCCACACAGGTGCAGGGCCCAAGCAGTTGAGCCAACCTCCGCTGCTTTCTCAGGCCATTAGCAGAGAGCTGGATCAGAAGAGAAGCAGCCAGAACACAAACCAGCACCACAGGTGGAGGCTTGACCCGATACTCCACAGCACCGGCCCCAAATATAGGATTTTATGACCCCACAAACAATAAAGGCATGAGCACAGGAAAACAAACAGCAAGAACAGAATAGGAAAAATAAAAGACCTGATAAAGTACATGGCCACACAAGCGGGGAGGAAAGATCCGGGAAGGATTACTTAGTTGATCAACAGCTGAAGAGCTCTGAAAAGAACAATGACCTAAATGAGATCACTGGATCTATTAACTAGGGTACTCATTGTTGAGCATTTAGGGACAGAACATATTACAATGAATTTAGGATCAAGGCCTCATTTAGCATGCTATTAGGAACAGGAAATAAATATTTTACCCAGGACTATGTGAAATATGTTTTCCAAACAAGTTTGTATGCTTCTCAACTATAACAATTTCTAAATAAATTATCAGCAGGTTAAGCCACTACCAGCAATGCCAACAGCCCATATGGGAGGCAGGTTGTGTCCTGTCTGCTCCACTTCCAATCCAGCTCCCTGTTAATGGCCTGGAAAAAGCAGTGGAAGATGGCCCAAGTGTTTGGGCCCCTGCACCCGTGTAGGAGACCTGGGTGAAGCTCCTGGCTCCTGGATTTGGCCTGGCATAGTAGTGGTCATTGTGGACACCTGGGGAGTAAACCAGCAGGTGTAAGATCTCTGCTGTCTCCCTCTCCCTCTAACTCTGACTTTCAAATAAATAAATAAATCTTTGAATAAATTATCTCTAAAATTTATGATTTTCAGATAATTTATCTGAGTCACATAAAACATGGATTTTAGCAAAATCAGAGGAACATCAGCATTCAACTCCTGAATTTTACAACACACACGCAATTTACTATCGTGCTATCTATTGAAACTAAACCTACCTACGGCTTAAAATAATATTTTCAGTGTTGCTAAACCTGTTAAAAATACATCTTAGGACTAATCGAATGGCATTTATTTAAGGGAAAAGAAAGTAGTAACCAATCCTTTTTCATTAGTTACATGAAGCACAATATGAGATCAAATTTCATTTTGGCATATATCAACTGTGTATTTAAATGAACCTACATTAATACAAAAGTAGTAGGTAAAAAAATCCGTATTTTATTAGTACAATTTATAAAACAGGGGCCGGCATTGTGGCATAGCCGGTGAAGTCACCACCTGTGACTCCAGCATCCCACCTGGGTACTGGTTTGAATCCCAGCTGCTCCATTTCTGATCCAGCTCTCAGTTAACAGCCTGGGAAAAGCAGCAAAGGATAGCTAAAGTGCTAGGGCCCCTGTATCCATGTGGAAGACAAGGATGAAACTCCTTGGCTCCTGGTTTTGGCCTGGCCCAGCCTCAGCCATTGCGGCCATCTGTGAAGTGAACTAGCAAGGGAAAAATCTCTCTCTCTGCCTCTCCCTCTCTCTCTGTAACTCTTTCAAATAGATAAATAAATCCTTTTTAAAAATCACTAAACAACTAGTATATAAATTCCTAATTTATGTTGCCTTTCCTTCCAGAAAACAAACATCAGTAGAATATATCTCTAGGAAATATAAAATTCTAACTGAGATAAATATTTTTGTTGATTTCTGAAACCTCTCTAGCGACATCCGGTCATAGGGTTAAACTCATTAAAATTTTCATCCTCCTCTGCCCTCCCCTGGCACTGGACAGAAGATCTTTCTTAAATTAACACAAACCTTCTCAGTTAGCCATTTGCATACCTGACAACCACTACGACACTCTTCGCTCGTCTGTTTTCCCCGTCATCCCACTGGCCCACACAAGCCATGGTTCTGTTGAAATCTCAAGCACAAGCACAACAGCTACTTAAATCATCTTCCTCTCCTAATCTTCAAGATCAACAATGACCAACAGGAAAGGCGGAGAAATTAATACATTCCTCTTCAAAATACACACATGCCCTTTGTTTTTTCCCCAACTACTAAGACCAAAAGGATAACAGAAAGCAAATTACGCCCAAAAACCAAAACACAGCTGGTTCATCTAATTTTAGAAACAAAATAACAAAGAAGAGGAGAAAAGTTCTCTGGAATAAGGCAATCCTCAAATCAGGGGAATTCAAAGAACATAATATGAAAAAACCAACAGCCTCAATTCTCTCCTGCGGGATACAAATTCCACCAGTGTCAAATCAAAATAAACAGTATGTTTTTAGAACTCCCACAAAAGTTTGAAATGTCTCCTTTAAAAAAGAGTGGGGGAAGAGGGAAGTAGGCATTTGGCAGTACGGTTAAGACTTCACTTGGGATGCTCACAACCCCATTCAGAATGCATGAGTTCCAGCTCCATCCCAACTCCAACTTCCTGCTAAAGCAACCCGGAGGGACAGTGGTGATGGCTCAGGTACTTAGGTCCCTGCCACCCATGTGGGAGACCAAGAAGGTGTTCCTGGCTCCTGGCTTTGGTCTGGCCCAGCCCCAGCTGTTGCAGCCATTTGAGGAATAGACCAGCTGAAGGACATGTATGCACACACTATCTCTTCTCTCTCTGCCTTTATATATATTAAGTTTGAAAGGGCGATGAAGGGATAGGCATGTGGTGTCACACTGAAGCCTCCACTCGGGAGATGCACAATCTAATATCTGAGGATATGAGCTCAAGACCCAACTCGGCCCCAGACCCCCGCTTCCTGCATGTTCTGGTAGACAGCAGCAATTGTTCAAGCAGTTGAGTCCCTGTCATTAATGTGCTAGACCTGGATTGATATGCAAGTTCTAAACTTTAACCTGACCCAGTCATGGCCACTGCAGGCCATGTGGGAAGCAAACCACTCTGCCTACTTCTCTGTTTCCCTGTGCCTCAAATAAATGAACAACAACAAATTTTTAAGGGCCCATTTACAGAGAAAATGTCTAAATGTACTATTTCCAAGTACAAGTGCTATTCAGTTGATCAAACCTATTTCTCATTTTCGTCACACTCTTTAAAAGACCAGCTGAGAAACATATTTATTCTAAAAAAAAAAAAAAAAAAAAAAAAAAAAAAAAAAACCTTCCATTATAACATTTGCATCCAGATGTATTCTAAGTAAGCTAAATTCTCAATCAGGTGTTTCTCTGCCTAATTTGCTCAACCCTCTTTTGGAAACTGTGAACAAGATCTTGTACTTCTTTTTTCCCCGGAAACCCTCAAGAAAAGAAAGAAAATATAAACCATAATCTAGTTAATTGGGGGACAGTACTGTTTATGTACAAGGATCTCTCTGGTCATCTCTTTAAGTAGAAAAATCTCATTTTTAGTAAACCCCAGGAATCTATCCCAAATAAACAGCATAACCTTCTCATAAGAACTAGAATCAATGAGGCAAAATTGGCACCAACAGAGAAGACAGCTGAGGAGCAGCACTGCAACAGAGTTGGTCTTCAGTATATAAGGTTAATTAAAAATGAATCTTAGAGGCCGGCACTGATGCGCAAAGGGTTAAAGCCCTGGCCTGAAGCGCCAGCAACCCATATGGGCACCAGTTCTAATCCCAGCTGCTCCACTTCCGATCCAGCTCTCTGCTATGGCCTGGGAAAGCAGTAGAAGATGGCCCAAGTCCTTGGGTCCCTGCGCCCACGTGGGAGACCCAGAAGAAGCTCCTGGCTCCTGGCTTTGGATCGGCACAGCTCCGGCCAATGCGGCCATCTAGGGAGTGAACCAGCAGTTGGAAGACCTCTCTCTCTGTCTCTACCTCCCTCTGTAACTCTGTCTTTCAAATAAATAAAATAAATCTTTAACCAAAAAAAAAAAAAAAAAAAGAATCTTAATGAAGAATGGGATGGGAGAGGGAGTAGGAGGTGGGACGGGAGTAGGGATGGATGGGCATGTAGGTATGAGGGGGAAGAACCACAATATTCCTAAAACTGTACCTATAAAATTTGTATTCATTAAATAAAAGCATTCTTTAAAAAAAAGATTAATACAGGCTGGCGCCGCGGCTCACTAGGCTAATACTCTGCCTGTGGCCCCGGGTTCTAGTCCCGGTTGGGGCGCCGGATTCTGTCTCGGTTGCTCCTCTTCCAGCCCAGCTCTCTGCTATGGCCCGGGAAGGCAGTGGAGGATGGCCCAGGTCCTTGGGCCCTGCACCCGCATGGGAGACCAGGAGGAAGCACCTGGCTCCTGGCTTTGGATTGTTGCAGCGTGCCTGCCGTAGTGGCCATTTGGGGAGTGAACCAATGGAAGGAAGACCTTTCTTTCTGTCTGTCTCTCTCTCTCTCACTAACTCTGCCTGTTAAAAAAAAAAAAAAATTCATACAGAAATTTAGCATGTCTTCAAAAGGACTTGGTGAGAAAGAACAATTATTCAACAATACTCTTATTTCTATTTACTGTTACTATATCAACACTGTTGTTTTTGCTTTCAAAAAGGCCAGACTAATAGGAAGTATAAATGCCAGAAGGCAAAGGCTTTTTTCGCCAAAACATTTTTAATTTAGTCACTGAAGACTTTTTTTAATGAAAAACATTCTTTAAACCAAAATTACATAAGAAAATTTCAGAAAAATCTTACTTTGATTTAACACTACAGGAATAAAAGTGTTCTACATTAACAGAACTAAATTATGTTTTTCATTGGGTTATATGGATCATCAAAAGTTCCTGAAATAGGGGTAGGTACTTGGCCTAGAAATGAAGACACCAACATCTCACAACTGGCTGCTCCTCTTCCGTTCCAGCTCCCTGCTATGGCCTGGGATAGCAGTAGAAGATGGCCTAAGTCCTTGGGCCCCTGTGCCCATGTGGGAGACCTGGAAGAAGCTCCTGGATCCTGGCTTTGTATCAGCACAGATCCGGCCAAGCTTCAGTTCCTAATTATAGATTCCTGCTAATGCAGACCGTGGGAGGTAGATTGGTGGCTGCCACCCACATGGAAGATCAATTGAGTCCCTGGCTCCCCACTTCACACCCAATCCCTCCCTATCTAGAGCATCAGGGGACTGAAATAGCAGATGGGGGTTCTCAAAAAAATAATAAAGAGAAAAGCCCTAGATTTTTTCAGCTAAATGAGAAAGTAAGTGGATAACCTGTTTTCTAAAAGCATACATATGAGAGGCAGTCCCAAGTATTTTGCAGATGTATCATAATGCTAGAAGTTATTTAAAATATGAGGAAATGCTACCAATTCCCAAAGGCTCTAATTAACATCCTATTCTCCATTTGTCCCATCACATCCTCAGTCCCTTCTGTCTCTGCTCTTGTCCTTGGAGAATGAGCCTGCAAAAAACATTATCTGGGCTCCCAGCTGGGTTCTAGCAATGGAAGTCTGTCAAGGACCTGAAGACACAGGTAGAAGAGGTCAGGGAAATTCTTCTCCCCACCCCCACCCCCCACCGGCTCTTCTCCATAACACCAGCTCTCTGCTCTGGTAATCTCTGGAGAATTAAGTGTTCTTGCTGTTGCTAGTCTCTGGTGCTTTGCCACACTTGTTTGTTCCCTAATCTCTGCAAACAGTCTTCCATTTGAACCAGCAAGTGTGCAATCTCTTTCCTGAGGGGACTTTGCCTGACAAAAAGAACATCAACAATACACTATGTAAATAAATCCAACTAAAAATTTTCTAAAAGATCTACAGAAGCATGTAAGTATATATTGTTACTAGTTGTCTATGGTTAAAATATTAAATATAAAAAAAATTAGGGCTGGCACTGTGGCATAATGGATAAAGCTGTTGCATGCAGTGCCAGAATCCCAAATGGGCGACAGTTCGAGTCCTGGCTATTCCACTTCTGATTCAGCTCTTTGCTATGGCCTGGGAAAGCAGAAGGCAGTAGAAGATGGCCCAAGCTCCTGGGCCCTTGCCCCAATGTGGGAGACCCAAAGGAAGCTCCTGGCTCCTGGCTTCAGATCGGCCCAGCTTTGGCCGTGAAAGTGAACCATCGGATGGAAGAGCTCTCTCTCTCTGCCTCTCCTCTGTGTAACTCTTTCAAATAAATAAATATATCTTAAAAAAAAAAAAAAAAAAAAAAAAAAAAAAAAAAAACTTCATTGTCTTCCCAATATAAATGCCATAAGAAAGACCCAAATAAGCTTAAAAAAAAAAAAAAGTCAATGATGGCCGGCGCCGTGGCTTAACAGGCTAATCCCTCTGCCTTGCGGCGCCGGCACACCGGATTCTAGTCCCGGTCGGGGCACCGATCCTGTCCTGGTTGCCCCTCTTCCAGGCCAGCTCTCTGCTGTGGCCAGGGAGTGCAGTGGAGGATGGCCCAAGTGCTTGGGCCCTGCACCCTATGGGAGACCAGGAGAAGCACCTGGCTCCTGCCATCGGATCAGCGTGGTGCGCCGGCCGCAGCGCGCCAACCACGGCGGCCATTGGAGGGTGAACCAATGGCAAAAAGGAAGACCTTTCTCTCTGTCTCCCTCTACTGTCCACTCTGCCTGTCAAAAAAAAAAAAAAAGTCAATGAAGAGATTCTGATAACTGATATTTTCATTTCCTTCACCATACACTGGATAATCCAAGCGATTTTGTTATTGTTGAAGCTCTAAGAATACAACATAAAAATTGTTTAAAGCAGGGGTTCTCAAATCTTCAGGTGCACATAAATCAACAAGGAAGTGTGTTAAATACTAATGCCCAGGCCACCCATGCATCTTTCTGATGTGTGTTTTTACTAATTCCACAGATAATTCTGAAACCCACCTGTTTCAGAACTACTTTAAAGGGCTCAACTTCAAGATTCCTCTCAGATGTCTAACATGTTGCTTTTTTCCTTTCATTTGAAACTCCACATTGAACATGGCAAAAAAAAATAATTAAGACAGTAACAAGTACACTATGTGCCAGGCAGTGTGATATAGGCCCTAAGCGTATCAATATCTAATTTAATCCTCTAAAGAGCCACACCGAACAGGTAACATTGTTGCCTTCATTTTGTGGATGAGAAAAGGACCCAAGAAACTCATTAATTTGACCAAGTTAAAGAGTAGCAAAAACAAGATTTCCTCAAATCTGTCTAGCCTCTTAATCTGGGAGCAGACAAGTAAGCAATGCTGAAATGCACCTCTGGAGCCACAAGACTGTCACAGGAAGGATTAGGCCTGAGGGTCAGGTGCTTATACAAGCAATCCCCTCCCCCAGCAAGCTCCCGGGACTCTCCCCACCATCACTCCCTAATTCCATCACCAACACCTTCCACCTACATGATTGCCACATTAGAAGTCTGTGTATATATGTGAGCATTGTTTTTTAAGAGATTTATTTATTTTATTTGAAAGTCAGAGTTATAAAGAAAGAGAAGGAGAAGCAGAGAGAGAGAGAGAAAGGTCTTCTATCTGCTGGTTCACTCCCCAGTTGGCCGCAACAGCCGGAACTGTGTCAATCCAAAGCCAGGAGCCAGGAGCTTCCTACGGGTCTCCCACGCAGGTGTAGGGGCCATCTTCCACTGCTATCCCAGGCCGTAGCAGAGAGCTGGATCAGAAGTGGAGCAGCAGGGACTTGAAACAGCGCCCATATGGGATGCCGGCACTGCAGGCAGCTGCTTTACCCGCTATGCCACAGCGCCAGCCCCAGCATTGTTTCCACATGGTGATACCCACCACACTACAGTGTTGCTTGTAGAAGCAAATATAACATCATTGTGCCTCAATTTCCTAATCTTTAAAATAAGGGTTATAATACCAACCCTGCTGAGGTGACATAGTGATTGTACATAAAGTGCTTGTTTGGCGTAGTCTCTGACACATAGCAAAAGCTCAATAAACAATAGCTGCTATTAAAATTACACTTTGCCAATCCTGCTCTTACAACACGCACATATCATCCTAGGTCCCATTTATTTTAAGCCTTGTTTCCTGAGACTGTGATAAACGATGGAACACACTCACATTTATCAAAGGCAGGCTGGTAACAGTGCTGTAACCCAATGCACTGGGAGTTTCCAGTAGATAGAAAGCCAGGAGAATATTTTAGAGCAAATAAGCCTTTTAGTAGTGCTCAAACTGCACCATTTCGACAAGTGTCTATTTCCCAACCCTAGAGTCAGCCCTGTTGATTATACACTAGTATGAAGAGTCTATAATTAACTTAATTCAAAACAACAATGTCACTCAGTATAGGGCCTTGGTCTTAATTTGAGCACTGTTTCCTCAGCCCTTGTACAGTACCTAGTCCATGGTAAACATTCCAATATTTTTTAAAGGAATGAAGGCATAGGGGAAACCTGGATTGAGTCCCAGGCTCCTGGCTTTGGCTTGGCCCAGTCTTCACTGTGGTGAGCATTTGGGGAGTGAAGTAAGGGATGGGAGATACCGCTCTCTCCCTTGCTTCAAATGAATAACTTTTTAAGAAACAGGAATGAAGGTATAAATGAATCAACAGAGACAGCTTAGCTCTTGAGTGAGTCTTCACAAAAACAAGCATAATCATCACATTAACACCAACTGATTAAAAGTTATTTTCAAAATAACTTTTCTTCTAACTGTTGATTTTAACAATTCTCCAAGTTAAAAAAAAAAAAGCTAATTATCAACCTCAGTTCATTAATCTATTAAAGAATTTAAAGTAGTCCCATAATGATATATCTTCCATCTTTATCCCCCACCTTCTACCTAAAAAAAAAACAAACAAAAAAAAAAAACTAAATCTGTAACAACAGTTATCTAAACAATCTGAGTTTAAGCCATAAAATTAACTAAGTCATTGGCTAAGATACTAACCCTAACTAACCCCTAGCAGGTAGAGAAGTATGGGGATTCAAAGCCTTAGTTCCACTCTCAATGAAGCTTCTAAGCACCTACACAGCCTTGTATAAGCTAGTTAATTTGAAATAATTCCTAGTTTTTGGAGTCTCCATTTTCTCATTAGCAGAATAGGAATAGAAATACATTTATTACTTCTAACTTCCTTAAGTTGTTTTAAGGACCAAACACAAGTAAAATGACTTCCCAAATAATAAAATGGCATACAATTGTAAGGTTATTAACTCTGGACACAGACATCTCCACATTTCAGGTGGGTGGATTCCATTTCTCTTTTTACCACTCCCTCTGTTTCCTAGACCCAAAGATCTTTCAAGATCTGGAGAGAAACCAGTTCACATCTATGGGTATAGTTCAAACAGTGGCCCCTCCACATACATTAGAAATCAACAAAATTCTGATACATGAAATACCTTTCTTTGTAAAGGTTGGTCAGCAGGTTACTTTCAAGTAAAACAAGTGATGTAACACACACAAAGACTGACTGTTTTCTGTCGGGAGCTTCCTCAGCGCACATTACTCACCACGCATGTTAATATTCATCCCATGTGAACATACACCAAAGGAATGGGTGTCAATGTTCTGGTTTCACCTGAGACATGATTTCTGCATAGAAAACTATTTTCTCTCTCTTCAGTACTAAGATTTCTAAAGATGCCAGATTCCTTCTTTGGCTTTGGTACACATAGGGAAAACTTTTGATAGACACACAATCATTTCTCAAATCATTATGACAATTTTATACTCATCAATAAGAAAGATAGTTCTTTTTGAAAACCACTAAGATATTCTAATATCTACATTTTAAGATTACTACCAGTCCACTAAAATTTTTAAAAACAAAGCACAACTTTTAAATGCAAAAGATTGTGGTTCCTCTGAACATTATAAAACACTTCAAAAGTAGATCTTAGGATAATTTTACTTAATTCCTAAATATCTGTGGGCATACACACAGAGAACAACAACAACAACAAAAGAGGTGATGTGTGTGTCACAGATCATCCATTAATAATTTATATTATACCCCCGGAAGGTGGTTTTGTTTTACAGTTGAATATAGTACCATTGAGATGTAAAATCCTTAACAGTTAAATCCAAATAATTAAACCACCTATAAAAGCAGTCACCCAATGCAGTCTTTTTTCTGCTCATTTACCCAACTACATTCTACTGCTGAAATGCATGACTTCTAATTTGTTACAAAAGAACTGTATGTGCTCATTTTTGTCCTCTGTGTCTATTACGGTTCAAAGGATATTCATGAAATAATATAACACTGTAGATAACACTGTAATATATATTCATGAAATAATATAATGCTGTAGATGGCACTGTAATATATATATTGTATATATAATATATATATTGTATATATATATATTACATGAAATAATATAACACTGTAGATACAATTTCATCATCATCCCCAAACAAGTTCTTTTCCCTTAAGATTACAGTAGTTAATTATCTAATATTTAAGACATGGCCAATGTTATAGCCTAACTCTTGTTCCTCTAAACCCATCAAAATAAGAAGTACACAAATTTGTTTAAGACTCTGGAACTGCACCAGAAACGATAAAGCAGCATCATTCAAGACTGTCAACTTGAGAATGAAGACAGACACAGAATTCTCAATTGGTTCCAGAACTACATTCTTGGTATAGAGCATCTATAGCATCTATTTCAGGATCCGGTCTTCTACATATTTAACACAGCAGCAGTTCTGTAGGGTTAGATGAAAAGTCCATATGAAATGGAAGCAAGGCAACCTATTCAGGTAGGAAGGATAGGGACTTCAATGTTAGCAGACTCAAGATGTGAACCCAGACTTTGCCCCTCTGGAGCTACAGACCTTTGAGTAAGTATTTAATTCTCTGAGCCTCAATGCACTCCTCCTTAAAAAGACAAGACCACCACCCCCTGAAATCTATTTTGTAGATCAAGCCCCTCAGTCTGGGTTCTAATTACTGCAGATCTCTACTACATGGGTGATGCTCTTATACACTAAAAGGCCAATTCACAAATGGTATAGAGTATCTCATTATGGGGACCATAATTAAAGTGTATGAGATTTCTTAAAGCTGTAATACTTTTACAAATCTCTTTTCTAATTATTTTAACATATATAAGTTAACATTTCAGAAAGGGTAAAAAATTTTTCAAATTGATCTACATGATCAAAGGTGAAGCTTCAATTATCAACAGAAAGTCAAATAAGCCCTTATTTTTAAAACATATTTGGTGCTTATATGAATTCAAATCTCACATAGTCAAAATCGTTAAAACTTTCTAAAGAAAGCTGCATTTTCAGACCCAGATACAGCCCAGTTGTCTAAACAATGGGCTACATGATACACCACAGACTCCAGGCAAAGTCACAACAGGATGAGAAAAGAGCCTTCAGCCTCTCTCAGATTTCCTGGCCACTGTTATTTTAAAACTTGATTACGTAAATATAAACAGGGAAAAAGTACATTTCACATCAGCCCATGGGCTATGATTTAAGATCTTTGTTTTTACTACCTCATATTACTTACATTAAATATCATAATTGCTCATTACAAAAATGTTTAAGCATGATCTTTTCTTTCTGTTACTTCCTTTTACCATTAGTTTTTGAAAACAAAAATGTAACTTAAAGAGCTGTGAGAGCAGTATCATGTCACATAGAAAATACAATGCAATGGGCAAATCTGCGTAAGACTAAAATGACCCCTGTTTACCACTGTGGATGCAATTCCTGCTTAACTGAAATACTCAAATGAGCTGAATTATTTAAAAGTCAATGAGCTATTTTGAACGACTGCATTGTTTGAAGCTCTGGCTAAAGCCCACTTTGTAACATTTGTAACAGTTTCTAAAATTAATGATAAAAGGCATGGAGGTAATTTTTTTCACTAAACATTCCCCCAATTGGAAATACACAACCCAAGAGATCTATGAAGTGCAGTTAATTTGTACAGAAATGCTGCTTTGCCATCAACCTTTGTACCATGACCACTACCAGTCCAAGATTCACATTTTATGGTGTGAAGATAGTTTCGAGTAAGCTTTAAAGCATATTAATTTTTCAAACTCTCAAACTCTGACTATACTAAGAAATCCACACCAGCAGAGCATAACAGCAAATCACTTTTATTTGGCACGTTCAGCAGTCTATTAAATTGGAGTAGTGTTCCTACTTCCTCACTAGTATCTGTAGATTAGGTTTTAAGCATCCTTCCACCACATACTTTATGCCAAATAAAACGAACCAAGCTTCCTGAAAACTATGGAAATATTTCAGACACGGATGTTCTAGCAATAACCCTATCAAACGGCTTCCTAACTAAAATTGAGATCCTGGAGTCTTAACTTTTTCACCTCATTAAGTTTTTGCAAACAGAAAAAAGTGATCTTTTCGGTAACATATCTTTAAATTAACATACTCAAGGTACTGGACCTCCCAGAGAGCAAAAATACTAAGTCCCAACTTGGTCTTCAACATGATTAAACTATTAATGGTATCATTTCACTCTCAGAACGAACTGTACTCTTCCTGCCCTGAATCTTAAGCGAGTTTACAAAAGAGAAAATAAAACTATCGCGCAGTGTGCAAGGCAGAGTTGGACACCTGAGTGCTATGCTTCTACCTTGGAGCCAGGGAAGAAACACAAAGGTATCTTGGTGATGACAAGCCCATGAAAGGAGACTCTCATTGTCTGTCTGGAAACGAGAACCACCCTGGCAGGACGGTGAGCGGCCGCCGCCCCGGCCCACCCATCACCTGTTGGTCCCAACCGCGTTCCTCAGAGGTGAGCCGAGTCTTCAGCCCCAGGGCGGTCAGAGAAGGCCTCGAAGCAAGGCCGAGCCAGGAAAGAAGCGTCCTGGCGCGGCCGCCCCACAGGGTCCCGGCCGCGGACACTCACCGGTGCTGGAGCGAAGGCAGGTGCGCGGCGGCGGGGCTACCTGTCGCCGGTGCAGCCGGAGGGCGGGGTAAAGGGTGCCGAGGGGGTCGGGAAGAACGACAACGCGGACAGCACCAGGACGGGGCGGCGGCGGCGGCGGCGGCGGCCAGGCTACTGCTCGCTTCCTGCTCGGACAGATCCCGGGTCGGTCTCCGCCCGCCGGCCGGCGCCCACAGAGTCCCCGGCCCCGCCGCGCACACGTCACGGCTACGGAGCGCCCGAGGGGGCGGGGGCGCCAAGGGCCGGGGCGGGCCGACGGGGTGCGCGGGCGCGGGGCGCGCTCCCGAGCGCAGTGGGGCTGTCCTGCCAGCCGGCGTGGAGCCCGCGGCGTGCGTGGGTGCTGCTCGGCGTGGGAGGGGCGCAGCTGGCCAAGCTGGGCGCCTTCGCTCCTCTCCAAGCGAAACGGCGCCTACGCAGCGGATATTGTTTCCAGTCGCTGCAGGCAGTGTGCACACCGCAGTCAGCTCCAGGAGAGAGAAAGTGCGTCCGAGACAGGGAGGGGACCCCCCCCCGCCCCCGACACCAGGGGGTCGCGAGGAGAGACCCTGGCGATCTCGGCCGCAGTCCGGGTGGGCTGCCCTGCGTCGGTAGCAGCTTTCCTGCGCAAATAGATTGCCATTCCTGCCTTAGCAGGAGTGGGCTGAGATGGAAATCTTTGCGTGTCCATCCTGGGTGTTTTATTTTGGAGAGCCCCTGTCTTCCCGGTCACTTAGATTTTACTGTTCTTATAAATATGAAGCACCTATGCAATTTTTATTAGATGAGGACGAAAAGAAGTTCCAGTGAAGAAAATGAAATAAATGTAATGCTAGATATTTCAGCTGAAACTAAAATACTTAACACGTGAGCACTACACTGTTTTCCGCAACATGTAAAAGTAGCAACGGGGAAACTTCCGGAAATTTACAGGAGAAACACGAAGCATCAGATGTCAAAGGTTCCCCCAGATCTCTGGGTGGAAGGGCTAAGTTCTGATGAGATATTGTAGCATACAACCAAAATAATAAAACATTGAGAAAAAGATGGAGAAGTAAGAAAGAGGAAGCGAAACCAAGCAAGGAAATAATTCATAGCAATCTCAGAAGTTTACTTCCAGATTGCCACAAGATAAGTCTTCAGTCGATTCAAAAGGAAAGAAGAAAAAAAAAATGAAGACTTAGTTTACCGCTTTGAATTAATTTTGGATTTAATATTAAAAACCTTCGGGAAGTTAATAGAAGCCAATTTATTTTGACTAGTTTCTGTGGCTTATCACTTACATCTCTTCCTCCCCACCCCCCACAGATTGGATAATCTGTAACTGAGTCCCTCTGCTTCAAACTCTGTAATTCTTTAATGTATCCAGTTCCTCTTCATAACCACTACAAGTATCGTGTTCCCGGCCGCCATCATTTCAAGACTTGCACACTGCCCTTGGCACATAAGCAGTTTCCCAGACTGCAAACTCGTCCCCTTTAAATTCAGTCTCTACAATGCCACCAGTTCATCACTGATAAAACTCTTCATAGCTACTCCTCTATTTAAACTCCTATAGAGCAGTACTGCACCCTCCTTATTCTAAGTCCAGACCCCTTAAAATGTCTCATAAAATCCCATTTAATTTAACCACTACTCACAGACTATGAGATTTTCTGTGTGAGTTGAATTTGAATGCCTTTTCATTGGTCAGCTGGCTCCTGGTTCACCACTGTCCTAAACCCCACAAGCTGTCCTGGCCAGGCTTCACACAATGTCACTTGCCTGTCTTAGGAATCACTTCCGTTTTGGACCACCGCCCTAGCCCTGCTTATCTGTGCGATCTCATTTCTACCCAGTGCCTTTCCCCCATTTCTTGTGCTTTACCTTCAAGTCCTCCTGAAGTGCTTGTGTGCCCCAGAACAGACAGCTGTGCTCTTTATCACATTGAAGTGTTACAAGGATAAATCCAATTAATCCTTCAGAACAAAGCCCATTTGTCCCCCCTCAAAGCAGCTTTTTCTAAGCCCCCTTGTGACAATTTGTATGCACAATTTGGTGCTCTTTCCCACCTCTCCCTTAGCACCCATTGTGCAGATCTCTTCCAACACATATTTCAGTATTGCCACTTTATGTGCTTCTAAGTATCTCCCACTTGCACTGTCCTGCTCCTGAGAGCAGATAGGGCACTTGTCTGTGTCACACATCATGGCTTTCACATGGTAAGCATTCATTGAATAGTACCTACCATTAGTATTACCATTACTATAAATGAGACAGATAGATGAAAAAATGGCAAGGGAGCTGATAATTTTAGGAAATCGCAGATTTTCACTATGTGTAGTGGATGTATCTCCAACCTAATTGTTGCCAAACCTCAACAACTTAGCTCATGACTACATCTGTGAGATTTTCAGCTTTCATCGCAGCCACTAAATATCTGTTAGACTCTCCCCTGCATATTCTGGTGCTACCCCAGGGATTCCTAGACTGAGATCCACGGATCTCCCCACCATAGCTGGGAAGTTCCATGAACTTCCCCGAAACAATACGCAAAATTTTGTAATTGTTTCTTCATTTTAGTAGGAATCCATATCATAGGTGTATAAATGATCTCCATGCACTCCCCAGCTATTATGCATTTCAACAGAGAGATGCCATGGAGCCTTCAAGAGGTGGGACCTGGTCACGGTGGGCCAACCCTGTCCTCAGAAAGGATTAAGACAGCTCCATGTGATCTCCTGGTAGTTCATGATAGGGTTGTTTTTATAAAAGGAGCAAACCTCTCACAACCCAGCTCCCTCTCTTATTTCCTAGGTCAAGATGTGAACATTCTCCTACACATTCCCTGTGGAGCCCTCATCAGAGTCTTCACTATACCATTTGGACTTTAAGCCTTCAAAACTGTGATTTAAATTTCTCTTCTTCTTAGGTAGTTTTACCAATGTATTTCACTATAGTGACATAAAACTGACCAGTACAATCACTTGACTCAATTCATTTGCCAAATCCTATTATGACTTTAAGTCATCCAGGACTCCTTCCATTCTTCAATCCTAATTTTGGAATCACCAACCCAATTCATTCTGTCATAAATTATTTCCACATTAATGCCTTGCTCTCTATCTGCACTTAGTATGTCCCAGCATCTTCTTTTATCTGAACTCTTGACATTGCTTCTATGCATTCTGATCCATTCTCTCCACCGCTCCTAGAGAGTTACCTCTCCCAATATCTAAGTATGTCATGGACTTTATCAAGTTCTGGTGTTTTTTCATGATTCTTTTTTTTTTTTTTCTTTTTGACAGGCAGAGTGGATAGTGAGAGAGAGAGACAGAGAGAAAGGTCTTCCTTTGCCGTTGGTTCACCCTCCAATGGCCGCCACAGCCGGCGCATCTCGCTGATCCGAAGCCAGGAGCCAGGTGCTTCTCCTGGTCTCCCATGCGGGTGCAGGGCCCAAGCACTTGGGCCATCCTCCACTGCCTTCCCGGGCGATAGCAGAGAGCTGGCCTGGAAGAGGGGCAACCGGGATAGAATCCAGCGCCCCAACCGGGATTAGAACCCGGTGTGCTGGCGCCGCAAGGCAGAGGATTAGCCTGTTAAACCACGGCGCCGGCCTATGATTCTTTTCTTAACTAAACTTTAATCAGGCTTGTAAACCTTCTCCTAGGCCCATCTATGTCCTTCCCTATAAAGCCCAGTTTTAGGAAGAACAATGCTAAGTCAGTTTAGCAGGGATTGCCCCTAGCACCCTGATATTTCATGAGGTTCTTTGTGGTGGAATGAGAAAGCCATGCCAAGGTGGCCGCCGGCAAGCAAGCGTCAGTTACTCAGGAATGGCTTTGAAACCCACATGGCAAATGAAGCCTGCCTGGCAACAGACTGTGATTGGATGGCTTTGGAAACTTTGGCAACAGGCTGTGATTGGTTGGGGCATAGACCGTCCCTTGACCGGATTGGCTGGTCTTGGCTATATAAGCTGTTGTACTAACTGAAATAAACGAGTTTGCGGGCTGCTTGCCTCAAGCCCGCTTTCACCCGACTCCCGGGGTCTGTGTGGTGATTCTGCGCCTCTTGCCCCCACCACGCTCCTCCTCTCAGAAACAATCCACTGCAACATTGTTGAGAAATCAACTGCAACAGTTCTTCATCCTCTACCATTGCCCAGGTGATGTGTAATCACCCTGGCCTATCTTCAGCAATAGTCTTGTTAGGTTGTTATAACCAGAATCCACTTTACCTCTGATGTTAGCTTTCAGTAGTTTTTCGTCCCTGGATGTTCATCCAACTCCTTGACTATAAATTCCCATTTGCACAGCCTTTATTCAGAATTAAGACCAATCTCTATAAAACTTCACTGCCACAATCCCCATACCTATCACAGTGGTCCTGAATAAAGTCTTCCTTAATGTGCCTTAACAAGCATCATTAAATAGTTTTTTTTAATCTTTCATACCTTTCAGATAAACTTAAATTCATTCATATGGTACACAGAATCCTTCGAAATCCTTAGCCTACACTGCAGTCAAAGGAATTCATCAATGCATGCAATTTCATTATGCTCCTATAAGTCTCCACAATTCATTAAACTATTGGTTTCTCTGTCCTGACTTTACAGCAAAATTAGTTTTCCTTTTCCATCTTTTCCAGAGCACCCACTTCATATCTATTGATGTAGCACTCATTAAGTGGTTTCATAATTATGTCCTCATACCTATTTCTCCCTCATTAACACTCTCAAATACTAAGCTTTTAAATTAGAAACTGTTCTTTTTCTTATCCCTAAAGATTAGCACACTGCCTGAATCGTTGAATTAGTAAAAATAACAACATTAAAATGTACTGATTGCTTTCTATGTGCCAGCATTGCACTTAGGACTACATAGGTCATTGCGTTAACTCCATAGCCTTTTTTTGTTTTTGCTTTTTGTCTGCTTAGCTTCTGAATTCCATCCTACTTCTAGAAAATGCTGCATTTTGAATCTTGGTGAATGGCTGGGACTACTTCACATTTTGGAAACTGATTTGTACCAGAGTCTTTTCTCTCCACTACTTGGTAGCTGGGGCATAGACATAACATTGTACCTAGGATAAGCCATTTGAATGCTCTTACCTGAAACCTGAAATTTGGAGTAAGTTATACAAAGATTCAGAGATAGGGATGATTCACAATGGTGTAGACGTTTATGACCATTGGTCTAAACGTGACAGTGCCAACAGTGCCAGCCTAAAAGACAGCCCTGCAATATTTTGCACACCTGATTTTCTATATTCCTGGTGGTTTTGTGTGATACATGATACTCTATTGCTGGAAAAAATAGCCAGAGTAGATTTCTGCTGCCTTCAATAAAGAACCCAAATAGACAGAGAAATTTGATCATTATCCCCAATTGAAAAAGAAGAGTATGTGCTTCGGTGTTTAGTGAATATGATTTTGTAACCTTTAAAGGAAGTTTTGTTTATTTCCTCAATTATTAACAAAGCTGTACAGATGTGAACCATCTGGAATTTATAGAGAAAAATTACAGGAAATAAGCAAATCACCAAAGAGAGGGTCTTACAACATACCCCCTAGAGTTCTTTAGCCATATTCATAACTAGCAACATCTGCATCCACCACACTTTATCATGAAAAAAATTTAATGTACTCACTGTAAAATCATAAATCATTTCTTTAAAAAGATTGAAAGACAGGTGTTTGATCGGTTAGGATGCCTGCATCCCCCTATCAGAACGAATAGGTTTGAATTAAAGCTTCAATCCCAGCTTCCTGCCAATGTACTCTCTGAGATGCAGAAGGTGATGGGCCAAATACTTGGGTTCCTGTACTCTTATGGGGGAGACCTGAATTGAGATTCTTTCTCTTGACTTCAGACAGACCCAGCCTTGGCTGTTGCTAGCATTTGGGGGGTTGGAAGTGTGAACCAGCAGATTGGAGATCTCTATCTCTGTCACTCTACATTTCACATAAATTAACTTTTAAAAATTTGATACTGTTTATCCTCCTGAATTTACTGTAGAATGGAAGTACACTGGTATTATTTTGTAAGTTTTTAATATAAAGGACTAAAAGCAGAAATGTCAATTATCAATAGGTAATATTTAAAAACTCATTAAACAGACTATTACACATTTCTTAACACCTTAGCTTCTGGAAAATTTGCTACCACTTCTCTTACTTACTCTCACCTAGTTCTGGAAGCATTATATTTTAAACTGAAGACAACAGCACAAGTGCAACCAAAGATCATCACCTCAAACAGTTTCATTGAACTGTCAAATGTCCTAATAATAATCTTTCATCTATTTTGCCCTGTTCCATGACCTTTAGCTCAAGTTTGGTCATCAGAAGAACAGAGAAGACTGGTCATTTTTTCCATATTAACCAAGACAAAAGTAACCTAACTAAACTATAGAAATGAAGAGAGAGCAAATGCTCAAAAGCCCATTCTAGAGGAGCAGAATTAGATTAGAAGTCATAGGTCTCTGTATTCACAATTTCCACAGCCCAGGTTCCACCAACCACAGGAGGAAAACATAGCTAAGCCTATCATGGTTGTGACTGTACTGGATAAACTTTCTTTTTATTGTCATTACTACTTAAACAATAACAATATAGCAGCTATCCGTATAAGATTAAGATCTTACTAAGTTATATAAATAAGAGATGATTTAAAGTATACAGGAGGATGTGCCTATGTTAATACCATAACATTTTGCCAGCACCACGGCTCACTAGGCTAATCCTCGGCCTTGTGGCACCGGCACACCAGGTTCTAGTCCCGGTCGGGGCACCAATCCTGTCCCGGTTGCCCCTCTTCCAGGCCAGCTCTCTGCTGTGGCCAGGGAGTGCAGTGGAGGATGGCCCAAGTGCTTGGGCCCTGCACCCGCATGGGAGACCAGGAGAAGCACCTGGCTCCTGCCATCAGATCAGCGCGGTGCGCCAGCCGCAGCGCGCTACCACGGCGGCCATTGGAGGGTGAACCAATGGCAAAGGAAGACCTTTCTCTCTGTCTCTCTCTCTCACTGTCCACTCTGCCTGTCAAAAATAAAAATAAATAAATAAATAAATTTTAAAAAAATTAAAAATACCATAACATTTTATTATCCTGGGGGATCTGCAACAAATTTCCCACAGATGACTGATTCTTTTTTTTTTTTTTTTGGAGAGACAGAGTGAATTTTTTTTTTTTTTGACAGAGTTAAACAGTGAGAGAGAAAGGTCTTCCTTCTCCATTGGCTCGCCCCCAAAATGGGGTTCACCCCCCAAATAGCCACCATGGCCAGCACGCTGCGCTGATCCAAACCTTGGAGCCAGGTGCCTCCTCCTGGTCTCCCATGCCAGTGCATGGCCCAAGCACCTGGGCCATCCTCCACTGCCTTCCTGGGCCACAGCAGAGAGCTGGACTGGAAGAGGAGCAACCGGCACTAGAGCCCGGGGTGCCGGCACCGCAGGCAGAGGATTGACCAAGTGAGCCGCAGCACCAGCCAAGACAGAGTGAAATCTTTCCATCAGTTGGTTCACTCCTCAAATGCCTGCAATGGCAAGGGCTGGACCCAGCCAGAGTTAGGAACCAGGAACTAAATGCAGGCTCTCATCACTGCCTCCCAGTATCTATATTAGCATGAAGTTGGAATCAGAAGCCAAACTGGGTATTCAACTCAGGTACTCTGATGTGGGATGGCAAGTATTTAACTGCTAAGCTAACTGCTCACCAAGAGGACTGGTATTTTAACACCAAGTGAATAGCACGAGGAGGAATCAAAGTAGTTAACATGTAAGAGCAGAGTCACCTTGCTCACCAATTCTATTTATACATCTCGGGTCTCACTGAGGTCCTGCTTTTCTTTGGATACACAGAGCTGGCTGGACGGAGAAGATGTAGCTCAGTAACATTTGCAGAATGGACTGAGCTGAATGAACTTTAGCTTTGTCAGGTTCATACTCTTTTTTTGGGGGGGAGGGGTTTAAATGATTTATGCCTTTCTTCTGGGGCTGGCGCTGTGGCACAGCAGGTTAATGCCCTGGCCTGAAGTGCCGGCATCCCATATGGACGCTGGTTTGAGTCCCAGCTGCTCCACTTCCGATCCAGCTCTCTGCTATGGCCTGTGAAAGCAGTGAAAGATGGCCCAAGTCCTTGAGCCCCTGCACCCACATGGGAGACAGGGAAGAAGCTCCTGGCTTCGGATTGGAACAGCTCTGGCCATTGCGGCCAACTGGGGAGTGAACTATCGGATGGAAGACCTTTCTCTCTCTGCGTGTAACGCTGCCTTTCAAATAAATAAATAAATAAATAAATGTTTAAAAAAAGATTTATTTATTTGAAAGGCAGAGTTTCAGGGAAGAGAGAGAGAGATTGAGCTAGAGAGAGAGAGAGAAAAATTTTCCATCTGCTGGTTCACCTCCCAGATGTCAGTAACAGCCAGGACTGAGCCAGGCTGAAACCAAGATCCAGGAGCTTCTTCTAGGTCTCCAATGTGGGTGGCAGGGGCTCAATCACAAGACCCTCCCTCCTTTGCTGCTTTCCCAGTCCATTAGCAAGGAGCTGGATAGGAAGTGGAACATCAGGGACTCAGCTGGTGCCCATATGGGATGCTGGCATCACAGGTGGTGGCTTAACCTGCTGCACCACAACACCAGCCCCCAGATTCATATTCTTGACTACAGGACTTATAGAAATGAGCATTTTTAAGACACTTAAAGAGCTTTGTGGTACAAGACAGGAGGCTTTGCTCAAGTCTCTATAGGAACACAAAATTTAAATTTAGATCGCTTCCACAAGTAATTCAATCTTTATACATTATACATATGGAGAGACATTTCATTTTTCTATAAAGTAAATTTTGTTACTATTTATAATCTTTATTTCCATGAATTATCCTTCAGATTCCCATATGTAAAATATTTTGTTATATTGTTATCTTAGCAAAAAAAAAAAAAAGGAAAATAAATTGAAACTTCTCTCAAGGTTATGAATATCCAAAATTGATACTATGCAATACACAACTATGTATACAGTAAAAAAATTAAGGGTGGAGAATATTCAAGAAATTAATGATACACAGTATTCTTAAGAAAAACATTTGTTAAATACGTGAAAAAGTTGGTGGTAGCTAGTTTCCTTGCCTTAAACATCAAAGTAGCAGCATGAGTATTTGGCCTAGCAGTTAAAATGCCACTTGGGATACCTGCACCCTGTATTAGTGTGCCTTGATTCGAGTCCTTTCTTAGCCCTGTTGCCAGCTTCTTGCTAACACACAACTTGGGAGGCAGCAGGTAACAACTCAAATAATTGGGTTCCTGCAACTCACATGGGAAATTTCTTTAATAAAAAATTCTTTAATAAAGAGTTTTTAAAAAAATTTGAGCTGGTGCCGCGGCTCACTAGGCTAATCCTCCGCCTTGCGGCGCCGGCACACCGGGTTCTAGTCCCGGTAGGGGCGCCGGATTCTGTCCCGGTTGCCCCTCTTCCAGGCCAGCTCTCTGCTGTGGCCCAGGAAGGCAGTGGAGGATGGCCCAAGTCCTTGGGCCCTGCACCCGCATGGGAGACCAGGAGAAGCACCTGGCTCCTGCCATCGGATCAGCGTGGTGCGCCGGCCGCGGCAGCCATTGGAGGGTGAACCAACGGCAAAGGAAGACTTTTCTCTCTGTCTCTCTCTCTCACTGTCCACTCTGCCTGTCAAAAAATAAAAAAAGAAAAAAGAAAAAGAAAAAGACTGTCAAAAGAGGCCATATTTCTTTAAAAAAATTTGAAAGGCAGAGAGAAACAGAAACTGATAGAGTGAGATATTCCATCCACTGGTTTGCTCTGCAAATGCCAGCAATAGCGAGGGGTGGACCTGCCCAAAGCCAGGAGCTGGACACTCAAGGGTCTCTCATGTGGGTGGGAGCCATCACCTGATGCCAACCAAGGTGTGTACTAGCAGGAAGTTGGAATCAGAAGCAGAGCCCAGACTGGAACCCAGGCACCCCAACAGCGGATGTGCATATTCTGAGCAGTGTCTTAACAAGTGCACCAAACACCTATTCCCATAGTTGTATTTTGAAGTAGATCAAGGAAGTATCAAGGAATCACTGACCAGAAAGTCTCTAATTAAATATACCAGAGTTGAATATTATCCTACAGTGAACATTTAGCATAAATTTAAAGGGAACATAACATTAAATGAATTCCCAGTCATAACCTCAGTTCACTCATTTAGGCTTTACTGAGATTTAGCAAATAATTATTGTGTTAGTGACCTTTTGCTGTGTAGCCAACAAAATCTAAAAAGTGTATACATAAGCATTCTTTTTTTCTGGAGATTTTTTTTTTTTTTTTTTTGACAGGCAGAGTGGACAGTGAGAGAGAGAGACAGAGAGAAAGGTCTTCCTTTTGCCGTTGGTTCACCCTCCAATGGCCGCCGCGGTAGGCACGCTGCAGCCGGGACACCGCGCTGATCCGATGGCAGGAGCCAGGTGCTTCTCCTGGTCTCCCATGCGGGTGCAGGGCCCAAGCACTTGGGCCATCCTCCACTGCACTCCCTGGCCACAGCAGAGAGCTGGCCTGGAAGAGGGGCAACCGGGACAGGATTGGTGCCCCGACCGGGACTAGAACCCGGTGTGCCAGCGCTGCAAGGCGGAGGATTAGCCTAGTGAGCCACGGCACCGGCCTTTTTCTGGAGTTTTTATGGATCACCAAGGCAACTGTAATTCAGGCTGCTTGTCTAAACAATCTGCTTGATGTCTTATTCTGGGGTTCAAGATGAAGGAATGGTGGCTCCATGAGGGATGTTATTCTTGTGTCATAGGTCAAAAATCATGTGGTGCCTCTTGAAAGCTAGGGAGAATTGACTCACTGCTACTTTTTTTTTTTTTTTGTAAAGATTTTATTTATTTATTTGCGAGGCAGAGTTAAAGCAAAAGGGAGAGACAGGGAAGGGTCTTCCATCCACCGGTTCACACCCCAAATGGCCACAACGGCTGGAGCTGGGCCTATCTGAAACCAGGAGCTAGGAGTGTCTTCCTGGTCTCCCACGCAGGTGTAGGGGCCCAAGTGCTTGGGCCATCATCCACTACCTTCCCTGGCCACAGCAGAGAGCTGGATCAGAAGAGGAGCAGCCGGGACCAGAACTGGTGCCCACATGGGATGCAGGTACCGAGGATTAACCTACTGCACCAAAGCGCTGGCCCCCCACTATTACTTCTGCTCACATTCCATTGGTCAAAGAAAGATGAGCAATCCCAGCATAAAAGGGGCAGACTGAACACTTTTTAAAAAAAATAATTTAGTTTATTTGAAAGGCAGAGTGACAGAGACAGAGGATGAAACAAAGAGAAAAGAGATATGTCTTTCATCTGGTTTACTCCCCAAATGCCTATAACAGCCAGGGCTGGGCCAGTCCAAAGCCAGAAGCCTGGAACTCTATCCTGGTCTCCCAGATGGATAGAAACCCAAGTACTGGAGATTTTATGGAAGGCATCATCTGATGCCTTCAGGTGCATTAGCACGGAACTGTATTGGAAGAGTGGAGCAGCTGAAACGGGGTACTCAGATATAGGATGTGGGCATCTCAAGGAACTTTATCTGCTGCACCACAATCCTGACCTCAATACTCTTATCATGAATGTGTGAGGAGCAAATATTTGCTAAACAATAACCTAATAATCTAAATAATTTCCTCTATCACCTCTATTATTAAAATAGCATATAAAATGATAAACAAGAGTTATGTGGTAGGCTTCTGGGATACTAGCAGTGTTCTATTTTTTATTTTTTGAATTTTTTTTATTTGAAAGGCAGAATTACAAAGAGGAGAGGCAGAGAGAGAGAGAGAGGTCTTCCATCCACTTGTTCACTCCCCATTTGGCCGCAATAGCATGAACTGGGCTTATCCAAAGCCAGGAGCCAGGAGCCAGGAGCTTCCTCCGGGTCTCCCATGAGGGTGCAGGGGCCCAAGGACCTTGGGCCACCTTCTACTGCTTTCCCAGGCTGTTGCAGAGAGCCAGATCAGAAGCAGGGCAGCCATATTGGATGCTGGCACTGAACACAGCAGCTTCACCTGCTACGCCACAACAGCAAATGCTATTTTTTGATTTTTTAAAAAAACCATTTATTGAAAGGCAAAGTGGGGGCTGGCACTGTGGTGCAGCAGGTAAAGCCGCTGCCTGCAGTGCTGGCATCCCATATGGGCACCGGTTCAAGTCCCAGCTGCTCCACTTCTGATCAAACTCTCTGCTATGGCCTGGGAAAGCAGTGAAAGATGGCCCAAGTGCTTGGGCCCCTGCACTTGTGTGGGACACCCAGAAAAAGCTCGAGGTTCCTGGCTTCGGATCAGCTCAGCTCTGGCCATTGCAGCCATTTGGGGAATGAACCAGTGGATGGAAGACCTTTCTTTCTGTCTCTCCCTCTCTGTAACTCTACCTTTCAAATAAATAATCTTTAAAAAAAAAAAAAAAAGGTGTGGGAGATAAAGAGTTATTTTCCTGAAACTTTTCAGCTACAGGAGAGAGTAAATGAGAGAGAGAGAAGAAATGTATAGAGAAATGTATTTTATAAAGGGGCAAAATCTAAAGTAAATTTATCATTAATATTGTCAAAAAGTGTGACACCACTGACTATTCCAGAAAAGACGGAATCTAGTTCAGGAACCTAGTTTTACATTGGCCTTGGAGACTTGAAGAAATTATGATCAATGCTCCATTTGGAGAATAATTTCTCCCCAACAGTTTCATGGTTATCCTATTTATAGTCAGGTCTCTAAGGACTTAAGGATTAGGGACAACTAAAAGACTGTTCGAGTCCTGGCTGTTGATTCTGATCTAGCTGTCTGCCAATGTGCTTGGAAAAGCAGTGGAACACAGTCCAAGTCCCTAGGTTCCTGCAACCCGTGTGGGAGAGCGGAAGTTCATGGCTCCTGGTTTTGGCCTGGTCCATCCCTGACTGTTGAGGCCATTTGAGGAGTAAATCAGCAAAATGAAGAGCAATAGATCAATTGATCTCTCTCTGTGGCTCTATCTTTCAAATGAATAAACAAATCTTTTTAAAACAGTGTTTACCTTTTACCCTGGGAAGCAGCAGGTGATATCTCAAGTACTTGGTTCTCTGCCATCCATGTCAGGCACCTGGATTAGGTTCTGGTTTCCTGGCTTTGGCCTGGCCCTACCCTGGCTGTTGTTGGCATTTGGGAACAAATGAACAAGCAGATGGAAGATCACGCTGTCTCTCCTTGTCTCTGCCTTTTTTTTTTTTTTAATATTTTATTTATTATTTGAGGGGTAGAGTTACAGGCAGTGAGAGGGAGAGACAAAGTTCCTCCATCCACCCGTTCACTCTCCAAATGGCTGCAATGGGACGGAGCCAATCCGAAACCAGGAGCCAGGATTTTCTGGGCCTCCCAGGTGGGTGCAGAGGCCCAAGCGCATGGGCCATCTTTACTGCTTTCCTAGTCCATAGCAGAGAGCTGGATCAGAAGAGGAGCAGCCGGTGCTAGAACCAGCACTCATATGGGATGCTGGCACCGAAGGCAGAGGATTAACCTACTGTGCCACAGCACGTGCTCAGTCTCTGCCTTTCAAACAGTTAAAATAAATAAAAATAAGTGGTGCCAGCATAAATGACTATCCTGATGAATACAAAATTCTTACTAACACGCACATCTTCAGCCATACACACCAAAAAACTCCAAAAACTCCATGCAGTTTTACTAATTACATTTTAAAAATTTTTCAAGAAAAGATGTCATATGTATGATCCATCTTAGGCAAGATGGAAAACGCAAAGATTATTTAAAAACGAGTATTTTGGTGGCTGGTGCTGTGGCAAAGCAGGTAAAGCAGCCACCTGCAGTGCCAGCATCCCATATGGGCACTAGTTCAAGTCCCAGCTACTTCACTTCCTATCCAGCTCCCTGCTAATGTGCCTGGAAAAGCAGTGGAAGATGGCCGAAGTGCCTGGCCCCTGCACCCACATAGGAGGCCTGGATGAAGCTCCTGGCTCCTGGCTTCCAGCTGGTCTAGCCCTGGCCATTGTGGCCATTTCAGGGAGTGAACCAGTGGATGGAAGATCTCTCTCTCTGCCTCTGCTTCTCTTTCTCTGTAACTTTGTCTTTCAGATAATTTTTTTTTTTTTTACAAAAAGCAAATACTTTGGTATGGAAAATATACCATAAACAAAATACATTGTGAAAAATACATGTGTAACACAGTTGGCAATGTAATGTGAAGGCATAAATGTTAATAAAAAGATAGTAACTCAGTGAGAAAATGGACAAAATGATAGACAAAGCCACCATGAAAAAAAATTATCAAATTTATATTTTTCTTTAAAGATTTATTTATCTGCAAGTCAGAGCCGCACAGAGAGAGGAGAAGTAGAGAGAGGTAGAGAGGTAGAGAGAGAGAGAGAGAGAGAGGTCTTCCATCCGATGGTTCACTCCCCAATTGGCCACAATGGCCGGAGCTGTGCCGATCAAAGCCAGGAGCCAGGAGCTTCTTCCGAGCCTCCCACATGGGTGCAGGGTCCCAAGGATCTGGGCCATCTTCTACTGCTTTCCCAGGCCATAGCAGAGAGCTGGATCGGAAGTGGAGCAGCCGGGTCTCGAACTGGTGCCCATATGGGATGCCAGCGCTTCAGGCCAGGGCATTAACCTGCTGCAGCACAGCACCGGCCCCGAAATTATCAAATTTAAACATGATCAGAGAAATGCAAATCCAAGTAATAATAAAAAGTTTTATACGCAAAACAGTTGCACAATTAAAAAGGGATACTATACCTATTGTTGATGAGCATGCAGAAAAATTGCATTTAAATAAACAGCTGGAAAACAAGCTGGTAATGTTCGTAAAAATTACAAATATAACTGACCTTTAATCTAGCACTCTTTGGAATCTATTCCCTGGGAAATGCTCATGGGCACTAAAAACAAAGTGAATGATCACTGGTAGTGTGGTAGTCACAAAACATATTCCTGTCCTTCTGGAAATATGCTAACAGTAAAAGTCTTTGTTCCTTCGAAGTTAGAAGTGTCTACTGACTTGTTTATGCCAATGTAGTGGATGCAAAGTGCCACCTCTGGGTAGAGCTGTTTTCTAAATTTTTATTTTATTTTTATGATTATCTAAAAGCCAGAGGTAAACAGAGGGACAGAGAGGGAGCTCTAACCCATTGGTTCACTCCTCGAGTACCAGTCATATCCAGTGCTGGCCAGGACGAAACCAGAAGCCTGGAACTTCATTCAAGGTCTCCCAGTGGGTGGTAGGGACTCAACCACTTGAGCTACCATCTTCTGCCTTCCAGGATGCACATCAGTAGGAAACTAGGTAGAAGTGGAGCTTGGACTTGAACCTGGGCAAGGGTCCCAAGAGGAGTGTTTATTGCTGGGCCAAATGGCCGCCCCTGGGTACAAGCTTTGAGTCTATGTGCTACTCAGCAGTTTCCCTCCCACCTCTGGAATGGTATGGAGCTCATATCACTGTGCAGCTTCACTAGTCTGGGTAGCTGAGTAACTTAGGAGCAAACCTCCCCTACTATCCTCTTCTGAACATGCAGCATGACCAAAGAAAGGAAACTTTTGGGGGAAGGCAAGTCCTGAGATTTTGGAATTGTTACTATTGTGTAACCAAGCCTAGTGAGACTGCTGGAGCAAGAAAATGGCTAAATAAATTTTGGTCCATCATAAGAACTTTGACTTTGATTACACCAGATGGCCTGGATTGATTTCCACAAGATATTGCTGAGAGACAAAAGATTCTGAAAAGCATTATATAATTATCCTAGTTTTTATAAGAAAAACAGCAAATACATCTTTATACATATATTACTATATAGATAGAGATGTGTACAAGAGATTGTGAATACGGGGAAAAATATGAAAAAACACATAAAGAGTTTCTAAAATATAAAGAAAAATCCAGACTGTAACAATTTTAAAAAAGCAGCTTTTATGGTGTGATCACATGCCTCAATTATTCATGTTTAGTTGTAATTACAAAGAAAAAGTTGGATAGGAGCAAATAATTTCATACAGAATTTCATTGAATCCAGATGCTTTGATGCTCAGTGCATCAAGAGGTTTTCACACACCTGGCTGGGAATGCTACTACGAAGCTGTCTCGCTTGGGAATTTTGGTGGAGATTTGAATTTGCAGGCCTCATTGCAGACTTCTTGATCAAAAATTCTAGAAGAGGGCTCAGCAATCTGTTTTATCAAGCCTTCCTGGTGATTTCTGATGCAAACTCAAATGTCCTTACTTCATAACAAAATAACCTTATTTCAGAATTTGAAATGTGGAAAAAATTGTTCATCTTAGAAATAAGGTAATTTATTAGACAACTTAATAATTTGCAAATCCTTTCCTTATTTTTAATCTAAATTCCCAATGATGAAATGTGACTGGGCTATCTTATTTGCTTTTCATCTTCTAAAATTTGAGGTAAGGTGTGCACCCTAAATTAAATTAACTTTGACAGGAGGATGGGATGGGAAACAGCAATAGAAAACAGAACTAGCTATGTAGTACAGGTGCTTTAGGTGGTTTCCTTAACAAGCATTTTTGGAAATGTTGCCTGACTAGGCCAAATAGAATAAAATGTTTTAAGTTTACACTGATAAAAGTACTTTTCCTGTGAAGTAATACTGAGATTTTATTCTAATTGCTTTCTATATGTATATATTTTTAAAAATAAAACTTTAAAATTTTTCAATGCTGTTTTTCTTTTGGTAGTGTTTTTATAATCATGCTTTAAAAATTATGTCCATTTTTCAGCTTTATACATTTAAGTATTTTTTGGTTTTTTTTTTTTTTTCTTTATTAAAAAGGATTATCAAAGCTGTGACTGAGACAAAAGTCAACACCTTTCTGTTCTTGTTGCATCTTGCTAGTACTTGATCTCTGCCACCCACATGGAAGACCTGGATTAAGTTCCAGACTCCTGTGTTAGGCCTGGCCCAGCCCTGGCTGTTGCACACATTTGGAGAGTGAACCAGCAGATGGTAGATTTCTGTCTCTCTGCCTTTCAAATAAATTAATTAAAAAATAAAATTCTATTTTAAAAATTATCAAAAATAACATAATCCAACAACCCCCTATATGCCCAGTTTCAATAAACAAGAATCTGCCAAAAAAATCTGCTAAAAAAATATGGACATCTTATTTTTCTTTTATCTACATTTTGTTAACCTAGTCTGTAGGGTGAGATTGTAAATTCAAAGTCCAGCCTTGCTGGAGAAACCATTTCTTTGGCCCAATTTTGTCCTGTAACTTGGGAGTAAAAACAGCTTATACTTCGTAAGGTCACTGTAAAGAATAAATGAATGTTGAGACCAACATCTGGCCTATAAATTCTTAACAAATGAGGCCGCTATCATTTAGGAAAAATCACACACCTTCCTGAGGGCCTTTGCATGGCTTACAGGTGTTTGTCTCTTTCCCTCTCAGACTTTGAACTTTGTAGTTCAAATATTTCACCTTCAGGGAAGATTTCCCTAACCTTCCCAGATTAGGATATATACCCTATGCTTTTTCATCATGGTATTTACTTGAAACTATTAATTTGTGAGACTAAGAAACATCTTTCCCAGTATACTATCAAGAAGTTTCATGAGAGGACATGTTACCTGTTTTGCTCTGTTTTATCCTCAGTACACAGTAGATACTCCAAACATTAAACACTTAAAGAATATTTTAATCTATTTTTTGTAAAATCCTCTACTGCCACCATGTATATAATGTAATAAATTCTATAGTAGGTTTGAACAATTTGTCAGTTATTTGATGAGTTAAAAACAGGTTCACAATACTTTCTATCTTACAAAGAGTACTTTTTGGTACAGATTTCTTAAGAGGAAAAAACGTTTCTAGGTATAAAGTTTATTGCAGTTTAATTCTAAAGTAAAGGATGATGAAGTCAGGAGAGTATAATCTAGCAGTTAAGATATAAACAGAAGGAAGACTCCACCTTTGTTATTTTTATAAAATTTTTGTTTAGGGAACTGATGACTGTCTAAAATATTAGTTATCACCAAATCTGCTTTTTTCCATAAAAGAATCTACAAGTATAAAATAATCATATTTTTAAGTTTTTCATTGCAATGGTTTTCCTTAATTATGGTTGAAGAAAAAGTTTTCAATGAAACTTCATTTCCCTGATACAAGTGACATTTTCAAATTTCAACACCATAATATTTAACTATTAAAGACCATGTAAAAATATGAAAAAAAAAAATCAACATCAATTTCAAAAGCATCTTCTCTCATGAACTTCAATTCACAACCCTTTCCTACCCCCATCTCAAAGTTAACTCCATGTATTCTGATGGGTGGATTTATAAGGAAGTTTAGAGCCAGTCCAGGAGAGAAGGGTATGGTAAAATGGTATATTACAATGTGTTTTCTATTTTCCTTTTCATTCATCCTGTACATTGGCATATTAAAAGCTCTGAGATCTCCTCTAAAGAAGCTGTTCCAACTTGGTTTAAACTGTTTTCCAAATACACTTGTCATAGAATCTATTATCTATTAAAACTAGTAATCATACTTAAGAGAATTGAGGGTCTGCTTTCCTACACATTAGCTAGTCCAGATCCAATTAAAATTTGAAACTACATTCCTTTTAGTGGTACCATGACCCCTAGGTAACCCCTACTTGAAGAGTTCACAAATCATTTAGTAAGTCATCTTAAAATCTTACCAGAGTGAATATGTACTTTATACTTCAAAGAATCAATGTTCTTCCTTTGAAAATCAGGACATCTGCCAGTCTCCTATCTTCGAATACTCTAATACTTTCTCAATGCTTAGTAACACCAATTTAGTGACTTCATTGATTAGGTTCTCATGTGAGTTTGGAAAGAGGCAAAGTTAAATCATAAAGCATCTGAGGGAAGAAAACATTAAAGCCTTTTTATCTTTGGGACCAGCAACTTGAAAGTCTTCAGGGACATACAGTGAGTGATCCTCACAGATCTGTGGCTTGTCACAAGATGTACACCAGTAAATCTGGGAAATTCCCAAAAATACATGTTGCAACCAGGGTTAAGACCCTAGGTATTTGTAGTTTGAAAAGCTCCCTAAAATATTTTAATGCCCATTTTTAGAGAACAATCCTGATTTTGGATACTATCCTCCTCACTGTAATCACCTATAAAACAATTTAGCTGTCATCATTTGCAATAAGGACAATACTAACCTCTAAACTTTAAAATTTTTTTTGAGCATCTCAGGCTATTGGGTCAAGTTTCCTCCTCCAAGTACACTGTACTCTGATTTCTTAGAGTAGTTCAGGGTACTCTACCATTATCCCTTCATCTGGTTTATCAGAATTAAGAGGTAGAGCTACTTTCCTTCAAGGTTCACACTGCATGCACTTGATCAACCAGTTCTTCCTCTGAGGCTAGATTTACATTTTGGAATCGTTTTCACAAACCTTTCTTCTTCCTGAAAGTAGGAAAAAACAAATGCGCTACAAACTTACTGGAGTATTTCAGTACTTTTTTAACATCACATTTCCTAAGGCAGTCTGGTTGTACTTCTCTGCATCTGAATATTTTCTTTTCGTTCTTTCTTTCTTTCTTTTTTTTTTTTTTGACAGGCAGAGTGGATAGTGAGAGAGACAGAGAAAGGTCTTCCTTCACTGTTGGCTCACCCCCCAGTGGCCACCACACTGCGGCCGGCACATCGCACTGATCTGAAGCCAGGAGCCAGGTGCTTCTTCCTGGTCTCCCATGGGGTACAGGGCCCAAGGACCTGGGCCACAGCAGAGAGCTGGCCTGGAAGAGGGGCAACCGGGACAGAATCTGGCACTCCGACCGGGACTAGATGTGCCGGCACCGCAGGCAGAGGATTAGCCTATTGAGCTGAGGCGCCGGCCTGAATATTTTCTTCTTACCTACTGATTTCCATCCACTTGGCTGTACAGTCTATGGTATATACTCAAAATAATCTCCCTCTCCTTTTGTCCTTAAAGTGATCTATGGAGTAGACCTGTATCGCTATCTATTCAAAACATACAGCACTCTTCTGCCTCATTTCTCAAGGGTTCTGCTTTTTTTCTAACAAACTTATTCCTTTCTACTGTTACAGTCCAATACCTTTACTCCACCAGCTCCTGATTATGCATACTAAAATAGGTTTTGTATTATCTAAGACTTCACATTTTTAAAAATATTAAAACTCACATTATACTTTATAGTCTCCAGAGACTATAAAGATTTTAAAGAAAAATACTGAATTCATTTTAGGTACTTGATATAATTTAGATAATCAATTTATGCTTTCAAATGAAACCTCCTATATTTAATTAAGAGTTTCTAAACAAAGAAAAGCTGTTTTATGTTTATGTGAACCTGAAACAGTACCACTAAGTTTTCAGCTGTCTGAAGTCAATATAGCAACATCAAAGGGAAAGGACTAAACAGCACCTTTGCTCCTAAATGACCAAGAGCTGAGATACATACAAATTTTATGGCCAAGTAATCTAAAACTCTTCTAAATATGATTAACTGTTATTCTATCCAACAAGAAAACCAATACAACAGATCCATCTAATTAGTTAAGACACCAGATACTTGTCATGCAGTTTCAGTGTCTAGTAACAAACCTCTAGACCTTAAAGTTCTGTTTCACAAGTTCTAAGTACTATTAACACATTTAAAAAGGCTTACATTCACTGTTAACTACATATAGAAGTACCAGAGTACATAATTATCAAGTGAATGTGCACATACACTAAAGATTTTCAAATCTAGTTTGGAGTTCAATCTAGCAGCCTTCAAAGATTTCAATATATACTCATTAGCACAACTTTCAAAAATAAAATTGCACATGGGGTGGGGAAATATGCCATCTAACTGCTCAATACTCCAACTCTAGAAAGCTGACATTCATCCATCTATATTTTTCATGTTGAAATGCAATTGACTTTTGTTGTCCAAGGGCTAAGTTCTATTTTTAACTAATCAAAACTTAGCTAAGAGTATAAAATGTAACCGTGAGAAATTAAACCAAAAACAGTTAAGTATTTCAGAATAGTTTTTTCATTTAAAAAATTAAGAATGACAATTTTGATACTAACACTAGGTGATTACTTAAAAAACAGTATTTACCTTTGGTCTTAGTGTGATCAGAGATCCAAAAGCATTTTGCCATATTTAATTAAAAGAATCAAACTCATTTTTCATATGAGCTAATTATGGTATCTGAACTATTAGCTCTAACATATCGCTAAAAAGAAAAAATATCAAAATGGGTCAAAGGAACAGAAAAACATACAATCAATAACATTAATAGTGACCCACATTAAGATTAATTTTAATATTTTACTTAGTAAGTGTATCTCAATAGACTTTTTTGGGTTGTTAACAACACATCTATCCACCCTAAACATACCCATGGACTTTATTAACTTTAAAAAAGTAGCTTAAAATATTAGAATGCCAAAGATGGCCAAATAAGAAATAAAATAATTGCTGATAATCAAAATGGCCTTCTTTTATTCAATTATTTTTGTTAAATATGTATCCCACCGAAAATGACTTAAAAAATATGTGAAGTCTCAAAGCTAATAGTTTCTGCAAACATATGCAAGATCTCTATGTGAATTGTAAACCTGTCATCATGTTTTAGTAATTTAAAAAGGAAACGAAAGTATATTTTTACTGTATTATACAACTGATTGACATGTAAAAATAATCTACACTGAAAAAATCAGGCAAAAATTCTGATGTCTGTTTACCAGAATAACAGGAACAGAGTGATCAATGAAAAAACAGCAAAAGCTATTACAAAAAAGTAAATTCCTATTTAAGTTTCTATGTTTACACAAATTAAAAAAAATGTTTATTAAGTATCACACAGATTGCAACACATTTTATGCTCTAATATAGAAAAGTAACATGGAATATTTGAAATTCAAGCTGCACTTATCAAATGTTTTAACCTGAGTCTTGATGTCTTCAGAAATGTATGTGACAATAATGTATGCAAGTATAGCTAGTTTTTCATAGTATAACTCTGCCATTTTTCTTTGAATGGTCCTAAGTACTGTTTTTTCTTAAACATTTATGTAGAGTATAAATATTACATGTCTTGGATTCTTCAAACACATGAGAGTGTATGAATTGATTTTTTTTTTGCTAAATAAGCATATGAAGATGTCTTCTTAGTTCAAAACACTTTATCTTATTTTCATATTTTAAGTTATTTTAGAATAAATGTAAATGGTCAAAAAATTATCATAGATACTTGAGTATTCCCATGAATTATATCACACCAAGAAATTATGCAAGTTCACTAAAGAATATGAAATTAATCATTTCCTCCTATAAATATTTTCTTTTTATTTATTTTGTGTTTAGAAGTTGCAGTTTTAAGTACTATTAACAGAAAAATACATAACAAAAGCTTCCTAACAAGTGAAAAAAATAATTATAAATGCTGGAAAAATTGGCCTCATTAACATATTTACAAACTTTTACTTAATACATACTCCTTTGGAAATTAATTATATGACATTTATACAAGCATTAACATTTCAAATCACTGAGTAGTGAGCACTTCAGTTCTTTACTGTCTATACCCAAAGCTGAAAGTCATTGGTTTTTGAATGAAGAACTGGCAAGCACAGTCATGTCAATCTGAGATACTGCTGACATATTGTTCTGCTCCTTCGCCTAAAGATGCTTCTGTTGGGGAACTATCTTTATGTTTCTTTTTCTCTTTGCTCTGATCTTCCTGCAGCTTCAGAATTATGTTTCGGATTTCTTCTCTCTTTGTTCTCATTCTTGGGGGAGGAAACCAGTTTGCCAAATTCATAGGTAGTTCAAAATTGAGAATTGGATTCTGTAAATAAAAATTAAGTGCATATTAATTATAATAAATAGATTAGTTTTAGCATTCTAATGTTAAAAATTAAAAAAAAAATCAAGAACTCATTCAATATGCATTTACTCATATACTTGTCAAATACCAGGCATTGTATTAGGCATTGGAGATAAAACATAAAATTTCTGTCTACAGATATTACAATCTAGATTAGGAGTTGACAAACTATAGTCAGTGTGCGAAATTTTGCCTGCTCTGTGAAATTATTTTACATATGTATGGTCTGTTGTCCAGTACCTGGACAACAGAATCGAGAGTAGCAACGGAAAATATATAGCCAAAAAGTCTAAAATATTACCCTATGACTTTTTATAAAAAGGTTTGTCAGCCATCATCTAGGTGGATAAATAATTCAACAATTAAACTATGACTAAGACAAATATTATGGCAGGAGAAGTATAGAGTATTGTGAGAAAATAGTTCCATAAGGAAGTAATGCTTAAGACTTAAACAATGAGTAAATGCTAGCTAGCCAAAGAATAACAGAAGTAACAGTGAAAAAAGTCCAGGTAGGGAAATAAGTATTGAAGCCCAAAGGTGTGAAAGAATATGAAACAATAGAGAAACTGAATGATATTTAGTTATATATATCTGAGATTCATCTGAGAGTACTTCAAAAGTTCATCTAAAGAGAATTAAAAGATAAAATTTTGCTGTAAAAAGTGTTGAAATCCATACAAAAATTTTTCACAATATGCATTTTCCATGAACCTTTTGTGTGTATGCTTTTTTTCCTATGAAGAGTAAAATGCTAAAATGACAATGGCAGGAAAACGAGGTTAGAAGATAGGGTAAGGTTTGAGTCATGTAGCTGTTTAGAACATGTGAAAGACTTTGCTCTTTAACTTAGTAATGTTAAAACAGGGGGACAGCTCTGTGGCATCCACTGCCTATGGTGCCAGCATCCCATATGTGTGCAGGTTCCAGTCCTGGCTGCTCTACTTCTGACCCAGCTCCCTGCTGAATGGGAAAGCAATCAAAATTGGCCCAAGTGGTTAGGCCCCGGCACCTGCATGGGAAACCTGGAAGAAGAGCCTGGCTCCTGGCTTTGGATAGGCCTAAAAGACCTCTCTGTCTCTCCCTCTGTCTCTCTGTAACTCTGCCTCTCAATAAATAAATCTTTTAAAAAAATTTAAAACAGGAAAGTAACATGACAGATTTGACTTTTCTGTGAAATACAAAAGGTAGGAGGCATGGGAATGTGTAAAGAGATGGGGCTGACAGTTTAGTATAGTGACACCAGTATACAGATAATTTCGAGTAAAGCAACAGTGATAAAGTAATAAATATATCTGCCTTAAGTGACAAAATCCTCCCTAGACTTACTGGTTCATTTGCTGAAATGAAAGGAGTCAAGGTAACTGTAAAGACTATTCAAGAGAAGTTTGTGTAGTACCACACCTATCAAGTCAAAGCAAGAGAATGAGGAAGGAAAGGTCAACAGTGGCAAATGGTACGGGGAGGTCAAGAACAGTTTTGATATAAAGAGAAGGATGAAGCCAGACTTCAGGGATTTGAAAAGCAAGTAATCGATCTGTGGTAATGGAGAGAATGCACATAAATACTTCTCCAGAAATATTAACATGAAAGAGAAAAGGTTTCGGTGAAAGAGGCTTTTGGATTATGGGAGATCTCATAAGGTACAAAGAGTCAAAGTAGACAGGGCAAGTTCATCAGTGATGTAAAGAGGCAAATAAGCCTGGGATTTGATAAACTACACTTTTTATGCCTTAAAATATCTCAGATTAGTTAGTTTTTGCTCCCTGGAATAATTCTTTTAACAGTGCTCAAGCTTTTCAAAATATTTTTTTACTGGTTTCTTTAATATAAAGTCAAATATACTATTTTATTATTTATTACATCAGATCCAATAAACTGCAACCCACCTCAAAGAAACTTTCTACATACTGCAATACATATACACCACAATCACTGAAGTTGTTTTGCTGGGGTACTTTTGGATTAGAGCCTTTCATAACATCTTTGGAAAAACTTCTTTTGCTTCCTTTCTTAACTTCCCATTCCACTTCTAAATACCTGCAATAATGCATACATAGTAAGTAAGTAATATATATATATATATATATATATTCTTACATACACAGTCCCTCATCTCTACTAGAATACAAAACAAAGTATGAGATGTGATTTTGAACTTACTCTCTTAGAATCTTGACAACATTTGATCTGGAAGGGCCTCTTAGTGAGTCCATAAGTAGTATACAAGGTCTGCAGGGTGGAGATGACCAAAAATTGAATACCTCATACAACATTACAAAAGCATGAAAAATCAAAAAGTAATATTTCAACAATAAAATTTAAAAACATTCAAAATTCCCCTCTTATGTTTCTAAATATTCAGAGTATTAATATGTTTTTGCTATATTACACAGAAGTCCCATAATTGGTTCCTAAAAATACTTCAAAGTTTGGTAGAAAGTAAAAAAAAAAATGATGTTAACTTGAACACTCATCCCTCATACAACAAATAAAAAGTAGAAGGAAAATAGTCCCATTTTAAAATTAAACTAAATAAAACAGGGGATCATCACATATAAGAATCAATTTAGGATGATGCAGCGGTTTTTTTGGTGAAATTTTACTTTCGAATAATGTTTAACTCAGATTCAAACATTAAGTTTTTTTGTTCTATTTTATTTTATTTTTATTTATTTGAAAGAGCTACAGAGAGAAGTAGAGACAGAGAGAGAAGTCTTCCAACTGCTGGTTCACTCTCCAGATGGCTGAAGTTGTGCTGATCTGAAGCCAGGAGCCAGGAGCTTCCTCCAGTTCTCCCATGTAAGCACAGGGGCCCAAGGACTTGGGCCATCCTCTACAGCTTTCCCAGGCCACAGCAGAGAACTGAATTGGAAGAGGAGCAGCCGGGACTAGAAGTGGCGCCCATAAGGGATGCCGGCGCTTCAGGCCAGGGCTTTAACATGCTGTACCACAGCGCCAGCCCCAACTTTAAGATTTTTTAAAAAACTATATTTTTATTTCATAGATAGACATGGTGGGGGGATGTTGAGGGGATAGGAAGAAGGGAAGAGAGACACACTGATTTTCCCAAATGGCTTGCTCCCCAAATGTCTGCAATCTGATGCTACAGCTGAAAATGAAGGGGGTAGAAGAGATTGGGGGAACGGGGAACAGGCAAAGCCTGGAACCAGGAAGGAACCCAATCCAGGTCTCCCAACCACAATGGTGGCAGAAGTTGGTGCTCAACTACTTGAGCAATCACCTGCTACCTCCCAGAGTATACATTAGCAGGAAGATGGACTTGAACACTTCATATGGGACATGGGTCTCCCAAGTGGTATCTTGAGCACTGTGCAAATGTATGTCATTCAAAATTTCTTAATGGAGTTTCTACCAACATTTTCCATAAAGTCAAAGGGGATTAAGTCTAGAAATAGGTAATACTTCGGGAATAAGAAGTTCAGAGCTTCTGGAGAGAATTCAAACACATACTGACTCACTCTCATTTGGGATTCTCATCTAGAATATTCCCTATGTGATGGCCTTGAGTAGCTAGGGAACCAGCATAAACTCCAAACCCATGTCATTACTTTGGTATACAATGTTTCCTGCTCAAAATAAATAATCACTATTGAAAAGTGTGTGCATCTGGGTGTGCATGAGAAAATTGGAAGGGGACAACAGAAAAGATCTCTGGACAGCAAATCCCAATTTTCCCCACTGTTCCTGGCAACATTCGTGAATTTTGCTTAAGTAACTGCTTAAATAAAAACTATCCAGTTTGCTTTACTCTATGAATATATTTAAATAAAAATTATCAAGCAGCTTCCAAGATAAAATAGTTAATGCTTACTGTTTACAGATAGTAGGCTTTAAATGCCACTGTCCTATTTCTGAATTGCAGTTGTCATCAGCAAGGAATCCATCATCACTGCTGTCATCCTATAAAAGACAGCCTACTATTACTATTCAAAGTATACAACCTAAATAACTAATAATCTAACAAAATAGTACCATGAGGGACAAAAATCCTTATAACACATATATAAAAACACTTTTAGGTGATCACACACTAGAAAATGTAGTATGTTACTCAATTTCAATTATCTAATGTTTCAAGACTGACATTTTAATGGAAAGAAACTACCAGAGGTATATAAGAAACTGTTACATCTGTTTACTCAATCTAGAATATTTAAAGCATAAATGTATTATGACCAGTTCTTTTCCTGTCAAATACTACTTCTCTAATTTTAGTTTACTTTTTGCAAGTTTAATTTGTTGACTTAGACAGCTGTTTCACAATAGAACATGAATAACCATTATTTGTTTACATAATTTTTTTCACATCAGAAATATTTCAAAAATTTTTGCAAACACCATTCTTCCTTGACAATATATCCAATACCCATATATCCAATTTACTTGAGAGAAGATACTATAAGGACATTTTGTCTTATTCTGTACATTCTCTTAAAGAGGCTGTTTGTGTTCTTTGAGGAAGCTTCTGGTAACTTTATGAAAGGAATAAATTATAGTAAGGATAATAGTGATAATAAAGCACTGTTAAATTAGCTAGTACATAAAACAGGTGACTACTAAAAACAGACTAAACGCTCACTATATACCAAGAATGTAATTCCTATACAAGCTTAGTATTCCTTATCTGAAATAATTGTGATCAGAAATATTTCAGATTTCACAATGTTTAAATGGACTTTATTAGTTTAGAACTGCTAATCTAAAACATAGGCATCACACCGGCACTCAAGAAGTTTCACATTTCAGAGCATTTTGGATTTTAGAACAGAAATATCAACCTGGAAATACTGGACAGAAAAACTACAAGCATACATCATAAACCTAGAGATATCACATTTTGTTTAGCAAAAAAAGCCAAGTATAGGCCGGCGCCACGGCTCACTAGGCTAATCCTCCGCCTTGCAGTGCCGGCACACCGGGTTCTAGTCCCGGTCGGGGCACCAGATTCTGTCCCGGTTCCCCCTCTTCCAGGCCAGCTCTCTGCTGTGGCCCGGGAGTGCAGTGGAGGATGGCCCAAGTCCTTGGGCCCTGCACCCGCATGGGAGACCAGGAGAAGCACCTGGCTCCTGCCATCGGATCAGCGCAGTGTGCTGGCTGCAGCGTGCCAGCCGCGGGGGCCATTGGAGGGTGAACCAACGGCAAAAAGGAAGACCTTTCTCTCTGTCTCTCTCTCTCACTGTCCACTCTGCCTGTCAAAAAATTAAAAAAAAAAAAAAAAAAAAGACAAGTATAATACAAGGCCATTTTCACTAGTAGATAAAACAACCTAAAGTTTGGCTTAACACTTAAAAAAAAAGGTAACAGAATTAAAGAACTGGCAAAAGTATGCTATCAGGTTCATGTAAGCTTTTCTCTTAAAGCTTATAGTTTCCTTTAACTGAGCTATCAAAATATTTTTTTAAAAAGATGTTACTGAAAAAGAGTTACAGAGAGAGCGACAGAGACAAGAGATCTTCCATTTGCTGGTTCACTCTCCAACTGGTTGCAGCAGCCAGAGCTGGGCCCGTCTGAAACCAGGAAACAGGAGCTTCTTCTGGGTCTCCCATAAGGTGCAGGGAGCTAGATTGGAAGTGGAGCAGCTGGGTGCCCATGTGATGCTGACACCAAAGGCAGTGTGCCCATATGTGACACCAGAGGCAGTGGCTTTACCTGCTTTACCTGCTACACCATAGCACTGACCTCAATTAAAAGTATACTTATTCTTGGTATTAATAAAATCCATGAAGCTAATGAGACTAAGGAGATAACGAAATTCACCTGTGTTAACTTTAATTATCTGCTCATGCCAGTTTTCACACATACACACACAATAAATTGGAAAGAAAAAAGCCACCAGAAAAATAACATAATTTTGCTGAATGCATGTACTACATAATCAAATATTTCAATATTTGCCTCAGATTAGACCAAGGGAGAAGTATGGTTCATTCCACAGTGGCAAAATCATCAAGAAGAGCACTAATACATTTATCTCAGCAACTTCTGACTTGAAAACTGAATTTGTGTTTTGAGATGTGACTCAAATCCAGAAACCATAATTGAGTTTTGGTTGAAAGAACTGCTTATAGAACTTGAAAGAAAAAATCTGTAATTAGATAAAACATTAGAAATTTTTCCCCAGCATTAAATTTTACCTGGTTATCTTGATCTTCTGAGAAGTCAATAAGTTCCTCATCAAGCATTTTACCACTTTCAGTTGATTCATCACTGTAATTTAGTCTGATTTTGCTTAAGCCATCTGTATCAATAAGAAACATACAATATTTAAAAAGTTCATGCCTAAAACTCATTAATGTTAACGTTAATGATGTAGTACTTAAGGATCTAAAATCTGCTTTAGCATGAAATACCACAAATATGAAATAAGGTACTTTAAATAAAAACCAGATAGACATCTCAATTACAGGGCTGTACTACTTACACCTTAAAATTCATTAAATTTGAAATTTAGGTATCAGTTAAATGATTAAATATAGGCATACTTAAAAACACGTCTATGTATATATGTAGGTAAGTAAGCATTTTTGTACTATAGTCTACAAACATTATTAAATAGATAAGAGGTGGTTGCTTGGCCTAGCAGTTAATCCTACAGATGAGTGTCTGGGTTCTGTATCTGGTTCCTGCCTGATTCCAGCTTCTTGCTAATGGAGGAAGCAGTGATGGCTTACCGGAGTCTCTGTCACCTATAACGCAGACCTGGACTGACTTCCTGGCTCCCAGCTTTGGCTGGTCCAGCCTTGGCCATTGTGGGCATTTGGGGGTGGAAACCAGTGGTAAGAACATGTTCTCTGAGAGCCTCAGGTGGTCACTGACATCATACGTAAGAACATTAATTGTTAAATTAACAACAGGAGTCACTGTGCACTAACTCCCCATGCAGGAACTCTGTCTTCAGTAAGTTGTATTGAGAGTTACCTGTAAAACCAGTTCTCTGTGTGTGTGTGTAAACTGTTGAAACTTTTATTTAGTATAGAGTTGGTCTTCTGTGTACAAAGTTAATTAAAAATGAATCTTAATGGAGAATGGGACTGTCAAGGGGAGCAGAAGAAGAGGAGAAGAGGTGAAAGAGCAGATATGGTGGGAAGAATAACTATATTCCTAAAGTTGTACTTATGAAATTTGTATTCTTTTTTTTTTAAAGGAAAGCTAGGAGGGGCCTTTTTTTTTTTTTTATAAAGATTTATATATTTATTTGAAAGTCAGAGTTACACAGAAAGAGAAGGAGAGGCAGAGTGAGAAATAGTCTTCCATCTGCTGGTTCACTCCCCAATTGACCGCAATGGCCGGAGCTGAGCCAATCCAAAGGCAGGAGCTTCTTACGTGTCTCCCACATGGGTACAGGGGACCAAAGACTTGGGCCATCTTCTACTGCTTTCCCAGGCCAAAGCAGAGAGCTGGATCGGAAGTGAAGCAGCCAGGACTCAAACCGACACCCATTTGGGATGCCGACACTGCAGGGAGTGGCTTTACCTGCTATGCCACAGCGCTGGCCCCCGAAATTTGTATTCCTTAAAAAATAAATTAAAAAAAAGCAAAGCAAAAAAAAAGAACATGTTCTCTCTGTTACTATCTCATTTTCTCTCCAAGTAAATAATAAATTAGATAGATATGCTTGATTTTGGACAGTAATCAAAATATAAAAATGAAAACAATCATTATGTTAATGTAGGTCCTGGCAGTAAAAGAAAGTAAATGATTCATAGGAAAAAGTGAAGTGGATACTTTTAAAGGTCTGTGCCAAGAATCCAAGTTCTTAGAAATCATTTCTTGGGCCAGCGCTGTGGCTTAATAGGCTAATCCTCTGCCTTGCGGCGCCGGCACACCGGGTTCTAGTCCCGGTTGGGGCGCCGGATTCTATCCCGGTTGCCCCTCTTCCAGTCCAGCTCTCTGCTATGTCCCAGGAAGGCAGTGGAGGATGGCCCAAGTGCTTGGGCCCTGCACCTGCATGGGAGACCAGAAGTACCTGGCTCCTGGCTTCGGATCAACGAGATGTGCCGGCCGCGGCGGCCATTGGAGGGTGAACCAATGGCAAAAAGGAAGACCTTTCTCTCTGTCTCTCTCTCTCACTATCCACTCTGCCTGTCCAAAAAAAAAAAAAAAAAAAAAAAGAAAAAATCATTTCTTTTCCTGAGAGAAGCTCACTTCATAAAATGTTCAAAGAAACTACGATTTATACAAAAGTAGTGAAAACGGAGACAAGCACTTTTTAAAAATTTATTTATTTGAGTGGCATATATTCTATCTCTATCTCCATCTTCTGATTTACTTCCTGAATGCTAGCACTGGCCAAAGCTGAAGCTGGCAGTTGGGAACTCAATCCAGATCTGCAACATGACTAGCAGGAAAACCAATGACTCGAACCACCACTCACATGGTCTGCATTACAGAAAGCTGGAGTCAGGAACCACAGCTGGATATTCAACCCAGGCACTCTAGAGTACACAGGTTTTTTTTCTTTTTGACAGAGTTATAGACAGTGAGAGAGAGAGACAGAGAGAAAGGCCCTCCCTCCATTGGCTCACCCCCCACCAAATGGCCACCATAGCAGGAACTGCGCTGATCCGAAGCCAGGAGCCAGGTGCCTCCTCCTGGTCTTCCATGCGGGTGCAGGGGCCCAAGCACCCAGGCCACCCTCCATTGCCTTCCCAGGCCACAGTAGAGAGCTAGACCAGAAGAGGAGCAGCTGGGACTAGAACTGGCGCCCACATGGGATACCAACACCACGGGTGGAGGATTAACCAAGTGAACCACGGCCCTGCCGCCCCCCCCCCCCCCCACAGGTGTTTTAGCACTAGGCCAAAGGCCCACCTGTGAGATAGGGATTTTAATGCCAATTAATCAGATCACACAACAGAACATTTCAAAATTTTACAGTGCCTCACCTTTAGGTATGTTAGTATAAAATTTATTTTGGTATAAGTTATAAAAAAGGGGTTAAGAATATTAATGTAAACAAGATGGTATGGAAAAGAAGCAAAATAAAGTGCACACCTAAAAAGATATATTAATCTCAATGCTGTGATCAGAAACATTCTCTTTAAAATAACTAATAGGAACTGGTATTGTGGCATAGCAGGTAAAGACACTGCCTGCGACACCAGCATCCCATATTGGGGCAGGCTTGTATGCCAGCTGCTCCACTTCTAATCCAGCTCTCTACTAATGACCTGGGAAAAGTAGCAGTATTTGGCCAGTAGGTGGAAGCTCGGTCTCTTTCAAATAAATAAATTAATTTAAAAAATCCAATAAAGCACCAGGCTAAATCTTTGTTATAGTAGAGAGCTGGATCAGAAGTGGAGCAGCCAGGACTAGAACTGGCAACCACATGCAATGTTGGCACTGCACGCAGCAGCTTTACCCACTACATGACAGCACTGGCCTCAAGAATAATGTTTTACTTTATCCTTTTAGGAAAGTTGCTTGGGTCCAGGAGAAGATGGCCCAAGTCCTTGGGCTCCTGCACCTGCCTGGGAGACCTGGAAGACACTGCTGGCTCCAGGCTTCAGATCGGCACAGCTCTGGCCATCACAGCCTCGTAGGGAGTAAATCAGAGGATGGAAGACCTCTCTCTCTCCCTCTGCCTCTCTGTAACTCTGCCTTTCAAGTAAATAAATAAATCTTTTTTAAAAATTTGTTTTAATGTTTGTTTAAATGAAAAACACCTATAGTTAAATAAAATGTGTCTAAACCACAGAAATTGTGGTCATATGACATCTACCTTACAAACTAAACTACGCGTTCACTTTAAAACCAACAGAAGAATAATCTAAATAATGTAGTCAATTCCCTCCCCTATCTCACACAATAAACAAATGAATAAACCGAGGCGGTTACTTAATCAGCTGGTCTCTCAATCAGTGTCAGTTATTGAGAACTCATGAGTTCTTGAGAACTTGTATTTTTCACACACCCTGGCAAATCAACTCTTTAATAACACATCCAATTGAAAAAAAAAAAGCAAGTGACCGTAGTAACAACAGACATTATTATTTTCCCACAGCAAACCTTAAAAACCTAATCTCTGGGATAAGATACAATTCCACTCACACACTTCAGCATGTTATCTGACAATATTAACATTTGTGATTACATGTGTTGGATAGTTAAAACTACATTAAAGCTATCTAAAATACAACATGCAAATCCTGTCAACTAAATTCTCAGACCAGAGAACTCAATTTCTAAAATGTTAATCAGTCAAATCACAAAAAGATCTTCTTACTCTAACTTTTAATGTGCTATCACTGAATATAACTATGCTTTCTGAGGTAGTAAGAGGACATCTAGAGAGTACTCTTACTTCATGTACTTTTAGGTTAGTGATTCCTTGGAAGCTCCTAATGAATGCTGTGGGACTTCATTACTGAAAATGCAAAGGCCCATTTTAGAGCACCATTTTTCCAGCTGTGGGGCACTACTAGCAGTGGATTATAGGAGCATTAAAACAAACAAAAAATACAGTGTTATCACACACACAATACTTTTTTTGTGAAACATTTGTTTCAGAGCTCCTGAATTTTAAGAAAGATACAGTTCATGTGGTAAAACACTAAAAGTAAAAAATGCAATACGTATAATAAAAAGATGTATAAACAGGATAAAGACACTAAAAAAGTAAACTACAGAACTTAAATTATTCTTTATGTTGCTCTCCATTAAGATTTTTGAGGCTGTTTACTTAAATTTAATTGATTATTACTTAGTTCAAACACCAATTTGTAGAAGGCAGTAAGACTCTGGAGCATGTGCACATGAAGCCCTAGGCTTTGTCATTTTGCTTTAAATTATGCATTATCCTTTACTTTTTATGTGAATTAATTGGCCAATGGGAACTTAATTTTTTTTTCTTTAATTTGACAGGTAGAGTTATAGACTGTGAGAGAGAGAGACAGAGAGAAAGGTCCTCCCTCCATTGGTTCACCCCCCAAACGGCTGCCACGGCTGCCGCAGCGCCGATCCGAAGCCAGGAGCCAGGTGCCTCCTCCTGGTCTCCCATGCGGGTGCAGGGGCCCAAGCACTTGGGCCATCCTCCACTGCCCTCCCAGGCCACATCAGAGCTGGAGCGGAGGAGGAGCAGCCGGGACTAGAACCGGCGCCCATATGGGACACTCCAGCACTACAGGCAGAGGATTAGCCAAATGAACCACGGCACTGGCACCCAGGGACTTAATTTTAAGAACTCTGTTGAAATATAATTCAGATATCATACAATTAAATGGCTTTCAGTACAGTTGACCCTGTGTCTCCAGGGGTTCCACACTCATAGATTCTATATACACGGACAGATTCATGCAGATTGAAAACTATTGGGAAAAAAGTGTGTCTTTTCTAAACTCATACAAACCTTTTTCCTTGTCATTATTCTCTAAATAACACAGTATAACAACTATTTCCATAGCATTTATGTCACATTAGGTATTTCAAGTAATCTAGAGATAATTCAAAGTGTATGAGAGGATGACAAAATGTATGCAAAACCATCTCATTTTATACAAGAAACTGGAATACCTATGGATTTTGGTATCTCAAGGGGGATCTGAAATCAATCTCCCATGGATATTAAGAGCTAACAGTATATTTACATTTGTGTAACCATCATCACAATCAATTTTTAAACCTTTAATTATCTCATGAAGAAATATAGTACTCTTCTGCTACCACCTTCCATTCCTGATGTTTCCATGCCTCCTGTTCTTGCCCTTAAGTTCATAAAAATGATGTTTTTCTACTCAAGTATTACATGCTAAAACTGGTTATCTAATTTGTGTTCTTTCATTCAAGTTCCTTCTTAATGAAACAGATTGGAAAATGAGCTAGAAAAGGAAGTACTTATCTGCTTAGTTTTTGATGAACTATTTTTAAACTGTTCCTCTCTATCTCTGAAGAGGGGCCTTCAAACAGTTCATGGGAAACGTGTATTATGAAAAAATTACACAAGGACTTCAAATTTTTTGTACTACATAATTTATCTTTTAATTTCATTTTCCTATGAACTTTTAGAAATAACTTCGTATCTCTCTCAAAGGGCAAAAAGAGGACAACTTCTAGAATAAGATCAGATTTATGTAGCATAACACATCAGACAAATAAAAACAATATTATGAGAGGAGCCAGTATCGTGGTGCAGTGGGTTAAACTGCCACCTGAGATGCCGGCATCACATATGAGCCCCAATTTGAGTTCCAGCTCCTCCACTTTTAATCCTGCTCCCTACTAACGTGCTTGGGTAAGCAATGGAAGATAGCCCAAGAACTTGGGCCTCTGCCAGCCATACTGGAGACCTGGGTAGAGTTCCAGGTTCCCGGTTTTGGCCTAGACCAGCTCCAGCCATTGCAGCTATTTGGGAACTGAACCAGTGGCTGGAACATCTCTCCCTTAGTCTTTCCATCTCTCTCATTGACTCTTTTAGATAAATGAATAAATCTTTAAAAGAAATAATATTACAAAAAGTAAACAATTAAGTACTAAAAGTATATTCATCATTCACAATTTTTGACATATTTCTGAATTTACATAATTTCTTTTATGTCTCAAAGCAATACCGGTTCGAGACCCGGCTGCTCCACTTCTGATCCAGCTCTCTGCTCTGGCCCGGGAAAGCAGTAGAAGATGGCCCAAGTCCTTGGGCTGCAGCACCCACGTGGGAGACCTGGAAGAAGCTCCTGGCTCCTGGCTTTGGATTGGCACAGCTCTGGCCGTTGTGGCCATCTGGGGAGTGAACCACTGGATGAAAAACCTTTCTCTCTCTCTCTCTGTAACTCTTTCAAATTAAATAAATCTTAAATATAAAAGCAGAAATTAAACTAGTGCCGCACATCTCAGTGAAAATAATGAAGGAGAGTGAAGAACAAGAAACAAACTTTAATTGGAAATCTTAATATTCTGGAAACTAAAATATTAATTTAGAAGCCACTGGCCAGTTGACCTCAGTTTACCCGTCTGCAAATTGAGAAAAATGAACTTATTTTGCCTTATAGATCTAAGACTCTGCAACTGTAATTTATGGTGAACCCAATAAATTTCCTATGAAATAAAAGTAAATCCAAATTCCTATAAATGGAAAAATGTAAACCTTATAAAGGTTGAATATCTTGTATACAAAGTGGTTGTGACCAGAAATGCTTCAGATTTTGGAGTTTTTGGAATTTGGGGATGTTTGCATATGCCAATGACTTACCTTGGAGACAGGACCAAGTTTAAACATGAAATTCATTAAAGTTTCACATATAGCTTATATACATAGCCTGAAGGTGATTTCATACGTTTTTAATGTGCCTGTGTTCTGATCTGAGGTCAGGTGTGGAATTTTTCACTCGTGGCATCATGTTAGTGCTCAAAATTGAACTTGCCTATTTTGGAACATTTCTGATTTCAGATTAGGGATGCTCAATCTATACTACAATTTCTTTTTTTTTTTTTTTTCTTTCTTTTTAAAAAGATTTATTTACTTACTGGAAAGCCAGAGTTACAGAGAGAGAAAGAACTTTAATCCACTGGTTCACTTCCCAGATGTCCACAATGGCCAGGACTAGGTCTCCGCGTGGGTGGTAGGGACCCAAACACATGGGCCATCTTCTGCTGCTTTTCTCGGGACATTAGCAGGGAGCTGGACCAGAGATGGAGCAGCTGGGACCTAAACCAGTGCCTACACAGGATGCTAGAATCACAGGTGACAGCTTAACCTGCTATACTATGCTGGCCCCTGTAGGACAATTTCAAAACTGTAATTCTAAAAAAGAGAGGAGAGGAGACTGACTGCAAAGGGAACGAAAGGAGATTTTTATGGAGTGATGGAAAGGTTCTAAATTTTGGCTGTGGTAATGATTACGTGATTGCTATATGTATTTATCAAAGCAGTGCTACTGTGAGGAAATTTCACTTCAATAATCCCAATTTCAAAAACAACTGTTTAATATTTCAGATAGGATTAAAACCTTATTCGTTCATTCCTTCAAAATATTTAGATACATACCTGGATGGTGTATAGAACTTAAACTTTCATTCTGTAGGCCATTCTCATTTTTAGACCTGTCAACAACTTTCTGGCATGCTGGTTCACCTTTATTTGATTCTTCATTTTCACTCCCAGTATGATTTATTTTTTTCACACTACATTTCACATTGCATATATTTCTCCGAAAACAAGGGTCACTTTCTTCCTGCCCCACACTTGAATTAGTTACAGCTATGCCATGCTTTTTGTTTAGCATCTTCTTAATTACAGGCTTGGCAGAAGAGTTTTGTGAACAACTGTCCATTTCATTGGCTGAAGGAGAAGAAATACAACTGTCCTCTACAGCTGAACATTTTTGTATAGCTGCATTTTCATGGTAATGAGGATTAGGTTCATACTTTGGTTTTTCCAAACCAGGAAAACAAACAACAGCCAAAAACCAGTGTGCACTGTAAAAAACAAACAAAACTACTAAATATATTAGAAAAGTTGATATTTGGCGATGTCAATTGAAATGTTTTATTTTAAAGCTTCTATAAACAAATCTATTAAGAATGAGCAACCTACTTTTTAGATATGATAATGAAATCATTAACAGAATACAAATTCAAAATTAACACAATTTTGTTAGAATTATGTAGCTTGCATCACTTTTGTAAACAATACTTGGAAACTTTTTTCCTTTTGGAATAAAAAAATTCATTTTTTAGGCAATTATGTCACTTTATAGTATCATTCCTTCTTGCTGTTCCTTTGCTTTCTTTTTGTAAAAGGACAGAAATTTAGCCTCAAGATTAAAATGTCTTCAGAAATCTAATTAGTATTACTTTCAATTTTAGAAAAATAATTTTAAAAATATTTAACCGATGCCTGAAAGATATACATTTTTATGGGGTACCATGTCACATTTTGATACCTGTACACATGTTCTAATAGCCAATCAGGGTAAACATATCTATCTATTCAAATTTTAACATTTCTTTGCATGAAAACATGAAATTTTTTTTAGTATTTTTAAAGAGAAGTATATAGATTGTCATTATTAATAGTCATCCTATTGTACAACAAAATACTAGAACTTTCTTAGTCCTACCTGTATCTTATTAGCCATTAATTTACCATCCCTCTGTTTTTTATTATTAGTAAGGGTAGGAAAACCTTAATGTTAATATGATATAGCTGAAGTCAGGTAACACAGTTACTAACAGTAACAGGTAAGAAGTTGGACATTCTCAGCTATTTATTAACATACCAAATTATTTTGAGGACCTATTATCTGATAAACACAGTGTTATATGCTGAACACAATGAACAGACTATTGATGTCAGTGAACTTAATAAACACAATGATATTGGTCACATGGTATAGTATTCAATAAATGTTTGCTGAATTAAAAAATGAATATCTCAACATGGATAATTTACATTGTCATTTCTGCAAAATAATAGATTACCCCAGGTTAGTATTAAGAAACAGCACTAGGCAGCACTGAGTAGAAAGGTCACAAAGGTTGGTTTCATTTTCAATACTGTAAAGGACAGATGGATGAAGGCTCTTTTCTCCTGTTCTTAATTATTAATTCTCAGTATCCTTTGGACTTAGGTTAGGTCAGTCTAGGGTAGTAGGAAAAGCTTACTGAGAGCCTCTTCTCATCAACTCTCGATAAAGTGACTCTAAGTCATTCAGGAATGTTAAAATGTCAAAAAATGTGCTTTTAAAACTGTTAAATATGGTATAATACTGTGATTCTTAATCTATAGTGAGCTGTGTAACCTTAGTCTCATACTTTTTAACATTTCTTAGCTATTCCAAATATAGATTAAGCTATGTATTTTTGGTTGTCTCACCTAAAAATTAGGAATTTTTTTTTCCTCCGACTGAAAGAGAAAAGCTGAATCAGATGGTCACTTCCAATCTCTAAGAGCCAAGGTTTTCCTTTTATGATCCCTTTAATACCATTAACCTAAATCACCAGTGGAGGAAGAGTCTTAAAATAGGCAATTTCACTTAATATAGATTAGGTCCATATATATACCCACTGGTAATTACTGTGACAACTTATAACAAATGGATTCTAAACTCAAGTTTAAAAAAAATCATCACTATCAGCAAAGTAACAAATACAATGGGTAACAAATATATGGCAGCCCATCTAATTACATTAATGTGTAATACGTGGAGGCCATTTCTTCACATCCCAATAGTATAGCTGTCTTGCAGAATCTTTTCCTGGCCCTATATCTTTGCTCATTCTCTACCTCTCACCAAGATGATCAGAAGCATTGTCTCTTCACAGATACAGAGAGAAATCTCAAAGACATGAGTCTCTGTCCCTATATACTGTGAATCTCAAATTATATTTCTATTTAAATTCAAAAATTCATTTCTGACAGATTACTTGGGTACTCTGAAAGCATGTTAAAATAGACAAAATAAGTCCATTTCATAAATTGTCTAAGCAAAGGAAAATACTAGGTCATGGTGAAATACACAAAAATACCAAACATGCCCTCTTTTGCTATATGAGTGAATATTACTTGTTTATCTACCATAGATCCTCCTTGAAACCACCAAATCCAAGCTCAGTTTCTGTTATAGGTCTTTTAAACACCTTTGTACTGAGACGCCCTGAGTTGTCCAAGATGTATGTTCTCCCCAACGCAAGTAATAAACTGAAGCTGTCCAGCTACAGGTATATTTATGGTGGTCTTTGACTGGAGGACATAGCAAAATAAAAATAAAAAAAAAAAAAATAAAAAAAAAAAGGAAATAAGCCTCCCAATTGTTACTGTATACAATTATAATATTTAAGTATCTCCATTTACTTGGAAAACTGTTTGACATAACCAGCATGATTTTCAATTTGAGCAAATGGAAGAAATCCTTCAGTCTTTCCTCCTGTTAGGTTAAGAACAAATGTAGTTTTAAACTAAAGAATCAACTTCTATGAGAGCTCATCAACCTGTTTGATAAGGTAATCTTTTCTGTGGAATATTTGTTAGATCACAAGAACCACTGCTTTTATTAAAATAAAATTACTCCGCATTGACTAATAAAATGAAATTAGAAAGTTACCTGGTTCAATATTTGCAAAATTTATTCTTACATGACACATTGGGAAACTGCAATAATTTCTTTAAACTAGGCATATTCAATATACATCTAATAAACTTCAGAAAGAAGCTTTAAAATGAATTCTTCACCTCATAAATACACTAAAAAAACTGCCACATTTACCGGAAGAAAACTCATACTCACGCTTCATTAAGGGGTACAAAAATAAAATCCTTCTCAAAAATATCTACATGCCGGGTCCATGTTTTTACTCGCCCATGTCGCTTCTGCTGTATTCTGTAAGAAAGATATACACTATAAGCACTGAAACATCTCTAGTGCTTCAGCTTACATACACTGACTTATAAACTATTAAGAATCAACGAAACCCAGTCATTTGCAACAAGATGGAGCAATCTGGAAAACATCATGCTGAGTGAATTAAGCCAGTCCCAAAGAGAAAAATATCATTTGTTTTCCCTGATCGGTGACAACTGAGCGCCAAAGGGGAAACCTGTTAAGTGAAATGGACACTATAAGAAACAATGAACTGATCAGCTCCTGTCCTGACTTTAGATGTACAATGTAATACTTTATCCTTTTTAGTATTTGTTGTTGTTCTAGTACTATTGGTTGAACTCAGTAATTAACACACAATTATTCTTAGGTGTTTAAATTTTAACTGAAAAGTGATCCCTGTTAAATCTAAGAGTGGAAAAAGAGAGGGAGGAGATGAACAATTTGGAACATGCTCAATCGGACTGGCCGCAAATGGTGGAGTTAGAAATGTGCCAGGGGATTCCAACACAATCCCATCAAGATGGCATGTACCAATGCCATCGCACTAGTCCAAGTGATCAATTTCAGCTCACAATTGATAGCTCTGATAGGTCTAAGAGTCAAAGAGATCACACAAACAAGACAAGTATCTGCTAATACTAACTGATAGAATCAAAAAGGGAGAGAAAGATCCAACATGGGAAGTGGGATACACAGCAGACTCATAGAATGGCAGATGTCCTAAACAACACTCTGGCCTCAGAATCAGCCCTCAAGGCATTCGGATCTGGCGGAAGAGCCCATGAGAGTATAGCAGGCATGGAAAGCCAAGATATCATGGAAAAAAAAAAAAAAGACCTAAATGAATGATCTCTGTGAGTGAGATCCCAGTGGAAAGAACGGGGCCATCAAAGAAGGAGGTACCCTTCTCCGAAGGGAGGAGAGAACTTCCACTTTGACTATGACCCTATTGGAATAAGATCAAAGTCAGCGAACTCTAAAGGCTTCCATAGCCCTGGCAACTCATGACTAGAGCCTAGGGAGATTACTGATGCCATGAACAGGAGTGTCAAATTGTTAAATCAGCAACAGGAGTCACTGTGTACTTACACCCCATGTGGGATCTGTCCCTAATGTGTCGTCTAAAGCGAAGTGATGCTATAACTAGTACTGAAACAGTATTTTTATACTTTGCGTTTCTGTGTGGGCACAAACTGATGAGGTCTTTACTAATTATATACTGAATTGATCTTCTGTATATAAAGAGAATTGGAAATGAAAAAAAAAAACAACCTGGTGTTAAAATGGAAATGGCATAGAAAATTAATTAATTTGAAAAAAAATTATGTAGGATCTCTGTCTTTAATGTGCTGTACATTGCTATTTAATGCTATAATTAGTAATCCAATGGTAGTTTTTTCACTTTATGTTGCTATATGGGCAAAATGTTGAAATCTTTACCTAATATATACTAAACTGATCTTCTGTATATAAAGAGAATTGAAAATGAATCTTTACATGAATGGAAGGGGAAAGGGAGCGGGAAAGGGGAGGGTTGCGGGCGGGAGGGAAGTTATGGGAGGGGGGAAGCCATTGTAACCCATAAGCTATACTTTGGAAATTTATATTCATTAAATAAAAGTTTAATAAAAAAAAAAAAGAATCAGATGTACAGCTCAAGCAGTTGTATAAGATGGTTTAACAATTTAAGAAAGAAACAGGGCTGGCACCGCGGCTCACTAGGCTAATCACTGTCGCGCTGGCACCCCAGGTTCTAGTCCCAGTCAGGGCGCCAGATTCTGTCCCGGTTGCTCTTCTTCCATCCAGTCCAGCTCTCTGCTGTGGCCCAGGAAGGCAGTGGAGGATGGCCCAAGTGCTTGGGCCCTGCACCCGCAAGGGAGACTAGGAGGAAGCATCTGGCTCTTGGCTTTGGATTGCTGTAGCATGCCAGCCGCAGCAGCCATTTAGAGGGTGAACCAACGGAAAGGAAGACCTTTCTCTCTCTCTCTCTCTCTCACTAACTCTGTCAAAAAAAAAAAAAAGAAAAAGAAAAAGAAAAAGAAAACAGTAGGAGCCAGTACTGTGGCATAGCAGGTAAAGCCTCTGCCTGCAGTGCTGGCATCCCATATGGTTGTTGATTTGAAACCTGGCTGCTCCACTTCCAATCCAGCTCTTTGCTATAGCCTGGGAAAGTAGTGGAAGATAGTTCAAGATCTTGGGTGCCTGTACCCGTGTGGGAGACCTGGAAGAAGCTCCTGATTGGCTCAGCTCCAGCAATTTGGGGAGTGAACCAGTGGATGGAAGACCTCCCCCTCTCTCTCTGCCTCTCTGTAACTCTGCTCTTCAAATAAACAAATCAATCTAAAAAAACAAAACAAAACAAAACAAAAACCCCACAAAAAAACAAAAAAAACAGCATCTGAGATGGAGTAAACTAGGAAAGTATGCAACTGTCCATCATTTAATCTGGGGGGAAACAGATTACTTAATTCCTGATATATTATCACATGCATTCCAATGTTTGTCCTCCTTCTTTTTTACTATTTTTATAGCTATAGAATTGATATAGAAATCATACTGAGAGGGGCTGGCACTGTGGCATAGCGGGTTAAGCCGCCACTTGCAGTGCCAGCATCCCAAATGGGTACTGATTCAAGTCCTGGCTGCTCCACTTCTGATCCAGCTCTCTGCTATGGCCTGAAAAAGCAGTGGAAGATGGCCCAAGTTCTTGGGCCCCTGCACCCACGTGGGAGACCCGGAAGAAGCTCCTGGCTTCTGGCTTCAGATTAGCGCAGCTCGAACCATTGCAGCCATTTTTAGAGTGAACCAGTGGATGGATGGAAGACCTCTCTTTCTCTCTCTCTGCCTCTCCACTCTCTGTGTAACTCTGACTTTCAAAAAAATAAATCTTAAAAACACAAAAAAAGAAATCATACTGAGAAGTATAGCAGAGCATGATTTAGGATAACTGAGAAAAAAGAACAGCAAAAGCAAACATTATCTGATGGCAGATGAGGCAGGATAGACTACAAACACTGGTTAAAATCAAGTTGACTATTATCAACTATTATCAAGATGCAAAAATTAGAAACTGCTGAAGCCGTATAAAATATATTATGCACAGCAGCCATCAACTCAAAATGTTCAACAGTAGTTATAATACTACATGGAGAGGAACTATAAACAAAATAACTCAGGCCTAGGATGTAGAATACCACAAGGATACTTCAAAATGGAATAAAAGTTCTTTTGGTACAAAAGTATTTGAAATCTACACATAGTTTTTTCATAGTAAACATTTTCCATGAGCTGTTTAGTAGACCCAAGTATTCATAGGTTTCAAGATTTTTTGTTGTTGCAAAAGAAATTTATGTTCTAACTGTATTTTTCATGAACTTCTTGGAGTAATTCCATACTTTCTTATCTGAGAAGAACCATTCAAAAAGCTATTAAAAGTACACATTCACAGGATTCCTTTTAGATATTAAGGATCAAACATCTAGGATAAAACAGAATATAAGTTGTTTTATTAAAAAAAAAAAGAACTATTTGTCAGATTTAGAAAATACTGTTCCAGATATTAGACCAGGAACACCGATGAAATCCAGGTAACTTGGAGGTATTACAATATTTGAGGGCCTGGCGCTGTGGTGCAGCAGGTTAACACCTTGGCGTGAAGTGCTGGCATCCCATGTGGGTGCCTGTTCAAGACGCGGCTGCTCCACTTCAGATTCAGCTTTCTGCTATGGCCTGAGAAAGCAGTAGAAGACGGCCCCAATGCCTTGGGCCCCTGCACCTACGTGGGAGACCCGGAAGAAGTTCCTGGCTTTGGATTGGCACAGTTCCAGCCGTCGCGGCCAAATGGGGAGTGAATCATCGGATGCAAGACACCTCTCTCTCTTTCTCTGTCTTTTCTCTCTCTGTGTAACTCTTTCAAATAAATAAATAAATCTTAAAAAAAGAATATTTTGAATTATATTAACTTTGCAAACAGGTAATAGAATGAAATGATGGTACCTCATAACAAATAAAAAAATTTAAAAATTATACTTCCAAAAGGGTCTGGCATCCCATATGGGTGCCAGTTCTAGTCCTGGCTGCTCCTCTTCCAAATCAGCTCTCTGCTATGGCCTGGGGAAGCAGGAGAAGATGGACCAAGTCCTTGGGCCCCTGCACCCATGTGGGAGACTCGGAAGAAGCTCCTGGCTCCTGGCGCAGCTTTGGCGGCTGTGGCCACCTGGATAGTGAACCAGTGGATGGAAGACCTCTCTCTCTCTGTCTCTACCTCTCTCTCTAACTCTGTCTTTCAAATAAATAAAATAAGTTTTTTTTTTTTTTAATTACACTTCCAACCTAGTGCACAGGCAGCTGAATAAATAAACTTGTGAAGAATGAAAATGAACCCTCATGGATTTCATAGGCTTCTTTCCTTATTGCAGAATTAAAAAAAAAAAAAGTGAATTGCAGAGATTTGTGTTTTTTCTCAAATTCTACTGGTCCTCCTTATCTGTGGGTTCCATTCTGCATCCATGGTCAACCAATCAAAGATAGAAAATATTTGTAAAAAACCAAAAACTAAAACAAAACAAAAACTGCATCCGTACCAATTTTTTCTTGTCATTATCTCCTAAACAGTACAGAACAACAACTATAACTTTTTACATTGCATTAGATAGTATAATTTAGAGATGATTTGAAGTATATGAGAAAATGTTACCAGGTTATATACAAATAGTGCATCATTCATATAAGGGACTTGGGCTTGAATACCCTCAGATTTTGCTAGCAGCATTTGTCTATTTAAGTGTACCAGTGTTGTTACACAGCTAAACTGAGTGAGTTAACAATTTGTTAAAGATTTTTAAAGTTGGACTTACGACAAATTAGTTGTTTCATGATTTCTCCTCTCCCTCTGATTAAGGCGCTTATAGAAAAAAGAACTAAATATATGAATTCGATCAGCTTCTTCTTTCTTGAGTTTTTCAAGCACCAAATATCTATTAAAAAAATCCCAAAATAATGAATATAACAGTTCATTTTAAAAATAGGAGTGATCAAATAACAAATAAACATTCATTGCTATTCCTTTGAAATCAAAGAAAGTGTAGGTAAAATTTTATTCATATTCAAGATAATGATGACCACCAGATTAGATTAGCTTCAGGAAATAAAAAGTGATAACCGAGATTGAATTTATGACTTCAGGGGTGGGCATTTAGAGCAGTGATTAAAACACTCCTTGGGATGCCTATATCTCTTATTGAAGTGCCTAGGTTTGATTGCTGACTCTGCTACCATTTCTAGCTTCCTGTCAGTGTACACTCAAGGAGACAGCAGGTGATGGCTCAAATACTTGGGGCCTATGCCATCCTCTTGGAAGACCTGGATTAAAAATTCTAAGCTACTGCTGCAGACTGGCCCAAGCATGACTGTTGTGAGCATTTGGGCAGTAAGCTAGCATATGAAACAGCTTCCTCACTCACTGGCTCTCTCAATCTGCCTTTCAAATAACAATTTTAAAACAATCACGATTTCAAAGATGAATGTTTTAAAACAAGGGCAGTGGCTGGCGCTGTGGTGCAGTGGGTTAAGCCATGGCCTGCAGTGCCGGCATCCTATATGGGTACCAGTTTGAGTTCCGGCTGCTCCACTTCCGATCCAGCCTCTGCTATGGTCTGAGAAAGCAGTGGAAGATGGCCCAAGTCCTTGGGACCCTGTACTCACGTGGGAGACCTGAAAGAAGCTCCTGGCTCCCGGCTTCGGATTGGCGCAGCTACAACCATTGTAGCCACTTTGAGAGTGAACCAGTGGATGCAAGACTTCTCTCTATCTGCCTCTCCTTCATCCTCTGTGTGAACTCTGACTTTCAAGTAAATATATTTTTTTTTTAAAAAAAGGATTTTTATTTCTTTGAGAGGCAGAAACAGACACAGAGACCCAGAAGACATGTACTCCCTTCTGCCTGCTGATGGCTGGGACTGGACTGAGCTGAAGGCTGGAGCTAGAAACTCAATCTAGGTTTCCCATGTGGGTGACTTGAGCCATCACTGCTGATTCCCAGAGTCTGGATCCACATGAAGTTGAAGTCAGGAGCTGCAGCCAGAGCCAGGCTTTGATCCCATGCAACTCTAATTAAGAATGCAGGCATTTTATTAGGTGTTTAACTGCCAAGTCAAATGCTTGCTAACCTTGCCACCCATCCCACCAGCAAGGAACTTTCTGAAAAATATTTCTGAATTATTTCCTGATGCTGAGCTTATTCTGTTGGTTGATGGTATTATTGAGTTCCTCTATGCCTTTGTTATTTTTTTTTAAAAAGATTTATTTATTTATTTGAAAGGCAGAGTCAGAGAAAGAGCAAGAGAGTGCAAGAGTGCTTCTACCTGCTGTTTCACTCCCCTAAATGGCTGCAATGGCCACTAGATCCAAAGCTAGGACCAGGAGCTTCTTCCGGGTCTCCCATGTGGATGCAGGGGCCCAAGCACTTAGACCATCATCTGCTGTTTTCCCAGTTACATTAGCTGGGAAGCTAGTGTCACAGGTGGCAGCTTTGCCTGAGCCATAGCACCAAACTTATTAATTTTCTTTTTAGTTGTTTTATAAATTATTGAGAGGAGTACTGAGAGATCCAATTATAGCTGTAATTCATTTTCTCTTTTCAGGTCAGGTCTATTAGTTTTTTCTTCACATGTTACAGCTGTTACATGGTCCATAAGCAATTAGGATAGTTAGCTTTTTTTTTCTTTTGGCATATCACTACTTAGCATTATATAATGTTCTTTCTATCCCTACACATTTCTTTGGCCAGAATTTTAAATACAGATATTAATATATTTTCTACTGCCTTGTTTTGATTTGTATCATCTCTTGACTCACTGTTTTCCTTCCAATCTAAGTTTATCAGTATCTTTGAAATTAGTTACTGATAGGACATTCTTGTAGACAGTACACTAATTTTTTTCCTGTCCTCTCCATTTTCCTATTAAGCCCATCTATACTTTTTTTTTAATGGTTTTGTATTTTTAGCCCTATAATTCCCATCTGTTTCTTCTTTACATTTCACTGTATTTTCATTTGTTTCATATATGATCGCTGTGTTCAGTACCGGTTTTTATGATGGATACTTTTAACATCTTTGTCAAGATAATTCTGACAGTTTTGTCTTCTTAGTGTTGGAAGCTACTAATTTTTCTGACTCTTGATGAGACAAATGATTTCTCTACTGAAATTAGGCCATGTTGAATATTATAAGTCTGGATCTTATTTAATTCATGTGTTTTAGCAAGCTTTCTCTATTACCACATTTTTTTTTTTTTTTTGACAGGCAGAGTTAGACAGTGAGAGAGACAGACAGACAGAAAGGTCTTCCTTCCGTTGGTTCACCCACCAAATGGCTTCTACGGCTGGCGCGCTGCGCCAATCCCAGGAGCTGGGTGCTTCCTCCTGGTTTCCCATGCGAGTGCAGGGCCCAAGCACTTGGGCCATCTTCCACTGCCTTCCCGGGCCACAGCAGAGAGCTGGACTGGAAGAGGAGCAACCGGGACAGAATCTGGCGCCCCGACTGGGACTAGAACCTGGGGTGCCGGCACGACAGGTGGAGGATTAGCCTAGTGAGCTGTGGCGCCAGCCTCTATTACCACATTTCTTTTTTTTTTTGGGGGGGGGGGGCAGGCAGAATTAGAGAAAGAGAGAGAGAGAGAGAGAGAGAGAGAGAGGTCTTCCTTCCATTGGTTCACCCCCCAAATGGCTGCTACGGCCAGCGCTCTGTGCCGATCCGAAGCCAGGAGCCAGGTGCTTCCTCCTGGTCTCCCATGCAGGTGCAGGGCCCAAGCACTCGGGCCATCCTCCACTGCCTCCCCGGGCAACAGCAGAGAGCTGGACTGGAAGAGGAGCAACCGGGACAGAATCCGGCGCCCCAATCAGGACTAGAACCCAGGGTACCAGTGCCGCAGGTGGAAGATTAGCCTAGTGAACTGCGGCGCCGGCCTATTACTACATTTCAAGGAGTACAGTTGGCTGCCACCTCATTCCTGCCACATAGGTATGGAAATCCAGGTTTTCTCTAATAAATCTGTATTGGTACTGTATTGGTACATAAGGGTTCCTTGCTAGTGATGAGTTAGAGTGGAAGGATTCCCAATAAGACTCCACTGACAACAACAAGCAGATGGGTGACTTTTTTATCTTTAGGGACCAGGGTGAAAGTCCAGGCTCTGTATTTTACTGTAGGGTCATTGTGACATCAAAATTATTTAAGTCCTTATCCACCTTTGACCTCTGCTACACTGTTATTATTAAGAGCATCTTCAAAGTTTTCAACTTCCCTTGGATTACCATGACATTACTCTCTGAATTTACCTTCATGTCTCTCAAATACCTTCAGAAATTCATAGGAGTCTTTTTATTCTTAACCTGTACAACCTACTCTGCAGTGTTTGTATAGCTCTTTTTATGTCTAAATTCGTACCTAGATCAATTTCATTATCATAATTGAAAAACCACTGTCTTAAAAGGTAAAGCTTCCTATGGATCTCTAGAGCAGAACTCAACCAACCTCTAGAACCATACATTCAGTTACTCATTGGCATTGTGTGCCTTCTGTTCTATCATAGATATCTGTTCTGCTTCTACATTCACTATTTCAGTAAGTACCAATATTATTTAGCATGTCTTATAAACTAAAACACTAAGAATTATTGGGCACTCATTTTTTCCCTTTTTAATTTAGTCAGTCCAAGAGTCCTGCTAATTATATATCTCAAACAACTCCACATCATAAAACATCATTTACTCTTCTCTCCAACTAAAATGTCTTAATTCCACTCCTTATATAATCTTTCATCTAGACTTCTACAATGCAAATTCAAACATATACATGTATAAACCCACTGGATGTAGGTGTATAAACATGAATACTGAGTCATGATATAAGCTCTTCCAGAAAAGCTTCCTGGTCACTCATATCTTCAAACTACCAAAGAGAAATAAAGCACTCTTTCATTTGCTTTGTCTATACCATGTTAATCTTTCCATCATTGCTTTAATATTGTATTTGTGTTCCCTGTAAGATTATAAACTTCTCATACACAACTGACACTTGGTGAACATTTACCAAAGGAAATGGGTTAACCCACACTTTTGTACTTGCCCAACAAATTACGACCTAGCCTAGGTAGTAATTTTCTAAAGGTTTCAACTATTATAACATGAAAAGGGGCTGGTGTTGTGGTACAGTTGTTAAAGCTGCCATCTGCAATGCAGGCATCCCCATTGGGTGCTGGTTCATGTCCCAGCAGCCTCACTTCTGCTCCAGCTTTCTGCTAATGCACCTGGTAACACAGTGGAAGATGGCCCAAGGCCTTAGGTCCCTGTACCCACGTGGGAGACCCATGGCTTCTAGCTCCTGGCTTTGGCAGCCATTGGCGGTGAACACATTTCTCTCTCACTTTCTCTCTCTGTAATTACACCTTTGAAATAAATAAACATATTCTTTAAAAAAAAATAACATGATAAACGACTATCTGTTGCCTTTCTTTTTTAACTTATCATGTGTTTTCCCCACTGCTTGACATGTGTTGTATCTCATTTAATTCTCACAACTCTTTCAGATATTACTATCCTCATTTTCAGACTATGGAAACACAAATAGAGACATATTAAATAACTTCCCCAATGTCACATAGTAAATGGCAGTGATGACACTAAAACTTGGTTTAATTCTAGGAAACAAAAATATGCGCTGTGATAGAATGTTGGACTTTTGCTACAAAACTGGTAGAAAATTGACTTACTTCAAATAAAAGTCTATAATAACATCATTTAAAAATTCTCCTTCACTTAGACAGTGTAGGTCTTCATTAGTAACAGAGATGCCTCCTTTAGCTGGAGGTGGTGGATATACTATCAATCTGTAACAAAACAAAACAAAAAAACAAGCAAATAAATCCAAATATATATCCACCTATGTAGATACAGGTAAATGAAATAACAAATTTAAGAGCATTACAAATGTAAAGGAATTCCCTTACTTTTCTACAGGACCAATAAATATAGTGTGGCTCTCTCCAGTTTCCTCCTCATCATCAAAAAACTGGAATTCCTGTTTGTTTCTAAGTTGTATTTTAGATTCAAAGGACACCTGGTAAGTCAAATTAAATGATCATTGGAGAAAGTTAGTTGAGAAAATTTTCAACAGAACAAGCATAAGGCAAGAATGTTTCTCAATTTAAAAAGGATTAAAAATAGGAATTTAAAAAGTATGCGTGTTATTTATAATTAAAAACAAACAACAGACAAAGCTAGCAGCCACTTTCTTTTTATCTATACCTGGTAGATAATGATACCCTCCCAATTTAGTTATAGTTTTCCAGTATATTATTTCTATAAAATTTTCATTATCCACATTATATTAGATGTTAGTAAGATTCAAAGAAGCTTTTTAAGAAACAAAGTGGTTTTTTTCTTTCAGTGGAAGTCTACCTATGACTGATGGCTAGGCAATATGTAACATGTTAAGGGTAGAGGTTCATGGAATACACTTCAATGACCTTCAAAGCCTTATACAGAGCTAAATGAAATGTAGGTCCTCAAAGGGAAGAGCCTTCTGTTGAAATTTGTGTCCATCCTATCTGCCTTTATGGCTTCTGCTACTCTTTTCTTCCACTGGCATTATTCTTGTAGCTAACTCCACAAAGCAAGGAGAATAATTGTTCCAACTCTTTGTTCCCAATCCACTGTGAGAATAGCTCTTTTCTGATGAGGCATCAGTAAGAGTGTACCTTGGATACCTTATTTTCTAATTTTATACAGGTTAAAATATTTGTTTCTAATTAAGCCAACAAAACTCAGTTGCTGTAGTTATTTTTGTATTATTTTGTATTATGTAGTTATATTTGTATTATTTAACATTTATCACACCTAATACATGCTACAGCAGTATGATGGCCTCTGGTTCAGATGGCTTCAGAGTTTCCTAAGTACATAATTAGTTACTCTAGAACTGGCTATGAATTTAGATAATAAAGGACAACTGTATTCTTTAATTCCTAAATATTCAAATTGTATATACGTTACATATAAATGTACAAAAATACATAGGAGACGAAAGCTCCCGCAAACCTAAGACATGAAGTAACAATCAATCTGAATGTAGCAGTATATGTGTATATGCTGGGAGGTGGGTGTAATGAAAAAAGGATGAAATAAAGAGGGGCCAGTACTGTGTCTTAGCAGATAAAGCCACCACCTGCAGTGCCAGCATCTCATATGGATACCAGTTTGAGGCCTGACTGCTTCACTTCAAATCCAGCTCTCTGCTATGGCCTGGGAAAGCAGTGGAAAATGGCCCGAGTCCCTGGGCCCATGCACCCACGTGGGAGACTCGGAAGAAGCTCCTGGCTTCAGATTGGCGCAGCTCCGGCCATTGGGGGGAGGGAAGCAGTGGAGGGAAGACCTCTCTCTCTGCCTTTCAAATAAATAAATAAATCTTTTAAAAAAAAAAAAAGAGGAAAGGAACAATAATGTGAAGAGAAACTAAAAGTGCTTCTGAGATCTGTATCAAGTACTGGTGTGTCACAAGTCATCCACCCACCATTAATATTTTGATGATAAACCACATATAACAAGCAAACAATTCTGAAATGAAATTTTAAAAAATCTAACACCAAAATGAGTGATATTACCAGTAAGACATTTAAAATTATTATTTAAAAATTTTAAAAACATAATTACAGTTTTAATTTTGTTTTCTTTTTGCACAGAACTTCCTTTGACACTTTCTTCATAGGTTCTAGTGCAGGCAACAAGTCTACTATTGGCTTCTTCAAAGGGAATTTTTGCAAAAAAATTGGAAACATTATTCTTTACACCAATGTCAGAAATGATACTTTCAAATATCATATTTGCCTGAGGATCAAGGCCATTTTGAAAAATTAAAATTATATATTGCTCTTCCAAATCTGTAAAGAAATAAAATATGACTGTTAAGTCTAAAAGAACAAAATAAGTCAATAAATCATTTTAACAACTAATTATTTCCAAGATCTTGGAAAATCCTGGAATAAATGTAAAAAAACAACATTTGGTATAAAGAGGATATAAAATAAATTCTGGAATGAAGACCTGTGAGTGTTACCTGACAAGGTCACTTACGTTATTAAGAGAAGGGTAGCAAGACATATTACTCTAGCAGCAGCTCAAGAACAAGCCTATTCATGGATGCAACTAATGGACTTCAACTAATAGGATCCAAATCTACTTAGAGTTAAATATATATTGGTTAACATTTTTGTCAAACACAAATAGGAAACTGCCAAGCAAACTGGTGCTCTCTAGGTAATTTTTTTGCAAAACCAGTATTTAGCAATGTGCCAACTTTTACAGCTAATATTTATTCATCATTAAGCTAACACAGCAATTACTGCTGAAATGTATTTATTTTATAAACAGTCATGCCATGCCACATGTTAAGAGCTGAAGGGAAACAAGCTTGAGGACCGCATCTATTTACTGTAAAGGATGGAGATCCATTCTATGAACTTAAAAACTTCCTATTCAAGTCAGTTTTCAAGGATTCCAGATTTATATGGTTGGTTTACACTTAGCATTTCTATCAGTTAAAAAAAATTCATTTTACTCAGATTTCGCAGTGATAAACAGTACAGACCTATTGAGGTTTAACTCATCTTGAAAATTTTTCAAATGGGTGAATCTGGGTTTTAGCCTTCCCACTATCTGTGGACTTTAACGCATCTGTAAAATGCAGGAAATAAGATCTATCTTGCAAGTTAGAAGCAATACATCCAAGGCCTGTATCAAAGCAGACTCACATACTAAAATTCAACAGATTATATGTATTGTTATAATCTGTTCTACATAACTTACTTGTTAGTTTATTTATTCCTTTACAGTCATTCCAAACTTTATCCTCCTTATTCATTTGCAGTTGCATGCTCAGCTTTTGATAAACTGCTGGTGTTGCCTGAAGAAACACTACTGGTAATTTCCGCACATTACACCATTCACATTTTGTTAGATCAGAGGTATTTAAAATAATCTCTATAGGATCACTTTCCGGTTCTGGAGGAAAACAAATAGAAATGGAAAGGGATCAATTCTTAAGACAGCAAAATCATGAATGGAGGAAATACAAGTTTGAAGTTAAGCATATTTTGCTATGCTCTGTAAATAGTAAATCTTGCAGGAAATGAAGAAAAATCTTTTGAACTATCTTAAACAAGCTTCTATGTTTTTTTCCAAATGAAAAAGCAGGCTCTAAAAAGTTAGGCTTTAGATGTTACAGTATGAAACCACAAGAAGACATATGCCTTTGTTAAGGAGATTTATGTATAAAATAACTCTCTTAATAAATGTTATTAATATTACTTCATCTTTTATTCATGCAAAATGCTTTAACATAGGTAACATTTTATTCAGCAAAAGGATATAATATAGCTTACCGTCTAGATGTATCTTGATAAAATCTAAACAAAACTAAAAAATAAGATAAATTAGTACTGACTATAGAATTATAAATTTCTATATATTATAAATTATATTATTGTTATATAAATTATAAATTATAATTATAAATTACTACATGTACCCTACACGATCTATTATTTGAACCTTAAGGCTACAGAGAAACTGAGCCACCTTCTATATGCTTAAATATAAACATGTTAAGATGAAGTATCTCTAAAACAATCTCTCAGAAAGGCAAGCTTATCTATTTTATTCAAGTATTCATAACTTTTCTTTTACTACTGTTTTATCTCCTTAAACATAGAAAATTTAATATAACATCCTAAGGAACATATGAGTATTCTTTACCTAGATGCACTGTTAACACCTTCTGACATCTACTACCTATCAATCTTTCTGTATATACTCACGTCCCTTTTATTAAACTATCATAAAGCAGGAGCAAATGTGTAACATTTCAGCCTGATATCCTTCATAATTCTTAGAAACAAAGACATTCTCCTAAGAAATCAAGATTATTTCTTCAACATAAAGTTCACACTCAAAATTTTCCTAACTGCTCAAAATCGCCCTTTATCCCTGTTTCAACTTTTTCCTACTCCATGATTATGTCAAGGTTATATTAATCTCTATCCAATATGGGTTAGATCAGAAACCTGCCTCCTACTGTTCTTCATGAAATGCCCTCCTAGAAATTGAGGCTCAATTCTGCAAAAACATGTAATGTCCTAGATTTGTTTCTTTGTTTTAAAAATTAGTTTCCATATTTCTAGGAAAAATAGCACATTGAAGAAGTGCTGATCCCTCCCACTGTATCACACAAAATGCACATCATGCCTGGTTGTCCTACTATTGAGACAGCTCAATTACCTGGCTGAAGCAGTTACTGTCATGTTTTTCCATTACAAAGATACATTTTTTCCCTTTTCAATTAAAAGTCTGTGGAAAGATACTGAAAAGCTGTGATGACCTTGCTCCTAATCTTTTGCTTTTTGGCTTTAGCCAATTATTCCAATGTAGAGAAGATACATTCATTAAGCTTGATGCAAACTGAATTTTGCCTACTTATAGAAGTTAAAAGAACCAAAAAGGAGGCAAATATGTTGACTTGAATTAAAAAAAATTAAGTGGATTAATATAGATGAACACATAAATAAAAAGCTAGTAAAATGTTAATGGTGGAACTTAGCTGCAAAGTATCTGTTCACTGTAAAATTCCTTCGATACTTCATGCTTGAAAATGTTCATCACATAATAAAACAACGTAAGGAAATATAAATTTAGTAATCACTACAACAAATTCAAAGTCTACAAATGTCATTCAATATACCTTCTAAAAACTGCATTTGAATTTAATGATACTGGTTTCACTGGAAAATAACACATTATTTGGGGACAAGAACGGGTACCTGTGGCTTGGGAAACATTCCACCATATAGAGAAGCTGAAGTTACATAAGTATGCTTTTGAAAAATATGTTAGATGACTCCAAAATTGACAATAAAGATGACATAAGCAATAATGACAACATAAAGCATCAGCAAAACAAAATTGCTGCATAAGATGAAGCAACTGAAAAATATGCTTAAATATTTATGTCACTTAAAAATCTTGTGTGTAAAGTGTATACAAATATTACAGGTAGACAGTGGGATATTTCAGAAATACCTCAAAAAGTTTCTGAAATTAAATGGACTAAAAATACTGAATTTTATCTCATAAAAAAAGGTTTTCTTTTATACGTGGGCATTCATGATATTCCTAATCATGTAAGCCATTTTACATTAAAAAAAATTAAAAGGCAAAGATACAATCTTTTATCTGCTGGTTCATGCCCAAATGCCTGCAACAACTAGTTAGTGCTGCGAAAAACTGAAGGAGCCAGAACTCAATCTGTGTCTCCCTTGTAGGTGACAGGGACAGCCACCATCTGCTGTTTCCACAGTGCTCATGAGCAAGAAGCTAGGACTCAAAAGCAGAATCAGGACTCAAACCCAGGCAATTTGATATGCATGTGGGTGTCCCAAACAGCACCCTAAAACTGCTGTAACAAATGCACACTCTCATTTTACTTTTTAATAAAAATATTCACTTTTTTTCTTTTTTGAAAGGCAGAGAGAGAGAATTTTCCATTCCTGGTTCACTCTCCATTAGCAGGGCTAGCCCAAACCAAAGCCAGGAGCTAGTAACTCCACTGGGGTCTCTTACTTGGGTGGCAGGGTTCAAGTACTTTCGGTCATCATTGGCTGCCTCCCTTCCGATGGAATTAACTCTACAGCTGGACTGTAGAGCAGAGTAGCTAGCACTCAAACAAGGAACTCTAGGAACTCAAACAAGGAACTCTGGTTCCCAAGTGGGGCTTAACCAGCTCTGTTACAATATCCACTCAGTATTCACTTTGAAATAAAATTGCACTTCAAGACAGTGCCAATTCTATCACTGAGTGAATTTAAAAGATTAAATTTTCCATGATTGAATTTGAGGCTTGGCCAAACATTTATGATCTGTCAGATTAATCATAATTTTGCAAATAAGCCATTTTGTAACAAAACATAAAGAAATTAACCTCAAGAGAAAGATATCAAATCATCTTTTTAATTACACTAATAAAAAATTATCGATTCATTACAATTCAATAAAGAATGTCTTCTGGGAAAAGCCATATGCTACAGGAAAGGTTAACACCATATGGCAAATATCCAAGTTCAGTTTTGGCTCAAAAATTTCATTTAGTATTTTAATTTAAAAGATACAAAGTATATCAACACATTTTGCAATACACATATTATCTTTTATTTTTCAACTAAATTTACAAAGTTAGTTTTACTTCACTACACTGTATAACCTGTAACTTTTCTGGGAAGAAACAATGAAATTTCAAAGCAGTTTTTGACAGGTTTGAGGCTAAATATACCAACTTTCAATTCAATGTCCTGAACACTAGAAAAAGCTAATCATACTGAAGATACAAATAATGGTCTTAATGTTGGGGAAAGTTAACAAACCTATAGAGCACCCCTGGAAATTTCTGAGGTACAAAGTGACATAGGACGATATTTCTATGAACTGTAAGAAGCTAGGAAAATAATCTGTATCAAGAAGAGTTGCAACAAAACACACAAACTCGTGTAGACATTTAAATTCCAAAGTCTTACATTAATGTATGATGGATTAAGGTTGAGACTATCCAAGTATGTCATCCAGGAAGTGGGCCTAATGAGAGGTCTTTTGGTCACTGGTGACTACCTTTGGAAGGTAGTTCCTCAAGAAACGGTTGGTTGTATAATTTCAGTGTGCTTCCTGTCTCTTACTGCTCCCTGGCTTACCAAGTGATCCTTTCGCCACAAGCATTTCACCATCCACTACCCTCTTCAGATGCCAGACCAATAGGATCTCTTGATCTTGGACAGTGAGCCACCCACCTCCAAACTATAAGTTGAAATAAACCTTCTTCCTTCTTAAGTAGCTTCTTCAGGTATTTTAGTTACAGTAACAAAAAGCTAACTAATAAGTTTCATAAATCCCTGAAAACAACAATATATATTACAATGTTACTGAACAACAAAGGGTAGATCTCCATACATAATTTCATCTAAATTTCTAGGTACTTCAGAAACTGTTAAGCTTTTCAAATCCTGAGAACTTGGGAGTATCTTAATGGAAAAGAAAAATTACTGGTTTCTCATAAAGCTTTCCTCAGCTAAGAAATCAAGTAATGGGGCTAGTGCTGTAGTGTAGCGGGTAAGGCTGCTGCCTGCAGTGCTGGCATCTCATATGGGCCTGAGTCGAGTTCTGAGTCCTGATTGCCCCACTTCTGATCCAGCTCTCTGCTATGGCCTGAGAAAGCAGTAGAAGATGGCCCAAGTACTTGGGCCCCTGTACTCACATGGGAGACTGGAAAAAGCTCCTGGCTCCTGGCTTTGGATAGGCCCAGCTCTGATTGTTGCAGCCATTTTGGGAGTGAACCAATGTGAACCCTCTCCTTCCCTCCCTCCGTCTGTCTGTCTGTGTTTCTTTTTCTGCCTCTGCCTCTCTGTAACTCTGCCTTTCAAAAAAACAATCAAGTCCACATTACATTTGCTCTTATAAACTAATCTATATTTGTAGAATTTTTAAAATCTTACTGTATCATAATTTAAATAATAAAACTAGTTTTAAACGTTCATGCTGTGATTTTGTGTCTTGTTAAAAAGACAGGGTTTTTCAAAGAGTTAGAAGCAAAAGGTCAGGGGCACTAAGTTGAAGTATCAAAAGATAAAATCTTACAGAAAATGTATAGTGTTTCAGGAAGATTAATCTACCAACAATGTTTAGAACACATAAGGATGATTTCTGATGAATAAGAAAGCTATTCAAGGAGACTGTATTAAAATTTCAACGGAAAAACACTTGAATTGGTGGTAGTAAAATAGTACGTAGACAGGACAAGTTTCAGAAAGTCCTTTGGCCATCATGGACACTAAACTAGTCTAAAAAAGTACAATGCCTCTGGGGTGGCCACTACAGTTCAGCAATCTATTTCTAAGGGGCTTAATGCCACAAAAAATTTTTAGCAAATACTAAAGCACTTGAATTCTCTCTCTCACTATAATCTGTTAATAAACTCTTCCACACTAAGCTGGTATGACAATATGCCATAACTTTCAGACATTACACTAAGATAAAATTTTATCCACTTATTTCTAATGGTGAGACAATACAATTTATAGTCTTAAAAAAATCTGAAACCTTGAAATAATTTTTATATTCTATAAATTCACATATTTTAACCTACAAATTTTAAAAATCATGTATTAGCTACAGAGATAGAGCTTTGAATCTTGTATTTTGTGTAGTAATAAGCTGAAGATTGTACTTACAATTACAGGCTCTATTAATAGCCGGAAGAGTGTTCCTACTCGTATACTTCGACAGTTTAAAATGACACTGTCAAAGGAACTTTGGCAGCTTAAAGATACAGAATTAACTGAAGTTTCTTGAGAAACCACTTTACGGCGTTTTAGAGGTGTATTGATAATAGAATTGCCAAACTGAAAAGGACAAGAAACATTTCACTTAGTAAACAAGGCTGCAAAGTACACATATGGAAACAATCCAATATATAAAATGTTATTATCACAACATAAAAATGATCTTCCTTCAACAATGTTAGTTAAAATAGAAATTATGGTTTTCATACATAGGTTGAGTATCCCTTATCTGCAATACTTGGAACCAGAAATGTTTTAGATTTTAGAGTTTTTCACAATATTTGCATTGACTTTGGTGGTTGAGCATTCCTAATCTGAAAAATCAAAATACTCCAAAATCTAAAACTTTTTATATGTCAATGCTACAAAGTTTTGGATTCTAATGCATTTTGTATTTTAGTTAGGAATTCTCAATCCCTAGTAACTTTATCATTATCATCAGAATAAAAGATGATCTTGGTATAAACTAAGAGAAAAAAAATTCACTGCATTGAGATAGGCACTATTCTCATTATCCTTCTAGAGACATTTCCATGATCTATGTCGTATGAAAAAATACATACCTCCACAAAATGTGATCATGATATAGGACTGTCGTACATATATGATTTTGCAAACTTTTTCAAGCTTCTTTTCTGACAGATTTGCTGTGAATATTTTTCAATATTAACAGAATCTTCTAGATTTAAAGTTCTTGAGTTTTTCTAAGCTTTAAAATTATTCCTTCAAATGGGAGATATTTAGCTAATAAAAAGTCAATTTAGGAGCTATTCCAGCTGAATCTATAATAGAGGAACTGAGTCAAGGATTTGGGTGGTTTTTCCCACAGAGTATTACCAGAATGAGCACTAAGGAACCCTGGTGATTCAGTTTATCAATCTGAAAACTGTTTCTCTAAAAACTCCACTTTATGGGAATCCATTATCCATTTAACCGAATTGTTCTATGCTGGACATTTGAGTTCTTTTCTTATATTCATTTACAGCAAACTATCCCCAATGATCATTTATGCAAAAAAATTCTGATTCGTAACTAGAACTGCTTAACTCTCTTACATAAGTTATACAAACATAAACACCCAATATCCCATTGATCTAAACCCTGACCAAGACGAGACACTGTCATACTTTAAATAAATTTTTGACAATCTAAACAGTTAACAGAAGTTCATTTAATTTCATTTTCACTATTTATTACCTTTTTGAGTTCTATTATTTCTTTTAGCTCTTTTTCTGTTGTTTACTTCTATTTCCTTTTTTTTTTTTAAAGAAAAGATGATCTATTTTTAAAATCAGAGTTATAGAGAAAGAGGGAGAGACAGAGATCTTCCATTTGCTGCATCACTCCCTAGATGGTCTCAATAGCCAAGGCTGGGCCAGAACAAACCTAGGAGCTTCATCCAGGTCTCCCAAACACTTGAGTCATTTTCCATTCCTACCCAGGGAGCTGGACTGGAACTGGGGCAGTGGGGACACAAACTAGTGCCCATATGGGATGCCAGCATTGCAGGTGACGGCTTTACCTGCTATGCCACAACACCAGCCCCTCTTTCTTGTTTGTTAAGAAATTAGAAATGAAGGATCAACTAATTGACAATGTTACACACTTCACCCCCCATCCCCTTTGTATTAATCTATCAAATTCCATTTATGGTGTACAATGTTCTGTATGTCCCATTTAGTGCAAACAAATTAACCTCTTCATTTACTGTTTTTCCCAGTCCTATTCATGTATTGAAAGGCAATTCCTAAGATTAAAATATAAAATATAAAAATATTAATCCATATTTTAAAAGGAATCTTTATGGTTACTTTCCCAGTTTTTCATTTCTTAAGGTTTCTATCTTTTTGCTTAAAGATTGATTATTTTTTTTTTTTGACAGGCAGAGTGGACAGTGAGAGAGAGAGACAGAGAGAAAGGTCTTCCTTTGCTGTTGGTTCACCCTCCAATGGCCGCCGCGGTAGGCGCGCTGCAGCCGGCGTACCGCGCTGATCCGATGGCAGGAGCCAGGTGCTTCTTCCTGGTCTCCCATGGGGTGCAGGGCCCAAGCACTTGGGCCATCCTCCACTGCACTCCCTGGCCACAGCAGAGAGCTGGCCTGGAAGAGGGACAACCGGGACAGGATCGGTGCCCCGACCGGGACTAGAACCTGGTGTGCCGGCACTGCAAGGCGGAGGATTAGCCTAGTGAGCCGCGGCGCCGGCCAAAGATTGATTATTTTTCTATATTTTTGTTTGAAAGGCAGAGTAACAGAGACAAGAGGGAGAGACAAAGAGGCATCTTTCTTCACTGCTTTACTCCCCAAATGGCTGCAAAGACCAGGTCTGGGGTAGACTGCAGCCAGTAGCCAGAACCCCATCCTGGTCTACCATATAGGTGGCTGGACCCCCAAGTACTAGGCCTTCTTCTGGTCCCTTCCTAATTGAGTTAGCAGAAAGCCTGGTCAGAAGTGGTACAGCTGGGACTTAAAAGAGCACTCTGATATGGGATGCTGGTGGTCACAAGCAGCAGCTGAGCCAGAACACTGGCCCCAAAGTTCCCATCTTAACAACCAAGTATGTTGTTAAGTATGTTTCCATATTTTCTCCTGTATTTCTATAAAGCCTGACATACACATAGCAAATGTAACTTTTTAATCATCCAAGTTTTATTATGATTTTCAGTAAAACCCAGGCACACTAAAAGTATTATATAAAATTACCTTCAGGCTTTGTGTATAAGGTGTATATAAAATATAAACGAATTTCATGTTTAAACTGAGGTCCCACTCCTAAGGTGTGTCATTTATGTACATGCAAATATTACAAAATAAATTTTAAAAAGGGAAGAAAAAAAAAAAAGAAAGAAAAACCTCCAAAATCTGAAATACTTCTGGTTCCAAGCATTTCAGGTAAGTGATACTGAAACTGTGCCAGACATTTTACTTTCAGGATAGTACTGTTTTTTTTCTTGTTAAATATTTCTACATTTAAGCTTTCTGTTAACTGAAATTTATTTTTATACAGGGATCAACGTTCTTCCAAATTATTTTCCAACTGATGTTTAAGCTCCACTAAATGAATAATCCATCCTTTTCTCCTATTCACATTGCTAAATTTCCTTCTAAAAACCTTTTTCAACCCAAAGGGAAGACATTAATCTGAACAATCCATCTAAAACTACCTGGTCTTTCATTCTTGCTTTTCTTGGCAATGTAACTGTATTTAATTCCGATTCTGCTGGAATGCTTCTTAGTTCACGCTCTGCTCTGCAGCTATTTTCATTCAGTGCTGCTTCTACTTTTCCAGTGGATGGTGCTGGGGAAGAACATGCTGAATCAGCAGGCTGAGGAGATATGCTCTCTCTTCTGTTAGCCTTATCAATGTCATCATCATCGTCACTGGACAAAATGACTAAAATTATAAAGAAAACTTACAATAAAATTTGTATTTTACTTCTGTCAGTGGAAAATGTATATTACCACAGTGGAAAATAAACCAAATTTACTTTGCAGCTCCTCCAGATCTGAGATTAATAAAAATGAAGACACAATCCAATTTGCCCAATGAAATATAAAATCTGAAAAAGAGTATGACTTGGCATCTTTAAAAAATATTATTAAAATATGAAATTGATTCTGTAGTCCATCAACACTAATCCACTTAGCAACATTAGCAAGTCACAAGAATTAAATGTTTATCAGTAAGTCTCTTTCAGAGTTCAAAGATTTTAAGGTATGAAAATAATCTACATGCAAACTTTTCACAAAATCGCATGTATTCTAATTGTATATGAAAGTCCATGTGACCAAACAATTTTATCTAAAGAAAGGAAATCACTGAAATCCATAACTGGTCATTGTACAATGGACCAATGCCTAATGCTCAATAAGTCTTGGTGAATAAATGAACCTCGGCAAGAAAAGACATTATGAAGGTAATATGCTCCTAAACCTTGTATTCCATTATCAAAGCTTACCAAATCAATCTCTATAGTATAATTATCCAGAGCCACTCACATCACTCTTTAATCAAATCCCAACTCTTTTTTTTTTTTTTTCTTTTTTGACAGGCAGAGTGGATAGTGAGAGAGAGAGACAGAGAGAAAGGTCTTCCTTTGCCGTTGGTTCACCCTCCAATAGCTGCCGCGGCCGGCGCATCTCGCTGATCCGAAGCCAGGAGCCAGGTGCTTCTCCTGGTCTCCCATGCGGGTGCAGGGCCCAAGCACTTGGGCCATCCTCCACTGCACTCCTGGGCCATAGCAGAGAGCTGGCCTGGAAGAGGGGCAACCGGGATAGAATCCGGCGCCCCAACCGGGACTAGAACCCGGTGTGCCGGCGCCGCAAGGCAGAGGATTAGCCTGTTAAGCCACGGCGCCGGCTCAAATCCCAACTCTTTACTCTGGCTTATGAATTTGCATAATATAGTCCCTCCGCATCTGTGGAATTTTCTCCTACTATTCTACTTATCTCTCTTTATGTTCCAGGCACATTAGCCAATATTTTTTGTCCCTCAAACACCACGAGCTATTCCTCACGGCAATGCATTTCCCCTAAGACTCTGCATTTTTGTCATCAAATATTAAATATCACTTTTTGACTGACAACCCAGTCTAAATAAGCATACAGTCACTTAACTCAACCACATCAATTGATTCAAATCTATTGTTCTTTGCTGTGAATGTATACTTGCTCACCTGCCTTTCTCTTTTACAAGTAAACTGTAAGAGAGCATGGATACTATCTTATTCACAACATAGCTTCAGAACCCAACATAACTACTAACACAGAAAAAATATTCAAACATGTGTGGAAGAATGCATGAACTTGGAGGGACAATGATCTCTTCTAGTATCTTACACACAAATGCTGAGTTAATACATACTGGGAAATGAACTTGTAGCAGGAAGAATTATCCCTAGCATCCCCCCATTTAATACTTTGCTATCTAGTCTCAAGAAGCAAATGTTGGAGGCAGGGAGATTCCAAGATGGCAGAATAGGGAACAACACAGGCTGGGGATAAACAACAAACAAACAAAAAGTAGGACGTACACTCTCAGGGGAGAATTAGAGAGAAAACCACACTGGAAATTCTATAAAAGGAAGAGGAATGCCATGGACCTGTGTGGAAGGCATGGATGTGCACAAACATGGACACAACACACAACTGCAGCAGCTGAGAACCACAGTGGGTGGCAACTTGGAAACAGAGACCAGACTGCAGCAACCCGTGTTGATATAGCCAAGGAGAGAACGTGGCTTGAGTCTGGCATGGAGTCCTAGGGGCTAGTGGTTACCCACAGACTCAGTGGAAGTAAAAGGGACATGTTTATTTCACCCCATCCTCCCTACAATGGGCCCACTGCCCAGCTGAGAGAAGGCTGGCACCATTTTGGGATTAGGCAGCAGCAGTCTTTGTGGAGGCGCACAGCAACTGGCCTTTGCAGTACTGAGGCAGTGGCAGGGAGATAACATTTGGCCAGTGGCTGTTGTATACATGTGTGATCAAGAGATTCTAGTGGAGGCCAACACCATGGCTCACTTGGCTAATCCTCTGCTTGCGGCGCTGGCACCCTGGGTTCTAGTCCCGGTTGGGGTGCCGGATTCTGTCCTGGTTGCTTCTTTTCCAGTCCAGCTCTCTGCTGTGGCCCAGGAATGCAGTGGAGGATGGCCCAAGTGCTTGGGCCCTGCACCTGCATGGGAGACCAGGAAGAAGCACCTGGCTCCTGGCTTTGGATCGTTGCAGTGCACCAGCTGTAGCGACCATTAGGGGAGTGAAAGAACCAACAGAAGGAAGACCTTTCTCTTTGTCTCTCTCTAACTCTGCCTGTCAAAAAAACAAAAAAAGAGAGATTCTAGTGGAGGGACAAATCTGTAGTCCTCATTGACTTTGAGCATGGCTGGGAGGATTTGACAGGGGCTTGGAATCCACACAGGAGTGTGAGGTGCCCACAACATCCCAACATACCACAAGCTCTGGGGCTCAAGCTGCTTAGGCAGAACTGGCTTGGGGAACATCTGCTCCTCAGTGGACCAGACAGGCTGGCAGGGCAGAGTGGAACCTTCACACCCAGCAACTGTGGGAGCCTTCTGAGCTGATACTGTGGGGACTCAATGGCTGCATGAAAGGGTGCAGGGTGTAGCAGGGTCTCTGGGTAATCACTGGATGTGGTTCCACATGTTCACAGTTCCTTCACTGCATGGGGTGGCTCACTGAAGCAGGAATCGGCTCAGGGTGAGGACTGTGTGGATCATCTGTGCGGTTCATATGGTGTACTGACGAGTGTTGAACCCACTGGGGACTAACACCGGAGCACTGCTTAGCTTGGAGAAGGGGTAATCATACCAAGAGAGGTGACCTTTCCCCTACTTCTGTTAACAAGCGGTGATCTACCATGACCAACTTGGGTATTACCCTGAAGCACTGATCAGAGCTCCCAGGCCACATCCAACACACACCTCAATGAAAGTGCACAGTCCACTAAGCCACAGAGGCATAATTCCAAGATAAAAGCCATCAGAGGAAAAAAAAAATCAACAAGTAACTCCACAAATTCCTAAAAATAAATGTAGAAATTCAAGAAACAAAAGTAAGGAAGACACCATGGCCCCCTTAAAAGAACATAAACCATTTCAATATTAGAATGTGAAGATAAAAAGATTAATGAAATGCTGGAAACACAATTCAAAAGATTAATCACAGGATTACTCAAAAGCAGTGAGAAGGAAATCCAAAATGAAATATTAGAAATGAAGAATTCAACAGATCAAACAGAAAATGCGGTGGAAGATCGTAATAGACTTGGTGAGGCAGAAGAAAGAATATCTGAGCTAGAAGATAATGTTTGTAGAATGTGGAGGAAACTCTGTAAAACAATGGCAAGGGCAAAGACTTCTGGAAAAGACTCCAGAAGCAGAGGCAATAAAAACTGAAATTGACAAATGCGATTACTTCAAGCTGAAAAGCTTCTGCACTGCAAAAGAAACTCATCAAAGTGAAGAGGCAACCAACAGGATGGGAGAAACTATCAATTGCAAACTATGCAATTGATAAAGGGTTGATATCCAGAATCTATAAAGAGCTTAATAAATTCAACAACAAAACAAACAATCCAGTTAAGAAATGGGTAAAGGACTTGAACAGGCATTTTTCAAGAGAGGAAATTCAAATGGCCAACAGACACTTGAATGGCTCTCATATGGAAATCAACAAACAACAAATGCTGGAGAGAATTTAGGGGAAAAGGTACCTTAATCCACTGTTGGTGGGAATGTAAACTGGCGTAGCCACTGTGGAAGACAGTATGGAGATATCTCAGAAATCTAAATATAGACCTACACTATGATCCAGCCATCTCACTCCTGGGAATTTACCCAAACCAAAAGAAATCAGCATATGAAAGAGTTACTTGCAGATCAATTCACAACAACTAAGATACAGAATCAACCCAGATATCCATCAACTGCTGACTGGGTAAAGAAATTATGGTATATATACACTATGGAGTACTATTCAGCTGTATCTGGTGAGTGAGTTAGCAGATCAAACTGCTCTCTCTGATTCTCAATCTCTGTCTTTCTCTCACAAATACACAAGCACTCAGTAGGGTTGTTTACTGTCTGAACATTTTTTGTGGGTAAAGCTAGGACACACATAGTTTTATATATGAATAAATACATAAATTCATCCTATGTCCAACTCAAATTTAAAGTTACATAATTTTAATTTATTCATTTTTTTTAAAAAAAATCTATTTATTTTAAAGCAGAGTGACGGAGAGACAGAGAAAGATATCTTCCATCTGCTGGTTCACCTCCCAAATGGCCACAAACGTCAGGGCTGGGCTAGGCCAAAGCCAAGAGCCTAGAATTCCATCTGGGTACCCACATGGATGGCAGGAGGCCCAAGTACTCTCTTCCCTTGCTTTCCCAGGCACATGAGCAGGGAGCTGGATCCAAAGCAGAGCAGCTAGGACTCAAACCAGCACTCCAACTTGGGATGTTATCATTGAAGGTGGCTGCTTAGCCCACTGAGCAACAACTTCAGCCCCTCTTATTTTTGTATCCCCTTTCTCTAAAAATCAAAAATCTTGAATTCTTTTTTTTTTTTTTTTGACAGGCAGAGTGGATATTGAGAGACAGAGAGAAAGGTCTTCCTTTGCCGTTGGTTCACCCTCCAATGGCTGCTGCGGCCGGCGCATCGCGCTGATCCGAAGCCAGGAGCCAGGTGCTTCTCCTGGTCTCCCATGCAGGTGCAGGTCCCAAGCATTTGGGCCATCTTCCACTGCACTCCTGGGCCACAGCAGAGAGCTGGCCTGGAAGAGGGGCAACCGGGATAGAATCCAGCGCCCCAACCAGGACTAGAACCCGGTGTGCTGGCGCCGCGGAGGATTAGCCTGTTGAGTCACAGCGCCGGCCTTTTTTTTTTTTTTTTTTTTTGACAGGCAGAGTGGACAGTGAGAGAGAGAGACAGAGAGAAAGGTCTTCCTTTCCCGTTGGTTCACCCTCCAATGGCTCCGCGGCCGGCGCACCGCGCCGATCCGAAGATAGGAGCCAGGCGCTTCTCCTGGTCTCCCATGAGGTGCAGGGCCCAAGCACTTGGGCCATCCTCCACTGCACTCCCAGGCCATAGCAGAGAGCTGGCCTGGAAGAGGGGCAACCAGGATAGAATCCGGCATCCCGACCAGGACTAGAACCCAGTGTGCTGGCGCCACTAGGCGGAGGATTAGCCTGTTGAGCCACGGCGCCAGCTTAAAAATTTTGAATTCTAGAGACAATAACATAATCACTGATTTCCTTTATCAGTATGTGTTTAAACATAGCAATGCCAACATTAATAAGAACATAACTGAATATACTTAGACTTCTCTGCAATTCTGTTTAACCTCAAAATGTAACACAGTATGGGTAAAGTTGGCAGGTCTAGCTTAAGATGTTCCCATGGGTTTTGAGTCTTGGTTCCATTCTTTTTTTTTTTTTTAAAGATTTTTATTTATTTAGTTGAGAGGTATAGTTACAGACAGTGAGGGAGACAGACAGAAAGGTCTTCCTTCTGTTGGTTCACTCCCCAAATGGCCGCAATGGCCAGAGCTGTGCCAATCCGAAGCCAGGAGCCAGGTACTTCTTACTGGTCTCCCATGCGGGTGCAGGGGCCCAAGCACTTGGGCCATCTTCTACTGCTAGTGCTGCAGGCGGAAGATTAACCTATTGTGCCACAGCGCCAGCCCTGGCTCTTTTTCTGATCCAAGTATCCTGCTGATGTGCACCCTTAGGAACAACAGGTAATGGCTCAAGTACTTGGGGCCCCTGTCACCCAAGTGGGATATATGGATTAAGTTCCAGGCTTCTGGCTCTACTTGACCCAGTCCTGGTTGTTGGGTGCATTTGGGAAATGAACCACTGAATTGGAGTTCACTCTGTCTCTCTACCTCTTTCTTCCTCTCAAATAAAAAAAATGAACAAAAATTTCTACAGATTTTCACATTAGGGATGTACAGCCACATGGTTTTAATTTACACTGACTTGAGCATTTCTGTGCTCAAGATACCACCTAAATATACAATTAAGTTTATTTCATTTTAAAATTTATTTTGTTCTTAAAAATTCTTTTGATCCAACTGTTTCTTAATTATATAAATCACTGATATGACCGTAGTGCAAAATCCATAAAAGTGTATTTGAATAAACAAGCATCTATCTCTTTTAACATTTACATTGTGTTCTCCTTTTCAACAAATTATATTTTTGTCTATTAGTTTTTGGTAATCTTTCTATTTAAAAAAAAAAAAAGTTCATTCATTCACCCATTATGGTAAATACTCCTGTCTGCACATTTTTTTATTCATTTAAATATCTGGAATATCACTCTAAATAGCATTCAATCAATGTTTAACTATTTAAAATGGATGAAATAAGAACAGTTTTCCAACTGCACGGACATGTTTATCTACTGAAAACCTTACTACAAAACTGACATGAAAAAATACTCATTAAAACAAACTTCTCAAATATGTTCAGACACATGTTAAAAATATGTAAGAAAAATAATGTATTAATATAAGCAACATTTAGGGAATAAAATACTTACTTGGATCATTTAGGTCTGATGAACTTGTTTTCCTTTCTTTCAAGCTTGTGATTTTGGGTATTTTTGCCCCAGGTAAAATGATTTTTCCATTAGTCTGTAAATAATTATGTCTATTATCATCACGATTCACAATAATATCAATAGGAACTTTTTCCACATTGTTGCCATAAAACTTCTTAGTTGTTAGTCCTGTGTTTTGTAGCTTCTGTCCTCCAGAATTCTGATGAATTGATGTTCTTAATAATGGTCCAGTAGATTCATTCAAAGTTATAGCTTGTCTGCAAGATTTTTGCAAATCATTACGAAAAAGAATACCACAACTTTGACACTTGGTCTGATTTTCTTTTTCCTTTCCACACTTTGGACAACATTCACGCTGTTCAGAAACCTTAAATTCCAAAAGAACAGAAGAAATAAAAAGATTTTAGCATCAAAGAACCTCCTCAAAAGTCTCAAAATTAAGTCTACCTCTTTCCCAATCATTTGCCACTATGGCTTCTATGAGATCCTGGATAAGTTCTGTTCCTTGGGATTTACCCTCAGAAGCCTGGAAAGAACTTTTTGAAGATCATCTACTCCTGCAGTCAGATACAGTAAAGCCGCTGACTACAATGCCAGCATCCCAGTGGGTGCTGGTTAGAACTGGTTGCTCCACTTCCAATCCAGCTCCCTGCTGGTGTGCCTGGGAAGGCAGCGAGAGGATGGCCCAAGTGCTTTGGCCCCTGCACCCATGTGGAGATCTTAAAGAAGCTCCTAACTCCTTGTGGCCATATGGGGAGGAAATCAGTGAATGGAAGATCTCTCTGTCTCTTCCTCTCACTGTATAACTCTTTCAGATAAGTAAATAAATCTTAAGATTAAAAAAAAAAAAAAAGAATCTGAGCAGATAATCAGGCTGGGTATTTCCTGGCTTCAATATTTTGTTGTGTATAAAAACACAGGATATATTTAAATGAAAAAAAAAATTCATGGAAAGCTCCATATATTTCCTTTTATAAAACTGACACTAAAATAGTAAAAGCATGCCTCCAAATTAAAATTTATAATATTAAAATATACGAGGAGATATATCCTGAGCTATTAATGGATGTCTTCATTCAGCTAAGAAACACATATACTGGAACTGTTTATAAGAATTAGTTACAAAATATACATCACCTGAACTGAATAAGGTATTAAATGCTTCATGACAAAAACTAGAAAGATTTTTATCAATTTTGTGGTCTAAAAGCTAGAATACTGATACTGTTAAATTAGTTTTAGTAAAGTATAAATTTTCATTAAAAACTTATGTTAAGCATAATTTCTTTTGGAAACAAAAATTGATTTAAATAATTTTCTTCCTTTGGGTCAGCAGAAAACTTTTACATAATACAATAAGTACAAATCATTACCATCTGCAATTTTCTACAAATAAATAATAACCGACTATACTTGGTAAGAAGGAGCCTGTCTTTGATGAGACACCAGTGAGACAATGTCATTGGACCCAGTTACCTGAGCCATCATCTGCTGCTTCCCAAGATTTTCACTGATGGGAAACTGGAATCTAGGAGCAGGAGCTGGGACTCAAACACAGGTTCTCTGATATGTGGTGTGGGTATCTTAATTCATAGGCCAAATGTCTGCCACACTAAAGATTTTTAATTCTGCATTATGAGTGTGATGCAGCAGTTAAAGATGTTGCTTAGGACACCGACATCCCATACTGCATTGCTTGAATTCAAGTTCTGGCTTTGCTTCCAATTGCAGTTTCCCACTAATGTGCATTCTGGGAGTAAACAAGTGATGGCTCAAGTAGTTGGCCGCCTATCGCCTACATGGGAGACCTAGACTGAGATCTAGACTTCTGGCTTCAGCCTGGTATAGCCCTGGCTGTTGTGAGCACTGGGGAAGCAAGACCTTATTCTGCCTCTTTGCCTTTCAAATAAAGAAATAAAAAATTTTACTGAGTTTTAATTCTATTAAATTCAAATACCTTGTTTTCTTACAAGTAGTAAATAGTTTGGAATGTCACAGACTACATATGGAAAGAAAAATAACTAACTTGTTCATGAATCGAAAATAACATAGAGGCTGGCTACAATTCTTTATCTCTACCATGAAGAAAATAATAACAACTTGCATAAAAGAAGGAAGATTTATTTTAGGTATAAAAATAAAATTCAGGGGCCAGCTTTTTGGTACAGCAAATTAAGCCGCAGTTTGTGACATCAGAATCTCATATGAACATAGGTTTGAGTACTAGTTGCTCCAATTCAGCTGAATAAGGCAGCAGCAAAAGGTCCAAGTACTTGGGCCCCTACCACTCACACGGGAGACCAAGATGGATTTCCTGGCACATGGCTTTGGGCTGGCCTACTACCAGCCCAGTATAGCTATTTGGGGAGTGAACTGGATGATGGAAGCTCTCTCTAACTTTGCCTTTCAAATAAATATTTTTTTAAAAAAAATCTTGTGGAGAACAATATTGTGTTTCAGAAGGAGCCTTCACCTCAGCCAGGTAGTGGGGAAAGACAATAATGACTTCAACCAAGCTTAGGCTGGCAAGTGGGAAACTAATCACTGTCAGAGAAGGGAGTTACAAACATGCAAAGTGGGAAAAGCTAAGAAAATAGTCTCTGTGTTGTGGTGTTGGACTAGAATTAAGAGTTATCAAAGTAAACTCAAGGATTTTAACACATACATGTATTAAATATTCATATACATACAGACACACACACACACACAAAGAGACACATATTTCTTAGCTTTGTCCATAGGAGGGCCTAGATACAATGATATCTACTATCAATGAGTGTAACTAGTACCTAAATAACTTCTCTCCATCCTTGGAAAAATGTTTGACTTTAGTGCTGAGACTGAAAATATCAGTAGAGATCATCATGTTATACCAAAAAGTAAAGTGTTCAGGAGGCGGCGCTGCGGCGTAGAAGCTTAAGCCTTCATTCAGTGTTGGCATCCCACACAGTCACCGGTTCGAGTCTCCATTGCTTTACTTCCTATACAGCTCCCTGCTAACATGCCTGGGGAAGACAGCCAAAGTGCTTGGGCCCCTACACTGATAAGGGAGACCCAGAAGAAGCTCCTGGCTATTGGATTCAGCCTAGCCCAGCCCCAGCTTTTACAGCCATTTAGGGAGTGAACCAGCAGATGGAAGATGTCTCTCTCCTTCTCTGTATCTCTGTCTTTTAAATAATAAATAAATCTTAAAAAAATGTTCAAAGAATGATGTGGTTATATCAAAAAGAGATGCCAAACTGAAAGGACTTCCATGTTAGTTGACTAAGTCTGGGACAATCAAAATAAGTAATGTGTCAAAATAGTAATGACAGTTATTTTTGAGTAAAATATGAATCCATGTTTAAAGTATTAATGAATAAGTAAAGTAATAAGAAAAAGTTCTGCCTTACAAGTTTTATTAATAAATGAATATAGAAATTCTATTAATTTTACAGTCCAAAAACAGGATATTTTAATTATGGTTCATTGACAGGAGCTTGAACATCACACATCTGATAGAATCCAATGAGAAAGCTATACATCACTTTTGAGGCATTCCTGAAAAATGCATAAATCATGAAAATTAGACACCTAATTTGATTAACAAAGTTGATGGCCAATACTTCTCACAAATATCAAGGTTATGAATGATGGGAAAACTATGAAATTATTCCAGATTAAGAAAGACTATAAAGACTCATGGCAATTAAATGCAACACCTAATCTTGAATTGGATCCTATACTCATAAAGGTCATTATTTTGGTGAAATCTGAATGGGATTCATGGGCTATACGGTAATTTTGGATCAATGCTAATTTTCTGATTTTAGTAGTTCAACTTTGACTTTACAGGAAAATGTTCTCTGCAATCTTTTTATTTTTCTGGTTAAGAAAATTATTTTATTTATTTGAAAGATAGAGTTACAGAGAGAGGTAGAGACAGAGAGAGAGAGGTCTTCCATTCTGCTGGTTCAGTCCCCAAATGACCAGAACAGCCAGAGCTGAGCTGATCAGAAGCCAGGAGCCAGGAGCTTCTTCCAGGTTTCCCACACGGGTGTAGGGGCTCAAGGACTTGGACCATCTTCTGCTGCTTTCCCAAGCCATTGCAGAGAGCTGGATCAGAAGAGGAGCCGCCGGGACATGAACCGGCGCCCATGTGGGATGTTGGTGCTGCAGGCTGGGGCTTTAACCCACTGCAACACAGTGCCAGCCTCGTCAATCTTTTTTTTTTTTTTTTTTTAAAGAAAAGATATTAGAATGTATTAAGTGGTAAATGGGTGTCAAACCTGTAACACATTCAAATGGTGTGCACGAATGCACATGTGCATATGCACACACACACGTAGGGGCAGGGAATGAAAGAGGGAAGAAAGCACATGGATGGTGGACAATAAAGCAAATATGAAGAACTGGTGAATCTGGGTGAAGATTATGTGGGCTACCCCTTTCTTCTAAGTTCAACTTTCTGTAAATTTAAAATTATTCCACCGCCTTGCGGCGCCGGCACACCGGGTTCTAGTCCCGGTCGGGGCACCGGTCCTGTCCCGGTTGCCCCTCTTCCAGGCCAGCTCTCTGCTGTGGCCAGGGAGTGCAGTGGAGGATGGCCCAAGTGCTTGGGTCCTGCACCCCATGGGAGACCAGGAGAAGCACCTGGCTCCTGCCATCGGAACAGCGCGGTGCGCCGGCCGCAGCGCGCTACCGCGGCGGCCATTAGAGGGTGAACCAACGGCAAAGGAAGACCTTTCTCTCTGTCTCTCTCTCTCTCACTGTCCACTCTGCCTGTCAAAAAAAAAAAAAAAATTATTCCAGGAAATTTCTGGTTGTGAACATTTATTAGGAAATGTGTTGCCAGGGATGCACTGATAATTCCTTGAGGGAAAAAAAATCTGTTTTTGACAGGTAAAAATAGTCTACTGAAAGCAGAAAAACTTGCCTGAATAACTTTTCTAAGCCTCTTCTCGTACTATGTTGAAAAGATCAACTAGGGGGCAGGCATTTGGTATAGCGAATAAGACACCACTTGGGACATCAGCATTACATTCTGGAGTGCCTAGGTTTGAGTCTGGATCAACTACCAATGCTAGTTTCCTGCTAATTCACACATCCTGGCAGGCAACAGGTGATGGATCAAATGGCTAGGTCCCAGCCATCCATTTAGCAGAACCAGACTGAACTCTTAACTCCTGGCTTTGGCCTGGCCCATTCCCAGCTATTGCTGCATATCTGGAGAGGTATTCTGTCTCTATCTGCCTTTCAAACAATTAAAATACTGAAAACAAATTGTTAAAAGATCAGCTAGAATTTAATAAGTAGTAAAATCAATACAAATACTATGTGATTAACAATAGAGAGCAATTTCTTACCTCTAAATGCGTTAGACATTTTTTTGAAGCAGGAGACAGAGGATTAGGTTGATAAGCACTACAGTGCCGTTTCTGTTGTACTTTCCTCTTAATTTCAGGCTCCACATGTGAGTCAGACTCTTCTGTTTTTTTTGTTACACGTTCTAGAGGAAGGAGAAAAACGTACTGAAATTAAATTTTATAATTCCTCATGATCTCTGCCATGAAATAAAAACCTAGTTTATGTTCTCATACATTAAGTTTTAATATTTTAACTAAAATAGTGTTCCAACGTGGACAACATAAGAATAACCAGAACTTTAGCAATAAGCCAGTAGGCATATCCTGGCTACTCTTGTCTATTTTTGATCCTTCAGCAGGTTCTCCACACTGTGAACTACTCCATCAGTGTACCAATATTCTCTTCATCATATTATGGGATATAAAGGTAACAAAAGCATTCCCTTTGCTGAATCACACATATACTATTCTTCTTTCTCCAAGTTCAGTTGCTCTTTATAGATTAACAATGAGGAAAATACAAACTCAAACACTGGTACAACTCTTGAGATAAAGTACCCTAATTCTCAAAGTAATGGATTTTTAAGTTTAAAAAATACAAAATACCATTCTCATTTTCTATGTAAATTTACTAAATTCCATTAAGGATATAACTGGAATTCCTACATGGTTTCCAAAACAGGCCAATTTAAAATTTACCACAGTTTGACTTCATCAGCAAAGGTTTGGCTCTGCAAGAAGCCAAATATGTTCCCAAAACAAAAGCTAACAAATCTATAAAGCAAAATGCTAAATACTTCAATTTTCCTTTAATATCCTTTTGATTTTTAAAAATAAACATATAACAAACATTAATATTTAGTATGATATATTACACTGTCTGAAGAAATTATAATTATTTTTCTTAATGTAACTACATGGAGCTTCATTCACTAAATGATTATCACTTTTTCAACCTTTGTACTTCTATTTTCTTGGACACCAGGTTAGAAATTAAAGTAATCGTGAACTGCTTTTTCACCCCTTCTTTTTCATTTCTAAGGGATTTCTACTTTCCAATAGCTCTTACTTTCGCTCATTGCTCTCCAACCCATGCCACTACAATTCAGATGCTTACCTCCTGACTTAACTGACCTCTTATGCTCCAATTGTGTTCCCTTCAAATCCTTCCCCACTATTGCCAAAATGAACCAACACAAAAATGTGACTATGTCATTCTAACACTTAAAATCTCTCCATGATTCTAGTAGCTATGGAGAAAAAATCTCTCATCTTTTGGAAAACAAAAATTCATCCTGATAGTTCAGTCTTACTACTTCCAATCAATCTTAACCTCAAAGAAGTGTATTTCTCTAGGTGCATTTCTCTTTATTTTCTCTTTCACTCTCTTACAAACACTGTTCTCATGCCAAGCAAAACTTTCTCTATGTAGTAAAAACCCTTCTTTATTAAGAAGTCGCCTCTGTCACAACCTGGGCACCATTTGGCCCAACTCAATTCTGAGTTTCCCTAACATTTTATCTGTACTTCTATCAGGACTCATTGCATTTTATTGTTATTTATTGTACTGATGTTCATCTATATTGTCAGAAAGAGCAGAAATCATATTTCAGTCATGAATTTTGAATTCTCCCAGCCTCCAGAAACTGTACAAGGTAAGGGGCAGACATTTTGAATCACATAAGAAAAACTATGGCTTATATAAAGATGAAACTACAAGGGTGGGAGAGAAGATGATATTACTCTATCATCTCCAAAAAAATGGATTAACCTTGCCAGAGAGAGATTATGATTTCACAAGGACCTAGACACTTAAGGACTCTGATCTGGCAAGGGAGAACAAGTGAAATATGTTCCTCTCTCCTAGCCCCCAAGATCTACTAATTGATGTACAGACAAGAGCTTCTATCCCAGAGCATTCAGGTAATATTTATTCCTATGCTGGCTAACTTATTTGTTGACTGATAAGATAAAAAGTTTCTATGCAAGTAATTATGTTTTTGAAGATTTATTTATTTATTTGAAAGGCAGAGAGAGAGAGAGATCTTCTATCTGCTGGTTCACTCCCCAAATGGCCACAACTGAGCCGATCTGAAGCCAGGAGCCAGGAGCATCCTCCAGGTCTCCCACATGAGTGCAGGGGCTCAAGGACTTCGACCATCTTCCACCACTTTCCCAGGCACATTAGCAGAGAGCTGGATTGGAAGAGGAGTAGCCTGGACTTGAACGAGCACCAGTATATGATGCTGGCACTGCAGATCAGTCTTACCTTAGCCGCTACACCACAGCACTGGGCCCATAATTATTTTATTATTGATTTATTTATGAGAGAGAGAGAGAGAGAGAGAGAGAGAGAGAGAGAGAGAGAATCACTTCCATATGGCTGCAATGGTCAGGATAGTCCAGGCCGAGGCTAAGAGCCAGGAGCTTATTCTGGGTCTCGCATGTGGGTTCAAGAGCCTAAGCACTTGGGTCATCCTGCACTGCTCTCCCAGGCACATTAGCAGGGAGCTGCATCAGAAGTAGAGCAGTGAGGACCTGAATCACTGCCCATATTGGATGCCAGTGCTGCAGGCGGCTGCTTTACTTGCTATGTCACAGCTCCAGCCCCACAAGTGACTGTAAAAAGCTGTAATATGGTACAGAAAGTTAAAAGGGAGCAGACAACATTTTGGAATTCAGGGAACACACAGTTATTTAGAACACACAAGCAAATATCTGTAAAATCTAACTTTCAGTAGAGAAATCTTAAAACATGCTCCCCCACAAAAGTTCTTTTGTCCTAACTAAATTCTGTAATGCATCCAAAGAAAAGCTTTTTCTTATAAGCATATTTTACTAATCTTTTCAAGTCACACAGTATCTCTGGACATGATTTTGCTCATGTGCCAGATCTTACTTAGAGACTGAGATGGTTTTAGTTTAAAGATTAATTTATTTATTTGAAGGGTAGAGTAACAGAGAGAGAGAAGGGGAGAGAGAGAGAGAGGAAAAAAGAAGAGATCTTCCATCTGTTGGTTTAGTCCACAAATGGCTGCAGAGACCAGGGCTGGGCCAGGCAGAAGTCAGGAGCCAGGGACTCTATCCAGGTCTCCTACATGGGTGGTAGGGGCCCAACTACTCAGCCCATTTTTGGCTGCTTTTCTAGGCACATCAACAGGGAGCTGGATCAGAAGGGAAACAGACAGGACTCCAACAGGCACTTGGATATGGGATACTGGAGTCCCAAGCGACAGTTTAATCTGCTATACCACAACACTGCCCCAGGACTGACATTTTAAATACCAGTACTATATTTTTTCTCCACCACAGAAATTTCATCATGTAAACGTCACATTTTTTCTGCCTCTCACCATAGCTAAGAACAAGAGAGGAAACAAATGGTCTAAGCTTTGAAATAATGAAGAATTTTTATTGGGACCACTGCTGTAGCACAGGAGATTAAATCACTGACTGCAGTGCTGGCATCCTATATGGGCACCCATTTGAATCCTAGCTGCTCCACTTCCTATCCAACTCCTTGCTGGTGCACCTGGGAAAGCAGCAGAAGATAGCTCAAGTGGCTGGGCCCCTGCACCCATGTGGGAGACCTGGATGAAGCTCCTGACTCCTGGCTCCTACCTGGCTCAGTCCTGGCCAATGTGACTATTTGAGGAGTGAAGCAGTGAAAGGAAGATCTCTGTCTCTTCCTACTCTCTCTGTAACTCTGCCTTTCAACTAAATAAATAAATCTTAAAAAAATAATTTTTGTTAACATAGTAATAGGCAGAGAAAATAATGTCTTAGTGACATTAAGAATGAAATTAAAGTCTTATTTCTATTTCAAGGTTACAAAATTCTGAAAAGAAAGAGAAAAAGCAAGGAATGGCATGATTAGGAAATCTGGGGAAAAAAAACAATGTAATGTGGAAGTATGACAAATGATTGACAGTGTTACAGAAAATCCCAGATCTATAAGATGACAAGAAATAAGCATAAAAATGTTAGTATCAAGATTAAGAAATTCCTTTAGAGGCTGGCACCGCGGCTCACTAGGCTAATCCTCTGCCTGTGCTGCCGGCACACTGGGTTCTAGTCTCAGTTGGGACGCTGGTTCTGTCCCGGGTGCCCCTCTTCCTGTCCAGCTCTCTGTTGTGGCCCAGGAAGGCAGTGGAGGATGGCCCAAGTGTTTGGGCCCTGCACCCGCAAGGGAGACCAAGAGGAAGCATCTGGCTCTTGGCTTTGGATCGGCACAGCGCGCCAGCCACAGCAGCCATTTGGGGGGTGAACCAACAGAAAGGAAGACCTTTCTCTCTGTCTCTCTCTCTAACTCTGCCTGTCAAAAAAAAAGAAAAGAAAGAAAGAAAAGTAAAGAAATTCATTTAGGATTCTACTTTCTAAACAAAGAAGGGAAAAAATTTGAGATTTGATGATTCAAGTAAAAGTTAACAACTGTCAAAATACAGTAAGAACCATAAAATGGCAAAAGAGTTTTAATAAGACTTTACTATTCCAGGTTTGCAAATTCTTAACAAGTGGCTCACAGAAGTTTTTTTTTTGCCATGATGTAACTTTCCAAACTCAAAAGATTATTCCAGGGAGGTCTTCAGATGAAACCCATGTGACATCCTTGCTTTCACTGAACCCCTGCCCCGTTTTTTGGTAAGATTTTATTTATTTATTTGAGACAGAGAGAAAGGTCTTCCATCTGCTGGTTCATGCCCCAAATGGCCAACAGGGCCAGAGCTGGGCCAATCTGAAGCCAAGAGCCAGGTCTCCCATGTGAGTGCAGCAGCCCAAGCTCTTGGGCCATCTTCTACTGCTTTCCCAGGCCACAGCAGAGACTGGAGAGGAAGAGGAACAGCCGAGACACGAACCAGCACCCATATGAGATGCCAGTGCCGCAGGCAGAGGCTTAGCCTACTATGTATGCCAGCATCAGCCCCTAAACCTCTCTCTTTCAGGGAGAAGAAAACATAGCTCAATGTCTTTAAAATTTACTACACCTTATTTAAAGGCAAGCAAAACAGGCAAGAATCTGAAAGATATTATATATGTAACAGTGATCCACAGGTCAAAAAATAGGAAAAGCTTAAAAACCAAATTTAAAAAATATCTTTCATAAAACCAATGTTTGTGGGGCATGAGCGCGGCCAGGCCAGGCCAGGCCAGGCCCGGCCCGGGGGCTCCGCATGCGCAGCTGCTCCAGGGTGCCCCCGCCCGAGCTGCGCGGAACGAAGCCGCGTGGAGCCAAGTAAGATGGCGCCCAGAGGAAGTAAGATGGGCGGAATCCAAAGTTGTTTACCACTAAAGCTAATTGGCTGCGCAACATCCGGGGAGGTAACAAAACTAGTAACAAGTGTATAGACATAGGGCTAGTCCTATAGAAATCCCCCCGTAAGGTGACTGTGTAAAGTGATTGGCTGGTCCTTAGCCCTGCCCCAATGACTCTGCAGTTTTGTGCTATAAAAGGTTCTGTTTCTCAGGAAGTAAATGAGTCCTTGCTAGACTTGGCTCCCCGCTGCGTCTGATTGTCTCCGGGACAGGGAGGCTGGGGAACGGGCGAGCGGTCGCACTTACCTTTCCTCGGACCCAGTCCATCCTTGTACGGGTGGACTAAGACCCAACATCTGGCGCCCAACGTGGGGCATGAACAGTTACTTTTCGGCCGAGGCTAAGCGGTCTCTCAGGGTAAGTGAAAACCTTAGTATGGTTTATGCAGTTTCGTCCCAAAAGGACCTGGCCTTAAAGGCCTTACGCTATATGTTAAAAAGTGTCTGGGTAGCTGTCATAACCTTGGCTCTTTGGATTCAGATGGCCAATCTCTTTTCTTGGAACACTTGGTCATGGGTGGAAACACTCACCCTTAAGAGGGAGAGACACTTTGATACCGCCCTTAAAGCATCCTTCCACCCAGATGCTATAACCCTAGCTTCAGAGGGCGAGAGGGAGAAAGAGGAAGTGCAAGACTTGGGAGAGTCTAAAGCCTCAGAGGAAGATGGCGGGGAGAGAAAATGGGCTAAGTTTGGTCAGGAATGCAGAGAGCCTATGGAGGCACGAACTGTTGAGGTAAAAACGAAAGTAAAAATCGTCCCGTCTAGCCCATCCACCCTAGAAGGGCCGGGACCACCCCCATACCTCCCCGGGGCAGAAGAGGCCTCCCCCTATGTAGAGCCACGGAGGGAGCTTTGTGATCGGTGCACTTATGATTGCCCAGGAGGGGAGAGGAGAAATGAGGCGACCTTTGCGGAAGCTTATCCGGTGGACATAAAGCAGCATAGGGAAGTAAACTCTGGGCCAGGGAACCTGCTGCCTCAGGCCTACCCTGTTAATTTAGCTCCAGGCGGCAACAGAGCTCTGGAGTGGTATCTCTGGGAAGCGAAGGACTTAAAGGAGCTTCTCAAGGCAGTGGTGGAAGACGGGCCAAATTCCCCCTGGGCCCAAACCCTGCTGCAAGATATAGCCTATCACCCATGCGTCCCCAAGGACTGGTTGGACATGGCCAAGGCAGTCCTCACAAGTTCACAGTTCATAAAGTGGTGCGCCTTCTTTAAGGAGGATTGCCGGGTGAGAGCTGAAGCTAATGAAACAGCCCAGCCAGCTATCCCTATTACATATGCTATGCTGGCTGGGACGGGGGAAGGATTCTCTACGGGAGTCCAGCAAGCTGTGCTGCCTGCTCCATACCGTGAACAAGTGAGGCAGGCAGGACTTAATGCTTGGTACAAGCTGGATGAGGGGCCCACTGAATCTCCCATCGCAGGGGTGCGACAAAAGCCAAGAGAGTCATTGCCAGATTTTGTAGCTAGGGTCGAACACAGTCTCCGTCGTAAGTTGCCAGCTGGGGACCTTCGGGATCAGTTTGTTAAAATGCTTGTTTGGGAAGAAATGAATGCTAATCATCTGAAGGCCTGCGCTGGCCTGAGGGAGGCTCATAAATCCCCAGAGGCAGTTAAAACTAAGGTGAAACTTTCAGGTGTGGCGGCAACCCCTCAACGCACTGCGCCTCCAATTCCGCCCATGTGGCCACCCCTTTATGGTTATTCCCCTCCCTTGAATCGCCCGCCGCCATCTTGTAAACAGCGTGCCTACTCAACCCCACAGCCAGTCCTACTAGGCCCCGACGTGCACAGTCTTCCCTGTAAATGGGGGACCACGGCCTTTCTCTGCACTCTCTTCCAGTCAGTGTAGCCTGTTGCACCCGTGCAGGCCACAGCTAGATACTCTAGGGAGACTAGTCCTTGGGCTGCTTTTTTCCTCTCCATTTACGATTCAATGCTGTCCTCACTAGGAGGAAAAATGCCTTTGGCTACCACTGGCCTTACCTAAAGGAACAAAAACTTTCATCCATTAACCCTTTCCAACCTAATGAGTCTTTATTTGCAGTTAATAAGACTTTTTCTCCAGCACTACGGAAGTCTCATTCCCTGCGGCTTTGTTTCAGATGTGTTTCCCTGTCCTAAGCAATGGGCTCCCATGCTGATGACCAGCTCTTTTCTGTGCTGCTGTAGTTAACTTATCTGAGAGTTTGCACGTGTCTTAAAGGTTTCGTGTTTTATTGGATTTGTCTGTCTTTAATGTTTGAGTGATTACCTAACTCTGATCAGATCTACCCCACAGCCTTGGTTAAAATACTCAGGTTATACGTACTGGTTTTTGGATGAGTGGTTTGACTCTCTAACAGTTTAAATTCTCAAATGGAGTATACCAACTTTGGGACTTCCAGTAGGATCCCTGGAACTCTCAAAGGATGGGACTCTAAATTTGTTAAAGTAACAACTGTTTGGGTCAATTCAAATTATACAAAGTGTATTAAAATGTTGTGAATAATGTCAGACCTGTGCTGTATTCATGTTCTTGCTTTCCAGCTAGAGTGGCCTTAGGAAAATGAGTAAATTCTGTGTATACAAGCCTTTATGTTGCTAACTAAAGTAAGCCAATACAGATTGGTTCAGAGAATTAAGTTAACGCAAAAGCCCTTCGGTTTGCTTGGTAGCTCACTTGCTCAGTTTTATGCTTTAAACTTGTTTCTCTTAACGATGAAGGTCTTTTCAAAGTTGTAAACATGTACTAGTGTCCATGTTTGCTGTCCAGGAGGAGTTAATGGTGTGGTATTCATTAATAACTCAGTGTCTTATGTATTGTGTACTTTTCACATCTTAAATTCGATAAGAGAGTTAGCATGTATTCTCATAGATTGTCCATACATGACAATTCAAGACTATGTAAAAGTAACTACAGGTATAAAGTTTCAGAAGGTGTGAGCAAGTCATGAAAGGTTTTAAAAGGTTTACAACTTTAAAATTGTTTACAGAGTTTTCTTTAAGTTATGTGCTAATGCCAAAATTACATTGACTTAAAGTTAAAGTAAAAAAATGTGCACTAATGTTAGTAAATATCTGAAAATGGTCTAAGTCGTAAATCTTGGAATCTGTGTTTTTGCAAAAACTGTAATGTCTATTTTAACAGTGTCTGCTTAATGGGTTACTCTGCCATTTCTAAAGTTAGGTCATGTAAGCTCTTTTTAGCTCTGTTAAGTAGTTCTAAGTCATGTAATCATTTTGTATACTATTATGTTCAAGGTGTTTATTCAATAACAAAAAAACATAAAATTCATGTTCTGTCAAGGTAATCTATTGTGTACTCTACTGTCTCTGTTAAGTTCAAATTGATGAAAAGCATTGCTAAATACCTTTATGATTAGATCTGCTCTAAAAGTGTTAAGATCATCCTGTCTAATAAAGGGTTATCATTTCAGAATGTTAAAAAATTCTATTCTAACCAGATACTCTAAGTTCTCTTGGCACCTTTAACAAACTTTCTAAAAATCAAAGTTCTAAATTCTCTAAACTTTTGGTATCTCCAAAAGGGCCCCTGGAGATATCAAAAGATATATCTCTCATCTTACAGAGATAATAACCAATTGGGATGTTTAAAAGTGCTGCCAAGATGTAAAATAATTCAACACTCTACTAAAATTCCTCACAACCCACAGAAACAGGCTATGGTGGAAAAAAACCATCAATGCCTCAAAAAAGTTATTAAAACAAAAAGGGGGAGTGGCTACCCCCCATCTACAGTTACATAAGGCCTTGTTTACCATCAATATTTTAAATTTTTCAAAAGGGTCAAGGGAGTCAAGGTTCCAAAAACATTGGGGACATTTAAGCCCTAAACCACAGATGCTCGTTAGATGGAGAGACCCTCTCACTCGACTCTGGAGAGGGCCTGACCCACTGATTCAGTTGGGAAGAGGATTTGGCTGCGTGTTCCCCATAGGGGAGTTGACTCCAATTTGAATACTGGCCAAAAATATCAGGCCTATGCCCGATGCAAGTAACAACCCACCCAGGGAGCAGTTTGCCCCTGAGGGAGATCCCCTTGTCTTTCCTCTTCCAGAAATGGATGGAGATCGAAATCGAAAGGCAGGCGACGATGTGGACACTACTCTTTGCTGTGATCCTGAAGTGCCCAGCCCAGTGACAGGGGATTCGATGACCCAAACGAGATCATCAAAACACTTCAGGAGGACCTGAAAAAGATGAAGAGAACTCCAAGAAAGCCCCTTTTGGACGAGCCTTAATGGACTCTTTCCCTACCTCTGCTCTCTTCTTGGACTGCTTCTTGCCCTGCTTTTAATCCTTGCTATTGGCCCATGCATAATGAATAGGCTTATACAGTTTATACAACAGCGCATAGAGGCAATAAGGGTAAGACAGGTTGAGGTTCATTACCAGAGGCTGCTAGCCACAGAGGGCTACGATCCCCTGAACTGGGGAAGCGCCCCCGGTGCTCTCCACATTGCCAATGACGGGTAAGATTCTGGATGGACCGGAACAACCTAAGACAGGCGGTGGAGAAAGCTCACCACGCCCCCATAATTACAAGTCACGCGACACCCCAAGACGGGTAAAGCACCCAGCGTCCTGTACCAACCTAAGACAGGGCTCATGGCCAAGCTGCCTGGGTTACCAATGACGGGTAAGGGCAAGGACGGCTGGGGGCAACCTAAGACAGGGATCGCGTGCTAAAACAAAAAGGGGGAATCTGTGGGGCATGAGCGCGGCCAGGCCAGGCCAGGCCAGGCCCGGCCCGGGGGCTCCGCATGCGCAGCTGCTCCAGGGTGCCCCCGCCCGAGCTGCGCGGAACGAAGCCGCGTGGAGCCAAGTAAGATGGCGCCCAGAGGAAGTAAGATGGGCGGAATCCAAAGTTGTTTACCACTAAAGCTAATTGGCTGCGCAACATCCGGGGAGGTAACAAAACTAGTAACAAGTGTATAGACATAGGGCTAGTCCTATAGAAATCCCCCCGTAAGGTGACTGTGTAAAGTGATTGGCTGGTCCTTAGCCCTGCCCCAATGACTCTGCAGTTTTGTGCTATAAAAGGTTCTGTTTCTCAGGAAGTAAATGAGTCCTTGCTAGACTTGGCTCCCCGCTGCGTCTGATTGTCTCCGGGACAGGGAGGCTGGGGAACGGGCGAGCGGTCGCACTTACCTTTCCTCGGACCCAGTCCATCCTTGTACGGGTGGACTAAGACCCAACAAATGTTCATAGGACTTTATTTATAATTGAAAAAAAAAAAAAAAGCCAAAGAGAAACAAATTGGTTTATCCAAACAATGGAATTCTAAACAGAAAGCATACAACAATGTGGTTGAGCCTCAAACAAACTAACCTGAATGAAAGAAACCTTGTTTGAGAGAGTACATATGTGTTACCATTTCTACAGGAAGTCTTTTGAAGAAGTTAAATTAATCTACACTAGAAAAAATAAGAGGAGCTGGCACTGGTACAGTGGGTTAAGCCTCTTTCTTCAGCACTAGTATCCTATATGGGCGCAGGTTTGAGTCCTAGTTGCTCCACTTCTGATCCAGCTCCCTGCTAATGTGCCGGGGAAAGCAGCAGAGGATGGTCCAAGTGCTTGGGCCCCTGCACTCCCTGGGAAAGCTGGATGAAGTTCCTGACTATTGGCTTTGGCCTGGCCCAGCCCTGGTTATTGCAGCCATTTGAGGAGGAAACCAGCAGGCAGAAGACCTCTCTCCTCTCTTTCTCTGTCCCTCCCTTTCATTCTGTAATTTTTTTTTTTTTGACAGGCAGAGTGGACAGCGAGAGAGAGAGAGACAGAGAGAAAGGTCTTCCTTTTTTTTCTCTGTTGGTTCAACCCCCCCCCCCCCCCATGGCTGCTGCGGCCAGTGTGCCGCAGCCGGCGCACCGCGCTGATCCGAAACCAGGAGCCAGGTGCTTCTCCTGGTCTCCCATGCGGGTGCAGGGCCCAAGCACTTGGGCCATCTTCCACTGCACTCTCGGGCCACAGCAGAGAGGTGGACTGGAAGAGGGGCAACCGGGACAGAATCCGGCGCCCCGACCGGGACTAGAACTCGGTGTGCCGGTGGCGCAGGCGGAGGATTAGCCTAGTGATCCACGGCACCGGTCCTGTAATTCTTTCAAATAAATAATCTTTTTTTTTTTTTTAAAAAGAAAAATTAGAACATTGCTTACCTTTCACGGTACAGGGGTAGGCATTAACTGGGAAGGTACAAGAGAGAATTCTGAGGTAATGACAGTACCTGTACTATGTCTTTTTTAAAAAGCTTGTTTATTTGAGAGGCAGAGACAGAAAGAGCAAAAGTGTATATTCCTATCCACTGGCTCACTCCCCAAATGCCCACAGGGGCTGGGCCTAGACCAGCTGAACATGGCATCAGGAACCTAGTATAGATCTCTGACGTGTGTGGCATGGACCCACTCCTAGAGCCCTAACTGCTGCATTACAGGAAGCTGGAGTCAGGAGCCATAGACAGGCATCAAACCCAAGCACTTTGATGTGGACACAGGTGTCTTAACTGCTAGAACAAATGCCCACCCCCAGTATTATTTCTTCACAGGAGTTCTGACTAGAAAGCTACAAATATACTTTTCAAATTTATGAATTGTAGACTGAAAATTTATGCATTACATTACATTATACATACATTTTACTTCAAAAGACAGAAAGGCAAATTGTAAACAAATATTGAACTCTAATTATAGGTTTTCTTTTTTATATATTTTTCAAATATATAAATGAATCTTAAAAAAAACAAAAAGGAAAAATTTACAGAAAAGTATATAGGGGTTGGTGCTGTGGCACAGTAGGTTAATCCTCCACTTGAGGCACCAGCATCCCATATAGGCGCTGGTTCCAATCCTGGCTGCTCCTCTTCCGATCCAGCTCTCTGCTATGGAATGGGAAAACAGTAGAAGATGGCCCAAGTCCTTGGGACCTTGCATCTGCATGGCAGACCCAGAAGAAGCTCATGGCTCCTGTCTTCGGATCAGCTCATCTCTGGCCACTGTGGCCATTTGGGGAGTGAACCAGCAGATAAGAAGACCTTTCTCTCTCTCTCTCCTTCTCACTGTCTTTTAACTCTTATCTCTCATATAATTTATACTAAACTGATCTTTTGTATATAAAGAGAATTGAAAATGAATCATGATGTGATTGGAAGGGGAGAGGGAGCGGGAAAGGGGAGGGTTGTGGGTGGGAGGGAAGTTTTGGGAGGGGGAAGCCATTGTAACCCATGAGCTGTACTTTGGAAATTTATATTCATTAAATAAAAGTTAAAAAAAAAAATCTTAAAAAAAAAAAAAGAACAGTATATAAAGCATGAATACACACACATAAAAATGGGGATAGATAGTCATCCTTTGGTGAGTTTGTGAGGGGAAAAGATTCTGTATTCATCAAAAATTTGTGGATGTGCAAGTTATTTATATAAAATGGGATAGTTTTTGTATATAATCAATATACTTCCTGCTATTTAAGTCATTCCCATCTAGATGGCTTATAATACACCTAACACAATGTAAGTGCTATGTAAATAGTTGTTTTACTATATATTTTAGGAAATAATAACAAAAAATTAGTTTGTACTTGTTAAATATAGATGCAGTATTTTTCCCAAATATTTTTGGTCTGTACTGGTTTAATTCCCTGACACGAAACCACCAACACTAAGTGCCAACCATATGAGGTACTTCCACAAGTTTGTGGAAAAAGAAAATTGGAAGAAAAGTTTAGGAAGAGAGAGCTTTGCCTAGCAGTTGAGACACTTGCATCAGTGCTGGGTAAAGCTGCCACCTGTGTAGCCGGCATCCATCTGGGTGCCTGTTTTTGGAGTCCCGCCTGTTCCACTTTCTATGCAGCTCCCTGCTAATGCATCTGGGAAAGTAGCAGAAGATGGACCATGAGCTTGGGTCCCTGCCACCCAGGTGAAAAACCTGGAAGAAGCTCTTGGCTCTGGCTTCCCCCAGTCCTAGCTGTTGCGGCCATTTGGAGAGTGAACCAGTGGATGGAAGATTCTCTGTTTCTTCCTCTAACTCTACCTTTCAAAATAAACAAATCTTTAAAACAAATAAACAAACAAACAAACAAAAAACACCTGCATCTCACATTTAGAGTACCTAAATTCTACACCCAGCTCAGTCTCCTGACTCCAGCTTCCTGTTAATGCAGATGCCAGTGGTGTTGGCTCAAGTATTTGGGTTCCTGTCAGGGAGGTCTGGATTGAGTTGCTGGCTCCTGGCTTCTGTACTGGCCATTCTGGGCATTTGGGGAGAAAATCAGTGAATGAGAGCTCTGTGTCTCTCTACCCCTCAAGTGGGTAAAATTCTTCTTAAAATCTAACCTTATTTTGGCACAAAAAAAGTTCTGAAATACATGCATGGCTTTTTCATGATACACATCTTTCATGAATGGTTTGAAGACATCTTTCAATTCCTTTCCCCATACTCTCTGAAGTTATACAATTGTTATTCTGCAGGTGTAGAAAAATTTAAAAAGAAAAAATGAAACAGCACTAGTGATCCAACTAAAACTTTTACTTTATGGGTTTACAAGCTTTAATCTTACCCAAAAAAAACTGTTTATCAATGCTAGTAGGTGCTGATATATGACTATAAAGTAAAAAATAATAAATAAATTCAAGATAAAGGAGGGGTGGACATAAAGAATAATAGAAAAAAATGAACTTTAAGTGTTATACCTGTAACTAGTAATTCTGGGATAAAAAAAATCTACAATGGAAGTTTTAAAAGAAAATGAAACCTTTGTGCAACAATGTATGCAGTATTATTATAGTATTGATAATCATCCTACACCTAAACATATATACACCTACCTAATACAAAACAATCTGGAAACCAAGTTTATAAGTTAAATATACCAGTGTCCCTCTCTTGAAATTTTAAGGTTTTTTTTAACTTTAAATACATAAATATAATTAAATAAAGAAAGAAATGGATATACTATAGTTTTTCCCTACAGGAGAATTAAAATTGGTAATTGATGAAAACAGAAAATCACCACCAAACATCAAGCAATAATAGCTGCCAGCAAGATACACCAACAGATGCCAAAATCAGAGGGTGAAAGTCTGAAAATAAACAGGATATTTTTCGGTCTTGGTGTTTCTTCCAAGATCCTTATTAAGTACCAAGGAGAAAACAGTAATTTTGCAGTGAAAAAACCCAACAGAACCAAGTAATCCTGGTTAACACTGCCAGAAATAAGAAACATCAACACTGGGCAACCCCTGATCAACAAACATCATCAAACCGAATTGTGAGATATTATACAAAGCAACTGACTAATAATCTTCAAAACTGTCAAGGAAACGGAAAATATGACAATGTGGGATCCCAGACCAGAAAAGGACATTAATAAAAAACTGAGAATCTGAACAAGGTCTAATAGCTTAGTTAAGACTCTTATACCAATGTTTTAAAATTCCAGTTGGAATATCCACATCTCATATTGAAATTCTGGGTCTTGATTCTACTCCCCAATCTATCTTCTTGCTGCTGCTCACCCTGGGAAGCAACAGGCAATTGCTCCAGTAGTTGGGTCTCTGCCACCCACATGATAGACCCAGGCTAAGTTCCTGGCATGTGGCTTTGACCTGGCCCAGCATGAGCCATTGCTGACATTTGAGAGTGAAGCAGCAGATGAGAGATCTCTATCTTGCTGCCTTTTAAATAAATAATAATTTTAATGAAATATACTATGACTAGAAATATGTTAACATTAGGTGAATCTGGGGAAAGGAAAAATAGGCACTTTTCTGTACTAGTTTTCTAACTTTTCTCTAAGTCTAAAAGTAATTTCAAAATAAAAAGCAACAACAAAAAAACATTATTCTTATCTACTTAATGTTGTTGAACAAAATTTAAAAATTAAATGTAACAAGGAGTTGGAGCTGTGGCATTATAGGTTGAGCCACTGCCTGCGATGTCAGGCACCAGTTTGAGCCCTGGCTGCTCCACTTCCGATCTAGCTCTCTGCTGATGTGCCTGGGAAAACAGTTTGGCCCAAATACTCAGGCTCCTTCCACGCACATGGGAGACTAGGATGGAATTCCAGGCGACTGGCCCAAACCCAGGTAATGCAGCCAAATGGGGAGTGGATGGAAGAAGCTCTCCATCCCTGTCTCTCCCTCTCTTTGCAATTCTGCCTTTCGGCTAGAAGTACTTGCTAAACAGTTCCTCTCTAAGGATTTGAAACAGCTTTGTGACTGAGCAAAAAAATAATATAGCATAGAGATAACATCTTGAGTTTTGACATCCAACAAACCTGGGTTGGACACTAGCTCTGCCATTTGCTACCTGCATACTCTTGAGTAAGTCATATAATTCTCCTGTGCATCGATTTCCTCCTCTGTACAAAATGTTGGCAAAAGTTCAATTTAGCTTATGGGAATGTTGGATAGAAAATTAGCATACAAGCAAAACAATAAATGTAAAGCACTTGACTTAGCTTCTGGTACAAAGTTGTAACTCAATGAAATTTAAGCTATTAACAGAACAAGTGTTAAAGAAGGTACCCACTATTGCTAAACTTTTAAACAGTAAGTATATCTATCAACTGTAAAGTGTAATAACTTACTTGGTTACTGTAAAGTATAATAATCCACAATGATAATGACTACAAGTAATTAAGAAAGGATGAAATTAAGTTTGTAATATTCTTTTTATAAAATAGAGATACAAGGGCCAGCACTGTGGCAAAGGGAGTTAGCCTGCCACTTGAGATGTGGGCATCCCATATTGGAATGCCAGCTGAAGTCCCTGTTGCTCTGCTTCCTATCCAGCTCCAAGTACTTGGGGTCCTGTCAACCATGTGAGACGTGAATAGAGTTCCAGGTTCTTGTCTTGGGCCAGCCCTGGTTGCTGCAGCCATTTGGGGAATAAACCACTGGAAAGAAGCTCTCCCTATGGCTCCCTCCCTATCTGTCACTCTGCCTTTCAAATATATAAATACATCTTTTTAAAAATTATTGATATGCTTAAAACATGTACAGAAAATATTTTTATTTAATTTAAAGTAGAAAAAGAATGTGGGTGTTGAAAAACAAACTTCTAGCTTTAAAGAAAACCTAACTCTTTTAAATATTTGGTTTTGGAACTAACTGTGGGCTGTTGCAGCTATTTAAAGCAAACAAAGGCCTGGGACAAAGAAGAATAGCTAGTCTAGATAATGAAAACTGACTTGATGGTGAAATATTTCTCATAAAGGTTATATTTATATTAACTAAATATAAATATAAATTTCTAATCGCATTGGTTTTCCAATACTAACACAAGTGTATCAAGTATGGACTCTTTCTAAAAAAAGAAACGCATTATAAATTTTAGTACCAAAATAATTAAGAGAAAATACATAATACAACATTATAACATAGTTCAACAAAAACACAATTTTGAAACAATAGCTCATTTACAATATCTGGACTTTCAACATAAAAAAACACTAATATAATCAAAACAATTCAAGCTAATCACATGACATTGCAACCATTCAATGATATCAGGTTACAGTTAAATTCTTTTATTTATTTATTTACTATTTATTTTGACAGAGTGGACAGTGAGAGAGAGAGACAGAGAGAAAGGTCTTCCTTTTGCCGTTGGTTCACCCTCCAGTGGCCGCCGCAGCTGGTGTGCTGCGGCTGGTGCATCGCGCTGATCCAAAGGCAGGAGCCAGGTGCTTATCCTGGTCTCCCATGTGGGTGCAGAGGCCCAAGCACTTGGGCCATCCTCCACTGCACTCCCAGGCCACAGCAAAGAGATGGCCTGGAAGAGGGGCAACCAGGACAGAATCCAGTGCCCCGACTGGGACTAGAACCCGGTGTGCCGGCGCCGAAAGGCGGAGGATTAGCCTATTGAGCCGCTGCGCCGGCACAGTTAAATTCTTAAATCACAGTTACATAGTACTCAAACAGTATTTTACACTTTGTGTTTCTGTGTGGGTGCAAACTGTTAAAATCTTTACTTAATATATGCTAAATTGGTCTTCTGTATATAAGATAATTGAAAATGAATCTTGATGTGAATGGAATGGGAGAGGGAGTGAGAGAGGGGAGGGTTGCGGGTGGGAGGGAAGTTATGGGGGGAAAAAGCCATTGTAATCCATACACTATACTTTGGAAATTTATATTTATTAAATAAAAGTTTAAAAAAAAAATCACAGTTACAAATAATCATTTTCCCTAAATTTCAATTATGGCTGGGAATACTCTAACCCCAGTATTTTTTTAAATCTTTATTTGTACCTTTCATGCAGCAATTAAAAACCCATCATATGTATTACATTTAAAACTGCACACTTACCCACACCTTGGGGCCGACTTAACCTTACTGAACTAATTTCAACTTTTTGGACATGAGGTGGGTATTCTTTCCTAGAAAAGGAAATTTATATAGTTTTACTAAAAAGAACATATGGTTTGCAAAATAAAAACATAAAGGATATACTTATGATATATTTATTAAAAGTAACTAGTTTTTTGGCATATAAAAAGTGATACTATCAAACAATAAAACTATCATACAAATTCAGTAAATGCTGACGAATTGCAAGCTCTGTATTAGTGGCAATTTTACTTAACCTAGATCATCAATCTGAGCATGTAATATGAAGGCTGTTGAATAAACATTTAATAAAAATTATTGTCCTTTCAAGGTAATTCCTTTGGAAAATAAAACTTGAAAGCTATATAATTTATTCTTCAAATGCCCAAGCCTTTAAAAATTTCCTTTTGTAGCTGTCATCATAATATTTTAAGACTCTCATTAAAAAGACTCAAAATAATTACCCAGCTTAATAAAATAAAAATAAAAATAAAATAAATGTATCTTAGCTGTTTAAAAACAAACCAATGAATAAAAGAATAAACGTTAACTATTGATACTGTTATTGAAGGCAATTCCAAAATGAGTACAAAAAATGTTATGTCCAGAACAAGTAATCATAGAACAAGTATTTTGGTTTTGTAACAGGACTATATACTTATTTTAAAATATGTTTTTAAAAATTTATTTATTTTACTTGAAAGTCAGAGTTACACAAAGAGAGGAGAAGCAGAGAGAGAGAGAGGTCCTCCATCCGATGGTTCACTCCCCAATTGGCTGCAACGGCCGGAACTGTGCCAATCCTAAGCCAAGAGCCAGGAGCTTCCTCTGGGTCTCCCACGCAGGTGCATGGGCCCAAGGCCTTGGGCCATCCTCCACTGCTCTCCCAGGCCACAGCAGGGAGCTAGACAGGAAATAGAGCAGCCGGGACTAGAACCGGCACCCATATGGGATGCCGGTGCTTCAGGCCAGGGTATTAACCCGCTGTACCACAGCGCTGGCCCCCTACTTGTTTTAAAATATTAATTAGAACTCATATACCACCAGTTTAATACATAATCCTTAGTAACAAAGGGTACTAACCACTGTCTGTGTAAATCCAAATATATATGAATTGTGAGAAGCAGCAAAAACCCTATATCTAATTGTGGATAAAAGCATCACAAAAAGAAATGCAGAATGTGCAATGCACAGGAAGCTGTAACAACTAGGTAACTTAGTACCCTAAATAAAAGCTTCTAAAAGTATCCCATTTCCTGAAATAAGGGAATTAAAAACAGAAAAGGCTCTTCTATTTATCTGTAAATCTTTCCACACTAGTGATCAATACTGCCTATTCCTTACAGAATAAAATAATCAAAGTACACAAAAATTTGAAAGAAATTTTCTTGCAAGGATTTTATAGTTTCACATTGTAAAAGTGAAAACACTTAAAAACAAAATATGAAAATGACATAGGAGGAAAACATTAAGAACAGATAGTAGTACACTTGAACTAGCAATTAGCAAATATCCAACACCATGTGCCAGGTACTATTTTCAGCACTTTCTATTAACTCCTTTAATTCTCACAATATTCTTACGTGGTATATACTATCAGCACTTTACAGATGAGGAAACTGAGGCAGGAGGTTAATCAAGTTGCCTATGGGTCGTGTAACTATTAAATGGCAACACTGGAATCAGAATCTTGGTAAATTTTATCAATAATGATGAACAGAACAACATCTGATATAACTGGCAATTTCTATTCGACCAAAATGTTAACTACTGTGATGACAGGAGTTGGGAAGGTGAGAATTTGCCTTAGATAATTCAATAATTGCATTATAAAAAGAAGGTAGATTTTTAAGCTCCTAATTGCATTATATTAGAACTGAAATAAAATGCACACTTGTATATTACATAAAATTCCAAAAAAGAGACAACAGTCTTTAGATAAAGTAACTTTTTAAAGAAAAAAGGTGATTTTTTTAAAAGACAAGTTTTTAAAAATATACACTTTTAAAAAATAAAACTGTAGTCTTTAACTCAGTAAGTCCCAAGTTTTTCTATTCTGTGAATATTTCAACAAACTTTTATTTCAAAATTACACTGTGGTATATTTATTGTTCAGTTTACATCTTCAGGGGCTGTGGTGTGGCGGGTGAAGCTGCCATCTGCAGCACAGGCATCCTATATGCGTGCCAGATCCTGTACAGGCTGCTCCACTTCTGATCCAGCTCCCTGTTGATGCTCCTGAGAAGGCAGAAGAGGATGGCCCAGATGCTTGCGTCCCTACAACCAGATGGGAGACCCAGAGGAAGCTCCTGACTTTGGATGGGTCCAATTAGGCTGCTGCTGCCAATAGGGGAGTGAACCAGCAGATGGAGATCTCTCTCTTTCCCTCTGCAAAAAGGCAGAGCTAGAGAGACAAAGGGAGAGAGAGAGGAGAGCTCTCTTCCATCCATTGGTTAACTCCCCAATGGCCACAAGACCACGGCTGGGCAAGGTTGAAGCCATGAGCCAGGAGATTCATACAGGTCTCCCATGTGGGTGTAGGGGCCTAAGCACTTGGACCATCCTCCACTGCTTTCCCAGGCACATTAGCAGGGAGCTAGATGGAACATGGAGCGGCCAAGACTTGAATCAGCGCCCGTGTTCAACGCCACCATGGCAGATGGCAGCTACATTACAGCATCAGCCCCATAACAATCTTAAAAAAATTACACCTTCAAGTGTATCCTATATATAGGACAACAAGAGATAATGGGTGAAAATACAACAGAAAGGCTATGCATCTGAAGCAAAATAAGACATGATTAACTCCTCAGAAACTGAGTTTATCATCTATTTTTTAAAAAGTGGGCAACATTAGATAATCTGAAATACTAAAGTCTATTAACAAGTAAAATAATTTTAGGGGATGGCACTGTGGCGTAGAGGCTAAAGCTGCCGCTTTCAGTGCCAGCATCATATATCTGCACCAGTTCGAATCCTGGCTGCTCCATTTCCAATCCAGCTCTCTGCTATAGCCTGGGAAATTAGTAGAAGATGGCCCAAGTCCTTGGGCCCCTGCACCCACATGGGAGACCTGGAAGAAGCTCCCAGCTCCTGACTTCAGATTGGCTCAGCTCTAGCTGTTGCGGCTATCTGGGGAGTGAAACAGCGGATGGAAGAGATCTCTCTCTCTCTCTCTCTGCCTCTCTGTACCTCTGCTTTTCAAATAAATCTTTAAAAAGAGTAATTTTATAGTTCAGAGTGGCCACCAAGTCTGGAAATACAGACTTACTCTTGCAGTTTAAACTTGATTACTTATCCTGTGGTATGCTGAAAGCACAGGTTTATTCAGTATAAACAACCGACATAAATCAGACAATAAATCACACATGTACATGGGAGAATAGATGAAATTCATTAACATATTGTGTTCTTTGCAATTTGACAGAGCACTGAACCATGCATTGTCAATATGCTGAATATATCACATAATATCCTCAATTTTAACATGCAATATTAATAATCATGTATGCATGCCTGTATTTCCATACTTTATGACAACTGCTTTTCCCCACTCCCCCCAAAGAAACCTTTTATTTAATGACTACAAATTTCTTAAGTAGAACTTTAGGAATATAGTGATTCTTCTCACCATACCTGCCCTCCCACCCCCACTACCATTCCACCTCTTCTCTCTCTCCCATTCCCAATCCCATTCTCCATTAAGCTTCATTTTCAATTAACTTTATACACAGAAGACCAACTCTATACTAAGTAAAGATTTCAACAATTTGCACGCACACACACACACACACACAAGTTTTTTTTATTTTTTTATTTTTGGACAGGCGGAGTGGACAGTGAGAGAAAGAGAGAGACAGAGAGAAAGTTCTTTCTTTTCCGTTGGTTCACCCCACAATGGTTGCCACGCTGTGGCCAGCGCACCACGCTGATCCGAATCCCAGAGCCAGGCACCTGCTCCTGGTCTCCCATGCGGGTGCAGGGCTCAAACACTTGGGCCATCCTCCAGTGCCCTCCCGGGCCACAGCAGAGAGCTGGACAGGAAGAGGAGCAACTGGGACAGAATGTGGCGCCCCAACTGGGACTAGAACCCAGGGTGCCAGCACCGCAAGTGGAGGATTAGCCTATTGAGCTGTGGCGCCGGCCAAGAACAAGTTTTACAGTTAATTCTCATAATACAACTCATTCAGCATAGAAGTCCTGTATGGGAAGTAAGTGCACAGCGACTCCTGTTGTTAATTTAACAATTAGCACTCTTATGTATGATGTCAGTGATCACCTGAGGCTCCTGACATGGGCTCCTAAGGCTATGGAAGCATTCTGAATCCACAATCTGTCAGTATTTAGACAAGGTCATTAGCAAAGTAGAAGTTCTCTCCTCTCTTCAGAGAAAAGTACACCCTTTGATGGCCACTTCTTTCCACTGGGGTCTCTCTCACAGATATGCTTCATGTAGGACACTTTTTTTTTTGCCACATTGTCTTGGTTTTCCATACCTGAAATGCTCTCATGAACTTTTCAGCCAGACCAGAGTGCCTTAAGGGCTGATTCTAGGGTAAGAGTGCTGTTTAGAGCATTTGTAATTCTGAGTCTGGACTGCTTCCCATGGACAATTGCTTTCAATATTTGTTGTTTTCCCATACAAACTGGCAAATTGTTTTAACATATTATGAGGGGGCTGCATGATGACACATGCTGTTAAGCTGCTGCATATGATGCTGACATCCCAAGTCCCAGTTGCTCCACTTTTGATTGAATACATCTGGGACAGAATCTTATGACCCAAATACCTGAACCTTTGGCACCCATGTGGGAGACATGGATGGGGTTCCAGGCTCCAGGCTTTGGCTGGGCCCACTCTTAGCTGTTGCCCTGATCTAGGGAGTGAAGTAGCGAATCAAAGACTTCCATCTCCATAACTCTGCCTTTCAAATAAATAAATCTTTTTCGAAAAAAACAGAAGACATTATAGGAGCAGGTGTTAAAGTACAATAAGTATGGGCTGGAGCCATGGCTGACTTGGTTAATCCTCTGCCTGCGGCACCAGCATCCCATATGGGCGCCGGGTTCTAGTCCCAGTTGCTCCTCTTCCAGTTCAGCTCTCTGCTGTGGCCCGGGAGGGCAGTGGAGAATGGCCCAAGTCTTTGGGCTTCTGCACCCGCATGGGAGACCAGGAAGAAGCACCTTATACTTGGCTTCGGATCGGCGCAGCGCCAGCTGTGGTGGCCATTTGGGGAGTGAACCAACGGAAGGAACACCTTTTTCTCTGTCTCTACCATCTGTCACACCAGCATCCCATATGGGCACCGGTTTGAGTCCTGCCTGCTCCACTTCCAATCCAGCTCCCTGCTATCGTGCCTGGCAAAGCAGAAGATGGTCCAAGTGAATGGGCCCCTATGCTCATAAGGGAGAACTGGATGAAACACCTGGCTAGGGGCCAGGGCTATGGTGTAATGGGCTACGCCTCTGAGTGTGGCACCAGCATTCCATATGGGCGCCGGTTCAATTCCCAGCAGCTCCTCATCTGATCCAGCTCTCTGCTTATGGCCTGGGAAAGCAGCAGAAGATGGCCCAAGTACTTGGGCCCCTGTACCCATGTGGGAGATCTGGAGGAAGCTCCTGGTTCCTGGCTTCAAATTGGCTCAAATCTGGCCTTTGTGGCCATTTGAAGAGTGAACCTGTGGATGAATACCTCTCTCTCTGTCTCTCCCTCTGTCTGTAACTCTCGAATGAATAAATAAATAAAAATACCTCTTGGCTCTTGGCTTCCACCTGGCCCAGCCCTGACTGTTGCAGCCATCTGGGAAATGAATCAGCAGATGGAGATCTCTCTCTTGAATAAATAAATCTTTAAAAAAAATTATAATGACTATAGCTCAGAAATAGAAGCATAGCTAAAGTATAACATAAAAAATAGAAAAAAACTTTATATGTACGTATATATAATGCATATATATAATGTATATAATATATACTTATATATTATATATAAAGTTCAATATAAATGTAGTAATAAGAGAATTAAAATAACTTTCTAGCTACAAACCATATACTTTTCTTTAAAATTTAGTCGATTTCTTTTTGAGGGGGAGGGCATTCAGCTTAGCAGTTAAGACACTCATTAAGATGTCTGCATCTCATATCAGAGTATAGTAGGTTGATAGCCAGCTCCAGGCCCTGTTAATGCGGATCCTGGGAGCAGTGCTGATGGTTCAAGCAAGATGGTTCCTGCCAATACACAGTTGGCCAGTAAACCAGTGGACAGAACTCACACTCTCAAAAAAAAAAAAAAAAAAATTAGCTGCTTGAAAAATTTTGTACTAGATGAGCTGATCAAAATGTATGTTAATTTATTGATTTGAGTTCTATTATCTTTGTAAGTAACAAATGTCAAACTTCAAACTTGGATGAAACTCAAGCCCAAGGGTTTAACTTCTCAGTGGGTATTTCTTTCCTACCCCAAAGAAAGCAGAGGCAAAGCTTGCTTGTCATCTCTCTCCCTGTTTAGGTGTCTGAGTGACTATGTTTTGTGTAGAAGTTTATAGAACTAAGTTTGCAAGCTGAATAAAATGAACTGTAAAGCCTTTACTTCTCTATCCATAACTATTTAATCACATCAAAGCGCTCTGTTCATTCAAGGTTAGATAAGCCTCAGCTGTGAAGGACTTTTTTTTCCAAGTAAACATAATTTTGAAATAATTGTAGATTTGCAGAAATGTTGCAAAGATAACACAAAACCACAAAACTCTTATATCTATTACCCTAGCACTCTACTTTAAAACAACAGTGGTTTCAAAAAAGAAGTCAACATTGTTACACTATTATTAATCGAATTCCAGAACTGATTCTTTTTTTAATGTTTTATTTGTTTTTGAAAAACACAATTGCAGTGATGCAGAGAGAGATAGAAATCTTCCATCCATTGGCTCTCTCCCCAAATGGCCACAATGGCCAGGGCTGAGATAGGCCAAAATCAGGAGCTTCTTACTGGTCTGCAATGTGGGTGCAGTACTTGGGCCTCTTCCGCTGCTTTCACAGGCATATTAGCAGGAAGCTAGATTGGAAGTGGAGCAGCCAGGATTCCAAACTGCACCCATAAGTTTACCTGCTAGGCCACTGTGCCAGCCCCAGCTCCCTGGTTCCTGGCTTCACATAGGCCCAGCTCTGGCTGCTGGGGCCCATCTGAGTAGTAAACCATCGGATAGAAGATCTCTCTCTCCCTCTGTATCTCTAACTCAGCCTTTCAAATGAAAAACAAACAAAAACAAACAAACAAACAAAAAAAAACTTTTTTTTTAAAAGTAGTATTCATTTAAAGATTGTTAGAACAGTGTGATAAGTAAATATTTATCTATCTATGTTACCCTTAGCATGATAACCCAATTGTTTGTTGTGGCCCTCAGGAGCTCTTTTAATCGTTTCCTATGTCTCTCTGATGGGATCTGCTTTGTTTCTTTTTTGTTTAAAAGTATAAAAATTGGGACTGGCATTGTAGCACAGTAGGTTGGGCCACTGCCTGCAAGGCTGGCATCCCACGTGAGCACCAGTTCGAGTCCTGGCTGCTCCACTTCTCATTGATGCACTTGGGAAGGCAGCAGAAGATGGTCCAAGTGTTTGGGACCCTGCAACCCATGGGGGAGGCCCAAATGGAATTTCAGGCTCCAGGCTTCAGCCTGGCGCAGTAGCAGCTACTCTGGGAGTGAAGCAATAGATGGAACATCTCTATCTCTTAAAAAAAAAAAATATCAAAAATGTATCTAGTAGCCGGTGCCGTGGCTCAACAGGCTAATCCTCTGCCTAGCGGCACTGGCACACCGGTCAGTGCACCGGATTCTGTCACAGTTGCCCTTCTTCCAGGCCAGCTCTCCACTATGGCCCGGGAGTGCAGTGGAGGATGGCCCAAGTGCTTGGGCCCTGCACCCCATGGGAGACCAGGAGAAGCACCTGGCTCCTGGCTTCAGATCAGTGCGGTGCGCCGGCCGCGGCGGCCATTGGAGGGTGAACCAACGGCAAAGGAAGACCTTTCTCTCTGCCTCTCTCTCTCACTGTCCACTCTGCCTGTCAAAAAAAAATAAATAAAAATAAAAAAATAAAAAAATATTTTAGGACTACCTAATCAAATCCCTTAAACAACTCACTAAATTTTGACCATAGCTGTATTATATTCACTTTAAGGAGTACTGGCATCAAAAAACAAGTTTCACCAACAAGGAACATATATTTGAGCTTACATTCTTTAGATACATTTATAAGGGATGATACATTATTAATTTTATTACTAATGTACCTAATTTTAGCTGCTGTGAATGAGATTTTTCAGACATCAAGAGACTGTGGGCAAAATTCAGCTTAACAGTAGCTTACTAGATAAAACACTCAAGTTTATTTATTGTAAGGTTTTTGTTTTACAAACAGTTGTTGCTGTACATCTTATATGTTAAAGTGATCATATTGTGTGCAACTGATCATATAGATAGGATTAAGTATCAAATGGATCACATAAATAAAACCAAGTGTCTGGAAATAACAATAGATAGAATTAAAAAGGAGAGAATGTTACAATATGGGAAGCAGTCCACACAGCAGAGTCATAGAATGACAAACACCCTAAACAGTACTCTGACTTCAGAATCAGCCCTTAAGGCTTCCTGGTCTGGCTGAAAAGCCCATAAGAACATTTCAGGCATGGGAAGCCAAGATACTGTGGCAAAAAAATGTTCTACATGAAGGATCTCTGTGAGTGAGACCCCAGTGGAAAGAATGGACCATCAAAGGATGTACTTTTCTCTGAAGGGAGGAGAGAACTTCTATTTTGCTTATGGCCCTGTCTAAATACTGACAGTTTGTGGACTCAAAAGGCTTTCATGGCCTTGGCAGCTCATGTCAAGAGCCTCCAGTGATCACTGATTTCATAAATAGAATTTTAATTGTTAAATAAACAACAGGAGGCACTGTGCACTTACTTCCCATGTAGGACCTCTGTCCTTAATGAGTTGTAGTATGAGAATTAATTGTAAAATTTGTTTTCAAACAGTACACTGTATGTTGTATATGTATTTGCATGCAAATCGTTACAATCTGTACTTGGTATACAGCTGGTCTTCTGAATATAAAGTTAATTAAAAATAAATGTTAATGAAGAATGCGATGGGAGAGGGAGTAGGAGTGGGAAGGCAAGTATGGGGGAAAGAACCACTATATTCCTAAAGCTGTACCTATGAAATTTATGTTCACTAAATAAAAGTTTTCTTAAAAAAAAAAAAGTTCCTAGAGGTAATCTTAATAAAAAAGAATAAAAAAAATTTCAATACGTATTACTATTCAAGTTTAGAAAGTCCAAAATTAAGGTGTATAAGTTGGTTTTAAGTGATTATCACATGTGTTCCTCAAAAAGCGTCATTAAGATTAGGCAAGCAGCCAGCGCCATGGCGCAGGTTAATCCTCTGCCTGTGGTGTCGGCATCTCATATGGCTGCCGGTTCTTGTTCCAGCTGCTCCTCTTGCAGTCCAGCTCTCTGCTATGGCCTGGGAAAGCAGCAGAAGATGGCCCCTGCACTCACATGTTAGACTGAGAAGAAACACCTGGCTCCTGGCTTCAGATTAGTACAGCTCTGGCCGCTGCAGCCATTTGGGGAGTGAACCAAGAGAAGGAAGACCTTTCTGTCTATCCCTTTCACTGTCTATAACTCTACCTCTCAAATAAATAAATAAATAAAATCTTAAAAAAAAAATTGGGCAAATATTAATTACTTTCATTTTATGATCAAGTAATGTACCAGTGGTTATGCTTTTTACTTAAAGGTAGATCCTCTGATTCCTACTTCACTATTTTTTTTGTTTGTTTTTGACAGGCAGAGTGGACAGTGAGAGAGAGAGACAGAGAGAAAGGTCTTCCTTTTGCCGTTGGTTCACCCTCCAATGGCTGGCGCACCGCGCTGTAACGAAGGCAGGAGCCAGGTTCTTATCCTCGTCTCTCATGGGGTGCAGGGCCCAAGCACTTGGGCCATCCTCCACTGCCTTCCCGGGCCATAGCAGAGAGCTGGCCTGGAAGAGGGGCAACCAGGACAGAATCCGGCGCCCTGACCGAGACTAGAACCCAGGGTGCCAGCGCCGCTAGGTGGAGGATTAGCCTAGTGAGCCGCAGCGCCGGCCCCTACTTCCCTATTATTCGAACAAGAAAGTAAGGTCTGAAGAGGGCAGGGATTTCTGCTTGCTCCTAGAAAAGTGTCTGGTGGGGCTGGTGCCATGACACAGTAGGTTAATCCTCTGCCTGAAGCGCCAGTACCCCATATGCGCACCAGTTCTAGTTCTGGCTGCTTCTCTTCCAATCTAGCTCTCTGCTGTAGCCTGGGAAAGCAGTAGAACATGGCCCAAATCCTTGGGCCCCTGCACCCGCATGGGAAACAGGGAGGAAGCACCTGGCTCCTGGCTTCAGATCTGCACAGCTTCAGCTCTTGCTGCCATTTGGGGAGTGAACCAACAGAAGGAAGACCTTTTTCTCTGTCTCTCCCTCTCACTGTTTCTAATTCTACCTCTCAAATACATAAATAAAATCTTAAAAAATAAAGAAAGAAGAAAGAAAAGTTGCTGGTACATACAGGCATTTAAACAATTGCTGAATGTACAAACGAATAATTTCCACTACAGATATATGCAAAAGAAGCCAAATCAGCAGAGAAGAATCAGTGTAACTCAAAGATTATTGTGAAATAGAATATAATCTAAGACCTATTATTTTTAAAACAGTAACCACATTTTAATTAATATGGAATACAAAAGTTATTTAAATACAAGTCTTTCATATATATATGACTTCATGAAACTATTTGATGTCTATTTACAGCAATTACTTTTTGAAAATATCTTAAGGACTTTACTAAAAAAAAAAAAAAGGAGTCATTTATAAGTTAAAAATTAATGATATAGGCCTGCACCGCGGCTCACTAGGTTAATCCTCCGCCGGCAGCGCCGGCACACCGGGTTCTTGTCCCGGTTGGGGTGCCAGATTCTGTCCCCGTTGCCCCTCTTCTAGTCCAGCTCTCTGCTGTGGCCCAAGTCCTTGGGCCCTGCACCCCATGGGAGACCAGGAGGAAGCACCTGGCTCCTGGCTTCGGATCGGCACAGCGGGCAGGCCATTTCGGGAGTGAACCAATGGCAAAAGGAAGACCTTTCTCTCTGTCTCTCTCTCTCTCAATGTCTAACTCTGCCTGTCAAAAAAAAAAAAAAAAAAAAAAAAAAAAAAAAAAAAAAAAAAGATATAAAATGACCAACCTACAAGAGTCCTTCAAAATGTTTATGGAAATGCTTATTATGAAACTAATATATGCAAGGATTAAAAACTGTTAAGTATCAAAATAAACATCTAATTAATTTTTCCATATATTTTTTGAAGCTCACACATACATCTTACTAGAAGTAATGATTTACTCAAAGAAAAACTCACACAACAGGAAAATATTTTTTCTTGCCAAGGAAACAGGTAGTTACATATTCGCACAACTCATTCATTTACAACTTATGAAGTATTTACAATTATAAAATACCCTTGAATTTTTCCTAGGAGGATCATTTTTGAAATTTATTTTTTATGAAAATGGAATGTATACATTCTACAAAATACTGCAAGTTACCCATTTTGCCTCCTCTACACTCTAAAGCAAAATTATAAAATTAAACAGTTATACATGCACCAATTACAGGAAAGCATTGCTTTAATATAAAGGCTTTTAACCTGCTTAGGAAATGAGAAGAGACGGTACACAAGAAACTTGAAAATCTCATGGAAGCCAGGAAAAAACCCACACATATGTACATAAAATTACCCAGCATATTGCCATGGAGACAAGCTACCCTATGGACACCTGTTTTAGAACAATTACAACCATTTTATTACAAATGGCAAAATATAAAAATGTGTTTGTGTTCTTAAAAAACTTTCCATGTCACATGTATATTATTCAAATTGCTCCTGAAAGAAGGCCTGCTAGTGTTCTTACAAAATGAACAAATAAAGGCTGTTCACAAAATTCTGTTACAGATTTTTGGGTTAGAATAGAATACATATGATGTATAAAGTTGTGACTCTAAGCTTAAGGTGTCTTAATTCCATTCAAACCAATCTCCTAAGATATAAAAACAGGAATATGATCACTGAAATGTAAGAGAAAGATTTTGATGATGTAATGAAAACAGCTTTACAATCAAAACACTGAAATATCCTATTTTTAAGATAAAGTCATATATCAGCATAAATATATATTAACTATTCATGGAAAAATGTATATTAAGAATTATAGCAAAACAATTCCATAAGTCAAATATCACTTTGTACTATTAATAGGTTTCCTTTTATTTAGACAATAAGCTTTTTAATGATGAATTCTAGTCCAATGGATATTTTTCAAAGTATATAAATAATCTGATATTTCATTGCTACATCCATGCTCTAATTTCATCAAATTAAGCTTACCTTTCTTTTCGGTCCAGATTGCTTAAAACATGAAAAAGAAAAAAAATGTAAGAGGCAAGACCTCATTGTTGATATATCACTGTAGTTGTAGTAACTGTAGTTAATAAGGCAAAACCATAGTGTGCTCAAATTATTTCAAATACATTTTATACATACTATGTTATGAACCTTGTCTAAATTATTTTCCAACTTTTGACAACAAACAGAATAACCTAGTCATAATAATCATATACTTCACAAAAATGGATAATATAAATATATGAAAGTTTGTGAATGGGCTTTATTTAACTATCAAACACTTGAGGATATGTTATTTTAGAAGGGTTATGCAAAGTCTTCAAGAAATGAAAATTTATAAAATTTTTAGTAATTCCCTTCCTATTACCAGGATGATTATTCACTCTGAGCAAAACGTCTCTCTCCCTCTTTCTGTAACTCTGCTTTTCAAATGAATAATTAAATATTTAATAAATAAATAAATAAAATTTTTAAAAAGGTTTTTTAAATTTTAAACTAAATATAGTTTGTGACTTTAGACACAAGGAAAAGCCCAGGATCATGGCCTCTTATTTGAAGTTCAATGTACAGAAATTCTATTCTCCAAAGTTCATACGAAGTCCAAAATGTTATTAATTACTCAAAATAAAATTACATAAACCCTTCATTTGGACTAAAATAATATTCACATGCCAAAATTATTATTTATTGTAAAGAGAACTAAATAGTCAAAATTAATTGTAATCCAAACATGGCTTATATAATTTCCATATTAATTCACATTCCTAGTATGTAGTGTAGTATGTAGTGTAGTATGCAATAAAATACTAATCCTAGCAAATTAAGGAAAAAAATGGCAATTTGGTTTTAATTTTTTATTTTTGACAGGCAGAGTGGACAGTGAGAGAGAGAGACAGAGAGAAAGATCTTCCTTTTGCCGTTGGTTCACCCTCCAATGGCTGCCGCGGCCGGCGCACCGTGCTGTTCCGAAGGCAGGAGCCAGGTTCTTACCCTGGTCTCCCATGCGAGTGCAGGGCCCAAGCACTTGGGCCATCCTCCACTGCACTCCCTGGCCACAGCAGAGAGCTGGCCTGGAAGAGGGGCAACCGGGATAGAATCCGGCACCTCGACCGGGACTAGAACCCGGAGTGCCGGAGCCGCTAGGCGGAGGATTAGCCTGTTGAGCCATGGCGCCGGCCGCAATTTGTTTTTATATTCAAAAGAAAAATGCATTTTTTAAAAGTTGCACTGCTGTTATAGTTGAAATTTTACCTTTTCTACTAAAACTGAGAATAATTTGCATAAAATAAATCCATGTTGGATAAATGACAGAAAAACAGGGGAATATTATCACACCCCAATTAAACGAATGGAAGTATGGGCTGGTATTGTGGTATAACAGGTTAAGTTGCCCCTTGGGACACTAGCATTCCAATATTAAACAACCAGTTCAAGTCCTGGCTACCCCACTTCGATTCCAGCTACCTGTAAACATGCCTTCATAGACAGTGGAATACAGCTCACTACTACTTGGGCCCATGCCATCCACGAGGGAGACCAGGATAGAGTTCTTGGTTCCCGGTTTTGGCTTGGCCAAGCCCTGGCTGTAGAAGTCATTTGGGGAGTGAACCAGTAGATGAAATCTGTGTTACTCTGCCTTTTAAATAAGTAAATTTTTAAAAGTAAATGAAGGGAAATAAAATATAAACATTAAAGTTTAAATGCAGACTACCTTATTGTATATATTTATTTTGTAAGAAAGTCTATTTCCAGAAAAACTAAAATGAAAACCAAAACAGGCATTAACACCTATCTAGCCATTTCCAACTCCTCTCTACTGAGGCCAATACAGTTTTTTAAACTCACCTGCACAGAAGAGGGAAAGTAGAAAATAGAGATAAAAGGATTGGTTCTTCCCAATAAATGGAATTAGAAAGAACAAAAATATACACACATTTTCCTTAACCTTGAGAAAAATGCACTAATTATGATACAGTAACTAATTTATAAGATATGGTATTCTAAATAGTCTTCGGTGTGTTTATCATCAAGTCCTGCTCTAGGAAAGGTATATATTTATAAGTATATATCTTTATAAAAACCTTTCAAAAGTGAGAAAAAGTAATTATTAGTAAAGTAGGACTTTGTAAAATTTTTACTTATACTCTTTTTTTTTTTTTGGAAAAGGCAAAGTGGACAGTAAGAGAGACAGGCAGAGTGGACAGTGAGAGAGACAGAGAGAAAGGTCTTCCTTTTGCCGTTGGTTCACCCTCCAATGGCCACCGCAGCCGGTGCACCGTGCTAATCCGAAGGCAGGAGCCAGGTGCTTATCCTGGTCTCCCATGGGGTGCAGGGCGCAGGCACTTGGGCCATCCTCCGCTGCACTCCCGGGCCACAGCAGAGAGCTGGCCTGGAAGAGGAGCAACCGGGAGAGAATCTGGCGCCCCTACTGGAACTAGAACCTGGTGTGCCACGCCACAGGCTGAGGATTAGCCTAGTGAGCCGTGGCGCCGGCCTACTTATACTCTTGTTGTTGGACTATTTCAACAAAAGGGAAAGGAAAAATTATCTTGAACTAGTGTTGTTGTACTACTAATCGTAAAACTTAATAACAAGGGCCTGTGTGTGCTGTGGCATAGCAGGTAAAGCCGCCACCTGCAGTGCTGGTATCCCATATGGGCACTGGTTTGAGACTCAGCTGCTCCACTCCGATCCAGCTCTCTGCTATGGCATGGGAAAGCAGTAGAGGATGGCCCAAGTCCTTGGGCCCCTGCAGCAGCATGGGAGACTTGGAAGAAGATCCTGGCTCCTGATTGGATCAGCTCCAGCTTTTGCAGCCATTTGGGGAGTGAACCAGCAGATGGAAGACCTCTCTCCCTTTCTGCCTCTGCCTCTTTGTAATTCTGCCTTTCAAAGAAAATGTCAATCTTTTAAAAAAAACTTATAAACAAAAACAAAAAGGAGAGGGAGGAAAAAAGAGAATGGTCAATTCTCATATCTATGACTTGATTTAGGACTTCAAAAACTCTTTCAGAGTAGCACTTCTGTTAATCAAATTTTGCTTTTACCAGGAGCCCATATTCCTATTTATGAAACCATAAAATTATGGATTGTATAAAAAAGCATAAAATTATATATGCTTTTGCAGACATCTACTTCCCCATGAGCACTAGAACTCTTTGTATCCGTCGATCCTTAACAAAAAAGCATACCCAGGGGCTGGCGTTGTGTTGCAGCATGTTAAGCCACAACCTACCAAAGCTGCCCACATGAGCACCAGTTGAAGACCTGGCTGCTCCACTTCTAATCCAGTCCCCTCCTAATATACCTGGGAAAGCAGCAGAAGATGGTGCAAGTACTTAGGCGCTTATGACCTATGATGGAAGTCCCAGACGGAGTTCTGGGCTCTTGGATTTGGTCTGGACCAGTCAAGCCATTATAGCCACTTGGGGAGTGAACCAAGTGAACCAATTGAACTCTCTGCCTTTCAAATAAATAATAAATTATGTTCAAAATTAATTAAAATTTAAAAGCTTCTTCTCCCTCCAAAAGGTTAAATAATAAATATAAGCTCATAAAATGTGCTGTCTTAGCAAGTCTGATTAATGTTAGGGGTGCGAATGACACAGTTATATAGATTTTAAAACTTTTGTATTTCATTTTTTCCAAATTAATACTATCCTCTTTCACTGCTAAATAAACAACTGATCTTTGAACAGACTTCATTGATTTCTTTTTTTTTTTTTTAAAGATTTATTTATTTATTTGAAAGTCAAGAGTTACAGAGAGAGGAGAGGAGAGGAGAGGAGAGGAGAGGAGAGGAGAGGAGAGGAGAGGAGAGGAGAGAGGAAGGGAGAGAGGAAGGGAGAGAGGAAGGGAGGGAGGGAGAGAGGGAGGCAGGGAGAGGTCTTCCATCATCTGGTACACTCCCCAGCTGGCGGCAAAGGCCAGAGCTACGCCAATCTGAAGCCAGGAGCCAGGAGCTTCTTCCTGGTCTCCCATGCAGGTGCAGGGGCCCAAGGACTTGGGCCATCTTCTACTGCTTTCCCAGGCCATAGCAGAGAGCTGGACTGGAAGTGGAACAGTCAGGTCTCGAACCGCTGCCCATATGAAATGCCAGCGCTTCAGGCCAGGGCGTTAACCTGCTGTGCCACAGTGCTGGCCCCCATTGATTTCTTTTTAAGATGAACACGTATGGAGCACTTAATCCAAATCTTTCTAAAGAATTACAAATTATTCAGGATAGAGGTCTTACTTAAAAGACAAGCTATACCACTCACCTCAAAAAGAATGCTTTGTGTGAATTCCCAAATGATGGCACTACTTTTAATTTAAAATTAAGACTGGATAAAAGTAAAAAATTTCAAAAGCCGTAAATGTCAGCATATTCACCTTCACATGAGGCCTGACAATTACATCAACTGCTTGATAGCAACTACCTTAGGTAAAGTTGAATTTGTGTCTTTAATGATTCCTACTATATGTACAGAGTGTCCTCTTCTACCTGGTATACACAAAAGTTCCTTTAATATTTCTTTTCTGACACTTTCCCTGTTCTCTTCTCTGTAACATAACTTAACATACTTAACCCTATGCAAATTTAAACTTCAAGGATAGAGAGTTGATTATATCCATCTTTGAACAAACTGTACCTCATCTATGCATCGTACATAGCATAAAAATCACTCAAATATTTCTGGAGAAAGAAAACTGAAAATATTCTGATTGACTTGTGAATTTCAAAATCTTTTTACTGATGATCATACTATAGTTGTAGTAATAAATGCTTATCCTTATAAGAATAAATAAGCAAGGGGCTGGCGCTGTGGCGCAGTGGGTTAATGCCCTGGCCTGAACCACCAGTATCCCATATGGGCACTAGTTTTAGACTCGGCTGCTCCACTTCCAATCCAGCTCTCTGCTGTGGACTGAGAAAGCAGTAGAAGATGGTCTAAGACCTTGGGTCCCTGCACCAGCGTAGGTGACTGGGAAGAAGCTCCTGGCTCCTGGCTTCGGATTGGCGCAGTTCCAGCCGCGGCGGCCAATTGGGCAGTGAACCATCGGATGGAAGACCTCTGTCTCTCTGCCTCTCCTATACATAACTCTTTCAAATAAAAAAAATAAATAAATAAATGGCAAGCATAGATAGAATCTGCCCTGCTTACCTGATTCCTTACAGTTTTTTTGTTGCCCCAATTGCTCTTGTCAAATGTTTTCAACATGATTAGTTAAATATAAATTAATTCAATTTAAGAAACAATGTATCACTAGTAAACATGAATTCTTATTACTGAATATATATATATATATATTTTTTTTTTCCAAAGAGGAAAGGATACAAACACAAAATCTAATAGGTGCTAAGATCCAGAATGAAAGAAAACACAACCCAATCTCCAGATGGTAATCTTTATGGACACTTAACACTAAGAAGGAAATGAGAAACAGGAAAAACAGTTCACTATGCAAATAATTTCAAGCTAACAGCTAACTCCAAAAGCAATAAAAATTTAAAATTTTGATCTTAAAATGGATAATTTTACTTTATTATAAATTTAAATTATTTTTTCAACTTTTCAGTATTTCAACATTTTCAGAAAATAAAGAGATTTTCATCAACAATGTTTTGTATTGATGAGATCAGTATATGAAAGTATATCTCTTTCTTCCTCTCCCTAAATACTCCATTTATCATCTATGCTCATGTTTGTGCCACATGTACACCAGACATCTTGATTTATTTGTGTACCCTGCAGTAAGCCAAGTTAACTTTTTGGTATGTGTGGTTCTGGAAAACCTCAAAAGCATTTACAATACCAAGCTTTCCCCAACCATTACTTTTTTTTTTTTTTGACAGGCAGAGTGGACAGTGAGAGAGACAGACAGAGAGAAAGGTCTTCCTTTTGCAGTTGGTTCACCCTCCAATGGCCGCTGCGGCCGGCGCACCGCACTGATCTGAAGCCAGGAGCCAGGTGCTTCTCCTGGTCTCCCATGGGGTGCAGGGCCCAAGGACTTGGGCCATTCTCCATTGCACACCCTGGCCACAGCAGAGAGCTGGCCTGGAAGAGGGGCAACCAGGACAGAACCCGGTGTGCCGGCGCCGCAAGGTGGAGGATTAGCCTATGGAGCCATGGCGCCGGCCCCCAACCATTACTTTTATTATTTCAAAGTTCAAGAAGTACTTTCAACATCTACAAGAACTCCCAAATCTAACTAATACTACTAAAACAAAAATTTTCTCAAACTTAAGATTAGTATGTGACTTGGTACTATAACATAAAATCTTAAAACCATTATAAAGAAAAGCAAGGGGCTGATGCTGTGGTGTAGCGAGTAAAGCCGCTGCCTGCAGTGCCAGCATCCCACATGGGCACCGGTTTAAGACCACCTGGCTGCTCCTCTTCTGATCCAGCTCTCTGCTATGGCCTGGGAAAGCAGTAGAAGATGGCCCAAGTCCTTGGGCCCCTGCACCTGCATGGGAGACCAGGAAGAAGCTCCTGGCTCCTGGCTTTGGAGTGGCTCAGCTCCACCCATTGCGGATATTTGGGGAGTGAACCAGCAGATGGAAGATCTCTCTCTCTCTGACTCTCTGTAACTCTGCCTTTCCAATAAATAAATAATTAAAAAGAAAATAACTAGTTTTACTTTTTAGAGTTTACCTACCCTACTGAAGGTATCTTAGAAGTCATAGTTCTAAATCAGCATAATTTAAGCATCTTTTTAGATCTAGTGAATTGCAATGCTATATGATGGTTCTTATTTTAAAATTGTTTTCAGAATGTGAATAATTCAGAAGTGGAAAATAAGATTCCAGGTCATAAATTAATTCAAGAATAGATCTTGGCCAGCGCCGCGGCTCACTAGGCTAATCCTCCACCTGTGGCGCCGGCACACCAGGTTCTAGTGCTGGTTGGGGCGCCGGATTCTGTCCCGGTTGCCCCTCTTCCAGGCCAGCTCTCTGCTATGGCCCGGGAGTGCAGCGGAGGATGGCCCAAGCACACCCCATGGGAGACCAGGAGAAGAATCTGGCTCCTGGCTTCAGATCAGTGCAGTGCGCCAGCTGCGGTGGCCATTGGAGGGTGAACCAACAGCAAAAGGAAGACCTTTCTCTCTGTCTGTCTCTCTCACTGTCCACTCTGACTGTCAAAAAAATAAAATAAAAAAAGAATAGATCTTACTGCAGTGTAAAAAGCAGAATTCCACAAAGGAAAAAAATTGAAGAATTTCTGAAAAAACTGATTTAAAAAAAAAACATGAAAGCATTTCTATTAAAAAGCATAGTAGGGGTACGTATTTAGCCTCGTGGTTAAGAGGTCAGTAAAAAATGTCTATGAATCACCATCAGGTATCTGAGTTCAACACATAGCTCTAACTTCTGACTCATTTCCTGCCAATGCAGACCCCAGGTGGCAGTAGTGATAACTCAAAAGACTGGGTTCTTGCCAGTCTGGGAGACCTCTATTGATTCCCTGGGCTCCTGGCTTTGGCTCAGTTAAGGTCAATGAAGGCATGTGAGCAGTGAACCAGTAGCTGGGGTCTGTTCTCTCTATATATCTGTATCTTGCTGTCTCTCTGTTTTTAAAAAGAGCATGGTATAATATATACTAAACAAAGACAGTTAAAATCCTTACCTTTGTGCTGCTGTTTTTACTCCTGGTATCTGTGCATGAGCATGATGAAAACGTCTACCATGAACTACAGTTCCAGAACATAATGATGTATTTTGTGTATTTTCGCTGCAGAGTCAAAAAACAAAGAATAGTTTGAACAGGGAAAAGAATCACATATACATCAACAAAATAAATCCTTTAAAATTTCAGCACACACATACAAAATATTTACCACTTTTCAAAAAGATTTATTTGAAAGACAGAGGTGGAGAGAGAGAGAAAGACTGAGAGACAGAGATCTTCCATCTGCTTGTTCCCTCCCCAAATGGCTGGGCCAGGCCAAGCCGAGGCCAGGAGCCAAGAGATTCTTCCAGGTTTCCCATGTGGGTGGTAGGAGCCCAAACACTTGCAGCTTTCCACTGAAGTGGAGCAATCAGAACTCAATATGGTACTCATATGGGATGCAGGCCCACTGCACTACAGCATCAGCCCCAGCCCCAACAGTTAAACCCAATTGACTATGTAAAACCATCTGTTAGGAACTTTCAACTTCGGAATTTGTCTTTCAAATGCTTCTAATCCAGTAAAGGAAAAAAAAAAATACTAAAAATCAGATGTCCTTAATTGATTTAACTACTACCTTGAAAGTAAGATATTCTTTATGTACTTGCATTGTTTACCTATAAATTGACAAATTAAAAGTCAAATAATGGGGTCAACATTGTGATGCAGAGGGTAAAGCTGCTGTCACCACCATCCCATACAGGTGCCTGTTCATATCCCAGCGCTCTACATTTTTTTTTTTTAATTTTTTTTACTTATTTACTTGAGAGGTAGAGTTACAGAGAAAGGGAGAGACAGAGAGAAAGGTCTTCCATCTGCTGGTTCACTCCCCAAATGGCCGAAATAGCTGGCCAGCTGCTCTACTTCTGATATGGCTCTCTGCTAATGGCCTGGGATATAGCAAGGGAAGATGGCCCAAGTGCTTGGGCAAGCTGGCACACACATGGGAGACTGGGATGAAGCTACTGGCTCTTGGCTTTGATATGGCTCAGCCCGGGCCATTAGGGAGACTTGGGGCGTGCACCCAGAAGATGGAAGATCAAATACTCACTCATTCTCTCTCTCTCTCTTTTAAATAAAAATAAATATTTTTAAGGATTTATTTATTTGAAAGTCAGAGTTACACAGACAGAGGAGAGTTAGAGAGAGAGATAGAGGTCTTCCATCCTATGGTCCACTCTCCATTTGGATACAACAGCCAGAGCTGCACCAATCTGAAGCCAGGAGCCAGGAGCTTCTTCTGGGTCTGTCACGCAGGTGCAGGGGCCCAAGGACTTGAGCCATCTTCTACTGCTTTCCCAGGCCATAGCAGAGAGCCTGATCAGAAATGGAGCAGCAGGGTCTCAAACTGGTGCACATATGGGATGCCAGCACTTCAGGCCAGGGCATTAACCACTGTGCCACAATGCTGGCCTCAAAATAAGTATTGTTTTAAAAAATGATTTTTAATCCCATTTCTGGGTTGGCATAGATAGCCCAATGCTGTCAATAACAATGGTTTACTATGAAAACTACTTGGAAAGGTGGCTTATACCTGAAAGAAAAAGAGTAGGAAATCTTAAAAAAGAAAAAGATCACTACTGAGATAATCTTCATTACCATCTCCTAAATTAACTAGACAACTTACCTTAATGGGGCCTTCTATTATTAATATTATAACTAAGATTCTACTAACTGCATGAAAGCAAACTCACAACATTCCAGTCTACTGACATGTTTCTTGCAATATGTTTTATTCAAAAGAAAGTAATGCAATTAATCCTAAGATTCAAAACAAATAATCCTTAAACTGGTACTATCCTTCTCAGCATCCCTACTGACAAATTCAAAATTAAAGGGTATAAGTTGGGACTACTGGCCACAAAGGCAGTTAGTTTTTGGTGTCAAACTCTTATGTTTTCTGTAGGAAAGTGTGATGAAATGCCTATACCTCAATTTCTTATTGTTGTTCAACATGTTAAGTCCAATTGGGTTGCCTTTCAAAGTTTTAAAACTTTCAGTCTTGTTTCGTCTTACATATGTCTTCAGGATGAAATCACCAGAACTAGTAGCAACAATTTCCGATCGACGATTTAACTGTAAAAAGATGCATAAATGTTAGTCAATAAAAGCCGAATATAATTATATACCAACAACTACTTGAAAACTCACCAATCTTCTTAAATTTTTTAAAAATAATTTAGTTATTTATTTGAGAGGCAGAGTTTTAGAAAGAGGGAGAGACAGACAGAGAGGTTTTCTACCCGTTGGTTCACTTCCCAGATGGTCACAACAGAGGAGTTGGGCCAATCCAAAGCCAGACGCCAGACACTACCTCCGGGTTTCCCACATCGGTGCAGGGGCCCAAGTACTTGGAGCCATTTCCACTGCTTTCCCAGGCCATTAGCAGGGAGCGACTTGAACCCACACCCATCTGGGATGTCAGTGCCACAGGAGGAAGCTTAACCTACTATGGCACAGTGCTGGCCCCATCTTTTAAATTTTCTTAAAGACTTATTTCATTTTACTTGAAAGGTAGACGTAGGGGTAGGGGTATGGGTATGGGTATGGGTAGGGGGAGAGAGAAGGAGAGAGAGGGAGAGAGAGGGAGAGACAAAGAGATTTTCCACTGGCTGGTTCACCGCCAAAATGGCCACAATGGTCAGGGCTGGACCAGGCTGAAGCCAGGAGCCATGAATTCTCATCAGATCTCTCATTTGAGTGGCAGAGGTCCAACTACTTGGGCCATCTTCCTTTGCCTTCCCAAGTAAATTAGGAGAAAGAGGCAGCATTGCAGTCAGGATTCAAACCAGCACTCATATAGTATGCCTGAGCTGGCAATGCAGGCAGTGACTTAACTTGCTATATAACAACACCGTACCCACCTTGTCTTCAAAAAGTTAAAATATACAAGTAATGAAGACAGTGGAGAGTGTCTGAAGTGGCATGGATCCAAGAGTAATTCAACTGTAAACGGTTTTTTCTAAAGATGATGCAAATTTGGAGGAACATAGGAGTTTATTATTTTCTATTCATGTAAATCTCTCCAAAGATATTTAGAAAAGGAGAGTAGGGGATCTGATGTTTTCTCCAGAGATTAAAAAAAAAAAAATAAGCATTTCTTTGTTTAAAATGCCTTGCTCTTTGTTGAACAGTACTACCAAATATGGCAACCAATTGTCATTTCAACATGTGCTTTTCTACATGGACTTTTGCCTTAGCCTAAAAGTTTCTATATAAACACAGAAATTGAGATACAGTCTTCATATTTCCAGAAGTAAAAATAATACAGACATATTTAGACGAACCACCTTGGGGAAACCACAGTATTACAGGACGACTCCTTCTCAAACTTTTTTCAACAAATCTATCTTTGTTATGTTCAATGTGTAAGATATTTAAAGCTGCTTTCAGACTGTGACAAAGAAGGGCCTTGGTCCTTACTGATAACTACCCTAAACTGACATTTTAAAAATAATTTTTACCTATTTTATTTTTGAAATTAATTTTTTGTACTCTTTTACAAGAAAATATACTCATAGGAAGAAAGTAACTTGACTTTCCCCCTAACTGTTTCAACAGCAAACTCACAGAACCAGAGGAAGCTCCTGACTTTTGGCTTTGGATAGGCCCAGCTCAGGCTATTTCAGCCATTTGGGGAGTGGATCAGTGGATAAAAGATCTCTCTCTCTCTCTCTGCCTCTCTGTGACTCTACCTTTCAAATGAATGAATGGATCTTTACAAAAAAAAAAAAAAAAAAAAAAAGGAACATATTTCCTTCTTTATTTAAAAAACTTATGGAGTGGGGCTGGCACTGTGGTGCAGTGGGTTAACGCCTTGGCCTGAAGCGCTGGCATCCCATATAGGCACTGGTTCTAGACCAGGTTGCTCCACTTCTGATCCAGCTCTCTGCTATGGCCTGGGAAAATAGTAGAAGAAGGCCCAAGACCTTGGACCACTGCACCCAAGTGGGAGACCAGGAGGAAGCTCCTGGCTCCAGATGGGCACAGCTGCAGCTGTTGCGGCCAACTGGGGAATAGACCACTGACTGGAAGACCCTCCCCCCGCCCCCCCCGTAACTCTGACTTTCAAATAAATAAAATAAATCTTAAAAACCAATTTATGGAGTTTTGGTTGTCATTTTGAATAGGATTTTTCTTTTTCAATCCTAAAAAGCTACTGTCAGCATGTAATTAAAATAAAGACAAGTTGGGGCTGGTGCCGTGGCGCAGCAGGTAAAGCTGCTGCCTGCAGTGATGGCATCCCATGAGTCCTGGCTGCTCCACTTCCAATCCAACTCTCCTATGGCCTGGGAAAGCAGTAGCAGATGGTCCAAGTGCTTGGGCCCCTACACCCATGTGGGAGACCCAGAAGAAGCTCCCGGCTCTGGATCAGCACAGCTCCAGCCATTGTGGCCATCTGGGGAGTAAACCAACAGATGGAAGACTTTTCCCTCTCTCTCTGCCTCTGCCTCTCAAATAAATAAATATTAAAAATAAAATAAAGACATGTTCTTAATATTAAACAAGAGAAAATTATTTCCTTTGGGTATTCTATGTATTCAGTAATAAATATATTATTTAGTATAATCATAATTTGACTTGGTTTACTATCTTTAAATCTGTCAAGTTTATTTCAAATCAAATATATTGCTTTTACTACAGGTGTTTTCTGTTACATTAAATTGAACTTCTATGATCAATTAGATATGTAACTGTCAACTGCTAGAGAATTTATGAATTTAGTTTGAATTCTCACACACACAATCACATCACTAGAAAATCAACTATAAACATGGGCCTCATTTATGTCAAGTCTATATTATTTGCAAAGGAAAACAAATTTACAAAGGCTCAAACACCACATTTAATAATAATTAATTTAACTTTATGTAAGATTTGTAATGCCATACACTATGTGAATTAGTTTGATCTAAATCTTACAACAATCCTATGAAGTGGGTAACTGTTAGCAGGCTTATAATCTAATATTCAGTCTGAGTAACTATTGTAATAAAGCAACCACCCAAAAAATAGCTGAACATTTCTCTAAAATGGATATTAAATCTCTAGAACACAGTGGTAAAATAAGAAAACCTTTTCTGTAAAGGGCCAGCGAATAAATATTCTAGATTTGATTATCTATATGGTTTCGACTGTGTCTACTCAACTCTGTATTCAAATATGTTGTAGTACAAAAGCAGCCCTAAGACAATACAAAAGAAAATGAGCACTGAACAAATGTTGTCCAATAGGCATGGATACAAGTTTTAATGTCATATAATTTTTCACAAGTCATGAAATAGTATTATTTTAATTTTTTCCCAAACATTTAAAAATGTAAAAATATTCTGGGTGACAAACAGATCATAAGCTATAGGCAGGACCTGGTCTGTGAACTTTGTCAACTCCTCTTGTATCATTAATCATTAGGTTAACTCACAAGCAAAACAAATTATAATAATTTAAAGTTCTGCGGGGGGACCAGTGCTGTGATGTAACAGGAAAAGCTGCCGCCCACAGGGCTGGCATCTCATATGGGTGCTGGTTCAAGTCCCGGCCACTCCCCTTCCAATTCAGCTCTCTGCTGTGGCCTGGGAGAGCAGTGGAGGATGGCCCAAGTGTTTGGGCCCCTGCACCCATGTGGGAGACTTGGAAGATCCTCCTGACTCCTGGCTTTGGATCGGCGCAGCTCTAGCTGTTGCAGCCATCTGGGGAGTGAACCAGTGGATGAAAGATCTCTCTCTCTCTCTAACTCTGCCTTTCAAATAAAATAAATAAATCTTAAAAAAAAAAGTTCTGTGGGGCACAGAAAGCCAATACACTGTGGCAAAAATATATTTTACATGAAAGATCTCTGTGAGTGAAGGTACCAATGGAAAGAGGTGGCCATCAAATGAACTTTTCTCTAAAGGGAGGAAAGAACATCCATTTGCTTATGGCTTTGTCTAAATACTGATGGAATCTGTGTATTCAAAAGGCTTAAATAGCCTATAGGTAGCTCATGTCAAGAGTTTCAGGTGGTCACTGACATCATACATGGGTGTTAATTGTTAAATTAACAACAGGAGTCACTGTGCACTAGCTCCCCATTGCAGGACTTTTGTCCTCAATGGGTTGTATTATTATTAACTGTGATATTTGTTCTCATACAGTTCTGTGTGTGTGTGTGCATGCGTGCAAATTGTTGAGATCTTTACTTAGGGTCGAGTTACTCTTCTGTGTACAAAGTTAATTGAAAATGAATCTTAATGGAGAATAGGACTGGGAAGAGGAGAGGGAGAATGAAGAGGGGTGGGAGTGTGGGTGGGAGAGCAGCTATGGTGAGAAGAATAACTATATTCCTAAAGTTGTACATAAGAAATTTATATTCCTCAAAATTTTGATTAATTAAAAAAATAAAGTTCTGCAGTAACAAGAAGTTGTTTCGATCACTAGCACCTAAACTTATACTCAATACATATTTGCTACATGAATATTTCACTGGGATTCTAAATGTGCAAAAATGATAAATATGTGATATCTTTCACCCAAAGTTATTCCTCACTATATAATTAATTTAAGTAAATAATTCAGGAAATATGGCCCTTAAGAACTTTATAAGAGAACTTTCACAAAACCATTAAATGATGGGGCATTAGAAATGGATGCCAAAAACTTTAAATTCTTAAAAATAAAGGGGAAAATCAAACTAAATTATTAGATGCTATGGGGAAAATTTTTTTACAGAGAGAACCAATATTAGTACTGCAAATGACCGATGTCATTGAAATTTTCAAAAAGAGAGGAAAGGAAAAAGGAAACAATAAAGTGACAGATAAAACAGCACATTAGATACAGCTGAAGATAAAAATTAGAGAACTGGATGAGAGAGATGAGGAAAGTACCCAGATACGATAAACTGATTCTTTCTTTCTTTATCTTATTATTCTTCTTTTAACTATAAGAAAATGGAATATGAAGCAAAGATGGTCCAACTGTGATTATTAGGAGTTCCACAAAGAATAACATAGAAAAGCAATAACTCTGGAGATAATGGCTAAATTTTTTTTACAACAAAAAATACGACTCCTTTACAATAAAGAGGCATAGCAACACTGTAGAAAGCCCAAAGGGAATATTATTCTGTTAAACAGAAGTGGTAGGATATTATGATGCTGTGAACCAGGTCAGTGTTATGGCACAAGTTAAACCACCACTTGGAACAGTAGCATCCTGTATCAGAGTGCCAGTTTGAGGCCTGGCTACTCCACTTATGATCCACCTTCCTGTTAATGTGCCTGGAAAGACATCATATGGCTCAAATACTTGGAACCCTGTCACCCACATGGGAGACTCAGGTGAAGTTCCTGGCTCTTAGCTTCAGCCTGTCCCAGCTCCAGCTGTTGTGACCATTTGGGAAGTGAACCAGTAGATGAAAGAGTATGCATTCTCTCTGTTGCTTCTGCCTTTCAAAAAAAAACAAGAAATAGGGGAGGGGGCATGCTTTATTGTCACCACAGCAGTAATACTTCGACCTGCAATACCAGTATCCCGTATCAGAAAGCCTATTCAAATTCTAGAGTATTTTCAGATTTCAAGTCCCAGAGTGACTGTTGAATTCCTGGTTGCTCCACTTCCAATCCAGCTCCATGTTAATGCATCTGGGAAGACAGTAGAAGATGGCCCAAGTACGTGGGTCCCTGCCACCCATGTGGAAGACCCAGAAGGAGTTCCTGGCTCCTGGCTTTTGCCTGGCCAAACCTTGGGGAATGAATCAGTGAAAGGAAGATCTCTGTCTCTGCCTGTGTCTGGCACTCTGCCTTTCAAAAGAAAAGAAAGAAATCCCTAAAGGATGATCACAGGTAGTTTTTAACAGAATCAACTTCTAAATCCTTATTATTCATTTTAACACCTCTCTAAAACTGTTTTACTTTAAAACTCATCTATAAAACAAGGAATCACACAGTATCTCTTTTCCTATCTCCCCTTTCGCAATAGTCCTTTAACCACTTTACAAAAAAAAAACCTAAGTATTTCCTATTGTAATAAATACCTACATACAAAGAATGATTTAAAATACAGATATTTTGGGGCCAGTACTATGGCGCAGTGGGTTGGTTAAAGCCCCGGCCTGAAGTGCAGGCATCCCATATATGCGCCAGTTCTAGTCCTGGCTACTCCTCCTCTGATCCAGCTCTCTGCTGCAGCTTGGGAAAGCAGTAGAAGATGGCCCAAGTCTTTGGGCCCCAGCATGCACATGGGAGACCAAGAAGCAGCTCCTGGCTCCTGACTGGCTCAGCTCTGGCCGCTGCGGCCATTTGGGGAGTGAACTAGCTGACGGAAGACCTCTCTCTCTGTGTCTCTACCTCTCTCTGTAACTGTCTTTCAAATAGTGTCTCTACCTCTCTCTGTAACTGTCTTTCAAATAAAGGAAAATAAATCTTAAAAAATTAAAAAAAAAAAAAAACAAAATACAGATATCTGGAATCTATTTTGGCATATAAAACAATGGTTTGGCTTTTTATATATTTCTATTAAAGATGAAGCACTGGAGTAGGTAGTTAGCCTAACAGTTTAGATCCTTACATCCCACAAGAATCCCTGGTTTAATTATCAGCTCTGACTTCTGACTTTAGCTTCCTACCAATGTAGATGCTGGAAGACAAAAGCAATGACTCGGGTGACAGGATTCCTGTCAACCACATGGGAAACCTGTACTAAATTCACAGGTCCCAGTTTCAGTCCCCGCCCAGTCCCAGCCATTTCAGGCATTTGGAGGGGAAAACAGAGGATGGAAATTTTCTGTTTCTCACTGCCTCTCAAATAAACAGATGAAACAGGGGTATTCGGAGTCAAAGTAAGATTTTCTTCATTTAGATATACTGTAAAAAGGCAAAGTTAAAGTAATGAAAATTTGTGTTTACTAACTTCATATCTTCTATTATTATAAAAAAAAAAAAAAAAAAAAAAAAGCACTACGCCTAGAAGAAAATCAAAGGACAATTCAAAGCATCGTAAGTTAGGGGGGAAAATCTGCTGTGCCTTTTAACAACCAGGTAACAAACTCAGCTAAAATCCAAAGCTTTTTTTGGTCTATCTTAGAACTCTCAGTGAAACAACTGTCATAAAGACATGAATGTAAATGTACATTTGACATTAAAAAAGACAACAGACTTTGAAAGATAGAAGACTGATTTGAATGTGAGGACTGTCCAGCATAATCCTGAACATTACAATCCTAAGTACTGAAATTCTGAAACTCTAAAATTACTAAACATAAAAATTCTGAAAATACAATTCTGGACAAAATAATTTTTATTTTGTAAAAGGTTATCTACTTATCTATATATCTGAAAGGCAGAATGATGTGGAAAGATCTTACACCCACTGATTCACTTCCCAAGTGCTCATAACAAACCAGGGCAGAGCCAGGCCAAAGTCAGGAGCCAGAAATTCCATCAGAATCTCCCAAGTACTCATGTCATCATCTGCTGCTTCCCAGGGAGTATCAGCAGGAAGCTGAATTGGAATTAGAGGTTGGAGTTAACCCCAGGCACTCAAATGTGGGATGTGGTGTCACAAGTGGTAGTTTATCCTGCTGTGTCACAACAGTGTCTCCCGCCAAAAGTAATTTTAAAATTCTTCAGAGAACATTTATTTATATCTTTAAAAGGGTAAATTTACTTGAGATAGACATGACAGAACACTTCCTAGGCCACTTCACATAAAGAAATAGGCCCAAAAGGAAAACCTACAAATGTATATCAATATAGTTGGTAATTATGTACATGCAGCTTTATTAAATGGGGTCATCTGAAATACCTGAGAGAAATAAGCCATTTTTTTTTTTTTAAAGATTTATCTATTTACTTGAAAGTCAGATAGAGAAGGAGAGGCAGAGAGACAGAGAGGTCTTCCATCTGCTGGTTCACTCCCCAATCGGCCGCGACAGCCAGAGCTGTGACAATCCAAAGCCAGGACCAGGAGCTTCTTCCAGGTCTTCCCATGCAGGTGCAGGGGCCCAAGGACTTGGGCCATCTTCTACTGCTTTCCAAGGAGAGTGGGATTGGAAGTGGAGCAGCCGGTACTCGAACTGGTGCCCATATGAGATGCCAGCACTGCAAGCGATGGCTTTACTCGCTTCGACACAACACCGGCCCCACAAGCCATTTTTTATGAGGTTGGGTCACTACAGCATACTCAGACACCCGAAGAGGTGAGTGAGATCTGAAGAAATTTTATCTTTTGCAAATGCTAATGTACAAAAAGGATTTCTCTTCATTTACTGAGGAAGTTGCACTGTTTTTCCAGTATTTTAGGCATAAAGATGCTATCGTGACAATGTACTTTCAGAGAGCCAAATTTGAAAAAAGAAAAAAAAAAAGCAGGCACAAATTAGAATTTTATATAGGTCTTTACACAACTTAAACCTCCAGTACTAGAATGAATATGAAGATGAAATACACAGCATAGCAACTGTAAAAACTAATCCAGATAAATTTGGAAAAAAAAAAAATTTGGAAAAAAGTAAAGCACATACACACACAGCACTGTGTATAGTGGACTTGACCTCGGCCTGCGGCACTGGCATCCCATATGCGTACCAATTCTAGTCCTGGATGCTCCTCTTCCGATCTGGCTCTCTGCTATGGTCTGGGAAGGCAGCTGAAGATGGCCCAGATCCCTGGGCCCCTACACATGTGTGGTAGGTTAAGCTGACCCAGAAGAAGCTTCTGGCTCCTGACTTCCGATTGGCCCAGCTCTGGCGGTCACGACCATTTGGGGAGTGAACCAGTGGATGGAAGAACTTTCCCTGTCTCTGCCTGTCTCTAACTTTGTCTCTCAAATAAATGAATAAAATCTTTTAAAAAAGAAAAAAGAACACATGACATGAAAACCTGTGTTATAGGTGTAGTTTATGGGTAACTGCTCAGAAGCAGTTCATAAGAGCTGGCTGATTTTCACTATCATTAACTATAAATTTTTTAAAGATTTATTTTCATTTATTTGAAACACAGAGTTACAGAGAGATTAGAGGCAGAGAGAGAGGTCTTCCATCTGCTGGTTTATTCCTCAGAAGGCCACAAAGGCTGGAGCTGCGCCGATCTGGAGCTAGGAGCCAGGAGCTTCCTCCGGTCTCCCATGTGGGTGCAGAGGCCCAAGGACTTGGGCCATCTTGTACTGCTTTCCCAGGCCATAGCAGAGAGCTGGACTGGAAGAAGAGCAGCCGGGACTAGAACCAGCGCCCATATGGGATGCCGGCACTTCAGGCCAGAGCTTTAATCCACTGCGCCACAGCTCTAGACCCAATTAACTATATTTTGAAGTTCTGCATCACAATGGACAGCTGCCTATTTTTCTTTTAGAGCAGGGGTGGGGAGCCTTTTTTCTGCCAAGGGCCATGCAAAATTATTAATTTAAAAATTAGCCCCTGCTGGCCGGCACCGCGGCTCAACAGGCTAATCCTCCGCCTTGCGGCACCAGCACCCCGGGTTCTAGTCCCGGTCAGGGTGCCAGATTCTGTCCTGGATGCCCCTCTTCCAGGCCAGCTTGCTGCTGTGGCCTGGGAGTGCAGTGGAGGATGGCCCAAGTGCTTGGGCCCTGCATCCCATGGGAGACCAGGATAATCACCTGGCTCCTGCCTTCGGATCAGTGCAGTGCGCCGGCCGCAGCGCGCTGGCCGATGCGGCCATTGGAGGATGAACCAACAGCCAAAGGAAGACCTTTCTCTCTGTCTCTCTCTCACTGTTCACTCTGTCAAAAAAAAAAAAAAAAAAAAAAAATTAGCCCCTGCTATATAGAGTTCTTAGATTTTCAGTACCACCTGCAGTTGCCTTGGCAGGGCCATACCAAATGTTTTCGTGGGCCTTACCAGGTCCATGGCCCAGGTGTTCCTCACCCATTTTAAAGCATGGCTTTCCTTGCAGAATACATTTACATTCATTTTTTAAGTGGTGGATTCTCCTACACATAGTCCACTCAGACTCACACAATGTATCTCCGGAAACATCTATACAGACTTACCTAAAATAATGCTCTTATCAGGTGTTCAAGTGCTCCATCTGCCTAGCATGACACAACTATCTTGCACACAACTGAAAATACAATAATCCCTTTCCCCAGAGTTCAGTTTTCTACACCTCTTACAGCTTTTTCCCAAACTGCAATTGCGTTGTTGGCTTTGGGATTTCAACATTCAAGACTTTAATCTTTGGGGATTGCCAATTTTCAGGATTTTAGAGCTCAGAAATTTCTGATTGGGGGATTTCAACATTTGAGACTACACCATTCAAGACTACGTCCTGTATTCTCCCTCTTGCTCATATTCTCTTAGTTTCTTTTCTTTTTTTTTTAAAGAGTTATTTATTTATTTGAAAGAGTTACACAGAGAGGGGAGAGGCAGAGAGAGAGAGAGAGAGAGAGAGATAGGTCTTTCATCTGATGGTTCACTCTCCAAGTGGCTACAACAGCTGGAGCTGCACCAATCCGAAGCCAGGAGCCAGGAGCCTCTTCCAGGTCTCCCACGTGGGTGCAGGGGTCCAGGGACTTGGGCCATCTTCTACTGCTTTCACAGGCCACAGCAGAGAGCTGGATCGGAAGTGGAGCAGCTGGGATTTGTACCGGCGCCCACATGGGAAGCCAGTGCTTCAGGCCAGGACGTTAACCAGCTGCTCCACAGCGCCGGCCCCTCTCTTAGTTTCTTGAGAGATAGAAAGCACCATGTGGGTGGCAGCATGGCAACTACTAGAGCCATTATTGCTGTCTCTCAGGGTCCACATTAGCAGAAAGCTGGAATCAGGAGCCAAAGCTGGTAATTGAATCCAGGTTCTCCAATGTGGGACACATGGACCTTAACTGGCTATTTCACTGTTAGGCCAAACACCCATTCCAGGAGTATGTTTTTAAGAATTAATAAGCACCAGGACTAGCCTTGTCAAGTTACATGCAGACATTTTCACAAATTAAATCAACTAAATATACAGCTCTAATGTTTTGGAGGAAACACATAACAAAATACAGGCAAAAGCATATGCAAATTAAAAAAAAATCAGTCATTCCAGTAATTTCTGGGAGATTATGCTGAAAGAAATGGAAGGATGGGGCAGGAACTGTGGCATGGCAGATTAAGCCACCACCTACAGTGTCAGCATCCCATATGGGCACCAGTTCGATTCCCGGCTGTTCCATTTTCGATCCAGCTCTCTGCTAGTGCACCTGGCAAAGCAGCAAAAGATGGCCCAAGTCCCTGGGCCCTTGTATCGGCCCTTGTATCCACATGGATACTGGGAAGAAGCTCCTGGCTCCAGAATGGCCCAGCTCCAACCATTACAGCCATTTGGGGGAGTGAACCAGTGGACAGAAGACTTTTCTCTCTGTCTTTCCCTCTCTCTGTCTCTAACTCTACCTCTCAAACAAACAATACCTTAACTGATATAAACCTCTTATGTTGCTAGTCACACAAAAGTAGCACACAGAACACAATAGATGATATCTGGTAACTGCACAGAACACTGTATTATTGGTTTACGTATACACTTTTTATTGTTATTTTAGAATGTACTCCAAGTTACAAAAAAGTTTACTGCAAAGCAGTATGCTGTATTACAGCAGCAGCAGCTTCATCCTCTGCTCACATCATCTCACGACTGTATCAGGTGATTGACTCATATCATCTAGGTTTGAGTAAGTACTCTAACATTTACAAGACTACAAAACAATTGCATAATGATGAATCTCTGAACATAACCCTGTTAATTAACACATGACTTTATTATGAACTAGTATCACAGCAAACAACCAGTTTTTTAAAGATATTATGCTTCGCTAAACCTAAGGAACCCTTATAAGATATACATTATACTAGCATGCAAAAAAAAAGGTTTTAAATAATCAAACCATTTCAAAATATCATTACTCCATACATCTAAATTTCAGAGATGTCAAAATGTGGGAAAAGGTTTTTTGTTGTTGTTTTTGTTGTTTGTTTTTTTTTTAAGATTTATTTGAAAGGCAGAGTTACGGAGAGAAAAAGATAGATTATCTTCCATCTGCTGGTCCACTTCCCAAATGGCTGGAAATGGCCAAGGCTGGGCCAGGCTGAAGCCAGTAGCCAAGAACGCATTCCAGGTCTCCCATGTGGGTGCAGGGGCACAAGTACTTGGGTCATCTTCCATTGCTTCCTCAGGCACATTATCAGGGAGCTGGATAGGAAGTAGAGCAGCTGGGACGGAATTCGTGCCTATAAGGAATTCCAGCACTGCAGACAGCAGCTTTACCTGCTGTACTACAGTGCAGGCCCCAAAAATGTGTTTCTTAAACAACATAAAAGAATTCCTACATATAGCATTCTAAAGACCAAATCATAAAATGGGCAGTGGATATTAAATGACAACTATCAAAAAAAGGAATAGAAATGAACTACACATATCAAACAGAGTTTGGTTTCACTTGTAATAAAAGAAATTCAAATTAAGACTACATTGAAGGCTGGTACCGTGGCTCACTTGGCTAATCCTCCACCTGCGGCACCGGTACTCCGGGTTCTAGTCCCGGTTGAGGCGCCAGATTCTGTCCTGGTTGCTCCTCTTCCAGTCCAGCTCTCTGCTGTGGCCTGGGAAGGAAGTAGAGGATGGCCCAAGTAGTTGGGCCCTGTACCCACATGGGTGACCAGGAGGAGGTACCTGGCTCCTGGCTTCAGATCAGCGCAGCGCGCCGGCCATAGCAGTCATTTGGGGGGGGGGGGGGGGTGTGAACCAAAATGGAAGGAAGACCTTTCTGTCTCTCTCTCTCTCACTGTCTAACTCTGCCTGGCAAAAAACCAAAAAGACTACATTGAGATACTATTTTTCATTAGGGAAGATCAAAAGGTTAAAATTTCTATGATGGAAATGTTAGGAAATGGCTACTTTCAGAACACTGCTGCTAAAGTGTAAGTCAGGTACAATAAATTAGAAATTATTTTATCTGGAGACAGAAATTCTACTTTTAGGAATTCATTCTATAGAGATACTTGTACGTGTGCATAAGAATATATATTCTTCAAAGCTAATTTACTCAACATTATATTAGGAAAAAAATTTGAACATTGACAAGTGTTCATATCCATCAATATGGTGACATATTGTTAATAATGTTAATATCATAACATTAATAACAACAATAATGTATATGATATGATAGGATTATGTGCACCTACTAAAAAATGAGGGTGCTTTCTAAAGACTCTTATGGATGATCTCCAAATATACTGTTAAAGAATATTAGGAAAACTGTCTATGGTATACTACTAACTATGTGTGTGGGGGGGTGGGCTGGTAATATATATCTTCTTCACAAAGCATAAAACATTTATAAAGGGATTAAAAAAAACTAGAAACACTATTTGCCTCTGGGATGAGGAAGTGGGTGGCTAGGGATTACAAATAAAAAGCATAAGTTTTCTTTTGGGATAATAGTATACAACCTAAAAGAAAAAAAAAAGTTTTAAAGCAACACTTGCCTTTTTTCCTTTTGAGGTTTCAGAATCCTCATCTTCATCTACACTGAGTAGATTTGCCCCACTACATAGAAAATAAGGGGAAAAATATCTTAAGTAATAATTACAGTCCATATATTAAATTTAAAGGTTTTATCTTCTATGCTCCCTTAATCCAAGGAATCAGTAAATTTTTTCTGTAATGGACCAGATAAAAAAGCATCTTAAGGTATCCAGGCCATTATGGTGTCTGTTGCAACTACTCATCTTTGCTATTATAGTGTGAAATCAGCCATAAACTATACATAACAAAATTATGTAATAAGTAGAAACTAATAGCTATTAACAAAATCAATGGGCTATAGTTTGCTGACCCTTCTCATAAATGAATGCACGATTTTTTTGACACATAACTACATATTTATGGGGTACAATGTAATAATTCAATACATGTATTAAATGTGTAATAATGAGATCAGGGTAATCAACATCCTCATCTTCTTAAATATTTATCATTTTTTTGTGTTGGGATCCTTTAATCACTCTCTTTCTAACTCTATAAAATATATTATAAATTGTTGTAAACTCTTGTCACCTCATTGTGCTATACAATACTGGAGCTTATTCCTTCTAAGTAACATTTGAATATCCATTATCCAATCGCCTTTATCTATAGATTTTATATAATTTCATTCATTTTCCCTTTCTGTTTTGAACTAATAGGGAAAAAGGATGGAGAAACAAAATAAAGGAGAAGAAACAATTGGTAAAGAAAGGAAATCTTAGCTAATAAAAATAAAGTAATTCCACACAGCAAAATAGTTAGACTTCCACCACTTTTGAAAATATCAATGCCTCACTAAGAATCACTGGCTTGAGATTCTAAAAGATCAGATTAATCTTCTATTAATTATTCAGATTAATCTCGAAATGTTGAAAACCATGAAGTCCCTGAGGACATAATGAAACAAACAGTACAATATGTTAAGTGTAATGTACACGAGAGCAGACACTTTAAAAGCCATAATATACTCATAAAATCCTTTTTATAATAAAAACGTAAACTAAGGTTTCATTATTGTGTACGTACATCCTAATTTTTTAATGCTATACTTCTCTTCCAAACATTTCACAAAAATGTTTAAAAAGTAGTGCACTTTCTCTTCAGATTAATTTCATATTTAATTCTAATCTTTCAAAACTATATGCACACTAAATGTAGGAAAAATTTTGAATTAAAAAATAAGCCAAGAACAAACAAAAACAAATGAAAGAGGACCATAAAATATTAATTTTTCAATAAAAAAACTTTCCAGTTCAAAGCTCTCCTTCAAATAAAATGCCACCTGAAGTCCACACCTCATCAGTGAAGACACATAAAGCAGAAATGAAAAGGGCTGTTGCCCAGACAGAAATAAAGTGCCTACAATACTTAGCCAATATACTCTGAATGACTTCTTGTGTAAAATTTTCTAAGAAATATTTATAGTTCTGACAGAATTTGCATATCCTTGAATTTGTTGTTTCTTTTGCCAGTGAAAAATTAGATCACAAAATCAAGAAACTAAAAACATTGCTAAATCTGTATTATAAATCTCATTACAGGCAAAAAAGTTTCATCAAAACTGTTAAGTAAAATTTTTACACAGCAGTCATTCCAAGTACATTAACAAAGTGTAATGAATACTTCAACTTTTTTGTCTGGGTAAACTCCTGTATTTATCATTTATAGTGGTGTTGCCTTCTCTGGTGAAAATTTGATCTGGTAGATGATGGAGTGAGGAGTGGGATGCTTTACAACTACAGAAGCCAGATACTATAAAACTTAAAGTTTCAGACAAGTTCAAGGGTCTTAATCTGGGTTCAGTTAGAAATAGTGGCCTTGCAATTTCTTGCCTGAACAGACTGCCCCGCCCCTATACACCTTTAAAGGATAATTTCCTTAGTTTGAAATATTCTGCTGTATGGCCAATTTTTAACCATAAAGCGACATGTATTTTGTGAGTATATGTATACATTTAAAAAAGATGGAAAATACACAAAATTATTTAATAATGAACTATTTTTTCTTAATGTATCTGTAAAAGTGAAAGGTTTTCTTAATACCATACTCTAGAAAATATTGTAATACCATACTCTAGAAAATATATAGAACAGGAATTGTTTTTCTAATGAAAAGTTTCATTCTTATAAGATATCTGAGGGAAAAAAATATCCTTACTCTTTATCTGTATCTCCTTCACTTTCTTCTTCATGATCAAAGCTCCAATTACTTTTAAAACCTCCATCTCTCTTAGACTCTGATCTAGCCAAAGCTGAAATAAAAACAAACTGAGATAAGTATTCATTACAGAGCTGTTCAATATAAAACAAATTTGAGCATTTCCCAAGCTCTTTGATCATCTGATATTCTTTTAATTTGCTCATTTTTGACAGCTTCTTATAAATATTCTATATCCTCCAAAAAGAAAAGAAAAGTATTAAAATCTTTTTTTGCTAATTTATAGTCACTCATATCTGTCTGCCATAGGAAGATGCTCACATTAGCAAGATATAATAAACATAGTGGGAAAGTACATGAATATATATCAAATACATAAAATCAGTACTGAATCTCAATCTCTGATCATTGTTCTAGAAGTTAATTTCTATAAACAGTTTGCTGGCCTTACTTATGAGAACTATAAGATGATCAGTAGCCTTTTCCTTAAATTCAGTCTTCTCTGACTTTTTTTTTGGACAGGAAGAGTGCACAGTGAGAGAGAGACAGAGAGAAAGGTCTTTTTTTTTCCGTTGGTTCACTCCCCAATGGCCGCTGCACACCGCACTGATCCGAAGCCAGGAGCCAGGTGCTTCTCCTGGTCTCCCATGCAGGTGCAGGGCCCAAGCACTTGGGCCATCCTCCACTGCACTCTCGGGTCATAGCAAAGAGATGGACTGGAAGAGGAGCAACCGGAACAGAATACAGTGCCCCAACTGGGACTAGAACCTGGAGTGCCAGTGCCACAGGTGGAGGATTAGCCTACTGAGCCAGCGCGCTGGCCTTCTCTGCCTTTGAACATAAGAAAAACAAAACAAGGTTTTCTGTATCAGGCACATAGTTAACTCTGTGACCAGAAAAACTCTCTAGATCAGAAAAACAAACACACTCATTTACATGTTTAAAATGTTTTATAAGTGCATGACTGAAACTCCCTAAAGCCAAAACAACCATAAAATAGAAACCTGGGGAGAAAAATGAAGCTCCAAAGTTGGCACTTGTCTTGGAGTCATTATGACAAAAACCCAATATACTAGAGTTTGGGCTTTGAGATTAGGTTTGGCCCTAGCAAGATAAAGTCAGAAGGGCTGAAGGGCAACACTCTGATCTTGCAAACTAGTATGGGACAGGAGAGAAGAAATCCACTGAAGAAAGAGTTAGCAGGGATTATTGCCTTACACTTGGTTCTGGGTTTCTGAATTAACTAAAGACAAATAAAGTGCATTCACCTCATGGCTAATATACTATAGTTTGAATGTTTTTGTTCACCCAAAAGTACCACCTTGAAACTCTAACCATCAAGATTACAGTATTATAAGGCAGAGGCCTACGAAGCTGATCACATAAGGGCAAACCTCTCAAGAATGGAATTAGTGTTCTTATAAAAGAGACCCAATGGGGCTGGCACTGTAGCATACTGGGTAAAGCCACAGCCTATAGTGTCAGCATCCCGTATGGGCACCAGTTCCAGCCCAGCTGCTCCACTTCCAATCCAGTTCTCTGCTATGGCCTTGGAAATTAGTATAAGATGGCCCAAGTCTTTTGGCTCCTGCAACCCTGTGGAAGACCTGGAAGAAGCTCTTGGCTCCTGGCTTTGGATCAGTGCAGCTCTGGCCATTGCAGCCATCTGGGGAGTGAACCAGTGGATGGAAGATCAACCAACCTCTCTCTCTCTCTGTAACTCTGCCTTTCAAATAAATAAATAAATAATCTTAAAAAAAAAAAAAAAAACACAGGAGACCCAATGCAGCTTGTTTACCCCCTTCCATCACATGAGGTATGAGATATTCAGGCAAATTCATACAGACAGAAAGTAGAAAAGAGTTTACCAGGGGCTGGAAGAACAGAGAGAAAGGAGATGGACAATGAGGTGGTGACAAAGTTCTGGAAATGGATAACAGTAGTAGGTGGATAACACTGCGAATATACCTAATGGCAACAAATTATACTTAAATGGTTAATATGGTAAATTTTATAATATACATTTTTAACCACAACCTAAAATTTTTTGTTAAAGATTTTTATTTTAAAGGCAAAATGATGGAGAAGACGACACAGAAAAAGATTCTCCATCTATGGGTTCACGCTCCAAATGGCTATAACAGCCAGGACTGGAACAGGCTGAAGCCAGGAGTTCAGAACTCCATCCAGCCTCTCATGTGCCCCAAGCACTTGGGCTATCTTCTACTGCTTTCCCAGGCACCTTAACAGGAAGCTGAATTGGAAGCAGAGCAGCTGAGACTCAAACCAGCATTCCAATATATGCCAGTATTGCAAACAGTGGCTTAACCCAGTACACCACAAAGCTAACCCCAATCTGTGTTTTTAAAAAGGGGGAAAAAAGCTCTAAAAGTGACTAACAGAGGCAAATACAAACCCTCCAGACAGATATACAAAAATTTAATCCAAGCTTAAAAACAAGAATTTCCACAAACACAAGTTCACAACACAAAACAGGAGAACGTAAACAAGTCATCATGAACAAATTCGAAGTTTTTGAAAAGACAGCAAATAAACACTAGATAACAAAAACAAGGTTTTTTCCCTGTCAGAGAAATTAAAACTAAGCAAGATGTTAAAGCCAGAAAGAACCCTATGGTGTTGGATTAGAGTCAGAGATATCAGTTTGAACTTGTATTTATGTCATGCATATATATAATAAATATATACTAATATATATATTTCATATATACTACTCATGTGTATATATATATATATATATATATATATATATATATGAAATGATAGTTATGTGTTGTACCATGGGTTAGTATATATCACTACGGCTTCGACCTCAGAGAGGGTCTAGAAGCAGTGTCACCCACAGTAGTAATGAGAACACTTGCATCCAGATCTTGGTTTCTTTCTTTTTAATCTTTTATTTAATGAATATAAATTTCCAAAGTACAGCTTATGGATTAGAATAGCCCCACCCCCATAACTTCCCTCCCACCAGCAACCCTCCCCTTTCCCGCACTCTCTCCCCTTCCATTCACATCAAGATTCATGTTCAATTCTCTTTATATACAGAAAATCAGTTTAGTATATATAAAGTAAAGATTTCAACAGTTTGCCCTACATAGCAAAACAAAGTAAAAAATACTGCTGGAGTACTAGTTATAGCATTAAATCACACTGTACAGCACAATAATGAAAGAGATCCTACATGATATTTTTTTTAAAAAATGATTAATTTTCTATGTAATTTCCAATTTAATACCAAGTTGGTTTTTTTTTCATTTTCAATTATCTTTATATACAGGAGATCGATTCAGTATATACTAAGTAAAGATTTCATCAGTTTGCACCCACACAGAAACAAAAAGTGTAAAAATACTGTTTCAGTACTAGCTATAGCATTACTTCACATTGGACAACCCATTAAGGACAGATCCCACATGGGACGTAAGTACACAGTGAATCTTGATGTTGATTTAACAATTTAACGCTCTTGTTTATAGCGTAAGTAATCTCCCTAGGCTCTAGTCATGAGTTGCCAAGGCTATGGAAGCCTTTAGGGTTCACCGACCTCGATCTTATTCCGACAGGGTCATAGTCAAAGTGGAAGTTCTCTCCTCCCTTCAGAGAAAGGTGCCTCCTACTTTGATGGCCCCATTCTTTCCACTGGGATCAAACTCGCAGATGTCTTTCATTTAGTTCTCCCCCCCCCCCCCCCCACAGAGTGCCTTGGCTTTCCATGCCTAAAATACTCTCATGGGCTCTTCAGCCAGATCCAAATGCCTCAAGGGCTGATTCTGAGGCCAGAGTGCTATTTAGGACATCTGCCATCCTATGAGTCTGCTGTGTCTCCCCCTTCCCATGTTGGATCCTTCTCTCCCTTTCTGATTTTATCAGTTAGTATTCGCAGACATTAGTCTTGTTTGTGTGATCCCTTTGACTCTTAGACCTATCAGTGTGATCAATTGTGAACTAAAATTGATCACATGGACTAGCGAGATGGCATTGGTACATGCTACCTTGATGGGATTGTATTGGAATCCCCTGGCACGTTTCTAACTCCACCATTTGGGGCAAGTCCGATTGAGCATGTCCCCAGTTGTACATCTCTTCCCTCTTTTTCTCACTCTTATATTTAACAGGGATCACCTTTCAGTTAAATTTAAACACCTAAGAATAATTGTGTGTTAATTACAAAGTTCAACCACTAGTACTAGAACAAAAAAATACTAAAATGGACAAAGTATTACACTGTACAAAAACAGTCAGCACAGGAGCTGATCAAGTTACTGTTTCTCAGTGTCCATTTCACTTCCACAGGTTTTCCCTTTGGTGCTCAGTTAGTTGTCACCAATCAGGGAAAACAAATGGTATTTGTCTCTTTGGGACTGGCTTAATTCACTCAGCATGATGTTTTCCAGATTCCTCCATCTTGTTGCAAATGACCGGGTTTCATTGTTTTTTACTGCTGTATAGTATTCTATAGAGTACATGTCCATTAATTGCTTTATCTAGTCTACTTTTGATGGGCATTTGAGTTGTTTCCAGGTCTTAGCTATTGTGAATTGAGCTGCAATAAACATTAATGTGCGGACGGCTTTCTATGGGTAAATTCCAAGGAGTGGGATGGCTGGGTTGAATGGTAGGGTTATATTCAGGTTTCTGGGGAATCTCCAGACTGACTTCCATAGTGGTTTAACCAGTTTGCATTCCCACCAACAGTGGGTTAGTGTCCCTTTTTCCCCTCATCCTCTCCAGCATCTATTGTTGGTAGATTACTAAATGTGAGCCATTCTAACCGGGGTGAGGTGAAACCTCATTGTGGTTTTGATTTGCATTTCTCTGGTGGCTGGTGATCTTGAACATTTTTTCATGTGTCTGTTGCCCTGTAATTAGGTGCATATACATTGATAACCGTTATATCTTCCTGTTGAATGGATCCCTTAATCATTATATAGTGCCCCTCTTTGTATCTCCTAATAGCTTTTGTGGTAAAATTTATGTTGTCCGATATTAAGATGGCTACGCCCGCTCTTTTTTCATTTCTGTTGGCATGGTATATCTTTTTCCAGCCTTTCACTTTCAGTCTGTGTGCATCTTTGTTAGAAAGATCTGTTTCTTGTAAGCAGCAAATAGATGGGTTTTTGTTTCTTAACCCAATCAGCCAATCGGTGTCCTTTAAACTGGACTGTTCAGGCCTTTAACGTTTAATGTGACTATTGATAAGTAGTAACTCTGCCCTATCATTTTTGGGTTTCCTGTTATCTTTTGCTGTGAGGTTTCCTTCCTTTACCTTCTTCCACACTGATGACCGTGTTTCTGTGTTTCTGCGTGTATCACATCTTTAAGCATCTTTTGCAGGGTTGGACAAGTGGCGACGAATTCTTTCAATTTCTGTTTGCTATGAAAGGTCTTTATTTCACCTTCATTCACAAATGAGAGCTTTGCAGGATATAATATTCTGGGCTGGCAGTTTTTCTCTCATAGTACCTGGGCTATATCTTGCCATTCCCTCCTCGCTTGTAGGGTTTCTGATGAGAAGTCTGCTGTGAGTCTAATTGGGGATCCTCTGAGAGTGGTCTGAGGTTTCTCTCTTGCACATTTTAAGATCTTTACTTTATGTTTCACTGTGGTGAGTTTAATTACAATGTGTCATGGTGAGGATCTCTTTTGGTCATGTTTATTAGGGGTTCTATGAGCTTCCTGTACTAAGATGTCTCTGTCCTTTTCCAAATCTGGGAAATTTTCTGCTAATATCTCCCTAAAAAGGCCTTCTAATCCTTTCTTCCTCTCCATGCCTTCAGGAACTCCTAGAACCCGAATGTTAGGTTTTTTAATAGTATCTTGTAGATTCCCGACAATATTTTTTAGATTTCTAATTTCCTCTTCTTTTCTTTGGTTTGCTTGTTTCCTTTCCTGTTCTCTGTCTTCTAAGTCCGATATTCTCTCTTCTGCTTCACCCATTCTGTTTTTAAGGTTATCTAATGTGTTTGTCATTTGATCTATTGAATTCTTCATTTCATTATGGTTTCTCGTCACTATCACAGTTTCTTGTTCTACTAGTTGTTTCATTTCATTTTGATTCCTCCTTATATTTCATTTTCGCGAGAGATTTTCTATCTTGTCCATTAAGGATTTCTGTAGCTCAAGAATTTGTTTTTGAGAACTTCTTAATGATCTTACTAATTTCTTGAGATCCGCTTCTTGCATTTCTTCGATCTCATCATCTTCATAATCTTGAATTGGGGTGTCTTGTTCATTTGGGGGCATCATAGTGTCTTCCTTGCTCTTGTTACCTTGGTTTCTACATTTGTTTGGCATCTTGGAGGTGTTCTTTGTTTCCTTTGCTGTGGTGTTTTTTCTCGTTAAACTATGACTCTAGCTTAAGTGGACTGTCTGCTTTTGATGGATCCTTAGAGGCTATGATGGGTGTGGCCAGAGAGCTCTGTTTGGTTCTTCATGGTTCAGGGTGTGCCCAAGGTGATTCACCCAGATTGTTCTCTGGCAGCTCACCGGGTTGTCTAGGTTACAGAGTTTGTTTTACACATGTAAAATGGCGCCTGCTCTTTGTCCTGCTTGGCTTTGTAAGGTGAGTGTATAGAGAGGCTAGTGACCCTGCCGGTTCCCCCTATTTATTCGCTTTTTTTTTTTCCTCTCCTCCAGTCAGCCTGGTGCACTTTCCCCAGTGGGACCTCAGACCACGTTCTGACCTTCCCCGCCAATGTCTCAGGTTACCTCTCCTTCCAGCGCTGGGGCTCAAATTCTGCAGCTGGGCTTCTGTGGCTGGGCTCCCTCGGTTCCCCGCTCTCGCGGCTCTGCAGTTTTTTTTTGGGGTCTCTTCCTGAGGGTATAGTAACTCCACTTTTGTTAAACTATCTTTTCCTGGACTGTTGGTGCACACCCTCACTCTTCCGCCATCTTGGCTCTGCCCCAGATCTTGGTTTCTAACCATCATTCTTCCAAATAAAAACTGCAGAGTAAACTCTTCCGGATCTAGAGGATGTGACACAGAAGACCTACGGGGAGAGCAAGGTAGCCCACTGCCGCGCCGAGCCGCGCCTTGGGAGCAGAGCCGCCAGTTCAATTCTGGGCTGTTTATCTTCTGATCCAGCTCTTTGCTATGGCCTGGGAAAGCAGTGGAGGATAGCTCAAGTGCTTGGGCCCCTGTACTCCTGTGGGAGACCCAGAGGAAGCTCCTGGCTCCTGGCTTTGGATTGGCCTGGCTGTTGAGGCCATTTGCGGAGTGAACCAATGGATAGAAGACCTCACTCTCTGTCTCTCCCTCTGTCTGTAACTCTCTCAAATAAATAAAAAACAAAAACTATCTTTCCATACAGTAATTATTAACTACAAACAGGAAATAATTTTCAGGAAAGAAATCTGGCAAACACCACCTTAACTGAGTGATCAAAGTTAATTTTGCTAGTGATAATACAAATTGGTAGGCCTCTAGATAGGACATGTTCAGCAAATTAAAGATAACCTCTGTGAGATCCCAGTGGAAAAAGGGACCCTATAAGAAGGATGTACTTTTCTCTGAAGGGAGGAGAGAACTTCCATTTTGCTATGGCCTTGACTAAATACTGACGGAGTCTGTGGATTCAAAAGACGTCCTTAGCCTTGGCAGTGCATGAGAAGAGCCTTGGTGATCACTGATGTCACAAGTAAGAGTGTCAACTGTCAAATCAACAACAGGAGTCACTGTGCACTTGCTCCACATGTAGAACCTCTGTCCTTAATGAATTATTCTACGAGAATTAATGGTAAAGCTTGTCTTCAAACAGTACTTTATTCTTTGTGTGTCTGTGTGGGTAAAAACTGTTGAAATCTTTACTTGTATAGAGTCAACCTTCTGTATATAATTAGAAATGAATCTTAATGAAGAATGGGGTGAGAGAGGGAGTAGGAGGTGGGGCGGTTTTAGGGTGGGAGGGCAGGTATGGGGAGATGAACTGCTATATTCCAAAAGTTGCGACTATTAAATTTATTAAATAAATGCTTTCTAAAAAAAAAATCACTTATTCCACCCAACAGCAGAATACATTTAAGTTAACAAAAAACCATACCCAGCTACAGCATATCCTGAGTCATACAAGAGATCTCAACAAACAAAAGACCTGAAATAACAGTGTTATACAAAGGTATCAAACCAGAAATCCACCTAGGAAAATCTCAGAACTCATGGAAACTAACATGCTTCAAGATAATCCATAGGTTAAGGATGAAATCTCAAAGGTAAACTTAAAAATACACTGAACCACCAGCACTGCAGCTCACTAGGCTAATCCTCCGCCTGCGGCACCAGCACCCTGGATTCTAGTCCTGGTTGGGGTGCCGGATTCTGTCCTGGTTGCCCCACTTCCAGTCCAGCTCACTGCTATGGCCTGGGAAGACAGTGGAGGATGGCCCAAGTGCTTGGGCCTTGCACCCGCATGGGAAATCAGGAGAAAGCACCTGGCTCCTGGCTTCTGATCGGCGCGGTGCGCCGGCCAGCTGTGGCCACACGGCTATTTGGGGGGTGAACCAATGGAAGGAAGACCTTTCTCTCTGTTTCTCTCTCTCACTGTCTAACTCTGCCTGTCAAAAAAAAAAAAAAAAAAAAAAAAAAAAGAAAAGAAAAGAAAAGAAAAGACTGAACAAGGGGCCGGTGCTGTGGCAAAGCAGGTAAAGCTGTCGCCTGCAGCGCCAGCATCCCATATGGGCCTGGTTTGAGTCCCAGCTGCTCCACTTCCAATCCAGCTCTCTGCTATGGCCTGGGACAGCAACAGAAGATGGCCCAAGTCATTAGGCCCCTACACCTTCATGGGAGACCTGGAAGAATCTCCTGGCGCCTGGTTTCGGATCAGCATAGCTCTGGCCGTTGTGGCCAATTGGGGAGTGAACCAGCAGATGGAAGACCTCTCTCTTTCTTTGGCTCTCCTTCTCTCTCTGTGTAACTCTCACTTTCAAAAAAATAAATCAATCTTTTAAAAAATACACTGACCTGAATGAAAATGAAAACACAACATATAAAATGTACAGGTCACAACCAAAACTGTGCTGATAGAAAAATTTGCAGCACTACATGCAGACCTCTGATATTATGAAACATAGTTGGTCTTTGACCCTGTTTCCTGACATACAACTCCTAAAAAATTATTGCACTCTTGCAAGTGACAGGGTCTTTTACCATTCTATTGAGTAGATTTGAAGGCTGGCAGTCTCTGTGCTGACTACCTTTCCAACTACCTGAGGTAGGGTGGGTGCTAAAGGTTCAGTAGATCACTTAAGGCTGAAGACTCAACCAACCATGCATAATGAAGTCCCCATAAAACCCCAAAAGGACAAGGTTGAGAGGGAGCTTCTGGATAGCCTAACAGATGAAGGTTCCCAAAAGGTGCCTCAAGAGAGGGCATGGAGGTTCTGTGCTTGTTCTCCCATACCTTACCCAATGCATAAATCTACAGAGGCATACCACAATGATAAATTCTTTTTTATCTTTTACACTGTCCATTATAATAAACCAGTACACATTTTTTTTAAAATTTTTATTTTTTGACAGGCAGAGTGGACAGTGAGAGAGAAAGACAGAGAGAAAGGTCTTCCTTTGCTGTTGGTTCACCCCACAATGGCCGCTGCCGCCAGCACACCGTGCTGATCCAAAGGCAGGAGCCAGGTGCTTCTCCTGGTCTCCCATGGGGTGCAGGGCCCAAGCACTTGGGCCATCCTCCACTGCACTCCCTGGCCATAGCAGAGAGCTGGCCTGGAAGAGGGGCAACCGGGACTAGAACCTGGTGTGCCAGCGCCGCAAGGCAGAGGATTAGCCTGTTGAGCCGTGGCGCTGGCCCAACCAATACACATTTTAAAAACAAATCACACTTCTACGGCATTCCTTACAAAAAAATGTGTTAACTTGAATCTCATCATGAAGAAACAAAATTGGGATTAACACAACACTACAAAGTAACCATCCATTTTTTGTTCCTTTAAAAAAAAGTCAGTGTCAAGAAAGACAAAAAAAGTTTTTTGAGATTAAAGCTGTCTAAAGAGACATGGCAAATAAACACAGTACATGATTCTATATTGGACCCTGAGCCATATTTTTTCTTTTGCTTTTTTAAATAAAGATTTATTTTGAGGGAAGAGTTAGGGAGAAAACAGCTAAGGAAACTCTACACAAATTGGAGAGACACAGTAGACCTACGTGGGGGGTGTGGAATGCCCCACTCAGGACCCCAGTAAACAAGAGCCTCCATACCAGCATTGGAGTGTGAGGTGAGACCAGATTGCAGCAGCCCAAGCCACTGGTGAAAAAGCTGCAATAAGAGCCTAGAGGGAATTCAGCTTAGAGCCCTATGGGGGATGGTGTACCTGCCAAACTGGAGAAGAAAAAACAAAGGTGGGCACGTTTCTCTCCCTCCCTGATACAGTGTCCTGTGGATGCATGTAAAAGCTGCACCAGCCCATGTCTGTGCCCAGCAACAAAACAAGTAGAGACTCCCGAGTCTGATGGGGAGAAAAGACAGGGGGATGGGTGCTCCTGTCTATGGGAGGCTTGTGTGCTGGAACTGTGAAAGCACTGAAGCTGCAAAGGAAGTCATGGTGTGACTAGGACCTTGGGTATTCACCGTGGGAGACTCCACATGCTCAGGGCTCCCTGGTTACATGGTGAGGGTCACTGCTGGGGAATCTGAGCTTACACTGAGGATTGCACAGCACAGATCCTTTGTGTGGTCCTTGGGGTAGAGCAGACAAATAATATACCCACTGGGGCTGGCACCCAGGCACTAGTCTCCTTTGAGGAGAGGAGCAAAGATGGGTCTATGCCAACAGACAAGAACAAACCTCCCCTCTGACTAAAAAAAAAAAAAAAAAAAGAGAGAGAGATTTACCACACCAAACCTGTGTGTGTCACCTCAGACATGCCCTTCACCCTGAAGAACTGAACACCCTGACCACAACCACCGCATGCCTCTAGGAATTCCCTGGAAGCAGACATTCCATTAATCTACAGAGGCATACCACAATGATAAAAACTACCACGGCGGGGGGGGGGGGGGGGGGGAGAAACCAACAAGTATCTCTACAAATGCCAAATAACAAACGGACCAATTCAAGAACCAAGAATAAGGAAGACAACATGATGCCCCCAAAAGAACACAACACTTCAATATTAGCTTGCAAAGATGAGACTGAAGAAATGCCAGATATGGAATTCAAAAAATTGATCAGAGGATTACTTAAAAGTAATCAGAAGCAAAGGCATGGACTACTAAAATCTATACATCACATGAAGGAAAATTTCTCCCACAAATTTGAGATCTTAAAGAGAAATCAAAATTAAATATTAGAAATAAAGAATTCAAAAGAACAAATAAAAATGCAGTAGAATCCTTAACAACAGAATCGGTGATGCAGAAGAAAGAATATCCAACTTAGAAGACAGAGCCTAGCCGGCGCCGTGGCTCAACAGGCTAATCCTCCACCTAGCAGCACCGGCACCCCGGGTTCTAGTCCCGGTCGGGGTGTCGGATTCTGTCCCGGTTGCCCCTCTTCCAGGCCAGCTCTCTGCTGTGGCCAGGGAGTGCAGTGGAGGATGGCCCAGGTCCTTGGGCCCTGCACCCCATGGGAGACCAGGAGAAGCACCTGGCTCCTGCCTTTGGATCAGCACGGTGTGCTGGCCACAGCACGCCAGCCACGGCAGCCATTGGAGGGTGAACCAATGGTAAAGGAAGACCTTTCTCTCTGTTTCTATTTCTCACTGTCCACTCTGCCTGTAAAAAAAAAAAAAAAAAAAAAAAAAAAAAAAAAAAAAAAAAAAAGAAGAAGAAGAAGAAGACAGAGCACAGGAAATTATACAGTAAGACCAAACACAAGAAGAAATGGTAAACTAAGAAACACTATTGGTAATCTACAGGAAATAAATGACCCAACATAGTGGTTCTAGGAGTTCCTGAAGGCATGGAATGAGAGTAAGGATTAGGAGGCCTTTTTAGTGAAATAGTAACAGAAAACTTCCTAATTTGAAGATAGGGACATCCAAACACAAGAAGCACACTGAACTCCTAACAGATGTGACCAGAAAAGATCTTCACCACGACACATTGTAATCAAACTCTTCACAGCAAAACATAAACAAAAGATTCTAAAATGTGCATGATAAAAATGCCAGATTACTTGCAGAGGATCTCCAATTAGACTCACAGAGGACTTCTCAACATAAACCCTACAGGCAAGGTGAGAATGGTGAGATATACTCCAAGTCTTAAAAGAACCGTCAACCCAGAATACTGTATCCTGCATTTATGAACAAAGGTAACATAAAGACCTTTAAAGACAAACAGAAATTTAAAGAATTTGTCATCACCAGTCAGCCCTGCAGAAGATGCATAAGGATATGCTACACACAGAAATAGAGAAAACATGGTCATCACTATGAAAGAAGGTAAAAGAATAAAACCTCCCAGTAAAAGTACAAAGGAAATCTAAAGCAAAAATAGGAAGACTTATGGGAAAATGGCAAGGCAAAGTAGTTACTTTTCAATAGCCACCTTGAATGTAAATGGTTTTAACTCTCCAGTTCAAAGACAAAGGCTGGCTGAATGTATTAAAAAATCAAACCCATCTATTTGCTGTCTACAGGAAACAAATCTCATCACAAAGATGCAAACAATTAAAAGCACAAAGATGAAAAAAGAAATTTCATGACAGAAGAAACCAAAAAAGAGCTGCTGTAGCTATCCTAAGATCAGACAAAATAGACTTTAACACAAAAACAGTCAAAAGAGACAGATAAGTAAGGACACTATGTAATGATTAAGGGATCAATTCAACTGGAAGATGTAACTATTATAAATGTATATGCACGTAATTACAGGACACTTGGCTATCTAAAAGAAATGTTAAGGAATCCAAAGGGAGATACAGACTCCAATATGATAGTAATGGGGGACTTCAATACCCCACTTTCAGCCATGGACAGATCAACCAGACAGAAAAGCAGCAAGAAAGCAGCATAGTTAATCAACACTGTAGACCAAATAGACCTAACATCTCTATAAAAATCCTATACTACAGTTGCAGAATACACTATCTTCTCACCAGTGCATGGAACTTTCTTTAGGACTGACCAACTACTATGCCATAACACAAGTCTCAGCAAATTAAAAAAAAAATCAAAATCATACCATGCATCTTCTCAAGACTACAATGCAATGAAGCTGCAAATAAGCAACTCAGGAATCTCTCATATGCAAACACATGTAGACTGAACAACATGCTTCTGAATGAACAATGAATTGTTGAAGAAATCAAAAGAGAAATAAAAAAAATTTCTGGAAACAAATGAAGATGACAATACAACATATCAAAACTTATGAGAGGGGTCGGCACTGTGGTGCAGCGGGTTAACGCCCTGTTCTGCAGCACTGGCAACCCATATGGGTGCCTGTTCTAGTCCTGGCTGCTCCTTTTCTGGTCCAGCTCTCTGCTGTGGCCTGGGAAAGTGGTGGAGGATGGCCTGAGTCCTTGGGCTCCTGCACCGCGTGGGAGACCCAGAAGAGGCTCCCGGCTCCTGGCTTTGGATTGGTGCAGCTCGGGCCATTGAGGCCATCTGGGGAGTGGACCATCGGATGGAGGACCTCTCTCTCCCTGCCTCTCCTCTTTCTGTGTAGCTCTGACTTTCAAATAAATAAATAAATCTTAAAAAAAAAATCTTGCGAGATACAGCAAAAGCAGTGTTAAGAGGAAAGTTTAAAGCAATTGGTGCCTACATCAAGAAATTGGAAAGGCACCAAATAAATGAGCTATCAATGTATCTCAAGGATCTAGAAGAACATCAAAGCAAACCAAAACTAGTAGGAGAAAATAAACAATTAAAATTAGAGAGAAATCAAAATTGAAACCAAAAAATCAATACAAATGATCAGCAAAATGAAGAGCTGGCTTTTTGAAGAAATGAACAAAATAGACACACCATTAGTCCATCTAACCAAACAAAGGAGAAGACCCAATAAATAAAATTAGAGATGAAGAAGGAAATGTAACAACAAAGACCACAGAAATAAAAAGAATTATCAGAAATTACTACAAAGAGCTGTACACTAACAAACTGGGGAAGCCAGAAAACATGGACAGATTCCTGGACACATACAACCTACCTAAATTGAGCCATGAAGACATAGAGAACCTAAACAGACCCATTAACAACATGGAAATTGAATCATTAATAAAGACCCTCTCAACAATGAAAAGCCTAGAACCAGATGGCTTCACTGCTGAATACCAGACATTTACAGAAGAACTAACTAAAATGCTTCTCCAAGTTATTAAAAACAATTTTAAGGGAGTGAATCAACCTAATTATTTCTACAAAGCCAACATCACCTTAATTCCTAAACCCAAAAAAGACATAACAGAGAAAGAAAACTACACACCAATTTCCCTGATGAACACAGACGCAAAAATCATCTACAAAATTCTAGCCAACTGACTCCAACAATACATCAGAAAGATCATTCGCCCTGAGAACCTGGACCCCAGACTGCCCCGCGAGGCCGATGCGGAGCAGCCCCTGTGTCACGGCCACACCTCCCGCGCCCGGGCAGGCGACGCCAGCACCCACTTCTCCAGCTCAGTCCCAGTGTCACCGTCCGTCCTGCCTGGGTCGGGGGCGCCCTGGTTCCCTGCAGCACCGCCGCAAACTGCATTTCCCGGAGGGGCCAAGAAAAAAAAAAAAAAAGAAAGAAAGATCATTCACCCTGACAAAATGGGATTTTCCCCTGGTATGCAGGAATGGTTCAACACTTGCAAATCAATCAATGTGACACATCAAATTAAATAACTGAAGAACAAAAAACCATATGACTATCTCAATAGATGCAGAGAAAGCATTTGATGAAATACAACACCCTTTGATGATGAAAACTAAGCAAATTAGGTATACAAGGAACATTCCTCAACACAATCAAAACAATTTATGACAAACCCACAGCCAATGTCCTATTGAATGGGGAAAAGGTAGAAGCATTCCCACTGAGATCCGGAGCCAGAAAAGGATGCATACTCTAACCACTGCTATTCCATATAGTCCTGGAATTTTTAGCCAGAACCATTAGGCAAGAAAAAAACATACAAGGGATACAAATTGGGAAGGAAGAAGTCAAACTATCCCTATTTGCAGATGACATGATTGTCTATAAAGGGTTCCAGAGACTTCACCAAGAGACTTATGTAACTCATAAGAGTTTGGTAAAGTTGCAGGATAGAAAATCACTAAACACACACACACACACACACAAAATCAATATCCATTGTATACACAGACAATGCCATGGCTGAGAAAGAACTAAGATCAATCCCATTCACAATAGCTATCAAATCAAACAAACAAAAATCCAAATACCTTGGAATAAATTCAACCAACGATGTCGAAGATCTCTACAATGAGAATTACAAAATATTAAAGAAAGAAATAGAAGATAGAAAATGGAAAAATCTTCCATGTTCATGGATTGTAAGAATCAATAGCATCAAAATGTCCATTCTTTCAAAAGCAATTTACAGATTTATTTTTTGACAGGCAGAGTGGATAGTGAGAGAGAGACAGAGAGAAAGGTCTTCCTTTTTGCTGTTGCTTCACCCTCCAATGGCCGCTGCGGACGGTGCATCTCACTGATCCGAAGCCAGGAGCCAGGTGCTTCTCCTGGTCTCCCATGCGGGTGGCAGGGCCCAAGGACTTGGGCCATCCTCCACTGCCTTCCCGGGCCATAGCAGAGAGCTGGTCTGGAAGAGGGGCAACTGGGATAGAATCTGGTGCCACAACCGGGACTAGAACCCGGTGTGCCAGCGCCGCAAGGCGGAGGATTAGCCTGTTAAGCCACGGCGTCAGCCCTAACCAACTTACATTTGACCAAGGAGCTAAAACCAATCCCTGGAGCAAGGATACTCTCTTCACCAAATGGTGCTGGGAAAACTGGATTTCCACATGCGGAAATATGAAGCAGGACCCCTTCCTTACACCTTACACAAAAATCCATTCAAAATGAATTAAAGACCTAAATCTGTGACCTGATAACACCAAATTGTTAGAGAACATTGGGGGAAACCCTCCAAGACATTGACATAGGCAAAGAGTTCTTCGAAAAGAACCCAGAGGCACAGGCAATCAAAGCCAAAATTAACAAATGGGATTACATCAAATTGAGAAGCTTCTGTACTGCAAAAGAAGCACTCAGGAAAATGAAGAGGCAGCTGACAGAATGGGAGAAATTATTTGCAAACTATGCAACTGATAAAGGATTTATAACCAGAATATATAAAGAGATCAACAAACTCCACAAAAAAACAAACAATGCAATTACAAAATGGGCAAAGGACTTAAACAGACATTTTTCAAACGAGGAAATCCAAATGACACATGAAAAAATGTTTGGAATCACTAGCCATCAGGGAAATGCAAATCAAAACCACAATGAGAACAGGGCCGGCGCTGTGGCATAGTGGGTAAAGCTGCCACCTGCAATGCCGGCATCCCATATGGGAGCTGGTTCGAGTCCCAGCTGCTCCACTTCCTATCCGGCTCTCTGCTATGGTCTGGTAAAGCCCAAGTCCTTGGGCCCCTGAACCCACATGGGAGACCCAGAAGAAGCTCCTGGCTCCTGGCTTTGGATCAGCACAGCTCTGGCCTTTGCAGTCATCTGGGGAGTGAACCAGTAGATGAAGAACTCTCTTTCTTTCTGCCTTTCCTCTATGTGTTAACTCTTTCAAGCAAATAAATAAATCTTAAAAAACACACATACACACACAATGAGGTTTCACTTTACCCCCATTAGAATGGCTTTTATACAGAATCAACAAAGAACAAATGCTGGGTGAGGACGTGGGGAAAAAGGTACTCTAATCCATCCACTGTTAGTGGGAATATAAAATGGTAAAACCAGTATGGAAGTCTGTATGAAAATGACCCAGCCATCCTACTCCTAGGAATTTACCCAAGACAAATGAAATCAATAAATGAAAGAGTTATCTGCACCCCCATGTTTACTAGAACTCAATTCACAAAAAGACATGAAATCAACCTAAATGTTCATCAATCAAAGACTGGATAAAGAAAACTATGGAATATGTACACTATGGAATATGTACACAATGGAATAATACATAGCAGTAAAAAAAAAAAAAAGAAATCCGGTCATTTGCAACAAAATGGATGAATTTGAAAAACATTATACTTAGTGAAATAAGTCAGTCCCAAAGGGACAAATACCATATATTCTACCTGATCTGTGATAGCTTATGGAGAACCTAAAAGGCACTATGTAGAAGAGAAACTACACTGTGAGAAGCAATGACTTGAACAACCCTTATCTTGACTGTCAAGGAATAGGTTTTTTTTTTTCTTCTTTTTCATATTATTTGTTGAACTCTTTAACACAGAGTTAATCATATGTGTATAAAGTCAATTGAAATTGACTAAGTAGAAAATAAGAGTGGGGCAGCTGGTGCTGTGGCACAGCAGGTAAAGCCACTACCTGCAGTCCCAGCATCCCATATGGGTGCCAGTTTGAGACCTGGCTGCTCCATTTCCGATCTAGCTCCCTGCTATGGCCTGGGAAAGGAGTAGAAGATGGCCCAAGTCCTTGGGCCCCTGTACCAGCATAGGAAGACCCGGAAGAAGCTCCCTCCTGGCTTCGGATCGGCACAGCTGTGGGCATTGGGGCCAATTGGGGAGTGAACCAGCAGATGGAAGACCTCTCTGGCTCTCCTTCTCTCTCTGTGTAACTCTGACTTTCAAATAAATAAATAAATATTAAGAAAAGAAAAGAAGAATGGGAGTAAGAGAGGCAGGAGGAAGTTTGTTACTGTAAAGTTATATAGTTCTGCATACATTCCAACAGACTTATTTCTAAGGGTGTAGTTTAAAAACTTGCTATGGGACCCCAAATCCAATTAAGCTGCATGGTAAAAAATGCCATCTTAAGTGTTTAAGTGATCATATTCAGTGTTAAAGTGATCATATGGATAAGATTAAGTGTTAAAGTGACATATAGATAGGATTAAGCATCTGGTAATAATAATACAATTAAAAAGGAGTGAATGCTCCAACAGTTGAAGCAATCCACATAGCAAACTCATGGAATGATCACTTTAAGTAGCACACTGACCTCAGAATCAGCCCTTAAGTCATTCTGGTCTAGCTGAAAAGCCTACCAGAGCATTTCAGGCTTGGAAAGCCAAGACACTGTGGCAAAAAAATGTCCTACATGAAGGATCTCTATGAGTGAGACCCCAGTGGAAAGAAGTGGCCATCAAAAAAGGATGTACTTTTCTCTGTAGGGAGGAAAGAACTTCTATTTTGCTTATGGCCTTGTCTAAATACCAACTGAGATTCTGGATCCAAAAGGCTTTCATGGCCTTGGTAGCTCAAGTCAAGTGCCTGGGGTGATCACTGACGTCATACAATAGAGAATTGTTAATTTAACAACAGGAGTCACTGTGCAAGACCTCTGTCCTCAATGAGCTGTATTATGAGAATTAACTGTAAAATTTGTTCTCAGTTTTGTCTATGTGTGTGCATCCAAACTGTTGAAATTTTAGTATAGTGCTGATCATCTGTGTATAAAGTTAATTGAAAATTAATCTTAATGGAGAATGGGACTGGGAATGGGAGAGGGAGGGAAGAGGATGTGGGGTGAAGGTGGGAGGGCAAGTATGGTGGAAAGAATCACTATATTCCTAAAGTTGTACTTATGAAAGTTGTGTTCCTTAAATAAAGGTTTCTTTGGGGCAAAAAATAGAGATATATTTATTTGAAAGACAGTTACAGAAAGAGGTAGAGACAGAGAGAGGTCTTCTATCTGCTAGTTCACTCCCCAAATGACCACAACAACCAGGGCTGGGCCAGGCCAAAGTCAGGAGCCAGGAGCTTCTTGTGAGTCTCCCACATGGATGCAGGGGCCCAAATACTTGTGCCATCTTTTAGTACTTTCCCAGGCCATAAAACAGAGAGCTGGATTGCAAGAGGAGCAGCCGGGATACCATCCAGCGCCCATATGGGATGCTGGTGTTGCAGGTGGAGGCTTAGCCTACTACACCACAGGGTGATAACTTTTGATACAGAAAACACAAGAAAACATTGCCCAATACTACTTCACCATGAAATCTTTGAACATGCTAATGATACTAAATCAGACTTCTGTGTGAGCCATCTAAATTGCAGAACTGTTCCCTCTTCACTAGGTTATTTCTTCATTCCACTCAATGGCAAGCTATGGACCTTTCAGCAGAATGTCAGCACACAGTTAATTTATCTCAAGTCCATGAGGCATGCAGCAGTTTGGTGCTGTTGAGACTGCTGAAAACCACTTATCTTCTATGGAACAAAGACATCAAGCAGTGGCATCTTATTCTGCAGTCACATAGTTGGTTCTACCTGTATCCAGGTTACAGAGTCTCTAATAACAATTTCTTAAGCTATTAAGTATATGTTCCAAAGCTAGAAAATGAGCAACTCGTAAATGTCTGTATGAGACCAGCAGTTCCTAATACTCCTGCTCCAAGATGGTGAGAAGACCACAGGTGATAGGGGAATTTGGTATTCAATAAGAGAGTCCAATGAAATTTGAGAAACACTCTAATTAGAGAGGGCAAATGTACAATTCAAAGAGAAAACTGACTTTTCTTTTTTTTTTGACAGGCAGAGTTAGACAGTGAGAGAGAGAGAGAAAGGTCTTCCTTTTTCCATTGGTTCACCCCCCAAGTGGCCGCTATGGCTGGCATGTTGCGGCCGGTGCACTGCGCCGATCTGAAGGCAGGACCCACGCACTTCCTCCTGGTCTCCCATGCGGATGCAGGAGCCCAAGCACTTGGATCATCCTCCACTGCCTTCCCGGGCCACAGCAGAGAGCTCGACTAGAAGAGGAGCGACCGGGACTAGAACCTGGCGCCCATATGGGATGTTGGTGCCACAGGCGGAGGATTAACCAAGTGAGCCATGGCACCGGCCCTAAGACACTGTCACTTTTAATACTGTCAATAGTAGGATATTTTGAGTTTAAGCAAGGTTATAATAACTCCAGTATGACCCAGATATCATTGAAAGAAAGAAAACGAACATAAGAAAAAGTTTGTTAACATTCTTCCTCTTTTCTTCTTGCTTAGGCTTGCCTGGCTTTAGAATTTCCTAAATTAGTTCTTAATAAAAATAAGGCCAAACTAATGACTGTTTATGGTGATGTTTATCCTTACAAAACAAGTTACAAATTGTGTTGCTGCCTCAGTTCTGTTTTTCTTTAGCTTCCTAAGTTGTCCAGAATTTAGAAACTTTTGGGTTTCATTAAGAACAGTCGTTTTGAACTTTCAGAAATATAGCAGTCTCCCCTCATTCACAGAAGATATGTTCCAAGAGCCCCCTAGTCTCAAACTGTGGAGTGTATCAAATTATTTAATTTAATGCCTTTTCCATCTTAACTAAGCACTAAGCACATTCTGTGGCTGGAGCTTTTACAATTTGAGAAGTGACAGCAACATTATAACAAATTTCACAAATATGTACTTTGTTTTTATCATACATTCTTAGCAATATGGCTATTTTTTCTCTTTCCTTATTAAGTCAAAATTTTCACCTAAAGGAAGTACTTTACAGCTTCTAGTTGGCATATCCAAATCACTAGTGTCATTACTTCTGTACTCTTTTAGCACAATTGTTAAGTAAAATATGAGTTACTTTGATACAAGCAGAACTGACAACTCAGAACCAAGACAAGTACTAAGTGACTAACAGAGGGGTAGGGGTGTATACAGCTTGGATACAATGGACAAATTCACATCCAGAGTGTGTAGGAGCAAAGTGTTGTGAGATTTTGTCACATTGCTCTCAGTGAAACTCAATTTAAGATTTATCAATTACTTCTGGAAGTTTTTAAACATTTTTTGGACCATGGTTGACTACAGGTAAACATAATCCACAGAAAATGAAGCTGCAGGTGAGAAGGGACTAGTGTTCTTGGCCTTTGTTGAAAGAACCGGAGAAAAAATATCAGGTAGGTATGGGAAAGGAGAGATGGTTGCATAGTTTAAAAATGACTGCAATGTGGCTGGTGCTGTGGCACAGCGGGTTAAAGCCCCAGCCTGCAGCACCGGCATCCCATATGGGCACCGGTTTCAGAGCCGGCTGTTCCACTTCCAATCCAGCTCTCTGTTATGGCCTGGGAAAGCAGTAGAAGATGGCCTAAGTCCTTGGCCCCTGAACCCACGTGGGAGACCCAGAAGAATCTCCTGGCTCCGAGCTTCAGATCAGCTCAGCTCTGATCATTGCGGTCATTTGGGGAGTGAATCAGCGGATGGAAGACCTCTCTCTCTCTCTCTCTGGCTCTACCTCTCTCTGTAACTCTGACTTTCAAATAAATAAAATCATTCTTTAAAAATAAAAAAACTGCAAAATTCTTTGTCACTCTCCCCAAATGCAGGTTGAAGACTACCTTCCTCTCCCCTAGAATCTAGGTTGGCTCTGAGACCTTTCAATCAATACAATGTGGTAAAGATAATTTCTACAGTTGGTCCTTAAAAAGAGATCTGTGGCTTTCTGCTTTTACTCTCACCAATAAATGGCAATTCTCCATAATTATCCACTCTTTTTCTTTCTTTTGTCTAGCACCCTTTGGGGTGCAGGAAAAGACAAGTGGACTAGTAGAGAAGCAAAGAGATGAGGGATGAAGAGAAAGGTAGAAAATGTAGAGAGGAGCCTATAAAGTCAGGTCCCAAGCTCCAGTTCTAATTTTCCCCCTAACATGTCCATCCAGGGTCATATAACACTTCTACACTGAAAAAAAAAAAAGATGTACTTATTTATTTATTTGAAAGTCAGAGTTACAGAGACAGAGACAGAGACAGAGAGAGAGAGAGAATCTTCAACTGGTTCATGACCCAGATGGCCTCAGTGGCTTAATCTGGGACTCCCACATGAGTGGCAAGTGTCCAAGAACATTTGCCATCCCCTGCTGCTTTTCCCAGACCATTAGCAGGGAGTGGGATCAGAAGTGGAGCAGCCAGGTCTCCAAGTGGTGCTCATATGGAATGCTGGCTTCTCAGGTGGTGCCTTTACCCGTTATGCCACAACACCAGCCCCGCTTCTACACTTTTTGGTTTCCTTAGTCAATGTAATTTTGTGATGGTAACAGAGCAATCAACTTTAAAAAGTCTATCATAAGGAGTATGCAATTTCCATTTTCTTTCATTTTTCACTCAACTAGCCAACCTGTAAAACCACGATCAGCTACATCTAGAAAAATAAACATAATAAATGAAAGAAAACAACAAAAATTCAACAAGGCAAAATGAATGGGAAGAAAGGAAGTTATTTTTCTTCTTTCAATCTGCTAAGAACAGAAATAATACCAACTAACACATACTGATTACATGCCTAAGTACTTAATACTAATATTGGGGCCCGTGCTGTGGCACACTAGGTTAATCCTCCACCTGTGGCGCCAGCATCCCATATGGACACTGGTTCTAGTCCTGGTTGCTCCTCTTCTGATCCAGCTCTCTGGTATTGCCTGGGAAGGCAGTGGAGGATGGCCCAAGTGCTTGGGTCCCTGTACCCATGTGGGAGACCCAGAAGAAGCTCCTGGCTTTGGATCGGAAGCTCCAGCTATTGTAGCTACTTGGGGAGTGAACCAGCGGATGGAAGACCTTTCTCTCTGTCTCTCCCTCTCACTGTCTGTAACTCTACTTCTCAAATAAATAAATAAAATCTTTTAAAAATACTAATATTAATTCAATCTTCATGGCAATCCCATGAACAATTATTATCCTTGTTTTACAGTTGAGAAAACAACAAATTGAGATCACACAGCTAGGTGTTGAACCTTAGCATTCTAGCATCTGAATTTATGCTCTCAATGCATTTCTTTTTTTTTTTAACTTTTATTTAGCAAATATAAATTTCCAAAGTACAGCTTATGGATTACAATGGCTTTTTCCACTCCCAACTTCCCTCCCGCCCACAACCCTCCCATCTCCCGCTCCCTCTCCCATTCCATTCACATCAAGATTCATTTTCAATTCTCTTTATATACAGAAGATCAATTTAGTATATATTAAGTAAAGATTTCAACAGTTTGCACCCACACAGAACATAAAGAGTAAAATATTGTTTGAGTACAAGTTATAGCATTAATTCACAATGTACAACACATTAAGGACACAGTTCCTACATGAGGAGTAAGTGCACAGTGACTCCTGCTGTTGACTTAACAGATTGACGCTCTTATTTATGGCGTCAGTAATCTCCCTAGGCTCTTGTCATGAGTTGCCAAGGCTATGGAAGCCTTTTGAATTCACCGACTTCGATCTTATTTAAACAAGGTCATAGTCAAAGTGGAGGTTCACTCCTTTGATGGCCCGTTTTTTTTTTTTTTTTTGACAGGCAGAGTGGACAGTGAGAGAGAGAGACAGAGAGAAAGGTCTTCCTTTTTCCCGTTGGTTCACCCTCCAATGGCCGCTGCGGCCGGCGCATCGCGCTGATCCAAAGGCAGGAGCCAGGTGCTTCTCCTGGTCTCCCATGCAGGTGCAGGGCTCAAGCACTTGGGCCATCCTCCACTGCCTTCCCAGGTCATAGCAGAGAGCTGGCCAGGAAGAGGGGCAACCAGGATAGAATCTGGCGCCCCAACTGGGACTAGAACCTGGTGTGCCGGCGCCGCAAGGCGGAGGATTAGCCTGTTAAGCCACAGCGCAGGCCTGTTTTGTTTTTTTGACAGGCAGAGTGGACAGTGAGAGAGAGAGAGAGACAGAGAGATAGGTCTTCCTTTTCTGCTGGTTCACTCCCCAATGGCCACTGTGGCTGGCGTGCTGCGGCCGGTGCACCGTACTGATCCGAAGCCAGGAGCCAGGTGCTTCTCCTGGTCTCCCATGGGGTGCAGGGCCCAAGGACCTGGGCCATCCTCCACTGCAATCCCGGGCCACAACAGAGAGCTGGACAGGAAGAGGAGCAACCAGGACAGAATCCGGCACCCCGACCAGGACTAGAACCCAGTGTGCCGGTGCCGCAAGGCAGAGGATTAGCCTAATGAGCCACGGCGCCGGCCATATGGCCCATTCTTTCTACTGGGATCTCACTTGCAGAGATCTTTCATTTAGGTCCTCTTTTTTTTTTTTTTTTGGCCAGAGTGTCTTAGCTTTCCATGCCTGAAATGCTCTCATGGGCTCTTCAGCCAGATCCGAATGCCTTAAGGGCTGATTCTGAGGCCAGAATGCTGTTTAGAACATCTGGCATTCTATGAGTCTGCTGTGTATCCCACTTCCCATGTTGGATCATTCTCTCCCTTTTTTATTCTATCGGTTAGCATTAGCAGACTCTAGTCCTGTTTATGTGATCCCTTTGACTCTTAGACCTATCATTATGATCAATTGTGAACTCAAATTGATCACTTGGACTAGTGAGATGTCATTGGTACATGCCACCTTGACGGGATTGAATTGGAATCCCCTGGTACATTTCTAACTCTACCATTTGGAGCAAGTCCTATTGAGCAATGTCCCAGATTGTACATCTCTTCCCTCTCTTATATTTAACAGAGAAAACTTTGCAGTTAAATTTAAACACCTAAGAATAATTGTGTCTTAATTACTAGAGTTCAACCAATAGTATTAAGCAGAACAAACAAACAAAAAAAACTAAAAGGGATAAAGTATTAAGTTGTATATCAACAGTCAGGACAAGGGCCGATCAAGTTACTCTTTCTCATAGTGTCCATTTCATTTCAACAGGTTTCCTTTTAGGTGCTCGGTTAGTTGTCACCAATCAGGGAGAACATATGATATTTGTCCCTCTGGGAGTGGCTTATTTCACTCAGCATGATGCATTCCAGATTCCTCCATTTTGTTGCAAATGACCGGATTTCATTGTTTTTTACTGCTGTATAGTATTCTATAGAGTACATGTCCCATAATTTCTTTATCCAGTCTACTGTTGATGGGCATATAGGTTGATTCCAGGTCTTAGCTATTGTGAATTGAGCTGCAATAAATATTAAGGTGCAGATAGCTTTCAATGCATTTCTAATGCAAATCACTTTCATTCTTAGAGTGGTTCTATTCACTTTCATTACACGAAATCACAAGATAAACAGACTCATCACTTCAACTAGGATGAAACCAGGAAATAAACATATTTAAGTAAGGTAAATAAGGGGTAATCACAACAGTTTCCAAAAGTACAACCACAAGAAAAATGAACAAGGCAAATGTGGAACTTTGATGTACATTACAAGTATACTAAAGACCTTGCTCACATGTCATGAAATGCCAATCATTTAAGATAAATTGTGGGAGTTGGCGTTGTGGCAAAGGGGGTTAAGCCACTGCCTGAGAAGCCAGCATCCGTTTGAGTCCTGGCTGTTCCACTTCCAATCCAACTCTCTGCTAATACGCCTGGGAAAGCAGCCCAGAATGGCCCAAGCACACGGACCCTGAAACCCCATGGGAGACCCTGAAGAGGCTCCAGGCTCCTGGCTTTGGCCCGGCATAGCCCCAGCTTCTGTGGCCATTTGGGGAGTAAACCAGCAGTTGGGAGCTCTCTCTTTCTCTGTTTCTTTCCCTCTCTCCATAACTCTGCCTTTCAAACAAATAAATCTTGAAAAAAAAAATTTTGTCATCTAAAAAAAAAAGATAAGCTGTGCTTTATGTCAAGAGATAGTGTGAAAAGGGGGTGGCACTGTGGTGTAGTGGGTAAAGAGATAGTGTGGGCACTGTGGAGTAGTGGGTAAAGCCGCTGCCTGCAGTGCTGGCATCCCATATGGATGCCAGTTCTAGTCCTGGCTTCTCCACTTTCTATCCAGCTCTTTGCAATATGGCCTGTGAAAGGCATAGTGCTTGGGCCTCTGTACCCACATGGGAGACATGGTAGAAGCTCCTGGCTCTGGCTTCAGATAGGTGCAGTTCTGGCTGTTGCGGCCACTTGGGGAGTGAACCAGTAGATGGAAGACTACTTCTTCTTTCTGTCTCTGCCTCTCTGTAACTAGGCCTTTCAAATAAATAAATCTTAAAAAAAAATTATAACAGTGTGAAGCATTTACTGTCCACTAGCCACAAACTGGCAAACTGGGTTCTGAAATGAGTTTACATAAAAAATATGACTAACGGCTGAGGCTCACTAGGCTAATCCTCCGCCTGCGGCGCCGGCACACCAGGTTCTAATTCCAGTTGGGGCACTGGATACTGTCCCGGTTGCTCCTCTTCTAGCCCAGCTCTCTGCTGTGGCCCAGGAGGGCAGTAGAGGATGGCCCAAGTCCTTGGGCCCTGCACCCGCATGGAGACCAGGAGGAAGCGCCTGGCTCCTGCCTTTGGATTGGCGCAGCCCATCGGCCGCAACGCGCCGGCCGTGGCAGCCATTTGTGGGCTGAACCAAAGGAAAAAGGAAGACCTTTCTCTCTATCTCACTGTCTAACTCTGCCTGTCAAAAAAAAAAAAAAAAATATGGCTAAGTAGAAAAAGAAAACAATTTTCATTTGGAGACAGAAATGTTTTTGCTGGTGCAAAGGACAGCACATCAATAATTTAGCATCAGTCTTTTCAACAGAATGGACAAAGTCCATAAAGGGAAGGAGACCTGCAATAAAAAGGAAAACAAATATCTAGTAAAATATGTGTATTAGAAAGGGAAGGCAGAAAAGTTATTTCAGGAAAAAATAGAGAAAATACAAAAACGTTTGATGGTAGAAGAAAACAGCAAAGAGTAAGAAAGCTAAAATAAAATGAACAACTGCAATACAAAAAGGAATAAAAGCAAAGTAACCTTTTTGAGTTCCCAAAGAGAAGAGTTATCAAAACAAAGGTACAAGAACAAGTTAGCTACCATCATCTTTGTCCTATACTGCAAGTGCCTCCTAACTAGTCTGGCTGATAATCTTTTCCCCTTCTCCAAAATTTTTTTCTCCATGTGGTAACCAATAACCTTTTTTGAGGCAAAAGTGCTATGTCACCTCTAGCCTCATCTTGCACCACTCTTCTTATTGGTCCCAAACTTACCTTTTGTGAGTTCTCCAAATATGCCATGCTCAATTCTATTCCCTGTGCCTAAAAGTTGTCTTCTCACCTCCCCTTCACCTATTCACCATTCAAACCACAACTATTAGATAAAATTCTCATTATTACGATCGCACTTTTTGTACTACACACGTATAATTTTACAAACACAAATACAACTGGATTGTTAATTCTCCTCTCTAGACCATTTCCCCTCAGTACTCTGCCCTTCAGTGTAGTGCCTACAACACAGAAGGTATTCGATAATGATCTGTTGAATGAATGAATGAACAAAAAGAAACCTTCCTAAATCATCAGTGACAAGTGGAAAAGAGCTGAGACAACAGTTAAGTGAATAGATCCAAAAGAAATGAGGGAAAAGAGGTAAGTAAACAATTCTAGCCTAATGAAATTCATACAATTTTAGTGTGGTATAAACATCTCTTCTCGGGTCAATTGTTAAATCAACAACAGGAGTCACTGTGCATTTACTCCCCATGGAGGATCTCTGTCCTTAATGTGTTGTACTATGAGAATTAACGGTAAAACAAGTCTTCAAACAGTACTTTATACTTTGTGTGTCTGTGTGGGTGCAGTCTGTTGAAATCTTTACTTAGTATATACTAAGTTGATCTTCTGTATATAATGAAAAATGAATCTTAATGAAGAATGGGATGAGAAAGGGAGTAGGAGATGGGATGGTTTATGGGTGGAAGGGTGGTTATGGGGGGAATACTGCTATAATCCAAAAGTTATACTTTTGAAATTTATATTTATTAAATAAAAGTTTTCTTAAAAAAAAAATCTCTTCTTGGCCTTTTGGCTAGGATTAAGTGTGGTGTTTTTTTTTTGTTGTTTGTTTGTTTTTTTCTTTTTTTTGACAGGCAGAGTGGACAGTGAGAGAGACAGTGAGAAAGGTCTTCCTTTTTGCCATTGGTTCACCCTCCAATGGCTGTTGCGGCCGGCGCATTGTGCTGATCCGAAGCCAGGAGCCAGGTGCTTCTGGTCTCCCATGCGGGTGCAGGGCTCAAGCACTTGGGCCATCCTCCACTGCCTTCCTGGGCCATAGCAGAGAGCTAGCCTGGAAGAGAGGCAACCGGGATAGAATCCGGCGCCCCAACCGGGACTAGAACCCGGTGTGCCGGCGCCACAAGGCGGAGGATTAGCCTGTTAAGCCACAGCGCCAGCCTAAGTGTGGTATTATATACAAACAAAATCAAGATGGTACAATAGTAGCCAGCAGATCTTTTACCCAGAGAAGCCATACAAGGAAATGGGAATTAGACTTTCACTTACTTCTATGGCTATGAGACATATTTCAGAATAAAGATAAGCATATATTCAAACACAGGCATCTTGTACTTAATATGACTAAGCAGTGCTATTCCTTCTCAGTCCTCTACCAGTCTACACCATCTGAGTAAATAACCTTACCTCCCAACATACCAAGTTAAAGCCCCTAGGAGTCATCTTTGATTTTTGTTACTTTAATCTTCAATACACAATCCATCAACAAGTTCTGTAAGCTCTATACCCAAATTTATCAGCACTCTATATACACTCTCTTCTCCAATCTCCACAGCCATTATCATAGTCCAAGCCTCCATCACTTCTGTTTAGACTGCTAAAATATTCTTCATGCTTTTATTCTTGGTCTTTCCTAGCTCATTCCATACAAAGCAGCCAGTTGATTTTTTTTTTTTTAAACAGGCAGAGTTAGACAATGAGAGAGAGACAGAAAGGTCTTCCTTCCATTGGTTCACCCCCCAAATGGTGCTATGGCTGGTGCGCTGTGCCTATCCGAAGCCAAAAGCCAGGTGCTTCCTCCTGGTCTCTCATGCAGGTGCAGAGGCTCAAGCACCTGGGCCATCCTCCACTGCCCTCTCAGGCCACTGCAGAGAGCTGGACTGGAAGAGGAGCAACCGGGACTAGACCCCGGCACCCATACGGGATGCCGGTGATGCAGGCAGAGGATTAACCAAGTGAGCCACAGCGCCGGCCCCATGCTAGTTGATTTTTTTAAAAATATAAATCTTGGGGCCAGCATCATGGTGGAATGGGTAAAGCTAACACTTGTAATGTTGGCATCCCTGAGTGCTGGTTCGAGTGCTGGCTGCTCCACTTTGAGTCCAACTCCCTGCTAATATGCCTGGAAAAACAGCAGAAGATGGTCCAAGTACTTAGGTCCCTGTGCCCACATGGGAGACCTGGAAGAAGCTCCTGGCTTGGCCTGGCTCAGCCCTGGCAAATATGGCCATTTGGAAACGAACCAGCATATGGAACATCTCTCTCACTCTTGTCTCTCCATCTGTCTGTAACTCTTTCAAATAAATAAAGTAAATCTTAATATATATATATGTATATAAATCCTATCATAACCCTCACTTGCCCCAAACTCTTCAATGACTTCCCACTGCTCAGAATGAAATAAAAATTCTTTACGATCCTTTACATTAGATCTCCTATTGTTCACAGACTCTCTGCTTTGCTTGCTACATTCCAATCATGACGACTTTCTTTTTATCATGTATGACTTCTGAACCTTTACATGCGTTATCTTCATGGAGTCTGTCTTACACTGCAGTATCTCACAGTTAAGGCATTAACTCACATGTAATCTCAGGGATACTTTTCCTTCCTAACTTTAACACTATGTAAAGTGGCTTCCCCATCTTTGCTCTGCATACTTCTTTCACAACCTTTACCATACTGTAGTTTTCTGTCTTGTTAACAACAAATATGTTTCTAGTACAAGAAATATGATAGTTGGGTCTGGTTTTGTGGCACAGTGGGTTAAGCTGCCTGCAACACAGGCATCTCATATGGGTGCTGCTACACTTCCAATACAGCTCCCTGCTAATGTGCCTGGGAAAGCAGTGAAGATGGTCCAAGTGCTTGGACCCCTGCCAGCCACATGGGAGACCTGGAAGAAGCTCCTGGCTCTGGCCAAGACCAAAGCTGGCTGTTGTGGCCATTTTGGAAGCAAACCAGCAGATCAAGCTCACTCTCTCTCTCCCCTGCTGTTAACTCTGCCTTTCAAATAAATAAATAAAATTTTTAACAAATACGATAGTGAAAAGAAAAGTATTGCTTTCACAGAGTTTATATTTTAGTAGAGCTAAAAAACATAACTTTATCTTGTGATAAATGATATTATGAAAAACAAAACGAAAAGTTTGTAACGTGTTTGGTTTGTGTTTGTGTGTAATTCAACACAATAACATTGTAAGTAGGTTGCTGGGTCTGAGCAGACTTGAATAAAGGAAGTGAATGAAATTCTGGAGTAAGAATTCTCAATGGATAATTTTTTTAACTTATTTGTTGACAGTCTCTCCTGCTAAAACATAAGTTCTATGAAGTCAGGGACTTTGACTATCTTACATGCTGCTGTATTCACCTTCATACAGTAGCCTGGAAGGGTAAGCATCTCTGAGTGAATGAAAACCTACTTCAGGGCTGGCGGTGCCATGGCTCAGCGGGTTAACGCCCTGGCCTGAAGTGCTGACATCCCATATGGATGCCAGTTCTAGTCCCAGCTGCTCCTCTTCTGATCCAGCTCTCTGCTATGGCCTGGGATAGCAATACAAGATGGCCTAAGTCCTTGGGCCCCTGCACCCACGTGGTTGACCCGGAAGAAGCTCCTGGCTCCGGGATGGCACAGTTCCAGCCGCTGTGGTCAACTGGGGAGTAAGCCACTGGATGGAAGACCCCTCTCTCTCTCTCTCTGCCTCTCCTCTGTGTAACTCTGACTGTCAAATAAGAAATTAAATCTTAAAAAAAAAAAAAACCTACTTCAGTTTTTCAACAACCCTACTGGAGAGAAGAAAAGTATAATAATAAAAAATGGTTTTTGTTAAAGACATTTATTTATGGCCGGCGCCTCCGCCTGCGGTGCCGGCACCCGGGGTTCTAGTCCCGGTTGGGGTGCTGGATTCTATCCCGGTTGCCTCTCTTCCAGGCCAGCTCTCTGCTATGGCCCGGGAGTGCAGTGGAGGATGGCCCAAGTGCTTGGGCCCTACACCCGCATGGGAGACCAGGAGAAGCATCTGGCTCCTGGCTTCGGATCAGCATGGTGCGCTGGCCGCAGCGGCCATTTGGGGGGTGAACCAACGGCAAAAGGAAGACCTTTCTCTCTGTCTCTCTCACTGTTCACTCTGCCTGTCCAAAAAAAAAAAAAAAAGACATTTATTTATTTGAGAGGTAGAATTAGAGAGAGAAGGAGAGACAGAAAGAGGTCTTCCATTTGCTGGTTCACTCTCCAAATGCTCCCAACAGCCAGAGTTGGGGCTGATCCGATGTCAGGAGCTTCTTCCAGGTTTACCGGGCACTCTGGTCATCTTCCACTGCCTTCCAGGCCATAAGCCATCTGGGGAATGAATCAGCGGATGGAAAACATCTCTCTCTCTGTCTCTACCTCTCTCTACAGTTCTGCTTTTCAAATAAATAAAATAAATCTTTAAATTTTTTTATTTACAGTATACAAATTTCATGTATTTCCTATATAGATACAGAAACACAGTGATGCTTCCCACCCTATCATCCCTCCCACCCACACACCCACCCTCCTCTTCCTCCTATTCCCATTCTTAATAGCATCAGTAAGCCAACTTTTGATCCTCCAATTTCAAAACAAAAAAACAACACACATAGCACTTCCTTTAACACAGGCTGCACCACTCAGCCTCTGGACAGGTACTTATTCTACCCAACTTGGAAAGGAAGCAGTATGAAAAGAACCCAGAAAAATACCCAGCTTTCCTTCTTATTAGGAATCTCATATAAAGCTTTTATCATTTTTAGATAAAAGACTGCCTTGCATAAAGAGGTAAGAGTCTCCCCCCACACTTCACTATACTCAACTAGGAAGAATTAGAAAATTGTTTCTCCACCTCTTTTAGTCCCTATTTATTCATAAGATAAATGCTGAGTACCTACTATGTTCCAGGCACTGTTCTAGGTCCTGTTAATAAATCAGTAAGAATACCTGTCCTTCAACACTTTCCCTACAGAATCTGTTAACCACTAAGATATTTTAAATTAAATTGTAATTTTTAAATTCCATGTTTCTAAACGGTTATTTTGCACAAGTATCTCATGACATACTGCATATGAAAATCAACTTTGCGAAATTATCCAGGTGGTTCTTTATAGAAAATACTGCAGAGCCTCATTTTCCTAAACATCGTATTTATAAACTCAATTACCAGAGTAAACAGTGAACTCAAAGTCACTTAAGCAATAGCATTTTAGGTTCTTAGACAAAGAAATCTAGATGTGTTTTGGGGGGGGTTCTTATAGCTACACGGGCAAAACGCCAATATTGTTACCCACTGCCACCATTCCCAATAAAAACATTCTCACAAAGCTTTTAAGACTGGCCCTTAACAGTAAATGTTTAACTTTCCCTCCCAAGCGAACAGAAATGGAAACACCCAAACTTTGTCTATTAAATTAGCTTTTGTAACGTCCCCAAATTGACATTGTGAATCTCATTCTCTTTTTTCTGACACTCAATTGCAGAAAATATTCTTACGAAATGTGTATTGCTAATAAGATCAAACAAGGCCAGGCCTCACTCATTTCAACGCTGGCTGCAAAAAGCAGCCTGGGGCTCCGTGTAAACAGAAAGCCCAGGCGATATAAAACCTAACCCGAGAACTACAGCTCCCCTTCCTCCCCACTGACCCCCCAATTCTACCCAACCCTTAGCCACGGGAAACTTTCCATTAATATCAGACAAGACTCGAATGCAGTCTGTTCTCATGGTTAGGCCACTGCCAAAAAGGGCAAAAAAAAAAAAAAAAGTCACAGACTTCTATGCGCACTCTCAAAAGACGCCCACCAACTCTGGCTCGCAGCCCGATCCACCGGCGCCCCACGGCCATCCCCGCTCGCTGCCCAGCCCGGGCAGACTCGAACCCCGCGCGCTCACAGCACCCTCCCTCCCCGCCATCGCCCACCCCTCGTACCTCCGCAGTCCCCCAAACACACCCTGTGTAGATAACTGAATATCCGGAGTTCCGGGGGTCCCGTTTTCCTTTATTTCCCCACCCCTTGTCTCGCAAGAGCAGAAACAGACGTACCTTCCAGAAAAGTAATCTCTCCAGAGCTACCGCCGCTCTTGCCGGCCGCCATCTTCCTCCTCCCACGCCGCCGCCTCCTTAATCCATGGCCCACACTGCCTCCGTGCTCGCCAGGATGAGGGGCCGAGCCGCCGGAGGGGAGCCGCCGCAGGGCTGCTGGCCTCGGGCTCAGCCGTCAGGCAGGCGGCGCTCCCACGTCCAGGCGGGGCCTACACAAAAGCAGGCCAGGCTCGCCCGGGCCTTTCCGCGGGCTGGCGGGCGGCGAGCGCGGCCTGGGCTTCTCCTCAGGCCCCTCCGGGGGAACGCGAGCGGCGACGGCGGCGGCGGCGCTTCCCGGGCCCGGCTCCTCTCGGCCCACGACTCCCCATCCACCGCCCACCCAGGCCGCCTGAGAAGCCTCCTCCGAACACAGGCCCCAGGAAGGGAAGATGAAGGCGGGCACACAAACACGCCTCCTTTCGGCCCAGGCCGTAAAATGGCCGCACCCGCCGCGCCGGGGCGGCGAAGGCTCCGCGACCGTCAGGCACCCCCAGAGCCTTCGCGTTTTCTGCAGTCGCAGCCGCTAAGGCCGCCCGCCCACCCCGCCTAGGGGTGAAAGCATCAGCGGAGGCATTTGCGGCTGTCCATGTGGACAGGGGTGGGTCTCCTCTGCCACTGCCTCGCGTCGGTCGCCACAGCAGCTCCGCCGCCGCCGCCGCTCCTCCCCCACGGGCGCTGGAGCTGCCGCCCGGCTCCCGCCCCCGCCGCGCCGCCGCCGCCGCCGCTGCCGCCCCCAGCGCGGCTCCCGCTCAGGACCCGGGCTCCGCTCTCAGGCACGGCGAGCTGTGGCGCCGCAAGGAACACCGGCTCGGGGCGCCCGCCGCCCGGCCTTTCGGTGGCGGCGGCTTCTGCGGCGCCGACTGGGCTCAGACAAGTTTGGCCCCCCAGTTCGACCCTCGAAGGCCCCATGGCAGACGTGGCCAGCGAGCGCTTCCTAGTTGGGCCAGTGGTGCATTGGGTGTTGTGGCAGAAATATTGTAAGTTTATCTCTTTGAGGAGACCGTAGAGTTTAAACCATTGTCAACTGAAAAGGTGGTGAGGTAGAGTAATTACAGGTTTAGAACATGATTCGGTCGTGGTCCACATTCGTTGTTAAAGAAATTTAAGATTATGTATGAGAAGGTTTTACCAATACACTTTGGATGGCAATGTTTAAAAAAAAAAAAAGTCCTTTGTCATTTATGTGCCTGAGACTTCAAAAAAAAAAAAAAACACCCTAGTTTACAAGTCAGGCCTTATAATTTCGGAGAACCATATTCTATTGATCTCTCGTTTTCTTTTAAAAGAATACTATTTTGTCATTATAGAAAATACAAAAAAATGAAAAAATTGTTAGCCCATGATCTTGCCATGGAAACTCAACTTCTTTAGGGTATAGCTTTCCTATAGCATTTTTCTTAAAGCCTCAGCATCCCTATTTAAAAGAGACATACAAAAACAATTTATGCTATAAAGCAATTAAAAGGCAGCAGTAGTAAAGGGTTGCAAAAAACTGAGCTGGTGTAATCTTGGTTCTAATTAAATTGACCTACTAAGTAAGACTTTCTGTTGTAAACTTCTTTTAAAAATATTTTTCTAAAATGAACCAGTAACCTTCCAATTCAGCAAGAGAGGGTGATGAATATAACTTACTATCATTTGTTATTTTTGTTGCTTGAGGAGGTTGTATGATCCTGATCCTCTATGACATAGTTTGTGCCCATGAGGCATGTAGGTAACAGACAGATGTGGGTGACTGATCATTTGTACAGACTTCAAAATGTAGTTTAAAAAAATAAATCTCTTACTTTAAAATACATACTATACATGCTGGCTTTGGAAGTTGAGGAGAGTAGCAGGAGTCAAGGATGTGAGTGACTTCTAAAAGAAAAGACAAGGAAAGACTTCTCTCCTAGAGTCTCCAAAAGGAAAACTGATACCTTAATTTTAGCCCAATGAGACAGATGTTGGACTAGAGAACTATAATATAATACATTTGTGTTCATGTGCCAAATTTTGTGATATAGTCATTGGTGACAACAGCCATAGAAAACTGATTTACCTGAAGTGGCAAACAAGGTGTTGTTCCATCAGAGATGTCTTCTAAGAAAGCTGAGATAGGATCTTTCAGGAAAAGTTCTTGTTTGTTTGTTTGTTTAAAGATTTATTTTATTTATTTGAAAGAGGGAGAAAGAAAGAAAGTCATCTTTCATTTGCTGGTTCACTCCCCAGAGGCCTCAGTGGCCAGTGCTGGGCCAGTCTGAAGCCAGGAACCAGGAGCTTCCTCTCGGTCTCCCACTGGGTGCAGGGGACCAAGCACTTTGGCCATCTTCCACTCCTTTTCCAGGTGCTTTAGCAGGGATCTGGATGGGAAGTGGAGCAGCCAAGACTCAAGCCAGTGCCCATATGAGTTGCTGATGTCACAGACAGTGGCTTCATCCACTAAGCCTCAGTGGCAGCCCCAAGTGTTTTATTTTTAACTGTTATTAAATTCAAGTAATCTCTATAGGACTCTGTAATTCTAGTTCTAAAGGAAAACTATGAATTAAACCAATGGTTCACAAACTTCAGTGTATGTAAGAATTACCCAAAGAGCTTGTTTTTTGTTGTTGTTTGAAGATTTATTTATTTATTTTGGAAGTTAGAGTTACACAGAGAGGGAGGGAGAGATTCCATTCACTGATTCACTTCATGAATGGCTGCAACAGCCAGAGCTGTGTCAGGCCAGGTCTAACCCAGGAGCCCTGAACTTACTCTGAATCTAACTCGTGGGTGGCAGGGGCTCAAACACCTGGGCCATCCTCTACTGCTTTTCCCAGGCCATCTGTAGGGAGTTGAATCAGAAGTGGAGCAGCCAGGACACAATGGGCACCCACATGGGATGCCTACATTCCCACCTGCTATGCCACAACACAGGTCCTATAGAGCTTGATGTAACACGTTGCCTTACTCTACCTTCAGCGTTTCTGACACTGAAGTGGGACCTGAAAATCTGCATTTTTGACAAGTTTCTAAGTGATACAGATGCTGCTGATCAAGGAGCTACACTTTGAGAACTAGACTAAACAATTTCTAAATTCCTCTCCAGTTTAATTATTCCAGTTTTATGAGAACAGATACTACAATTAGGAGTAGAATTATCAGTGTACATGTTCAAGTATACATTAACTACAGTTTCTAAAATTGATGTTCCTCTACATTAGTATATCAACTCATAATCTGTAGTATCATGTATCCTTTCATGCAGGATTCAGGGCCTAGAAATTTTCAGATTTAGGGACACGCCTCTGAAGTTTATTTATTATATATACATACCCATATTTGGTATATTTGCAGATACTCAGTTTGTAGTCTTTCTTTTTTATATATACGGTATTGAAACTCAGGGATGTTACTAAGCATGCCTTTGAATATCAGAAATGTGACTAATTATAAAACCAGCTATCTGAGTTATACACTTAGTTTTTATTAAAAGTCTGGCATTATTAAATATCTAGCATTATTATTTAAGTTAAGCAGATTGCACTCAGCTGTCTGCTAACTTGTTGCCATAATAACCAGAATTTAATTCTAGTATAAAAGATAAACATAATAGAGAAAAGTTAGACTATTTTAGGTTTGAATTGAGGTAATTACAGTGGATAATAACCTCCTTAATCTTTTCTAATAATTGCATTAAAGGAAATTTGGAAAAAGAAGGAAAAACATTCTGCCACCCAGAATCCAACCCTAGAATTTCATCTTTTCCAACATCATTGCATTGATGTAATTATATGCATCCTGGCATTATATCTTGGACCTGCTTTTCTTCCAAACTCTAATTCAAGCTTCCCATGTTAAACCACAAGCCATTATAGCCATTTTCTTTTCTTTTTTTTTTTTTTTTTGACAGGCAGAGTTAGTGAGAGAAAGAGACAGAGAGAAAGGTCTTCCTTCCGTTGGTTCACCCCCCAAAATGGCCGCTACAGCTGGCACGTTGCGCCGATCTGAAGCCAGGAGCCAGGTGCTTCTCCTGGTCTCCCATGTGGGTGCAGGGCCAAAGCACTTGGGCCATCCTCCAGTGCACTCCCGGGCCACAGCAGAGAGCTGGCCTGGAAGAGAAGCAACTGGGACAGAATCCGGCACCCCAACCGGGACTAGAACCCGGTGTGCCAGCGCCTCAGGCGGAGGATTAGCCTAGTGAGCCGCGGTGCCGGCCACATTATAACCATTTTCAATCTCACTGTGATCCCTGAGTCCTGGGATTACTTCATTTGCACTTTTATATTTATTCCTATTTATTTTTAAATTTTGGTTATTTGTTTTATGTATTTGTAGGGCAGAGATACAAAAAGAGATAGATTTCTCATCTACTAGTTCACTCCCCAAATAATTGCAGCAACCAAGGCTGAACCAGGCCAAAGCCAGGAGTTGGAAACTCAATCCAAGTCTGCCACATGGGTGGTGAAAGGTCACCACAAAACAATCTGAACACCAGAGTAAGAGAGAAGGTTTATTGTCGGGTGGGGGAAGCCCAATAGGCTGCCTCCCTGTGCAGTAGAAAACAACAGTCTGTACTGGGAGAATAGGTCTTATATAGCTTTGCAGAGGTAAAGAAGTGAGAGCCACAAATACTGTTAGGGCTGGGGTGGAGCTGACGTTTGTTGTTGGGCCCTTTGGTCAACTGACTTCTAGTAAGCCAGGCTGGGCTTAGAATGAAGCTTATTGTACAAAATGGCAACAGGACCAGAGCCTAAGGTGGTGCCACAGATAAGACCGTACCATTTTACTAACAGGTGGCAGAGATCCAATGACCTGTTCTATCAGCTCATACTTCCCAAAGTCTACATTAGCAGGAAACTGGAACTGGGAGTGGAGCTAGGACTCAAACCCATACACTCAAATATGGGAGATGGGCATCCCAAATAGTTTCTTAACTGCTGTGCCAAATGCCCCCTCTACCAACACCTCTTAGTGTAGACGCTTTGGAACATTGGTTGTTTTATTATTCTTTGATTATATACTTACCTCCCTTGCTTCTTTGTCCTTTCCTGCATTTCTTTTCCCAGAATCCTAAACCTGAGTAAAAACCTCATTATTGGGACATAGGAAGGTAAGAGTGGCTGAAGAGTCATTCAATAATTATTTTAAAGCACTGTGGCTGCCACCTCATAGGGAATGTGTGTTCTACCAGCTTTCCTACAAGGTTCTCAAATGGACATGCTCTCAAACTGTATACTACAACTATTTCAAACTTTTTCCCCATTACTTTCAGCAGAATTTCTTTTTACATCACAGAGAAAACGTGCCACAGATGAGGATTTCCTTGGTCTGCGAAAACTATTTGCATTCTGTACCCATCCATTCTGTGTTTTTTTTTTTTTAATTTCCCACTGTTACCAAAAAGGCAGAGTTCCTCCTTTAACTCAAGGAACTTATATATATATGTGTGTGTGTGTGTGTGTGTATGTGTATGTATATATGTATATGTATGTATATGTATATATGTGTATATGTGTATATATACATATATACACACACATATATGTGTATGTGTGTGTATATATATATATATATATATATATATATCTCCTATGTGTCCTTACCCTATTCCCTTGTGAAAATTCTCACTCTCCTCAACCTAGTAGAATTTCCCTTCTCTGGAGCAAAAGTGTTGGCCCTAGTCTTTATAACCTTTGAGATTTATTGCTATACCACACATTTAAAGAGCCTTACAGTCAATTCACCAGCATAGCTATAGCTTACTTAAATTGTTCAGACATGTATTTGGGGCCAGAGTTGTGGTGCAGCAGTTTAAGCCACCACTGTGATACCCACTTCTGATATCAAAATGCCTTTTGGAGTCCTGGCTAGTCCTCTTCCAATCCAACTTTGTGCTAATGTGTCTAGGAAGCAGCAGATGATGGCTCAAGTACTCGAGTTCCTGCTATCCTTGCGGGAGACCTGGATGGAGTTCCTGGCTCTTGGCTTCATTTGGGGAATGAATTAGCAGATGAAAGATTTCCTCTCTCTCTTTCAGTCACTCTGCCTTGCAAATAAATTAATAAATAAATCTTTTAAAAGAACATATTTGGGAGTCCTCATATCATGAATCTGTTTTCTATATAGTTTCAGTCCTACAAGATGACTGAAGAGCCAAGGAGACCAACAGTCTTCTCAGACAAACAGGATTCAGAGGAAAACAGGATTGCAACAATCAGCAGGATTCCTTGAAAGACCCTGAAAGCATGAGACCCTCCTCAAAGTATTCTTAGCTCAAGGTATTCTTAGCTCCCTGACTGCCATTGTCATTCACTCAGTTCCTTAAAGGATGAAACAATCACTCTTGACTCTCCTTTTTTTTTTTTTTTCTCAAATCTAATCTCCTTCCTGAATATCTCTCCAATTTATGCATATTTTTTCCAATTCCAATGACTCCCCTGTGGTCCAAAACCACTATAAGCTCTCAGCCATAATACTATAACAAAGTAAATCAGTTCATAACACCTTATTTGAGACCCTTCAAAGATTTCTTAGGATAAAATGTTTTTTTAGGAAAAATGCATTTATTGGGGCTGGCGCCATGGTGTTGTAGGTGAATCCTCTGCCTGTGGCGCTGGTATCCCATATGGATGCTGGTTCTAGTCCCGGCTGCTCTTCTTCCAATCCAGCTCTTTGCTGTGGCCTGGGAAAGCAGTAGAAGATGGCCCAAGTGCTTGGGCCTCTGCACCCACATGGGAGACCAGGAAGAAGCACCTGGCTCCTGGCTGCGGATTGGCACCTCCGGCCATTGTGGCTATTTGAGGAGTGAACCAATGGAAGGAAGACCTTTCTCTCTGTCTCTCTCTTTCACTGTCTCTAACTCTACCTCTTAAATAAATAACTAGAATCTTAAAAAAAAAAAAAAGTATTTACTTTATTTGAAAGGCAGAATTGAGAGAGCAAGATCTTCCATCCACTCATTCACTCCCCACATAGCTGCAACAGCCGGGGTTGAGCCAAGCCAAAGCCATAAGCCTGGAACTCCATCCAGGACTTCCACAAAGGTGCAGGGGTCCAAACACTTGGGCCATCTTCCATTGTTTTCTCAGGTGCATTAGCTGGGAGCTAGATTGGAAGTGGAGCAGCTGGGACTTATACGGGTGCCCATATGGGATGCATGCATTGCAGGCAGTGGCTTACTCACTGTGGTACAATGCTGGCCCAGGATAAAATCCCAAATCCTAGACTCCTATTCCCTATCTTGTAAGCTTCATCATGCAGCATTCTTGTCTTCTTAAGCTCCAGTCACATTTAGTTTTTGCTCTTTTCTTCAAATGCATCATCTTTTCTATAACTGGAACCTTTGAGCATGTTTTAATCTCCATATGCAATGCACTTTTTGTGTGAATTGAATAGTGCACTTGTAGGTATTAGTACATATCCGCTGAATGAATAAACAAATGAATATTATATACTTAAAATAACTTCCCCAATGGAAATTTAGAATCATAGAATTCTAGATTCCTTAAAAAAGTCCTTGCCCCAGTGTTGTCATTGTGATAGAAATCTAGGAAAGATACTCTAGAAGAGATCAGCAATCTAGGTGTGAACTAGGGCTTAGTTTTTTTGTTTTGTTTTTAAGGTTTATTTATTCATTTGAAAGAGTTACAGAGAGGCAGAAGCAAAGAGAGAGAGAGGTCTTCCATCAGCTGGCTCACTCTCCAAATGGGCCAATCCAAAGCCAGGAGACTGGAGCTTCCTCTGTATCTCCCATGTGGATGCTGGGGCCCAAGGACTCGGGCCACCCTCAGCTGCTCTCTCAGGCATACCTGCAGGGAGCTAGATTGGAACTGGAGCAGTTGAGACTTGAGCCAGGTGCCCATGCACAGCACAGGCCCCTAGGGCTTAGTTTTGAAGTTTACAGTGCTGAAGTAATTTGAGTTGCTTTGAGGAGGCTGGGAATTGACAGACAACATGAGTTGATTATACACACTTAACAACAAAGTTTCCACTCTTTATAAAGCTACAGATTTTTCAGTTGTATCACAGCTATGTTTCTTCTATTGTAGCCAGATTTATGTATAGATATAGATATTGATTTGGACAAACATACTCATTCTATGCTGGTTAGTAGTTATTAATAAAATATTATCCTAATTTTAATATTTATTTCTTTGAAAACACAATTTATCAATCTTGTTCCTCTAAATACTACACTTCATTGGGGCTGGCGCTGTTACACAGGAGGTTAATGACCTGGCCTGAAGCACTGGAATCCCATATGGGTGCCGGTTCTAGTCCTGGTTGCTCCTCTTCCGATCCAACTCTCTACTATGGCCTGGGATAGCATTGGAAGATGGCCCAAGTCCACGCCAGCATGGGAGACCTGGAAGAAGCTCCTGGCTCCTGGCTTTGGATCGGCACAACTCTGCTGCTGCAGCCATCTGGGGAGTGAACCAGCGGATGGAAGACCTCTCGCTCTGTCTCTACCTCTCTCTGCAACTCTGTCTTTCAAATAAATAAAATAAATCTTTAAAAAAAAAACTACACTTAAATGTGCAGTATATAATTAGTCTAAGACTAAATACAAATTTCAGAAGACAATGGCAGATTCTCCAAATTGTGAATAGTTGATGGTTTTTGAAGGACTAAGTGGATTTGTCAGATGAAATTAATGATAAGCATTTCTATTTAAACTAATTTTTATATTTCAATCTTCCACTTCATTTTCAACTTATTATTTTTCTTGTTTAATCGTACTGTGTTTCATGCTCCTTTTTATTTCTAGTTCTTCTCTTTATTGAGTGCTTTCAATTCTTCCACATGCTAGATGTTCAGCAAGTGGTTTAGTAGCCATTTTAGTGCTTACAAGGTTACACTTTTGAGTAAGTGAAGCAGTAGCTAATCTTTCTAAATTGTATATGAATACATCATCAGAATAACACACATTTCTTATATATATGGCCAGTTCCTATCAAGCACCTTCAGTGTGAACATTTATAAATAAAAAGGGAAGTTTTCAGATGACCAAGGCTACATTATCATTTCTTTGGGCCCTAGGCACTTAAGACTTTATAGAATCCTTCCTGGACAAGAAATATATTCAATATTTTTAGCTATATAAAAGTTATATATATATCTATTTATTTAAATATTTATTTGAAAGACAGTGGGAAAGAGCCAGAGAGAGAGCAAGAGAGATCTTACATCTGCTGGTTCACTCCCCAGATGGCCACAATGGCCAGTGCTGGGCCAGGCTGAAGCCAAGAGCTTCTTCCAGGTCCCCCAAGTGGGTAGTAGAGGTCCAAGCACTCAGGCTATCTTCTGCTGCTTTTCCCAGACCATTAGTAGGGAGCTGGATCGGAAGTGGAGCAACTGGCACTCGAACTGTCACCGATATGGAATGTTGGAGCTGCAGACAGCAGCTTACCCCTCTGCACCACAGCACTGGCAACATATTTTTAATTTCTAAATTAATAAAATTTATAACAGCTTTGGTCTAAGGACAATAAAGTCCAGATTGCATTTGTTATTAAATAAATATATATTTATATATTAACACTGTTTATTTTTTCTCTGATTTTAAAAGAAATAACATTAAAATGTTTTCATAGATCTTCAAAAGTATCATTTGTCTAATAGATAAATTGGCCTGCAGGTGAACAGGAAGACTTTCATATTAATTCATGAAAATGACCACATGGAAACCATGACAAATTGAACATTCAAATAGTAGTTTTGGGGCCAGCATTATGGCTCAGCAGGTTAAGCCGCCACCTGCAATGCTGCATGCCATGTGAGTGCTGGTTGGAGTCTCAGCTTCTCTACTTCCAATCCAGCTCTGCTAATGCAGAAGATGGCCAAAATAGTTGGGCCCTTGGGCCTACAAGGGAGACAGATGCAATTCCAGGTTTCTGGCTTTGGCCTGACCCAGTCCTGTCTGTTGCAACCTCTTGGGGAGTAAAGTAGCAGATGGAACATTATTCTCTCTGTCTCTCCCTCTCTCTCTGTAACTCTGCCTTTCAAATAAATAAATTAGTCTTAAAAAAAAAAAAAACATAGCTCTCAAACTTTAACATGAATAAAAATCAGCTGAAAGCTCATCAGTTTCCTAGGCCCTATTTCAGACTATTTGATTCAGGATTCATAAATTCATATTTCTAATGAGTTGAAAGGTGATACTGATGCTGCTGATCTGAGAACCACAGTTTTGGGATTATATATCTAAGTGTTTTGAGACGAAACCAGTTCTCCCAGTATGATTTGCTAGGAATACTATCCAGATCTCCTAATCAACCTTTATTGAACATCTACAATTATTTTTAAATGTGGAAATTGAGACTCAAAACTTAAATAAATTTGCCAAGATGACTCAGCTAGATACCTGTAGACCTGGAATCTGAGCACAGGTCCTTATAGATTCCAAAGTTTATGCTCTCTTATTATTACCATGTGGTAAAGATTGGTGGAATATAATCAGTGGCTAGCGCCATGCGGCTCAATAGGCTAATCCTCCACCTGAGGCACTGGCACCTGGGGGTCTAGTCCCTGTCGGGGCACTGGATTCTGTCCCGGTTGCCCCTCTTCCAGGCCAGTTCTCTGCTATGGCCGGGAGTAAGTAAGCTGGTGCCATGGCTCAATAGGCTAATCCTCCACCTGCGGCGCTGGCACACCAGGTTCTAGTCCCGGTTGGGGCACCAGATTCTGTCCCAGTTGCCCCTCTTCCAGTCTAGCTCTCTGCTGTGGCCCGGGAGTGCAGTGGAGGATGGCCCAAGTGCTTGAGCCCTGCACCCACAGAAGACCAGGAGAAGCACCTGGCTCCTGGCTTTGGATCAGTGCGATGCGCCGGCTGCAGCGCGCTGGCCGCGGTGGCCATTGGAGGGTGAACCAATGGCAAAAGGAAGACCTTTGTCTCTCTCTCTCTCTCTCTCACTGTCCACTCTGCCTGTCAAAAAAAAAAAAAATATATATATATATATATATAATCAGTGAACATAGAAGCAAATTTTTAAACATGAAATAAGATGTCATAGTGGCACTTCTCTGGGTCATTGTTGTATTTGAACTGTTTACTGCAATTGGCTGATGATCTTCTTTCTATTTATTCTTCACTTCTAGTCTCCAGTTAACAACACCAGACAGAATGTAGCAATGGTGCTTAACATAATTTTCTGAAAGTCTTATTCTCTAATAAAAATTTTGAGTTGTGGACTTAAACACTTTTGCCTTATGAAATTAAATAAAATTTGGAAATAAGATACTAAAAGATATATATGTGTGTATATATATTTCATTTTTTGAGCCTGGCAATATTACAGGTTTGATGGGTTATGGGCAAGTTTACTGAAGTGAAATGTCAATAAGGCCCAATGGTGTACAAGGATTAGAAGAAAAGTATATGGCTGTGATACAAAGGAATTATTTTCATGTGACAGTTCTTGAACACTGACTAGGGCCCTTCCCAGTAGCTGTTATCACTTAAGAGATATCTCCATGAAAAGAAAGATAAGCAGCAGGTACCTGCTTCACTCATTTGTACCCTTATGTAACTTCTTTAATCTCTGCATTTTTTTTCAGATTTTATAGTAAAATAAAGTGAAATCAAACTTAGCCAAGGCCAAGTCATCTGTCTTAACAGTATTCCCACCTAGAGAGCTTTAAGGTTGTACACAAAAACTAAGTAATAACCTAAATACTTGTCACATCATCAAGAAATTTCTTGTGGTCTATGTTGTAGTACCATACATTGAGCTGCTGCCTGTGATGCTGGCATCCCATATGAGCTCTGGTTAAGTCCCAGCTGCTCCACTTTCAATCCAGCTCCTTGTTAATGAAAGAAGAAAGCAGTAAAAGATGGCCCAAGGACTTGGGCCCCTGCCATCCATGTAGGAGAGCTGGATGGAGCTCCAGGAGCCTGGCTTCAGCCTGACCCAGTCCAGGCTCTTGTGGCCATTTGGGGAATGAACCAGCAGAATGAAGAATCTCTGTCTGTCTCTCCCTCTCTTTCTCTGTAACTCTGCCTTTCAATTAAATAAATAAATCTTTTTAAAAACTCAGATTTTAGGCTGGTGCCGTGGCTTAACAGGCTAATCCTCCGCCTTGCGGCGCCGGCACACCTGGTTCTAGTCCCTCTTTTCCTTTTTTTTTTTTTTCCCTAAAGAAGACTTTCTCAAAAAATTCCTTTTCTTTATTTGAAAAAGAGAGAGCAAGAAAGCGCCCATCCACTGGTTCACTCCCCAGGTGTCCACACAGCTGGGGCTAGAATAGGACAAAGCCAGAAGCCAGAATTCAATCTGTGCCTCTTACATGGGTGACAAGGACCCAAGTACTTAAGCCATCACCTTCTGCCTCCCAGAGTGTGTGTTCATAGGAAGTCGGAACTGGGGGTGAGGCTGGAATTTAAACCTAGGTACTCCAAAGTGGGATGGAGGCATTTCAACCAATGACTTAACCAATGTCCCAGTTGCCCATCCAGGCTTTCTGTCTTTCTTTTAAAAATTATTTATTTATTTTCATTTGAAAGGCAGAGAGAGGGGAAGGGAAGTAGAGGGGAGGGCGGGGGGGGGGGGGGAAGAAAGGGAGGGGAGGAGAGGGAAGTAAAGAAATCTTCCATCTACTAGTTCTACTGTCCAAAAGTCCCCCCAAAAAAAGTGGTGGGGACTACTACTTACTACCCATTGTTTATGGCCTCTCGGGAAGAGCATTAGCAGAAAGTTT